>NW_026913209.1:0-1277500 GCF_034315485.1 Pezoporus occidentalis
CGACTGAGGGGGCTGCGAGGAGGAGAAGGGAATCGGGGTCCTCAAATCGGCCTGGTCCCTCTCTGGCCGCCGCTTGCATGTACTCCCGCGCTCCTCGGTTAATACTCGGAGAAGGATCATAAATAGCGTGTTTTCCGTGTGTGTGACAGGGTTGGGGGCACGTTGGCATTGCCCAGACAGGCCTGGGAGCAGCAGCAGGCCCATGAGTTTCCCTGGCTGGAGACAGCTTGCGTCAAGCCGCCTAAATTTGACAGTGCTGGTGGCAAAAGGCCGTGGGTGCGCTGCCGCGGGGGCTGCTGAGCGCCCGGCGCTGGCCGGTGGGAGGGGGGAACATTTCCTTTGTGCTTTCACATCCCTGTCATCTGCTTCTGCTCTTTCTCACAAAAAGTGAAATTAACTCTCTTACTGGTAATTGTCTTCCCCACAGGGAGGTTTATATCCATTACATGTTGTAATTGTTATAACGGATTTTTCATAAATTGGATAGATTGAACTTTTTTGCATCTCCAGTGCAAGGTACTCTTCAGCTCATAAATATTTTATGAATATTAACTGAATAATTTGTAGTTCCTTTTTTGCCTCCTGTCAGTGCGATGGGTTCACCCTGGGCACGTGCCCACCAACCAGCTTTATGACTGCCTCTCCATGAGTAGGACAGGGTGAGGAAATAATGATGAGAGGCTCATGTAGGGAGGTGAGGACAGGGGAGATCACTTACTAAGTACCACCATGGGCAAAACCAAAAACTTAGGGAAATTAAAATCTATTGTCAATAATGGAGTATGATAGGAAGAAATAAAAATCTTAAACCACTTCTCCTCCACCCCTCCCATCTTCTCAGGCTCAACTTTATTCCCTGTCATGGTTTAAACCGAGCCACACACCTTGTTCACTCACTCCCCCCCCTTCCTCCCTCTTTCTTTCCTTCCCCACCCCCCGAGGGATGGGGAGGAGAATCGAAAGAATGTAACTCCCACGCGTTGAGGTAAGAACAGTCCAGTAACTAAGGTATAACACAAACCGCTGCTGCTACCGCCAATGATAATAATAAGAGAAAATAACAAGGGAAGAGAATATGATACCACCTGCCAAAACGAGCCCAACCCAGCAGAGAGCCTGTGCCCTTCTGTGTAACTCCCAGTTACCTCCCCAGGCATGATGTGCTGTGGTATGGAATACCTCTTGGCTAGCTTGGATCAGGTGTCCTGTCTTTGTTTCCTTCTGGCCTCACCTCCTCCCTGGCAGAGCATGAGACTCACAAAGTCCTTGGTCAGAGTAAACATTTGAGCAGTAACTAAAAACGTCGGTGTTATCAGGACTGGTCCCAGGCTGAAAGTCAAAACACAGCACTGCACCAGCTACTAAGAAGGAGAAAAAATGACTGCTACTGCTAAACCCAGGACACTCCCTAATTCTCTACCCACAGCAATGTGGGAGTATGGGGAATGAGGGTTATGGTCAGTTCACCACACGCTGTCTCTGCTGTTCCTTTCTCCTCAGGGGAGGACTCCCCCAGCATGGGTCCCTTCCATGGGTGCAGCCCTTCAGGAACAGAGTGCTCCAGTGCGGGCCCCTTCCGTGGGTGCAGCCGTTCAGGAACAGGCTGCTCCAGTGTGGGTCCCCCGTGGGGTCCCCAGTCCTGCAGCAAACCTGCTCTGGTGCAGGTTCCTCTCTCCACAGGGCCACAGCTCCTGCCAAGAGCCTGCTCCAGCACAGGCTTCCCATGGGGTCACAGCCTTCTTTGGGCATCCCCCTGCTCCAGTGTGTGGTCCTCCATGGGCTGCAGGTGGAGATTTGCTCCACCATGAACCTCCGTGTTCTGCAGGGGCACAGCTGCCTCACCATGGGCTGCACCACGGGTTGCAGGGGAATCTTTGCTCTCGTGTGTGAAGTGCCTCCTGCCCTCCTTCTGCCCTGACCTGGGTGTCTGCAGGGCTGGTTCTCTCACAGATTCTCACAGCTGCATTTGCAATGTGTTTTTTCCTCCTCATCTTAACTATGTTAGGGACACTATCATAAAAGCCAAGCCTATCAGTGTTACTGCTGGGCTTGGCTTTGGCCAGTAGTGAGTTAATCTTAGAGCTGGTTGGAACTCACTCCTTCCAACATAGAGACGGCTTCTGGTATCTTCACACAGAAGCCATGCCTGTACCCTCCGCTGTCATTGTCTCATCCCCCACCCTCCAACTGTCAAAATCTTGTCACACAAACACAGTACAATGAAATTTGTTCACTCTTTTAAGAGTATCAAGGGAAGAATTAAAGGCAGTATTCTGGTATCGCTTCCTCGGTGAAGTACTCATGAGCCATGTAATACCTAGGATCCTTTTGCGCAGGTTGTTCACACCCAGGTGCTTCTCTGTTCCCTCCTGAATGCTTTCAGGGTTGGTGCTTCCTGGATTACAGTGGCCTGTTCTGCAGGTATGGTCTGCCTGCCCTGTCTGTAGGTGACACATCTGGTTGTGTTATCTAGTGATGGTTTACTCCTGGCAACTGTTTTTAACACTTGTGTGCTATTCTTTATCATAGGATTTCTTTGTATATGGTTAAACTCATTTTTAAACCAAGTAGCTCAAACAGTAGTGGCATCTGCCCTAAATGCCAGATGTAGCTAAGCAGGGACGTTTTGCTGCCCATTGTTATATGAATTTCTTCAGGTAAAGGCCACTTACTGTTACGAGAGCAACACTGTACTGATGTGTTTTAGACTGTGGTAGCAGCGTTAGCTTAAGCAGCTTCCCCAGCTGAGTTGGCCCTTGTGCAAGACCCAAGACTCTTGTTTGCTTGCCAATGTGGTGAGCTGAATTGGATCTCACCAGACAACGTAAGCAACAGTGGCCCATCTGAAGCCACAGTCCGAGATGGTGTTAAACAGGCTGACTTGCAATCTTATTACAACAAAGTGTTCGGCAAAACAAGACCTACAACTTCAGTGAGGAGGAAGTTTAGCCAAGTTAAGCTTCATGGTGCTGGCGCACATCCTGCCTCTCTTTGACTGGCAAATAAGTACTGGGGTAGGTGGCAACTGATCCCTTTTAGCTGCACTTAGCTCCTTACAAAACAGTCACACTTTCTCCCACAATTTCATTGTAAAGTTCTCTTCTGTGTCTGCCCAGGCCTTTGTCCTGCTTCTGGGATATGTACAATGGTATGTAGATTCATACCTTTGCTGAAGAAAAGATTCAAGGATTTCATGTCAGGTCTAATTAGAGCCCCGTGCATTCTTGCTGCATGGCTTTCCCCAAGGATGAGCAGACCTGTCTGATCTGACATGTTCAGAGGCTCATGATTGAGCAGCTTCTTAAAACAACCACACAACTCTCTGAAAGAACTAAAAAGCACTGGATAAAAAAAAATAAATTTATGTATTACCAGGCATGAATTCTGCATCCACACCTTCTCAAATATTTTGCCAATTCACTTTACTGCAGTCATGACATTAAGAAGAAAAGATAGACACTTTAACTAAGCTAATTTTATAAGTTCACTTAAAGGTGAATTGATTCATCCCATTTGACTAAACACCTACTTTTTAGATAGAGATGAATCCACCCACAGATTTCACACTCTGGCTAACCCCAGTTACAATAATTTTCACATAGTATGGAAATGATCTCATTTATCACATTTTGAGCTATATTAATTTTAACTTTAATAGGATGTACATTAACTGTTTTAAAAGTCCTTTTGTTTCAATACTTTCTATGGGAAGTCTCAAGCAAGAATTTATTGTGATTATTGACGGGTTTTTTGCTGATCTCTATTAGGTTGCATACCAAGCACTCAAACTCTATCAGTTTGAGTCTCTTAAAACATGGTCTCTTAAAACATGGTAGTTTCCAGTTTAGAACAACACTGAAAGTAGATTGATTTTAATGAGTTCTATCTTGTATTAAAAAAATCTTGATTCGTATCTTGATTAAAAAAATCAAAGGCCTTCCTCATGTTCATACATGCTTTTGCAGGTAGGATGCAAGCTTTTGTAAATCAAGTTACAAATCAAAAATGGTGGTAAGTCTTCCTACTTTAATGAGAGTTCTTTGAGGTGCATGATTTTTGTCATGTTATAGCCAAACTGTTGTTATGTCCATACTACAAGTGAGTTAATTGTGTTTATTTATATGAATGCTATACTTATAAATATCATTATTTCTAACATTCACATTTGTATGTTTGTCTCGGACTGCTACTTGGAGAGAGGGTCATAATGCATTATAAGGCAGTTTGATCAAAATTGGATATTTACCAGAAATAGTTGTTCCAAAATTTGTCTTTCTAGGGTTCTCTCTCTTGATCCATGAAATATGAAAATTTTCCATTTTCTTACACTCCACTATAAAAGCTGGCACAAGTACACTGAAATAAAGTAATTCTGGAACTGTTTACAAGATTAAGTATTACTACTTGTTGCTATTCCAGTTGCAGAGAGCAGTGACTTCAGCTTAGGTGAATTAAACCTGAATAGAACAGCTTCCAAGGGTGAGATATTAATTCTGAGAAAATGGGTTTGCATATATTTTCACTGTATATTTGATACAGATGTGTGATATGAGTAGAATTTCAGTATGTACAGGCAGGGGTATTGTTTTGATTTGCCATATTTATTATGGATGATATCCTGGAAACACAGCACTGTCACCTAAGAGACTCAACTTAAAAAACACCAAGTATTTCAAAGCACTATGACAAATTAACATACATGGGTAGGGTAGTATTCTGCTAATAATGGTATTTGAGATAACTGCTTAAATCTAACATCTTCGATTAAAGCCTTATGGAAAATGCTGTGTGCTGTTTTCATCAACATAGTTAGACATAGGCAAAAGATGTGTCATGGTCCCAAGTATTTTAAGCCTTGTAAACGCATAAGGCAGGTATTCTGCCTCTTAACACTAGATGGCAGACAAAAATGGGAAAACATTTCCTTCTTTTCGGAGACAGTACTAAAAATTTATTCTGCAACTTGAGTGAACATTCACTGCAAGTTCTTAAAAGAGTAAGAATAATGACCATTGGACACGGACACAAAGCATCATGCTTCTGGTAGCATGGCTACTTCTGTAGCCTTTCATTTAGCTGTGATTTTTGACACAAATATTGCAAGTAATCAACTGGAACATTTCTACATTATTTTCTTCTTGCTTTTTTATCTCTGTTACTTCCCTTCAATATTTTGCTCTTGTCAAAGAACTAATAATTCTCAAAGCCTTAGAAAGGCTCAAATAGAAGAGAAACTTTCAGAGAAAACTGTGCTTGCTAGGTAGTTGCATGGTTGTGAAATCACCTTCCATAAATACAAAAGAAAACAGTGTAAGACTTCTATTGCAACTGCTTAGTATCTTTGTCTTATATAAGTCTGATTACCTGAAGTAGTTAGGCTGCTCTGATCCTTATCGGATCTTAGAACATAATATAGAAGTAACACATTTGGTAAGGTGGCAACTCATTTGCATGGAATATTATAAATTGCTGTACTAAATCTTATGTAATCTGTTCACTGTAGCAGCTGGTGAATATTTTGAGTTGTTTCCCTACTCCTCTCCCAGATACATCTTCCAAAAGAAGTGTAGCAGCAGAGTCGGAGTTCCCAAGGGTCCATCCATGCTGAACCACATGTTAAAATGTCAGTACACCTAGCTGTAGCACCACACTGATGTGACTGCTTGCAGGATCTGAGCTACTGTCTGCACCATGGATGAAGCAGTTGTTCTCTGTGCATGCACAAGGTGCTGTTAACAAGGGAGTCTGGGACTGCTGTACAAAAAACTGCTTTGCATTGCCTGTTATGTATAGATGGGTAGGGTAATTGTGGGACTCATAAAGAGCACCGACTTCATTGCTATTAAACTGTGATGTGCATGTATCATACCAGAACCATAACAGGTGACACAGATACCACATGATCTTTCCCTCTCTGTGCTGGTACTGTGGCTGCATAGACTCCAAGCCAGTCTGGCTGTCTTCAGTGCTGCACTCGGTGGTGCTGTCAGCCTTATGAACTATAATTTGAAAAGACCCAAGTTACTCCCATAGTGTTTTTCCATTTGGTATTGTTCCAAATGAGAAAAGTAAGTTTACTGGAACAGAAGGGTAAGTGGAAAAAATAAATATGACTTCCCTGCCTCATGGTTAGGAAGTTGTCTACAAAGATGGCCACAGCTTCTAGTCTTGGTTCTGCAGATTATTCTTATTATACAATAGCTTTTGATATAAAATGTACATATAGAAGCAAACACCAGACTGTGGCATTCCCCTTCCCATGGGAGCACTTTAGCCACAAGGATACAGAAGCATGTCACTTTTCCAGGGTTTCTTCTTGGTTCCATGAATCTTCCATTCTTTTATGCCTAGTTACCTAGTTTCAATTAGGTGACTAGAAAGCATTTTCCATTCTTCCTTGCCAATAAGTTGGTGAAAAGGAAATTTTCTTAGGGCATTAGAAATATATTTTTAAACCTTCTCAGTCTGAAAACAGCACTGACCGCATTTTCTTGCATCACCTAGGCAAATGTTCCGTTGAGAATAGTGTTATACTAGATATTGTCGACTCCCTTGTTCCCGATCCTCCCAGCTGTTCCTCCTCTCCCTGCCCAGAGATCTCTATTTTCTCACCCCATTTGAAAGAACTGGCCAAATCCCAGCCTGTTCCTCAAAGGAATGGTTGTAAGGTGCCTTTAGAGTTATGGGCCCTGCATTTTGAATGGGTAATGGTACTTAACTCTGTTCAGAGTTAAGACTTTAAATTAGAATTGGGATGTGGGGTTTAACTACCTGTCGTCTATTTCCCTTCCCCTCCCCCCCCCCCCCCCTTCATTTCCTACTTTGCTAAATTCCAGGCAGTTTATGCACAGTGTAAAGGTGCTTGGATCCCTAAATCAGGGTTCTGGATTGCTAAATCAGGGGTTTAGATTCTGCTCAGGGAATTGATACTTCAAGACCTTTACACAGCTGTCTTTGCTTCTTGTTCCTCCACAGCTCATCATCAATGGTGTCTGGCCTTGGTCGGTACTTTTGTGCATTCAGAAATCTAACAGCTAAAAGCAAGAGTGTACTAATCAAATAATCCTATAGTAGTTATGAATAATGCAGTTGATTACTTAGAATTTGAAATTCAGACTTATGCTAGAGATCATATTACAATTCCTTTTCAGCCCCCTGTGATTACTTTAATAGTCATTTTGTTATCTTTCAGCACTCAAGAACTGGTGCAAATTTTGTTACTGCAGCATCTGGTTGAGAGTATTATTGTGCAAGTGTCAGATAAAGTTCTTGGCATGAATGGAAGGAGGTCAAAACACAGTCTCCTTAGGTCTGCTGGAATTAGTTCACTGTCCACATTGTTTGCAACTGCTTACTTGGTATTGTTGGAGAAACTGACTCACTGCTATTTACTTTGTCCTTTAATTAAAACATTGAAATATGGCTGGCCTCTGCACCAGACACTGAGGTATTATACTAGCTTCTGTCTCAGCATTTTCCTTTTATTAAAAACCCCTCTTTTTATAGCTTCCCATCTGTGGCAAAAGTACTTCATTCTTCTTCAAAACCAGCCCATCATAGTTCCTTCTCCTGAAGTTACTCATTATTTCTCCATTTTTCTTTGCTCTGACCAGCCTTGGTGAGGCTCCTTATCTGTCAGTTGTTTTCCATAGACCTGGTGACAGGTGAGCTGTCAGGTCATTTAGTGTCCTAATGGAGAATCCAGACTGCCTGGAATGCTGCAAATGAAAAAGATACCTTTTGGCAGAAGCATACTTACCTGATTTGTAATGATTTTTTTCATAACTTAAAGTACCCTGATAAAAGTTGCAGAAGTACCAGTAAAAGCTCAGCACTGTATGGGTAAACACTATTTATGAAAGTTGCATGAAATTTCACATCAGCAATGGAGAAAAGGTGTTATTTAGAGAACGGTTTACAAGCTATAGAGGATAATTCTACCACCATAATTCAAGTGCCTAAATTGAGCAAACCAGTACCAGTTTGGGACTCTCACTCACTGATGTCAGTAATGTCTGTGAAATCAGAAACGTACTCAAAGAATGAGGTCAGCACTGATGAATAATGAAGATTTTACTGAAATAGGTTAAAAAGTTACTCCTTCGGACAGAATCTCCTTAGGGATTAAAAAGAGGCACGTAGTAATATACGTAGTTAGTGGTACTGTTTTATGGTGAGTATCTGGGACATGTCTAGTTACGACTCACAGGGGGCCCATACCCGTTGTTTTTTTCTCTGGCTTTAATGCCTGTGGCTAATTTCTACTGAAGGATGCACTTAATTTAGGAGAGTCTTGTTCCAAAATATTGCCTAACAGTAATTTTAGTAGTTTGACGTGTTGCAGTTCTAACATTTTAAGGCTATTAAGCTGGATTTGTTTTTATGTAGCTTTTAATCTTACTAGAGTAAAATCCCCTTCCTTTAAAAACACAGTTAATTTACTCATCTGAGAAATGAAGACAGTTTCATGGAAAGTGGAAGTCATCCAGATCTTGTGTGTGCAGGGAAGCAGCGTTCGCACACGCATACACATGTACACAAAATGTAGGCTTGTGCTCAGCTAAGAGCTAGATTGACTTTGAAGGGTTTAAATTCCACTTTTGTTATATGATCAAGGTTAGTAGGACAGAATGTTGTCCCATGTTTATTATAGTGTTAAGTGTAATTTGTAGTATGTCTTGACTGGAAATGGATGAGCTTTTGTTTGTCTTAACATTTTCTAATAGTCTTTTGGCTTCCCTAAAAGTTCTTCTTGTCCCAAAGCAGTTTTGTCTGAATCAAAGCGTAACTCTTTCTGAGGAATGGAATTACTGACACTATTCATGATTTTGTGTCTTCTCATGCATTGGTAGCTGCCTACATTACATGATTGTATATGTGCTGTCTGCAATACATTTTTCTTTATCTTTTATTGGCCCATTCACATTAGCTGTTGCATTTGAGGCTTTTTTAGTTCCATGGACTCTCTCTAGTAAATTTCTAACTATCTAGTGAAGTGAATCATTAAGCCTGGTCCGAAGAACCTTGTATGTTAATGTAAGTATTGAATTAGCAGTAGGATTTTATACATATATATATATATATTTTTTTTTTTTTAAGAAAACAGAACTGTAGGAGGCTGTACCAGTAGCAGCAAAAAGGTGTACATAATTTTAGTCCGGTAAAGACGACAGAGTGAAGTGGTTTCTCCCCCACAATTGGGAACGAAACAATATTTTAATACTGAAAAATATGAATCTACCTTGCTGTAAATGCATCTGTGCTGCAGGCTAAATCCTTGAGCAGTACTCGTGTAGCTGGCTAAACTCCTGTATGAAAGAATCCATTTGCTAGCCATTACACTACTTCCAAAAGAAGTTCTCATTACATTTCATGCTATAATTATGTATTTACATTTCTTAATACAGCTCATTGAATGTATTCTCTATCACTAAAGCAATTTCAATGCAATACTGTGTTAATTCTTTTTATCTACCCTAGAATATATTAGTAAGTGTTTTATATAAAATATATTAAATAGTAAATGTTTATACCCTCTTCTTGATAACTGATATTTTTTATTGCACATTCTAGTTCTTTCCAGCCTATCAGGTCTATGGTAGCTGTTTTTTACATTTTAATGTTTGAAAAGAAATAGAATCACATCAGCCTAAGGAAATGATTTTTTTATTTCTCTAAAATCCTCTAGAGATGTGGCCAATCATGTGAAAATTTGCTTTTCTTAATTAATTGGTTTTCATGATTTGAGAAGCACAGTAGCAATAACCTATTAGCTCTTCAGCTCTACACAGTCTCACGGAGAAAAGAGGCAGACCTTTGTTTCATAAATCAAAAGCAGACAGCAGTATTTTCCACTTAATCTTTTCTTAAATAGGAACTTTTTTGAACTTGTTTATACATTCCAAAGTAAAAGAGTGCAAGCCTGTAATGTTCACAGGTTGTATTTCGTAAGTAATGTCTGTCATGAGATAAACCATTTGCTGTTTTTTAGAAGCTTATGGGGGCTTTTAACACTAAAATGCACATATTTCTGCTTCTGTATATATTCCATGCTTGGCTTTGCAAAAAGCGTCTGCAGTGCACTGCAATTCATGCAGGTTTTGGAAGACAAATATGGTTTAGTCTGGCAAATATTTGGTTAAGGAGTAATCTAATACCAGCCTTTAAGTACTTTAAGGGCATCTACAGAGTTGAAGGAACCAAATTCTTCTCAGTGGCGACAGGTGATCTAGCAGGGGACAATGGCCACTGTGGGAGGATCCTAAGGTGCATTAGAAAGTAGTTCTTCACCAAGAGCGCTGGAACAGGCTGCCCAAAGAGGTGGAATTTCCGTACTTCAAGGATGTGAGAGACTGGAAATTGGGCTTGTCTCAAACACTGCTTACGTTCCATAGTGTGAGAGTCAGGAAACTGAATTTGTCTCAAACACCACTTTAATTGAGCTTGTCTCAGATACCATTTGCATTTGACCATGGGAGGCCTTGCAAGAATTATCGCAAATGAAGCAGACAACAAGGATGTTGGCTTTTGATACTGCATAGGCAGGATCGTTCTGACTCTCTTGTTTGAAGCTGATAAGCCTCCACAGTACTGTGAAAAATGCTGACTCAAAGGATGCAGCACAACATGAGGGACAGCGACCACCAAGAAGACCCTTACAGAGCCTCAGTTGTGGAACTGCATATGTGTTCACTGAAACACATCCACCATTATCATAATAACGCCTTTCTACATTTTACATGCAAATTATGGATAACACCCCATGAAACCTGAGCATGAAAGGGTAGGGCTTAGGTCAGAGGGTGAGCTCCCACCACTGGCAACACCCTGGGTGAAGAGGGCCAACGAGACACCGCTGGATCCACAGGTGGTAACTATCTGCTTGTAACTCATCTCTCCCCCTCCCTTTTCTCGCTCTCTCTCTCCCCCCCTACATTGATCTCTCCAGGAACAAACACCTGAATTTGTTACAGTTTCATCATCTGGCCTTGTTTGTGCCTTAATTCTAATCAGGCGACAAATATATTGACTCTGACCAGGTCTGAGTCACATACATCTTTCAACCAGGTTGAGACAGAGGATTTAAAGACCTGGATGAACAAAGCTGTGTCTGACCTGACCTAATGATGGTGATAGTCCTACTTCAATAGGCAGTTATACTCCAGAGGAAGTCTGCAAGATGTCCTTTCCAACCAGTATTTTCATGATTCAGTGATTCCCTGATTAAGGTACTCAGGCTAGTATAGTCAGTAGTGACTGAGATTTGCCTAAATCCTAGCTTTGAAAATATCTCCTTGAACAACAAAGTGACTTGAAACAGCTACCCAGCTACAGGTACAGGAAAAAATGCAGCAATAAAGGGTGGAGGGGAACATAACTGTTTTCATAAGATAGGGTAAAACCAGAAATACAGACAGTGAGGAAATCTTTGGTCCCTTCCAATACTGGGAACCCTGCTTTTGTGCAGCATTGGACAGCACACTGCATAGTTGCCAGCTATGGAGGGGCTTCTTCCCCCTCCCACGATGTGGAGCCTTTTATTTTGTGTAGCAAACAATCATCTTCCCTGGACAGGCTGGGACATAATCTCTCTCATAACTTTCACAGGTGCCAGTACAGGCTTTAAGGACAAGGCTCAGTAGACTCAGATGTCTTGTTCAAGATCACTAACTCCTCAAATCCAACATTTTTGGCAAGGCTTCTAGCACAGCTGGTTCAGCCTGGAGGACAGATAGCTTCAGGGGGCCTAACAGTGCCCCCCAGTACCTATGGGGAGGCTGGCAAGGGGTGCAAGCCATGCTCTTACTGAGGTCATGGGAGAGCAAGAAGATGTCAGAACCAGGGGAGGGTCTGGTGACATGTAAGGAAAACTTTTTCCTAGTGAGAATAAACAAGCATTTGTAACTGGTTACCCAGGGAGGATCTGGGGTCTAAGGTCTGGGAGGTTTTCAAAATCTGGCTGGACAAACCCTGCGTAAACTGGTCTCAAGGCCAGGTTGGACAGGGCTTTGAACAACCTCATCTAGTGAAAGAGGTTCCTGCCCATGGCAGGGGGTTGGAACTAGTTGATCTTTAGGTCCCTTACAACCCAAACTGTTCTATGATTATATGAATTCAGTGTTGTCCCTTTCTTGAGCAGCTGTATAATTCTGTAATTCTAAGCAGACATCTAAATTTAAGTCTTAACCTGTGAGCTGAATCCCTCCCTGCTAGCTAACCAATAAACATTAGAAGAGAGCCTACACTGATAAATTCAGCAGAAGTTAATTTAAATGTGCCTTCCCACACTACTGAACTTAAATAATTTAGGAAAAAAATTAACTTGGACAGATACGGTTTGGAATGAAGCAAAGCTAGGCAACAGGAAAAGGATGCTATTGGAGTAAAAGAACAGCTAAGAGGACTTAAATATTTTTATCTGTTATCCTTTTTTAATTTTCTCAGCCAGTTATAGTCCCAGAGTGGATGAAATTTCAATATAACGTTATCCCAAATGTCTGCTAACATGGTTGAAAAAGATGGAAAGGGCACAATTACAAAGTTATGAAAATATCAAGTTACATTGACCTGATTATATGCAAGATGGAGTGTAGTCTTACATCACTAGAACAATTTGTACAAGAAAGGCCACCTCCCTTTTTATAAACATGGGCAAAGTCTTGTTGCACAGTGTGCTTGCCCTTTAACCTGTATCCACTTGCTGGGTCTGATACCTATTACAGTATGTCTGCTGTCCAGACATTGTGTGCTGTGTACATGTGTAGGCCTAGGAAGAGCTGTCTGTTCCCAGGGCTCCTGTTGAACTATTCTAGGTTTAAGTGACAAACACTTTTCCCTGAAATACATGTCTACCATACGTTATGCATCATGAAAATTGTACAAATGCATGCTCATGGTGCTATATTCTGTTAGTCTTCCAGTAGTACCCCAGTGGTGACTTGTATTGCACGTTCTGGTCTTTTTATTTATAATTCCTTGATCATCTTTCAGATAATGAAATTTAAATTAGTTTTTATCTTCAATGCCTGAGCCTGGGCTTAGTTTTGTATTCAACATGTTCCTGTTTCAATCCATGTACTCCTAGCTCTGCCTAAGTGTGCGTGTTTATTCTGTATTCTGCTAGAAGAGTAAAGATCTCACTTGGCTTTTTGTTAACTCATGGAGCGAGGATGGTCAAGGTAAGTTATTTTGGAGTACACATCTGAAGGCAGAAGTGAAGCTCAGCCAGCCTGTTCTACAGCTCAGTGTCTGCTATTGGCAGCCTTGCCAGGGGTTAGTGGTCTGTGGCCAATTCAGTTACTCTTCTTCAGTTTGCTGGGAAGGGAGTGTGAGGGTAAAGGCAAACACATCTGTTTCCTTATGGTCTTGCCATGCTGTTTCCTACTAATAGAGATAGATTCTGAAGTGGGGGGGAAATTAAAAAGAAACAACCTTGGGAATCAAGATTTCCTACTTGAAGGCTTCCATTAGGCTTCCGTTTAGGAAAAAAATTATCCAGTATATTACATTAAGTTGTTGTGATTCATACTGTTTGCAACATGGTCTTAGAGAAAAGCTCTTGTAGTCTCAGGCAGCTGCAGCAGTGTTCAGCCAAATCTGGATTATGGATTCTTACAGCTGCTGTCAGTGGCAAGGTTTCCAGAGATTGTTCAGTTTCTCTGTTGTCTGTTCTCATAGACTTACCCTTGCTTGAGGTTGTCATGGTTTAACCACAGGTGGCAACCTGCAGCTTACTCATGCCCCCTCCCCACCCTGGTGGGATGAGAAGAAGAATCAGACAAAAGGCAAAAACCTGTGGGCTGAGATAAGAACAGTTTAATAATTAAAATATAGTGATGATGATGATATCAACAACAACAACAATAATGTTAATAATTATAGAAGGGAAGGGAGAGAGAGAGAGGAATAACACACACACACACACACACACACACCCCCCCGCCAAAAAAAACCTGATGCACAGTATAGTTGCTCACCACCCACTGACTGATACCCAACTCATTCCTGAGCAGCTATCAGTAGCTCCCAACCAGCTTCTCTCAGTTTCTATACTGGGCATGATGTGCTGCGGTATGGAATACCCCTTTGGCTAGTTTGGGTCAGGTGTCCTGTCTCTGCTTCCTCCCGGCTTCTTGTGCCCCTCCTCACTGGCAGAGCATGATACTGAAAAGTCCTTGGTTAGGGTAGGTGCTACTGTGAAGCAACTAAAACATCAGGGTGTTATCAGCATTGCTCCCAGACTAAAGCCAAAACACAACGCTGCACTAGCTGCTAAGAAAAAGAAAATTAGCTCTATTCCAGCTGAAACCAGGACAAGGTATTAGTATCAGTCTCATGGTGGGATTGAATGGGGAAAGAAGGAAATAGATCATGCTGATTTTATAAACCTTTGTAGTCTACTTTAGCATCCTGTTTATGAATTTCATTTCTCCTGTCTGTTGATACATATAGTGCCAAAGAGATGATAGTCTGTGAGATTCCTGAGCTGGTTTTATAACACAGTTGTGATCACAGTGATTAATCAGTGTAGATGCAGCATTATGTACTATACATATACTTGCATCATGGACATTTAACCTTACCAATTTCCTCTTCAGAAAGACTTCAAATTGCCGGTCTCTCAACTCTAAACAAAAGGATACGAATGCTCTAGCTCCAAAGAAAATTGCATACAAATATGTGTTATCTTTTGTATTAGATTCATTCATTTTATTAAATCTCTCTTTTGTGATTAAAGGGGCAGACTAAGGGAGAAGAACTGAAATTAAATCAAAATTGCTATTTTTATTGGCCACTAAGTATATGCCAAAGTCATACAGAAGGTCAAAACCCAATGAAACTCTTGTGGTAATGATACAACTTACTCCACAAAACTATAAATGCTTAGCTAATGAAAAATGACCTCCCAACCTTTAGCACTATAGTAGAATAGACACTTGAAGATTGTTTTGTTGTAGAGACCTTTTCTTCAGTTGGATTTCCCACTGAATTTTCACTTATTTCTCTGTTATATTCTCAGTAGACTCACAATCCCATCAAAAATAATTTATTTCACATGTGTTATTTTTCATTTTGCTGAGAAAAAACCTCTGAGCCTTGACCCTTCTTGAAATAAAAACATTATTTTTAGGGCAGGTCAAATATTTTTGTTTGTTTATTTTTATTTTATTTTTTTTTTTAGAATCAGGTGACTCAAAAAAAAAGAGAAGGAAAAAAAAAGAAGGCGACAATGGAAAATTGCATTTCTTTGTCCCTGCTGCATTTAGGATGTGGTTGTGCCCCAGGAGCCTAGAGAATTGCAGTTATGATGCGCCTGAGCTCAGGGCCCAACTTTCCATCTACGTATAAACATTCCTCTAGCTTCAGCCGGAGTGTTCACTTCTGGTTTGCGTAAAAAATATTTGCAAGAACTCTCTTGAGTAGGATCATTTAAGTATGATTTCGGCCACAGCTATTTACAAGTTCAGGCTTCGACTGAAGTGAGTAATCAAATTACATTAAGCCTCTGAAGTTTGCCTTTTATTTATCTATTTCCCCCAATTGTGTGGCTCGGTCTGCCTTTGGCTGCGTTCCCTGCAGCCTACCCGAGGGCTCTGCAGTTACATAAGGCTCTGTCTGCTGGGAGCCTATATAAAGCCTTTTTGCATGCCAGCAAGAGGCAGAATTTTATCAAGATCCAGGTCCCACTGCTGTGGTTCGCACAAGCAGGAGGAGATTTGCTTGAAGATATACCGAAACCTGAACCCCGGCTGGTCTGTTTGCTAGCCAGTACTTCACAGCTGTCAACCTGAGTCGCAAATAGCAGCTACTGTAAGTGGCTGCTGTTCACTATGAAGAATTTTTCATTTCCTATGCAGGATAACACACATCAGACCGAGAGTCCTTCTTCTCACAGATTCCTGAGTTTGACAAATCAGTCAGATCCTGTTGGAAGACCAGAAAGAGATGAGCAATTAGCTCAAGTAGAGATTGCTGTACTGGGGGTCATATTTTTGACAGCGTCTGTGGGCAATTTTATTCTCATACTGGTGCTGTGGCGAAGAAGAAGGAAGCTCTCTAGGATGTATGTGTTCATGCTTCACCTCAGCATTGCTGACTTAGTGGTAGCTTTTTTTCAAGTGCTGCCTCAACTCATATGGGATATTACAGATGTTTTCATAGGGCCAGATTTCTTGTGCAGAAGTATCAAGTATCTACAGTTGCTGGGCATGTTTGCCTCTACTTACATGATAGTGGTCATGACAGTGGACAGATATCAAGCAGTTTGCTACCCTATGGTCACTTTCCAAAAGAAGAGAGCTCTCTGGAACATCCCCATTTGCACCAGCTGGTCTATATCACTGTTTCTTAGCCTACCGCAGGTATTTATCTTTTCTAAGACTGAAATATCTCCAGGTATTTTTGAATGTTGGGGTGAATTTATTCAGCCATGGGGTCCAAGGGCATATGTGACTTGGATTTTTGTAGTTATATTCTTCATTCCCTCAGCCATCCTCATCACTTGCCAGGTTAAGATTTGCAGAAAAATCAAAAGAAATATGTGTGTTAAAAACCAGAATGAATATGAAGTAACAAATCAGAAGCAAGTCCTGCCATCCCGAGCAAGCAGTGTGAACTGTATTTCAAAGGCTATGATCAAGACTGTAAAAATGACAGTGGTGACAGTTGTTGCATATGTTCTCTGTTGGTCACCTTTCTTCATTGCACAGCTGTGGTCCGTGTGGTTCCCCAGTGTCGTGACAGAAGGTAAGATACTCTCAATCCTCATTCATAACTTCATAGCAAGCTAGCAAATTTCTATGTTGCTTTAAATTTGCACTTTGCTTTTGTGTAAAAGTTACATGTGATCATTGGAGTATGATTAAATGAAATTTCTGCATTGATTATGTACTGTACCTAATTAGCTTCCGAGAACTTAATGTTATGTGATCAAAACGTGTATTTTGTGTGCTTTGAGTGGTTAATGGTTTAAAGATTAATGAACAGCACAGTGAAAAGTATCACCTGCTTTATCAAAGGTTCAGACTTTTAGAGGTTTTAGATATTATAACTTCAGATTTTTTGGTTCTTGAGGTGAAAAGGATGAACTATTCCACATAATGAAATGTTTCTTCTTTATTGGATAGAACAGTGATGTTATATCTGTTTTTTTTTTCTGAATATTGAAATCATAAAATCATATTGATGAAATCTCTGTAGTACACTGTGAAATAATTAAAAGTTATGAAACAGCTGCTTATAAAGCAAAAAAGCAAGCCTGAGGGAGGTATTGAAGAACACCATGCTGTAAACAAGATTAATCTTGTCAAACTTATACTGTCACCTCTTTGTGAGTTGCACACTCTGTACGTGGCTGTTTAAGTTCACCTATTCTAAAATCAAAGGTATAAACCAAAGGAAAAAAAAAGATATTAGCTCTGCCCGATGAAAAAACCCATCTTCTGATCTTTGTTTTAAGAATTCTTCCTGTCAGTATGAATTTGAGTCTTATTATACATACATTTATATCAATACATATATCTGTATTTATCTGTATAGCAGGTTAGTAATTGCTTTTAAATCTAATGAAGCTACATTAAAAAAGAGCTATTTGGATCTATTGAACTCTGAAATGCATAGAATAAGGTGTGCTTCATACCTTTAACAGTTAACAAATTCATTGAATAAATGGGAATTTCCTCCTATTAGATTAACTTTAATATATGAACAGGTACACCAGAAAAAAGCAGACTATGAAAATGTTACTGATTTGTACGAGTACTTTATTGACTCTCTTATTTCTTTAACTGTTTCATTTTAGGTTCGGCATTCACCATTATCATGCTCCTTGGCAATTTAAATAGCTGTACCAACCCCTGGATTTACATGTATTTTTGTGGCCACATTCCATATTGCACAAGTAAGCAGGTAGAGAACACCTCGGCTCAAGAGGAATCGGTGATCACAGGAAGCATTCATCTTGTAGACAGAGACCCTGAGGAAAATAGTACTGCTGCATAACTGTTGAATGCTTTTTGTGGTTCTGTTTACATTTGCTACATTCACAAGACATATTAGTATTTTACCACCATCCCATGTTTTGTGGATAAAGAAGCTGGGAAATTGTCTTTTGTTGTATAAATATGTTTCTCTGCAGTTCTGTAGCATATACAGGAAGTTTCTGTGTTGTGCAAGCCTGACTCAGTAGTTCCATCACCACTATGTTATCAGAGTGAATTCTTGTAAAGACTGATAGAGATATGTAAAAGTGTCTTATATATTTTTTGTCCTGAAGTACTTTCCCTTCTCTGATTCTGGGTTTCTAAGCAGTAAAATTTTACAACTAACTGGTCCAACAAATTAAAACATAATTGGAAACTCTGGCATACTTAGACTTGAATATGTTTTCTAGTTGAACTGTGAATTGTTCATCATTCTCGTGTCACTGGGGAGAAGTCTGGCAAATCTTGAGAAGGCAGCAGAAAGTCAGGAAAATCCTTTGCCAGCTATTATCAATACCTGCTTTAAATTAACTCCTTATGTACATTTATAAAATGCCAAGCAGCATGCTATCATTAAAAAAAAGAAAAGGAATTTGATGTTCTTGTGACAATGAATACCTACTTCCGTTTCAGATGCCATTGTGGATCACAGGTATCATCAGCAGAGTAGCAGTTCAGGTTTGTGTATTCCCTGGTGTGCAAGCAGTTAAGTGACTCCCTCTTCCCTCAATACACACATGTGTGCTTACTTTAAATAAAAATGGGCTTTAGGAATGTGCACTTTGTATTGGTATTCAGACCTGTTTGCCCTGGCAGGCAATTTATTGGCAGAGTGTGCTTAGAACCCCTTCAGGCTCAAATTCAATTACTTCCCCTTCATGATAAAAATAAATCTGTGTATTTTTATCTCAAAATGCTCTTTGCTTCCTGGTTTGTGGTGTTTTATGCAGGTAGCTATTTAATCCCCTTTCAGTGCCTGCAGTTTAATCAGAGGATTATGGAAGGAATATCAGTAAGGCTCTTTCAGGTGAGAGTAGAGCTGCATTCACAGAGATTCTTGGTGATACTTGCATATCATCTGCCTACGTTATACTATGTTTCATCAGTGCTATGCACATTTCATTTTTGTGAATGCTAGCAGTCTCAAATTTCAATGGAAAAGCTATAAAAGCGTGGGGAGTGTAATAGTCTTTAAATTATACTCAAAGAAATATTGATTTAAGCTAAACACTGATTGGATTGTGAGAAGTGCTGCTGTACAATGAATACTTACCCTTCAGGTTAATGCCTGCTGAATATACTGTCATTTTTATGCCCTGTATAATTAGACCAGATAGGGGTATGAACGAAATATTGTTATTCTTTATCACGGGTAAAGCTAGTGTCCCAGTCTGTCTGGCAAGAAGAACAGATCTCTGAAAATTAGGAAGAGGAAGAAGGTGGGTGAAGATGGTACCAGAACATGACAGGAATGGGAAGAGTCAGTATGAAGTCTCTTATAATTGCAATTGATCCTTTTTTCTTGCTGTTTTTGTTACATTGGTTTTGTTTGTTTGATTTTTCCCCCCCTCTCTTTAATTGATAGTTATTATTTCTGCCCCACATGTGCTCTGTCAGACTAATTCTGTAACTCAAACGACAACATTTTCATCTGGGGTACGAACATCCAAGATATAATCCATACTATTGATAGGATGGTACAATCCATACTATTGATAGGATATTTGCTATATTCAGCCACTGACTTCCTAAGACTTTCAGTCAAATTAGCACTCAGGTTCTCTCTTGTGACCTGATTCAATGGTTAATGGTGGGGTTTTGTTTTTCTACTTCCTTTGATTGCAGTTAGTTAGATATTAAAATATGGAAAAGGTCTGTAAACAGAAATGCTTCAAGGAATTACCTGTGTCATTGTACTACTGGATTTGCAGCAAAACACACTGAAAGCCTCAAAAGCTATACATTTGGAAGAAAACAGACATTTAAATTGTGTGTAAATAGTCGTGCAGATCCAGAACTGATGGAAGTCAGAATGCTGCTCAGAGACTTCAGTGGAACTCTGCCATTTTACACCCCTGATCTGGCCTCCAATATTTAAAATGTATAACTTCTACTACTTAGACTTCTGCATTGCTCCCATTCCATATGGGAGAATCAGAAATTTGAATGTACAAATCCCTGGAGGCACTGTAGAAGCACATGCAAAAGAAAAAATCCAGTTATGAGATGAAAACCTTCCTCAATGATGTCTAGATTCTGTTTTCTCACACAAATCTTTCTGAGCAGAATAATACATAGCATACTAGTTCACACTCTGGAGGTGAATGGCTATGTTGTTGATCCTGGCACTGCCATAGTTTCTGTTTATCTGGGTGGTTTGGTGTTTTTTCTTTTTTTACTTTCCAGGGTTTTGTTACTACATGGGAAAGGCACATATCAGTAAAAGGAATTAGCTTCTTTCTTAAAAATGATTGGTTTATATTTTGCATTACAGATAAGATCAAAGACAATGTAATCTACCAATTCCGTATAGATTTATTACAGAAGAAAACAAACCCTACAGAATGAAAGGAAAATCCCAACATGTGTTTTGCATTCTTTACAGTATATTTTGATAATTCTGTTGTTCTACAGAACTGTTGCTGTATGCTCATAGCCAGTCCTAGTTCCGATACTTGTTGTTGGTGAATGCTGAAGCCAGAGGTGTTGGGCGATAATCTCTTTAATCTTTCCCTAAAATGATGCTGATGAAATTTTAAAGATGGTGCCAAACTTATGTCCTGCCAATTTCACTCTGATCACTTGGTTCTGACAATGTTAACTGGTTATCGGGTCGAATAAACTGCTCCTAACTTCACATTGTTGGTGGAAGACTGGCAGTGTGATGTGGAGACCCAAGCTGCACCTGGCAGAGTTTATTATGTGAGGCAAACATGGCATGCAGACATGGCTGTATTGTCTAGTTCCCAAACACATGGCCAGGATAAAAGTATCCTCAAGAGCTCATGAATGTTAACTATTCTTGGCTGAAGAAGATCATGAGCAGACAAAGGGAAAGTAAGATGATCCAGCTATTCAGTTATTTCAGTCAAATCCCATTTGGGTTGGATTTCTCAGAGAAAAAGGAAAAAGAAAAAAAAAAAAAGAGAAAAAGGGCATGCCATGTTCTGTCTTCATAAGGTAGGAGGTTGGCCCCGAATGCCCTGGGTATCTACAGGAAACAGTCATGGCTGTGAAACAGACGATTCATACATGCAGCGAAGCAGGTCTGCAAAGGAAAGCTGTTCAAATGGGAATTGTGTTGCTTACAGTAAGGCAGTCAGAAACAATTAATTTAGTGCTGTATTAGATGATCCATATAGATTTGAATAAAGGAAATCACACTGTTAGAAACTCAGAAATAAACCGGATGCAATTCACATTACCACATCAAAACTCCAACTGCCATCCCAATACCCATCTCTCCAGTCCTATGTGTGCACAACACCAGACCCCTCTATGCTCTTATGGTCACAGGTAGAGCTTCATGATCTGCAGTATTGTTCCCAAACTCTACTTGTCTAATCTCTTGTAGAGGTACCCCAGGTTCTCTTCACTTTGCCTTTCTGAACCAAAAGGGCAGAAGCTGTGTCTTTCTCTTGGGCTTGTATGATGCTCCTGCTATTGCCAGTTCAGGACTGAGAGTCATCTTATTAAGAAGGCAATTTCTGGACATCTTTACAAGCCCTCTTTAAAACTTCCATTACTTGGTGCTTCACTTTTTCAGGAATGAAAGAGGCAATAGGCTTTGAGTGAAACTAAGCAGGCTATACCCACTCCCTCTTGCTGTTTTTCTTGCCAACATAGCGGACCAGCATATACTTTCCACAGGTACCTGTTCTATCATCGTTCCATAATGAACTTTGGAGGCAATGAAACTCTATCCAATGGCTTCTTGAATTTCTATCCAAATGTTGCCTTAGAGGTGCAGTGCAAACATATGCAAGTGCTATTGCATTTATAAAACGCTTCTATACATCATGACTGACACTCTGAAAGACCTTTAGAATTGTGGGTTTATGTTTCTTGCATCCATTTCAGTATACTTACCAAAAACTGTTAAAATTGTATGTTTATTTAAGCAACAAATCTCCTGGATTCTGAGTTAACAACACAGGAATCAGTAAAAACTTTGTGGAGGAAACATTTCAATGCTATTTGGGAAAGAAGTTTGAAAGAATGCCAAACAAAGCAAAATGCCAAACAAAAAAATTGACCTTGAAGATCTCTGGAAATTATGCCTGGGGAGTTGGATATAACCAGAGACAGACATCACCCTACATCCTAGTAACCACTTCTCAGGAGAGTTGACACAGTAATGGATATTAAAACCAGACACAAGAAAGTCTTGATATTCTTGTCATCATCATTGTCATCATCATCACGATCATTATTTAAATAGAGTATATCACTTACAAAAAGTTTTGAAACAAAACATAAATTTGTCACAATGCTACATATGTAGACCAAATCTGAAGCTGAAATAATATAAAAGGCACAATTTTAATAATGAATGCAACTTTTATCTCTGATGTTGCTATTTTATTTAGCTAAAAAGATACAGATATGCTTTTTGGTTCCAAGGTTATTGTTCTGTGCATTGAAATTCATGAAGCTATCCAAAGATGAATTTTGACACGAAACACTAAAAATGTCTTTCATGGTTGTACTTTTATCTGTGTATATATTAAACCAAAATATTTGCTTTAAGATGCTGGTCCTGTATTCCTTAGCTTATTCCTGAGTTCAGTTATTATCTAGATCACTACCTTTGAACAGATACTAGGAATAAATCATCTGCTAGCTATCACAGTATATTGGAAAAGTTTTCCCATGTTTCCAAATGTGTTAATAGATGTCTGGTCTCAAGTGATTTAATGCTGAGTGCCTCCAGCTTTTGAATTACTGATGGGAGAAATTGTACTTCATCACAGAGAATACACGCCTTCTGGCAGGCAGAGTCATGATGTGAACACACTACTTACTGATACATTTAATACAAATTCCAGTCTGCTGGCAATGTGATTCATATTCCTGATCCTCTGTTGACAAGACTGACGCAGTCTTATATTTCGAGATGGTACGTGTTTGGCTGTAACTGTCTGTTCACAAAAAATATGTGAGCGAAACCTCAGGAAGGAAATCTTTATTTTCTTCTCAGCACCTGGGTATCTTGAAGCTTAATGCATTTGCTGTGAAAGAAGAGATTAAAAATTCCACCGTAGCATTTGGGTTTGATTTGTTTCCTTTCACACAGAAGGGTGCTACTAGATTGCATGAACCATAGAATAGTTTAGGGTTAGAAAGGACCTTAAGATCATCTAGTTCCAGCCCCACTGCCATGGGCAGTGATACCTCACACTAGACCATGTCACCTAAGGCTCTGTCTAACATGGCCTTGAACTCTACCAGGGATGGAGCATTTGTCATTTCTTTGTAGACTGTATTAAAGGAACGATATAATGGAAAGTCAAACACTTAGAGCTCCAGAAGTGCCTCAATGTCTCTATGTGTGTGCTTAATACACTAGTTAATGGCTTGGAGGTGCTATAGGGCTACTCTGCTGCTGCTCCTGCAGATTCTGGGTGGAGCATGCTCAGCAGATGCACACAGTCTTTAGGAAATTTCCCTCCCAAAAGCTCCCTGATGAGGCTGTGGAAGATCAAATAGGAGTAAGATATCATGTAAAAGCTCCCTTAGAGTGTACTAAGAGTGCACATGCACTAGAAGTCCATACTGGATAGCATAGTGTGTTTATTAGGTTGTGAAAAGTGATGACAACAGATGATCAGAACTGGACCACATGTATCATTAACAAGGCTGTCTGCCCATGGAAATATGCACACCAACAGGCAAAGTGATCAAGAAGTATCTCAGGTGATATCAGTATTGGAGGCAGTAGCACAGGCAAATCCTTAGCTACTCCGTGTGCCTGTGATACAGTGCACTAAATATCCAACTGGACATGAAAAAGATAAAGCAAGTGACTAGTGCATGGAAGTTGACAGCATTGCAGATGAATGGACAGGCACGTCCTACCTGAGTGCCACTCGCTGCTTCAGGAGCACTGAGGGCAGATGTGCCCTGCCCAAAGCCCCCCCCCCCCCCCCCCCCCCCCCCCCTCCATCTTGTCTTTGTCCAACAGGGCTAAAAGGAAGTTATGACATGTGGTTGTATTTATGCAAATATAAACATATAGACATATAAACATCTCTATCATCTGACTCCTTTTCCCCACAGTGTCACCTTTGTCTGATACTTTTGGTAGAAATTCCTAATCATTCTTCAAGAGAAGGGGCTTACCCTATGATAGAGGTTTTGTTCTGCTGAGAGTGAGACAATTCAGCTCATCTTACTTGCAGTTTAAGCAAGGACAGTATCTAAGCCAAGTGTGGAATTTTGGTTCTAATTGTGACACTTTAAGAAAATGCATTATCAGTTATTGAAATGGAGGAACCGACTGACTGAATACCTGACTTCTGTATTAGTATAGGAGATTCAGGTTTTCCTATAATAAAGATCCTTCTCTATAAATCAAAGCAAGTTAGAGGAATATCGTAAATGTAATATCAGGCTAATCCTATTTTAAGCTGTCAAGGCTTCAAGATATAATTCATCCATTGATACAAGACAAAGAGTTAACTTGAGACTTTGATCAAAAGAAATGGAGTATTTTATATGCATTATCTCTAAAATATTAGGAGACACAAAAGGACTATCCTTTGAATACTTTTGAATGCTGTTGTATAAATAAATTTCAAAGGCAAATACATCATTTTGTAATAAAAACATACATGTCAAAATTAGATGTTTATATGTTAAAATTTAATATTGTGATTTGATAAAATTTGCGTAAGTTGTAATACTCGGTCTTTTTCCTATACTGCTCTCCAGAGCTGAAATATTTTCTCTGCCTTTATGCATTTGTGTCCTGGAGGGAATTATGGAGTTAATTCAGCCAAAAATATGAGAACTGTATATTCAAATTGTTCATCACCCTCTTGCATCTGTAAGAGAAATTTCAACCGTGAGCATTATGAAAATATATGGAATATGCTATGTGTATAAAAAGTGACACAATATTGTAGTGTAGAAATATCATTTACCGTCAAAGTTAATATCTTTGCACTGTATAATTTCAGACTATTATCAAATGCATATTTATCTTGTAATAATGAGAATGGTAAAATAGGAATACAAATAGTCCTTCAAATTCTACTCTGAATTTTTATAAATTCTATTTCTTTAAATTCTAATCTGCTCAGAATGCCTCAGAAGTCTAAAAAATTATGAGTTGGTTTTATTAATTTATTTCAAAATGTCAGTCCCTTCTTGTCTATAATGTAATGGAAATTATTTAGGTGAATGTTCATTAGTGGCACAAACTTTATTTTTCACTGTTTTTGTGGGTTGACCCTGGCCAGACTCCAGGTGCCCACCAAAACCACATGGAGAACATGGGGCTGTTTCTCCCTAGGTAGGCTTTAAAACGATATTGTCAAACACCTTAATGTGTCACATGCAGAATTAACGTTTGTGAGCCATTTCCGTGCTATGCAACATTAGCCCAGTGGTCATATGTGCTGCCAGTTTTTTGGTTGCTGTGTAATTGAGTGGCGCATTTACAGCCTGCCTCAATACCAAGGAAATACATTTAAGAAAGCATAGGTTGTAGAAAACAGGCAGTTACTAAGCAAGCTTGGTGCAGCACACATGCTATGGAACAGCAAATTACAAGGGGTCAGTGAATAGTACAGGTTTGAGGGTCAGTGTGCAGTGCCGATTTGTATGTCATGATTACAGAAGCATTTGTACACTTTTTTCTTACCCCCCTGGGAACATCTACAGGTGATACGATAGCTATTAAAGTTTTCAGCTTGTTCTTGGAAGGTGAACAGGTCCAATTTTAAGCTGCTTATATGACTTCTTTTTTAAAAGCCTATGATTTGAAATTGATTGCTGCTTGAGCAATCTGGCACCTCTTTATTCCCAAGCCTTGGGGTTTTTCCTGAAGTTTGGTAGTGCTCTGTTTAAAGTTTCAAAGATCAAATCATAATTTCAGAGCCAATGAGTATTCTAGTGGGTGACAAGAACATGCCACCATTTGGGGCTCCTAATCTTATGCCTGGCTGAAGACATCAGGATTCAAAGTAATGCAAGGGTCTGAAGAACACTTGTGAACTGTCCTCAGGAGCTGCCCTGGTCCCTGATACTCTTTAAGCAGTATCTGGAGGAAAGGGTGATATACATCTTATTCTTATGCAAGGGGTATGGGGTTGATTTCTGGTCCTTAGTTATTTGTCAGACAGGGAAAGAATATCATATAAACCAGTTACTCTCTTCATTGTCCCCTTATCACCTATGTTATGAAAAAGACCTTTAAAATAGTCCTTTAAAGATGATTATACTGAGTGCTATCTAAACAGACAAAAGCTATTCCTTCCATAAAATATTCACCACTTTATTTAAGATTACATGCAACATTATCAGGCAGCCAAAGACAGAAATTGTGAATCCTTTACAGTAATCTGAAAATGTGAATATTTTCCTAACATAGTTTGTTTTATTTTCACTCTATACACCAGCTGTTGAACACAGAGGCTTCCAGCCTGTCCCATCCTTCAACAGTCTCAGCACAGATACCAGAACACGACTCCCAAAGGTCAACACTGCAAGTAAATGAGAGTGCATCTCTTTCTTCCTTCAGCAGCCACTCATGGTACAAATACTTCAAACCACAAAGCAGTGTAATATACAAAGTGTATTTCAGTTACCCACAGCTGTGTGGTTAAAGGAAGAGGTAAAGATACGTGCAGTCTTAGCAAAAAGCAGCCCTTAAAATACAAGCCTGTAAAAGGATAGCTTGTTTATTGAAGAACAGAGACTAATTACAGGTATAATCTTAAATAGTAATCAGTTATGCTACATTCTTATTCATACTGTATTCTCATTCTTGGAGCCATTTGTGTTTGTCTTCCTAAATACGTAAATTGTGGGACTGAAATGGGTAAGAAAAGAAAGAAATGAGATGTAGGGAAAGGAGTGAGAGCCTTAAAGGTCTGCTTTAAATAAATATGGGATCTGCAGTGGTCATGGAGAATAAACAGGAATGGTATCAGGGATACCAGTGAGTGCACTTCCTCAGAAGTTCAACCAGGCTTAGTAGCTACAGATAAAAGCTTCCTTGTAAATCTCATTATTTCTGTATATGTCTATTTGGAAAAGGATGTTGGTGGCTTATTCTGGTAAATTTTTCACATGGCAACAACATTAATTCTTTTATAAAGTGTTCTTAAATGAGAGCTATATCAAGTTTTAGGAGTGTGAAGCTTGTAACTTGTCTCAGTTCTAATTTTAATATCCCATCAAGCCAGCCTACATCAAAGAAACTTGATGTTAAATAAAATTGCCAACATATCATCCCCGTTTTCATTAAGCATGCCATACTTATTGAATATCAATTAGCTGAACAGGGGGTTCTCAGACTAATAAGGATCCAATTACCTGTTGAGGGTTTGTCTCTGATCTTTGAAGAAAGTGAACTGTGAAAAGTAGTTTTATCCCTGAATCTGATTGTTAATGTAGGAGATTGGTCTTGGAAGCAATGCGATAGATTGCTAGTGGTATTTGCCACAGATCAAAGGAATGCTGCAAACAGGGAAAAGAAATGGTACTGGAAATCAGAAGGCAGCTCAGGCAGTGATATTGGGGCCTGTCTGCAGACAGTCAGGATAACAAATCCAAACACAACCTACAGCAAGACTGAATATTTTCTGTGGTCAAGCTTGAGTAAGTGTTCGTGAGGCCAAAGCAGCTTTCATCCTCCATACTGTTATTCCTTAGGTTTGAGATAAGGATTGCTTTTAACTTTAACAT
Source organism: Pezoporus occidentalis (assembly GCF_034315485.1). Lineage (NCBI taxonomy): Eukaryota > Metazoa > Chordata > Aves > Psittaciformes > Psittacidae > Pezoporus > Pezoporus occidentalis. The sequence continues at coordinate 27,897 of NW_026913209.1, forward strand.
TGCCAGAAAAATGTGTATAAAGTATTTCATGTTTTTTTATGGTTTTTAGCTATCAAAATAAAGGAATTTCTGGGAGTTCCTGGGAATCCCTCATTTGACACTCCAGGGGAAGAGGAGTACAGTTTGTTGGTTTTGTCTGAAAGAATCAAATCAGTTGGACAACTTGGTTGAAGTTGAGTGAAATGTTTCAGCTGAAAAGCATAAGAAAAAATTGTGAAATGTCACAATGATGAGTTTTTCGTTTCCAGATTATCAATTTACAGAAAAATAAATCAGTGTTCGTCTGCAAAATGAAACAAGATGTTTTCATTTTTTTTTGTTTCAATAAACCAGAAGAATCTCTCCATTTTGAATTGATCTTAGTTTAATATTGATGTCAATGCCATAGCTTAAAAAATATACATTATTTAAACAGCTCTCCCTCAGGGAAAATAGTTGGCCCAATGTGCTACCAAATATGAATGGACTGGGTATGCCACAGATTTCAGAAGAATGCTCTGAGGTTACTGACTGGGTAGTCACTGCTCAGCCCTCATACCACCTCTTGAAATGACCACAGAGATGAGTGGGGATTCAGCAAATATAGTGCTATAACCTCTCTTTAACTGTATGTTTATGTCAGTTTTGTGTCTCCTTTATGCTCTTACAGCCAGCTGAGCTTCTGAAGGAAATTTCTGCTAGATATACTCTTCTTCTGAATAGCTATTAAAACCTGCACTATATGAAAAAGTATTGATCTAAAACTGCTTGGGCTTCAAATGTGAATGAACAAGGAATTAATAACCAGGGAACAGGATAGTTGACTCATAAATCTATCATGGATTAATAATATAAAAGAATCTCTGTGTACAAATAATGCCTTTATGTTTTGAATTTTGTCATACTAAGTGGTATGCTAGCAATATGAACCAAGGGTTCTGGCAATTTTTAGCGCACAGGTACTTCACAGTATAATAGAAAAAATGACCTGATATACTTCCCATGGGAAATGTCTCCTAAAGGAGACAGAATAGTTCATTGAAAAGGCACCTCACTGAGAGGCAAGTCCTACATTGCAATATGCAATCATTTCCTCCAGAAATTTGTTCAAGTGTTATATTTGACACTGTTCCTTTATGAAGAACATGCCCATAAGAAATTGAAAATTTGTACTAACTTATAGTAGGATTAACTTTAAATGAATACAGTCTAGATATTGTACATAGAACTGTACAATGATTTAGGTTAGAAAGACCTCTGGAAGAGATGGAGTCCAACCCTCTGCTCAAAACAGGTGTAATTACTTTAGGTTGCTCAGTAACTTCTCCAGCAGAGTATACTGCACAGATTGTAAATATCAATACTGATTTTGGCTCAAGCCCCTGTGATAAGCATTTGACACTGTTCCACACAACATCCTTGTCTCTAAATTGGAGAGATACCAATTTGATAAGTGGACCACTCGGTGGATAAAGAACTGGCTGGATGGCTGCACGCAAAGAGTTGTGGTCAATGGCTCAATGTCCAGCTGGAGACCAGTAACAAGTGGTGTCCCTCAGGGATCGGTGTTGGGACCGGTCTTGTTCAACATCTTTGTCGCTGACATGGACAGTGGGATTGAGTGCGCCCTCAGCAAGTTTGCTGATGACACCAAGCTGTGTGGTTCGGTTGATACGCTGGAGGGAAGGAATGCCATCCAGAGGGACCTTGACACACTTGTGAGGTGGGCTGATGCCAACCTTATGAAGTTTAACCATGCCAAGTGCAAGGTCCTACAGCTGGGTGGGAGCAATCCCAGGCACAGCTACAGGTTGGGCAGAGAACAGATTCAGAGCAGCCCTGCGGAGAAGGACTTGGGGGTGTTGGTTGATGGGAAAATGAACATGAGCCGGCTTCAGTGTGCCCTCGCAGCCCAGAAAGCCAACCGTATCCTGGGCTGCATCAAAAGGAGCGTGACCAGCAGGTCAAAGGAGGTGATCCTGCCCCTCTCCTCTGCTCTTGTGAGACCTCACCTGGAGTATTGTGTGCAGTTCTGGTGTCCTCAACATCAAAAGGACATGGAACTGTTGGAAAAAGTCCAGATGAGGGCCACGAGGATGATCAGGGGACTGGAACACCTCCCGTATGAAGACATGCTGAGAAAGTTGGGGCTGTTCAGCCTGGAGAAGAGAAGGCTGCGTGGAGACCTCATAGCAGCCTTCCAGTATCTGAAGGGGGCCTATAGGGATGCTGGAGAGGGACTCTTCATTAGGGACTGTAGTGATAGGACAAGGGGTAATGGGTTCAAACTTAAACAGGGGAAGTTTAGATTGGATATAAGGAGGAAATTCTTTCCTGTTAGGGTGGTGAGGCACTGGAATGGTTGCCCAGGGAAGTTGTGAATGCCCCATTCCTGGCATTTTTCAAGGCCAGGTCGGACAGAGCCTTGGGTGACATGGTTTATGTGAGGTGTCCCTGCCCATGGCAGGGGGTTTGGAACTATATGATCTTAAGGTCCTTTCCAACCCTAAGTATTCTATGATTCTATGATTCCATGATTGTAACTAGGCAAGAATTACTGATGGGCAGTTTAAGGAAGCTCATTGATTTTGTTTTTCATGGTCAATTATCAAAGACCATAATACTTGTGTATTGTATTTCCCAAGCACACTTGTGTTATGCTAATATATAAATAGTCAAAAAGTTGTACTGGATTTCATCATAACTTAATCTTTACTTTTGTGTCTGATCTTGAGTTACATGAAGTAGTTTTTGGAATACTGCAAAGTTCTGACAATGTAGTGAAAAAAACCTTTATAGATCCTGCAGATGTATTGAAATTTTTTCTGTTGTTTTGGTTTGTTCTCAAATCACAATTTATGCTATTTCTATTTTTTTTTTCATTTTTTTGGCAGCAGGGATTTTAACAGAATGGGGAGGATTTGTCAGGATGTATTCTCAGAGCTAGTTTGTCACTACGGCTGGCTGCTTCTAGCGCACTGCTGGAATGGAGGCTTAGTGAATACAATGAAAACAATCACTCAGCTCTCTCGAGTTACTTTTTGTGTCTGACTGTCTAAACCTGGCCCACGAAAGTTCATGCTGCTTTGCTTTTGGTAAGTATTCTGGGAGCCAGGTCTAATTTAGGCCACAGCACTACTCTTGAACCTGGGGGCACTTGATTTTGCTTTCACACTTTGGTTCACTTGCAAGGCTAGCCCCATCTGGATGTGGCAATGGGATGAGGACACCGTGCTGTTTTCACCCATCCTGCCTCCACACTAGTGTCCTTGCATCCTCAAATAAGTAAGTAACCATGCTGCCCTCCAGCACTTTCCATCCTGGATGGCTGGAGAATCAGGCTAGAGGGGGTGAACAGCCCTAGAGCAGAGATGGCACAGGAGGCACAGATGGGAGGTTTCATGTGTAGCTGGGGGGAGGAGAGAAGGTAGGCAGGAGCCTATCCTGAATTTTTGGAGATCATTCCCAGAGAAATCATCCTTCTGTTAACTGTTCAGACAGCCTACACAGGTTAGGTGACTAATACAGTTATCTAAATCTACCCTGTATTACTTCTTTGCTACACACACACAGAGTGATATAATTTTTAAAAAGGGGTATCAAAAATGTATAAAATGACAGCAAGATGGGTAAGGGGTTAGCAGGTCTGATGCCTTGAGGGTTCACATAAGCCCTGAGTGGGAAAAGTTAATACTGTGAATGATAAAACTGAGCTTTGATAGCCAGACCTTCTTGTTTGGATAAGGCTAAATGTTAAGTGAGAAAAATCATGACAGGGGAGATAGACAGAACATTTCTTTTCTTTAATGTGGGGCAGACAGCATTAGAAGCAGTTTCATTTATCACTAATCGTCTGACAAGCAGGCTAGGGTTTTACAAATGGAGGAGTGATAGTAAGATGACTAACATCCATGTGACAACAAAGTGTCGGATTATTTCTTGTCCTTGTCCTTGCTTCTCTGAGATAGATTTGTGAACAAATCTAGGAAGTGTGATAAACATTTTAAACCTTTATTTCATTTAAACATTAAATTTTATGGGTTTGGTGATATAAATAGAATCGTAGAATCATTTAGATTAGAAAAGATTTTTAAGACATAGTCTGCTAGCCTAGCACTGCCAAGACCACCACTAAGCCATGTCTCTAAGTGCCACAACTACATGTCTTTTAAATACGTCCAGGGATGATGATCAAAATGCCCCAAATTCTGCTGGTGACACCAGGCACTGTGTTCAGCCAGGTGAAGAGAGGATAGGAAATCCAGTCCTCTCTGTTATGTGCCCTGTCTCCCTGTCAGGCCTATTTCAAGGAAGGTAGGGAACGTGAGGTACCTTCCCACAGATTTTACTGGTGCCTTCACAGTTTTCCTGAGACTTATTATGAAGCTGTCATATGCTCATCAAGTATGATCTGGCAGCTCAGACACTGTGTCAGCAGCACTTGTAGAGATGCCTGCACAGCCCACCCTTGGCAGGATGGCCTGAATAACAGCTGCTTTGGGTGGGACTGTGAATGTACACAGGTTGTACGGACAAGATACCCCAAACTGTATGAGAGGGTTTCTGCCCAGCCGACAGTGCTAAAGAGGAGGATGCGTGTTGGGCAGACTAAAGAGAAAACAGGGAATTACGAAGATACTTTTGAGACAAGGGAGTCAGTTTGAGAAACAGCATAAGCATGAAAATATGAACTGTGGGGAGAGATCTTGGAGTAGGAAAGAATCAGTAGTGTAAGTCTGGTTTGATCCTATCGGAAGCTGCCTCACCAGTGTCACAAACCCTGCCTCTGCCTGATAGCATGTCCTCTCCTTTGGATATGATGGGCAGCCTGCATCCATCTGCTAGAATGACAGTGTGGGGTGCAACAAGCAAGGACCCACTCCTGGGGCATGCTTAGATGACCCTATGGAATGATGTCTCACTGGCTTTAAATTGTGGGGCCATACAGAGCAACATGGGATGTAGAGCACCTAATTCTGCAACAGGAAGGGTGTGCAAGTAGGGGAACACTCACTTTCAGGAGAGTCTGGTGCATATAAAGCATGTGGATGAGGGCAGGTGGGATGTGTGCGCACCCAAAGTGTATTTGGGTGCTGGTGTGTATCGAAGGGAGTAAAACTTTTTAGTATTAGCCATAGAGAGGTGTTTAGAAATCTGTAGGTTAATGTTAACACTTTAAAGTGTCTGATACTGTGATATTAATTTTAAGTGGTATTGATCCTAAGACCACTGACTGGCAATTATGCGTAGCTTTTATCTTGATTTATTTAAAATATGTGAATTGAATGTCTTTTCCCCATGACAAACATCTGTCAAGACATAGCACAGTCGCTGTATAATAGCTGAGCGGAGTTCAGAGGTGATGTGATTTCAGAAGGGATCCTTCAGAAAGTTGAGGGTCTTGGCTTTCAGCTAATGCTGAATTAATCATGCTTCCTTAGTAAGACTGGGAAGGGAAGACTATATGACAGCTACATGCAGGGCTGCAGCATCCAGCTTGAGGACCTCCTCCTCAGCCAGACAATGTTTCTTTAGGAGAACAAGACTGCTCTCCCTGTTTTCCTTTGTTCCTTCCACCCACAGTTCCTTCAATTTATTAGCTTAAAGTCAACCTGCTTACAGTCAGCTTCTTTTGCCTGTCTTTGGTTTTGACTGCCTTTTACCATACTCTTGTCTTCCTTCTATTTCTCGCTCTGAGTCTTAGCTCCTGAACCCAAAACACCTGCAGAAAGCTCTTTTCTTTTCTTAGTCTGTATCTCCTTCCTCTCTTCATTAATCTACAGTGCACTTCAGGAAGATTCTCACTTAACTTCACTGCCAGTCTTATGTGACATCTTCTCTGTGATTTGTGTGGATGCAGATGTGGGTTGTATACCAAGCAGAAATGTTTTTTATGGATTGTAGGCTTCACTGAGAGGAAAGGGTGAAACTGGGTGATTGGGCAGTCAAAATAGACTAATCTAATGATTTCAAGTCTATTACACTTGTCTACTTTAAGTCTCTTGTATATGCATAAATGTGTGAGGGACAGTCTGGCTGGCTGGGGGCAGCATTGTCATCCAGTATTTTTGGCATGGCCAGAGAAGAGGCTGGAGTGAGAAGCCCATGGCTAATGGCTGTCTAGTCTGGGGTCTGCCTATGCCTGCAACTTGGACAATGGCAATGCCCTGCAAAGGCAGAATTTCCTAGTCACCATTGGCACTTAAAGCAGTGTGGACAATTTGCCTGTGATGTTCTACAATCTATAACAGCTGACCTGGCATTTAGAAAATTCAGTCAGCAGAGCAAGCTGAGCAGTTTACAGGGCCCATGTCTGGATAAGTACATAAGGATAAAGTGTTCAGTCTGTGTATTACCCAAGACGTTTACACACTGTCCTGTAAATGGATTATCTGATATTCTACAGATCAGTACAAATAAATCCAACTCAGGCAAAGAGATGCTGAGCTGGCAGCTTGTTGAAAGCCAGAGAGTGCACAAACATATACAGACATAGGCATATATGCATATGCTACTTCAAACGCTTCTGAAAAAGAAGACACATCAAATTCCACAGATGCTTTGGGGAATCCAAGCAGGGTAGGATTCACAGAGCTTTTTCAAGTCCTTGAATGCTCAACTTCTATTAAAATGAATGGGAACTGAGCATCCACACTCTTTAGGAAGTCAAAAAGATTATGAATTACTTGGTGCCTCAGTTTCCCTTCTGCGAATAGGGAATATTTTTTTTCCCTTTCCTTCACCTCTCATCTTTCACATAGCTATTTTGAAGCCAGGGTTATCTCTTTAGGTAGGTACAGCATCTGCACAATGAGGAAGGAGCTTAGGCTCCCCTGGGCAATTTTTCCTGTGATAATAGCCTCGCAGGAGGACTGATTTAACAAATCCCTGAACAAGCCTAACTCTACTTTACTGAAGACCAGGATCTTTAGTCATAGCTTTTAGAATAATTTAGGTTGGAAGGGACCTCTTGAGGTCATCCAGTCCAGTCCCATGCCCGTAGGAGGTCCAACCCATCTCAGGTTGCTCAGGACCAAGGACAGAGTTCCTTCTCCCTTTCTTATGGTGTTTGACTACCTTCAGGGTTAAACAAAATTTGTCTGCCTACTCAGAATTTGCCTTGCTTTAACCTCTCATCCTTTCACTGAGTACTTTCAAGAAGAGTCTGGCATCATCTTCCCTGTTGTCCTGGGTTCAGCAGTAGCAGTCATTTTTCTCCTTCCTAGTAGCTGGTGCAGTGCTGTGGTTTTGACTTTCAACCTGGGAACAGCGCTGATAACACTGATGTTTTTAGTTGCTGCTCAGTAATGTTTAGTCTGACCAAGGACTTTCTGAGTCTCACGCTCTGCCAGGGAGGAGGGGAAGCCAGGAGGAAGCAGAGACAGGTCATCTGACCCAAACTAGCCAAAGGGGTATTCCATACCACAGCATATCATGGCCAGGATGTAAACTGAGAGTTACCCGGAATGGCTAGATCACTGCTGGGGTCAGGCTGGGTATCAGTCGGCGGGTGGTGAGCGGTTGTATTCTCTTCCCTTGTTATTTCCCTTATCATTATTATTATTGGTGGCAGCAGTAGTGGTTTGTGTTATACCTTAGTTACTGGACTGCTCTTATGTCAACCCGTGGGAGTTACATTCTTTTGATTCTCCTCCCAGTCCTTCTGGGAGTGGGGGGAAAAGAGTGGGGGGGAGTGAGCGAGGGCTGTGTGGCTGACTTGCTGACTTGGCTTAAACTGTGACACCTAATATGCTTGTACTAGGGACTCTGCTACTTAGTTTTCTCACTCCCCTTAGGGTCCATGTTGCGATCACTGCAGCCTAAGATGCCCTCAAGCGTCACAACTCCAACCAGCTCTTTCTTGGTTCTGAGTAGAAGATCCAGCAGACAGCAGTGAAAAAAACCTCCTGAAAGTATCCGGTCAATATCTCTTTTGCATGTGTGAAGAATGGCTGAAAAAGTTAATTTCTTACGTTTAACTGCAAAGTGACTAAAGACTGACTAATTTTCTAGCTTTGCCAAAGCAATGAACACCCCAAAAGTACACTATTTGTTAGCCTGTGACACTGATATGAACAACATAGATATGAAATATAATTTGTCAGAATTTAACAGCAATGTGCCGCTCCATTTGTACCTGAAAATGCTTCTTGTCTGATAGGTATTGACATGGAAAATACGAACGCCTATTTGTGTAAAGGACTGAGCATCCCTATTAGAAAGATCTCATTGGAAGCCATTGACAGCATAACATGCCATATAAGTGGATCTTTTTTACATCATGACAGTGGTTTCAAAAAGAGCAAAAGGCCTACTTCTATAATCACAGTTCTGCAGTCAATCATTTGGACCAGTATCAATTTTACCACTGACTACCATGATTATTATGAAAATGTCATAATGAAAACTACCTGTTGATGGTTTAAAGAGTATTCACAAATATTCCAGTTTGTTTTGGATGATTTGTTGTTTAGCTGGTCAATTATGATATAGGAAATCAAATGAAATATAAGGCTTCAGCTCTTCATGTAACACAAGAATATGCATCACTGTACACTTATCTCACTTTCTCATCGTTCCATAATCAGACCATGTGTAAGACTTATTTCTCATTAGAAGTTCTGCAGGAAAACACTGGAGTCAAATACAGCTCTCTGGCAATCTTTCAATACTTACATCTATTTTTAATAATTTCCTAAGTAGAGCACAGTGGAAAACACCAGACAAAAGTGGATATATTTAACCAAGAGATTTACAACTGTTAGGAAAGTCCAACTAGTACACAATGTGGTCATTTGTTCCTCAGCAACACAGGCTACTAATGAGCACTTCTGATCTGCATTCAGCTCTTTACACTAGTGTGCCACAGCTGAGCTCAGGCTTTTAGTTCTTATACCATTAGTTTTGAAAGAATAAACCCAGATAATCTGCAATATCATCAAAAGCTTGAGGGTAAAAACATATTTTCCTCTTCATATGCTATGGCATAAAAAGAAATGTGTTGTATGTTTTGTAGGTATAAATTTCCATATATGGGTAAATGCTCTGGACTTGTTCCAACAGTTCCATGTCCTTGTTGTGTTGAGGACACCAGAACTGCACACAATAATCCAAGTGAGGTCTCATGAGAGCAGAGTAGAGAGGCAGGATCACCTCCTTCGACCTGCTGGTCACACTCCTTCTGATGTAGCCCGGGATATGGTTGGCTTTCTGGGCTGCAAGCGCACACTGAAGCCAGCTCATGTTTATTTTATCATCAACCAACACCCCCAAGTCTTTTTCTGCAGGGCTGCTCTGAATCTCTTCTCTGCCCAACCTGTAGCTGTGCCTGGGTTTTTCCGACCCAGGTGCAGGACCTTGCACTTGGCATGGTTAAACTTCATGAGGTTGGCATCAGCCCACCTCACAAGCATGTCAAGGTATCTCTGGATGGCATTCCTTCCCTCCAGGGTATCAACCGAACCACACAGCTTGGTGTCATCAGCAAACTTGCTGAGGGCGCACTCAATCCCACTGTCCATGTCAGTGACAAAGATGTTGAACAAGACCGGTCCCAACACCGATCCCTGAGGGACATCACTTGTTACTGGTCTCTAGGTGGACATTGAGCCATTTACTGCAAGTCTCTGCATGTGGCCATCCAACCAATAAATCTTTTCACATTCATGCCTGTCAAGAATGGAGCAGAATTGTCTTGGTTTTCTGATGCCACATCTGCCAAAATCTAAGATATTACTTTGTTTCTGTCACTGTGCTATTAATGCAATCATCCATGCATCTGGGTGTCAACGGATTTTGTGATATTTGCTGGTGACCTTGGAAATAAAGAGTGGCTTTATATTTTCTTTTTCAAGTATTTCAGGTGTACCATTTCAAGGGGAAAAAATCAATGCCATCTGTCTAAAACTACAACAACTACAACCCATATCAGCTATCAGGAGGTAAAAGATTAATTACATTCAAATGGTTGTTACATTTGTATATATTACAAATGGTTGCTCATTTATTCTGGATCTGCATCTGTTTATTTTTATGATATTTAAGGCATTGTTCATGGTCTCCCAGAAGCAAACTAAACTGCATGCTGCCCAAACCAGTCATTTTAGTCAGACATGTAAACTACTTTTGCTTCAAATCTCTCTGAAGGAAAGATCATGTCACAGCAATTGATGATTGAAGTAGTACTTGTAATATTAATTCATTTAATTTGGCTTCTGCTTACCCTCACTCTGAATACAATATGGTTTAAGGAGAGTTTTGATAGCGTTCATCACTGCGGAAGGGGAATGAGAAATTTGCTTTGACCTTTTTGGCAGTATTCTCCGTTTCTGGACCCAGTCATGTTTAGGTGGGGAAGCCTGAGGTCTGTGTCTGGAAAGAGGGTGTGCTGAGGGCAAAACATGGCTACGGAGCAAAGTGAGAACTATGGTCCTTTGACAGAAACATGGGTGCCTGAAGCAGACAGTATAAGCATAGCAGGTAAGGTAGGAAAAATGTCAGGTTATACAAAAGCACGTTTTTCCCTCAGTGTTCTTAGCTTGTTTCCAAGGTGAAAAGCCTGTGCATGACTTGTGGCTTGTTATTATTATGACATGTTTAAATGGAAATGAAAGCACAAGTATAGCATGAGTTATAACTTTTATGTAGAAATGAACTTCTTATCCATAAAAGGGCCCAAGAGACTCAAGTGTAGAAATGTAGTAACATGGACACACACTGCTGCTAGCAGAGAGATGTGACCCCTTCAGTTATTTTCCTTTGTTGCTCTTTTACAGACTTTAACATCAGTATTTTTATTTTTTCAATGAATTTCAGACAGCAAAAGCTTTTAAGCATTTTCAGTTTATAAAACTTCTTCATGTAAAATTTACTGCATGGAACGATTTATAGAGAGTATTCGAATATTCCCTCTGCTGCATGTCTCATGAGAATCCCATCTGAGCACACAGCGACTGTGTCTGTAACAAGAAGCAGTCCTATAGGAAAGAGGGAATAATTTTTTTTTTTACATTTTTTTTTCACTGCCAGAGTAATTTCTCTTTTGAAGGTTTTGTCTGTAGACCCATTTTGACAGTATTTTAGTTGAACTTCTTGATATATTTTGCAGGACTTCACTAAAGTTTCTCAGTACTGATTTCCCAAGTCACCAAAACCTGACAGATCTCAGGGCAATGGATTTATTTTCAAAATGTCTTCTGTCTCTCAGTGTAGGAATACTGGAACTGTGGAGGAACACATATTACAAGACCTTCAGTAAATTGATACATTTTCCTTTAATATAAAAACTTATCATTCTTATAACTTGTTTTATTGCTAGTCAGAATTTCCTGAAGATTCCCTTCATCCTTTGTCAGCTGCTGCTGAGATTCTTCATAAATATTAATGACTGCTTCTCATAGACACTATTTAATTAGCATCACTCCACAGATGTATGCCAGTGAGTTCAGTTATTATTACTTTCCTTTTTTTTATTGTTTTGGGTTTTGGTTTTTGCATCAGAGAAAAGAAGACACAGTACAGGTCTGTTTGCTGACTTTCTATTTGCATTCCAGGGTCATGGTCATGCTGTTAGGTAAGACTTTCTCACAGAAGAAATTGAAAAGCAATCATTCCTCTTATAAACCTGTTCTGCTTTGAAGATGGTCAGTATCAGAGTGCTGTTCTGCAGTGCACTAGGTACCTTCATATCTCAGCCTTACCAATGCAATCACTCCCATAAGATGCGATGGCACTGGTTCCCCAGAGTCACTGTGGCAGTATTTTCCCCATGTGCTATTCTGCTGCCTTTAGTTTCATGACTTTGTGCCTGCAAACCTAAGTGTTGTTGGGGTGGGTTCTCATGGGAGGTGGCTACTATCAGCCTGAGATTTGCACCCTTTTCTCACTTTGGCTTCACCTCTTGCATTGCAGATTTTAGTTTCTATCATTTCTATCATTAAATATGGGATAAAGATTATACAGTGAAACTTGTACAGAGGAACTTAAGAGCCAATGGATATGCAGCACTTACACTTAATTAGCATTTTCCAGTCAGTGCTAACCACATCATCAAGTGGATGAAGAACCAGGGACTTTGACAAAATCACAATGGAAAGTAGTGAGGGGAAAGGCATGATGGAAACACTCTTTCTCCACATCTTCAGTCTGCTGCACTGGAAAGAGCATCCAGAGGAGGACTGTTTCTGCTCTCCCTGTCTGGCTTTGGGAGACAACTTCCCTCCCTTTCTCTCTCTTTCTCTTTCTCCTGCTCCCTCTCCCTCTCCTTCTCAAAGGTTGTCCTTTGACAACTCTTCCCCTTTTCTTCTCTTCCCCTCTCTCCTCTGAGTACAGAGGTTTAGCAATTAGAGTTACTTTAAGCATATCTTTGTGGGCATACAATGCTGCTCAGTGCATGAACAGTATCTTCTTCATGTACAATTTCTTCTTTTTGGAGAGAACTGTACAGACACCAACAGCTTTTGAAGCTGTATTTTGCTCTATTGCATCATCTGGGTCATGACTACATTGTAAAATTGGAAGCATTGGTTTGGCTACTTATTATAACAGTTTTGATTTATGCAAAGAAACACTTTTACTATCAATATGCAACGGATGCAGTCAGATGTGACAGATTAAATATTCCTGGTACAATTAAAACAATAGCTTTCTGTAACAATGGAAGCATCAATGGGTCATGGGACAAAAGGTTTCATGAGTATGTCAAATGCATGTATAGATGGCATACTGCTCCCTGCTCTCTTTGGTCACTCTACTTCTGTGATTCACCAAATGAGTTGGCAAACTTCTTTCTCTGAGAAAGCAATTTATTCAACTGCAATTCCTTCCCTGCTTGAGGGCATGTCAGCTCAAAGGACATATATGTTCTTCTTCATCATAGCTCCTAATCTGATGTTAGATTATTTCTGCTGGAATGAAGGAAGAAGACTCCAGTCTTTTGTTATAGTTAGACTGAATCACGGTTGAATGAAACCTTGTGACAGGTGACACCACCATTCTTGACGTGCGTGCAACTATACAGCTAAAGTCTGCAACTGATATCTGATGTCTTCAGCCAAAGTAATAGGAGGAATTCGAATGTAAACTTACATTTTCCTAGAATCACAGACTCACAGGACACCGGAGCTTGGAAAGGGCTTTGCATCTTGTCCAGCCTTCTATGGGAAAGGGAGCCTAGATAAGATTACCTAGCACCCTGTCCAATCATGTCTTGAAACCCTCCGGGATGGGGATCGTACCACATCCCTAGGGAGGTTGTTCCAGTGAATGATTGTTTTCATGACTTCTCCATGTGCTCCTTGTGAAGAGGGAGCTTTTGCCTTTGTAGCTATCTTTTAAGTACTGGAACATTGTGGTGAGGTCCACTGGAGACTTCTCTTCTCCAGGGAAAAAAGACTTAAGTCCCTCAGTCTTTCCTCATAGGGCAGATACTCCAGCCTTTTGACCATCTTTGTGGCTCTCCTTTGAATCTTCTCCAGTCTGTCTGTGTCTTTCCTTCAGGAAAATTCATTGAAGGACCAGAACTGGGCACAGCTCTCCAGGTGTAGCATGACAGGCAGTTACAAGCATGGGATGATTACACTGTCTCTGCCAGAAGGCTTTTTAGAGCTACTGAAGTTTTATTACTGAATTAATTACATTGTCACTTGTCCTGGAAGAGGATTTTGACATGAGCACCTTGGTAGCACAAAGTGTCATTTCTTCCCAGTGCTCTTGTTTCTGCAACCTCTGGTAATCAATGTCTCATAGGAGGGTTCTGCTTTTGAGGTAAGATACAGGCACATTTCCAAGTCAGATATCTGTATGAAGGGCAATTAGTTAACAAACAGAAGGGGCTTTGCTTAGTTATGGATTATGCTGCTTTCTGCCTGGGAAGCATAGCTGTGGGGGAGTGTGAGCATAGAGAAGCTGAAGAGATCTGTGCCATGCTGAATGATTAGGTCACTGCTTCAGGTTTTTTATGTGTTTTTTTCCTGGGAAGAGCAGTCTTTTCTGAGTAGAAATCCCAATTAATCCTGAACCCTTTCTGGCACTGATTCCATCCAGCCCCAATTAAAAAGCAAAAAAACCCCAATAAGTCGTATCAAAGGACCGTACATCTCTTCAAATCTTCCTACAGATTTGTTTCTATCATGGCATTTTTTTGTCCTCTCTCAGGTTTTCTGGTGCTGTATGAGCTCTCTCTTTCTGTTCTCATTTTCCAGGGTAGGGAAGACAGTCTGCCGAGAGCTGGACAGTACCGTTTTCTTGGCAGTTTGCTTTTTTAATTTTTTTTTTTTTTAATAAGAAGGATTTATTAACATTTTTAATGTGTTCTGAGGCTGTGGTTGTCATTCTCATTTTTATAAATGTCATACCATTTCGCTGTGACATTTTCAAAATGCTGCTTCTTATTAAGTTCAGAGCAATAACTTTATTTAACATTGACCTAATTCTGGAGGTCTCCCTGATCAGAATGTGAACTATGTCTGTCCTTGAAATAAGTTCTGGTTGGCTGAACCTGAAAGCAGAGTAGGTCTTACAGTTTCATAAAAGAAAGTAGCTTGACAGAGAGAGATCCTTCTGATGACCTGATGGATAGGTTGTGGAGAATCCATGACTAAGATGATCCCAGAGATACAAATCTATAAGGCACTAGACTCCATTGATACCACCACTTGCATGTTTTTTTGCTTCATTTTCTGATCTTCTCCTTTTCTGGTTCAGCAGCTAGACCAAAATACCCATTATTTGCTCAAAATATGTTGCTCACAGCAACAGAATCCACCACCCCTCTGCACATGTCTTTGTGTGGATATCGTTTTGAAGCAGGTTGTTGCGGTATTGTCACAGTGAAAATCTGCTCTTTTACTCATACAGGACTGTAGGACCCTGTCCGCTTTTCACTTCCATCATCAAACACTCGGTTCTCTAGCCTATAACAGCCTTGACTTTGTAAGGAATTAAGTGTATGCCCACTTTTGCTCACTTGTACTTATATGGAGCAATCTGGAAAAGGGGAAACTTGCAAGTCTGCATGTAAATTGCGAGTATAGCCTCCATGCCGATCTCCCTCAAACTCACATCAGATCTCTTTTATGATAAATAAGGGTGAAGAAACCTGATACAGAATTCCGAATGTATGGAAGTTTCCCCTTTTAAAATGTTTTAGAGACTTGCATCTCAGTCTGAAACAGGAGCAGCAGCTGCCTTTATTCTCTTTAATGGAAATAACTGTCTTTACATAGTCTAAAAAAGGCCTGGTACCTTATTTTGCTGTTGCTGGCTATGTTTTTTTCAATCTGTCTAGTCAGGCAACACCCATGAATGGCATTTCATAAAGCAGTAATGAATTTAAAGAGCAGTGAGGGAGGTTGAGGTTTGATTTCAGAGAAGTACCTTCTAATGGGGATATTTAAGTATGGGATTATGTTGCCTAGGAAGGTCAAAGAATCTCCATCACTAGAAACTTTCCAACTCTTGTTTGACAAATGTCTGCCAGGAGTTATTTAGTTGATCCTGCCTTATAGAGACAGATAAGTAATATGACCTTTAAGTCCTTTCCAGCTCTGTTTCTTATGATTGCCAAGAAAGAAATAGCATATATGAATCAAGAAACAGGAGCACTTGTGCCTCATCCCAGACTCTAACAATCTTAACAACAGGGCTGTGTAACAGGGAATAAAACATTCATCTTCCAGAAGCCTCAAGGTGCTTTACAGTAATCACGTGTGCTTTAGAATTCAGAAGATTTAGAAGTACCATCATTAAATGCAGAAGTTAAATGTATTTTTAGACACAGAAAAGGACATGTTGTTAGTAGCCTAGCAACAGGCTCGTCATCCAACATTGTAATACATTTAGAGATACACAGATGTGCCTGCATGAATACTTTAAAGATAGAAAAAGTAAAAATAAACTGGAAACTTTCCTGCTTACTCATCACCATCAACATCAGTTGCAAGAAGTTTCTGCAGGGTGTGTTCTTCTTTTAAAGTCAGCTAGGGAACCTTGCTGATTTCCAACAGCATGCTCAGATGTGGTGGGATAAAATGAGTTCTGGTAAACGACATCCTGAAGCTAAAGCCTGCAAAGATTCATTTAGTCCTGTAACTGAGTAGCTAGGTTATGCCAAGTGGTTACCACAAAGCAGCTACCATTTTTTTATCTTTGAAAATCTGATGGTTGATGTTCAAACAAAGAGGGTAAAGGGAAGGAAAGGGAAGGAGAGGGAAAGAGGAAAGGAAAGGAAAGGAAAGGAGAGGAGAGGAAAGGAGAGGAGAGGAGAGGAGAGGAGAGGAGAGGAGAGGAGAGGAGAGGAGAGGAGAGGAGAGGAGAGGAGAGGAGAGGAGAGAGGAGAGGAGAGGAGAGAGAGGGAGAGGAGAGGAGAGGAGAGGAGAGGAGAGGAGAGGGAGGAGAGGAGAGGGAAGGAGAGAGGAAAGGAAAGGAAAGGAAAGGAAAGGAAAGGAAAGGAAAGGAAAGGAAAGGAAAGGAAAGGAAAGGAAAGGAAAGGAAAGGAAAGGAAAGGAAAGGAAAGGAAAGGAAAGGAAAGGAAAGGAAAGGAAAGGAAAGGAAAGGAAAGGAAAGGAAAGGAAAGGAAAGGAAAGGAAAGGAAATATAGCCTTTTGAGACTGCAGGATTTCTAAAATGATTTTAAAAGGTTGTGTCTGGAAGAGCTGGACAAAGAAACAAATAACCACTTCTTTCTTTGCCTCATATCCTAGCATGCAATTAAGGAGAGTAAAATAACATTAATATATCTGTGACAAATGCAAGATAACCTCCTCTGACATGAATGAAACCATAATGCAGGCAATCATTAGATTAATGTCCTCTCTAGCCACAGAAAGAAGTGGGATACAGATGCTAAACAGAAGGCATATTATTTCTCCCTTCACTCACTGTGCAGTTACATATATCTCCTTTGCTGAGAAATACCATGTGCAATCCTTGCAGAAATATTGAGCCCTTCTAGAAGGGATGCAGAAATATCATTAGATGATATTTTCAAAAGACAGACGATACACAAGGATGTAAATGTAATTTTCCCCATTGGAATGATCTGGGGTACCCTCAGCAGCACTCCCTGGGAGCTGATGTGTTTTCTTGTATTTCAGATGAGACTGATATCTGCCCCATCATCCTGAAAGTGAGTATGAGTATGCCTCTGGTCACAATTTGATTGGCAAAAAATGTGGTGAAAGGCAAGTTTGGAGTTGGGGCAAGATCAAGCCAACTCCAGAAATGCAGTGAGGATCCTGCCCTATGCTGAAGTACACCTTAGAAGCAGTAATTCATTTGGATTTGTTAGTTTCTCTTGTTGCTCAGGATGGATACGAGGATGTGACTTCATTCACAGGTACCAAAGGATTTGCACTGCACAACATACATCATTTTCTTTTCACATTTGCTTCAACACTTCGTAAGCTTTGGTGCCATTCTGACAACTGCATCATAGCTAGGTTTTTTAGTATTTATTAGATGGCAAATGTTCATCTAAAAAGGTTTTTGTCATTTAGACCAGATGATATAATTCATTTTTGTTATGAATGCTCTTTTACTGTGGACAGTATAAAGACATGATAAATATATAGAAGAATGACTGGAAGAAATCATATATAACTGAATGGTTCCAGGAAGATCAGACATGTCATTCTTGTGCTTTATGACTGCAGGGACTACTGCAATTTCATTGTCTAGTTGTTTTTTTATGGTTGTATAAACACAGTAGAGTTAGTGAGCTGAATATACAAAAGGAGCACTGATTTTAACAAGTGCAGTTATAAGTAAGAGCAAGATCCAGTGAGAGACACTGTGGACCTTGCCATGTATTAAGTGCTTGGAAGAAGCCTGGACTGTAAATCACTGGCTTGAAGTGCCTACACAACCAAGTAGACTGCAAATGACAGGTGTCAATGGTAAAGCAAGCCAACAAGCAAATGCTCAAGAAAGAGATGGACCTAAAATTCTGTTTTGTGATTTTATCTCCAAAACTGAGTCTTCTGCTGGATATGGTTATCTTGTTCTTTTGGTTTGGGTTTTCTTTTCTTTATTTTTCCTTTTTTTTTCCTTCTGTTTTCTTCCAGAGAACTGAACAGAGCCAATATTCAGTTGGTTTCCTTTTCAGATGTGCCAAAGGCTGGCTTATTTGGTGTACCATTAGTGCTGTATGGTTCTGAAATTATAGTTTAATGGTGAGAATACTTGTCCAGGAAGGGGGACACTTAGGTTCAGTTTTCTGCTCATATTGTGAGGCTTACAAATCACACAGCATTGAAGAGTGACCCTGTGCACACTAAAGTCCACTTATTTCTGCTGGAAGTTTTAGTGAATTTACACAAAATTCTCCTGCAGTGTTCAGCAGTGTAAGCAGCAGGTCCACAGGGGTCCTTCTCTAATGCATGCATGTGTAATGTTATTTGAATAGAGAAATAAGACAGTAGAAATATTGCTAGTTACTACTACCAGCACTAGGTCTGTAGAAGGAAATAACTGCAGGTCATCCCACTCAAAGATACAAGAATTTTCCACTGAAGGAAAAATAAGAAATTACTCTGAAACTAATGAGCAATTAACCTATTTGTCTTGTCTTCTTATCTGCTCTAGGGCAAGTAGAATAAAGCACAGCCCATGTGCTCTTTCTGCTTTACTCTGTGTCTTGTTGAGAGCACCTCAACTGCTGCTGAAGAACTGCTCTTTCATGCACATTCTGAGTCTTGTTCCATTTGGTTCCCTGCCTTATGCTTTTTATTGAAATACTGGGATTAACACAAATATTGAGAATATTACAACTCCCACATCCCACCTCAGCCTCCTGTAGGCCCAGACATTGTTGTGACATACAACGCCACTTGCCAAACTACTCAGATATAGGGGAATTAATTCTTTCTGTCTGATTGAATGAAGAATGGCTAAAGCTTCGGTGGCTTCTCAGGCATTTTTAATATCTTCTTTTAATCTATCTTGAACCCCTCTTTAAATGCCTTCCATATACTATAAAGCTGCACTTCTGCAGAGGCATTACTTGTTCTAGCCTTACAATCAGGGAATGATCTTGGGTTTATTTCTGTTATATCATATACCTGACTCTCTTGATCATGGGTTTAGGGATCACCAACAACCAAAGGCTGAACAGAAATAAATTTCATGCAATGTCCCTAACTCAGAGAATACCTTCAACAAGAGTCTTTTAAAGGTACAGCTCCCCACTGAGGTTATAGTTAATTCACTTTCTTTATTTATTTGAAGGTGCCATTTCTCCATTGAATTGTAATTGGTTTAGCCAAGACAACTGATTTATGGGGATGTTTTCCAAGTGAGACCAATTTAGAAATAATACCATGTAACAATCATTCACTTACCCTATCCCAAGTTGTTGTCTTGGGCAATTTTAATAATTTAAAGATAGTGCACTGAAGAGCAGTTTTATTAAATTTAGCTTCATGTTTGTTCAGATGTCTAAGAATTTCTCCTCTTGGTTGGACAGAACATATCATAGGAGAGGCCCACTTGCAAGGGTCTCAGTTTAGTGAGAACTTGCTGAAAAACTCTATCCAGAAAATGCACTAGAACTCCTTGCTCATCAAGCAATAGTTTCCATAGTTCCTTTCTGGCTAGGCTTCGGGTTTTGTCTAGCTTTCATTCAAAACCTTAGTGAAAGGGCTGTCTGTGACTTAATGTAAACAGAAGATTAGGACTACTCAATCTAGAGGCATTTTGCCAGTCAACCCCAAGGAGATAGATGCCTCAGGGATCCTGGGAAAGTCTAGCTAAGAAGATAAGCAAACAAAGCTCCTGCCCATCCAGCTTCCAGTGCTCACTTCTTTGTATCCTCATGGCTGAGACCTTCAAAGCCAGTCTCCAAGTGTTTGCAGCGGCTGCTTGCACAGCTGCATGGACCCATAACTGTGTCCCAAAGGTATGGTAAAACTGAAAGCCTTCTAGAGTTTTCTTCATAAATAATGAGTAGCCACGCATCAGCTTTGATATTTACTTCTGTCCCACTTTGCAAGCCTGAGGAGGGTGCTAGCTCTACTCAGGATTTATGACCAACTACGAAATAACACACGGTGCTATACAGCTGGAGGAGGCTGCTTCAATAATATTTTGCTACTGATTTCCTTCACTGTTTGTAAAGGTGTAGCAGTTGTAATGCTGCCAGTTTAAAACATGAACAAAATCAGAGGTTCTTCTAAAGCAACGAAGCATGATTTTAAGCCAATAAGCAAGTATATATTCAGGGCTGGAGGTGTTTGGCTTTGTTTAAAATATTTAGTACATACTTGAGTCATTTTATCGTGCTTTTTGGTGAAAATACGAGAGCTAGAAACTTACCTGGGGCTCTCATTGTATCAGAGAATCATAGAATGGTTTGGGCTGGAAAAAACCTTAAGATCATCCAGTTCCAACCCCCCTGCTGTAGGCAGGGACGCCTCACACTAGACCATGTCACCCAAGGCTCTGTCCAACCTGGCCTTGAACACCGCCAGGGATGGAGCATTCACAGCTTCCCTGGACAACCCATTCCAGCGCCTCACCACCCTCACAGTAAAGATCTTCCTCCTTATATCCAATCTAAACTTCCCCTGTTTCAGTTTAAACCCATTACCCCTTGTCCTATCACTACATGCCCTTGAAAAAAGGTATTCACAGAAAACACACATGGCCACCACAGTGCCAGGCCCCAAGGGGACACCACCAGGCTGCACTGGCCCTGACAGATCCCCTGGGGCTCCCTCAGCCCTGCCCAGAGCCCCATTTTAGCCCCCCTACTTCCCTCCCAGGGCCAGCAGTCCCCAAGGCCACAGCAGGGCCAGTCTCTAGATGCCCACAGCCCTGCCCTGCCCTGCCCTGCCCTGCCACAGCCCACCCAGGAGCACCATGAGGCTCACACATGTATTTGGCAGCGGTGAATGATGCTCAGTCTTGCTCTTAAGTCCATGTCACATCCAGTGTTTTAAATATTGCAGCTTGGGCTTTAATACCTTATTTATAGCTAGACTTTAAAGAGAGTTGCAGAGGCTGGAAGCAACATTTTGTAGAGGTGTTTCTCTGTGTGTATGCTGAAATCAGAGAAAAAGAAAAAAAAAAGAAAAAGAATGCCAAAAGGAGGTTAGAATGTCACACTTCATTTGCTGAAGTATGGAGTGGGTATCTGAAAACCCTGAGATATGAATTTCAAGGTCAACAGCACTAACATTGCTCCTCACTCAGCTTCCTCACCTCCTCCTCAAAGCCTGCCATCTTTAATCTGTTCCAAAGCAAACAATATGCTTCTTAGAAGTATATTGACAGCTTTTGGGATAAGACCCTTCTAGCAAAAATGTTTTTTTTTTGTGCAAGTGAAATCAACAGCCCTGACTATTCCCTGATGAGTGGTTTGATGCCTGGAGCTCACACCTATAGTTACCTTTCTTTTGTTTTCTTAGCTTGGCTAATCCAGCAAAGATGAAAATGTCTCTTTTGTCTCCCAAAGAAAATTTTAGGGTACTCCCCAGAATTCATGCTTATGTCACTTCTCTTATTTTTGTGAAGAGGCTTAAGGGAAGGGATTTTCTAAAGAAGCTTAATAGCCACCATAGAAGTCCTAAAGATCACTGCCAAATAAGAAGGTGTCCTGGGTTCTAATGAAATCAACAGAAGTAATTTATAACAAAGGAAGAAAATACAGCTGATAGATATGTATCTAAGCAGAATGGAAAGAACTGAAGCAGAAGAATGTGAGAGCAGGAAATACCTTTCTTCCAAAGCACAATAGATCTTATTTAGTTAAAAAACTAATACAGCTTATTTAACGGAGTGATTACTTTTACTTTCCCTCTCCTGTTTGTCAAATCTTGCTCTCAGGATAGATATCCAAATGGGGGAAGTTGAACATTCATGGTAAGCAGTAACAGCTGGTAAGCTAATCAACTGAGTCAATGTTTCTGGTAAAGATGTCCCTACATACGCATTAGCTATCTTTAAATATATATAACAAGAAACCAAGTTTCACTGGCTGCAAGAGGTGGCAAGTAAAAATTAGAAGTGTTCTTTGTAATCTATCAGCTCCAACTAGGAAAAGTATCTAAAGTAGCTTTAAGATAGTACTTTGCAACTGGGAAGGGATTCTTGTCCCATTAAAGCCGATGGAAGAAATCAGAAGGAGAATTTTGCTTTTGCTCTTGGGAGCATCACGAAACATGACTCTGCTGTGTCCCTGATTAAGAAAGTGAATTATGCATGTTGTTTTTTTAAATCTGCATCTTTCTGCTGGCTTGTGTTGATAGTTCCCCTTTCTAGAACACTGCTTCCCAAGAGCAATGGCTAAATGATATTCTTGTGCGTATTAACCGTCAGCAGTATTAAGGAGGGAGACATTGGTTCTGTTACACGTGTGTTCACTGGGTCAACAAAAGAAGGGTGAAAAGATAATTTATATGGAGAATTCATTCCTGTCTTCTCACTCAAAGCTTGATCCAAATCCTACTAAAGCCACTGGAAATATTTCTGAGGGAGGGACTTGCTTAAATGCAAATATCTGAGAAGACTGGCTTGGAATAGAACATAGAAATCAACTCACATTTAGGAACAAGATCTGGGGTATATTTAAACATGCCTTTGTAAAAATCAAGCTATTTTTCTATTACAGTCCTGTACAAAACTAGTAGGAGATGACAAAGAAAGCTGGAACACCTTGAAGGGTTGAAAGAAAATAAAGCTTTTGAAAATTAGATTGCTCTAATTAAATGCTAGAAGGCCTTAATTACAATCAGAGATATAGTGGGACACAGCAAATGTGTGTGCTTGAGATAATACTTTTTCTGTATTTTATATCTTACTATAAACTTCACAGTACCTGTGTTACAGGTTTTTATCTGGGATTATAAGCGTAGATTATATCTAAATGAATTATACCTTAATAATTGTAATGGGCAAATGTTTGCAAGTAGAGAAGGTATGTACTGTTAGATTACGTTGTAAATATTAATGTATATTAATTTGAGAGGAACGCAAAGAGATCAATATATTCCCAGTGCTTAATGACACTCGTTCTTGCCATCCTTCATGAGCTAATTTTCATGTGAATTGAAGTGGATTTGTTGTCATGGAAGTTTATTTTTATCAGAAGTTTCTATAAATTCTCATTTTTCAATATATTAAAAAAAAAAATCTTCCTATGGAGCTTACAGTTGAAAGCATCTAAGCACAAGTGGAAAAAAAAGCAGAAGCATTATGTTGTTCTTTCTTGTGTATTTTGAAATTCTAATAGCATCAAACACACATTTACCAGCCCCAGACAAAAGGATTCTGATTTCAAGCTGTTGTCTGCCTGCTATGTGGCTCACTGCAACTTCCTTTAAAACACTAATCGTGGCAGATCTTTGAGACAGGCTGTTGGTCAGAGAGGGCCGATCTGCACTCCATAAATAAGGCAGTGCTTGTATTTCAGACTCACCCTGCTTCCCTGAGGCAGGAGGTACAAGAGATGTACCACGCTTCACCCCTGCACCATTCGTGCCATTTGTGCCCCAGAGCTGTTATATGGGGTGACCTGGAGAAGCCTCATCTCTGCCTTCCTTTCCAGACCCACACATCCAGGCGATGCCTCCTCCTCTGGTGGTGGCTGGTATCCTGAAAGCTGTACTGATCCAACAGGATTAAACTGAGGATTTGTCTTTTACAAGGCATTTTTCTAAGACTGAAGGCATTATAGGCACTGTGTACATTAATACATTAACAGGGCCGAGGCTGAGCCCTGGTATTTGCTCACCATCTGCTAAAATGTTTGCACAGACTATGGCCCAGTTCTGGCGGGTCAGCTAGTGCTTCCCAGGCAGTCTATGGGCTTGAGGTGGTTACAAGAAGCCAGAGACCATTCCCAGCAGCCACATTAAATTTCATGCATAATATAAATATTAGCACGTAGTTTTACCATATAGAAGATAGTTAATAAATAAATAAAATATATTTATATTATTCATAAATATTGCTATACTAGTCTAACAGATAGTAAAAGAATAATATTCATGTTATTAATAGTACATAGATAATGAATTATATATTCTATATAAACATTGATTAAATATAATAATGTAATAATTATATTAATATTAAATATAGATAATGTTATGATAATATATTATGACTCTCCACATAATGATAATATAACTGCTTTGTATAGGAGGATCAGAGGGTCTAGCGTTATACCTGGGCTGTGCTGTTACCATTTGCCTCAGAATCAAGGAGAAGCTCCCACTTCCTTTTAATAACCAATGTGGATGTAACCACAGCAACTGGTCTGTAAGCAGTGGTGGTTTCTAAAGTGCTGTGGATTCTATTAACTTCTGAAGGCATGTGCCACAAACCAGATCCTGAAGCTAGAGATAACTGGTCAATTTTTCAATGAAAACATGACCTCGGCTGACTCATGCTTATAGCTAGCAGCAGGTTTTGGGGTCACCAGGGCATCTTCCTGCAGCCAAGTATTCACCTTGTGCTTCTTGTCTATAGGGATGCTTTTTCAGCTAGTTTATGCTTTGATTATATTATCATTGTAATCCTTAGGAGTGCAAATAATAGGCAGCAGTTCCATCTATAGAAACATGCAGCCTTGTTAGGTACTCTGCAATGGTCAGAATTTGCAACACTGGTAAGAATCATAGAATCATAGAATCGTTAGGGTTGGAAAGGACCTTAAGATCATCTAGTTCCAAACACCCTGCCATGGGCAGGGACACCTCACAATAAACCATCTCACCCAAGGCTTCATCCAACCTGGTCTTGAGCACTGCCAGGGATGGAGCATTCACAACCTCCCTGGGCAACCCATTCCAGTGCCTCACCACCCTCACAGTAAAGAACTTCTTCCTTATACCCAATCTAAACTTCCCCTGTTTAAGTTTTAACCCATTACCCCTTGTCCTATCACTACAGTCCCTAATGAAGAGTCCCTCTCCAGCATCCCTATAGGCCCCCTTCAGATACTGGAAGGCTGCTATGAGGTCTCCACGCAGCCTTCTCTTCTCCAGGCTGAACAGCTCCAACTTCCTCAGCCTGTCTTCATACGGGAGGTGCTCCAGTCCCCTGATCATCATCGTGGCCCTCATCTGGACTTTTTCCAACAGTTCCATGTCCTTTTTATGTTGAGGACACCAGAACTGCACACAATACTCCAGGTGAGGTCTCACAAGAGCAGAGGAGAGGGGCAGGATCACCTCCTTCAACCTGCTGGTCACGCTCCTTTTGATGCAGCCCAGGATACGGTTGGCTTTCTGGGCTGCAAGCACACACTGAAGCCAGCTCATGTTCATTTTCTCATCAACCAACGCCCCCAAGTCCTTCTCCACAGGGCTGCTCTGAATCTGTTCTCTGCCCAACCTGTAGCTGTGCCTGGGATTGCTCCCACCCAGGTGTAGGACCTTGCACTTGGCATGGTTAAACTTCATGAGGTTGGCATCAGCCCACCTCACAAGTGTGTCAAGGTCCCTCTGGATGGCATTCCTTCCCTCCAGGGTATCAACCGAACCACACAGCTTGGTGTCATCAGCAAACTTGCTGAGGGCGCACTCAATCCCACTGTCCATGTCAGCGATGAAGATATTAAACAAGAACAGTCCCAACACCGACCCCTGAGGGACACCACTCGTTACTGGTCTCCAGCTGGACATTGAGCCATTGACCACAACTCTTTGTGTGTGGCCATCCAGCCAGTTCTTTATCACAGTATCACAGTATGCTAGAGATCGGAAGGGACCTCAAAAGATCATCTAGTCCAATCCCCCTGCCGGAGCAGGAACACCTAGATAATGTTACACAGGAATGTGTCCAGGCGGGTTTTGAATGTCTCCAGGGAAGGAGACTCCACAACCTCCCTGGGCAGCCTGTTCCAGTGTTCCGTCACCCTCACTGAGAAGAAGTTTCTTCTCAAGTTTAAGTGGAACCTCTTGTGTTCCAGTTTGTACCCATTACCCCTTGTCCTATCATTGTTTGCCACTGAGTAGAGCCTGGCTCCATCCTCGTGACACTCCCCCTTTATATATTTATAGACACTTATAAGGTCACCCCTTAGTCTCCTCTAAACCATAGAGACCCAGCTCCCTCAGTCTTTCCTCATAAGGGAGATGCTCCACTCCCTTAATCATCTTCGTTGCCCTGCGCTGGACTTTCTCCAGCAGCTCCCTGTCCTTCTTGAACTGAGGGGCCCAGAACTGGACACAATATTCCAGATGGGGTCTCACCAGAGCAGAGCACAAGCTGAACCAGTCAGTGTAGCGTGCGTGCGGCCCCAGACATCTAAGGGCATCACAGACCTGTTATTGCTCCATCTCGGGTGGCTGAACGCCACTTGTCCCTCTAAGAAGTTGGACGCCGACCGCTCGGGGGTCGCGTAACTAGTTAGCATGCCAGAGTCTCGTTCGTTATCGGAATTAACCAGACAAATCGCTCCACCAACTAAGAACGGCCATGCACCACCACCCACGGAATCGAGAAAGAGCTCTCAATCTGTCAATCCTGTCCGTGTCCGGGCCGGGTGAGGTTTCCCGTGTTGATCCATCGAGTGGTCCATCCATCAAATTGATGTCGCTCCAATTTAGAGACAAGGATGTTGTGTGGGACAGTGTCGAACTCTTTACACAAAGATGACATCAACTACTCTGCCCCTGTCCATCAGTTCTGTAGCCCCATCATAGAAGGCCACCAACTTGGTCAGGCAGGATTTCCCCTTAGTGAACCATGCTGGCTGTCACCAAGCACTTTGTTGTTTGTCATGTGCCTTAGCATGCCTTCCAGCAGAATCTGCTCCAAGATCTTGCCAGGCACAGAGGTGAGACTGACTGGTCTGTAATTCCCTGGGTCATCCATTTTCCCCTTCTTGAAAATGGGGGTTATATTTCGCTTTTTCCAGTCGTCGGGAACTTCACCTGACTGCCACGATTTCTCAAATATGATGGCCAGTGGCTCAGCAACTTCATTTGCCAGCTCCTTCAGGACCCGTGGATGGATCTCATCAGGTCCCATGGACCTGTGCACATTCAGATTTTTAAGATGGTCTTGAACCAGATCCTCTCCTACAGTGGGCGTAAGGTCTTCCTTCTCACAGTCCCTGCATCTGCCTTCCAAGACTTGGGTGGTTTGGTCAGAGCCTTTGCCAGTGAAGACCGAGGCAAAGAAGCCATTCAGAACCTAAGAAGTCATTCAGAATCACACCAGAGTCCTTCTCAGATTCATAATCCACAGCAAGAGCAGGGCTAGAGACTGATAAAACAATACTTGTTCTGCCAGCTTTCCTAAAACATGCTTTAATCACTTCCCTTTATCAGGTCTATGCAGCCCTCATTTGCTAGGAGAAATTAGCTGCAACTAATTTACAAGCAATGAGTAGCAGGCAATTTATCTAGAAGCTTACAACTGTTGCCTGGATACAAATCTGTACAAATGGTTTTATATATAAAATGGTATTTTATGGTATTTGCAGCAATTTGTTTTGATGACAAATTGTCAAACAGAAAGCCAGGGCACATGGCATTACTTCCTTAACCTCCTCTATGACACAAAGGACTGCCCCTTTCCTCCATGGAAGAGGTATAATAAGGAACAGTGCCTTGTTGAGCCCTGTTTTGTGAGAAAATCCATGTGGTCTCTGAATATGATTCTTACTTGCCTCTAGAGGATAAGATCTTAGAGTGCAAAGAGCAGAATTTCATTTAATAAGCTGGCCACATTTATTAGCAGATGCTGCTATTTTGCAAGGTAAAACATTGGAGAAAACTATATGAACGGTTAGAGCTGATTGCAAGGATGTTGAAAAACTGCAGGTAGGAGCAAAAAGTTGCAAAACAGATTATTACACAGTCTGGAGAGATGTTTTGAACCAGCTTTTTTTTTTTTTCCTTTTTTTCTTGTTCTAATGCATATATTTTCCTTGCCAAAATCAGCCTGTGTACAGATACATGCAAATCAAATACTGGAGTTCCCAAGATGAATGCTAAGCTGCATCCAAGTGTCCAGCTGCTGAAACATGTCCCAGAATCACAAGACTGGTGGGAAACAAGGAAATCTCCTTTGCAGAGATTTGCTGCTTACTTTGATTGGACCCACACTCTGCTTCTCTGCTTTTTGTAGAATGAGTAGTTTGATTATCTGTAACTAGCTCAGGTTAGAAAATGAAAGAGGAAAGTAGCTCAGACACAAGCTGTGAAACTTCTGCTGCATTTTCCCCCATTGTTTCTGAGCTTCAGCAAAGAAAGGGCACCAACGTGTTCTTTAAGAGTCTAGGACCTCAGGGTGAGGAACTTACTTTTGATAATTTTTCATATTGCTTGGGTTCCCTTTCCCAGAGCATGGACAGACTGGATAGAGCAAGCTGGTTCCCTTGCCTAAAATATTCTGCACACTGCTATGGCTAAAGATAATTTCAGTTAGAAATTTCTAACAATGAAGACTTTCCCCTATTAAAAACCCACTTAACATTTATACAAACTTAAGCAAGCCAGCAAGCAATTATGATCAAGTAACGTTTACCACTGTATTAGATTGCTTTCCTCTGTCATCTTTGGCCCTTGTCTGCTTGGAATACTTTTCCTCTAGGTCTAAAAGATTTGGATGGTCACATTGTTAAGAGAATCACTACTAAATCACTTTGGTCATGGCTATGAAAAAAAATAGGAGAATTTAAAAGATAGGGTAGGCTTATGTTGTGCTCCCAATTCACTGAATTCTCGTTTGAGTTTTGATAGCTTATTTTCCTGTTGGTTTTTGCAGGTATATTATGTAGAATAGTATCATTAACACATCAAGTTAATATGGCACTTCTGCATTGTTTTAAGCATACTCTCATTCTGTTGATGTGTTCTGAAGAGGAAAATGGCTATGATGTAAAAATCAATCCCACCATGTAAAAACTGCTTCTCTGTTTCCTCACAGAGAAAAGAAACCTTTTTTATTGATGTTTAGAAACAAGTCTCAGTGTGCGAAATGCAGTCAGCTCTGCATGACTGCTGAAAGCACTGACACTTGGCAAGAAATATTCAGGGCCTTGCTAGCAAGGTTCTCTTTGGAAGATAAATTCTTGAAATCAAGTATTTCTTCAGCACATCTCTCTATCTACAGGAGCATTTCCTGCAGCGCAGACAGGAGAAGCAGTGGGAAGCAGGTTTCTGTGGTGGTTTTGGTTTTGTTTTTTTTTGCAGTTATTGCCATAGGAACATCTTTACCTGCTTGCCTCACCTTATATTTTGCCAAATAAAGCCAGTTTGTCCATCACTCGGGTGGTAGCTGCTACTGTTTAATTACTGAGCAAAAAGTAACTTTGTTATTTTAACTTGGATAAGTGGCTGCTGTGCCACCCTTTCAGGGATGGTAGATCAAAGGCACTCTTAGAACCTGTCATCACTTCGGTGCATCAGAGAAAGTATTAATTGAAACAACAGCCTTTGGCTGTGTCTCTTTAAGGTGTAGTTTCTACAACTTGCAATGCAGACTCACCTCAAAGCTGAAAAACACTTACCCAGGCTTCTGAACATGAGAACATAGGACATTTTATTAAAAATGTTATAGGCAAAATAAATAATTCAAAAAGTATCTCCAAGATCATTTTAATGTTGTATAAACCAATGGATAAAAATTTAAAGGTGAAACACTAAGATGAAAGGCAAAAGCCCAGCCTTTCTCTGCAAATAGCAAAACTGCTAGCAAGGGATCAGACAGGAAAATGAAGAGAATAACAAACTGAGAAAAAGCATAACCGCTTCCTTTTGTTATTTATTTGTTCCAATTTTTTAAAACTCTAAAAAGTGATATTTAATGTAAAGAATGAAGAAAAGATGTTTAAGCAGGTATGGGAAAGACATAAACTGCAACTGGAAACCCCTTCGACTTTAAATTTGATGGCTCAGAGGGTCTGTCGGAGGGCTTTCTGCCTTTGCACTGGCCAGAGCTATGAAGCCTCACCATACCACATCCTGCAGCTGTTAAACACATGAAGAGACACACAGGCATGAAGGAGCAGGAGCATTTCCTGCTGAAAAATGGTGAAGGCTGTAGAGAGATGATGAAGCCATTCAGGAACAGAGAAGGATCGGGAGGGAATGTGACATGCAGCCAGTTGCCTTCAAGGCCCGCTATGGTGGGAGATAGGTGGTCAAGTGATGCTTAGTGCTGATGGTGCAAACTTTTCTGGTTGTTTTTTGTGTGTTGGGATAGGAAGTAAAAGAAGGTGATGGTCCTATTCTCATGAGAATAAATTTGTTTTCTTTATGTCTGCAATTAATAGGTTCAAGATTTTAGGGGCTACCATCTTCCCTAAGAATGACTATGGTCTGCATTAACGCTGTTTCATGGTTAGGAAGAAAGGGTAAACTTCTGTCCAATGCGAATTAAATTTTATCAAAGAAAGTTTTGATTAGCTATTAGTCTTTAATATCTTTCAGCTTCATGATAGACTGAATCAGTGAAGTAAAAACACAACTTGGAATTTACAAGTGATTATTGGGAACTTAAGATGATGTTTCAATTCACTGAGATTGTTCCCTGAAAGCAAAATATAAATGGAAAATTGACAAGAGTCACAGAAAATCTGAATCTTAGTGGATGTGCATTTGTTAAAGTAACATGGGAAGTGCTGAAGCAAATTACATAGATACGAGCTTATTAATGTTCAATTTTATGGTGCAATTTTTTTGTTGCCTGTAGTTTGATTCATGTTTCAGGAGAGATTTGTTTTGTCAGTTTGAAGAGACTTTGTGTCAATACAATAGGTTTAGCTCTGTGCATACAAACCTGTTTTTCAGTATTCAAAAGTATGTTAGATCAAGACTGAAATTTGATTTCTGCAGGAATGAAAGCTGTGTTCCATGGCTCCTCAGTGAAGAAGCTTCAGAATTATTGCTATAATGCACACTTCTAAAGCAAGGTTATTTCTTTGTATTAAAAAGCATGGAAGACATGGCAAATGCCCAAAAGTTTTGTCCTTCAAATATTCTTTCAATGGCTCTATGCATTGTCATGAACAGTCCTACTGAAATCATCCTTAAACATTACATAATTAAACAATACATAATTAACAATGAATTATTCATTATTAGTATCAAGGTATGCACGGTCCTTTCAGATGCCTTGCATGTGAATAATAATCAAACAGCTGCTGTAAAAATCAACATAAATTAATGTCAGAACATCAGATGATTGTGGCAGCTCAGGCCAAAGGCCTGCTTAGCCTGGCATTCTGTCTCCAGCAGTGGTCATAAGTGCAAGAATATGGCAAATGTATATGACACTTCCCTCCTACCCTTCTAGATGTGTTTCGCTTACTTAGTGAGTGTAAGCAGTAGAAAAGTGTCCAGATGGTGTCTTTCCAGTTCATCATCAGTCTCCTCTTGAGCCAAGTAGCCTAGTTGCATCCACAGTGTCCTCTTGCTAAGTTTCAGTTTTTCCTGGTCTAAAAAGGTTCTACGCATTGCATGAAACACTACCTCCTTTTGATTAATTCAAACATTTGTGAGATATGGAAAAGCATGCCTGCTCTACAGAAAGTGCAATAAAAATGCTGGCAATCTCCTGTTTTTCTCCCCTGTATGTGTCTATGTATTTGGTGGTTGTAATCTGCCTTCATGGCATGACACTTGTAAATTTGAAACCTACCGTTCATTGCAGATTTGTCAACCAATAGAATATGTATCTCTGTGGCCAACATAATATCTGAGCAGCTCCTACTTTTTAGAAAGAGAAACAAAAAGTCCAAGTTAAAGTTGAGAGGAAGGCCTGACCTTATTACACCACCTGCCGCAGATCTCCATTGGTGGTCTTACCCTTTCCTCGTGCAGATGACAAGGGCTGGATCCGTCTCTAGCTCCTGCCTTGCAAGCACTGGTGCCAGCAAGAGCTATGGCTGTTCAGGGGTGAAGAAAACTTGGGTGTGGAATTACTAGAAAACTTACAAACTGCTATGAAACACCCTCTTTCTAGGTGGATAGCACTGTAGATGTACAAACCCTGATTTTGGAAAGTTGTTATTCTTTGGCCATGAGCTTCAGATGCTAGAGGAAGGACACGGCGGCCTGTGGAGTTGTACTGGGAAATTACAAAGCAAGCAGCAGACATCCTGGCACACACGTTCTTCTGAAGGTGGCAGCTGCTCTACTCTGATTAGCAGCCATGAAACTGTTTGGTTGTGAGCCAGACTCATAAATAAAGTAACTCTTTCAGTACCAAATCTGCCTTTAGATCTTAGAATGAAAATATATTAAATAAGCTGTTTATTTTTTAGTCCTATAGCACATGTGTTACTCTAAATCAAAAGTCAAGCCCCATAATGCTGAAAAGTGCTATGTGAATGTAGTGGGTATATTATTTTTACAAACTCTGAGACAAATAAGTGAATTAGTTCAGACTGTTGAATGAGATCAGAATGACCTCTGTCCTGTTGATCAAAAAGGATCCTCATTTCCCCTTGGTTCTGAAAAATATTCTGTTGTCAGCAGTGCCAAAACGGTTTTCATTTTAGCCTTTGCTGATAAGCCAGGCTGCTGAGCAGCATGTTTGGTCCTGAGAGCAGAATTAACATGATCCTAGCTACAGTGGTTAGCTAGGACTATCTAGGTTGCCTGTGGGAGCTGCAAAAGCTGAGCATGCTAAAGAGTGGCTCCCCTGAGTACTGGCACACAAAGGATTTTATGAAGGGATAACATTGACTTCAAAGATAAGCAAGTTGCTATGAAAATTAAATCCTGCTGAGTATGACGACAGCTGGGGAAACCAAGTAAGAAGATTAGTTGAAAATGTAGTAGTCATAAGATTTAGCAATTCGGCAATTCCTATTTGATCCTGGGAAGCATTTCTGCGATAGTGGGGAAAATACCATCCCGAGGGTATTCCCTAGGTGTTTTGGTGTACATTGTGGTATAAACTTGACTCACACTTAAATATCGATGGCAAACAATTGAGGAAAACACTAGAAAATAAGTGAAAGTTTACCAAAGGAGAAAAGATATCTGCAAGGCAATTTGTTCTCAGTGAAAATTCAAACCAGAAGAGATTGTATAATTAGTGCCCACTGAGACACCATTTCCCAAGGGTTTGCAAACTGCCAGACGCTAAACCCTGGCCACATCAACCCCGTACACATCCCTTAGTCTGCTCCTCTCTGCTCCTACCATGCTGTCTTGATGAGCTTGGCAGTTGCTCACTTGAAAATCATTTTGTGCTGCTGGTGGTGATGTCTGAGGAGAGCTGCTCAAGCAGAAAGCCTCTTTGTGTGGCTAATAGTGTCTATTTGCAGCCTAGCAGACTTTGTAATGGTAGCTCAGGCTGTCAAACAAGGTATATTACAATATCCATGCTGAGGTTTCCTTTAAAATTAAGTATTCAAAGTTATTAATAGTTGTAGGTGTGTGACCCAGTGAAATAATTGGAATGGCATATGGGAAATAAGAGGATTTATCACTGACAAGATCTTTCTCTCTCTTTCCATCATTTAAGTTCTTTGGTATGTTTCAGTAATTTCTGGGCAAATACTGCGCTAGTAAGTTTAATTTCCCCAGGGAAAGGAAATGACCCTTTTTTCAATTCCCCTGAGAACATGTTTTCACACTTTTAATCAGAATATGCTGAGACTGACTCAAATCACAGGAGTGTGTCAATATACATAATAAAACCTGGAAAGCGGTAATGGCAGGTTACATTTTTGGTTTTATATTTCTTTACATTTTTACCTTTAAGGAAACAAACTTCAACCAGTACATAAATATATATCCAGATATACTTACAAATCATACAGATTTTGGTGATTGACTTCTGAGACTGAATTAGGAAACTGGCAGGTAAAAGCAGGGTTAAGAGGCCAGTTGGCCTCCCTGGGGAATGTTATCAGAAGTCGGAATGACACTGTTTACTCCAAAGAATATAAACTGATATTCGGCTCCTTTTTACTCTCCCATTGATATTTCTCATTAGTCTGCAGCACAACCTGAAAACAAAGCAGGGTTTATATGGGAGGATTATGATGTTCCACTGCCATTTGATTCAAAAGAATGCTCCTAGTTTTCCCTTAATCATACTGGGATGTCTCTAATGCCTCTCTAACTTCAAAGCCTGCAAGAGACTCTGCTGCCCCCTTGTTTTCCAGCCTTTCACCTTCTTTTCATTCTTTTTCTTCATAAATATGGCAATGGGAAGATTTATAAAGGAATTGTAAAGAAAATATAAAGCAGTAAGTATGTGTTAGCAAAAATAAACTGCAAGTGCCAAAGTATTTGTACTAATTCTGAGAAGCTGTGTCCAAGAATAGAGCATATTATCTCTTTGCGTTTTCCCCTCACTGGGGCAGGTACAAGAGAGTGCATGGGAGTCTCTCCATTGATTCTGATGTGTTTGGCACAATCATGACGCTCTCTTCACTCAGCAGAGGCAGAGCTCTGTGTGCAATCTTAAAATCAAAATGGCTTTTTTGCAGCCTTAAAGTAGTAGAGCTGGGACATGGATGGAAACCACTGTCATTCTTGTTCCATCTTATTTTCTTTTTCTTTGAACGCAAATTCTCAGCAGTAACAAAACCAAAAGATATTTTTTTTTCTAAAAGTATTTTAAAAGGCTTCCACCAAAAAATAATGATTGCCTAGTCTGTACAATTTTATGTGCTCATCTTTGTGCCAATATCATGTTCAGAAATTAAATCTGGGAACACTTGCCTTTTGTTTTATGCAGTGTTTGCCTGTAGAACAGAGGATATTTCCTTGTTGCACTGTGGGCCATGCCAGTAGCTGGTGACCCTGCTTTCTCTCTGCTCCTGGCAGGGAGCTGACCACCTCAAGAGTCTCATTGCATCAGGCTTGGAGCAGTAGGGT
The DNA here is from genome assembly GCF_034315485.1 of Pezoporus occidentalis. NCBI lineage: Eukaryota > Metazoa > Chordata > Aves > Psittaciformes > Psittacidae > Pezoporus > Pezoporus occidentalis. The sequence continues at coordinate 62,672 of NW_026913209.1, forward strand.
GGTCAGAGCTGCTCTGAGGGAAACCACATTAAGTGACCTCCAGAGGCCTGGTACCAACATTCTGGGATTTTGTGTTTTTGTGATTTGTGGCTGAGATTGGCATTTGGAAAGTCTGAAGTCTTTTCCCAGCTTTCACAATGACATCCACATCTCTGTATGGTTCTAGATCTACTGAGCAGAGATGGTAAAATCATCTTTCTTTTAGTTGCTAGTTGATTCTTCTATTAGGTTCATTACTGCATATGTTCGCAGGCACCACCACCCCTGGGACATGTTCCCTTTGTAATAGTAATGAAAATGAAGCCAGCGGGCAGTTGTGATGGGTCATGGGAGATGGAACTTGGATCAGAGTTTGATCTTTTGTGTTGCTTTGGCCCTCACTCTCTCTTAAACCACTTTCAAAGTATTTTTATAGCATGTTTTATAGTCCCTTCAAGATCACGAGTTAGTTGCTCTTCTCTTACATTTTTCATATTAGATTTATGTTTTGGCTCATATAAAAAAGATACATGTTTTTCATATTAGTTTTATGTTTTGTTTTATATTAGATATATGTTTATTTATGTAAAGTCTTAAGTAAATGTTTTCAGATACAATGCTCTCCATCAGTTTTAAGAGCATTGTTTCCCTTTGCATCGAACATTTAGAACAGATACATGATGATGGAATTCAATCATCTGAATATTTACTGTTAATGATTACATGTATAAAGAAAATATTATCTATTTAGAAGTTTAGAAAACAGACAAAGGAAAAATGCAACATCAACAAGCACGTCGTACGTGGGATTTTGTGAAGCTGCTCTGAGTTAGCAGCTGGCAATAAGGCAATAATGAGGCTTGTAAATGGTGCAAAACTTGCAGGTTATCTTTGCCAGGATTCCTGTTCTTACAGAGCTGCATTTTGCTTATTGTATTTGAGATGGGTTATTACTGATTTCACTTTTCAAACAACTAAAATGTTTTACTCTGGAAGGGAAAGTTTACGTTTCTTCCTTTAGGAGCTACTTTACAGCGACTTGTTTTCATCAGCAAATGTGACACCACACTTGGAAGAGTGCAAATGTTTGTCCATCACTGATGTGGCTCTGAAGGCCTTTGCAACAAGCACAGATCACAGTTGGCTGGGAGGCACCTTCTGGGTCATCATGGCTTCCCTAGGAAGTTTGTTTCATGCAGGCTCTGATATATTTGCAGGGAGAGAAGGAGTAGCATTTTTCAGAAGAATCACTGAATATACTGGGGACCGTTCTCTTGTTATTTCAGATCTACAGAATGCTTTCATGAGCACAGTGCTGGAGGGCTTTGATATTACATCGTGTCAGGTGACAAAGGTACTCGCTCTCTCTTCTAGCATCTTCACAGCCCCTAGGCTGGATAAATTGTGTCACCTCCTCTAAGCAGCTAGCTATTGCTCTCCCTTTGGAGGATCTGTTTGCAGGGGTGGCTGCTGTGGCTCAAGGCCACCAGCACAGACCACCAACCCTGGCACAACCCTCCCTGCCTCCAGCCAAGCATCTCCAGTCTGCTCCGAATAAAAAGGATTAGCGGTTATATTAGTGAAGGCAGCATGATGTGTAACACCTAAATACCTTTAAAAGTGCAACCTTTAGTCTTTAGCTTTTTCTTAAGGAATATAAATACTTGAGGAAAGGGCAACAATATAATAATAATAATATTTAGCATTACCTACATCTTACTGTGCGCAAGGAGGCTGAAGGAAAGGGCAGAAGAAATTTGTAGTCTTTATTTTACATAAGGGTGATATTACAGGGCCACACATTAGGAACAGCAGGGATAAGTTTCATACACCAAACTAAGTTCCTGGTGCATCTTCACACTGTTTGTGGGATCTAACACAGGGCTGCCTGGCTGAGCTTGGCTTGGGGAATTTCTGGTATAACAAAGATGGACTTTTGCTGTAAAGGAAATGGTCTGTGTGGTGCACAGAGAATACCAGCATTGATTTAAGTTTTAAAAATTCATAACTCTACTTTTGTTTATAGTCTTCACTCAGATCCCTTGAAAATCACAAATCTTCTGGGAAGAAAAGCAAAATGAACAGACAGCTAATGCGTTGAATGTCCCTGCAGTTCTTAAATACTATTGCCTTCTGCTTTTTCTCTTGAGAGCTGCCGAAACGTGGACTGTTGTCAACAATAATTTCAAATTGGCCATTCCCAACTATAGCTTGTCTGAAAGATAACTTGTTTCTGTTTCAAAAGCCATCAAGTTCCTCATTAGAATGCAGTAAGGGGAATTTCCCAGAAGGCCATTGATCCTGTCAAATGTTGCAGTAACGTAAAATAGTGCTTTCAAACATCATAGAGCGTTAGACTGTCCTGCAAGAAAAGTTAGGACCTATTATTCTGTCATATAACATTTCATTAAGGTTTCATGTTCCATTGTTAAAAATTGTTGTAGAAAGAATACAATGCATTTTTACCATACATGTTGGGAAGCAAGAATGTGTTGAGGTTTTATGCTTAGAGAGAGAAGATGGTAACGGATCTGGGACTTGTTCTAGCAACACTGTTTCAAGATTTTATCAATTTTAAGGCAAACATGGTACTTTGAGTATTTTGTGAATGTGCATGTGTGTGTGAGAGAGTAAATATTCCTTGCCTTCCTATCAGTTCACACATCAATGCACCGTGTTCGTACCATGCATCACATTCACTGCATCACTTCGCCTGCAAGGAAACTTACATTATACACTCATACTTTTAATTGTTCTTAAACGTGCTTATTTAAAAAACAAAGCACAATTTTCATGGCTAGTTAAGACATCATTTGGGAAGCTTACCATATTTTCTTTAACTGTCAGATTATGTCTTTTTTCCTGGAGTATATAACTAGAAACCAGAAAATGAAACAAACCTGCAGGGGCTCAGAACAGGCAGTTCTCATACTTACTCCCAAAAGCTTTCCAGCTTTTATGTCTCCTATGCTGTGGACTAGACCAATGATTTCCACAATTCCATTATATATACAGCTGTTAATGGAGAAGGGAAATATGTCAAATTTTAAATATCTGTATTTGTCAACAAGCAGATCAGATCATTAAGAAAGATCCATAGCTGCGTTTTTAATTTTTATTCCTTGTTTTTTATTCTGCTATTCCCATATATTTTCTGCTATAAACAGAACGGGAGCTGCAGACCACACAGTGGCAGATTATTATTAGCAAAATCCTTTCAGACATAATGGAGGATTTCTTTTAAATGAAATAGGTTAAAAAGACATCCTGTTCAATAAAAAAGACAACACCTAACATATTTATTTTAGCTGGTGGAAGATAATTGACCTTACCAGCCAAGACACAGTCAAAGGAAGCTGAAGATTTCAGTGTAATAAGCCCTGTGCAAGCTCATACTCCATCGTATTAATGTGTGAGCTCGGTTTAAGACAAAGAGATGCAGACTGAAAGCAACGTCTGTTACAAGAAGCAGGCACCTGGCAGTATTGGCAAAGGATTTTGCAATAAGAAGCTGTGTTCCCAAGGTCCTGAAGTGAGATCAATGTAAAAGGTGAATAAAACCAAAAATAAAGGTAAGCAAAGAGTGTTTGCAATCCCTCACTACGCACCAAAAACTTGGATAATGCTGTAAATTCATTTCAGATATAAAATACACAATAAAATATCTGAAACAATGCAAATAAAAAAAAAGTACAAATATTTTAATTTAAATCTCAGAAAGAGAATACTTGAAGAATTAAATTGATGGGTTTAATGTGAAAGATGTAAAATACATTTTCATTTGGATTTATGAGTATGATCTCATTATGGTGAATTATATGTTTAAAAGTCATGAAATTAGTCATGTCAAATAGAACTATGGCTGAGCCCATGTTTCTGTAGCAACTCTCAGATAAGTGTCAGTCTCTAATATATTTTTTAATTAAAAATCTAATTGGGATGTGTTACTGCTTGTAATTAGTCTCCATAAATGAAATGTAGTTTTGTGCTCATTATCTGTATCTTTTTTTCTTGCAGCATTTCATACCCCAGTAAGTCTCAGGAGTCTGGCTTACTGGTCCCTCTTTCACTACACTAAGGGCGGGGGGGGGAGGGAAATCCAGGATAAAAGCCAGCATCACTCCATGTTTTCCTTCTTTGTTGAGTCCCTGCTGGAGGCCTGAGCTATGATTCAGTTCAAAGCTGATGTCCTCTGTGCCAGCCAAACCTTTAATATTTGCTCTCTTCACAGTGAGAAGATGCAGTGTTTCTGTACCAGGTGGGGATTTGAGCCTGTTGGGGCAGAGTACCCCCCCAGCTTTTAAAAGATCCCATAGATAACTGAGTTGTGGAGAAGGACTTCTGGGTTGCTAGTGAGGTATGGATGCCTTCCTACAGATGTTGGTTGGGGCTCTGACTTCAGAGGAGTGTCTGCTGTTGTACTCACCCTTATCTGGTGGCAGCAGAACATCCACTGTTTCCTGAAAACAGCCGGTCAGTCTGCTGGAGCTAGCTCTGGGGAGGCTGATTCAGTGTTGTGAGAGTGTCTGCAGTCTGTTGGTAGGCACTGAGGCAATATGGGGTGGTTGCTCCATAATTGCCTTCCAGCCAAAACCAGCTTTATATAGCACAGGATTTCTCATCACATAAAACACTGAATAAAGAGCTTTGATGTAAGTTTAATAACATGTGCTGGTAAGTATAAGATCTACAGCTTGATGAATTTTGAAGCTGTGACACTCTCTCTCTCATGTCTTTATTATCCCCCACCTCCAAACAGCAGCTATTCTGATTATTGAGAGCTCCCAAAGCCTGTTCTTATATGGCCACATAGTCTATTGACTCAGACCGAAGGTCAGACTGCTGCTATTTGTGATCTATAATATGCTCACTCAGGCAGACATGGGTGAAAAAGACCTCTTCATCTGTTTGCCACTACTCCAGAGTGAACCTATAGTAACCACAAGGCTGTTTTCAGTCCCAAGGGGCTATAAGCAGTCAAGTGTATCTGACTACAACCAGTTAATGCTATTCATGAAGCAGTGCAAAGCTCTTATGTCTAATGTGCACCTTGTGAGGATGTTGTGCAGCACTGAGAATTGTGCCTAGGATGTACTCTGCCTAAGACAGGCACCTGTGAATCAGTTTTCCTACTTGTCCAAATTTCTTACAGAGATAGAGGTGTCTTTCAATATCTTCAGAAAAAAAAAAAAAGCCGTATTACATCAATGAAATATCTGAGCAGAATCCCCTCTAGAGCTTTGAAAGATCATCTTGTCACCAGCTGTACAGGAAATTAAGGCACAATTTGGAAGGACTGCTGTGCCAAAATCCTTTGTATTAGACTTTATTCTTCCTAACTTGTCCCTGTTTGAGAACTAGAAGTTATTTACCTTTTGAAACACAATGTGGGATTCACTTTGAGTAACTTCAGGTATTTATAACATATATATCTAAATCTGACTATCCCCCCTGGCCATAGTCAGTAGATAAGCAGGCATCTCCTCAGTTCCTTTCTTCTTCTTCATACCAGATACTGCTTGATTGAGGTGTACCTCATGATGGAGACATCCAGAGTCAGGTGAAATAATTCCTTTCAGGAGGCTGTGGTGGAATGGCTGACCACCACTTTCTGTGTACCCAGAGAGGCCACAACATGGGGCCCCACTAGCTCTAAGGCTCATTTGTGCCTCTGAAGTCAGCATTTACCTTGACACAGCTCTCTTTACAATCTGGTTTTGCAATGCCACTGTTTCTCTTACAGCCCTGTTCCATTCATTCTGAAAATCATATGGGTGCTTCTAACCTGTACTGCAACACCCTGTTATCTGTCGTGTTTTGAAATTAACACTGGAATAAAGCAAGACGAAGCTTGCTTGAATTTGCAGGACTGTGCAAGACCATATTCCAGTGCTGCTTGTATCACCTGAAGCTGTGTACTCTCAGAGCAAGGTTTGTCCCATGACATTTTCAGAGAGGACTATGCCACACAAAAAGCTGTTGCGCACGTATCTTCCCAGTTTCAAAAGCATGGCTGCAGTACTTGAGTAGCAAACCAGACACCCTTGATGAAGGGTGTGATTAAGCATTCATGCTATTACCCTGATTGACATGCAAATAAGCAATACCAAACTGTGTAGGGGATTCAAACTCTAATCACTGACCCACTTCAACAAATGAGGACTGCAATCATGCTCCACGTAAGGACAGTGAATACACCGTCTTTTGCCACTCACTTGAACAGAAGAGTCTCGAATTTCATGTTTTATGTTCAGAATATAAATGAGTTTCTTCCTGTCTGAAGCTTTATTTCTGTCAGATTGAAGAAAATTAGTGATACTGGTTTGTTCATATACTACCTTCTTTATTAAAGATGCATCTGAAATATGAGGGAAAAAAAAAAACACCCAGCCCTTCATAGTTAACCTGTTTGCGTATGTGTTTCAACAGCGGAACAAAAATAAAATGCAAGTCTTTAGTCCGAATTCCACAGCGCGATCCAGTAGCACCACCTGCTGTTTATAGGGAAAACTGCTGGTTTATAGATAGGCACTAAATATTATTATTTGTATATAAATATGTATCTATTCCAAAAACATGTATACAGTTCAACCTTTTTGAAAGGATGTGACACAGGCTTCTACGTTGCTTTTATCCTTTCATAAATGCCATTCTGAGTGTCCTTTACAGGAAAGGCAGATATTTAAGCAGTGACAGACTTTTTGCAATGTACCCCATAATATTTAATAGTGTCAAGAGATATAATTACTGGAAAAGGCCTGTTTAGAGGTCTTTTTCTTATTATTCTATTTATGAAAAACAGTTTGGCACAAACTCACATCTTGTCTGCAGCAGTAAATGGTCTGGTAAATTAGAAAGTAATTATACTGATTTCAGTGAAGGAGAAGATAAAGCAGTGATATTCTTATATGGTCTACTGTGAATAAAATCCTAAATAATTTTCCAAACATCCAATTGTGGTTGCAGAAATGTACATTAGCCTGTGTTAGGAAGTCATAAAATTCTCTGGTAAAGGAGCAAAGAAAAATGTACTTTTTGTCCAAACCTAAGTTCAATTTTAAGTCATTAATGAACATATAATTTTTCCTTTTCTCTTTCTCTGTTTCTGTTCCCTCTTCCTTGGTGCTGGTAATTCATGCCTTTCCAGTGCATTACTGCGTTCTCCCTGTAGCTTTGAGCGCTGCCTGGCATGCAGGATCCCAAAGAAGAGGCAACACCTGCAGTTGCTGCTGCATCAGCAGTGCAGAGATGCCCCACAGGAAAGCACTTCTGCCAGGCAGCAACGCTAAATGCCAAAGCCCATTCCTTCCTCCCTGGCCCCTGATCTTCTCCCATGGCCTAGGGCATCACTCACAAGCCCTCATTGTGCAGATGCCATTTACCCCCCAGCCTTGCAACATGGAACAAGGCTTCCTGCTTGTGGAGTTTAGGGAAGAGGACAATGCCTAAGTCACTCACCACTAATCCCTGTCTTACACCTTTCCTTGGGGCTGGATGTGAGCTGTGTCTGGTTCTGCCTGGGTGGTTAAAAAATTGTCATTCTGCTGTTCACAGTGTCTCCTGGGCAAGTGGGTCTTTCCTGGTGCCTCTCACTGGGTGGACACAATCTCTCACAAAAGCAGGCTCTGGGTTTCATTGCCCTACTCTCATTAAGAAGTTTAAAACCTTAGAATAAAGGAACCTCAGTGGGTTTAGAAATAATACCTCTTGCCAAGTAGACTCTACCACTGTCATTGACACAATTAACTAATTATGGCTGTAGGAATCCACAGCATACATGAACTGCCAGCATAAGCCCTCACCTGGCGAGGTGATGGGGTCCCTGGGTGTTACAGCATCTCACCAGGCCTTGAACACTTGCAGAGAGGCAGCATCTACAACTTCCTTGGACAACCTATTGCGGGACCTCACCACCCTCACAATAAGGAATTTCTTCCTAATACCTAATCTAAAGCTACCCTCTATCAGTGATTCTTCAGATGTGACATGTAGCTTCAAGTTTACTGATGAGAAGACAGCATCAAGCATGAATTTGTGAACTGTGCCACTTGATCTCAGCAGCACTGCAGTCAGAAGGGGGGTTCCTTCTTAGGAGGCAGAGCAGGTGACTGTGCCAGGGCCATCATGGGCACAGCTGGACCCCATAGTACTGGTCCAAAGCACCTGTCATTGTAGAGTAGCTTGGGCAAAGCAGAAGAGGACAAAAAACCAGAATTATTAACAAAGATGGCATTTTGAGTGAGCCCACATCTGCTGCTGTTTTTTTGAATGTAGGAGGCAAGTCCCAGAGTAGGAGAGGGTGTAAGTGGAAAGGATTAATAACTACAACTTTACTGCAGTAAAAGAGAGTAAAAAGATAACAAAGACATCTAATGGGAGATCTATACAGACTTCTAATGAATGCCTGTGAAGCATGCAAGAGTGCAGTCACCATTTGCACCACTTATGCAAGAAAGTACAGAAGAGAAGTCCTGGATACTTGGTCTGAGAAAGAAAAAATCCCCTGTAGCCATCCCTGCATTCAGAATGAGTTATATAAAGCCTCACACCCCACCTCATGAAGAAGGTGGAAAATCAGGGGAAATGGGCACCAGTTTATTTCAGGTAGAACTACACTGCTCCTAGATAATAAAACTGGTAGAATTTAAATGAAGACCTAGGAGAAAGCCAAATGCCAAATTCCCACCTTAGCGAGTGGACAGTAGCAAAGAAATACAGCTTAACAGTTCAAGAAGTGAATTAAGGAAACAGCTGGCACCTGTTACATCTGTAAAGCGATGAAGTAATTAATTACACCAGTGGAAATTGGCAAAGTTAAAAAAATAGTTGATGCAAATGCAAAATTATTGAAAAGAGAAATAATAGCATTTAACTCTGATCAAGATAAGGCTGATACATTACAGAGGGAATTATGATTCAGTGTACTGCTTTGATGCTGGTCTGCAACTGCACAAAAGCAATCTCCATTGGATCTCAAGGAATAACAAAGCACCTTTCGAAGTCCATACAGTTTAGTGAAATAAAATTGTGTGCAAAGGCTGTATAGCTTTATGATTAGGAAACACTGACAACACAATATACATGTAGCATCTAATTCAGTGGGCTGCGGCAATTTCCAACATGGTATTTTTCCTTCCTCATAATAATTAGCCAGAGTTATTCAGTGCCTGCATATCACTGAAGCAAAGGAACTAGCTGTATTTGCCTGTAAGCAATGACAGCCAGCTATTCTACTGCATATTTTACTACAAAAAAAAAAAAAATCAAAATAATTTATTGAAATCATTTTGCAGTAGTCACCTACAAAACACAGCATGGACTCTGGAGCACTTTCAAATTGCTTTGTGGAGTTTCAACCCCTTCATCGCTACAAAACTTGTCCTGAGAAATGCTACATACCAAATCATCTTGTTTTCAGGTGACCCCTGGTATCGGCTTTTTTTGAAGTTGGTGATGCTGTTCACTGCAGAACCTGGATGGGATGGACACAAGGAGATTGAATGGACACACTATGATCTGACACACTGAATGCGATCACGTCAAATTTAGAATCAAGGAAAACTAGGAAGTTTAACCCCAAGTTGTAAAGCCCTGTTTGACAACCCCAGGTTAGTAAAATGTTATGTTATATACCATCTTTTCTTAGGCACCTTTGCTTAAAAGCTGTAATATTCTGCTTGGTAAGAGAGTAGAGGTTACTTTAGGCAGCAGTTAGGTAATAGGCACACTTGAGAAATTAACTGTAGGCCTTAATAATGACCTATCTGGCATAAAAAGCTGTGTGTGAAGTATGCAAGAAAGGCAGAGGGCCTGCTACATACACCTTAGGCTCACTGGCCCGAATCACCTCTTAGGAGGGAAATTTATAGTATCTGTGACAGGCTTGTAGATTTACTGAGTTTTTCTGCTACAGTCTCAGGAAACTCCATAAAAAAGGAAAATTGAGTATATTTCCCCCCCAGTTTAAAGAAATCTATTCCACAAATAACATTCTCAATTTTAATACTAGAAACTATTAGTAAAGGCAAAAACGTTTCATAAATGCAAATGTTAAAATAAAACCACATTTTCTTCGGGAACACAGCTTTGCTGAGACAAGTTGAAAGCGTTGCAACTCCTTTGCCATGTCTGAGCTCTCACTGCCATTCAAGATCTACAGTGGAATTTTGAACTGGATAGGCGGCCTTAAAATACGTAAGTGTTGGCAGAGCATTTGTAATGACATTCATGAAAAAAAACAGTGGGTCATGGAGTCCTGGTAAATAATTCATCATATTATAACTGACCTTTGCCTTCTTTAGGAATTTTCCCAAGCATATCCTGAGACTGAAATTAGTTAATGAGTAAGGACAAACCAGGCCCTTTACAGTGGTTACTGATAAAGCCTAACCTCTTACAGCACTGTGCTTTACCAGAACAACTTGCAGGCAGCTACTCCCAAGTCTCAAAATACTCTAGTTTGACCAATTTGCAGCTTGCTATCTAGTTGGAGGCCAGCTTTGTAATTAGTGTTACTTGATCCTCAATTCCTTATGAAAACATAACCAGAACAGTTTAGAATGTGTCTGGTAGACAATACAGGTAACAGACTGCAAAAGAGCCTGCTTGCTCCAGTCCTAGACAGAGCTGGTGGTGGTATGGACACACTTTTGAATAAAAGAAAATGTATCTGAGTACTTCAAGTAATCTCATTATTGTAGAATAGACTTGAGTGGTTGTGTTGCAAGGGACCTACAATGACCATCTAGTCCTACTGCAATGTGTAGTTGGACTAGATGATCTAGTACTGGTTCACTGTACTAGATTGTACAAGGAACTCCAGATCCAAGGGGTGGCACAAAGACAGAATAAGCAGAAGTTATTTAAGCAAATCCATTTCCCTCCAAATGATTTGTCAGTACCTTTCTACTGTAGTGGCATCCTCTGCACTAGGAACTAGTTAATTAAAACAACACAGGGGAATGGATTTCTAGTCTGGTAATTCGAGAAAAGGCAAGTCCAGAAAAGGACCACAAGGATGATCAGAGGGCTGGAGCATCTCTCCTGTGAAGACAGGCCAAGAGTTTGGCTTGTTCAGCCTGTAGAGAGCTCAGGGAAGACATTGTCAGAGTCTTCCAGTACTTACAGTGAGCATACAAAAAAAACTGGTAAGGGACTTTTTAGAAGGACATGCAGACGCATGACAAGGGGTAATGGCTTCAAGCTTAAAGATGAAAAACTTAGATTAGGTATTAGGAAAGAATTCTCTAGGAGAGTGGTGAAACACTGGAACACATTGCCCAGAGAAGCATTGGCTGCTCCATCCCTGGCAGCTTTCAAGGCCAAGTTGGATGGGGCTTTAAGCAATCTGATCTAGTGGAAGGTGTCCCTTCCTGTGGAGCGGCAAAAGAGGGGTGTGTAGAACCAGATGATCTTTAAGCTCCCTTCCAACCCAAACTCTTCTATGATTCTAAGATTTCTTGAAAAGTCAGATATAGAAAAATAATGAGCCATATTCCGTTACTTTCCCTAACAATTTGCCTCACAAAGCATTTCTTCCCCCCAGTGTGTGGTTAAGGGTATAGGCATTACCCACCTACAGACTGTTAAGACGAGCAATGCTGAGCAGGTAGCAGTCACAGAATAGTTAGATCTTTTTTTTTTTTATTAACCAACAAAAATAACACTATTTAAGATTGTTGTTTCCACTTGAGCTGAATAATGCCACTCCCCAAAAAGGAGATGGACCTGCTCACTGTAACAATATTCTTAAAGAATTTTTGTTTCCAGAACAAAATGAAACACCTTTTATTGCAGAAACAATTTTAATAAGGTCAAAGTATACAACAAACTATCAGAACATATGTTAGATGAACAGAAAATTACACAGCAATTGTGGCCTCTCTGGACAATGACTATTATTTAACTCCTTACTCGGAAGAGAAATGGAACACTTTTTTTTTCTTTAAACAACAGTTTTACAGTTGTCCATCCTACACTCTTATTCTGTCCATTCTACTACTACAACAAATGCCGGAGTTGCATGTTTCAGAGAAGCCAGCAGCTAGAAAGGTTTAAGTTAATCTTTATTTGATTCATATATTTCTTAATAAAACTTTAACAGGCTTAATACTTTTTTAAAGCTTACTTGCAAGTCATGTTTTACAGGCAATATTCTATTACACAATTCTGACAGTGGTTGATGTAACATTTTAAGGAATATTTGCTATTCACATAATTTGCATTAGATGCTTAAAATACCATGAATGAAAAAAAGCTTTAAAATTATCCAAAAGGTCAAAGAGGCTAAAAAGATACTTTAGAACAATCATTGCAAGCCTTTACTGTAACACCGTCACTTCAAGTGTTGTAAAGCAGTTTTCTACAATCCCCAGCTTTTCTTCAGAAAGCAGGTTTTCTTGCTTCAGCTGTTCAACAAGAGCTTCCAAGGACCTCAGTCTCCCCAGAGTTTCTACCTCCTGCATTTCAAGAAGGGTTATCTTAGAGTGAAGCTTCGAAATTTTTTGCCAAAGGAGATCTCTGTCTATGTCTTGTTTGCAGTATGAATGCTCATTTTGTAATACTTCATTACCACTATATGCATTCATATACACAGATGCATCTGTTTCTGTCTCCTCTATGTCAAGTAACTCTGGCTTAATAGGCAGAAAAGAACTATTCACCATTTCAGGCTCTTCTGAACTCTCAGCTGGCACAATAATAGCAATGACAGATTCTTCACTTCCACTGAACTGTTCAATAGTTTGTGTCACTGTACTCAGTAAAACTGTGCTTTCAGATGTTGGCTGTACTTCAACAGAGCATCCTACAATATGAGAGTTAGGATTTTCAATTGCATAGTCAGTAATTGAACCTAAAGCATTTTTCAGAGATGAGTTCAAGTAGTCAGGGTCTGTAAATTGCAGCACTGTAGCTGCACAACCTGCTGGATCCTCTACAGAAGTATGAACACTGGTAGCTTCCATGCTCTGAACTGCTGCTGCCATTAGAACAGGATCAGGTTGATGTATATGATGTGTCGATGAACTATCAAGAACAAAACTGTCTGCCTGAAAGTCTTCTCCATTTTGAAGTTGCAGTTTTTGAATTTGTAAAGGTTTACGCAATGCAGTTGAAAAAACTACTGCCTTTTCATCTACATTTTCTGCAAGCACAGGATTTTTCTTTGGTGTACAAGGTTTAAGTAGTACAAATGCTTTCTCTGACACTACGTTATTATTTGTTTCTTCTGGGTCTTCTTTCTTTCTCTCCTGTGGGCTTTTCCGAGAAGAATCTTTTTCCTAGAGTAAAAATAACACAAAAAAAACCAGCTTGTAACTAGGAATTCACTTGAGCATGAAAAAATTGGGCAAATCTCATTCTATAGCATGGCACTGCATAAGGAGTAATTCAGATGAGCACTGTTTAAAACTTATACAAGAGACCCAAAAACTCATGTAAGCACCTTCCACAACTTCTGCTTCAGGTCCTAGATGTTAAAATACTATATTAAAGCTCTAAAGGAAATAATACTTTTTTTTTTCAAACTTTTAAGGAACTTTACTGGTTTATAGGAGTCATCATTATTTTAAAAGCACTTGAAAACAGCTGGCTATGCAAATGTGTCTGACAAAGACTGGCAAGCATCTCCTATTACCACCTGAAACATTCTATTAAATATACGTATATAAAATATGCACAGTACAAGATTTTTGCATTAAAGATGCAACAATGTTGTTTTAGAAGGATATAGCAAATTTTTAGTCATGCAGTCTAACCCAAAGAGAACTTAACAACAAAAAAAAAAAAGATCATGAACACAGGCTTGCACAATAGTGAAACACACTGACGTACTACACCACAAGCTGATTTTTAAATAACCAGTGAAAAGCTCACAACTAAACCCTTGCACTTCATGAAAAAGAAAGAGAACTTTTTTTTTTATGGATAGAAATCTTAGCAGAAGGATCAATTTTTACAGAAGACGGGTGGTTTGAATCTTATCTTTTTTCAGCCACCTTATTTCCGCTCCTCTCTCCCCCCCATAAACTACATCACCACATGATTAGATTTCAGATCAGTATCCAAAAGAGCTTTTTAGTATGTGAAACAAAAACAAAAAATAAACTAACAGTGTCTTGGGTTTTTTTTTTCTAATAAGCTTCATTATGAAGAATCCAAGCTGCCGAACTTGTACTCCTGTTAGGCCTTGGTACTAAAACAAAAACCCCAAAATGACCAGAATAAAAAAGGACAAGGAGTAACTTCAACTTTGCTCATGCCAGTGTACTGGGTTTGCGCATCAAGGTTTTGGTAGCGGGGGCTACAGGGGTGGCTTCTGTCGCCAGCTCTGAGATGGACCCATTTCTGGGCAGCGCTAAGCTCATCAGTAATGGTGGTAGTGCCCCTGTGAAAACACAGCTAAGAAGGGGGAAAAACCCCCTTGCAACCACCTGCAGCTGAAAAGAGGAGTGAGAATATATGGGAGAAATATCTCTACAGAAACCAAGGTCAGTGCAGGAGGAGGTGCTCCAGGTGCTGGAGCAGAGATTAGTAATAAATTAATTTTTCCCAAGCCAAGTCTGTTTTGCCCATAACAGTATCTGGTGAGTGATCTCTCCCTGCCCTCATCTCAACCCACAAGCCTTTTGTTACATTTTTCCTCACTTATCCAGCTGAGGAGGGAAGTGGTTGAATGACTTTGATGGCACCTGGTGTCCAGGTGCACCACAGTCATGAAGAGGGAAAGAAAAAAAACAAACACCCAACAAGAAAAACCTACAACAAAAACGTGAGAAAGGAAAAAAAAACAACCAACAACAACCCAAAACAAAACCCCCCAAAAAACTAAATCCAAACAACAAACAGAAGGGTGGTAGGGGAGAGAAACAAACCAAGAGGCCAGGCTAAAGAAACAGATAATAATGGAAAAGAAAAAAATAACTGGCAACCAAAAAATATGATCATCCAATTAACTGGATATCTTGAAAATGGACGTGAATCTTATTTTTAAATAAAATATGAATATAGTACAGATAATGAGAACACCTGTATGGCATCAACAGTTGATAAGCTTTGTACTACAATTTCAAAAAGATAGGAATACGTTACCTCATCTTCTGGGGAAGAGAAAATTGTTGGTACGGCAGTATGCTTCAAGTATCGTATACCCCATCGCACATCAAGGGAATCGGGGGTGAAATGATCGCTGCACAGAAGCTGGTGCTTACTTGGAGTCCACGTATCTTGTTTCATATTCCGCAACCATTTCTCAAGTCTCACTTTATCATGAAGTGGAAACCTTTTTCAAAGCAATTGAAACAAACGAACAAAAATTAAAAACATTATTGTTGTTTCTTTATTCTTTCCAAATAAAGAATACCTCATCATTCCTTACAAGGTAGTCTTTCCTTACAAAAATATAAAAATAAGCCTTTTGAAAAAGAATTTAAATATGACATGCTAATCAGGATGCCACTTCTATGTTAATCCAATAATTACCCGAGTTATTTCTAGTTGGATATTTACTTCAGAGTTCAGCAGCAGAATTTCTGTTGATTTCTGCTAGCTGAGGTTTCAGAACCCACGGCCAAGATGTTTTGGAAGGTTTGATCCTACAGCACTTGCTCAGAAAGTTCTGCTGAAGCAAGATGAAACACACTGTCTTCATTTAAAAAAAGTCAGGTCTGACTTTCATTTTATAAATAGTATTTGTGGGGCTTTTTTTTTGTCTTACTTGACACAAGTGGTAACAAAATCTTTTGTTGCTATAATACATGTCATATCCAAATTATCAGATAATCTGAAGTATGTGAATATTTCCAGTGCTAGATTTAATTTCTGCTCAAATAGTAAATACACACAAATGCAATGCATTTCTGTATCTTGTGTTTCAGCAAGTAAGCTTTCGTACAGTATTGAGAGCCCACACGATATTATATAATCCGTAACTAACTTTACAACCATCTAACCTACTTGAAAAGGAAAATGAAGAGTATGCATGTTCATAGATAAAAAAAAATTGATTTTGAAAATATACTCAAAAGGTCAAACACTGACATGGGAAAGAGAACTAAATTAAAAGAAAATGGGCAAAGATGTGTAATTTACTCAGTGAATCACAATACACAAAGAGAAGTTAAATGCTCACTATGATGCATGTACAGTGAAGCAGTTGTAGCAATAGTAACATAAGCATTGAGACCACTCTTGGCTCTCTTCTCTTCCCAG
This sequence comes from Pezoporus occidentalis, assembly GCF_034315485.1. Classification (NCBI taxonomy): domain Eukaryota; kingdom Metazoa; phylum Chordata; class Aves; order Psittaciformes; family Psittacidae; genus Pezoporus; species Pezoporus occidentalis. The sequence goes on from NW_026913209.1 coordinate 78,860, forward strand.
GCAGATATCAGGGCATTTGAAATCTGCTTACAGATTTCTCTGCTGCACATCAAGTTTATTTTAACTCTACCATGTAACAAATGGAAGTGGAGCATTTTAGCTCAATTTCTCTTCCCTTAACTCTTTTTTTCCTTTCAATTACCAATGATTTATTTTGATTATGCGTATTACCATGCATTTATGGAACTCTAATGCACACACACACACCAAAAAAAATCAGCTCTGCAGTGAGGTATTCCCATACAACAGAGGCTGGGGAGAGAGCCTGGAGCGCTGTGTCACTCCAATCCTATGAAAAGCACCAGTTAGTCAGGCAGCTTCTTGACAAGCCCTAGATCCTCTCAAATCCCTGAAGCTGCAGGTTTCCTCCAAAAGCAACACATGGCAATGACACTCTCACATAGGCCCACAGTGCTCCAAAACTACAAACTTGGCTGATTTTGACAGAAAGAAACCTGAGATTCAGAGGATAAATGTGCATGTCTTTACCCCTTCCCCAATCTTTTGAATTTATTGCCATTTGAGTTTTCAAGTTACCAACGAAACAGAGGAAGCTTTTCATGCCTCTGGCTCTGAGCATCTGCAAGAATGCAAGGATCACTGCTGGTACGAACACAATAACCTCTGAAGGACAGCTTAGAAGTTCTGGTTTTCCAAATCCTGCCTCCTTAGATCGTGTACAGGCAATAGCAACACTGCATACATTACAAGGCATGCCCCATGAGTAACATAGCTTAGCCTGGGATGTTTTATACAGAGGTCCAAAAAGGCTCTGTAAGAGGATGTCTTCTTTTGATCGAAGATCATGTCACCAAATAAACCCTCTCCACAAGGTCTTGAGAACATTTACTTCTACTGCCATTACTCTTGCAATGCAGCACTCACTGCTTTCCCAAGTCAGTCAGCTTCACACGAGAAACAAAATTATCCGTAGTGAGAGACACTGGCTCATTGCAAAAATTATTATTTTAGCTTCAGGGCGACTTCGTCAAAACCTGCTCCTGCTTCAATACCCCCTCACGCATCAACAGAATCTGCTCTTTGGTGTAAACAAGGCACAAAAAAAAAGTAAAATAGGAAGTAGACAGAATTTATCCAGTAAGCTGCCACCACTGCACAACTCAGAGCGGCGAAGAAATAAAGCAAAGAAGGGCATGAGATTACGTCACAGTTAGAAAGTTCAGAAGGGGCTCAGACCCAAAACCACAGAGCTGCAGAGGACTTCTTTGGGGTGGTAAGAGGGAAGGCAATAAAACTTGCAATTCATATCAGTACCAGTTGTAATGTAGAGATCTCCATAAATCAAATCTCAGCACCCCTTCTTCAGGACCACAGCAGCACAATTCAATGGCTAGATGAAACAGCTGTGGTTTTGCAGTCATCTTTACACTGATGCCATACATCTGCTTATAAATATGTATTAGCACGTAAATGTGTTTTGATCATCCATGTGGCACTCACATTATCTAAAACTATTTCCCCTCATTTTCGTGGTTGTCTTAGAATGAATCACATATTAAAGAGACTTAACAGGAAAAAGAGTTTTTTCTTCAATCTAAGCTAAAATCCGTTTCTAAGCAGTCTTCCTGCACAGCCTTCCTGATGATGGCATAACATTGACTACTTAGCAACTGAGACAAAACTGAAACAAAAGGCTTGAGGTCTAAACTTCATTAAAACAGATTTTGAGGCTAGTCATGAAATTTATTGAATTTTTTCTTAAATGCTACAAAAAAACCCTTTTGTTGACAAATTCTCATCACACTTTTGTTCAACAGAAACAATTTAATATTTAGCTACTTGCACTGTGCTCCTCTTAAGTTTGGGAAACAGTTTTTAACTCACTACTCTGGGTCTCAGGATCTGGGAAACAACAGCCACGTAACTGCAGCTGTACACCGGTTACTAGGGGCCTGGAATGGTGACTAATCAATTAGGTGGCTGGATAGTACCATTCAGCCACCGTAAACTGCTTTTTGGCAACCAAGCTAGTTAGGAGCCTCTAAACAGCCCAGCAATACCGCTGTCTGCAAGATAATAATCCTAGTGGGAATATTTAAATTCAAAGAACCAATGTATGTTTACTTTCCTACTCTGCAGGGTCCTTAGCTTGGCTTTCAAGCTGTTAGACGCAGGATACCCGGCTGCTTTAGCATTAAGCCAACACTTCCACGAATGCCTGCCCTGCTGAAACACCCCTACCACAAAGGCAGCCACACTTCAGAAAACCAGTGTACCGGTGCTACTTAGCTCTAACACTAAACAGCCTCACGATTATAAGCGCGAATGTCGAATCTCTTCAGTTTTCAGTTCCCAGATACTCGCACTATTCAAGAGCCTTTCCATGCTGTTGCATCCCCCCTGCCACCAGAAGTGCTGGCAGCCTTCGTGGGGGGCAGTTAAATGCTCAACCTGTCGACCACTTTGCCCTACGCCTTCTCCTCCCCAGAGACGAGAGCACCGAGCCCGGTTCAGAGGCGACCGCCAGCCCCTAGAGTTACTTCTCCGTCATTTACCCACTGCTCACCCCGGCTCCTGAGGGCCCCGCCTCACCCGAGGACTGCCCCTTATGGCGTTCAGCAGGCCCGGGGCCAGCCCCTACACCGCTTCGCAGGCACTCACGGGTAGAAGCTGAGCTTGCTCCGATCCCTGGCGCTCTGCCCTCCCCGGTTCTTGCAGGTGGACGCAGCGCAGTACCGCGGCATAGCGGAACAGAGCGCCCCAGGACCCGGGCGGAACCATCCGGGCAGGAGGGGTGCGGAGGAAGGAGGCCCGAGAACAGCGGCAATAACCCCTCCCACCGCCCCTCTCGTCAGGGGAAGAAGTTCCGCCCAGTGGCGGCGCCGGCCTGTGGTGAGTCACGTGGGGCTGAGCAGCCAATGGCGTAGCGCTTCGTGTAGGAATCGCTGTCGGGGCGCGGGGGAAGGTCTGCGCGCGCGCGCTTTCGTGCGCTGGGCGGGAGTGGCGGGCGGTCCGCCGAGGGGCAGCGGGCTCGCCGGCGGTGCTGAGCGCGCTCTGAGGTGAGCGGCGCGGCGGGACCCGGGCCGCCTCCCGTGGGGACGGGGCGGCCGCTGCGGGAGGGCTTGGGGAAGGCACGGGGGTGCTGGAGGGAAGGCGGAGGGGCCCGAGAGGTGCGGGTGCGCCGAGCGGCTGGGGGAGGGAGTTGAGGATACTGGGAGTTGGTGGGTGTATTTGCTCTCCGGGATCTCGCTTCTCCGTGGGCCCATTTGCTGTGGTCTTGCCAAGCCTGGCGGACTGGGAGGTGGGTCAGTGTCGTTCAGTGTCGCTGGTGTCGTGTGCCGAGCCCTGGCTCGGCCTCGCTATGTTGGCTCGTCTCTAGTGAGGCTCTTTAGCTCTGGAGAGGGAGGATGATGCCGGGGAAGGCTCCGTTTCGTTTCCAGAGCAAGACTCGGGAGCCTTCTACTTTTGCTTTCGGGTCAGTGGAGGAGAGGGCAGGAAAAATACAAGCCATGATGTTTGACAGCCTTTCATGTAGGTGGCTGTGTACTTGGCGATTTGCTTACTCATTGGGTTTAGTCGTGATATGAGAACCAGTGGAAGGCTTTGGTAACTTTCTTACCAAGTAAATTGTTTGTGAAAATAATTGTGACATTAGGACTCCATTAGGTAGGGCATCACAGTTCCTGTGATCAGAATAATAGTGACTGTGGGTTTTCTGAGTACGTTAGACTTCATGAATATAAGCATTTACCTAGCATCTGCTAATTACTTTCAGAGAGGAGTGGAATGGGGCATTTGCATTGCCAGATGGAAGTGGATCCTTATTTTCTATGTGTGACATATTTTCTTCCAGGTATATCATAATTAAACATCAATTCATCGTGTAGCTATTCATAATATTGAAAAACTGATGAAGAACTGTGATACTTCTGATAAATATTAGACACTATACCTCTTATACCAAGCTGAATACCAATTGAGATCTGTAACTTTTTACCTAACAGCGTTAAGTAGTTAACCTGTATTAATAAAATCTCTAACTTTATTGATAGATGTGCCTAAATGGAGTTTGTCATAGTTGCTAGGAAAGACTGTAGTGACATGAGTTTATTGTCAGGAATTATATAGAACTTAACACATTCTGGAATGTTTTAAGCAACTACTGTGCGTAGCCTGGGAAGTTAAACACTGCCCTTTTCTGTTGAGAAACTGAGGGCGAAGAGACAGAAGTAATACAAGAGTTTAAAGAGACTTTATTTTGAAAGGGGTTGTGAAAGTAGGGGAGGTGGGATGGAGGTTAGGCATTTAGCATGTGAACAGTAGCAATGCTAAGATGCTGACAGCATATGAGATACTTATTTTCTTAAAAGTAAATTGAATAATTAATTATAGTGTCTTACTATTTCTTCCTGATACCCTTATAAGTTTAAAATGCTGCTTTTATTGGAATTTTGGTTATATTTGATTTTCATTTACACTTCCTTTTACTCGAGTTTTCCTGAGTTGTTCAAGGGCAGCATTAAATCTGTTTACATTATTTAAAAAAGTCAACCAAACAAACAACAAACCAGTGAAACTGAATTACTGATTTTTTTTTTTTTGAAATATGCTTTAGAAATCCAAATAAAACTAGGGGCAGTATATCATAGAACTGCATTACAGAAATCCTAGTGTAAAAGTGCAGAACAGGGCAAACTTAGGTGTAATTAATTATCAGGACTAATAGATGCAGAGAAGGTTGGGAAGAAAAAAAACAACTTTCAAACCAGTGACTTGAGGTTCTTCAGCTCTTGGGGGTCGGAAAAGAGGATTTGGCTCAATAATGGGCATCAGCTGCTCTTTTTAGCTCTTTTCAGTGTTTAATAGGAGAAGTGGGGAGTTTAGCCTTAGGAGAATGCAGCAGGTGATTATACAAGCATGATGCAGGTGTGGGGAAATGAAGTTAAATAAAAACAATCTCACATGTGAGATGAAAGCATAAATCAATATCTATAAAGCAGAGACAGGAAGAAAGCCCCAGAAGTGTGAAAGGGTGTAAACATACAGGGTTCTTAGTGTCCAAGTGGCAAAGTTTCAGGTTAGCGAAATGGCGAGAGAAGGCACATGGAAAAGCCTTGGAAAGGCTTGAGCTAAAAATATGCCTGGTATCATGCACGAAGAATATTGAAGGTAGCTGTTCATTTGATATCAAAATACACTGATTGAAATACAGTTTGTTTCAACTGCTGCTCCTTAACACTTGCTACCATGCAGGCTGCTAGCCAAATAAATGCTTAGGGGGTCATGGGTACTTATGAGCTTCTTGCTCTTGCCTCACAATGTTCATTTTAGCCCCCTGACCTACTTATTAGAAGTGGTATTTTTTTCCATTTTTAGTTCTTGGATGTTAATTTTCTTTAGAGGATATAGACTTTCCTGTTAAAGATTTAATTGTCTTGTGTGCCTGGTTTTCAAAGGGTTAGAACTCTGGGTGAAAAATAGTTGGGCAACACAGAGTCTAAAAGTATTCTGACTTTAATGGTGCTTGGACTGTGAGGTTAATTTATTCAACTTTCAGAAAAGTAATGCCATTCATTTCTTTAGTTTGTATTTACGGTACCAGTGTAATCTGGTGAGGGAGATGTGTTTCTTCTGGTACGTTCAGGGCCTCGTCGCACATCCTGCTGGCCAGGTGACAGCCAACATTCTGTCTTCAAACACTTATATTTCTATTCTCTGTGTTTTGGAAAATAATTTGTTTGATCTTTTCTTATGGTAGGAAGAGCTCAACCTGTCCTTCATAAAAGGCATAAAAGATCATGTGGCTACGTGGAACTGATTTTTCTTATCTCTTATTTATAGCACTGTAACTTTTTTGCCAATACATTGCTGAAAAAAAGTTATAACTTTTAATTGCTGTTGAAGCTGCTTGTCTTGTCTAGAAAACTTTTTTTTTTTAGTTCAGTTCAGCCATTGAGAGTGTCATATGTAAACCCTTATATGCAGTGCTATTTATCAGATGAATTCTGTGATATCAAAGAAATGGTAGGTGTTTTTATTTATAGTATAATCTAATATGAAAGTAAGCTAAGCCTAGCCCATTGTAAAGTAAATGTGCCTACTTGACTGACCTCTGTACTCTACGTGAGGGTTTTATTCTTTATCATGGTCACCTTAGGTCATTTAAATGACCTTCTGAAGCTGAGCATGAGTGTCTTGATAGTCTTGTTTTCCTGCACCTCACAGTTGATCTCTAGACTACTTGTGTTTTTAGGTTCTTATTATTGCACAAGATAATCATTGAATTGGTTTTCCAGTATTGAGGTTTGGTTGGTTGTTTTTTTTTTTTTTGTTGTTTGATAGAGCTGCTGCATTTATGGTGCTAAAATCTGAGCTTTAGTTTAAAGCTAATTCAGGTATTCCAGTATGAACTGTTTGATACAGTGAAATATATTATATATTTACTTCAACAGCTTGGTGGGAGAATGTACGCTTAACAGTAGGTGTAAAACAAAAGTGAACACTGAAGTGTGCTTGTTATGCATGTGAAAAGTGAATTTACAGTATTTTCATTTACATGTTCTGTGATTATGAAACCAGAGGAATGGAGGTTAATGTGTGTAACAGCATGTTTACATGTCTGTCACTGAGTGACTTATGGAACGTGCAGGTTTTCTCCCAGCTTATAGTTGCACCTTTAAATTATTGTGGAATGTGAATTAACTTGCTCTTCAAGTATATTTCTTTCTCTTTCTAGGAACTAGAGAAATGGCCACTACACAGTCTGTCTTCACGTTTGCTCTCTGCATTTTAATGATAACTGAATTAATACTGGCTACAGAAAGCTATTATGATATCTTAGGAGTTCCAAAAACTGCATCTGACCGCCAGATCAAGAAGGCGTTTCACAAGTTGGCTATGAAATACCACCCAGACAAAAATAAGAGTCCTGGTGCAGAAGCAAAATTTAGAGAAATTGCTGAAGGTAATATATGCTAACCTTAGTCTTAACAGCTTGCATCTGTGAGCAAATGTGGCAACTTACATATATTCTGTATTTGCTGAATAAGAAGTAAAAAGTGTTGTTTTTCCTGATTCTACTGTGCTGTCAAATGTCCAGCATCGGTATCTGATTTGTTTCTGTGACTTTGCATGTAGACAGGCCTTTTACACAGCTTGTTTGTTGCTGGTTTTTAGGCTGTTTGGCTTATGTGTCTAGTCACAAAAAATACCTGGTGGTAGGACAACTGTAGCCCTAGGAGGTTAATTCTTGTCTTTTGATCTGCCTAGTAAGATCCAGCTCAGGATTACTAGGTCTTCAGGGGGACCTAATAGCAGTGTTCCAGTAACTGGGGGGAGATTAAGAACACAGCAGGGTGCTTCAGTGGTTCATGGTGGGAGCACAAGAGACAACAGGTGCAAGAAGTTCAGAGTGGTTATAAGCAAAAACTTTTTCACCTTGAGGATAGGCCAGCGTTGGAACAGGTTGCTTAGAAAGGTTGTGCAGTCTCCAGCCTTGGAGATTTTTCAGGCATGAATGGGTAAAGCCCTGTATAACCAAGTCTGATCTCATAAATGACCTTACTTTGAGCAAGTGGCTGGAGATGAGACCTTCTGAGGTCACGTCCAACCTGAATTATCCTGGGATCCTAGGAATACATCATTCGTAAGTGTTTAGTGATAAAATATAATGGTGGAAGCAAATAATCAATAATAGAAAAAGACTTGCTAAAAGATAAGCTGTTCTCATTTCTGCTCCCTGTAGACTCTCTTATAACATATATCTGTGTTTGTAGTACTCCTGACTAAGCTAATAAGAGATTTCTGGGGTTTACCTTCTTGCCTGCAGAAGAGTTCTTTTGAAAAAGTTCTTATTTGAAAGATAAAGAGGAGGAAGGGTCTTATTTACTGCAGCTGTTAGCACTGATTACAGGAGGAACTGGGAACTCTTTAAGTGTTGAAGTATATGAAGTAATTGACAGCCTTTGACAGATGAGAAAATGGAAGCATTCAAAATACTTAATGTTACCAGAATGGGTATATTATCTGCCATGGAGCACCAATAACCATAGTTCTGGACCCAAGACCGAATGGAAACTGTTCTATTTCATTTATATCCAATCACAAAATCTGGGTTTATTGGTGAACTTTTGAAAAAGTGAATATTTGGACATGGGGGAAATTAATTCCCTTTATCTCCTTGATGTTTGTCTTTTTGCTTAGTTGTAACTGCAGTGTAGCTAGAACTTCCTGGCTGGAAAATAGTTTTCCAGGCACTGCACTGTGTTTCTGCCTTCTGTAGGAATGCAGGCATTTGTTGCATAGATTTCCTAACTCATCCTCTCTCCTTCAGTCTTTTATTTTGTTGTTTTTTTTAATTGGGAATGTAAATAAACTTTTTTCTTTTGTTTTTCTTTTTTTTTTTCTGGAAATAGCGTATGAAACATTATCAGATGAGAACAAACGAAGAGAATATGATCAGTTTGGCCGTCATGGAGGACAAGGGAATAATGGAAGCCCATACCGTCAGTCATTTAATTTCAACTTTGACGATCTGTTCAAAGACTTTGATCTCTTCAGTCAAAACTCACGGTCAAAAAAGCACTTTGAAAATCACTTCCAGAGTCATCGGGAAGCTCACAACCGGCAAAGACGTTCTTTCCAAGAGTTCTCCTTTGGAGGTGGACTGTTTGATGATGTGTTTGAGAACATGGAAAAAATGTTTTCGTTTAGTGACTTCGAAAACGCACACCGACACGCCGTGCGAACTGATTCCAGGTTTCACGGATCCAGCAAGCACTGCAGGACTGTCACTCAGCGACGAGGAAACATGGTGACCACGTACACAGACTGTTCAGGACAATAGTGTTTCCTTTCTTTTCATCTCTTCTTCCAACATCTTCATGATCTTTCTTAACTTTGTCCTAACTTGGAAAAAAAAAAAAAACTTAACTGTTCTAAAAAACACTTAACTGCAATAAAGAAATTGTAGATGAAACTAATCTTCAGAATAGAAACAACATATGTTTGGGAAGTAAATGTCTCAGTAAGTACTTAAAATGGGAGAGAAATAATCTCACAGGACAGAAAATGCTATGGATTTGAGTTTAGTAAATACTTTCTGTAATTTTGAACTTCAACACAAGTATTTTTAATTTCAGAAATATTTTTTTTTCATATATGCCAATTCAGGACTTTAAGTTACTGGTGCGTGGATTGCAGCAGAGGAGATGATACTTTAATTTTGAAGTGCTGCTTTTCTTTTTTTATCACGTCTTTCCAAGTTTGCACTTGCAGTTTTTATCTGATAAGGACTTACTGTGCAAGTTAGATAATTTACACAAAGTAGTGGCAGAAATATGACTTACCTGGGTCTTTTTTTACTCTTTGTCCAGCTTTGCAAATGTATTAATGAAAAAAATACTTTTTAAAGCTGGAAAATAACAAGAGAGAATGTTAAGATTGTGCTTCGCCTAGGAGAGTGATGTAGTCATTAACTTTTATTTACAAATAGCCTTTCATTGGCCTGAAAGATTTTAGGGTTTGAATAACCCCAGAGTTAAGGGATATTTGTGCATATAAGCTTGTGTGCACACAAAGCCTTTTTTGTTTGTTTGTTTGTTTGTTTTCCTTGCAACATACAAATATCTTTCAAACAGGTGTGGAAGAGCACACCGAAAACACTCTTTGTTTTATGCTTATTACATTACCATGTGTGCAGTGTTGTTTCTGTAGCTCAGTTTATTGAACTTAAATACTCCTCTGTGTTTTTGTGAACTTTAACAAGACAAGCTTGCCTACAGATTTCTAGTGTTTCTGGAAGGGTCTAAATAAAAAATAGATTGTTTTGATTGACAGATTTATTACCTGTCATCAGGAATTTTTCAGCACTGTGATTTGAAAGGTGAATTTTTAGCATAAACACATAGTAAAAGTGGAAATTACAATTGTATTTACCTGATGCCTTGTGGTGCTGCAGTCTGCTAATAGGGACAGTACTAAATGGGCATAAGTTTCAGCACCATGGAGATGAATGACCTGTATAAACTATTTAAAACTACAAAAGAAAGCAAACAAGAAAACCCTGAATATTCTAACTGATGTCAACCCAAAAATTCCATTTATTTTGTAACTAGTAGTACAGGTTTATGATTGTAAATTGCTTCCCTTTGATAAGATTACTGTCACCCATATATTACCATCTCTGTAGAATTACGCGATAAAAATTTGCCTTTCAGATTGATTGCATGAGCAAAATGAGCATTTTAAACAGCAGTGTTCTACGTAGACTTCGAGTTCTTAAAATCCTTACCAAAAGAGATTTAACCCTTCACTTCTTGGATGAATATTGAAAGCTGCCTGTTTGCTAAGTAACCTTCCCCAAGGGGTACATAGTATTGCTTGTTCAGTTTTCACTCACTAAATACTTGGAATGGATTGTTGCATTATGTTAAGTGCTTTTCCTTTTCCATGTTCTTCTTTATTTATTAATAGACTAATACCTCATATATGGTCTTTATAAAAAGCCAGTAATTTGTGCAACGTTATTGGAATGTGCAATATTCTTTAGTAGGAAAAGTGCTGGAGTGTGTTTATTTCCACCCTTTTTTAATGTAAGTAGAGATTTTTAGTTTCTTCTGTATGATTAATATATGATTCAACCAAAAGTTGTAATTCATGTAGATTTCTGCATTTTTTTCTTTAATATACTCCATCAGTCCTGTGCATGAATCAGGTGATCTGTCTGATTCATATCATATGGGCATCCAATTGAACAAATTAAGAACTTAATGTTCTGAATTGCTTTCTTTCACAAAGTGTTTTTAAGTGGGCATTTCTGTATGCGTTCGAGGAGAATTGTTCATGCTGGTAAAACTCTGGAAGGACGTGGCCTTTAGTATTAAATAGAAGAGTATTAGTGAATGTCCTTCAGGGATGATGACTGCTGGAGCATAGATGTGGGAGGCAACTCTAGAAGCAGGATGCAAAGGTAAAATGTTAATGCCTACTTTAGTCTAGTGAATATTTTCTTAATTAAAGGGGAAAAAAAATTGAAACATCAGGACAAGCAGTTCGTAAGCATGAGAGAATGAATATTTAAATTCCTACTACAACCAAACCGCTGACTTCTTCAAACATTTTTTTTTCCACTTAATGAAGTTGGGTCAGTTCTGTAATCCTTAATCAGAGGAATAAACCTAAAATGAGCACTGTAAACTGTAGGAAACACAGCCACTCCCAAAATTAAGTTTAAGTTACTGTGAGTTCGCTGTCTTTCAGGCTCAGCTTTCAGTTGAAAATCAAGGGTTCTTGCCTGCTTCTAGGCTAGCTTCTCCTCTTTAAGGGTGTTCCAAACTTTATTCATACAAAGTGTACTTGTTTTCCATAACTCTTTAATGTCAAAGTATGAAACTGATGGTAAAACAATAGGGTTGCTAGTTTTTTAGCAGTACCTTAGTATCTTAGAAAGACTTCTAGCTAGCCTATTTTTATCTGCTTCCGTATTAGTTCTGAATTTCTTCTCATAGGTAAACTAATAAATGCTTCATATTATTCCCGTGACTTCTGCAAGTGACCTTTCTGCTGCTTTTGGTGGTTGATCCAAGGTAAAATCCAAAGGAGAGCCTTTTGCTAGTGTTGTAGTCCGATGTGTGGCTGTGTGACTTTCTGTGATGGGTATGCTTTGAAGAGAATTTAGCTGAAGAAAGGCCACAGAAATGATCAGATGGATGGAATATACCTCTCTAATGAGAATGGGGCGAGAGAGCTGGGGTTGTTCAGCCTGGACAAGTGAAGATTCCAGGGAGACTTTATTGTGGCCTTTCAGTTCTTAATAGGGGCCTGTAAGAAAGGTGGTGACAGACTTTTAGCAGGGCCTGTTACAATAGGATGAGGGGTAATGGTTTTAAACTAAAATAGGGGAGATTCAGGTTGCACTTAAGAAAAAAATCTTTACAATGAGCATGGTAAAATACTGGTACATGTTGCCCAGAGAGGTGATGGATGCACCATCCGTGGTGACATTCAAGGCCAGGCTGGATGTGGTTCTGGGCAACCTGATCTAATTGAAGATGTCCCTGCTCATTGCAGAGGGGTTGAATTCGATGACCTTTGAAGGTCCCTTCCAACTCAAACTTCTATGATTTTGTAAGTTCAGGCAGGCTTTCCTCAGGCATCAGCCTTCAGAACTACAGCTGTCAGAGCACAGGCTGGCCAAGCATGCTGTGCTTCTCACTTATTCAGAGCTCTTGCACATTCTTTGCCTATTTATAGTGTTTGCTTCATGGCAGGCTCTCCACTGGAAGCCCTGACATAACCCTATGACACCCCTGACTTACAAGGGCCATCTTTGATCTCCAAATCTTATGAAAAGACTTATCAAAACCTATTATTCTTTGTAGTGTGAGGGTGAAAAATACAATTCTTTGTGATTTGTTGAAAGGCGTTTGTGCATATGTAACTCCAAATGGTTGAGTTTCTAAAACTTTACCAAAAACCTCAGTGCTTTTTCATGTTTGTCCCCCCCCCCCCCCATTATACTTTTGAAACACAGTATCTGGTGGAGACGAAAATACTGTAAATGTAATTAGGGTGCCATGACATTAAATGTGAGAATTGTTTGTGCGTGATCTCATTTTTTTTTTTTTTTTTTATTTTTTCTTCAAGACCTATATTGAAGCCAAATTCAAGTGGGTTCTGTGACACTTGTGTCTTGTGGAACATTTTGACCACTGCATCTTCCCTGGATGGGATGAGAGGGTTTGTAGGGAGACTGGAGCAGGGTTCAAAGAAGCTGAGTTAATTTTGCCTGGTTTGTTTCTTTTTTTTTCCTGAGGGATGTTGGGAATGCGTTCATTCAGTTCAGGCCTGTTCATTCAGTTTATTATGCCTGTAAGCCAAGCAAATAAAAAAGCCTGTGCAGAAGGTAGGTTTTCTGCAAGGCAGTAGGTGCAAGAGCTGAAAGCTTTCAGCTGCTGGGTCTCTGCCTGTGCTCTGGCTGCTCTGCTGAGACATGGATGAGCAGGATGACCAGTGCTAACTGGCCTGGATTGCCATTTGAGTGCAGATGCTGAAGCCAAGGTTAGAATGCTGTTGTGTCAACTTGAAAGCTGACTGCACTGTGCTTGGAAATTCTTGTTTTCTGTGTCTAACCCTTAGAAGGTGGAGGGTATGAAAGTTTTGGGGTTCAGTATGTCTGGTTGGGCTGTTTCTCATCAGAACAGTCTTCCCTGGAACCTTGGCAAACCTGCTGTCTTAACAACACAAAACCAGGTTTTGAGGACTAAATGTGTTGGAGACAGTGGAAGATCTGTGCTAGCTTTTTATGCTGAGGTGTGTGGTTTGTGGTTTGCTTTTTTTTTTTTTTTTTCATTATTTAGAAATTGAAAACGCCACAGAGGTGTCTGTTGGACTTGAAACAAAAGTCCTGTGTAGAGTATACCTTGACTGTGCTCTGTACATGTCCGACTTCAGAATAAAATGCTCTTCAGGGGAGCGTTTGGCTCTGGTGGCTGATGTTGGGCCCAACCAGTCTGCCTTCGAACAGTGATTCACACAGCCCTGCCACCGCTTTCTGTCGTATGGGTGCCTGCTGCTTCAGGGACTAGACAGAGACCAGCTTTGTAGATGACTCTTAGCAGTTGTGGTATCAATTGGCTGTCAGTCAGTACCAGGGTGAGTCTGAATCAATCCTAGGTTAAGGCTGCAACTCATCCTGGATTCCAGTTTGCTTAAAAAATGCCCCAAAAAACTGCTTTGAAGTAAGGTACTCCAAAGTTTAGGCACAGTGGGAAATGACATTTTATATATGACATGTTACCTATGAAGCAGTGGTGTTTGATTCAGCAGTATTCATTTTAAGAGCTATGGTGACACTGAAATGAACATTGCTGCTAGTGTTGTTCTTACTGGGGTTGAAGTTACATCAGAAGGTGCTGTGGTCCCTTGGGAGCTGAGGCCCCTTGGGAGAGCTGCGGTATTTTGTTGAGACTTAAAGGCAATAACTGGAGGTGGTGGACCATCTTTTCCAAGCAGTTCTGGGGCAGTCCAACAAGGAATGAATGTACACGTGGTATCAACATATAAATGTATATTCATAGTTTTGGCTTTGTGTTGTTTTTTTCGGGGGGGGGGGGATATTTATGTTTTTATTTATTTTGACTTGTGTTGCAGGTCTGTTGAGGTTGTGAGTTGTGTATTTCTCAAGGCTAGCAAGAATCCCAACACTCCTCAAAAGTATCCATGAGCAGAAAAAGAGAGGTGCCTGACCTGTTTTTTCTGATGCCTGCTCTCCAGCCGCAGGCAGTGAGGAAGGAGGCTGGCAGTAACCCTGAGTGGTGCCAGTGCCTGTGAGAGCGCAAGCCTGATCTTAGGGCTGCTTACTCCAAGTTCTAAGTGGAAGAACTGTGGGTGGCATACATCTGTAAGCCAGAAGCACAAGCAGAAACATTTACAGCCTGGCTGTAGAGGAACTGGAGGAAATAATGTTTGCAGCGATTGCTCGGCTGTGATGGTTCAACCAGGTTTTTATGTCACAGCACCCCTCACTGCATGAGGATGGCAGCCTCTACCCTGGGACTTCTCCAGGAAGTAGTCAGGATGGAAATAAATGTTTCTGTTTCAACTGTTGATCGAGACCTAGATGAAATATTTGTATGACCCTTTTCTCTATGTAAGGCTACCTGGCTAGGGAGCATGTGCTACTAGTGGGGACTTGGACTGACTCCAGAGAAAGACCAGGAATTGTGGAAGAGCCAGGGGGGACATAAACACTGTTGGTGTAGTTTGTCTATCAAAACATGAATCTCCTGCAATGCAAAATGGAGCAGTTTTAATAATATGATCTGTGAGGCAGGCAGTGTATAGAGATATTAGTTCTGGTGTGACTTCAGGGATATTACAGATGTGCTGCGGGGTATAGATGAGCTGCAGGATAGTGTCCTCAGCCTGATCTGGGATGTGGAGGGTAAAGTATTGTTTCAGAGCCTGGAACATCTGCTGCTGAGGGTGGATGAGGTCAGCCTGCTCCAGAAGTGCAGAATATTGAGTAATCCGCTTACCCTGGGGCTATGCCTGTGTTGCTGTCTTCTGAAACTTCAGTTTCCAGTTTCACATGGAACCTTTTCACACAGGCACCACTAGTTACTAGAATTTTATCTAGACATGAGAAAGAATACATTTTGAGTGGTTACTTGCTGGTGATATTGCCATCATCTGTGATTCATCTCCCACGGACACGGGAGTGAATGAGTTAAATGTGAAATGGGAAAGAGGAAGTGAGCCTTGTCTGAGTGGTCCCACTTGACTTCTATCCATTTCCTTTAAGCCCTGATGGTAATGCTGAGCGTTCAGAATTCCAGCTGAGGAAGAATTTCCACCCAAATTCCTTACAGAATCCAAACCATTTCTTTAATTCAGTCTTTCTGCTTTACTATGTAAATTGGTGACGTGAACGTTGTTTTACCATAATATGGGTCTTTGACCGGTCAGACAAGCTAACACACGCTTGGGCTGATGGTTCTGCTACCTCTTGGTAACTCAGACCTGGAGACAGATGGGGAGGCAGGGCAGAGGAATGCTGCTGGGATCAGCATGCAGATGTTATCTCTTGTGCACTTATAAATGAAACCATTACCTGTGCGGGTGGAGCATATAAACATAGAGCTTACTTCTGCGGCAACTGAATGCAAAATGAGGCTTGTTGGTAGAAGTATTACTAATATCAAGAAACACACTGTTTCCTCCTGTTCTTACACTCCCCTTCTTACACTCCCTCCTGTTGGTGTCAGGACTCTGCTCTGCTCCAGTCCTACTTCTCCCACTCGGCAATGTCTATAGTTACTATGTTTCTAATTGCCTGTCAATTCGCTTCAGCGTCTGCATGTGAAACAGATTTTGCAGCCCAATGCCATTTTTTGAAATGGGACAAACCATTTCAGTGCAGCCTACTTTCTCCCTGTGTTTCCCCATATGTGCCAAGTGCACAGCATGGGGTTTTATATGGGTTTTCTGCTTCTGTTCTGTGGAAGGACAAATTGATACCCAATCTTGCATAAAGCGAGACAGGTGCTGACAGATGATATCTTGCATAAAATCTGCTGATATAAATTTAACCTACAAGTGTTTTAGAAAAAAAAGATCAAAAAGTTGACCTGTCAGGATGAATTTCCATCTGATCAGCACTTTGCACGATGACCTTGAAGTTCCAAAATACAAACTAACCCCCACCACCCCCCCAAAAAAACAAGCCCCCGCCCCCACCTTGGTGAGTGTGTAGACTAACTTGAGCAGGGTAACTGTTGTTTTCTCTTGCAGCATTTCTTCTGTGTTGAGGGAAATGGAACTTTCAACACGTGATAACTCATAGAATGGTTTGAGTTGCAAAGGACCTTAAAGATCATCTCGTGGCAGTCCTTCCCCCCCCCCCCCCCCCATGGGCAGGGACACCTTCCTCTAGACCAGGTACAAAATTAAAAATCAAATTTAAAAATATAAACAATTTGAACCATCAGTAGGAGATATTGGAGTGAAGGGACTAGAGCACTTAGACCTCCATAGGTAGCTTTACACTTGCACACAAAAAAAAGCAAGATATGGCTCTTAATGAAGTTATCCCCTTGTCAGCTGATTTTTATTAACTGTTTCTAAGTGCTGTTTTAAGTCTGCCAGATACAAGGGGTTTGGATCAACTTACATGTCCTTCACTGGCTGTGAGAATGCAAGCAGTTATCGTGAGTTATCACTGCTCAGACCCACAGTAACTTATTAGATGCTCATAATTCAGTCATGCATTTGAGCTCTGACCTTGGGTTACTCATGGTTACATAAATAATCTGAGATAGGGCCATGAGGAGAGACCAGATTTCTTGGCTCCTGATGTTGTACCCTTATCATGAGGTTATTCTGACTCCAGTCAACCAAGTAATTTCTCCTGAATCAGTGTCAAATTAACATGTGGCATCAGGCAATGTTTTTGGCTGTATTACAAACACATCCTCCATATGCAGTACTATTGAAATACCTTTCTTCTGTTGTGGTGAAGGTGGATAAGCAACTACCCTCTTTTTTTTTGTGTTGATAGTCATATATCTTTATCATGTGTGGATCTTTACTGGAGAAGACATAGGTGGTTATTTTCATATCTGTGGATTTACCAGCAATTCAATCAGTGTGTGTATTAAAAAGGATGTGGATGGTAAAAAACCTGCAAAAGTAACAGGACTGTATGTTTGAAAAAGAGTAGTTCATGCCATAAAGAATGGACAAGCATGGAGAATGGGCAGTTTGTCACAGAGCATCACAGCTGCCTGATAAACAGTCTGAATGTGCCAGGGAGAGTGCATTTGAAAGGGGGAATATGACTACATTATTGCCTTTATACGCTGCAGGAATCATGTGGTTACACATTATTTATGCCTGTATGTGCCATTTCCAGTAGGTGGCCAACTGCACTTCACACTGACTTAAGTACTATAAAATAACAACTGTCACAGCTCAAGAGAACCACAGTCCATTCTAACAATATCATAAATCTGTTTACACGCTGGCCATGAAGCCTAAGGACCACAGAAACACTATGTTGCACAGCAGTATTCCCCTGTGAAATAAACAAGCCATCCTTCAGTTGATCTTTTGTAAGCCAATTTTTTTCAAGGCAGATTATGCAAATTAGGTATTACAAATATACAAATTAGGTTCAGAAAATATATTGGTGATATAATACATTCTAGAAACACCGGCTTTTTTCCTCTGAACATGCTTTATGGTTTTACTCCATTTCAAATCTCAAA
Source organism: Pezoporus occidentalis (assembly GCF_034315485.1). Lineage (NCBI taxonomy): Eukaryota > Metazoa > Chordata > Aves > Psittaciformes > Psittacidae > Pezoporus > Pezoporus occidentalis. The sequence continues at coordinate 96,589 of NW_026913209.1, forward strand.
AAACCAGCAAGTAAACATGTAAACACGTACCCAAAATGGTGACTCTGGGATTATTCTGTTGTAGAAGGGGAAAAAAAAACCTCTAAAATTTTATTGCACCAAAAATGTGAAAGAACAGCTGTAAGACTGATCTCTTCACAGTTATTTCTTCTGTAAGTCAATTAGCAATATCAGTGAATATTGTAACTTCCTGTGAATATAGTGGTGTCCTAGGGAACATAGCCTGTCATATTTGCTAAGTGATCTGTACAGCTCTATGAATCTAAAGCACACATAAACCAATATTAAAAACTTGAAAGTGTAAAGAACACGATTTATGGCTTGAGGCAGATAGAATTGTGGAAAAATTACTTGAGTTAGGTATTTTCCCTGTACAGGGTTCTCAAATGTATCTTTTATAACACACTGAAACTAATAACACAGCGATGCTGTGTCAGATTTATCTTGTATTTATTGCAAGGCAAGTAATTCTGATGCTTCATTTCTTTTGTTTTTGGGAAGCTTTTGAGAATCTTGGATGATTGAACAATAACGTGTCAAATGGAATTCAAACTAGAGGAATGTAAGGTGATGTTCATGGGGTAAAATGAAAAAAAAAAAAGAGTGCCTAGATTTCACCATTAGCATTAACAGGACCTTGTAGTTGTAGGGAACAGGTCCAGGAAAATACCAGCTCTGTGCTTAGGAGCAATGAACAAAGCAAAACAGATTTTAAGAAGGAGTGAACAACAAAGAGAACCCAATTTATATGTCACCATATAGATACATGGTTTACCTATCTCTTGACTACTGTGGTCAGTTCTGAGCTGCTTATAGACACTGTTAGAACTGGAAAGGATTTGGAAAATGGCAGCAAGGTTAATTAGATTAGGAAAGGTCTGTGTACGAGGACTGACTGAGCAGATTAGCACTCTTCACCCTTGGGAGAAGTGGCTATGAGCTAGACATATAGAGGCCTACAGAATCATCAGTGGTAATGAGATAATGAATAGGGATTGGCTGTTCCCTGTCTTTTGGACTACAAGGACCAGTCAGTTCCAGGAAAGTAAAAAAAATAAGCAGTTCTCCATGCAAGAGAAAAAAACCCAAATAGATGGATAAAAAAAAAAAAATCTTCTCAGGGAAGGTACCTGAAATTCAGATCCCCTTTTGTAATCGATCTTCGCTTCTACTTGGTTATTTTTATGAAGCCTGGGGATTGTTCAGGGACATCTGGGGTTGTGCCCTCTTTTTTATTTACTCTTATACAAACTCATACATCCGTAAGAATACAAGCACAAGAGTGCCTTGTGGTTGCTGTCAGGTCTTCTAGTTATTGTGCAACACTGTGTCTAAACCTCTGATGAGCTGTAAGCACAGATACAGCCACGCATAGCTGTGAGATGTGAGGAGTGCAGACAGATTAAAGGGTGTCCTGTCCTCCGTACTGTCCAGAATTGGTGTTTGTTTTGAGAAAACAGCAGAGCAACAGTGAAAAGAGTTCCCAGAGACACAAATATGTCCTAACCTGGGAATGCTGAGACAGGGCTGGAGAAATCCCAGCTCACAGTGTGATAATGCTGTGTCAGGGAGGGTTTCTAACAACAGATTTTTTTTCCCAGCAAGTTTCAGTTACTTACCACAAGCTACACTTGCAAGAAGTTAATCCTCTACTCATAGGAGGGAAGTCAATGTTTACCAGCCCTGTAGCTAATGATATGCTGGAAGGGCTCAGAATGTTTTTACTCAGCACAGAAGAGCACAGTGGCGCAGTAGAGACCTAGAAGTCAGACAGCAAACTTTGCTTTAGATATGCAGCCAGCTCCAAGGGAGAGATTCTTTGGATGTTCATTCAGGGTGCTACTGCTTGCTCTTCACTACCCTTTTAAAAGACTCAACCACAAAGTCATCATCTGGACTAGAGGAAGAAAAAAGTCAACAATGGCTTCTAGAGGGGTTCCCTAGCAGGGATTAGGAGGCTGGCTGGAAAGAGTGACAGCCAAGAGTGTCTGCATGCTGGAGGTAGGTATGTAAAATCTTTGACTCTTCTTATCCTTGAGCGTGGAACTATTTGCAGGCATGAGCAAGAAAGACGACTGAGAAACAAAACTAGGCAAGGATCCAGTGATTTCTGGTCACTGACAGCTTTTCTGGTTGCTCAGAACAAGACTGGTATGATTTAAAAAAAGCCTTGCAAGGTTGGTGATAGCACTATAAGTAACTGTGGGTGTCTTGAAACTCTTCAATAAGAGCGAAGAAATGGGTGATAGCTGCCTTGACATTTTTTAGTTTAACAGACAGAAGAAGCTTTCCATCAAAAGATTTCTATGATCTAATTTTTCTTTCCTTGGACAAAGGTTACATGAAATATTCCATGTAGTGGAGGATTTAAATGCAATGAATGACTTATGTGGGAGCTTGGGCAGTTCAGAGCCTTATCTCAAGGGTACTGTAAATTGGCCTGAGTTACTTCTGTGTAAAGTATGGTGGAGAGCTTTCAGGTCATTGCAGGTTGATGGGGCCAGAAGATTTGTGAGTCAGGGGAGCAAGGCTGGGAACTGATAAATCAGCTGAATATCATAGTCAGTCTCTGTCTCATCAACAGGAGTGTATACCTTTATGAACCCTGTAATTGTCTGGAAACGCAGGTAGGTGATTACAAGTGTCTCTTACAGCAAGGTTTTAGGAGAATGCATCTGTTAAAGACGAAAAATGGAGGTGAGGGTGGCAGTAAATGTAATGAGTGAGAACCTGACATCAAGTGCCCACCAAATACAAACTGTTCAGGAAGGAGTCTGCCTTCTACCTGCACTTGCCGGTAGCTCTCAGATTAATTAATGGTTAAATCACCTCTTTGGCACTGTACTTTTGTCCTTGAATGGCAAAGGTAATAATCTTGTCTCCTTTCTGATTGTCTCAGTAGAAAATACGCATACTTTTCAGTCACTACAGTTCATGTGGGGTCCATCTAAATAGCAGCAGGGGCAGGAGCCCCTGTCTAGGGGCAGGTTTGTTCCAGTAGCATTGTTGTTGGGCTTTCAGAACTTACCCTGAGCAGAGGGGACTGCTCTGAGGTGCCCTCATCTGGCTTCTTAGAAGTATGCAGATACCCTTCAGCATCTTCTGTCTTCTGCAAACAGCCAGCAAAACCAGCCAACTTCAGCTTGAATGCTTTCCTTGGCAGTAGAGCCTGAGGGTGGAAGGTGTTGTATGTGGCTGTACAGCTGGCTGGGAATAGATATAGAGAAGTCACAGAGATTTGGAGGGTTTTTTTCAAAAGGTCATGTCTCTGAAAAACCGGATTTTCTATTTTAAAGAAATCTGTGTGAAATAAAAAGGAAGATTGTTTAATCCTTAGTTTTATTATAAACTGATGCTTTTCCTGAGGGAAATAGATTTCATTCTATAAGAATTAATAGCTTTCCTTAGCACTTCAACAATGAAAAGAGAATTATCCTTAGTACTTCCAGATTTGCACCCTAGTCCAATGAGAGATTAAAACTAGATTCTCAGCATATTTGTATACATAACTCCATATGCTCCTAGTATCTTGCCAATCCTGTTCTGTTTAGGAAGACCATTTGAACGAATTGAGTTGTTTGCTAAGGCTGTAACCTAGGAGCTGATCCAAAACAAGGAAGTGGTTCAAACACTCTTGAACATTCTAGCAAGACCAATTTCAAAACTCTGTGGAATCAAGGGTATGACCTGGCAGCTGGTGGGAATGGCAACTGAGAGTTCAGCATCACACTCTTCAAACATCTCAGGCACAGCTTTACTGCCAACTCTGTTTATCAACTTCAGAGCTATCATACCTTTGAAAGACAATGGACCACACATGGATTTAGAATGCTGAAACGTAACACTGAAAAAATGGATTTCTTCCCAATCCCATGATGCAGATGCACACTTCAAGATTCACATTCACGCACATGCAGAACACACAATGCATCTGCCCAGGCTTCAGCAGCGTCCTCAGACTATAAAGACCCTCAGTCTGAACTGTGCCAGCACTGCCTTGAGCGTACTCCAAGGAGATGGGTTAGAAATGGAGTTGCACTCTTTTGCTGCTCCTGGAGATCAGCCAGACCTTGGCACACTTGAAAGCAATTAGGGAAAACAAAACAAAACAAAAAGCAGGTCAATGTAACATTGCTGAGAGCCTGGCATAGGCCATTTATTGTCTGAATTAACCTTTGACAAGATTTTTTGGTAAAGTTGCTGTTGCCCTACTGAGACAGCGTGATTTTTAATCTCTGTGATGAGAATCTACAACCAAATGTTTGCTGAGGCCAGGCCAAAAGCAAAGAGAAGGGAAAACAAGAATGTATTCCTGGAGGGTGAGGTAAGAGTCAAGCTAGGGCATCCTGTCTCTGAAACACTTAAAGCACAAGCTGCTACGGTGAGGAATAAACCTGGCATGTCTTTAGGTACAGACAACTGACTCTGCCTGCATTGTGGTCTTTTCTGTCTGTGGCAGCTAAAATCAATATGGCATAAGAAGGGCAATGAAGCAGGAGCTTAACTAATTACTGAGTTTCTGCTGGCAAACCCCCACTTTCTCCATTGTGGTGCTCAGCTGCTGCCATGTCTGAAAAATGTGAACTGCCAGAAATGGTCATGTCTTATGTTAGCAAAAAGGTTATTGATGTAGTTGTATGAAACTGGAGGAGAAACAGGAGAGGAGGGTGGGTGGCATGCTGCTTTCTTGTGTCCAGACACATTTATATTGGCAAAAGAATATCAGCTTTCAAGGCGAAGTTGAAAATTGAAGGAAGATAAGAATTAAAACGCACACCATTTGCTGGTGAAACTTTTATGTTCAAAAATGTCGCATTTTGTTGCAGATTGAATGGGCATTTTTAGGTCTCATGTGCATTCTTTTAATGTAATTATCCAGTTACTAACTGTGCAATTTAAAATCTGGAGATAATGTATTTCATGCTTTGCAGAAAGTCTGAAAGACTGAAATTCCAGGAAAGCAGCATTTTTAATGTTTTACCACTGGATGGAGACAGCACTCTAAAACTTGCGAATAATTCCTAAAGGGACTGTAATGAAATCCCTTGCTATAAAGAGATTGAATAGATTAGTAGCCACTGCAGCAACAAACAGTGGAACAGCAGCTAGATTTATGGCAGAAAATGCACGGAAGGAACATCCTTTAGAATTTTTCTTGAGCTATTTTTATGGTGAGAAAAGAAGAAACATAATTTAAAAAAATTAATTCCACTTCTCTCTCCACACAAAGCTGAGGTGACACAGACCAGCAAGAAACAAGGGAAGACACAGTGAAGCTTTCTATGGTTCTCTTTGTGTTCCCCCAGGTCACAGTGTATTTTTCCTGACAGAAGGATCCTTCAGCTTTGTGGGTCTGGCCTTGAGGGTTTGATGCTGCTGGTAATAGCTGAGGTTGCTCCAGCAATGGTACCAGTGGATGTCTTGTTTGCAGTGGAGATGCTTCCACCACTCAAGGACAGCAGGGAGGGAGTCACAGGGTGGGAAGCAGCAGCAGAAGCAATTCCCCCCAGTCTGTATGTTAGTGGGAAGTTCTTCAGAAATCACTGCAATTCAGGGGTGAAAGTACAGATGGGGGGAAGCCTGCCCTACCAGGGTTCATTTCCCTCCTCACATAAGTTAAGGCATTTTTACACATTTTCTTCCCTCTTTGTATGTGTGTGTCTGTGTGCATGCATGAGAGAGGGAAGGAGGGGAGGCCTGCAGTGGTTTTTAGCCCAGCCACTGTGCTTCTCTCTTGCCAGCAATAACTTTTGATTTTGTTGGATGACTTAAAGACAAATTAAACGAATTCAAAGATACTTATATCCTTATAAATTCTGTGGAAATAGCCAGCCAGGTAGGTTGGTGATTCCTAAAGTGTCCTGACTAAAAGGGAGATTGAAGCATGAGCTCAATACATTAAAGAACCCACTCTGGAGAGAGCTCTTATAAGTACCCTTTCCCTGGGAGAGGCTTTAATCAGGGTTTGCAGCCAACCACAAGCTAAGAAAAACTGGACTTCATCAGTTCAACAAGCACTAGAACTTTTTCTTGAAAGCAGTTAAAGGAGAAGTTGACCTACTCCATTATTGTCTTTCCTTTGCCTCCAGGTCACAGAGTCTGTACAGAGTTTAAAAGCTAAGATTTTTCACAAATAAAAGCAGTGACAAAGAAAACAGCATCCACCGAGGCTGTTTTTTTCATGTATCTGCTTGTTATATTCAGGAGATGTATTTTCAGACAGCTCTGTCATTGCATAGTGGTTAGCAGAGTGAAGCTCTTTGGGGAAAGGGCATGGGGAAAGGAGGCTGAACATGACTGTGTGACAGCTGCTGATGTGTGCCTGTTACTTGTGTCCCCAAAATACATTATCAGTTGGATTAATTATATGCTGATTTACTTGAAAATTTCTTATTTTTTTTTCCCAAACCAAGGTTTCAAATGCAATTCCTTTGCTTACAGCCATGTTTGATGTTGATCTTTAGGAATAGTTCCTTAAGGGTATTTAAGTGTTTTATGCCTGGGTGAAATACTCTGCCTAACTTCACCATACAGGATCTCCAGGGAGACATCTGGTACTGAGGTAAGAAAGCTGGCCATTTTGATGAGCAGAGTCCTAAACTATTACAGAGAAAGGCACAGTGTTTAGGCACGAGGGGGTGCTGATCTTCTGTAGGAAGGATTTGTTTGTAGTGGTAGACAGATGTTTGCAAGAGTGTGCCTTGTTATTTACTTATTTGACTGCTCAGCTACTGGATGCGTACCTATTTCATCTGTTATTCATCTGGCATTCTGCTGTTTGCAGAAAAAGGTGAATACAGAAAGTCTCAAAAACTAGCTTTCTCTCACTACGTTGTGGCAGCACTCTGACTTGCTTAGATTAAAGGGAACCAGACTCAGTTTTCCTGCCCACCATCCTTTTTGATAGTCCTGGGGAAAGCCCTGATGTAGGAGCTGGTCTGGGAGGGGATATGCTATTACATGGCCGATCAGTGTGGAATGATGCACTGTGGCTTTAGTCAGGGGTAATAAACTTTGCTTCTGAGAAGAAGCCCTCTGAGGAAAGAAATATGTCAAAAGCCAAACTCTGTTTTAGGTGCTTGATATTGGAACAAGAAGATTTACTGGATGAAATTGAGAGGCTAGATTTAAACATGGGAAACAGAAGGAGAGGCAGGCCAGGAACATCAGGAGTATCTGCTTATAGTGGTGATGAGCATATGTGTGCTGCAGATACACTAGAAAAATTATGTGCATGACTGGTAGAGGTAATACCAAAACAGCACAGGCTCAGCCCTTGGTGATGGCAAGATATGACCTGCAAAATAGCGTAGGAGCTTGTGCATTATCCATGCCAATTAACATGGATTTGAATGTTCAACATGTCTAATTTCCCTAATCCCTCTTTACCACTCTCATTTACCTCTGTGATTGTTCTATGGGTGTGTGTTACTTGACCAGTCTATCAGTGTTCTTTTGCACTGGTTCCTGCAGCAACTTTCAGCTCCACAGGCTCTATATAGGGTGCCACAGAGTGGCCAAACATGCTGGGTTTGCTATGCTGGCTTCCAGGTGACAAAATCCTGGCATCTCTCTGGGTGTGTGCTCCACCATCAGCTCAAAAGTGCCAAGGCAGAGCTGAATGTTCCCTCAGTTCTCTGCTGCTGGATGTTCCCTCATGCCAGGCAAGCATCACAAACCTTCACTCTGACAACTGGCTTTGAAACTGCTTAGTCAGGGGCAAGTTATACTCTGGGCTAACCACGCCATGTACAGGAGAGCATGTACTTATATAGAGGTATGGTTTCTTTGCTGATCTATCCCTGTGCTGTAGCACTGATACAAATGCCACAGATAGATAGCCTTATGAAAGTTTCCCTCCTCATAAGGAAGATCAGAGGCCATGTCTATAAAACTTGCCATTCGTTGCTTTCTCCTGATGTAGAAATGCTAGCTTGATGAGGAGGAATTTGTCACTAGCATTATAATCTCCTAACTCATAATGTGGTATTTCAAATCAATCATATCTGATCCCTCCTTAGTTTCCTCCGGCCTGGCCCAGATCCATTGGTTGTGAAAAGCTTCCCAGTCTCACCACTACTCCACATGATTAATCACTCAGGCCACAGCCATAAAGAGGTCTGCCAGATCCATGGTTGTCCCATACCTTCCAAACAGTTTCAGCCAGGCAGCATGCCAGACTGATTAAAAGGCTTGCTTGCTGTGGCAAACAGGAAAATCTCTAATTTTAGTGCTAGGGGAAAAAAAAAAAAACAATAAATTTTCACACAGAGCTAATCACAGGCTTTCTTAGAGTCTAAGATGCATTCACATGTATGAACAGATAGAATATCATGAGTTTGCAGGCAATACTGTAGCATATGGACATCAGCCAGACAAATTGTGCCAATTACCATTTCTGTTCATGTCCTCTCTTGGACCTAGCTACTTAAGCCCATTTTTCATCTCTGTAGTGGAAAGGAAGACAGGGAAACCAGTCATATTTGAATTTACTGTTTGAAGCATTCCCAAACAGTAGGATAGGTCCTACTGTTGACATCCAGGGATTTGCTCTTACTTAAAGGCCCTCCTGCTTTGCCTTGCACTGAATCTTCAGGTAATTTATTAAGCAATGTTATCACTTTAACAGTTTTCTGCATGATGAATGATGAAAACATAGGTCTTGCTGTGCTTAGTGGCCTGTGTAACATGGTAACAGCAGGATAAGGTTCTTCAGAACCTTCATGACACAGCAATAGTGAATCCAGATGCCCAAAGAATAAGGTACTGAGAATCCAGTTTTACTACACAAGGGGGTAATATATGTTCTGTTTCAGTTTGAATCAGAAATATAGATCTGATGCACTTGTCAAACTTGCTCTCCTGACTGGGTTTTAGAGTCATCCCACACCTAAAATGACAAATTTTGGGTCGATCATGAACCTTCAAAGTGAGTCATTGTCCCTTGAATTGTCCCTAAATTATCTACGGAAGTATATTTCCTAAGCCTACTTCTTCTCTGACTTGGAAGCTTTGCAGGAAAACATCATTCAGTTTTACTGGAATTTTATATGAAAAGTTCATCTTAAAAAAAGCTGATATCAAATTCCAAACGCAGCTACATTCTGGATATGTTTTTGTGAGGAAGTGAGTGGCAGTGTTGAAGGTATATGACCCAAAGAGCAGATGGGATTTTCTTCTTTTTACCCTAGGGAGGTCACTTGCCTCCCTTAAAATAAAGGATTTAAAAGTAAACTGGAGATAAATCTTGAACTGTACCTAAAGAACAGCATATATAAAAAGATCCATAAAGATTATTGTAAAGTGTTTCGGTCTGGCTCACAGCAAATTCCCATGTTTTTTCATGAACCTATTAAATGTTTCATTTGTTAAATATGCCCCTACTCGTATTTAAAATGCTAAGATCACATAAGGGGGTCCTCTACTTTGCTAAAACTATGCAAAATACAAATGTAGGCACATTGTCTTGTGCAGTGTAAGATTTCTACTGATGCCTTGTTTGCTTGCTTGAAGTTGTTACATTTCACCAGTTGTCGTTGCCTCCTGCTGTTGTGTGAGCAATGCAAGGAAAACTTGCAAGCAGCCTGTGCGCAGGTCCAATGCATGGGAACAGACCCATGCAGAAAGTAGGTGCAAAGCATCTGGCCCTTTGATAATACTTACCTACTAAAAAGCTTTTCTGTACAGTGAAGCTGGGTGTTTAGTGGTATACTTAAGGGAAGAGGTAAGAGTAGGGTGTGCTCAGCACACGTAAGCACAACACTGGCACTGCCAGAAGAGAGATCAGACTGAGCATGACCTTGGCTTCCCTAAAGACCCAATTTGTGTAGGCTTTCTGCTAACAAGAGGTAATGACAGCTGCTCCCGGGATAAATGGCAAAAACCACTTTAGGAATGCAACAGCCATCGAATGCTATTTTCTGATTAGTGCCATTAAATAACCCAGAGAGATTTGTAGCAGTATTATTGTTTCCACTTGTCACTCAAAATTATGGTGGTATTATTGCAAAAGAGGAAAAGTTCCTGCTGTACTCACGAGTCATATTTCTGGTGCAGGAAGAGGAATTAAACCACTGGGCTCACCAGCCATTCTGGCTCTGCCCAGGCATGTTGGTATTCAGAGTCTCAGGATGATAAGATGATTGTTTCAGAGATAATGACACCCTCTCCTTTCACAGAGCCCACTCACCACAAGGCCCACTCAGAAATGAGTCATTGCTTAAAAACTATTTTTAATTAATCTTCAACTTCCATACACAAATTAAAGAACTCCATTCCACTAACGTTACAATTAGCCAAAGCCAGGTAGATAATCACTGGGGAGCTGCATACAGAAAATGCAGGGAAAACTTGATGTGCCATACTGACAACAGAATTAGAACAGAGTAGTGCCATAGGGAATGCTGCTTCTTGCTTCACCCTGCTCTCTTTACATTGTGCTTTCCATACATTATCTTTTGAAATGAATTTCTAAATAGCAGCAACACAATCTTTAATTCAGTGATTTTTCTTTACAGAGCAGGAATTAATATTCCAAACTGCAGGTGTTAGCTCTAATTTTGGAAAATATAAGTACCTCATTGAGGATTGACGTTTAAGTGGTACCAATAAATTCCATTGTCGCTCTGTTTCCAATTTAAAAGGCAAATAAATAGCATTTGCAAAACACTAGTGTTCTTATTGGCAGTATTGGCATCCTGTTGCATAATATATACTGTAAAAAAATAATGCATCTTTATACATGTGGGTGTTTGAACTGTATATATGTATATACACATTCTGTCGTGCATTTATAGCAGTTTCCTCTCCAGGGTTATTATTCTTTAATGGGTCACAGACACACAGAATGTGATAATTAGGCATGGAAAAAACAATTAGAGAGAATTCATTCCCTTTGCAACAGGAGGTTATAATGCTTGGTGCAGAATGCCTTTGCTATTAAGTAGGTACCTTAAAACATACCAGAGTGTGAAGATGCTGACAGGCTTATTTGGTTTTATCATTCCTGTGCAGGATCTAGTAATGCAGGGTGGAACAGCTGTCTGGAGAGGAAGTCATAGTTCAGCACAGTTTTTTTCTTTTCTTTATACTAATTATGTCTATTTGATTTTGGCTTGTCTTGCCTCCTTTACCGTATTTTTTTCTCTATTTATTCTTTCTTCTTTCTACTACATACTAAGAATAGAGCAAGATCTCCCTTTTTAAACCTCTATAGAAGGCCTACTGCTGTGAAACTGACATTAGAGCTTTATGTTAAGGTTGACCTATGTGTTTTCAATAATTTAAGAGTGGGGCAAAGTGACATGATCAGCAGCAGAATAAAGCTTTAAAGTAATCCTGACTCAAGGGTCAGCAGAGGTCACTCAGTTGGATACCTTGTCCTGAAACGGACAAGTGAAACCTCAGGGGAGTAATTGCTACCCCTGAAAGCCACACATGGAGTTTCTCTCATCACAGCTCACCAGGATGTATTGATATTTACCAAACATAAATTCTGGTCTGCTGAAACGGCCTGGTGTCAAGAAGGGTGGGCACTCCTACTCCCAGTGGAGGTCCACAGTGAGCTGTGCTATGAGGCAGAGACTGTGCCCCATGCCTCCTGGGGAGCAAGTTGCCAGGTGCTCAACTCAACAAGAGCCTCCGCTAAAAGAAGAAGAAAGAGCCCAACTTGTCTGAGTCCTCTCAACTTGCAGGGACTCGAGAGAAGCTGTCAGAAACACAGAAGCAAATGTCCTGAAGAGGTGAATATGTGGTATTTTGTCTCTAGTTGTATTGTTAGTGGAACCAAAACCCATTTTTTTCCTCTTGATACTCTGTTACTGTTACAAATAACAATTTCTACTCCAACTGTCTTGTGGTTTCTTTGCAAAATCAGTTTATTCTAAAGTTGTTTATATCCATTATTCATGTATATGTTGCATTTTCCATTTATTTATTCTCCAAAAATTGTTTGAGGAAGCCATACCAGATATCAAGTATAATCTATGAACAATGTTTTATTTGATTTAATATTTACATATGAAATTTTTTGAAGTTTCAAGATTTCCATATAAAGGCTATATTTTATGTTGTATTATAAATTAAGCTACAGGCATGCTATTGTATGTAATAGTGTGCAAAGGATAAATAAAAGTTACTTGTGACAATTGTCTAAAAACCCCTATTAGAAACAACATTTGAAATCATACAGATTTAATCTTGCATCAGCCAACCCATCCTGGCCAAATACTGAAACAATAAGTACACAGATCAAAATCTGATGAATAGGAGGACATAGCCTTACTGGTATCATTATATCTACAAAAGATAGTCTGTAATTAGAATGGATTGGTGTTGTAGGCATGCACACAATGTAGGAAACACGCAATTGCCCTCACTTTGAAGTCATGGAGAATTTTATTTTTAAGTATAATGCCTTAGAATTTCAGTCTGTGCAATATGAACTAAAACACAAGTTGTATACATTGCACTAAGCCTTGTCTGCAGTAACACAGCTGGTGCCATCTCTATTTTTCCAAAACTAAACTGCAGAGGATGTGGTTGCATGTCTGTACATTTCAATGTATTTTGTACGTATACCTAAAATATAGGTACATTTACCTGAAACTAAGAATTACCTTGTAAGACAAAAGACTGACAGAAGACTGTCAAATTGGAAAATGTGAACTGCATTCACTATCGAAAACCTGCACCCTTTCTAGTGTGTAAATCCCCTACCCCCCGAATTCCTTCCCAGTTCTCTTCCACCTGTATGTCTCATGTTACATTTTATTTTCTTTGGTGCCTAGGACCACAAGCTGCCTAAGTAGGTGTCACTTTCTATTGATGTAAGGTTTTGTGTTTCCTGTCTTTGGATGGACACCAAGAAGAAACCATTTTCCTACCCATCCAGGAAAGGGGTAGGAAAGACAGAATCTGATTTCCTTCCTGTGCTTAAAACTAGTGGTATGGAGTGAGATTCTATTAGGTTAATGCATATTAGGTTTGCAGTCAATTAATGGATGACTTCACAGGGTTACAGAATCACTGAGGCTGGAAGACGCTTCTGGAGATGGCCTAGTCCAACACCCTGCTTATCGCAGGGTCATCTACAGCAGGTTTCTCAGGAACATGTTTCAGTTTGGTTTTGAGTAGATCTGACTATGGAGTGTGCACAACCTTTTCCAGTGTTTGACCACTCTCACAGTAAAAGTTTTTCTATGCTTAAATGGAATTTCCTCTATTTCTGTTTGTGTCCATTGTCTCTTGTCCTTGGCACCTCTGTGGAGGATCTGGGCTCCATGTTGTTTGCTGCCCCAATCAGGAATTTATACACATGGACAGGATCTTCCTGAGCCTTCTCAAGGCTGAACAGTCCCAGTTCTGTCAGCTTCTCATGTTTTTCAGGTGCTCTAAGCCCTGGATGGACTCATTCCAGTATGTCTATGTCTTTTTAGCACTGGGGAGCTCAGAGTTGTACCCAGTGCTCTAGATGTGTTTCATCAGTGCTGAGCAGAGGGGAAGGATCACTTCCCTTGGTCTGCTGGCAGTGCTTCTCCTAATGAAGTCCCAGATGCTGTTGGCCTCCTTTGCCACAAAGGTACAGTGCTGCTTGATGTTCACCTTTGTGTCTGCTGGGGCTCCAGATCCTTTTCTGCAAAACCCTTCCTAGCTGGTTGGCCCGAGCATGTACTGGTTCCTGGGGTTGTGCCTGCCCAAGCGCAGGACTTTGCGTTTCTCTTTGTTAAACTTCATGAGAGTCTTGTTTGCCCAATTCAAAGGGAAGTGTTCAACCTTCACCCTCCTTTCAAGTGATCAAATTGACAGTCAAGGGAAAAAACTCCAAACACCTGAAAATTTGTGTCCTGCCAAAGGCAGATTTAAAAATAAACAAGGAAATTCAACCCATCTCTTTAGTTACAATAGGATTTACCACATGTAATTTCCTTCCTAGTGTTAGACTCTGTTGGAGTAAATCCCATTACACTTAATAACTGTACAGATTAGAGAGCCTTCTAAAAAGTACTGCTCAGTATTAAATAGCACAATTTGTATACCTTACCTGTATGCTGAATCTTAAAATTGAATAAATCATAAGCATTCTTTAGAAGGATTTTTCAATGATCAGCGTCAACCTTGGTGCCTCTTGTTAACAAAAACATTTTTTCTTTCAGTGGAAGAGAAGTGGAAAAAGGTTACTGCCTACATTATATCAAGAGCTGGGAAAGCAGGCTGAATAAATCATCCCTGTGGAGAATCAACTAAGAAGATTATGCTGCTGTATGAAAATCTGGGTAATTATAATTTGCACAATGTCTTAAGACAAAGAATTAGAAGAGCAAGATAAAGTTGTTAGGCTGAATCACAGGAGACCTCTAATATGATGTGGTTGGAATTAGTGAACAGGACACACAACTAAAAGTATCTTGAATGTGTATTTTCATGTAACAAATATTGGCAGTGCAGCCTATGTAACACATTACTGTTGATTTGCACTGTTCTTAGTAACACCCCTACAACCCCAATGGCTTCAGTAACACTGCAGATACTATTTCGAAAACATCAAACCCTTCATCTTTTTGTTTAGCTTTTTCAATTTAACATAACCCTTCTTTTGTTCCATGTCCTGAGGTTGTAAGTCTTTTCTTTTTTTTAGTGTACTAGTCCAACCTCACTGAGCAGAACTGAAAGCAGAGTTTGCCTCTAGGTATTTTGTACACTTAGTCTCATTTTCTGTGTTTCATTTGTAGCTACCACTTACAGATTTTCCTCGGTATAATGTTGGTTTATTTCAAGTGAAAATCTTACAGCTAAAATCTAAAGGGAAAATGTGCACAGAGGATTCCTTTATCAGGAACCACTGCTTGTCAAAAATTAAACAAAAAGAAGTGAAATGGAATTACAACTGTGTCATGTCCTGCAACATAATCTTTTCTTCAGGCACTAGTGGACACAGAAGAGATTTCTGGCTAAAGAACACATTATATCTTAAAATTATTATTTCTGACTGCCTGCGAATGAGATACAAAGAAGGCAGTCATGACCTAGGAAGAGAACATGAACTGGTGTAAATTGATTTAGCACTGTGGGAGCCAGTAGGAAATATAACAAACTGAGCATCAGCTTTCCCCCACACTCTCAACAGCGCGTCTTTCTGTTCAGGAAACTGAATTTAACACTTTGAGTACTGCTGTATTAAAGCAGACCTTCAGCTGCTCATTTTGCATAAGCAAAATTCTGTTTTTCCTATGTGAGCCTATGCTCTGTTTATAGCAAATAACAAAAAGCCTATTGGGCTGACGTATCTTAACAATGTATCATAACTGCTACCTGCAATTTAAAATGTATTTTTTATTAATTTACAGTGTAGTTTTCTCATTCAGGGACATTTAATAGGCTAGAACAGACCAATGAGTGCATGGTGTACAATTTGGTATCCAGGCAAGGGTAATGCAAACATTGAATAAAAATAGAGAAGCTAAAATATGGGAAAACTGAATAGAAGGCTTTATTGGTGCACATGCTCAATAAGGTGTCTCTAGAAAGAGCAGACACATAATTAAAATTATTATCTAATTGGCATAGCAGAGGCTTTAGGGGATAGCTCACATGACTGAAATATTGATATTCAGGAGTTTAGCTGGCTCAAGAAGTTTGAGCTTATAAAATGAGAAAAATATATTGGTCTACAGTTAAGAATATATAATGAAAGAGGAAACAGAGATATAAACACTCTGTAAAAGGAGGAGAGAATAAAGCAATTGTCCTTATGAGTGTCAACTGTGATGAAAATTTTGATGAGGTAAAGCAAAAGTTTGTTTTATTAAAACTAACATTTCTCCAAAAAGAGTTGCATATCTCTTGGGGAAGGAGCCCACTGGATAAGCAAGCTGCTTCTACTTTGCTATGCAGGAGAGGCTTCCAGCCTGGGTGACAGCCCGTATTTGTTTTGAAGCAGCATCAGCTTTGGGGTGATACAGCCCATAGTCCTTGAAGACAACTTGAAGTATCTTTCATCCTTCTTTTTAGACACAGGAATTTCTCATACTGCACATGTTCTTGCAATAGTATCAGGTGGTGGGTATCCTCAGAGAGGAAATCCTGGGCCTGAAGAGCACTGGCAAAAATCAGCTAAAAAGGCATTCCTGACTGCCCTCAAGAAAATGAGTAACAATTTCAAAGGCTATAGGAGTACCAGAAACTACCAATCAGATGAGTTGTAGGTACAACCAAACCATATGAAAAGCTCTTACAATATGCTGAAAGCAATTTCTTGAGACTGGAAAGTAAAAGAAAGTAATTAAAACTATTTATTCTTGATGATGAATAACAGGGAAAAATTAAAAGGAAATTTAAAGATGAAAGGCATGATTCTTTGGAAAGAATGGAGAAGCAACAAAAGAATAAAGACAGTGGACAGACTTTAAAATGCCAAGTCATAACCTTTCTGCAGAAGGAAGGTCAAGGAAAAAGATTTTGGGAGAGTTAGCAGCCTCAGAAAAGGAAGAAATGTGTGCAATGTCTGTCCAAAGGATGGATATGAAAAAACTTCACTAGATCATGAGTGCTTGTTGGGCCTGAACAAAATGTTGAACTGACAGTCTGGTATTGAGGATGAGAGGACCCTATGTGCACAGCACCAAGAAAGCAAGAACTGAGACACAAGTGTCAGGGGTGTAAAATATAACAAGAATACACTTTATCAGTACACTGATAGTAAGAAGAAGATGAATAAATAATACCTCCCCCCCTTCCCCCAAACACCTAATTGCAGATCATGCTAAAAAGGTGGAAAGAGTTTGGCATACAGCCTGTTGTGGCCATCACACTGAGTGTGTGTCGATCAGATGGTTAATACCATTAACACCAGCGACAGGACGCCCAGAACAGCAGACTGGTGAAAGAATATGTCGGAGTGTTTGGATAGGTTAGTGTCTTCACACTGAATCAACTTAAAACTTCTTCAAGAGTTCTTCAAGAACAAACAGAAGCAATGTCAGAGCCATTAACTATTATTCTGTAAATTTATTCAGAAAGGATGACATTCCAGAAAGGGCAAACATATTACCTGTCTTTAGCCGTAGTAAAAAAGGAAATTACAGACTAGTCAGCTCAACTTTAATGTCTAGAATGGTTGCAGAAGAAATAATCAAAAAGCTTGGAGAATAGCTAAATGACAAATAACAGCCAGAGTACATTTGTGAAAAAAAATAATGTCACAGCAACTAAATTTGTTTCTATGAAGAACAGTAGGCTTTCCAGATAGAATAAAAAAAACCCAACTGTATGCCGGCTGTCTGTCTGTCATACCCTGTTCTCCTAGAAAACCTTAGGCAAAATTGTCTTGATGAAATTACCATGACATGGAAAAAGGGACTGGGCAGCTGTGTCACAAAATACATCAAAAAGTTCCTGGTCAAGGTGAGAAAATATCTGAAATGATGTTTCAAACTGATTTTCCAGTGTTGCTCACTACCTCCATTAATTTAAAGGGTATTTAAAGATTGTTATTATTATATCTTAGTTATTAAAGGGTATATTTCTTTCACATGCAGATGGTAAACTAGAAGCAGCTGGAAGAACTCTGGTGGACAGTATTTAGAATTCAGAATAACTGGCAAATTGGATACATTGCCTGAAAAATACTGAAGGTGTGAATTGATGTGGATAAATGCAGTAAGTCAAGGATAGAGCAACGTGAACAGAAAATGTGGCCTGTGAGGGAGGAGTTTAGAAAGCTGAGAAGAGATGGTGATGTGATGTGGTAACACTCCTTAAGTATGCAAAGGAGGCTACAAAGAAAAAAGGAATTATGGGTCTCCATGCATGTTAGTATAAAGAAGAAAGGTGGTGGCTTTCAAACGGTAGGAAGGGGATTTCTGCCTCTACATCAGTAAAAAAATCTTGAATTAGCCTTCTTAAGCAGTGGGACTGTTTACAAAGAGGATATTGGACACGGCAACCTTTCGATATTCGAAACATTGGGTATCATCGACCTTGCTTGGACATTTACCAGACAACTTCCAGAAGTCTGTTCCACATCTGTTTTGCATTAGAGAGCAATCATTAAATATTACCAAATTGCAAATTCATTCTATTTGAGGGCAAGTAAAACTTTTTCGAGGCGTGTAAGTGTTCAGTTTGTTTTAAAAAATGTGCGGTATTCTTTTCTGCATTTTTCTTCCATAACTTTAGCTAGCTCAGTTCCTCTGGTTTTACCTGTAGAGAATAAACAAAAAATAAAACTTGACAGGTATTTAAAATATCTCTAAAAATATTTAAATGTTTCCATGTACTGATACTTAGTCACTTCACCTGGGAAAACAAATACTGAAAGGGAACTGCATTTTCAGTTGTGCACAGCTCCCATACAAACGTGTGAGCAATGTACTGAACATTAAACCTCCCAGCTGGGGCAGCATGTTTGTTCCTCTATGATCTAAAGCTAGTGAATGGAAAAATGTGTAGATTGACTTGCAATAGGCAGCTGTTCTGTTCAGCTTGTGAGAATATGGAGGAAAAGCACATGCGTGGACAGAAGATGAAGGACAAGAGGGAATGCGCATCACCTCTCAGGGCATGATGGTATCCAACTGTAGAGGCCAGTAGCAGAGATCTGTATCATTTTCACTTTGAATATACCCCTGAGTGGGGCTTAAAGGCTCATAGGTATGTGGCAAGGGACACATGCTGCCCCTTCCTGTGGCTGAAGTGCTGTAGGGTTGCAGAGAATGCTGCGCACTAAGGAAGAAGTCAAGAGATAGCTGGGGCAGCTGCAACACTGGTGGGGAAACTAAAGAGGTTAAATAACAAGGTGATATAATGATGTAGGGAGAAGTTCAGAGTGCAGAGGATAGGCTGAATGGCCCAAACTGTCTTTTCTGACATGATATTTTGTAGTGTACTGAGTAGCAATAAAAATAACCAACCAGGAAAGCTTTGCAGTTACTGTCTGTGGTCAGCATCCTTCTCTGAGGTCTGCATAGGCAATTTTGACAGACACTCTATTGTTCCTGAATATGCTGAACTCCCAGTAGCATTTACTTGTTCCAGGTGGACCGGATAGCAAAATTTGCTGTAAATAATTTTATAGTAGGAAAATAAACTAAAAGAATAAGACTACTTTTCTTTTGGTTTTCCTTAGGTCAATAAATTTAGCTTTTTTTCAGATCTGAATTTTCTCAGTGTAAAGTGTGGAATATTTTAGAGGATAAAAATCTTCTGAGCATGAAAGAAGAAATATACAAATGCTTTAATTTTATTTACCATGGAAGCAATTTATGCATGCCTTACCTATAATTTTAAGTATCGTAACACTATGTATAATAAATATGTTTGCTGTGTTTTGGTGGCTGTACTAGAATATAGTGAATATGGTAATATCTGGAGTCAAACTACTCCTATTTTTACTAATATCATAACAGTATAATTTTTATTAACTAATGTCTGTACAAAAATCTTGTACTTTTCATTGTTTTTTACAGATATTTTTGTGGTTGTATATTGAAGTGAGCAAATAGAAAGAAATATGTTCCCCTCTCCCAGTGGCTAGGGTCAAAGAGTAAAATAAGACTAAAATAAGTTGAGATAAAGTGAAGGATGGCAGTCATGTCTCGCCAATCAAGAGAGAATGATTTAGTTACTCTCTTCCTTTGGATCTTTTCCTTGTTACTTAGACATATTTTACCACTTTTAACTGCTGTTGCAGGTAGTAGGCTTCTGTGATAAGCTTCTGTGATAAACAACCTTTAAACATCTTTGCATCAGTACACCTGAACATCTGCTGCAGCTGATGAAATAAAATTAATTCAGACTCCATTTCATTTCCTGCTTTGTAGGCTGCCTTGTCCAACTCAACAGCTTTGGCATGGACAAGGCTTAGAAAAATTCAGAGCTATTTTGAAGGTATTTCAAACCGCTGTCATCTGTCACTACTTGTATGTTCTGTTCCTTTATTTAATTTCAAAGACCTTCAATCCCACTATTAATTTGTTGTTTGTTTGTTTTCATTTGTGGTGGTTTTTTTTTTGTTTGGTTTTTTTTTGTTTGGTTGGTTTTTTTTCTGGTTTTGTTCTTTTTTTTTGTTTTGTTTTTAAATAAAAGCATGGATAAAGAAGTGTTTGACACATTTTGCCTGAAAAGAAGTGTTTTGCTTGGTACTGTGATCTGGTTTAGTCAGCTGCATTAGGAGGTGCAGGAGGGTTAAATGTCCTAAGTGGCCAGCAGGCAGAAGATAAAATTAAAACTCTGCTTGATGTCTCTTGCTATCATATCAATGATGAAATGAAGTGCCTATTAAGCTCATGAAAGTGTCAGAAGATTGAGTCTAGCAGGCTCTGGGGCTGCTGTGTAGGCATACCGTCCCTGCCTGTAGGAAGGAAAGGGAGCAGTCACTTGTTACCTTTGCAAACCTTGTATCTCTCTGGTCGCTGCCTTACCCGCTGACCACTGGCTCAAAAACGCTGGCGATGACAAGCCTGCAGCTGCTCACTAACCACTGACTTGTCTCTGTTAGCCCTGACTGCAGAGTCACAGCTGATGTTGCATTAGTTAACATACCCCCTCAAGTCATGTTCTTGTACAGCTCATTAGGCACTCACCAGCTTTCTATATTGACTGAGACCCATGCTGCCAAATGCATCTGCAGTTTGTAGCATGCTTGGGTTTTTTGTAGGTCAGCTGTGTAAAAGGTGTTTATGCCATTCCAATGGCTTGTGCAGATATTTTAAAATTATGCCAATACACAACTCGTGAGTTATTCCTTCAGAGTGTGATACAAGTTCACAAAATGGCCAAGACTGGAAATAGAACTGGTTGAAGTATTTAACCCATAGAAATTTCCAGCCTTTGTGAAAAAAGAAAGATCTGTCCACAAGCTGAGTATTTGTCACTTCTTGCTTGGAAAGTATTTGAAAAGCTACAATAGCTTCTGGTAGAAGTTGGCATTTTGCAAGGTGAGCAGCCACACCCTCACTCTTTTTATCTTGAAACAATTTATTTAGTAAAAAATCCAGTTTTCCTTTAAATTAGTCATAGAATCATAGTCAGGACAAGAAATTTTCCACTAGTGCAACAGAGAATAAAAAATTGGTACTCAATCCTTGACAGATTGTTTCAAGATAACATCCTACTCTCAGGTCAGTATAAAGTGAAATAATCACAAGTATCCAGCCTGGTATGGAATTAAAGCCCTGCAGAGGTCATTTTCACCTGGACATCATGGCTCCAGAAAATATTTTTTTTAGCAAATGTCCCTTTCTTCCCTTTTGTTAAATACTGTTTTTCTCCTGCAAGACCTTTAAAATGATAGAAGTTTACAGGTCCTCATCATGTTGCTTTCTAGTTGGTAGAGGCAAATTTCTTTCCTCATTTGGAAAACTTAGACAAATGTTTGGGCACACTTCAGGTCTGAAAGAAAAGTGGAAGATTTCAAAACCAAACACAGTTTGAGAACACCTGTTTCGAGTTCAGTTAGTTTATGTAGCAGGTAGGCCACCTTGAAAAGAAAGGGTAAAAGGAGAAAGGTGATAAGATATTTATATCATGGGAAGAGCGAAAGACAGTTATCAGGCTGTTCATTGCATTACTGGAGGGAGTGATCATATTGTGCGTGGTACAAATGCTAGCTCTGCTGAGTCCGCATTTTTTTGTATCCAGTAAAGTTAAGAATTCTAGCTCCCATGCTCATTTTTGGAAGGTATTTTGCAATTTTTCCCTAAGCTGCAGGGCTGAAGATTAGACATAGAATGATTAGTCTGTGAAAAATGTTCATTCACTGGCAAGTGCATAATCCTTTATGGATTGCCTGGGTGAGTTCATCCTGCTGTGAAGTGTTTGCTTAGATTCACTGACATAATTACCCTGAGAGCATCTGATGTGCTGGCTGAAGAATGTAACATGCTTGGATGTGTAAAAGCAAGCTTGGCAGGATATTTAGGATGGTACTATGAGTTTGCTTATAGAAATCAGAATTGAGATGCAGGCATACAGCAGTTGCATGTCCATTATCCTGCAGCCTCTGCCAGTGGTAGGCATGACTTAAGGGCTGTAATGGTGGTAGTAGCCTCCATGTGCAAAAGGAGTATGGACTTTTCAAGAGGTTTAGGGAAGCTGCTGTGCTGAGTTTGCACACTGAGGGCGGCAGGGCTGAAGATTGGTCCCTATGGTTTAATAGTATGGCATTTCACCAGGATGCCTGGGGACAGACAGGGGGCAAGTTGCCTTTGCAGACAGGATGTGTAGGGCTCTATTCCCAGCATGGATCTGATTCCTCTCCAGGAAACTCAATGTCAATCACTTGTAAAATAAGAGCAGGCTGTAGCCCCTGGTTGCCATGATATTTTAATCTGTTTTGTTTTTTGGGGGTTTTGTTTTTTCCAAAGGACAGCCGAGGAGACCCATAAAGAGGTCAGGTGATCCTGGCAAAATATGACAACCATGGTGAGAGGGCAGGACCTGCCTGTAACTCTTAAGACATATTTATACTTAATATTACTGAAGAATTATCTATCAGCAAATGGAACCATAAGTAATAGCTGCTCTGCTGTTAATGATTTCAAGCTGACATGTTTGTGACCATACTAGGCAGTTTTTACTTAGACAATATTTTGGCTTGAATTAGGTATTGGTTGCCACAGAGATGTGAGGAATTAAAAACAAAATTTGTGGGGATTATTTAAGTTTAAATTTATCACGGACTTAAGCTCTTGAAGAGGTGTTTGGCACATTTTGGTCTCCAGTAGTGCAGTAAAGGTCCCATATAGGATTATATGTAGAATATACATAAAAAAATAAAGGCAATCTGGTGGAGTAGACATTTCAGTTTTGCTCACAGTTCTAAGCTACAGTGAGCTCTGAATTCTGACACTTCCACATGGATGTGCTTTCCACAGAGAAAATACCTTGAGGTGATACTGTTCTGTGATAGAAGTGATAGCACTCAACAGAAATACTTGGTACTAGTGCAGTAGCTTGAACAGTTCAACAGATGGAGGCCTGAACTGAGTCTAACGTTTTTGAGAGAATAATGTTCATGAATGCCATGTGTTGTGACTAAGGGCCTCAGCAATGAAAAGGATTCATTGATGCTTCATAGAACAGGCAATATATAAAAAAGAAGCAGCAGCTGTAGGAATTTGTTGTAGGAATATTCAGACTGTTTGATAAGATGTTCTATGTTGTCTTATATGAAGCATTGCATGTTTCTCCCTTGGCATACTATGTCCTCTCACATGACACCTCCAACATGGTTCAAGGCCAAGAGTATGTCTATGTCTAAACAGTTTGATTTTTGGGCATTCTTGAAGGAGGTTCTTTCAAGACAGAATATTTCAGTCTTCAGTAGTTCTGGCATGTGTTATGAACTATTTCATCCTGATGTAAATGCATACATTGTGAATGAAATTATTTTTACTCAGAATTGTTTGGGTTTTATTACTTCAGGAGTGTTTTAGAATTCTGCTGAAAAAACACAGGCCTCAAAGTAAAATGTTACTCCAGAGATAAGAAACAGATTTTCAAACAGAAATCAATAGAATTAATTAGCAGGACTGATATTCTAGTTTCTTTGCCGAAATCGGTTGGCCAAATAAATACAGATTAAACACTGGAAGAAAAAAATTCCAATTAAAAAAATATTTTAATAGTCATCTACTGATATTTTTATGTTCCCCTTTAAAGTTTCCGACAACCTTCATATGCAGTGCAGAGTTTTCTTGAGTGCTTTGCCTAATTAGTTTGCAGAGAACTGACAGATGACATGACTTCCATTAATCAGTTCTGATACTCTACATTAAATTTTCTTTCACCTTGTGTATTAATTCAACACTGAGGGGCTGTCAGGAAGTGCTTGAGAATCCCTCTGGGATTGTACATTTTCTTGAAACTGAAGTGTAAGAAGATAATAAATCATGTGAATTTCTGGCACTTCTCCCCTTTTGTCATTAGACTTCTGGAGCAATTAAAGCCTGACAGTTCAGTCACACTGATTCGCTTGTTTTGCTCAGAAATGAAATGCAAGGATTGTTTTTATCAAACGGAATTTTTGCTTTTTCTTTACTTTCAGCTGCATTTGTAAATAGCTCATTCCCCTGATTCATTGATTGTTTTCTATGTCATGACAGGTCTTTTTAAATCTATAATTTTTAAGTATCTCTTCTTTTTAAGAATAATCAGGACAATTGATAAACTATAGAAAAAGAAGAAAATATTACTAGTTACCATCTGTGAGAATTTAATGCGTAATCTTATTTTTATGATATAAAGTCAGAGTGATTATGTTAAAATACTTTTGCTTGTGAGACCCCAGCGACCCTCACAAAACTCAGTACCCAGCTTCAGTGGGACCTAGATGCCTACTTTCCTTTGAAATTTTCCTTCTTCAGTAAATGCAGGAACTTATAGAAATATGTATATTGTCATGACTGACTTCTGCTTCGGAGACCTGATGCTGAAGCTTTCCTTTCTTACCTGTTATTGTGTTCTTCGATTTAGCTCAAATATAACAAGATTTCTTGGATTGGAAGAAACACAAATATTTAGGTTCTGGACCTATAGCCTGAGAAGGGTGTGCTGTGTTTTCCCTTCCTCCATAGAATGAAAGGGGTGTGTTATATCTTCTTCCCCTTTCCCCACCCTTCATTCTCTTAACTAAACTACTAATAACAATAAAGAGAGCCTATTAATGGGATTGAGATATAGGCTTAAGTGAGGTACATCACAGTTACTATATATATATACATGCAAAATCCAATTTATATATACTTATATTTATAAAACATTTATTGTATGAATTTATGCAATCATAAAGATGTGATAGCAAATGATATTTTTATAAACAGTAACAGAAGATAAAGTGATATGCTTGGTAATTCAATTAGACTTGGATAAGAATATCTTTGTGTAGACTTAACTCCACTTTCCTATAGTGGCCTATAGATACACTTTATATTCTAGCCAGCCTACAATACACATGACTTTTTTGGCAGTCATTGCACTCAGCTTTTTTGCAGTTCCAGTGACTGTCACTTTCTTCCTTATATTTCAACTGAAAAGTCTCACCTAACCTAATGACACATGGATTTTCCAGTATTAACTGGAAAAAAACATAAGGGAAGGACACTTAAAAGCTAAGAGAATCTGTCATTCATTGCCCTATTTGAGAGAAAGGAGATTTTCTAAATATTAAAAAAACATATTTATATTGCAGCACTTTTGGCACATGATTCAAGATAATACCTTTTTTCAAGGTAATAAGGTGAACATTCAAAATGTTCTTTACCTTATGTTCCAGGAACAAGTTTTATGTATGAATTGAAAAGGAGTTCAATACAACTCAAACCCTTTATAAAATCATAGAACAGATAGGGTTGGAAAGGAACTGAAGATCATCTAGCTCCAACCACCAGACCATGGGCAGGGACACCTTCCACTAAACCATGTCACTCAAGGCTCTGTCCAACCTGGCCTTGAACACCGCCTGGCGGTGATGGAGCATTCACAAGTTCCTTGAGCAGCCCATTCCAGTGCCTCACCACCCTTACAGTAAAGAACTTCTTCCTTATATCCAATCTAAACTTCCCCTGTTTAAGTTTTAACCTGTTACCCCTTGTCCTATCACTACAGTCCCTAGTGAAGAGTCCATCCCCAGCATGCTTGTAGGCCCCCTTCAGATACTGGAAGGCTGCTATGAGGTCTCCACTCAGCCTTCTCTTCTCCAGGCTGAACAGCCCCAACTTTCTCAGCCTATCTTCATACGGGAGGTGCTCCAGCCCCTGATCATCCTCGTGGCCCTTCTCTGGACTTGTTCCAACAGTTCCATGTCCTTTTGATGTTGAGGACACCAGAACTGCACACAATACTCCAGGTGAGGTCTCACGACAGCAGAGTAGAGGGGCAGGATCACCTCCTTCAACCTGCTGGTCACTGTCCTTTTGATGCAGCCCAGGATACGGTTGGCTTTCTGGGCTGCAAGCACACACTGAAGCCGGCTCATGTTCGTTTTCTCATTGACCAACACCCCCAAGTCCTTCTCCGCAGGGCTGCTCTCAATCTCTTCTCTGCCCAACCTGTAGCTGTGCTTGGGATTGCTTTGACCCAGGTGTAGGACCTTGCACTTGTCATGGTTAAACTTCATGAGGTTGGCATCAGCCCACCTCACAAGCATGTCAAGGTCCCTCTGGATGGCATTCCTTCCCTCCAGCGTATCAACCGAACCACACAGCTTGGTGTCATCGGCAAACTTGCTGAGGGTGCACTCAATCCCACTGTCCATGTCACTGACAACGATGTTGAACAAGACTTTAGGTGTTCATAATCTAATATTTCTACTAAAAAAAAACCTTATTTTTTTATGATTCAGAGGACTAGAAAGTTGAAATTATTAAGCGTTTCATGTTAATTTAGTTAGAAACAAAATGAAGTACTCATAGTTGAGACACTAAAAAAGAATCTTTAAAAGACTTCCAGGAAGTTTAACAATTAATATTAATTTAAGGACTCACTTAAAATCAGCTGCAATACAAATTGAACAAAATATAGAAATTAGTTGTAGTCAGTAGTGAAGAATCTGTCAGTTGCGGAAAGCTTTCGTGAGGTATCAGTTGCATCTATAAATATTTTATATGCATTTGAACTTCTAACAATTTATGGGCAAATAGGAGTTAATTTATACTTGTACAATGCATTAAAATGTCCTTATAAAATAATATGTAAATATAATGGAACAGCACCTCTTTTGTATGTATATAATCAGATAATGAACAACGTTCTTGTAAAGCATAACAGTTAATTAACAACTAAATTTACTAATTCAGTAGATACTGGGATATGTTTGTGTAGGGTCTGCCACTTTCCCAGGAGTAACTAGTTCATCACTATGCCAGTGATGTATTTGCTCTGGGTTCACAGTATATTTGAGTAAGTTCATGAACAGCTCTCTCGGAATTCTGCCATTGACTGGGCTAAGTGTTAACCTGAGTCAGGCAGAGATTTTCACAGTTATCTACAGACTGGAAGAATAAAAATAAGATTTCTTTTCTTTTCTTTTCTTTTCTTTTCTTTTCTTTTCTTTTCTTTTCTTTTCTTTTCTTTTCTTTTCTTTTCTTTTCTTTTCTTTTCTTTTCTTTTCTTTTCTTTTCTTTTCTTTTCTTTTCTTTTCTTTTCTTTTCTTTTCTTTTCTTTTCTTTTCTTTTCTTTTCTTTTCTTTTTTTTCTTTTATTTTGTTTTCTTTTCTTTTCTTTTCTTTTCTTTTCTTTTCTTTTCTTTTCTTTTCTTTTCTTTTCTTTTCTTTTCTTTTCTTTTCTTTTCTTTTCTTTTCTTCTCTTCTCTTTCTTTTCTTTTCTTTTTCTCTTTCTTTTCTTTTCTTTTCTTTTCTTTTCTTTTCTTTTCTTTTCTTCTTCTTTTCTTTCTTTTCTTTCTTCTTTTTTCTTTTTTCTTTTCAATACATCTTTGCACAATGTTTTTGATAATAAATATAGAGTATTTATTTTTCTTAAATTCCATATATTTTACTATTTTGATAAAGAAATGATAGAAGAACCCTTCTATGGCTATTTCAAAAGCCTCAGGTTCCTTGGCTGATTAGTGAAAATAAGTAGCTTGGTAGATAAATTTATTCTGAATCACTCATTCAAACTGGTTTGTAAAGGCAGGCAGATAACAGTTCATCTCACTAAGCAGGTATACCTTCCAAGAATATGCAAAAAGAGTAGCTACCAGTTTCACTAGCTACATTTTGAGACTTATCTTAAAACTATTTTTCAACATTTGTTGAAAACTTACAGTCTCCAGTGACTCAAATAAAGCATTTGGCTCTCTCTTCAGGTTGAGACATTTCTAAAATCAGATAGCTAAGAGTGAAAGCACCTCCCACATGTCACCAGAGAGATTTTGCTGCAACAGAAAATTTATGTGCTTTTTGAAAATGGATATCTCAGTGCAAATAATTGACAGCAGTATAGAGATGAATTGATAGCATTGGAGGGTTAAGGGTGAAAAAATGCAATTTGGACTTAGCTTGGTAATTTTTCTGTGCGTAGGACTGCAGCGGAAGCTCAGATTGACAATATATCATTTTTTTTGAAGAAAGAATCTGAACATTAAGAGGTCAATGTTTTTGATCAGAATATTGGATGTATTAAATATGTAATTGAAAAGTTTCAGCAACATTTGTTTCAGACATGTCTGGAGCCTTCCAAACAAAATTTTAGCTCACTGATAAATCATAGAATCATAGAATATCATTAGTAATAATCATTAGCAATAAATCCAACCCCGTAAGAATATTTTTCCCTCAGATTAGTGGAATTGCTTTCTATGGCTAGGCAGCCAAAAATATATTAATTCTTCAGGCTGATAATACAGAGGTGAACTGTGGTGCCCAAGAAGAGCCCTATTGACTTCAGTGGGGGTCTGGTCTCTCCATGGCAGGATCTTAACTATAGAATCAGCAGTTGATGAAGTTAAGCAGCGTATCTAAGAAAATGAAAACCACCTGAGAGAACAAAACATGAAATGCACAAATTCCTCTCATGAAGAAACAGTTACAGTGTTTATATTCCCCTTAATGCCTGTCTTAATTTTTACTGTCATGATTGGTTATGTTATCCACTCTTAATTTTCCAGGTTATGTCTTTGAATTATAAATTCTAAATGTGACATTTTATTGAAATTGTAATAATTTATAGAAACTTTAAATGATTTAGTGATAGGTAATGGAATCGAATTATGTCGGCAGATGTAGAAATGTAGAATGCACACACATTTTCTAAGATAAAAGAAAAAAATCTTAGAATTATTTTCCTTTTAAACATATGCATTAGTAACAGTGTTAAGGTTCATTATGCCAGTTCTACTCTACTTCGGAAAATCTGAACCCTGGAAGAGAGATCCTTTGATCAAACCTGATTAAACCTTTCCACCAGCTTTTTGAGCCTACAGAAGAGAATTCTGAATGCCTGGAGAGACTGAACTTCTCTTCAAAAGCTTTTGGAGCATAATTAGATTCAGTCAGAGCCACCTCCATAATTCTCTACGAAAATAAGGAGAACTCCAAAGTGATTGAAAAAGAGTGAAGTTTAGGTTCATCACAGAGTCAATTGAGTAGGTGTAGGCAAGATATACTTTCCAGGTAAGTAGTGTAGAGAACAGAATGGTTAGTGTGCACAGTTTTTCCACAGAACTAAAATACCATTCTTTTGAAAAAGCAGACGTAAAAGCTGAAATAGCAAAATGAAGCCTGACAGTATATTTTGTTTTTCTGTGCGTGCTCAAGAACATCCGTATAACTGGTCATCTGGGATATCTGTATAAGAAAAAAAAAATTGAGTTTCTTAAACATTGGACGTTTCTTAAATGCATGTATTTTTTGTAAGTTGCCGAACTGATTATGCTTTTTTTATTAATACTTTTATGTAATCAAAAATATCACTTCAGAGCAGCATTTAAACAAATATTTGGGGGGTGTGAGCATGCTTTTCCTTCTGGTCATTCAATCTGTGACACCTCTGAAGACTGCAAGAGTAGGGTATGGGATTTTTGTGTATAGGATATACAGATAAACACACTTTGAATCTGTGACATAAGGAATCATCTCCTAGAAACTAAAAATATTTTATCACTCTAAAATGGCCAGCAAGTTTATCTAGCTCCTAGGAAACACAGAAAATATTTACTGGGGGTGGGGTTGGGTGGGGTGTTGGTAACTGTTTTCCACAAGAGGGATTATCCTGTTGTAAACGTGGGTACAGATACTACTAACTATTACCAAATATAGAGTTTTTCTACTCTTGTTTGTGATTTACTGTGATAACCCAGCAGTCATTAAAGTTCAGACTTTTAAAGTTTCTCATTCTCACAAGCTGCTGAGTTTGGCATATAGACTTTTCCATTCAGCTTTGAAAAAAAAGAGGTAAAACAGGAAGGACAAGGACTAATGTGGCTTTCTGCTAAAGATGGGGAATCACAGAATGGTTGAGGTTGTACAGGACCTCTGGAGGTCACCTGGCCCAACACCCCTCCTTTAAGATGGTTTCCCAGGACCATGTCCAGATGGCTTCTGGACATCTCCAAGGAGGGAGATGCCACAACCTCTCTGGACAACCTGTGCCAGAGCTTGGTAACCCTCACAGTAAAATGTTTCCCAATGTTTAGAGGGAACCTGCTGTGTTTCAGTTTGTTCCCATTGCCTCTGTTCATGTCAGTAGGCACCACTGAAAAGAGCCTGGCTCTGTCTTTTTTACACAATCATTTCAAATATTTATACACATTAATAAGATTCCCCTGAGCCTTCTCTTCTCCAGGCTAAAAGTAAAGTGAAGGAAGGGCTGTGGTTATTCACAATTGCATAGGAACTCTTTCTCAGTAGGGGAAAACAAAGCATGCAGTTAGAAGAGGTTTCAGGATAGACTTTGGCTTACATTAGGGTCTGCTTGTACTTTGTGGCCAAGCAAATGGAGTTCAAAAACCCTGTGAATTATGTACAGCCACATTAAGGATAATTTATGTTGCTTCAGCAGTATAAGGGGGGTCTGAGGTTACAGTGATGTAATTAATGAAAATGAATTAAGTTGTCACAGTGTAAGAAGATACTGCTCAATGTCTGAGCCACAGTTAAGTGAACTGAGTGTGTGAAATCTTAACCCTCCACTGTCATAATGAAGGCAACGTTGTTTACACCACCTCTGCTTTGCAACTTCTTTTCAATTCCAAAATCTCTATTGTTTAGCCTCAGAGCCAGAATAATTAGCTTGTCTGAGGAGATGGGGGGAAAATAGTTAGAAAGAGCCTGGCTTTGTTCTCTGCATCTGTAATTAACAATTTTGGAATGAAAAAAGTAGTCAGAAGTAGAAATGATGAATGAGCCTGCTCTGCACTGGACGGGTGGTCAGGAGGTAAGAAAGGGAGAAAGATTATGAAGAGCTCTGTCTGGATCTCAGTAGGAAAGTCTTGTTGATAAATGGCTTAATAAAATAACTGTTTAGACAAAATAAGAATGAGTAATACACATAGTGAGTATTTCTTATATCCCTTCAGCTACTGGCAACCCCACATTCATGCAGGATTGGATAGACCCTGGATTGATTTTCCCATGGCATGTTCTGCAGATCCCACCCATGATGGTAATTTTCCATGGATGGGATAATTTTCTTACAAGAAAATAGCTTTATTCATAACGGATGTTTCAATGAGTACTTCTTGCTTCACTTTAAGATGAAAGCAATGCCACAAAAATAGTGTGAAAATCCCACAAAATTCAGCTGCCTGAAGGGTCCTCTGTTACAGTGAGCTGGTGGAGCTCATCCAGTGGTCAAGGAGCTGTGTAGCACAACACAACCTAAAGGCCATGCTGGACATAGCATCACACAGAAATGTGCTTACTCAGGTTAGCTATTATGTGGGTCACTAGGTCCTTGGGGCAGTGGTCCCCCAGTGTCTATTGCTTATTACTTGGGAGAAAAGACCAACTCCCACCTCACTACAATCTACTGTCATAGTTGTAGAGAGTGATACGGACCTAGAACTGTGTAGCATGAGAATGTGAGGCTGACTTTATGCCATTTTAGGAAAGATAGTGAAAATTTGTAACCTAATTAAAAACATGACAGTTTTGCAACAATATATTAAAAAAATCAATATTTTCTTATTATAAAAATTATTTTATGTGCTTGTTATTTCTATGTCTCTTAAAAAATGAGGTTATGCTTGAAATGTTGGCAAGAAGAATAGCTGTAACTACCTTGAAACAAAACTAATGCTAACTGCCCATTTAAAAAATTCCTTTCAGAAGCTTGTTTCCTCTGTAGTCTCTTCAATTAGCATGAAACCATCATGGAGATACAATTATACTTCATTAGGGATCCATGAATCTAGGAAATGAAACAGTCCATTCTCTTTAGACTCTGCAGACAGCGACAAGAGGTGTGCTTTATGGATCTAATCTGTTTTCCTTATGTCCCTGCCATAGACTACAGCAGTTGTTACAAAGGTTGTCTAATGGTCTGTTTTACCCATATTTCCTACTTACATGGAAATGACTCCACCACTAAAAGTTTCTGTTTGGTTGTGTTTTGTTGTTGGGGGCTTTTCTGTTTTTTTTTTTTTTCCCTGAAAGTACAAGTATTCCGTAGGAGGATGAGAGACAGAGTTATAGGAAGGCAGCATGCTACAGTGGCCAAAGCCGTGGATAGAGTTGTGATTTATGAAGTTCTTAGGTTAAAAAGCAAATGATTTTGACTTTTGTTTAGTTTTCAGCAGATTGAGAAAGTCACAGACTAACTGGCAGCAAGCAAAGCTTGGAAGAAGCTCACAAAATTTGAACAGATTGCTCTAAACTTTTTTGCTTTTCTGCATTCATGAAGGCCTAGTGTTTCTTTGTTTAAAAAGAAACAAATTTGTTCTCAGAAGCTGAGTCATTTAAGTGAATTTTCATTGGCATATTCAGACACTAGTGTTTCAGAGTAATGTCCTTAATTAATGACTTCTGGAAGGGAGAAAAAGCAGAATGAAATTAGAGACATTCAAGACTCTGACAGTAATAGTTTGCCTAACTTTGAAAGTCAACTGATGCATAGTTTCTAAATAGCTCACGAGAAACAGAAGCTTCTGTTGAAAGTGTCACTTTCAAAAAGCTTTGAACATTTCTGTGGAAAGTAAGATACATGTTTGCACATGACTGTATAAAGAAGTGACAGGTATATTGTTTAGCCTGTGTCATACCCATATTTATGGAATTTATAGGTATTGGTTGAATTTTCAAGCTGCAGATGTCAGGGAAGCGGTATGTGTTGCAATAGACAGTATTAATTGGGAGTTTTCAGGTGAAAGTCAGGCAACAAAAATCAAAGACAGAAACTTTCTGTTGTCATTATATGCAGGTTTTGGAATAGATGGACAGGATTTCTGGTCACACTGAGGACCTGCATAACCTTAGCGAGAAACAAGACTGTGGCAATTAAGCTAATAACCTGATCTCAGTATCACTGTCCATTTGTTGGCAATCTTAATTAGGCCAACTAGAGACATGGTCGCTATTCATCCAACATTATCTTCATGTCCCTACTGTGGGCTACAGAGGACTGGGGCTTGCATCTCAGCCTTCTCTGTTCCAGACAACCAGTTCAGCAAACAGTTCTGTGATGAACAGCCTGCGTTTCTTTTTACCATTTCAAAAGGCTTTGGCTTTTTTAACTTCTAGAGATAACACTTTTCCTTTTTTGAAACCTCGAATTCCCATTGAAAGAGAAACCATCTGCTCCCCCAGGATCAGTGGTTGTGTTTTGCTGAGAGACAGCTGCTATGGCTCTGGTTGAAAGCTGTAGGCAGGTTCTTAGCACATCCACAGAAGGAAAGGAGCTAGAAGAAAAAATATATCTGATGAGAAATTTGATGTGGCACTGTGTTACAGAGATGTGAATTTTTGTTCATTGCTTTGCTGGGAAAAATTATGCTGGTTTCTC
The DNA here is from genome assembly GCF_034315485.1 of Pezoporus occidentalis. Taxonomy (NCBI): domain Eukaryota; kingdom Metazoa; phylum Chordata; class Aves; order Psittaciformes; family Psittacidae; genus Pezoporus; species Pezoporus occidentalis. The sequence goes on from NW_026913209.1 coordinate 130,023, forward strand.
CCCCTCCCTCCCCAGTGGAAAAAAACTACAAGGAAATAGGAGTTCTCTTTCACAGTGATGTTTCTATTCATGGACCTATCATGCCTCTTTATTTTGTCACTTCCTTTCCCTTCCATCTCTCCTGCCCCCGGCCTCCTTTCCCAGCTTCAGTTCCACAGGACACGTAAATGTGTCTCTATTCAGCAGAGGAGTTTAAGTTAATATTTAGATCCCAATGACCGTTGGGCAAAAGCATGGTTAAGCAGATGGAGCATACTGAATAATTATGCTGGGCTACATTGGCCTTTTAATAAAAAGAAATTGTAGAGTCAATGAAGTAATACTCGCGTCAGTAAGATCAAAAACCAGAGAATGGAATTAAACTCTAATAAAAATTGCACTCCATCATTTTCCTCAGACTGCTGTTTGAGCAGACTCACTCCAACCTGCTCATCCTAATAGTTTTCTTTAGTTTTCATTAGTTTTTCATTATTTTTCTTTCACAAAAGGGAAACAAATTGTTACCAAATGTCTTAATGCTGCCTCATTTCTACATGAGCAGAATTTTGCCGCAGCAGCAATGTATGTTTTAGTTCCCTCAACAAAGGAAGAAGAAAAAAAAAAGGAATTTATCAAAAAAGAAACTGAACCTGTCATCTGCTTTACAGCAGAGCAACAATGGCTTTGGGTTTTTTGTGTGTGGTTACACTCCCACTGCATAACAATACAATAACAAATTTAATAAAATGTGATAGAGGGAAATATGTCGTCAAATGAGATGTGAAAACAGATGTGTTCTTTAGTTCTGAAGAAAATGAGTGCATCACACTCAGTAATTTTGGACTACAATGACATGCACTTTACCACTGCTTTTTAATGAAGTCTTTATTGTTCCATTGTTAAGATTGCAAGGGTATTCCCTTTTAAGTTCTGTTTAATGATACTTTGAAATTACTCTGAAAGATGAATGTTCTTCTGAAAAAAAAGAAGAAAAAAGTTAGGAGAAGGAACGATGGTGGGAGAGACAAAATTCTGGATGGACACGAGCATTCTGAGGGAACGACCAGGTGATGATTTCTATGCAACGTTTCGTCCTGTTGCAGTAGATAATCTAGGTCATATTTATACATCTGAAGCTCCAAAGACAGTTTTGGGGATGAGTTTTGCAGTCAGGCTTTGGGGTTTGTGTCTTGACACACAGACCAGAAAATAGTAATGGCTTATGGGGAAAATGGTACTCAAGATGTGCGATGATTCATCTTCTAGAAACTCACAGCTGAGAAAGCCGAAGTGTCCATGTAAAACTAAGAGGAAGCAGTGATGTTTCTGGTTCAAAGTGGAGATCTGTCTGCCTTAAAGGTCCAGGGCTGACTGTACTTTGAAGGTATGTGTGACAGAAGAGAACAGATGGAAAGACATACATTTTGGTAGAGAATTTTGGGTAGAGATTTATGATTTGTGAGAAGACTTTTGGCTGGGCACTTAAAAATGTTTTGAATTGAGCAAAGTGGTTTCCTTTCAAATATCATATGAATTGTGAAGATATAAAATCTGTTTTCTGTGATCTGGTGATTTTCATGTTTCTAATAGTTCATGTTTGCTTGGGTTTTTTTAACTGCTACATTCTTTAGTAAACATTTCCTCTTTGATATTAAACTAGCCACTTTGACTGTAAAGATGACTTTCAACCATGAATGCTGTTAAGCAGCATGTTTAGTAAAGGAAAGTAATAAAGAAACATGGATGAACTATGCTGTAAAACAGAATATTTTTTTTAATTAAAGACTGCCAAGTGGCAAATTTCTGCATTTATCTCAGAATTCTTAAAAAGTTTTGTATTTTACTCGTTAGCACTAGTACTAACCTAACTTTTAAGAATCTGGTATGAATATGGCATCCCATTGCACAGCAATAAAAATATTTAAAGGGAAAGTTTTGTATGGTGAAGCTGTTCAGAATTTAGACTGCTCAGATACATTGGTGAATATGTTTTATTACAGGAGAGAAAAGCATGAAGAGGCTTTTCAAAAATCAGACAAAGAAACATTTCTAATGGGTGCTGGTATTTTTGAAAGAATAATGAATATCCTTAATAATTTGACAAATACTCTGTTCAGGATACCTCTTAGACTCAGGCTCTCGAAAGATTTTTAGCTAATGAATGTCTCATGTTCTATATATCAATCAAAACCAAGTATACTTTAAGCTGATAGAAATAATCATAGACACCTTAATTGTTTTCTGAGTTTAACTAGCAAAGATGAATTTTAATCCATGTCCTTTTAGCCACTTCTTTGACAGCACAGCAAGAAAATATTTTAGATTTATTAAGATTTATTTTGCATTGCCACAGAAAATACACATTCTTATGATGGCTGGATCAAAGGTAGAAGATGAAGAAAAATTGAAATCCTAAACATTTGAAGTTTAACATGATTTTTGATTGTACCATGACTCGTACAATTTGATAGATGAAAATATTGTGTTAAATGCCAAACACTAGATGTGAATCAACAACATTTCAATAGGTTGTATGGCATGATTGTCAATAAGCAGAATACATGTAAAAATAAAGAGCTTTTGAGAAAATATTGGAAATCTTTAAGGTGACAAAAGTGCTTATTGTGGAAAGAGCAGGAGGAATAGCATGCTTTTACTATAAAAAAAAAAAATCATAACATGCAATTTCCCCAATCCTGAAAGTGCAGAAATTCTTTATGCTGTTACTCCTTTCTACTTAACTTATTTTCTCTTCATAGGCATAAATATTTTTGCAAAATAAATTGGATTTGAAATAGCTCCAGCTATGCCAACATGTTCTGCCTGTTTAGGATTGTCTAGTTATAGTGTCTATGGGGTAGTACAAAGCAGCCACAATGTCTGATGGCAATCTTCTATGAGAAATTTATTAATAAGGTATATAAGACTGTCACTGGAAACAACAAAATGTTTCTGATTTTTTAATGTTTCTGAACTCCATTGGTTGTGGATTTGGGTTTTTCCAACATCTAATGTCAATGCGGCTGGAAATTTTCTTTTGAACTTTAGAAATATTTTAAAATATTTCACTTGATATCTCTCTGAAGAGAAAAAGCTTCTATTAGGCAAAATCTTTCTCTTCTGGATCTGATAGACATTAGTTCTGTGGTGTATTACATTGGCAATACATAGGCAGAGTGAAGTGTTCATGAAAAGGCTCATGATTTTCACATTTAAAAAACAAATCTCACTGAAGGAGTATAGTCTGAAAAGGAGGTGAAGAAAGTGCTAATAAATACATATGTTATTACAACTGATGGTAAGTACTTAGCAGTCCATGAAAATATTGACAAGGACTATGTGACAGGAATGGAATTATATTCCCACAATAAAAAGAATGAAAGAATATGTGGTGGTAAACTAGATTGGAATCAGTGAACTGATAAAAAAATATTCTACAACTATTAGAAGGTTTGAATGTCTTTGTCAAAATAAAGTTTTTTACAAGGAGTAAAGAGAGAAATATTGCAGTGAACTGTTGCAAAAAAACCTATTTGTGGAATGGTGATGAAAAATGCCTGAACGTAACAGTCAGGCACCATAAAATTCTCCAAGACAGACAAATAGCAGCTTTATTATTTAAAATGCTTATTTTGTTTTTGAAGACAGGTGAAGAGTCACAGCAGTCTAATCCAGAATTATTCAAGGTGAAAATTAGTAGCAATAGCTACCTAAACCCTGATCCTCCAAATTCATAATTATCTTTCTTTTTTTTTGTTGTTTGTTTGTCTTGTATTGTTTTGTTTATTGTTCAGAGCTTTTTAGTGTTTTCAGGAAATTTTGAGACAAGACATTATTCTTTGTTCTGGCAGGTTAACATCCAAAGTATATTTGAAAGTTATGGACTACATTGACTAATCTGTGTCATGCGATTCAACTTCAAGGACTGATTTACTATGACTTATTTATCATGACTTATTCTAGAACTGGTTAATCCTATAAATCCAGTACTCAGGAAAATCAAGTTACCCCTCTCCATAGGAGTAGCCACTGAGTACTTGGTAGCGTATTTAGTGTTAAAACACAGGCAATCAAAACATGCAGACCTTTCAGAGAGAAAATGGAACGGTAGTCTTTGTTTCCTTTGAAAATACAAAAATTATGTGTGAATTTTCAAAGATATTTTAAAGAAAATGCAGAGTACCAAAAAGATAGCTGCTATTCAGGCAAAGCAGTGATAAAGAGTATTGTTTTAGAAAAGTTTCTCAGCTGTAAAAAACCAAACTAACTACAACCTAGAATCCATGGATAAGCAGTATATGACTATCTCTCTTTTCAGGTCTGGAACTGAAACATAAGGTGATTAAAAAAAAAAAAAAATATTACACAACCCTTTAGAAGGTTTGAATTAACTGGATTTATGTCAAGTCAGTAAAGGAGAACAAACTTTGAGGTAAATATAACAAAGTACTCCAAAAGGCACCAAGGCAGATACAGTTCTAGCTGAAAAGATTGAGAGAAGATAGGTATTTTAGCTATCCCACTAGTCAGGAATATAAAATGACAGAAGATAGCTAGTAAGAAGAAATATGAGAGTTTCAGGCAATTTTATAGAGCATTACATACTGCAAATATATAAGATCATGTGAGAAGGAGAAAATTCCTTTTCTTGGAAGGAAACAAAGTTTATTTTATCTAAAGAGACTGAATGAACTGCTGATTATGGGGAACCATTACAGTGATAATCATCGATGCAGAGCTCCTTAGTAAAGTGCTGGTGGACTAGGGATCCAGTCTGTTGCATTCCTACTCTTTACAATGTGCACTGCTTTTTGGCTAGCTGGAAAGGTTCTTTCTCATGTTTCTGTATGTTAGAGAGGGGATCCAGGGAGGGATGTTCCTTGTTGCTGCTGGGACTAGCTGCAGCAAGGGCAACTTTGGCCACTTTAGAGCACTCAAATCAAAGCAATAAAGGTCAGAAGCACAAAGGAATAAAGTCACAGAACATTTGACAGATCTCTGAAGAGCTGATTTTTTGATCTTTCCCTCTGAAAAATAACAGTATTCCAAGCATGTGGACTTTGTACTACCGAGGGACATAAATAGCTAAATCTCAGTTGTTGGGAGTCCTAATTTCTGAAAGAGTCCAGTTGATCTATGACATATGCTATTAGCTTAAATGGGTTAAAAATGAAAGGAATTTTTAAAAAAAAGGATATTAATCCACAGAATATGGTGTTTTTTAAAGCAGTTTATACATTTTTCAAGCATAAAAACCCAAAAGCTCTTAAAGGAGGAAGTACAGAGGCTTCTAAGTGGGTAGAAAGGCTACTATTAAAATGTATGCAGTCCCCAAATTTAATTTTCTATCTCTATATTCACATGCATTTTTATCACAGACAACACCACAAAGAATCAGCATGGTGCTCCTCTGAAAGCAGAGTACAACAATTTGCATATCAGTATTAAATAGGCTTTCCAAGATAAGCAGTCTTGCAACTAGCAACACAGCGGTGTATTATCATGCAATTTGAGTGAAGGATGTTACAAAACAGTGTGAAAACTTATTCTGAACTGTGGATTAAAATGAGGAAAAAATAGCGTGAGGAAATGGATTTCTCAAATGGTTTCTGAATAGGAGATAAATTCACAAAAAGAAATCCCTTTACTGAGGCTATTTTAAGATTCCTATTTAAATATGAAAAATTGCAACCATTTCCTTATTTCCCACTATGGTTAAAAAAAAAAAGAATTTCTCCTTAAATGCCCTCCAATATATATTTGTGATTGGCTAACTGGGCAAGCCATCCCATTCGATCAACTTTTTTGGAAAGGAGAAATACTTGCTCTCTTTCTGAGAAATTTGTACTAATCTTAGTACGTATGCAAAACCTGAGAAAAAAAATAAAGCAAACAGGGAATCAGTACAACTGGAGGAATGAAGTGATATATAGTTCAAGTTTTTTTAATCTTCTATGATATAGATTAAGGAAATACTTATTTGTTGATTTTTGGGTTTTGTTTTTTTTTTCAATAGCCTCTTACATGGTAGCCTTTGCTATTGTGCTGTGGATCCAAATACACTAGGTGAGCATAAGCACTTCAGTTTGTAATAATGCCCATTTAAAGCCTTCAGCATTCAGCCACAGACATGCCTGCTAAGTGCTTTCCTAAAGTAAAAGTATTCTTATGGTAGCTGTGACTGTCAAAGAATATAAAAAAGTCAAGGTCTGAGATGAAAGGCAGTATTTTTTACTGATATTATGTTCTTCTTTGTATTGGTTGGTGTAATCCTCACAAGCCTTGCCTACTGTGAGACTTTTTTGCTGTGCAATACTGATACACTTCAATTCTTACTTGTTAGACTCTAATGTGCTTGAATATGAAAGGAACTATTTTCCCTTACACCCATGTTCTCACTGGAATGTAGTTGTATTAAAATGTGGGACACTTTGATACAGAGAAGCGGTGGACATTAGTTGATTACCTAGAGTATTGAGTCCACATTTATAAGGTGGGAAAAAGTTCAACACAGAGTAACACTGAGACTCTAAGAAATATCTTTGGATATTTTAATCAATAACCTTACAAAATTCAAGATTTTTCTTTAGAAAATTTTAATCTTCAAGTAGATAGTGGATGCCACTCCTGATAAACAAGGTTTTGATTTAATTTTAAAAATGTTTTAACTTTGACCTTAGGGAGTGCCTATATATTTCATATATGTCTTCATTGATATTCAACTGCCCAGGGTAAGGAGTTCACCTATGCATCTGCCGTCACCTTTTGTAACTAGTTATTGTGCAATGGTCTTTCCTGTAAGTTTTTTTTCCCTGGGTCATGGAGACACTGCCTTTTTGGATACTTCTTGGAATAAAATAAAAATAAAATAAAATATTTCTTAAAATGCTATTTTCTATAAAAAGCAGCTTCCAAGAACATTTTAAATAGAATTTTATTGAGGTAAAGTAGGAATGTTTTTAGAAATTTTCTGTGTTTTTCATCATGATTTTTTTTTTGTTTCTTGATGTATAAGAAACTGGGGGAATATACAGGCAGTCATGAGCCATGTAATTAAAAGATAATAGGAAATGCCTTTAGAAATTTCATTTTGATTATAATCTGCTGAAGCATTAATATTTTGAAGAACATCTGACATCTTATTTTTCTTAACAAAAGTTAGAAGGAAAAAAGAAAATGTCACTATTAATCTTCTCAAGCTCCAATAACTAATTTCAGTAACAAAAACAGAGAGTATGAGATGTTTCTGTGACATAGATTTTGCATAGAAATTAGTTTGCATCTCTTAAAATGCTTTGTGAAACTTTTACTTGCTCTACTAATACCTCTGTTTCACCAGAATCCTTGATGAAAAGCCAAGTCAGTGGTCAGATCGAATCACGGGCACTGAGTCTTTTGGGAAGGAGAAAGGAGGCAGAGCTGGTGGGTATCCTCAGGGCCATGACACCTTATCAGACTTTCCCAGTACTCAGTGTATCCATGAACTCACCTGCCCTCTCTTATTCCAGTGTCTACTCAAGGAGCCCAGTGTCCACACACTGACCATGTGGCCTTTGGTATTCCCTACTGACCCTGCAGGCCTGTATGAGACACTTCACATTAATGGCTAGATTAGACCTAGAAGCTCCCCTCTGACATGTTCTCAGTGGGTGATGAGAACAAGTCTGACTCACTGTCTCCCTAGAATAATCTCATATGCCTCGACAAAAAGTACACAGTCCAACACATGCAGAAGAGGACAAGAGGATCCTTCCCGAGTTAAAAATAAATAGATTTATGTAAGGCCATTTGCTAGGACTAACAGTCAGCAAGCAAGAGAATAGCTGGCATTCAGTTTGTTTTACCTTTACAAACCTATTGTCTTTGCTCTCCTTTGCAGAGCAAATTTGGCAAACAATTTGGGCACACAGTTTAGGCAAACTAAAGACCTTACTTAAAGCACAGCACTCTCATGACCTCAGTACCCTGTTGTTATCCAGAAGCTCTGAAAACACTTGACAAAGATATATATATATATATAATTTTTTTTATGTTGCTCGTGCATTTGCTGCAGGAAGCAAACCACAGGCACCTTGGACAAGTAGCGTTGAGAGGCTCTTGCCTCTAAACAGCTTTGGAGATTATCTGTCCAAGGACATCTTTCAAAACTTCCTCAGTCTTCCTCCATGGAAGCACTTGTCTAGAAGGCTCAGGGTGGTGGAATACAGAGAAGATTTCCCTCTCTCTCTCTCTCTTTCTCACATGACAACAGGTGATGCTGATACCACGGAGTCAGGGAAGGTTGAGAAAGTGACCCTGAATCTGAAAGATATCCTGGCTGTTGTTCTATGAAGAAGGTGACAAAGAGAGCTGAACCTGAATCATGGTCAGCTGCATGCAAATCTAGTACTTTCTAAAGAAAATCTCCTTTGCTGGTTCTGAAACTTCCAGATATAAGTTGTATTTTGGCTACTTTTTTTCTACCAAATCTGAGTTGTTTTTGTACAAAACAAGTTTGAAAAGCTCTATTTCCCACAAGACCATGCAGATAGACACTGATTGTATCATCTTCCCCGAATTCACTGTTTCTTGCATCCTATTGTAACTCATGACTGGCCATTTAAACCCAATACAAACTGGGAAGGGGATGGCCAGGTGGCTCTTAGTTCTGTGACTATCCCAGCAGTGGACAAGAAAGAAATATTTCTGTTGAATTCGTAGATATGAGGTGTTCATAGAATCATGGCGGTCTAGCAACCCCGCTTGGCATCTTGTTTCGCTTTTAAATAACTATGACATTTTCTTTAACCTTATGGTTTTGTACAGGCACTAAATAAAAGTGGAGACCCATAACCATGTGTTACTATGAGTAAAAGATCTCTGATCTGCCCTTACGATTTCTAATTAAAATGTGAGAATGGGTTATGCCTATAGGAAGGAGTTTCTGTTGCCTCACCTCAATCTGTGGACTCTGATTTGTGTACCGGGGGTCCACAGTCCACATTTATGTAGCAAGTTCATATAATGTTTTTTTCTTTCCTACTCTATTGGTCAGAGTTGAAAGGAGTTGCTTTTTTTCCCCAAATGAATGAACTAAATCCCCACCCAGATTCAATGAGCAAGTCAAATGGACATAACTTCTGTGTTTCCATTTTTTTGTCAGGTGAAATACTGGTCAAAAATCACAGTGTTACTACCTGAAGCTAATTGTTTCTCTGTGTCACATTTTAAAATTCCCAAGGATTGTACAGAATAGCAAAAAAAAAGATAATTTTAGTATTTTACAGACTTCAGTTACAGATTTCCAGGTAACCCAGAAAGAATGAGAGCATCAATAAATTAAATATCATTAAAAATTAAAATCAAAAGAAAAATAAATTAAAATTTAAATTTATTAACAATTTAAATTCTAGCAGTTGACATTACTGCACCTTTAGCAAGAACTTTCTGCCCAATGTCATCTCCCAGAGACACTCTGCTTGCTCCAGTAGGTCATCTCAGAGACCCGTTTCCTTCCTGTCTGGAGAGACATCTGTTGGTGCAGACATTTGCTGGAAAATTGGCACCCCAGTCATGGCTGGTTAGGACAGTGAAAGATGGAAAGCCAGTATTTCCTGAAGACACCAGGCCAGCCTTTACACCAACCTTGATGTGTGGTGCTTGACACTTGAGCACTCAGTTAAAATAGTATGAGCTCAGTTAAAATAGCATGAGCATCTAGCACACATATTTCAGGGACAAACCACTTGCATACATAGTGCTACCTTGAGGTTTTCTTTGAATATCTCATGGTCCTACTCTTTCGTGTGGATGGGGTTATCAGTACAACCCCTCTTGTCTGTGATTGCCTCTAGCAATTTCACTGCAAATTATGGAAAATGCCAGTACACTGTTATGTGTATAGATCTAGATGGATATCTTTACTTTTACAGAGGAATGAAATAATGGCAAAGTCAAAATGTTATTGCACAAGAGAGCTACAGCAGATCAGAAGAGGTGTGATTAAGACAGAGGAATCTTAAACTGCAACATTTTAATGCAACATAAGAATACTCATTTGATGCAAACCAAATTATATCACTAGAATTTCCCAAACTGAGTGCTGGCTTCAGTCAGGAATAGGAAAAATGAGAATATTTGAATTCAGTGAAAAATATACTTTTAGTCAAAGAACAATTTGGATGGTAATTTACCATCACAGCTAGCTTTTAGTAGCTAAATTACCACTGCTACCAATATTTATAATTATTACTTCTAAATATGCATGTATTTGCATATAAAAAAATCTCTTCCTAAAACTCCCCAAACTGTAATAGTGAGGCATACTTCTTCAGAAATATAATAATTTTGGAATTTATCTAAAAGTTGAATTTTTCAAAGTGCAGCTATAGTCTGAATTTAGAGGATTGAGCACTTATCCCTGCATAAAATTGCTTTGACTTACCTAGAGGTCCTCTCCTCATGCCACCATGATTGGCTTCATTAACATCACACTTTTGAATTCTTGCTATTGCCCAGGTGTAGAGTTGAAAATCACACTGAATTTCAAAACAGCTGGTGTGTGGGCTCAGCAAGCTGTAATGACGTGCTTTCTCTGCTCCTTGATGCTTTTACTTTCATAGGTATCAGTTTAGCTTGTGACTATAGTTTTCATTTTGTTTCTGCATGAATGTAATTCTAGTTTTAAAAACAGAGATTTACAGTGCTTGTACTTGAAAACCTTTATGTGAGTTCTAAATAGTGCTTCAATTTAAGTTTACCAGCAGGTATATTCTTGGGAATAACTGATTGTAAGTGACTTGCAGAATAGCAACACAAGGTATATTTAAAATCTCAGTTATAAGCAGCATTTAGGGACAAGTCCTCAGTTCAGAAAAAAAATCCATTAAGAAAAAATACTTAAATTTCATGAAAATGCTACAATACCACAAAGATAACCTGGCTTTAAGAGAAAACCTAACATTAAACATGCCAGAAGTGTTTCATGAATATCAATGCGCTGTTGAGCCAGCAGTTACAGGAATGCACTTCTTTTTTCCTCAAAAATCTTCAGAAGCTTAGGTTTGTTTTTTTTTTATTATTGAAATACTGAGAACTGTTTTGTAACAGTACAAGGACTAGAAATACTTTCAGAACTGGTGTGCATATAGAATACATTCTGAAGGCTATGCTAGTCTGTATAGCTATAGCAACTAGGGATAGATTTACAAGCATATCAATGAGATGTGGGTATAAGTTATAAAAACAATTTGGGAAATACCGCTAGTATTTACCCAAAGGTGACAAAACCTGTTTTAAGAAGCTCTATCTTCTTTAGAAATAAAACCACATTTAAATTTTGGTCAATAGCTAAAACCAAATTTAATTTAGAGAGCTATCTTGTTTAGCTTGTTACAGAGTTTTGCAGCTGTGAAATTTCTGTTTCTTGACAGAAGGAAGAAAATAAATTGTCTATCAATTATTTTCGTCTAAAAGAAGCTGTAGATTTAATTTGAGAGGGTTTGTTTTAGCTATAGTAGAGTTCTCCTTCCTTCCATGTAACTGTAAATTAGTTAGCAATTAGCTACTCCTTTTAGGCAATTCTGGTAAGACTACATGTAACATATTAATGTTCAGTGTTTCTATAATAATGTTGTTACCAAAATATCATGGTGTTTAGCCAATCTACATAAAATGAAAAAAACTTGTCATTCCTTTAGTAGTGTGCAATCACATATTATGAAGAAGAAATCCCTACAATTTCAGATAAGGACTTGTTTTGTTCTCTTTTGCCTAATCAATGCCACAATGGCTCCCTTACACAGTGAGATAGTAGCCTTTGTAAGCACATTAGCCCAAATAAAGAAAAGACACCTTTAATTTTATTGTCAGTCAAATCTCTACAAGTCTTGACATTTTGCTGAAGGTAGAAGCAATTCTGTAGATGCAGTCCTGCCTAGAGTAGATTCAGTAGAAAAGCATATGAATGAATCCCTATGGAAGCTTTTCAATACTCAGGTGCCCTTTCTAGGTAGCTCAAGAGGAGAGCAGCATATCTGTCTTTCCTCTGTAAAATAACAATGCTGACAACTTCACTGATGGACTCTGAGAATTAATGTATTTATGCTTAGAGTTGTTGAATGCAAGATTCCGGATAAGAATGAACCGTTATTATCATGTGTATTAAACACAGTTATGAGAAACTATAGCAAATTTCTACCAATTGCCACGTTAGCATTCTGCTATATCTCATTGACTTTTTGTGACTCCTTATGGAGAGAAATGTAGAGAGCAATACCGTAGTGCTGAGAAGTCGTATATTAACATCTTTCCCCCCCTTTTATTTCTGGCATTTTTTGTGAATAGTCTTTGTTAAAATAACTTTTTTTTTTTTCCCCCCACTTTCAGCTTGATCCTCCATCTCCTCAGGATTTTTCAACACATGAAAAAAAAGGTGTCAAAACACATATGTTTAGATCTGAAGGATATGCACTGTATATCCTTATGTACCAAAAGCCCTTCAGAATAATGCTTCAAGACTGTGGCCTTTAAACAAAGGATTACATGTATTAGATACATATTTGTTCTCATGTGGATTAGCACAAGGAAATTCCATTAAAACTAATGGGAGGTAGAAGAGCATATGTGAAGAAGACAACATCCCCAAGGACATAATAAAGATGTTCCACATTCTGCCTGCATAAAATGTCAGAGCCATCTAGAATTAATCTTGTTTTATTATTAAGAAAAAAAAAAAAACAAGCTTGAAAAACTGCTGGAGAATGAAGATGCAAGACTTTGTCTGCTTAAGCGTAATTAGAGAACAAAAGTATAATTTAACCGATGTTTAATCCATGTTTGGTACATGCCTATACAAAATTAAGATTGTAAGTGCCGGAAACATACTGTCATAGAAAACTAGGCATTATGCAGACTAGCTGTGTTTGAGAAACAAGTGAAGCAATGCATCCACTCCTATTAGTCAAGGATATCCATCTTTGTTTCTACTCATTCTTACAGTATCATCCACTCTTTTTTTTAATTCTGGACATGGGTATAAGATGGATGCTTATTTGGTATTTCATTATAAATGAGCAAACTTTTCAGCCTGTTCATAGACAAAAATTGCTTCTGGATTATTCTATGTCTCATTGACACTTTAATGCAGGGCTGAAAAGCTTTTATATTAGTCATGTTCCTTTCTTGGGAGATGGATCTGCATAGTGTAATGATATTTTATCTTTCATTCTTTCAGTAGAATAGCATGGGCGTCAGGCTGTCTCAACCAATTAAACATCAATCCATTTGAACCTTACACACGCCTAGCAATATCACTTTTAGACCAATGTAGATTTAATAGGTATCCTAGCAAAAACTCATCAGAAACAGGAATGAATACTGAGTGCCTTGAAATTAATTGTGCTGTTTCCCTCATGAAGTAACTGGCATTTTAGCTTCTTGGATCTTAAATCAATGTCAGAGCTTACAGAATACGTTTTTTCTCACTTCATTTCAGATAAGGCTATGGACATTTCCCATCTGTGCATCAACTAGAGGTAGAAGAGAAGAGAAATAAAGTGTATCATCATATGCTCTATCTCAGAAGCTGTTTAGGACTGATGTTTGAGGAGGTACTAGAATTGACAATATCTGTACTTTCTCTACCAGGAGCTTTGAAAGGAAGGCAAGAGGCGCTCTGCCACACATAAACATATTGTTCCATCCCCTAAACTATCTTCAGACTACTAGTTACAGGAACAGTGTGCAAGCCATAATTCACCATTTAAGCAATAATATCTTGTTTTCTTAGGTTTCCATCCTATTCAGTAATGTTTATTTTTCCTTTGCAACCACTCTCTGGGGCAATATTTGTGAGGGTCCATAACTGGTTGGCAGGTCCTGTAAAGAATTCTGCCCAAAAATGTACCCCTGCTTTTCAGCATCTAGTTCTCTGAAGTTAATTTAATGTTGTTTTCCCTGGCTTCTATTTTCTTTTCTTTCCAAGGCTGATGTTAAGGTTATAGTGCCACCTTTTCCCATTGACCTGCATGTATTCTTGTATTTTTTGTCTATCAACATCCCTGGTGTATGTTGTCATGTTTTATAATAGTGATATATTTGACCCTCAGCAACTGTCTGTGAATGTACTTACTTTAACAAATTTGTCTGTTTTAAAAGTTGGTTGTTTGCAAACATTTTTGCAAGTGTGGGATTCACATAGTAATTTTGAAAAATATTTCGGAAGGTATATTTGAATCTGGGTAGTGTGAGGTCAAGCACGTGATACTCTTTATGTCTTCTAGTTCCTTGACTTCACAGGCTGAGCCTGTATACTTACTAGTCAGCAAAACCAGCCTGGATTGATTTTCCTTATACATTAAGTCACTTTCTTACTGGATTCTTTTCCTGATATGATTAGAAGAAACCAGTCCATGCTTTAATATTTTAACTTTTCTTGCCTTTGAGGACTTGTGGAGAATCCTGATACACAGCTATGGTTCTAGAACCTGCTATATCTGGATGATCTGCTTAATGCAAGAACTGACTATTTCAGTGTTATTAGGCCAGTTCAAGAAGTGTGGTGTTTATAAAACTGTGAGGAAATACTGTATTTCAGCTTTAACATATGTCAAAGAGAAATGAGGCGCTACCAAAAGCATCATTTATTATTTTGAGTCCTTAAATATTCTGCTCACTTTGCTTAGTTAAAAAAAAAATTAAAAAATTGAGGATGCTTTCTATTTTGCAATGTAGCAACAAGAGAGAAGTTATGTGATTTATTTAATCATAGAATCATAGAATAATTAGGGTTGGAAAGGACCTTAAGATCATCTAGTTCCAAAACCCCTGCCGTGCTAAATCTTATCACCCAAGGCCTTATCCAACCTGGTCTTGAACACTGCCAGGGATGGAGCATTCACATCTTTCCTGGGCAACCTATTCCAGTGTCTCACCACCCTAACAGGAAAGAATTTCCTTCTTCTATCCAATCTAAATTGAATTTTACAGTTCAAATGAGAAAGGCAGTAACTTCTCCCAGATTTAACAAGAAAGCAACATGAAATTTCTGTAAGCAAATAAACCTCTCTTTTACCTTTTGAAGGTAAAATTGCATATCAGAAATAAGCAACAAACATTAACGTTTTATTTACAGAACCAAATAATCATTTTAATAAAGTAACATATCTAGGTTATTATGGTACTAACAGACTCACTGGTCTTGTAGAAACAAAACAAATAATAATAGTTATATATCTGAGAAAACAGCTCCAAAACAAAAACTCCATTCACCTTCCTGGTTCGCCAAAATTCTTCCATCAAAAGGTCATGATTGCTTGGGAGACACATGCCTCATAATCTATTTAGGAACCTAACTGTGTTTATTATCATATTAAAACAACTTGAATATTAAAAGGAGCTTTATGAGTGTTTAACATTCTAAGCACCTTTCTTTTTATTTTTTTTACAAAGCCAAGCTTCAAATTTACGTTTAGAGGACTTCAAATGCTAGAAGAGCTCCATTATCTATTATTCATTTTAATCTAATGAATTAATGCATTGGAAGTTTTATTACTTCATTAACTAAGTCATCTGACCTCTTTTATGCCAAAGGTAAACCATCGTGTACTATCCTACGTTTATTTCTGTTATAAAAATGGCAAACCTCTTCAACAACTCACTTTCTGTTTATGCTATTAAAAGTGTCATTTCTTGCATTTGTATCAGGAAAATGCCTATGAGGGGTAGTCAGAGTTCTTTTACCAGATAGACATTGCCTTCTGTTTAACAATCTAATAGTGGTTTGCAAACATATATTAATTAAACATCAGAAGGCCCCTTGGAGGGAGCCATGGTAAGTAGCATTATCCTTGTTACACAAATAATAAAGAGGTTTCAACTTGTTGAAAGTCACACATGAATTTAATTCTAGACATGGAATTGGAAGTTAATTGTCCTGCATTCTAATGATTCTTTCACTTCATTTTTTCAAGTATGATGATGGTAATAAATAACAAACTAAATACACAATGGATAGCAGATATCACGGGACAATCTGATTGTTAGTATCTGTCCTTGGCTGCTTCATAGCAGAGAGGTTAATTCAAATGTGGTGCTTTGGGTAACAAATACCAATAAGGGATATGTTCTCTCTCAGTATGTGTTTGTAAGTCTCATTAATGATAATGGAAGTTATGTGCCAGCAGGAAAATGAAAGGAGAATGCATCCATCATGTCAATGATCCATGAAGTCAGAAGAAATTATATAGTCTACTATAAAGGCATTGAAGGAGTCATTATAGCCTATTAGGTAAATAATGTGTTTTTTTTAAAACTATCTATATAGAATGTGCATGTAGCTAATAAACTAGAAAGCTCAGATGGAACCATTGTATTATTGTTGAATTACTGTGCTTTAACACAGTGATCTACAGCTGAATACCCAGGCAATGTTTTCAGGAGAAGGACAAACAGTTTACTGCAGATTTCTGACAGCTCCACAACAGGCCTACATGTTGAAGTGTGCCTGTAGTAATCTGCATGGGAACATGGGACAGCAGCCATAAAACATTTTCTGGATGTTGGCTTACAGAACTTTTGACTGACCCAACAAATGGCCAGATACAAAAATTCACATTCAAGAATCCAATTAAGCTTTGAAAAGAGGATAAATATTTTGTTGAATTAATTCAGCATCAAGACTGTAAGTCACTTAGTTGCCAGCAGAGAGGCACCAGCAGTATGCTACTTGGGGTATAACTGCGGAGATTGGGGCACTTCTCGAAGGAGTTTGCAGCTTATCTTTTATAACTCTTAGCAGTGAGACGGCTAGTCCCAGCAAGCTGATATAAGGCAGAGCGGTTACAGTGTGCAGGTTCCCTAATGGAGAAAGTTAAATATTTTTGAAGCCCTGTCTCTGGAGATATTACATGGAGCAGTGAGCTGCTTTATAGCCAGCAAAGAGGAAATAGGGAGTACAGAAATATGGCTAAACTTCCCTCATCTAGGAGTTACAACACTCTTCTGGGTGCATGTGGCAAAGCTGATTTTTCTTTCTAGCAAGCCAGAATCTGAGCCCTTTAGAATGTCTGCAAGCAGCCAAGACAGATGGAATGTGTCATAAGTAACTTTGGAATGACTTGGCTGAAGTTAAGCAGCTGAGTAAAGAGAAGATCCAAGAATAAAATCCAGGTCTTTCAGCATCTGGATCGTTGCTCCATCCCATAGACCCCTGTTCTTTTTTCTTTCCTGAAGATTGTTCCTATGTCACATTATCTCCAAACGAAAACTATTCTTTCTTTACTGAGTCTCATTTATTCCGAATGTCAAATAGCGCAAAAACTCCAGAAACATTACAGGGAGAACTTTATCTGTGCCTTTTTAATATGCTAACTACTGAAAAACCAAAATGCTTACATCTTCGTTTAGATACATCATTGAGATTCAGCATAATTGTAGTGGGGACAAGTTCTGCCTCTGGGGGAAAAGTTTGTATTTATTTAGGTCTTCAAAAGCTATTGTCTGTGTAACATGAAAAATGTGATTGTAGAAATATATATTTGGCACAATAGTTGTGAATAACAACAGAAGAGCTGTTTTCCAGGTGTTGTCTATATCTCCAGGTGAAAGCAAAAAATAAAAAAAGAAAACAAGAAAAAAGGGGGAAGGGAAAGAGCTGTTTAGCAGTTCCTTGTTTATTTGGCACTGAAGTCATTGTTTGAAGTCAGGTGAAAAGCCCATGCTACTGACTGCTATTGATGTGCACTCTTCCCAGCATCTGGAAGTCCATGTTATTCATGATGTTAATACTTTTATTTCCATTATGTCTGGCTGCTAGTTTGCTTATGTCAGCTGAGTGAAATTAAGCAAGTGGTGCTGTTTGTGCACTTGGAAGTTGTGAAAAAATATGAAGGTAGGTACTTTTACAAAGTGGGGTGTGAGCCACTTACACATTTATGATGTAGTCTGTGTAATGTCTATTTCTATTGTAGGAAATTCTCAATCGAATGAATGTGTAGGACTAACTTCTGTCAAAGCATGTGTGCCAGTATGCTAAGTGGTGGTCTAACACTGCTGTGCAGTGAAAGCTTTATCAGTAGTAAGCTAAAACCAAAGGTTTGTAGCCAAATATCTTACTTGGATTCATCTGCTCTGGCAAAATAGTTAATTGCTGCAATAAATTAAAGGAGATGATGATTAATTCTGCCATCTATGCTTTTCAGCTTTTGAAATTTGAAACCTATTTTTGTCTCATTAAATTTTGAAGAAGATTTGGCATTATCAGCAGCCAGAGAGCATCAAATCCTTAGATCCTTCATTTCTGATTTGAGACCAGGAAGACATTATTAAGTTAATGTAATAGACTTCACCTTCTGAAATTTGTATTGCTTTTTCTCATTTCAGATGAGAATTAGGCAGTTTTATTATATGAGGTTCATCAGATCAATAGTGCAACACATGGAAGCGTGGTAATGACTTACCTAAATAAGTGTTACTTCCTCGTCATTCCGGGTTAACAGGTCTTCTATAACAAAGCAACTTCAGAAACACCTAGAAATGTGATGTACTATCTGAGAAAAAAAAATAGATTCAAACCTACGTCATGAGAGGAGAAATGGAGTGCAGGCAGAGAGACTAGAAATGTATCAGCATGGAGGAAGGAAGGAAAAATTAGAGAAAGTTGATAAGGAGACAAAAGTAGGTAACGAAAGACATGAAAGGATTAATGAAGCTTGACAGGAAAGAGGCTTAGAATGAAAATGATGTATCAGTGTATAAGGACTATCAGAATTTAATTCCATTTTGTAGTTCATGTCTTTAGAAAAACTTAGATTTAGGACCCTACCTGAGATGTGTAACAGCAATTGAGCAAATTGAGTGGATGAAGATGAAGTTACAGCTGATTCTATAGATACAACCTGGAGTCCTCCTTGCTCAAGGTAAGGGTAATCAAGAAATCTTACACCTCAGCAAAGATTGTGGATTACAAAGAAGATAAATTTTTCAATTATTTCTGAAATAGCACTTAAAACAATATTTCCAAACTTGTTACGGAAGGCTTCTGCTGGAGGGATATTGCTATGTATATATTATTTGATATTAACAGATCTCCCTATTTAGGTGGCCAAGTGCAAAAACAGGGATTTGCATGTGCAGCCATTAGCCAGTTTTAAAGTGACATAACAAGTTTTGCAAAAAGTTCCCTGAGCTTCTGTGGGCCCATGACCTGGAAATCTTGAATTGATGTACTTGTTGAGTGGGACACTTGTATATGAGACATAGAATGTATTGCTTTAGTCTACATGTAGCCCACTCATTAGGACTGAAACAGTTTTTGACCAATCAATGGTTAGTTTTCATCCAATATATTTTATAAAGCTGGACCCTTAACGAATGAAATTACACTGACATAATTTCAATGTAAAAGCTTAATAATGTTTAGATAAAATGCAATGCATGTCATTGTACCTTGGTTAATGTTTTTTCTCCAAGTACAGAAGAACCACTCATAAAACTTCATATTTATAAAATTAGAGATTAAAATGACAAGCAAATTATACTTGCCAATATTGTACATAGAAATCAACTCAAGAACAAAAAGTAATGCATTTATTAATTTATATGTTCCTGGCAGTCTTCAGCTGTATATCAGTGATGAAAACACATGCCATATCTTCCTGAATCCCAATCATGCATTTGGAAATTGCTGTAATTTATCAAAGCCGCAACACAAGTCGAGTTTGGCAATAAATGAGGTTTGAGGGAATCTGATCTCTATTCACAGCATGTTTCATCCAGTGTCTGCAGCTTTCAGAAAGCATATAAGAAATTAGCAGAATATAAACTGATGAATTTACCTGTGATTTGGTACTACCTCAAATTTTATTTTCCTTTCTGTCTCCTAACTGAAATGGCAGTGACCCAGTAGCTTATATTTGCTATCATAACACAATACCTGCCTCAGTGAATCACCACATATTTGAGAACAGAATACAAAACCAGTTACGTTAAAGTAATGCACATGCTCTCAAAACATCAGGTTTGAAGAAAACCTGATCTCTCCAATATTCTGATCCAAATTTTTGAAGTGGCCAATTTCTGTGGATGATGGTATTATATGCCTTGGTTTGTTTGTTTGTTTTTTTTTTATTTTTTTTAATTTCATGATTCACAGGATAAATAAAAAAAAAGTACTAAGTACAAAAGTATCAGTTTCTTCAAGTGATGCACAAGGGAGCTGGGAAGAATTAACTTATCTTGGAAAAATTATATGAATCAGAAAGCTAGTTATTCTAGCAACCTTATTTTTGCCAAGGGTACCTGGGCTAATCTAAAATCAACACAAATGAGTAAAAATTGCAGATATAGGATGCTGCTTGCAGTGTTGTAAGGGTTTGCTGTTGTTTTTTTGTTTGGAATTTTTTTTTTGTGTGTGTGTACAAATACATATTTTATGCTTTTTTTTTTTTTTCTTTGAAGTCTTATTTGCTATTATAGTTTAATTATTTTGTTTTAACCACGTACCCCTTTTTGATTGTATTTTCTCTCAGGCTCAGTCCTGTATGTATAAACTCAATTTTTCTAACGAGAGAGAGTTGGTCAGTAATTGCTCTGAGGGGTACAAAGTGAATCACACTGATAAATGTTACCAGGATCTATTCCATTTAATTCCATACCACTGCAACCAGATGATGGATTTCCTTACAGTGTCCTTCACTACCACTACAGAGTAGTTACTAACTCATCTGCCACTAGGTGTCATTCCTTTTTCATGCAAACACAAAAAATGTAAATTTCTACTTAAAAATTTCAGTTAAAAACATAGATTTCAAAATCAAAGAATTAATTTGCTGTATTCATACCTAAATCAATGTCTTTGTCTATTGTTTTCACATATGAATGGGATGCTGTAAGGTTACTGAGGATTTTCAGCAGACCTGTGCTCAAAAGATGTGAAAAGCTTTCATATGCTCAAGCATCGTGTTGTTGCTCTGTCTTGATAATTAATGATTCAGGGTGGCAGAGGTTTATTCTGCTATCTAAAATTTATGACACCATCAGAGGTTCAATTACATCTATTTTTATATTTGTACAGCCTAAACCCTATTTCATGAAAACACAGAACTGCTTTTGCTTTATGTATGTCACTTGTCTGCTCAAAACTGGTTTCTTTGCTGTCTTTCCTCACAGCCTCTCATATCTTTTCAGGTTTCCTTTCATGGCTACCTAAACTTCGCAAAGCAAAAGGTGATGAAATTCTTCAGGCTTTTTGTGCATTACTGGAGGCTTCATTCTGGATAGTGACAGGTGTCTATAAAGGCCTTTATACTTTTGATTATCTGTGCCTGTTAAAAAAGTGTAGCTGTTTTTTTTTTCTATTTTTTGAGATGAAAATTTCTGAAAAATCCACTCCATAGGAAAGACTCTGTCACATTTTATCTTCAATACTCACAGATTCACTTTGTAAAATACGTTCTTTATTTTTTATACAACATTATTTGTATTTAATTATTTTTTTATCTGCACTTGAACACTAATTTGAATGTTTTCCACAATAATAACAGAAAAACAATTGTTGCAATCTGTATGCCAATAATTGGATAGCCTATAGCATATATTTTACTGCTGTAATCACAGCCTTTCATTAAGGCTCTGGGCAAGGATGCAGCACCAATTTTTCAAATATTGTCTGCAGCCATTTAAATAACATTAGATGTACGAAAATACATTCGGTGAAACATGACCATCAACATCTTCTGTCTTCTGTATCTATAATCACAACAGGCACAATGACTTTCTGGTGTTCTATGAAAGTAAAATGTATTTGAAATGAGAAATATAGTAATTCTTTCAATATGTGTTAACGTATTTTGAACTGTCATAGCCTTTTAGAATACAGACAATTTACTGTTGATAATATTCTGCTAAAATATCAAAATTCAGTGTTGCTGGTGTATAAATGCCCTCACACTTCTTTTTGGTATGAAACAAGTTTCCTTTAAATTCAATTTTATCTTCATTTTTATGTACTTTATCAGGCTGCAGGTCTTTTTGTTGAAAAGCATAAATCTCTGACATATTTGGACACTGTAGGATTAGAAATGCCTTCTTTTTTTTTTTTTTTTGATCCACATTGCTTAGTACAAGACCCACAATGCATGAAATTAGTTATGATACCAAAAGTTAGATAAGTCTGTCGTACAGTATGAAGATTAAAATTTAAATGTTGAAGAACCCTTATAGAGAAATTCTGCTGTTTGTATCTTAACATATAATAAGGGAACATATAAGGGATTCCCTCCCTTAGACCTGTTATTTTGGACTTTAATCCTTGCAAAATGACCCTTAGGGGTTACTGTTCCTCTATTTCAGTTAGAAATATGCTCTGTTATGCACAGTATTGATATAAGGTGCTCTAGGTTACTGGTCGTGGTTTAGCTTTGTTTTCCTACCAGAATGAGCTCTCCCATTTAATTGTTTCATTGTAGTATTAGAAAATGGTTGATAATCTATAGAAGTCTGAAATAAAAAATGCTAGTGTGGAAGAAGTTCTGTCATGATCAGAGGTATTGCCCCTTATTGAAACATTCCATTTCAATGCAATGTCTTTTTCTCTGTGCTAGAACTGATAGATGTCTTATGAGTCACTCCTCTGTTCTTTCATTTGATTTGAGTACAGACTTTTACATGAAACTTAGCTTCAGCTCTGTCAGCTAGATCAATAGTCTATAAACATTCAAAACCCTTGGCTGGAGTTGTCAGTTACACAGAGAAAGGAATAAATCCTCTGATGGCTGGTACCAGGCAGTTTTGCCTGTTTCATCCCTGCTAGTTGGATTGCAGCACAGTTTTAAAGACTCTGGCCATAAGGCTTCTTCTTCTAGCTTCCAACAGTACCAATATTACTGCTTTCTTCCTCTTAAATGTTAACACTGCCAGCATATGCCAGATGTCATCTCATTTCCTGAGGTCAGCATACTGGCTTTTAAAATAAGTCTTGTTGTGTACCTTACAATTTAAATATATTCTCTCCATATTTCCGCAGTCCAAATTAGCTTTCAAATGCCTACCCTGTGACCATGAATTAACATCCTTTCTGCTTAGCAGTTAATGTCCTCTCAGCTAATACGTGTGACACAGAGGCATTTAATAAGTCATACCACTAGTCCCAGGATGTTTCAGGAAATTTTCTATTATCATTTGGGGTAGCAAGAACTGCCCTGAAATATTTGATATGCATGCAGTTAAACCAAGATATTTTCTACTGATTTATAGTGCAGAAAAGTATTCCCCAGCATAGCTGAAGCAAAAGATGGAGTTGTTTAAATCCCTAACACAGTAACCCAGTTCCTCAGATGTGGTAAATTCATCTTTCTCTCTCACAACTAATTCATCTCACATTGAAGTGGTAAGATTTTAATACCCTCAATTAAAGATATAAAAAGAAGATTTCATTTGGTCATTGCAGAAAAAAACATATTGGATCCATGTGGTAGAAAAGACTCATACAGGTAAACTACAGTGATATTCAACCCCTAAACACTTTTTCTTTTCCAGTGGTTTCTAATTTCTTTTTGAAACTTTGTTATAGTTGGATAAACTGCTCCTACTGAAAAAAAAAAACCAGCAAAACCAAACCCAAACTAACAACCAAACCTCCTGCTATATGATTTTCAGACTAAGTGGAGTTAGAGGTATGATCTTGTCTTTGTGCTTTTCAACCATGTAGATGCTGGTTTTAATCTTTAGCCAACCACATTTCAGAAAAAAATTATGGCCAGATTCAGCCAGTTGTTATTATGCTCGCTGAGACGTTTGTGTTTAAGTGTGCAATGGGCAATTTGGGTGGGACCCTGGTGCTTAAGAGAGGGCAGTGGTGGGAGTGACATCAAGCAAACTTTCATTCCTTGGTGACAAGAAGTCCCAAGCAAGGGACTCACTGCCACCAGACATCTTCCTAAATGTGATCTTTCTCCATCCAAAGTTATCCATGGAGAGGAAACCCAGGATACACACTGTTTCCCAGAAAATCCTGGGTTCAGCAGTAGCAGTCATTTTTCCCCTTCTTGGTAGCTGGTGCAGTGCAAGATTTTCATTTAAACAAGGACTTTGTGAGATGCTCTCCAGGAGGAAGTAGAGACAGGACACCTGACCCAAACTGACCAAAGAGGTATTCCATACCACAGCACGTCATGCCCAGGATGTAACTGGGAGTTAGCCGGAAGGGCTTGAGGGGTTGGAGGAACAGCTTGGTCGGGCTAAAGTCGGCTGGTGGTGAGATGATGTATTCTCTTCCCTTGTTATTTCCTTTATCATTATTATCATTGGTGGTAGCAGTAGTGATTTGTGTTATACCTTAGTTACTAAACTGTTCTTATCTCAACCCGTGGGAGTTGCATTCTTTTCGATTCATCCCTCTGAGAGCAGGGGGAGGGCAAGAAAGGGGGGAAAGTGAGCGAACGAATTACCTGACCGGGTTTAAACCACTACAAGGCATTTAAGATTTAAACACTTGTGACTTCCATGGATTGTATGTCTTCTTTTTAACAGTAAAGTTATTACATGTAAAAAGAAAAAAAAAATACAAACAACAAAGAAACCTTTATTGAGCTATGTGCTGGGTATTTCACCTATCAGTCAGCCCTGCTCCTGCAGCCACCAAACCCAGGAACACAGAGTACTGCATGTGTTTCCTACAAAAATGTTAGGAGGTGCATCATTTATAAATGCTGAGAAAAATGTGTAACTGACCTGACAGAGCGGCTAACAGTGCAATGTAAACTGCTAATCTCCATTT
The DNA here is from genome assembly GCF_034315485.1 of Pezoporus occidentalis. Lineage (NCBI taxonomy): Eukaryota > Metazoa > Chordata > Aves > Psittaciformes > Psittacidae > Pezoporus > Pezoporus occidentalis. Next base: position 154,756 of record NW_026913209.1, read on the forward strand.
GAAAGTGCACACTATAGTAGGAGCCAACATCCATCCTCAGTGTGGTGGTGGCTGGTCGCAATGCGACCTTTAGATACTGATTGCTGAACTGTGTATCCCCAAGGACAGCTGCAGACACTTCTGATTGCTGTGCTCTGAGATGGCTGGCTGGAAGCCAGGTTTGTGCAGAAACAGTCAAGTCACATTAGTATGGTGCTGAGTTGGAACTAATAAGCCTTGGTAAATCCAAATATGTTTCATACTCCCAAGCCCCTAATTCATTCTTAAAAATGGGATTTTTACCCTGGATCGACATACACATAGCAGTTACAAAGACATTCTGTATTGTGGTGATGCTTTCAAAAGTATTTTTAATAAAAGGATATAAGAATAAATTACTAACAATGGTATAACTAATTTTTGAGCCTGAATAATCATGGCAGCTTGCAACATAGCTCTGTAATTACCATTATTGGATTAATATTGTTAAGTTCTTAGAAATACTAAGGATTGCATTCCTAATAAATCTAACAGTATTGTCTTCTGCCGCATACATACATGAAAAGTATAGCTCTGAGACTTCAGAAAATTCATTCTTCTGCAGTTTTGAAATAGAACGTTTTTTTTTTTCCTCCAATCAGTAAATACAAATAGCAGAAATTATTAGCATTACTCTGAAACTGTACATTCTTTACTTCACTTTAACTGCAGGTATTGCACAACCTTGTATTATTTAATAAAACTGGATGAGATGATTGTTTTTAACATCTAGATAAGCTAAACTTGATGTGAAATGACTGTCTCAATTTAGCAGGTAGACTGTAAATTATGAAGATGTGAGTACACCAAGGAAGTCACGTAGTTAATTTTAACAGTTTTTAAAGCAAGTCAAGTTTCTGATAACACCAAGGAAATGAAAACGAACATTACTTGAACAGAATGCAATATCAGCAAGCTTTTTATCTTTGGTGTAGGCCACTGACTGTAAAATCATCAATCTCACATAGCACTGATAGTCAATTTGGTGGATAAAGAACTGGCTGGATGGCCACACACAAAGAGTTGTCAATGGCTGGAGATCAGTAACAAGTGGCGTCCCTCAGGGATTGGTGTTGGGACCGGTCTTGTTTAACATCTTTGTCGCTGACATGGACAGTGGGATTGAGTGCGCCCTCAGCAAGTTTGCTGATGACACCAAGCTGTGTGGTTCGGTTGATACCCTGGAGGGAAGGAATGCCATCCAGAGGGACCTTGACACGCTTGTGAGGTGGGCTGATGCCAACCTCATGAAGTTTAACCATGACAAGTGCAAGGTCCTGCAGCTGGGTGGGAGCAATCCCAGGCACAGCTACAGGTTGGGCAGAGAAGAGATTGAGAGCAGCCCTGCGGAGAAGGACTTGGGTGTGTTGGTGGATGAGAAAATGAACATGAGCTGGCTTCAGTGTGCGCTTGCAAACCAGAAAGCCAAGCGTATCCTGGGCTGCATCAAAAGGACAGTGACCAGCAGGTTGAAGGAAGTGATCCTGACCCTCTACTCTGCTGTCGTGAGACCTCACCTGGAGTATTGTGTACAGTTCTGGTGTCCTTGACATAAAAAGGACATGGAACTGTTGGAACAAGTCCAGAGGAGGGCCATGAGGATGATCAGGGGACTGGAGCACCTCTGGTATGAAGACAGGCTGAGGAAGTTGTGGCTGTTCAGCCTGGAGAAGAGAAGGCTGCATGGAGACCTCCTAGCAGCCTTCCAGTATCTGAAGGGGGCCTATAGGGATGCTGGGGATGGACTCTTCATTAGGGACTGTAGTGACAGGGCAAGGGGTAACGGGTTCAAACTTAAACAGGGGAAGTTTAGTTTGGATATAAGGAGGAAATTCTTTCCTGTTAGGGTGCTGAGGCACTGGAATAGGTTGCCCAGGGAGGTTGTGAATGCTTCATCCCTGGCAGTGGTCAAGACCAGGTTGGACGAAGCCTTGGGTGATATGGTTTAGTGTGAGGTGTCCCTGTCCATGGCAGGGTGTTGGAACTTGATGATCTTAAGGTCCTTTCCAATCCTAACTATTCTATGATTCTATGATAATATGCTGAAGAAATTAAAAACATTCCAGTTTAGAGAAGTGACGTGTAGATTACCTGAACAGATGAAATGTGTGATTTATCTATATGTCTTTTACAGTTTCAATTCTGCTTCTTGCAGGATACTAAGTATTGCTTCAAAGCATACTGCTATCATAAGCACAAGAATTTTGTAGTCTGTAAAAGATCAGTTATGTTGTAACTTGCTACAAATTGGCAGTTTTTAAGCGGATACTACGTATTTGTTGTCTGCTGTTCACTGAAATATTTGTGGTGGGTTTTAGCCAGTGTTTGCACTGGTTTGACTGCATTAAGTAAGTGATTATTTATTGTTTTTCATTTTTTTTCGATTTCAAAAGCTATCTAAAGCAAAAATCATCGACTCCTATAGTTATAGATGACCTTTTAGATATTTTATATATAAAGAATTATTACAGCATTTGGTTTGTTGTAAAGTCCTCTCATATACAGTAGCAATACAAAGGTTTGAACCAAACTCAGTTTCAGTCTGCAAAAAAGAGTCTCTGGGAGTATTTTATTTCATCTAACCTTTGTGAATGTGTATCTCTGAACTATTCATCCTAAACTTCTTTATAGATGATGAAACGAAAGAGGCATTTCCAGGTGTGATTCATATAACCGTTTTTAGATATCTACTTTGGCATGAGATGAACTTCTGTCTGAGCATCTATTAATGTTCATTAACTGTGAAGGCAGCAAAATCAGTAGTTCCAATGTAGACATCTGCATTTGCTTTCCATGGCTCCAGTGGGCTTTAGATTAGGTCTTAAAAATGTGCCAGCTTTTTCCATAGTGCTCAAAAGCAAAGCTGCCTTAGTGTACTGATACTACAGACAGCAAGAACACTTAATCACCCCCAGTTTCTCCAGAAATTTTTGTAAGAAAAACAGTGTTTGGTTTGATGTTGAGTTAAGTGATTATAATGGTTCTTTTTGACATTAAGATTTGTAAAGCTGAAAAGATCCCTTGTGGGCAATTATGAAAACTTTCTAGGCTTTTTCACATCAGCATGTGGGCAGAAATGGTCCTTTGTCAATCTGCCTCAGTATTACGTTTGCGAATTGTGTGGGATGTTAGTGGCACTGCTGTAATCAGTCAGTCTCATGTAATGAGGCCTTTGTGTTCCTCTGACTGAATTCCTCTTTGTGTGGGAACATGCCTTTTAGGAAATCTTTTAAATTTGGTTTTAAGTTACTGAAGCACAAAGCTCAGTCCCCAAGTGTATATCATTTTCCTTCGAAGAGCATGGGTGTTTTCTGCCCCAACTATAAATAGGCTAAGAAGCTAGAAAACAAAAAGGGGAAAGGGAGGAAACTGATGATAAATTTTCATGTGCTTTCCATTTTGCAGAGTAGATATAGCCTTATAGTCTCAGTCACTAAGAAACAGTGCATGTGTAATAACTGCCATTTCACTTAACTTTTTTTTTGCAATGGTTTAAACCTTCCATAATTGACAGAAGCTTTTAGAGGTTATCTCACTGCCACTGGAGCCTGTAGTACAACTAAGATAGATTAAAAGCACATAATGCGGTGCAGAACTGAGTCCAAAAGGAGATCAAATGAATCTGCTTCTTGAGCTTTTCTCTTTCAAGTCTGTTTAAAATAAGTCTTTGATATCTCCATATTTAAGTATACAAAAGACTTTAATTAGATCACATAATTATTTTTCTAAGAATAGAAGCTATTATACTTCTGTATGTAAAGAACATATTATACAGTGTCCTGGGTTCAGCAGTAGAAGTCATTTTTCCCCTTCTTGGTAGCTGGTGCAGTGCAGTGTTTTGACTTTCAGCTCGGGAACAGAGCTGATAACAAGGATGTTTTGGTTTGGCCAAGGACTTTGTGAGCCTCATGCTCTGCCAGGGAGGAGGGGAAGCCAGGAGGAAGCAGAGACAGGACACCTGACCCAAACTGACCAAAGAGGTATTCCATACCACAGCACGTCATGCCCAGGATGTAACTGGGAGTGAGCTGGAAGGGCTGGGAGACTGCAGGGTTGGAGGAGGTATAGGTCGGAGCTTGGTCGGGCTGAGGGGGGGCAAGTTATCGGTCGGCTGGTGCTGAGGTGTTGTATTCTCTTCCCTTGTTATTTCCTTTATCATTATTATCATTGGTGGTAGCAGTAGTGATTTGTGTTATACCTTAGTTACTAAACTGTTCTTATCTCAACCCGTGGGAGTTGCATTCTTTTCGATTCTCCTCTCCGTCCCTCCGAGAGCAGGGGGAGGGCAAGAAAAGGGGGGGAAGTGAGCGAACGAGTTACCTGACTGGGTTTAAACCACGACAGTTCTTTTTGGCGCCCAACGTGGGGCACGAAGGGTTGAGATAACGACAGATTTGACTGGATTAATAGTCACTCGTCACAATGCTGATTTATTGGCTCTCAGAGTTGTTTTGCTTGATCTCGCAGCTTCAGAATGTTGTAACTTACGTAGAGCCGGTATTTGCTGTGATAGTGTTTATCAAGTATGGGGCTTGGGCTAAGGTTCTTGTCTCACTGTGCTTTATGGCAATGGCTTGTAATACGGGCGGGCTCCAGCAGCAGGGCGGGACGGACGTGGCCGTGGACTTGTACCTGGCCGTCCGGCTGCTCTTCACCGTCCTGGCCCTCACCCTACTCTCCATCCTCGTGAGGCTGCGGGGAGCCGAGGGGGAGCGGCCCCGGGAGCCGGCGGCAGCCGAACCGGCCCGGGAGAGCGGCCCCAGGGACCAAGCGGCGGCGGGAGCGGGGCCGGAGGCCGCGAGGGGACGGCTGCCGGTGGAGGAGGTCGGGGGGGTCGAGGAGCAGAAGGAGGCGGCTGCCGAGCAGCGGGAGAAGGCGGCGGAGGAGCCGAGCCCCGCGGAAGAGCCGAGCCCCGCGGCGGAGCCGAGCCCCGCGGCCGAGCCCAGCCCCGCGACGGCCGAGAGCATTTCCCGGAAGCCGCCCGCCGAGCCCCAGGAGGATGCAGGAGACCAGGCAGCATTTCCCGGCAAGGCGGAGGAGGAAGAGCTGGACTCAGGAAAAGAGAAGCTGGCGGTGGGAGAGCCGGCAAGCACAGCAGCTACACCAGCCCCAGTGACAAGTACAGCAGCATCAACTGAGAGTTCTGAAGGTTTTGAATGGCCTTTGGGTATCCTTGGGACCTGCCTGCTGATCGTGATGGGGATCAGCATGTTGGCACACACACAGAGTGTGTTCTACCCACAACCATTTTGTCTGATCTCAAAAGTTAAGCAGAGTCTGGTTTGGGTCTTGTCTGGGGTTAGACGACAATACAGGGTGACCAAGAGGTTTTCCCCAAGGCTGGGCAGTCATGAGTGGCAGGGTGTGTGGGACAGTATGGGCAAGTATCTAGTCCACTGGGCCCCTCCAGTGCTTTGGAAGCATCAGAGATGGAAGGCAGCTGCATGGAGTCCCCAGCAACAAGCTGCAGAAACTGCTTAAGGGGACAGTGAATTATTTTAAGCCTGGTGGGCCCATGGCACTTCAGGCCATCAGAGCAGAGATGCAACATAGAGATGGACTCATGATCGAGGGGTGGACTTAGCAATGGACACTGTTGCCCAGGTTATTCACGAGTGTGAACACTGCACACAGACTTTCCTGCTCTGGAAGACTGTTACAAGAGATGGAGCCTGACATCATGGACCAGATGGACACAGCAGCTTTATAGGGACTGGTCTGTGCACTAAGATAAGAGTGCACCGAGATAAGAGTGATGGTATATTGAAAATGTGGGATCTGAGCATTACGTGAATGGTATGGAATAAGGGGTGGATAATGTCCTGGGTTCAGCAGTAGAAGTCATTTTTCCCCTTCTTGGTAGCTGGTGTAGTGCAGTGTTTTGACTTTCAGCTCGGGAACAGAGCTGATAACAAGCGATGTTTTGGTTTGGCCAAGGGCTTTGTGAGCCTCATGCTCTGCCAGGGAGGAGGGGAAGCCAGGAGGAAGCAGAGACAGGACACCTGACCCAAACTGACCAAAGAGGTATTCCATACCACAGCACGTCATGCCCAGGATGTAACTGGGAGTGAGCTGGAAGGGCTGGGAGACTGCAGGGTTGGAGGAGGTATAGGTCGGAGCTTGGTCGGGCTGAGGGGGGGCAAGTTATCGGTCGGCTGGTGCTGAGGTGTTGTATTCTCTTCCCTTGTTATTTCCTTTATCATTATTATCATTGGTGGTAGCAGTAGTGATTTGTGTTATACCTTAGTTACTAAACTGTTCTTATCTCAACCCGTGGGAGTTGCATTCTTTTCGATTCTCCTCTCCGTCCCTCCGAGAGCAGGGGGAGGGCAAGAAAGGGGGGGAAGTGAGCGAACGAATTACCTGACTGGGTTTAAACCACGACATACAGTAACCACAAGTAGGCTGTCTCTTTAAGAAAAGAGATTTTTAGTTTACAAAGTAAAGAAAATGTTTATCGAATTCCATTCCTACTTTTTAACTTTGCTATATTCTGAACAAAGTTGGCATGCAACAATTCTATCTTAGTGTAGTAGCTTTTCATAGTAGTCTTAATTATTATCATCATGACTATATCCCAACCTTCCACCTTGCAGGGGTATAGCTAGTACATAGAAGCTCCAGAGATTTTTCTATATGACAGCTAAAGTATACGGTACACTGATTATAATTCTAGTCTGGAAGACATGTTATGTTAGATGAAGTATTAGGGCCACATATGCCAAAAATGTCAGGCCTAGCAAATCAACAGATATTTCCTAGGTATTTGTGAAAGCAGGTTTAACTATGACAATGGTGCCAAAAGTTTTCCTTCTTATCTCAGTAGTTATCAATAAATATCTCATGATACATGACGTTTTGTATTGCAAAGCAGATATTATTCCATTATTATACCATTCACACTATTATTCCACCCCTTCTTTACAGACAGAATGCAGAAAAATAAAATGTAAGAAAAATAACAAGAGATGTGAAAACGTAAGAATTTGTGGAGGATTCAAATTCCCTCAGAAGTCAATATTTTTGTTAATAGTGATGTAAGGGTGAAAAAAGGCAATAAACCATATTGCTTGAAAAGTGCAGAGTTAGCTCAGAGATCCCAGCTGATATACTCTGTGTTGTATAACTTTTTCAAGTGTTTTACAATAAATCTGCAAAGTGAGTAACCAGAATATGGCATAAATAGAATGGATTAGATTCTGCTTCATTGTGACATGAATCACAGACTTGTCTCATTGATAGCCTTCTTCAAGTTAGTGTGCTACCATCGTAAAAATTTTAAGCAGCATAGACTAAAAAAGTAGGAATAAAGAATGAACATTGATTTTCTGAAGAAGTGGTGATAATCTTTCCAGATCATTTTGTTTAAAAATAATAGATATCAGAAAAGGTAACAGATACCAAGACATTATCCTTTCATTTCAACATGGAATTCTGTTATGTCCTCAGGAAAGTTTTGCATATGCTCCCACTGACTTACTTGGAATAAAGAAATGTATAAAAAAGTGGGAAATCAGATTTTAGTTTATAATGTAAGTCTTCTACATTCTCAGGTGACGGGAGCATGAAATCTGTTAGGAAAATTCTAGAAGAATGTACATTTTGAATTCATTGGGAATTGTATTTCAAAATAGACTCTAGTCCTTCCAGATACCAGAGAGAGAGAGAGAGAGAGAGAACACCAAATTGCCTACTATTTTCTCAACTGCCTGTGACATCTAGGGTTAACCAAGTTGATGTTTAACTTTCATTTCCAATTTTAGAAATTCAGGAGGATTTCTTCATCTGATTGTTAAAACAGAATAGGAAATCATGGAAATCCTCATCATGGAAATCCTGCCTGTATGAACATTAAAAGTTGAAAGGCAGCTGCTAAAGTGGGTCTAAGTTAAACCTATGAAGGAAATTTGGGAAAGAAGATTCTTAGTCACATTTTTTTCTACAGTGATCCATTTACCACAGACCGACAATTTATTGATCTCACCTAATTTGAGCCAAGTAAATGTTGGCATATAGCACTTTTCCTCACTTCCTCTATATTCTGAGGAGAGATGCTGCCTCTCAGGACACTCCATCCAATTCTGACTTCCTGCTTGATAACTGCTTGGTGTCGATATTAATGACTTCTTCCACCTGAACTGTGGAGCTGGCTGTCACACAAGAAGGGCATCAACTATTCTTCTCCAAGTACATTTCAATAGGCAGGATTGCCAGATTTTCAGTGCAATTGAGAGTTTCTTGTTCCAAAAGGAGGCATATCAGCAGGTATTGGTTAGCCATTGCATCATACTGGCACGAGCACGAAGACCTCACTTGTCTGATGGGCAGGTTCTATAGTATGTTAAACCAGATTTTTTCTGGTTTTAAAGATTCTCTTATAAATTATCTGGCTGTTCATTGGTAAAGTAAGGTTAAAGAGAGATAGATAGTGCTTATCAAGTTGTGAAATACTTTGACAGTGTATGTCAATTTATCCCCTGATGGCCATGTAAGAATCTTTAAAATGACACCATCACTATACCATAATCATTACAAATGCATATTTTATGTTCCTACTTTGTTATTCAACTGAAAGGCACTGCAACATTTACAATCTGTCTACAGTTACAGAAAACCAGAAGATTCTATTGCTATTTTAGGACCTGGGAAGCTTCAGGCATAGATAACGCAAAAAAAGAGCAACAACAGTCCAAACAGATTTGTAACAAATTTGAGAGATGAAAATGAAATGTTTCCCCTCAACACAATCATGTAGCTCATAGCTGATTTTTAGCATATGAAATTACCTCATAGAATTGTGGCTTTTTCACAGTTCCAGAGGAAGGGGCTGGTAAATGTGAGGAGGCAAGAGAACAAATGGTGAATCAGGGCATCATAGTCTTTTTCCGACTTCTATAAGAAGAGGTATCCACACAGTTTAGGGTATCTTTCTCAGTCTGTTGGTACAGCTGTGCTAACTACATGTGTGAAGAAGGCAGCCAGTTACCCACACACCTTTTCTTCTCACTTGCACTTTCACTAATCCTTTTAGTGAAACAGGCTTTTCACTTCACACTGGTGCTTGCTTTAAGGCAACTAGCACAGGAATCTAGAGAAGTTATTTGTACTCACTGCTTTGTTATGGTCCTTTTTCTTGTTTGTTTTTGTTTTTTTTTTAATCTATTCCATCGTCCTTAATTGATTTCTTTTTTTTTTTTTTTTCTTTTCTTTTCTTTAATGTTTTCTGGGAATAGAACAAATTAATCTGAAAGAAATGCCCAGCATAACTGGGCTAAGGAGAAGCATTATTCCCTAATGGTCCTTAATGTAGTATAGCTTAGTACTAATTGCTCATTACTCAGAAGTCTGGACTGCACATTAATTCCCATTACTTGTGTGCTCTGAAAGCACAGTGGTAAAGGCATTAAGATTTAGAGATTTTTTTTGTTTTCTCTTCTGCTGTTTTGTCTTTTCATGGATGTATAAAAAGACTAATAGGTTTAGTGAGTTACAGGCTGTTAGAAATAATCACAGCATTTCTTCTCCACTTTCTCTCCTTTCAGCTAAAATTGATATTGGAACACTAGCCACATGCATTAGAGCCCAGCCATTACTTTAAACCATCATTTAATTCTGTGAAATGATAAGTACACTTCAGATGTGACTGTGTTTCTGACTGACTTTTTAAGAATATAAATTCATGATGGTCATTTTCTGACAAGCGCGTAAAGAACCTTACTTTGAAGATTTTAATCTGTGTTAGATTTGGATAAAGTAGGACAATGAATTAAGAAGCTACTAATAACTTACTAAGAAGTTGATGTGGCAGACCTGCAAATAAGAAAATTGCAGAAGCTTCAACTCCTTAAATGTAGGGTGATGAAAATCTGTCAAATCTGTAGTTAGTATTAAAATCAGTATTGTCTTATTATAAAATTTAAAGCTAGATTTACAAATTCATTATATTTCAAAGCTAAAAGACTGAAAGTATTGATTTATAAGTATTCTTGAAAAGGAACTGAAACATCAGTTGACAATTTGGTGCTGCTACTAAGTTAGAAAACACAATTTTTAAAGCTTTATAGGAACCTTATGAAAATGAGTAACTAGAGAATGAAAATGGTACACAGAATTCAGTGTAAATTAATTTAAAAATTTGAAAAAGCTCTTATATTTCTAGATACAATACTAGGCCATGAACTGACTATTTACATTTAAGAAAAAGAACTAGATTATTTCAGTGGAAGTATACAGTGCTGATAGGGGGGCAGCAGAGTAAAATGAAGCAGAAAAGGAAAAAAATTACAGCATATAGTCTGGAAAAAGTAGTTACAAAGAGAATATTATAAAAGTCCGTAGAAAACTAAGGGACATGAAAAAGCTAATGAGAGATTTTTAACTACCTTTTCATAAACCAGAAAAGACCTCTATGAAGTTAAGCTGATTCAGGAGAAGTTTGTATACATAGCTGAGAAACTCTTTGACATGCTACACTGTCAACGATAAATTTTTTATGTGGATTGTGAAAGTAGTTGAACAAATTCATCAAAGAAAAATTCTCCACCAGTTAATAGGGTAAAAGCTGCCACCTCCAGTTTAGGATTCCTGAACTTTAATTGCTAGAGGCTATATTGGGAAAATACCACTTCTGCTTGTCATGTTCTTATATCTGTCAGATATCTGCTATGGTCTACAATCACAGACAGAGTCTACAGAGAGACTAACATTTTTTCTGATCCAGCTTGATCATTTTTATGTTCACTTCTTTTATCTTCTTTAAAAAATCTGCTTTAGCAGTCCATGAGCTTAGTCCTTTTTAGTCTGCTGTCATCTCTAGAGACAGCTTTTTTAATCTAAAAATTAGCTGCAAAGCATAAGATTTAAACTAGCCTCTCCCCAGCACCACAAGAACAATTTTAATGATTACTTTGCTATACAATACAAATATTTTTATATTAATAATCACATAGATCTCAACCAAAGTGGCCCCAATTCTAGCTGACAAAACCAGGTGAATAATTTTGATCTTAAGCTTTTGGAATACATATATTCCATTCTTGGTTTCCCAGGGAGCCCAGTGGTCGTTAGTGGTATTTAAGGGACTCAAGAGTAGTGACAGGACAAGGGGTAATGGGTTCAAACTTAAACAGGGGAAGTTTAGATTGGATATAAGGAGTAAATTCTTTCCTGTAAGGGTGGTGAGGCACTGGAATGGGCTGCCCAGGGAGGTTGTGAATGCTCCATCCCTGGCAGTGTTCAAGGCCAGGTTGGGCGAAGCCTTGGGTGAGATGGTTTATTGTGAGGTGTCCCTGCCCATGGCAGGGGGGTTGGAACTAGATATCTTAAGGTCCTTTCCAACCTTAAATATTCTGTGATTCTAAGTGTACGTTTGCCAGCTAACATTTGGCCTTTAGCTGAGTATAGGAAGCTAATCTCTCTATGAACACTTTTGGGTTGATGAAATTATTTGTCAGGCAGAGATTTAATTTGCTTGCTTTTATAATGTGTCTAACCAATAGAGCAGGTATACTGCATGGTATGCCTCACAGTCCTGCTTCCCAAGTCATCCTGAGAGGAAAGTTTTGGAAAGTGTTTTTAGTCCCATCCTGCCAAAGTACTACATTTTTTGTCTTTTGGAAGTCAGTTAAATTTGGGCCAGTCGACAATTTGACCACAATATAGATGTATATAAAAATGACATCTGCAGGCCAGGTTTATTGTCCAAACAGATGCAATATGATAATCCTCATCCTATAGTCTGATGCAAAGCCTAAAAAAGAAAGAGAAACAAAACAAAACAAAACAAACCGGAACAGAACGGAGGGGAAAAAAAGTGGATATCAGGCTGATAACTTGAAGGAGAAAGATGACTGGGACAATATTCTTCATGTGTCACAAATAATTACTTACAGGCTATTTTCTTATGATGAAACTGTACTCCATGTAGAGCCCATTACGTCAAATGTAACATTTCATTCATATCTTATGTAGACTCATCTTATTTCTTTCCTGTGATGATTGTTCTGAATCTAGATAAAGAATAGCTTACAGCTATTTATAGCTCAAGGTGATTTTAACACCCACAAAATATTAAACAGCCGGAACTTCAGATAACAGGAAGTCATCTTTTGGTAAAGAAACTAGAAAAGAGTCCCACCTACAACATATTTCAGAGTTATGTAATTTGTTCATGTATTTTTCAACAAATATAAATTATATAAAAGATATATTATATATTATATATATTTTCATATATATATTATATAATTTTTTTGCAACAAATAAAAATTCTTTTTCTGTCTTGCTGACATTTCTGTAAGCTCAATTCTGCACACTGTTTGTAAAAAAAGTCTTATTATTTTTTATATAAGAAAACGTGTTATCTCTCTCCTTCACTTTAAAAGCCCTCTGACTTCATTGTATTTAGAAAACCCAGTCTGCGCTGTGGCTGAAATCTATGGGGGTTTTACCATTTACTTAAAGGAAACCAGGATTAGGTCTTTATTGATTCAGTGTGATTAATATGTATGATGCTTCTGCAGTTAGTAAGGCCTCTTTAAAGTTGTTTTTATATCCATCTGTAGGAAAAGAATAACAAAAACATGCATATCTTTGCATATCACTTAACAAACATTACATTCATCAAGTTTTCCTTTTCTTTTGCTAGATCTAAACAGAACTCTTGATATTTTGCTAATGCTGACATTAGCTGATCATTTATTAAAAAACCCTCACCATCTTTAATGCACCTTAAAAAAATAATTGAGAACAGCACATGGCTTCAGTTCTGAATACAAGCGTAATCATTCTGTTTTATCTATATGCCGGAAAGCACAATTCCAACCTGATTTCACAGAGTGGAATTTGGTGATGAGTGTTACTGTCCTGAGGCCTCTTTTCACATACTGTACAGCTCTGACTATGAAGTGTTGTAAAAAAAATATTTAGTTTTGCAGTGCTTTAGGGGACTTAGTCTTAATGGAGTCAGTAGGGAATGCTCTGTATTTCTCCATAGAAAAGGACATGGCTCTTCTGAGTTTATATATATCTGTGGATGTCTTTTATTAAACATTACATTTTCCATGAATTTCTATGATTCAGTAATTGTTTCAGGTTTAAGATACTCATTATGTATCATTCATATGGTATGTCTCTGTATCGTTCTTTTGTATGATTATTATTAATATTCCACTGGTATTAAAGTAGTATAGATGCAAGCATGTAGTATTCAGAATTATTAAAGATGACACTGAATTTAGAATTTCTAAACTACCTAGGTTTAGTTTGACTCCTTCATGCATCTGACCCTGAAAATATAACTACCTTGGACCTAAAAGGTTCCTCAATAATTACATAGAATGCTAATCCTTGAACATATGTTTCTTCTGGGGTTGAACTGGAGACTTGGTGTGGTTTCCAGAACCATTTCTGGTGCTTTGCCCTTAAAGGTTACAGCAGAATTCTTGCAAGAAAGGATTTTGATTCTATTTTGCCACTTCTAAATCTGGTTTGATGAAGTTAAAGAAATATGTGAGGGTTAAAGATAATTCAGATAAAATCAGGTACTAACGCTTTTTATAGGACAAGTGGTTACTGGTATGATCAAGGTGCTCAATATTATTGCTTGTTATTATGGATGCCTTCATTGTGTCATTCTTGTCTTTTACCAAAATAAATGCCAAAAACAACATAGACAGGTTTCTTTGAGTGTGATTGAGAAAAGTCATGTGGTGTAAAGGAATGCAGAATCACATCTAGTTCTATGATAAGCTGCAGGCCCACTGTATCCTGCTAGGTTTTATCTCACGCTGATTCTAATCTAATAGGTTTTGCAGATAAAGCAATCACACCATTTAATTCAGGTTGTCTTCTAGTGGGACCCTGATCCTGAAGACTTTTGCCAGGCAGAAATTTCAGCATCACTGGATCATGCTGCAGCCCCTACAGATGCCCATGAGCAAAGAGAGATTTGATTACTAACATTTTTTATTAAAATTTACTCTGATAATATTGACTATAGTTATTAGCTAAGCTTCTGGGTGGTGCGAACAGGTGGTGTCCTCAATCTGCTCCAAACGAGCTTCAGCACACCATGGACCAGATTGCAGTGTTCTCACTCTGAGAGCACATTTTTTTTCTACACATGCTCTTTATCCACTGGAACTTCTTTCAGAGTAACATGCCGTAGTGTTTCATAGCCTGAGTGTAGAATGTCTGTCTACATGATAGGACAAGGGGTAACAGTTAAAACTGAAACAGGGGAAGTTTAGATTGGATATAAGTGTCGTGGTTTAAAACCAGGCAGAGGGCTCGTTCACTCACTCCCCCCGCTTCTTGCCCTCCCCCTACTCCCAGAGGGATGGAGAGGAGAATCGAAACGAATGCAACTCCCACGGGCTGAGATAAGAACAGTTTAGTAACTAAGGTATAACACAGATCACTACTGCTACCACCAATAATAATAATGATAAAGGAAACAACAAGGGAAGAGAATACAACACCTCAGCACCAGCTGACAGATAACTCGGCCCCCCCCAGCCTGACCAAGCTCTGACCAATGCCTCCTCCAACCCCGCAGTCCCAGCCCTTCCGGCTAACTCCCAGTTACATCCTGGGCATGACGTGCTGTGGTATGGAATACCTCTTTGGTCAGTTTGGGTCAGGTGTCCTGTCTCTGCTTCCTCCCGGCTTCCCTTCCTCCCTGGCAGAGCATGAGGCTCACAAAGTCCTTGGCCAGACCAAAACATCATTGTTATCTGTTCCCAGGCTGAAAGTCAGAACACAGCACTGCACCAGCTACCAAGAAGGAGAAAAATGACTGCTACTGCTGAACCCAGGAAAATAAGGAAGAAGTTCTTTACTGTGAGGGCTGTGAGGCACTGGAATTGGGTGCCCAGGGAGGTTGTGAATGCTCCATCCCTGGCGGTGTTCAAGGCCAGGCTGGACAAAGCCTTGGGTGACATAGGTGTGAGGTATCCCTGCCCATGGCAGGGGGGTTGGAACTAGGTGATCATCAGTTCCTTTCCAACCCTAACTATTCTATGATTCCATGAGTTGCTGGTATTTGGCTTTTTGGCTATGCCCATGAATAATGGTATCTTTTCTTGCTACAGTCCTCTAAATTTGTCATTATCCCTTTTTTATTCCCTCATTCTTAAGAGTGGATGAAAATAAGGAGACTTGATCATAATGGTGGTCTATAGGCTGGGCAATGCTTGAAACCTGTCATTCGTTGCTGATATATTGGCTATCCACTTACGGGTATATTCCACCTATCACTGTGGAGTGCTTTTGACTTTGCATTATTATATTTTTCCCTTTTATACCCTTTAACTCTTTTCTGCCGACAGTATTTGTGCAATTTTCAATTTAACTTTTGCAGATACTCAGGCTTACATTCTGTATTTTCTTTTGATGTAAAGGAATAATAGTAGGTTGTTAGTAGAATATTGTTTCAGGCTTATTAATATGTATGATGCTTTTTCTTACCTCTTTTTTTTTAGTTCCTTGAAATGAACTTTTGTAGTTACTTTTTGGCAGGCGAAGAAAAGGATGGCATGGTTATCGAATATCTGAGGTAGAAGCAGAGAGTGGGGGAGAATGTTAATATGGGAAACTCAAGTATAGAATCACAAAATCTGAAAGACAAATGAGAAATAGTATGGGAAAAATATTAGCTGTCTGTTGATCCTTGCTAGTGATACTGGAATAAAATAGGAAACATATGAGGGAATTTGTAAAACTGGGCTGTGAAAGATGGTACTAAACAACTGTTAGGGGAAAGTGGCTTGCAATTTTGGGACTGGAAAAAAATTCAGAACACAGCATTATGAGATAGAGAACATCATACTCAAGGTACAACTACTCTCCTGTGAAAAAATTAAGACTAAGGAACTGACATAGGTAAGATGGGAAAGTGTAGTGAATATGTCTCACGAACAGAAGGATTACGAGGCTACCAGGTAGACTTCATTTCCCATGACAGTGAACAGAACACAGTATGAAATAACAGATTCTGAGCTGAAGAATATATATTATGAGAACAGGTAAAATGTAGAGTGTGATCTTAACCTTGCTTGCTGTGATTACAACAAACTTCAAAGCATTTTATTCTGTATAGATAAGACGTCTGTAAAGCAGGGCCCTAAGCCTGAAAATTATGTGCTAGGATTGCACACACTGAAATGGAACCATTTACTAGAAGGAAGTGCAGCAGGAAGGCCAGGTGACCTCCTTGGATGGATAAGGAGCTGCTGACAAAAATTCAAAGGAAAAAAGAGGCTTATAAAAGGTGGAAGCAAGGACAGGCGGCCTGGGAAGAGTACAGGGGATGTTGTCCAGGAAGTTAGGGACCAGGTTAGGAATCCTAAGGCCTAGTGTCCTGGGTTCAGCAGTAGCAGTCATGTTTTTTTTTCTTTGTGGTAGCTGGTGCAGTGCTGTGTTTTGACTTCCAGCCTGAGAACAGTGTTGGTGAAGCCGATGTTTTCAGTTGTTGCTAAGTGATGTTTACCCTGACCAAGGACTTTGTGAGGCTCATGCTCTGCCAGGGAGGAGGGGAAGCTGTGAGGAAGCAGAGATGGGGCGCCTGACCCGGGCTAGCCGGGGAGGTATTCCATACCACAGCACGTCATGCCCGGGGTGAGGGCTAACTGGGAGTTACCCGGAAGGACACGGGCTTCCGGGTGGAACTCGTTTTCTTGGCCGGTGGTATCGTATTATCTTCCCTTGTTATTTTCCCTTATCATTGTTGTAGTTGATAGTAGCGGTGGTGATTTGTGTTGTACATTGGTTGCTGGACTGTTCTTGTCTCGACCCGTAGGAGTTGCACTCTTTTGATCCTCCTCCCCGTTCCTCTGGGAGTGGGGAAGGGGAGAGCCCCGGTGGGGGGGGGACACGGACCTCGATTGTTGTCAGCTCGGCACCACTCACTGGGAGTGAGTGAACAAGTTGCCTGACTGGGTTTAAACCACGACACCTAGTTAGAATTAAACTTGGCTAGGGAAGTTAAGGATAACAGGAAGGGAGTCTATAGGTATGTAGCGAGTAAAAAACAGACGAGGGACAATGTGGGCCCCTGTGGAAGCTATCAGGAGAACTAGCTACCCAGGACTGAGAGAAGGCTAAGGTTCTGAATGACTTCTTTGCCTCAGTCTTCACAGGAAAAGGCTCTGACTAAACCACCCAAGTCTTGAAAGTCAGGCGCAGGGACTGTGAGAATGAAGACACAAGGTCCACTCTAGGAGAGGATCTGGTTCAAGATCATCTTAAAAACCTGAACATGCACAAGTCCATGGGACCTGATGAAATCCATCCGCAGGTCCTGAAGGAGCTGGCAAATGAAGTTGCGAAGCCACTGGCCATCATGGCAGTCAGGTGAAGTTCCCGACGACTGGAAAAAGGGAAATATAACACCAATTTTCAAGAAGGGGAAAATGGATGATCTGGGGAATTACAGACCAGTCAGTCTCACCTCTGTGCCTGGCAAAATCTTGGAGCAGATTCTGCTGGAAGGCATGCTAAGGCACATGAAAATCAACAAGGTGCTTGGTGACAGCCAGCATGGCTTCACTAAGGGGAAATCCTGCCTGACCAAGTTGGTGGCCTTCTATGATGGGGCTACAGAACTCATGGACAGGGCTAGAGCAGTTGATGTCATCTACCTGGACTTGTGCAAAGCGTTCGACACTGTCCCACACGACATCCTTGTCTCTAAATTGGAGAGACATGAATTTGATGGATGGACCACTCGGTGGATAAAGAACTGGCTGGATGGCCACACACAAAGAGTTGTGGTCAATGGCTCAATGTCCAGCTGGAGACCAGTAACAAGTGGTGTCCCTCAGGGATCGGTGTTGGGACCGGTCTTGTTTAACATCTTTGTCGCTGACATGGACAGTGGGATTGAGTGCGCCCTCAGCAAGTTTGCCGATGACACCAAGCTGTGTGGTTCGGTTGATATGCTGGAGGGAAGGAATGCCATCCAGAGGGACCTTGACATGCTTGTGAGGTGGGCTGATGTCAACTTCATGAAGTTTAACCATGCCAAGTGCAAGGTCCTACACCTGGGTCAGAGCAATCCCAGGCACAGCTACAGGTTGGGCAAAGAAGAGATTCAGAGCAGCCCTGTGGAGAAAGACTTGGGGGTGTTGTTTGATGAGAAAATGAACATGAGCCAGCAGTGTGTGCTTGCAGCCCAGAAAGCCAACCGTATCCTGGGCTGCATCAAAAGGAGCATGACCAGCAGGTCAAAGGAGGTGATCCTGCCCCTCTACTCTGCTCTTGTGAGACCTCACCTGGAGTATTGTGTGCAGTGCTGGTGTTCTCAACATAAAAAGGACATGGAACTGTTGGAACAAATCCAGAGAAGGGCCACAATGAAGATCAGGGGACTGGAGCACCTCCTGTATGAAGACAGGCTGAGAAAGTTGGGGCTGTTCAGCCTGGAGAAGAGAAGGCTGTGTGGAGACCTCCTAGCAGCCTTCCAGTATCTGAAGGGGGCCTATAGGGATGCTGGGGAGGGACTCTTCATTAGGTACTGTAGCGATAGGACAAGGGGTAACGGGTTCAAACTTAAACAGGGGAAGTTTAGATTGGATATAAGGAGGAAATTCTTTCCTGTTAGGGTGGTGAGGCACTGGAATAGGTTGCCCAGGGAGGTTGTGAATGCTCCATCCCTGGCAGTGTTCAAGACCAGGTTGGACGAGGCCTTGGGTGATATGATTTAGCATAAGGTGTCCCTGCCCATGGCAGGGTGTTTGGAACTAGATGATCTTAAGGTCCTTTCCAACCCTAACTATTCTATGATTCTATGATTCTATTCTAGATGAATTGAGAAAAATATATAATTTATACTGACTTTGTAAATTAAAGGATAAACTGATTAATCTCTACTTGTTTAAAATAAATAAACTTTCGTTTTATCAGAAATCAGTTAGTAAGTGGCATTAAGGTTACATTCCTGAATCTGAAAGTAAACATAGACAAGTCATTGATTTCAGAATGTTTGAAGCATGGAAAAAGTTTAGGTCTGAACTGTCCAATCAATAACCACAATGAAAGTCTCGAATAATCTGAATTAATGAATCTTCGTTAATATTATACTTCTACCAGAAATGTTAAAATCAAACATTGCATCTATAGCAATGTTGTTGTTTTTAATCCAGCTTTATCAGCAAGGGTTTAATTTATCATAGTCAAAACCACTGCTGATATAAGTGGAAAAGTACTCAATAAAAAAAAGAAAAAAAGAATGATTTAGAAGTATTTACAACTACTGAAGTCGATATTTCAACAATATTTTAGAAATAAGTAATAAACTCAGTTAAAAATTAAAGCTTTCCGTAAAAGAGTGGGAGGTCTTTTAGAGAGTCCATTGCATATTAATATGTGCATGTTTGTCATGAGGCTGAAAATGATTACTAATATCAGGGTAGATCTGAATGATGTTTTGCATTCTTTGCCAGGATATAAGTTGGCATACCACCTTTGGATATGACTGTCTGAGGTGGGTTGGCACCACCTAGCAACTAAACATGCACAAGCTGATTGCTCCGTAACCCCCAAAGATTCTGTAGATTCTGTGATTCTACGATTCTTTCTTGGAAAGCCTTATGTGCCACATGCAGGATGATAAGGGATTAACATGGGGGATATAACCAGTCTTCCAGAAATACCTATCCCTCATTGACTTCTTCTTCCTCCTGATGGAGTTTACTGCTCCTCGAGGAGGGGAGACAGAACAAAGTGCCTGCTCATGCCTTAGCTGAAGGGTGCAGAGTCTGTCATGTAACTTAAAACCATCTCTGCATGTCACTTAACCTGCAAGACACTGTACAGGCACACTTGAAGCACAAGCACAAAATCTTTCTAAGTGACTCTGTTGCAGGGGTTATCATTTCTAAGAGAGAGTGCCTAGAGACTCCTTGAACTGATACTTTAGGTTTCACAAGTGCTTTTCTGTCTGTGTCCCTGTATAATACATTAATCACTAAGTTATTCTCACTTTCTTGGTGAGCAAAATGGTATGGAAAGCATTATGGGCTGTTTAATACAAGGTCATTTTCAATGCTTATAATATTTATTAATTTGTAAAAAAAATGATTCATCTCATAGCTTTGAATCTCTTTATTTATCAGCTGAATGATTAAAGTTCATGTCAATTCTACTATGTTAAACAGGCAAATCAAATCTTTACCTGTACTGGAACAAACAAGACATCTTTTGTCCTTGCCTGAAGTGACAATGCCATTGCCTTGAGCTTACATCTATCATTACCATCAGTTAATTAGAATGAACAAAATATTTAAATGCCCTCACTCTGATTTTTCATTCAGGACTTCTTCAAGCATTGCTACAACTGTCAATCATTTCAGTCCTTCAAAAATGTTTATAAAAATTAGTATGTTTCAATAAGTATTATTTTTTTGTTCTGCAAGGTTCAACAGCAGGAGGTAATGAGTCCCTTCTGTGTGTAGGCTTTTAAGCTTTATCTCAAAAATGTTTTCTCAAGCTCCTTCTAACCTCATTTTCTCTGTTGAAATTATGTCATCTTTCTCTTGGAGAGGCAGTACGCTGCCACTTCAGTTACAGATATTCCTAAAATGTTCTGATTAACAAAGAAATAAAAGCATAAGAATATTTTATCTAAAACTATTATTTTAAAGTGGATAACTAGAACTGCTGTATTAATAAAAGTAAGAATTTTGATACTATTTGTCAAATTAAACAGAATTTAAAGTGTTAAACCATGACTTGTGGTGAATGAAGTCTAAAGGTGTGAACTTTTCTAATCACAAAAGAAAATGGCACACTTCCAGTTACTTTTTTTCACTGCCTTTCATTTGTTGTGGATAAGTATTTTCTTTCTTTGGGGATGTAAAAGAAGGCTGCTGAAAGAATAGTATGTGATGGAAAACTATGGGTGAGTGAAACAGCAACCAGCTGTGGAAATGCTAGCTGCTGGGGAAAGGCAGTTACCATACAAAATTAATTCTTATTCTACACGGGCCAAAAATCACCCCTGGAAATTCTATCCTATGTATAAACTCTGTGGGTGTTCACATATACACATAAAATTGAGCAAACAAGAAGCTTGTTTATAAATGGCAAATCATCCTACCGGAACCTTAGTGCTTTATAAATAAATGCTTGATTATAATCCTGGAGTGGATTTTTAAGAGCAGAAAACACTGAAAGCTGTTTTGAGTAACCTTTAGCCTCTATTTGTGGTATCCAAAAATGAATTGTCATATGCATCAACACCAAACATAGCACTTCAACAGGAACCCGCTTTACCAGAAAGCCCACCATAACAATCCCTCTGAATTTTTTATATTTTATTTCCTGTTTTAAAATGTGGAATATCTGTGTTTTGCAACAGCGATGCAGCAATCATAAGTCTCTAGATATCAAGAAGGAATAAACTGTATAAAGTAGCAGTTTCCTTTACTAGAACCATGGCTGTAGATGTAAGAAAAAAGACAAGGTTTCAGGCATGCAAGCCCTCCAGATATAGGTCAGGTGTAGAAGCAACATAGCTCAGATTAAGTGTAGGCTGGGAATAATTGCTCTCAGTTTAACTTAATTATGTTAATGAGACAATCCAACAGGAAAGTGTAGGGTTTTGGTATCTATGAGACATAAAGGGAAAGAGAAAAAAACATTTGGATCACTGTGAAACAGACATCATAAACCGCAGCTGGAAGCAGCACAAATAGTAGCATGTCGTGAAACCAATATTTCTACTAAATCTAATATTTTTGGTATCCAATGGAATAAAAAATTGTAGTTCACAGCCTCTTCTTCTGAGGCTGAAGTTGTTTTGAGTTTATTGCTCTTCTTTGAAGTTCAGGGGTGAGAGGTCAGAGGTGGTGTGGATGCTCAGTGGAAAGTGTTCCCCCTATTACTAACCAGGTGTTTTTGTCTTTTATTGCCTGTCTGTGAGTTTATTCTCCTTTGTAGTTGTTTGGTTTCCTCCATGAGAGATATTAGGTGCATCAGATGAAGTATTTCTGCAGTCTGAATACAGAGACTCTGATAGCTCTTTTGGCATTAGAGTGGACACCCTGATGTGTATTGAACTAAATCAAGATTAAGAATATCAAATTTCCTTCTCTTTTCCAGTTGACAGGAATAAAATTCAAAGTGACATGCATAAAAAATTTCAGTTCCAGAATCTCTCACTCCTTCCAATAAGCAAAAGTTCTTTACATATTATGTATTTCTGCAAACAAGGGTGACAGGTTCTGCACACCTGTTTTCATTTGAGTTATGTGGTATTTTGTTACTGGTGCAATGTTGTATATCCAGTTTAAATATTCCTTGACTGTTGTCTCCATTAGTTGGTCTATAACATTAAATTTTAAGGAAAACTCTTGATATTTACTAAGCAGTAAAGCCAAAGGGAGACTGGTTTATGATCACTGATGTTAGGCTTAAAGCATTTCTATAAATGGGGTGATTCTTTATTGGGAATGCCACAAACAGCACTTTTTTTCAAAAGATCAATCGGAATAAAGAAATCCTATAATTCTACCATTTATAACTACTAAAAAATAAAGAACTTGCTTCATATGAACTTTGTGATTGCTGTGCTAAGCCAAATAAGTGCCATTTTCTTTTTCAGAACATATTTCACACTGACTATTGAACAGTCATATCAATACTTCAGAGGAAATAACAGAAGTGTGAAGGATTATTTAAATTTAAGGGGTAAAACAGTTGTGCACTGATATAAATGAGAGAAAGCAGAATATATCCTAAAAATACATACTATCTAGTCATATTGACCAAATAGTTAAATTAATATAGCAACTGAACTTCTTTCTGAGACAATAAAAAATGACATCTAAACCAGCAGTATTGCAAAGGAGAACCTTAGGACGTTTGAATAGCATCTTTTCAGTTGGAAGGTACCTACAACGATCATCTAGTCCAATTGCCTGACCAACTTAGTGCTGATCAAAAGTTAAAACATTCTTAAGGGCGTTGTCCATATGCCTTTTAAACACTGACAGGCCTGGGACATTGGTGACCTCTCTAGGAAGCCTGTTCCAGTGTTTGATCACTCTCTTGATAAAGAAATGCTTCCTAATATTTTGTCTGGTTCTCCCCTGGCACCCCTTAGAACCATTCTCACACATCCTGTCACTGGATACCAGGGAGAAGAGATCAGCATCTCCCCCTCTACCTCCCCTCCTCAGGAAGCTGTAGAAAACAATGGCATTGTTCCTCAGGCTCCTTTTCTCCTAACTAGAGAAGCCCAAAGTCCTCAGCTGCTCTTCACAGGACATTCCTTCCAGCCATGTTCCTTTTGGCGCTTTCACCAGGTTTGTTGTCCTCCTCTGGATGCATTCAAAGGCCTTCACATCTTTCTTAAATGGTAGGGCTCAGAACTGCACACAGTACTCAAGGTGAGGCTGTACCACACTGACTATAGTGGGATAATCACCTCTTTTGACCAGCTGGTTATGCTGTGTTTGAGGCACCCTGGGATGTGCTTTGCCCTCTCAGCTGCCAGGACACACTTCTGAGTCCTACTAAACCTGCTGTCAACCAGCACCCACAGATTTCTTTTTGCAGGGCTGCTCTCCTGCCATTCCTCTCCAATTTATACTTGCACCTGGTGTTACTCTGTCCAGTGTGCAGAATCCAGCATTTGGCCTTGTTAAATTCATCCCATTAATCATTGCCTAATGCTTCAATCTAGATTCCTCTACAAGACAACTTGTCCCTCAAGACAGTCAATCACACTTCCCAGTTTGGTATCATCAGCAAACTTCCTAATGGTGCATTCAACTCCTGCATCCAGATTGGTGATAAACATATTGAACAGAACTGTCCCTAAAATTGAGCCCTGAGGAACACTGTGGGTGACTGGTTAGCAGCAAGATGTAGCCCCATCCACTACAATCCTTTGAGCTCTGCCTTTCAGCCAGTTCTTCACCCAGCACACCTGTCGTGGTTTAAGCCCAGTCAGCCACGCAGCCATTTGCTCACTCCCTCCCACTTCCTCCCCCCAGCTCCCAGAGGGATTGGGAGGAGAATCGAAAGAATGTAACTCTCACAGGTTGAGATAAGAACAGTCCAGTAACTAAGGTATAACACAAACCACTGCTGCTACTGCCAATGATAATAATGATAAGGGAAATAGCAAGGGAAGGGAATACAACCGCTCACCACCCTCTGACCAATACCCAGCCTGACCCAAACAGTGATCTAACCCTTCCATGTAACTGCCCCCAGTTTCTATAGTGGGCATGACGTGCTGTGGTATGGAATACCTCTTTGGCTAGTTTGGGTCAGGTGTCCTGTCTCTGCTTCCTCCTGGCTTCCCCTCCTCCCTGGCAGAGCGTGATACTCAGAAAGTCCTTGGTCAGACTAAACATTACTGAGCAGCAACTAAAAACATCAGTGTTATCAGCGCTGTTCCCAGGCTGAAAGTCAAAACCACAGCACTGCACCAGCTACTAAGAAGGAGAAAAAATGACTGCTACTGCTGAACCCAGGACAACACCATGAACCAGCTCATCCCACAACTCCAGAAGAATTCTGTGAAGGACTGTATCAAAGCTTTACTAAAGTCCCAAAAAAATACATCCATTGACTCCCCTTCATGCACTAGGCAGGTGACTTTATTGTAGAAGGATATCAAATTTGTTAAAAAGGACTTTCCCTTTGTGAATCCATGTTGACAGTGCTTGATGATTATATTGTCCTTTGAATGCCTTTCAGTAGCACCCAGTATGATCTTCTCCATGATTTTTCCAGAACTGAGTTTAGACCAACAGGTGTGTAGTTTCCTGGGTCTCCCCTCATGCTCTTGTAAACTGGCTACTTTCCAGTCAGCAGGGTCCTCCAGAGAATCCCAAAACCTCTGGTAGATGATGCACAGGAGTCCTGCCATAATATCTGCTAGCTCCTTTAGTACTCTGGGGTGAATCCCATCAGATCGTATGGACATTCAGATGATAAAATTGGTCACTTATGATTTCAGCACCCTCAAATGGAAAGTCAAAGCTCCTGCAGTAGTGATCTTCCAACACAGAGGACTCGGAAATCCAAGGTCTATAATTAATATTAAAGACTGGGGCAAAGCCCCTCAATGAATGCCTTGCTTTTTCTTAATCCGTATTTTTCAGGTGACCATCTTCATCAAGTATGGGTCCAATATTTTTCTTTGATCTTCTTCCATTATTAACATACTTTAAAAAACCTATTTTGTTGTCTACACAATGTTGCACTAGATAAGTCCATTGTTTTATGGAGAAATGTATGATCCAGGAAGTTTTGTACTAAACATTAATGTTTTTCCCATTAAATAAACATGAGGACTGAGATTCAGCTCACTTAAATATGAATGTCTACATCTGAACTTAGGTCCCTTGTACTCAGTGGATAGCATCGTGTGTTTTCAGAGTTATTTTAGCTGCCTGTTTTAAAACAAGATGAGTTGGGCCCTGAAAGTGCCCATTTGGAGGATAGGATGAATCACTCAGCTGAAGAGGTCTAGAGTATCCACAGCAAGAAAGAATGAATACCAGCCAATTAATATTTCTGGCCCAGAATTAGATCCTCTATTTTCATCACTGGCAAAAGTTCTCTGGAAAAGATCTCAGACTTGGAATGATGCACAGGGACAAATATGGAGTTAGACCCTTCTTGACAGCCTTGCTTTGGATGTATTTTATCTTAGGTATTTTTTTTTTCAGGTGAATTCACATAAGTATTTTCATGAGGCAATTTTTATTGTTTTGTTGTTTTACACAGTCAGTGATCTCTTTGTGAGGATGAAGTACCTGGAGGTGTGTCCTGATGCCTCATACTGAACAGCATCTTATTCCTCAGTTGTCCCATTATGCTAAGTATATGCATTCCTATAGTGAAAATCAAGTTAAAATATGTCAGCTGTCATAGTTTGTCCCTTATTACTCCTTATGTTCTGAAAGAAATTAAATTCCTTTTCAGAAGTGTTCTGAAGTGTCAAACACCTTTGTTATAGCATGGTGTTTATATAGTATTTGGGTTTCCTTAAATGGTCCAAAATAAATTCTGTCAACTATTAATTTGTTGTAAAAATAATTTGAAAACCTTCATGACATTTCTTGTTGAAAGTGTCATGCAGGTAAAGGTCAGCTTCCAAACATTGCCAATAAAAATCACTTCATAAGATTAAATTGAAAGATTTACAACAAAATAACTGTTGTTTTTTTTTATTATATCTTTAATGTCAGGGTGATACATAAGAATTCCACCCTGGCAGTTTGATTGTGTAAATCAATTAATGCCTGCACCTTCTTTTATATTTCCATTATAAAATACAAATTTCATGCAAGGAACAAATGGCAACTAGTACATTCTTGAATGTCATAAACATATTCATGAGTTCTACTCTAAATATTTTAGTGCATCGCATCATAAAGGACACACCTCATCAATAAAATACAGATTTATGTCACAGCAAAACCCCCAGTTTTATAACCCTACTGATAGTATTTTAAATCCAAGCTAGACTACAATACATAATAAATTAGTTGTGTAATTAGGTCATGCCAACTGTTAAGACCAAATAAAAGATGACTTTAATTTTCGTAATTTAAACACATTAGCTAAAATCAGCAATAAATATTTTAGAATTTTGGCACTTTTTAAAATTAAGTAACACAAATACGACATGTAGATATGGGTTTGTATTAACTATTTTATATGATTTTTGATTTTAGACCTTTTCAATTTCCTAGCAGTGCATGTAAGACAATCATCAATCATTATTTTACAAAGCTAGCCCTGAACTTCAGTGATGAAATTAGATTCCCTGTAGAGAGCCACTATACACATACCTTAATCCTGATTTAAGGCAGTCTGCAAATACAGATAAGCAAATGAGTGTATATATCATTTCTGAAGAAGATTCATAGGATTGTCTTTACAAAGTATGTGAAATGATTAACAGGCTACCAAGCATTCTGGACAGAATGTGCCACATGGATATAGACACTGTTATCCTGCTAAAACTGCATGTGCTAAAGGATGTCCCATTAGCAGAGAGAAATGAAATAAACCCGGAACTTGTCAAGGTAGTTAAAATCTATCATATTGAATAAATTCAGAGACCAGCTGGCTAGTCTAGCTGTATGGCTACTGTTGTAAATCCAAATTGTCTTGAAGATTAAAATAAAATCATCAAACATGGTCTCAGTTAAAAGGTCACATCATTCTTCAGACTGCAGGTTATCTTCAGCATTTTATATGAATCAAGAATTCCAGCAACCTTAGTTCTGTAGAAAGAACCCAAAGTACCTAATCTGCAAGTACACTATTAAGATAAGACTCTGTGGGATTTATTATTTTATTTTATTTTATTTTATTTTATTTTATTTTATTTTATTATGTTAATTTATTTTATTTTTATTTTATTTATAATTTTCTATTTATTTATTTATTTAAATTTATTTAATCATCTCATTCATGTTTTATTTGTATATATGTTGGTCATCAGGAGGGAATTAGGATTCTAGCAATTGATATCTACAGACACTAATCAGAAAAACAGGGATTCTTGTTACATTTATATCTTCTGAAGACATTCCCCTGCCATGTGGATACAAATGATTTATCTGGACATTGACAGAGCTCTGCTAAGTCCAAGGACTGGAGCCAGATCCCTGGTAAGGTGAAGCACTAATGTAAAGTTTCCGACCTTGTGCACCAGGCAATTGGAGGATGCACTAAAACACCTCTCTCAAGGCAATATGTCTAAGAAATGAGTCAGCAATGGTGAAAGATTTGCTTTTCATTGTGTTCCCTTTCAGCTTATATCAAGCAAACACCTCTGGTTGCTTGTAGAGAGCTGTAGGGATGACATGAAGTAACTGGAAGACGTTGAAAGACCTATTAATTACCTCTGAGTCAGAGAAGGATCAGATATAAAATCTGGACATATCTGTTCTTACTTCTCATAAATCTCAGAAAATCTCCCAGGTATAAAAGGGTGAAAAAAATATCTTTTTACTTATAGGATACTCTAGATTTATGATGAGATTAACCACAAGCTACAAGATTTGATATTAGGAGCTCTCATTATTTAAGAAAAAAGTTTATTGTCAGTAACCTGGTTTCATATTTGTAGTTAATAAGCTTTTGGACAATACCCATCCAAATACTACTGCTATGTCTTCAATAGGTAGAGATGAAATTTTATGAATTACCTGTGGTTTGTATGCAAAAAAAAGAGAGAAATTGCAGTTTAGTTACCTTCCAGCATAGGTCTGTATGCATTTGACACATTAAAAAAATTAGTCTATGTCTTATAATCTGGGTAACAGGGTACTGAAAATCAGACTGATTTTACTAAAATATTTCATTATAATTGAGAAAAATCCTTACCTGGTACTTAATAATTTATGCAGCAAAAATACCATGTTTTATTTTGGCTATTATAGTTACACAAGTCAACAAATTTACAGGAACAAGAAAAGCGTATAATCTTTGTGATTATTCATGCAGTTAAATGTTATGTCATTATAAAGTAAACTTATTTTAGAAATATGGAGAAATATGTGGAGGTACTTCCACTTTCATTACTTTTTCTGATATACCCAATATTTTCAAGCATTTTTCTTCTGTAAAAAAAAGAATTAGCCATCAGAAAATTTTCATATAAATTCTTTAACCTGTGATATAACTAGGACTGTTTTTTAAAAAATTAAACTTGTTTTTAATGAGGTCATTAATATCTCTTTGATAAAAGGATTAGCCAATAATTTTGCTGCTACCATGTAAATGATTACAGGTACTACTGTAAACTTTAGTCTTAAAAAGTTTTATTGTCAAGTGGGTTTAAAAGTACTTATTCCCTAGTTTTGTGGTAATTCATATAAAATGAACTAAAATAATTCAAAAGTGAAATTGCTTTCACTGTACACTTAGGATGAAAAGAGTTACTCTGTTGAGTCTTCAGATACAGAGTTTTTATTTCTGCATTTGGGCTGGTAAAAGAACACATGGAAATATTAGTAGATACCAAAATTTCCTTTTGTATCCTTACCAATTTGGGCATGAAGAACAGAGAGAAATTTGTACTTATATATTCAAGCCTGAACTTTTATGAATGTCTTTGTGTTGAATTGGAATTACACTTAAAAGAGAACTATTTTCCATTTCAGAAACTGCTTAAACATTACCTCATTGGTAATTTATTGGTGGATTGGACTTTATTGGTGGACGAAAGACAGACACATATTCTGACCTTTAAACCAAGAACTGAATCATGACTGCTGAAGTTGAAGCACTTGTTTTTTTTCAGGATACAATCCAGCAGAAAGTCAATGTTTTATTTAAAATGAAGAACACAATTTTATGGACATATATGTTACCTTATAGTTGGATGCACCTGGTTTAACCTGTTCTTTTTCTTGATTAAGCAACTTTAGCGGAAGTGATCAGCAGCACTGGAGCAGAGCCAGGTACCAGCAAGGAACAGATTGTTAGAGTTGTATCACAGAGGAAAAATGGGTTGTTAGCATCTGTGTTAGAGAGGTCAGTGGGGAGTGAAGTCACTATCAACAGTGCTCTTCTAAAAAAAAAAGACTGCTAACACCCATAAATGTTACACAAATTTATCTCAAAGTATGATGTACACCATCTACTATGTTAAATATCCTCATGGAAAAATATGTGTGTGAGATCATACAGCCTCTGTGCACCAGAAGGGATCTGACACATGCAGTTAATAAAGGACAGGAGCATTTTTTTTCAGAAATAACCACTGACCTACCAGTCCCAATCCTCTGGGGGTCTGCAAAAGACCTTCACAACAAGAAAATGAACACTAAAACTCGTAACTCCAGTGGGTACTAAAATGTATGAATTCAAGACATGTGCCAGTTTTACAGTATACTTTTATTCTCCTTTCAACCCAGAGTGAGTTTGATGCTTTTCACCAGTACAGGCAAAATTTAAAGCTATCATTCAAGATAAGGTGTCGGGTCCAGAGTTGATTTGTTCTGCTCTGGATGTGGGAAGTGAAGTGAGTAGACGGACAAACCTGGAGCAGAGTTAATGTGCAATCAAAGAAGCATCTCCAAAGAAAGTCAGGCGTATCCTAGGATGCAACATCAAGCGTAGCTAAGATGTTTAAAGGAGTGATTTTTCCCCTCTATCTGGCAGTTGTGAGACTGCATCCGGAGGGTTGTCTCTGGTTTTTGACTCCACAGTGCAAAAAAAACATACTGCAGTGAGTCCTGCGGAGAGACATCAACATCAGAGAATGGAGCACAGGTGTACAAAGAGAAGTTGGAAAAAATGAGCTTGTCCCGCTGAAAAAAGCTAAAAGGTAATCCTTCTGCTTCTTGAGCCTTCTAATGGACTATTCTGAGAGTGCAAAGGTTAGAGACAGTGGACACAAGTTGGGCACGGGAAATTCTGACTAGAAATAAAAAAGAAGTTTTCACCAGGAGGGTGGCCAAACACTGGAAGAGGGTGCCCACTTGTGGACCTCCATAACTGGAGATAATCAAAACAAGACTGGGCGAGGCCCTGAGAAACCCTGGGGAGTTGGAACCAGATGATCTTAAGGTCCTTTCCAAACCTAACTATTCTATGATTCTATCTAGACTGGCCCTAAGCAGAAGATCAGACCAGAAGTCCTTTCCAACATAAATTATTCTGCTTTCATCATTCCTAGGAACTCAGGATGGTGTTCCTATTGATAGAAAAGGGAAGCATTAGTGCTGCCAGCCATTTTCTCTCATTTTACCTATCTCGGGTACAGGAAAAACAGAGCAGCTGGGCTCTAAATGAGTGTCTTTTCTGTCTTCACAATCTTCTGTACCAGCCAATGCAATTTTGCTATCAAAAAATACCAATATCAGTTAGGTATTCAAATCTAAAATGAAATGAGGACGCCTTCAACACCTGAGCGGGGGGAGATCAGCGTCCGGGAGCCTCAACTCAGAGCTTCGAGAGCCACCGAGGGAGCCTCGAGTCCTCGACAGGACCTGCCCAGGAGCCGGCAGCTCAGCTGACGCCAGCAGCTGACTCACACGGGGCGGAGCCAGGAGCAGCGGCACCAGCCCCGAGTGGGTAAAAACCTGCCCCAGGGAGCGCGGCGAGGCAGTTTGTGCGGGCAGGCGAGCGGGACGGTGAGCACTCGTCCTGTGAGCAGGGCCCGGTCCGGGAGCTCTGCTCTGGCTGCCCCGGCGGTGGCAGCGTAGGCACCCAGACAGAGCCGGTGAGAGGGGAGGCTGCGGTGCAGAGCTCGGGGTGCAGAGAGGAGAGTGCCTGCACCGGTCTGGTGAGGGGAGGGTGCGCAATGGGCAGGGCTGCACTCGGTGCTCCCTGGTGCAGGGCCTCCTGCAGCAGGGGCTGAGCTGCGAGATGCTGTCAATAGACTGCGAGATGTCAGGGAAGCTGAGAGGAAGCAGCAATGCTTGCTCCCCGCCCAAACTGGGCAGGGGCCTCGAGCTTCACCTCTGCCTCATGAAGGAAAGAAGGAGGCCGTTAAGCGGGGAAGCTGGGAATTAGTGACAAAAAAAAAAAAAAAAGGAGGAAAAGGACAACCGAAAGCAAGGGGCTTCCCCCTAAATCTCCTGTCCCCACCCAGAACCACTTTGCTGTCCTGCAGAGGGCTAATGAGAAAGCGCACTCGAGCCAGAAACAGCTGGCTGGTGCAGTGCTAAAGAAGATCTCTACTGGTGCTGCTAGGAAAAAGCGGCGGGTCGTAGTAGTAGGGGACTCTACATTGAAAGGGACAGAAGCACTTCTCTGCCGGCCAGACCCTGTCTCAAGGGAGGTGTGTTGCCTACCGGGGGCACGGATCAGGGATGTGGCAGAGAGGCTGCCTGCTCTAGTAAGTCCCACAGACTATTACCCACTCCTGGTGATACATGTGGGTGCTAGGGATATAGATAGTAGTAGCCTGGGGAACATAAAGAAGGACTACAGAGCCCTGGGGGAGGTGGTTAAGGGCTCTGGAGCTCAGATAGTCTTTTTGTCAATTCGCCAGGGTACAGGGGAGGACCTAAAAAAAAATGGTTAAAAGGGTGGTGTCATAGTCAGGGGTTTGGGTGTCTTGAACATGGGACCCAAGCCTGCAGGCCAGGTCTGGTGGGGGCTGGTGGAGCTGGTCTGATGATAAAGAAGGGAAAGAGCAGTTTTGGTAGGAGGCTTGCCAGACTGGTCAAGGAGGCTTTAAACTAGATGTGTTGGGGGAGGGGGGCATCATTCCATCCCAATACACCCAGTCAGTTACCAGAACCTATAATAAATGCTTGGAGCAATGTAGAGATATCCCAGCCGCTCCAGTCAATGAGCCAGCTTCAGTTGGAGCTCGGCTCAGATGCCTCTATACAAATGAGCGTTGCATAGGGAACAAACAAGAGGAATTAGAGATGTGTGCACATCTACGGGGGTATGATATAATAGGCATCACAGAAACATGGTGGGATGGCTCCTACGGCTGGAGTGTTGGAATGGAAGGTTACAGGCTCTTTAGAAAAGACAGTGCTGGCAGGCGGGGAGGGGGAGTTGCCCTTTATGTTAGGGATAGGCTGGAAAGTATGGAACTCTGTCTGGGGACAGGTGAGCAGTCCACAGAGAGCTTGTGGGTCAGTGTTAAAGGGAATATAGCTATGGGAGACATTACTGTGGGGATCTGTTACAGACCACTTGATCAAGGAGAACCTGCAGATGAAGCACTCCACAGACAGATAGGAAAAGCCTCACGCTCACAGGCCCTTGTTCTCATGGGTGACTTCAACCACCCTGACATCCGTTGGAAGAACGGTACGGCCCGGCACAAGCAGTCCAGGAGGTTCCTTGATTGTGTAGAAGACAACTTCCTTCTGCAAGTAATTGAGGAGCTGACAAGGAGAGGTGGCATGCTTGACCTCGTGCTCACCAACAGGGAAGGGCTCATTGGAAATGTGACTCTCCAGGGCAGCCTTGGATGCTGCGATCATGAGATGCTTGAATTTGAGACCCTCAGGACAGTGAGAAGAGCGTGCAGCAAGCTCACTGCCCTGGACTTCAAAAGAGCAGACTTTGGCCTCTTCAGGAACCTGCTTAGGAAGGTTCCATTGGATACAGCCCTAGAGGGCAGAGGGGCCCAAGACTGTTGGTTGATATTCAAGGATCACCTGCTGCAAGCGCAGGAGTGTTGCATCCCAACCAGAAGGAAGTGCAGCAGGAGGGCCAGGAGACCTTCTTGGATGGATAAGGGGCTCCTGAGGAAAATTCAAATGAAAAAAGAGGCTTATAATAAGTGGAAGCAAGGACAGGCGGCATGGGAAGAGTACAGGGATGTTGTCTGGGAAGCTAGGGACCCGGCTAGGAAAGCTAAGGCCCAGTTAGAATTAAACGTAGCTAGAGGTATTAAAGATAACAGGAGGGGATTCTACAGGTACATAGCAAATAAAAAACAGACTAGGGAAAACGTAGGCCCCCTCAGGAAGCTCTCGGGAGAACTGGCTACACAGGATTTGGAGAAGGCTAAGATTCTGAATGACTTCTTTGCCTTGGTCTTCACTGGCAAAGGCTCTGACCACACCACCCAAGTCTTGGAAGGCAGACACAGAGACTGTGAGAATGAAGACCTTAGGCCCACTGTAGGAGAGGAACTGGTTCCAGACCATCCTAAGAACCTGAATGTACACAAGTCCATGGGACCTGATGAGATCCATCCACAGGTCCTGAAGGAGCTGGCAAATGAAGTTGCGAAGCCACTGGCCATCATATTTGAGAAATCATGGCAGTCAGGTGAAGTTCCCGACGACTGGAAAAAGGGAAATATAACACCAATTTTCAAGAAGGGGAAAATGGATGATCTGGGGAATTACAGACCAGTCTCACCTCTGTGCCTGGCAAAATCTTGGAGCAGATTCTGCTGGAAGGCATGCTAAGGCACATGAAAATCAACAAGGTGCTTGGTGACAGCCAGCATGGCTTCACTAAGGGGAAATCCTGCCTGACCAAGTTGGTGGCCTTCTATGATGGGGCTACAGAACTGATGGACAGGGCTAGAGCAGTTGATGTCATCTACCTGGACTTGTGCAAAGCGTTCGACACTGTCCCACACGACATCCTTGTCTCTAAATTTGAGAGACATGAATTTGATGGATGGACCACTCGGTGGATAAAGAACTGGCTGGATGGATTCACACAAAGAGTTGTGGTCAATGGCTCAATGTCCAGCTGGAGATCAGTAACGAGTGGTGTCCCTCAGGGATTGGTGTTTGGACCGGTCTTGTTTAACATCTTTGTCGCTGACATGGACAGTGGGATTGAGTGTGCTCTCTGCAAGTTTGCCGATGACACCAAGCTGTGTGGTTCGGTTGATACGCTGGAGGGAAGGAATTCCATCCAGAGGGACCTTGACATGCTTGTGAGGTGGGCTGATGTCAACTTCATGAAGTTTAACCATGCCAAGTGCAAGGTCCTACACCTGGGTCAGAGCAATCCCAGGCACAGCTACAGGTTGGGCAGAGAAGAGATTCAGAGCAGCCCTGTGGAGAAAGACTTGGGGGTGTTGTTTGATGAGAAAATGAACATGAGCCAGCAGTGTGTGCTTGCAGCCCAGAAAGCCAACCGTATCCTGGGCTGCATCAAAAGGAGCATGACCAGCAGGTCAAAGGAGGTGATCCTGCCCCTCTACTCTGCTCTTGTGAGACCTCACCTGGAGTATTGTGTGCAGTTCTGGTGTTCTCAACATAAAAAGGACATGGAACTGTTGGAACAAATCCAGAGAAGGGCCACAATGAAGATCAGGGGACTGGAGCACCTCCTGTATGAAGACAGGCTGAGAAAGTTGGGGCTGTTCAGCCTGGAGAAGAGAAGGCTGTGTGGAGACCTCCTAGCAGCCTTCCAGTATCTGAAGGGGGCCTATAGGGATGCTGGGGAGGGACTCTTCATTAGGTACTGTAGCGATAGGCCAAGGGGTAACGGGTTCAAACTTAAACAGGGGAAGTTTAGATTGGATATAAGGAGGAAATTCTTTCCTGTTAGGGTGGTGAGGCACTGGAATAGGTCGCCCAGGGAGGTTGTGAATGCTCTATCCCTGGCAGTGTTCAAGACCAGGTTGGACGAGGCCTTGGGTGATATGATTTAGCTTGAGGTGTCCCTGCCCATGGCAGGGTGTTTGGAACTAGATGATCTTAAGGTCCTTTCCAACCCTAACTATTCTATGATTCTATGATTCTATTCTATGAAACAGAAGCTTTGAGCTCATCATTATAAGACATTCCACAGAGAGCAGATGAAAGAAAAAGTATTGTTAGAGACATAGTGGTAGAAGCAGTAAGGTGCTGTCACAGGTAGTCCTTGTTTCACAGGTTGTTTACACCAGATCAGGAATTCACTATAGTGTGTCTGGTGGTGATGTTGCTACTAGTCATATCTGGATATATTTGTATTATATTTTGAAAGTTTAGGCTGCTGAGTTTTTTGTGAAAGGCAACCTACACTGTGAACAGTCTGGGAGAGCTGACACAATAAATTGCAATAATCCAACCTTGTTGTTATAAAGGCATGAATCAAAAGCTCAGTAACTTGCTGATACAGCAACTCTTTTAACCTTGTTATACTCCCGAGATGGTAATATGCAGTCATATCAATATTGTTGATGTGGCTATCTGAGGAAAGCTGAGGGTCAAAAATAACTGGAATTTGTCATGAAGAGCATTTCTTTGAAGCATGTCCAGCAGCATAACTGCGTTCTCATTTAAATTATCATTGAAATGAGAAAGACATATCTGCTTGCCCATGGATGCACAGCAGGATGCAGGGAGCAGCCAAAAAGAAATTATATAAACCCCAGTGAAATGAAATAAAGCTGGTATTTACATTTTCACTGATGATGATCTCATTTTAATGTTGCTCTGTAGGTCTTTACAGACCAAACAAAGTTCTCAAGTCTCCTACACATTCTCTGAAATAAAATGTTTCCAGGAAGGCCATATCTGGGTTTTTAGTGTTAACTCGCCATAACAAACACGTAAGTATTTTTTTCTTGAGGAACAGTCTGTAATAAAATGAAATCAGATGAACCTGCACAGTTTTCAGGAACAGACTCATATCCAGTTGAAGATGAAATGCTTTTTAATTTACATTTTGTTTTCATTAGGGTAGTAATATTTTTGTATTTACATTTTGTAAAGCATAGTTAATGTGGCCCAGTAAATAGTGTTTATCCAATATTATTAAAAGACTGACTTGATTTTGTATTAACTTTAGGCCTACTGTGGGCTTATTTTAGCAGGAACTGATTTGAAGTTGTTTATGTGTATGCTAGAAGCTTTCGCTGTGTCCAGTGAAGCCAACAACTGTCGGCTCAAAGTCAGACCTGCCATAGCCAAGGCTGAGGCTATTAGCAACCATGGTAGCACCTCTGGGATAACAAAGTTAAAAAAGGGGGAAAAAGTTACTGCGCAGGAGAACCAGCAGACAGAGAGAGGCGTGGGAATCTGTGACAGAACCAGCCCTGCAGACACCCAGGTCAGTGCAGAAGGAGGGCAGGAGGTGCGCCAGGCACCAGAGCAGAGATTCCCCTGCCGCCTGTGGTGCAGACCATGGTGAGGCAGCTGTGTCCCTGCAGCACATGGAGGTCCGTGGTGGAGCAGATCTCCACCTGCAGCACATGGAGGACCCCACGCCAGAGCAGGAGGATGCCCAGTGGAGGCTGTGACCCTGTGGAAAGCCCACGCTGGAGCAAGGGAAGAGTGTGAGGAATCCTCCCCTGAGGATGAAAAGAGCAGCAATGTGTGATGACTACAACCCTCATTCCCCATCTCCCTGTGAAGCTGATGGGGAGAAGTTAGAGAAAATCATGAGTAAAGCTAATCCTGGGAAGAAGGGAGGGGTGGGGGGAAGGTATTTTAAGATTTAGTTTTCATTTCTCATTATCCTCCTTTCATCTGCTTGGTAATAAATGAAGATCATTTCCTGAAGTCAAGTCAGTTTTGCTTGTGACAGTAATTGCTAAATGATGTCTCCCTGTCCTTATTCAACACTTTTGTTGTATTTTCTCTCCCCTGTCCAGCTGAGGAGGGGAGTGACAGAGCAGTTTTATTTGACTTCCAGCTAGGATCAGCCCACCACAGGAATGCATTTGCCATTTTCCTTTTTATATCCCCATAGTGTTCAAAAAGAAGGCTAGGGAGGCTATCATCTTTGCTCAGGTTCCTCTATCTGTTTGGCAGCAGGAGCAAATGGGAGCCAAGCAGTTCTTAGCACATTTCTTCACTTCATTAAATCTTTCAAATTTTTTGATTCTCAAGAGATGGCTATCTTGAATGATATGGGACTGTCTAAAGAGATATTTATGTTTACAGTTTTGCAGTCCCCTCCAGTGACCCCAATTTTCTTGGCTTTCAAGACACAATAGAGCAAAGCCTAGAAGTTCCCAGCAAAGGTCATACCATGATAGATTAGTTTCTGTGGGAGGTGAGATGCTGGGTCACATCCCTGTTAGAAGATGACTGGATATCTCTTTTTAGGGAATGACCAGATGTTTAACCTGTTTTTTGTTTTCCATAAAAACCACTGGCATTCCAGTAAGTCTGGTAGATATTCCTTTCTTTAAGAACGGTCTAATGTGGTCTCACCAGACTTGAAGAGACATGATCCAGGCAAGCCAGATTCATTCAAGTTCTGCAGCAGACAAACAATGTGGAAGCTAGTGAAGAAAAACTTATGCTGGCAAGAGACCAGGCCCCAGCACTGACCTTAGTCAGGCATAGATGCTCTTTACAGTAAAGACCTTCAGCTATCATCAGATACCAGATATGCTGATTGTAAACAGAAACCACTAGAGAATGACACAGCTTCTTACAATAAAGAGGCTCAAAAGTCATTTAGGAAAACATTAGAGCCCATTATTTTAATGAAAAGGCCATGTAGTAACATCACATTTTCCACATTAAATAGCCACACTCATGTTGTTCTGAGATCTGGTCTGAGGTTTTCAATATGAAGTTGAAAGTACTGTCAGTTTTCCTCAAATAGAAAGGAGGAACAAGTTGTGCTCTTTCATGGTGTGGAGATAAGAACTGTACAAAAAGGCATTTGTTAAAATCTTTGCAATCACTGGCTACAATAATTATTGTTTTCAAAGGACAATCAGCTTAAGCACTCTTGACTGTCTTCCTGAGGTCATCTCAGGATGGGGAAGATGTAACAAGAATTTGCCTGGCTTGGAAGAATTTGCTTCATGACAAGTGCTACTCAAGAAGCCACTGGATTCTGTATTTTAAAAAAAGCCTCCCTCAGGCCAGATTTTCTTACTGCAGATGTCCTCCACCTCCGCCCCACTGAGTTAATTTAGTCCATAGGTGGCAGAGCTACTTGCTAGCAAGAGAGAGCTCTTCGCTGGCAAGTCAGAAACTGAGTTATAAAAGAAATGATCTTGAGTTCAAGCAGTAAAAACAAGTTTTGAACTGCTGTTGGAAGCTGCAGTACAGAGAGGTCTACTGAGAGACAATCTATGTGGAAATAAAGTTCTTTTGAAGAGGTCTTTTTTTTAAAAAAAAGCACAGTTTTGCACTGGATACAAAGGAGGTAATAAAGAATTTATTCAATATCGCTTTCTAGGGAATCTGTGAAATGCTCTTATTTATCTTTTGATTTGAACTGCAGTGGTATACTGGTTAGAGATACACCTATATGACCGTTTTATAAGGAATAGTCTATCTGTAATCGTCTGTTCCTAATTAGGAGCAGTTTATCACATACTTGTGTACTTCACTGAATAGAAATTAACCTAAGCATATGTTTAAGAACTTTGTTAAACTGTAAACTTGCTCTATTTCTTGGCTACTTGTTAAAAAATATGGACATATATACAGGGGGGAAAAAAACAGATCACCTCTCATCTTTGGAACCGCAATGTTTTGGAGCTAAGGTCAATGGCTGCATGAACTTGTGAATTCTGCATTGCAGCTACTTACCTTGAATCCAGCCAACAGATAGAGGTTTCAGCTCAGAACAATTCAGTCATTTTATCGTTTTCTTAATAAGTATAAACACTGGTTCAAAAAAGCACATGCCTGTTTTCATCAGTCCTTTCTAGGATCACCATAATATATATATTGAACGCTTTAATACTTGCACTGGATTGTTTCATGTTGTATCTTTTGACTAATAGTGATATGGAACTAAATAGCAGTTTTGCAGCACAATATTTCTTTTAACTCGTCCAGGGACCTGGGAGAAGAGGAAGAACAGAATGGCAATGCAGAGCAACCTATGTTCTAAATATAGCTTCTTTCCGTCACTATTATTGAGACATGTTTGTAACTTATAGCTGATTTTGGATGAAAGAGGATAAAATCTATGATCTGTTAGATTCTGTAATGCCAGTAAATAGCCTGCCAATTTCCACTCCCTG
The DNA here is from genome assembly GCF_034315485.1 of Pezoporus occidentalis. Classification (NCBI taxonomy): domain Eukaryota; kingdom Metazoa; phylum Chordata; class Aves; order Psittaciformes; family Psittacidae; genus Pezoporus; species Pezoporus occidentalis. Next base: position 194,129 of record NW_026913209.1, read on the forward strand.
AATGTGTTATAGCATCAAAATGTCCCCAGATGCTGGTTGGAAAGCCAAACTACAATTACTTGCCAAGCAGAGAAACTAGTGAGATACAGTGCAGCATTCTCTTTGATTTCTGTGGTAAATTACTAAAGACCACAATGGAAGTAGAGCCCTGTTAATAACAATGCTATCCAAGGACTGCATATAATTCTTCCTATCATCTCTTCTTCTGGAAGATGTTTTTTTTAATATTTATTTTGACTTTTATAACCCTGCTTATAAAACAGTATCCCTTCTAAAATAGTATTCCAACAATCAATTACCTCCTTCCAGTAAAACCAGGCTTCCCTAAAAGTATTGGCAACTGTGAAGACTGTAAGCAAGAAGCCTGCTCTGCACACACATGGACTGTGTAGTATCTTTGCTTTATTAGGGAACAGAAGACCTGGTAGTGAGTATTGAGCTAATTAGGTCCCCAGAGTCTCTTGGAACTGACTGAATAATGTCTCAGTATCCAGGGTCTCTTTCTCATCTGGAAACTACAGAACAAGGCAAGCACTGAAAATCTTTGCTGGACTTTCTTTAAATTTCCTGACAGGTTTAATGTGTCTGTGCTACTGTGCTAAACTTTTAATTAAGCTGATACATATTTTTCAAATGTTTGTGCAGTCTTTTTCTTTCTGTGAAAGTATGCTGCAATGATTCTCCATTGGATAAAATATTCACAGAAGGTTTGGTGTATTGCAGTAGGATCAGACAGGATAATGAAGGAAATATGTACTCTTGGATAGACCTAGTAGCACCGCAGACTTTGGCAGTAAAAAGCAAAGCAATGTTAAATGAAATTCAGTGTAATTTACTTATTAGCACATAATCCATCTGAATAGCTCATTTAAGAGCCTGCAGAGTGCTTAGAGACATTTGCTAAACACAGCTTAATGCTTACACTTTTGTTCCTTCTGCCTTTGACCAAGTTCATTGGCCTCAAGAAGTAATTTGTGGGCTTTCTTCTCCAATCTAATTTAATGAAGGGAGAACTCCCATTGTCCTTTTATTCTTAAGTTAAAATCTACATCTTCCCTTTCCAGATGATCTTGGTCTTTTGCACTTGGAAGATTTCCATATCTCAGAAGACTTATGAGACATAGTCTTGGCCTATTTAAAACCCTCTCTGAATCTTCCCACCTGCCCCTCACAATGAGACTGCCATGGTTCTCATCCTGACTAACTGCTCCCTTCCTTCTTCCCTCTTTTACGGAACAGGGAGGAGAGGGGTATATGAGACATGTGTTCTCCCTCATTTTTTCATAACCTTCATTTCAATATAGAAAGAAGTCCCCTTACTACTAATTTTTTTGAGATCGCTGCAAGGAAGATTGGAGCTGACAGCCAGTTTCCTTCACACGTCATGTGCTATCCTGCAGAATCTGCAAGCAACCTCTTGGGCAAGGGAGTTTTAATTTCCACAGACCTGCCCTTCAGATAATGCAAACCTACATAGCTAGCTTAAAATTAATTAAATTTAAATTGACTTACACAACTGAAAATTTGGCTGCCTGTTAAATTTGCAATGAGTCCCTCACTTTTGTGTAACTCTAATGGATGCCCATGACCTAATAAGTAGCTGCTCTTTGCACAGCAATTTGGAGCAAAGAGCCTCTGATGAAAGGCAGCTCCTGCTGTCAGGCTCCAGAGGTACTGCTGGCAGTGGATCCAGCCCTTCCTGTCCTTGCTGTACACCTCTACCTCTCTCACAGCTCCTGTTGATGGTTCAGCAGATCCCCAGAGCCATGCCAGCCTGCAAGGGGAGAAGAGAGCAGGAGATGGACAGGAAGAGGAGTTGATCCTTCCCAAAGAGGACAGATAACATGAGTAATCAAAAGCACTGAGAGGTTATGTGGGTAGATGCCCTTCTCTTTTTCTTCCAGGCAGCAATTAAGTAGTTATTTACAGTCTTGGACAAAATCACAGGGTTTCCTGTGTGGATTCAGAAAGCAGAAGATGAGGACCAATAGCCAGATGCTTCTCATCCTACACAAAATAGAGCTTTGTTCATTTTTACCAGTTTCTACTCTATTAAATGTATGTTCAGTGCTGAAGATGGATTAGAATATGGCTCTGAAGGCAGAAATTGATTTGACAGCTCTCTGATTGGATTTTGGCAGTAGAGTGCTTGATGAGTCATTGCCAATTTCTCTGTGTCGCTTTGCAGTAACTGACACTTCCTTCAGTTCATCTCTGGTTAAATCACAGACGCTTCCAAAGAAAGCTTTCCAAAGGATAGCACTTTGCTTTGCTTCATGGACATCATGAGAAACATCCCTGTGCAGATCAGTCGAACAGCTGATCCCTACGTGGCAGAATATTTAGGTGTGCAATTTTAGATATTTTAACATTCAGATTATTTCGTAATGCTTTGATGAATCTAACCCATTGTTTGACCCTAAGGGATCCTGCTAATCCTGCTGAAAGAAATAGAAGTCATCCAAGCCTGGGCTTTGACTGGAAGCTATTTAGTGAAATGTTGTCTTCTTGAATAGATGTAGAAAGCTAGCAAAGAGCTGCTGCGGTCTGAGTATTCAAACTTAGGAGGGAAGAATTTGAATTGTAACATGCAACCTGCTGTAACACTTGTAATTCTCTTTCATAAGAACAAAATAATTCCAGTTATTCAACTGTTGTTTTGGGAAGGTAAATAAACTGAGTGGATTTGGGCAATATGGTATGTGCCTGTAAGTATATTTGTTTATTTCCTCTTAAGAATGGTCCATTCTGACAACAATAAAGTTGTTAAGAATAAACTTTGATTCTTGCAGTTTCCCTTCTGCACTGTACCCATACTGAGATATTAGAAATTCTAGGGACTCTAGAAATAGTCACAATTTTTCATTTTTACTTATTATAAATAAAGGTAGCTTTTACATCCAAATCTACTGCATGGTAGACATTATGATATTACTTTTGTATTCCTTCAAGAATCTCAGACACAATCAAATTCTACTCCAACCTACTAAAATACAGTTAATAAAGAATATTCTATGATTCTTTCAATTTTCTTTCTCATTTCTGCTTACAGAATCTAAAGTCAGGGGAAAGAAAGGGGTTAGCATTCAAAGGAATTAGATTTTTTTAATATATTTCTTTTTGTTTGTGCAGGGATTTTCGCTTTTTGTGGTTGAGTAAGGCTCATTCTATTATGCTGGCTTCAAATGGTGTTTCTGTGTGTTTAAAGTTAAGGATATACAGAAATAATCTGCAGATTTAGGAAATTATTATAGGACCTGTGATGCCTACAGGCATTCTAGAATTGTTTTTTGTAAATAATTTATTTAAAGTATTTTTCCCTGTTCACATCCTATTCACTGACATACAGAAAAAGGTCAATCATCTGCTATGCCTGCAGATGAATAAGAATAAATATATTCCAAATGGTAAAAGCTTCAGATTCTGGGAAAGAAACACTGGCTATTATAGAGTGCCCACATTTCTCTGTTTTATTGTTTTGGCTGGGAGCAAAGGTGGTAAGTAAAACTGATGTCAGCTCTACTATACCCCTAGAACCCCTATATGTTTTGGATGTTTTCTGTACCACTTCAACTAGCAGCTAAATGAGGAAATATGAATCAAGAATTAAACCATATGCTTTCACATGGAAAAAAAACTCCAAACAACAAACCAGGTACTTCTGCAACAAAGAATTGTGAACTTTCCTTTCTGAACACACTGAGCAGCTAAAGTAGGAATGATAGTTTATACTATAGTCTTTGACACTAGAATATTTCATATTTAATTTACTTAAACATGTATTCCTGCTCTTGGCTGCTTAGACTGACAACAAAATGAAGTACAAAAGCCTTGGATATAATATACTGTTCCCATAGTCCTGGAGTGGTCTCTGCAGGCTCCAGGTAAGTGCCAAACCTGCCAGGATATCAGCTAGGCCACAATTAATTTATTCTATATTGCTCCCTTTAATGGTCTTTTAGCTGTACCAGACTGATTTCATCTCTATAGCTACTGTTCTTCTCTATCTCATCTTCATTCTTCCTCTCAGCTTGAATTAAATAACAGAGAGAAGAGATTTATTTTTGATAGCTCGTTGTTATAATACTGTGGCATTGTATAATATAAAAATCTTCATTACACAGGTATGTTTGAGTGCCTCCTTCTTGAAATAAAGCCATGTAGTTGAATTAACTCTTAAAATGTAAAGCATCACTTTGATTGTTGTACAGCTCAGTAAGCGCTGCTGAATTGCAACAGGGAGGGAAAAGTTGCCAGCACTTTCAAAAAGGTAGCAGATTATAAGCTTGCTTCCCATAGTCATCCTGATGCACTGCAACAAAACTCAGCAATCCCAGTTCTGATTTATATTTGAGTGACCACACAGTTGTACAAAGACATTTCAATATGCAATCACTTGACTGCATATCGAATTCACATTGAGAATGCTTGTGTATTGTGTCCTACAGAGATTTTGACTCAGAGGTGCCAGAAACTCACCGCTAGACCATTAAAGCTGCTGGATCTTTCCTGATGCCATCTTCAAAGAAAGATAAAATGCTTAGAAAGCTGTAGGGAGTAATTGCTTTCTGGCATAGTAGATGGATTGGGACAGCTAGGGAGTTGTATTTCTCTGGAGATAATTTTATGATTTAGTTGTGTGTATACACCCAAACTAATTAATATTCTACTTCTTTACAATCAATAAGGAAAGGACCCTGTGTGCGTTCTACTCATTACACTGAATCACTAATAGCTTTAGGCTAAGTTGCACCCAGCAGAGCAGAGATACACAGAAAGATGGGAGAACCCCAGGAACAGGCAGAACTAAAAGTTGCGCATTGCTGCAACTGCATGGACTGCTGTGAAGAGTGGCATTGCACTGACAGCAAAAAGTGGAAGTGGCTCATTCCTTTTCATATTGAGCAAAGGAGCTGGAAACACACCCCGCATTTTCACTGCTGAAACAGTAGCTTCAATCCCCCATTTCGGTCTACGGGAGGCATTGTACTTGTGCTCTACTCTAGGTGCTCCTGGTGGGATAGCTTGGTCATGTTTCCTACCATATAATTCTTTCACTGGTTTTAATTGGAGTAAAGACTTCCTGAGCGCTCATTTCTTTTATTAAAATAATTTGTATTATCACAGTGCCCAAAAGCTCCTTCAAGGTACTACGTAAGTAAAGGATATAAGTCTATAATGATAGATTTTAGTTCTGGTGTCCTCAACATAAAAAGGACATGGAACTGTTGGAACAAGTCCAGAGGAGGGCCACGAGGATGATCAGGGGACTGGAGCAGCTCCCGTATGAAGACAGGCTGAGAAAGTTGGGGCTGTTCAGCCTGGAAGAAGAGAAGGCTGCGTGGAGACCTCATAGCAGCCTTCCAGTATCTGAAGGGGACTTATAAGGATGCTGGACAGAGACCCTTCGTTAAGGACTGTAGTAATAGGACAAGGGTTAATGGGTTCAAACTTAAACAGGGGAAGTTTAGATTGGATATAAGGAAGAAATTCTTTCCTGTTAGGGTGGTGAGGCACTGGAATGGGTTGCCCAGGGAAGTTGTGAATGCTCCATCCCTGGCAGTGTTCAAGATCAGGTTGGACAGAGCTTTGGGTGAGATGGTTTAGTGTGAGGTGTCCCTGCCCATGGCAAGGTGTTTGGAACTAGATGATCTTAAGGTCCTTTCCAACCGCAACTATTCTATGGTTCTAAGATTCTATGAAATAGCTTTCAACTGAAATGCAATGCAAGCTTCGACTGATGTGGATAGATGGGGGTGGGATGAAACAAATTGCTGATCCCAGCCAGGCTGTTGTCCATTTTTATTTGAAATAATACAGTAAGAGAAAGTTTAAGGAGAATTTGAGAAAAACAATGAAACATCTTCATGAACAGCTTTCCACAGGTGAAGAGAAACATGGAATATCCCAGAAGTATATGTTCCAAAATGTAATAAAGCTGTCGGGGGAGGCAATGTTATTGTTTCAAACCAGAGTTGATGGGGTAAGTGTAGAGCAAAAAGGGCTCTGACAGTGAAGACTATCAGCTTGTATTCAACATGAAGAAGGGTCAGCTAATAGAACTCAGAGGGAGAGGTGACTTTATTAATCATCTTTGGAGCAGTATTGCTCCACAGACTGCTAAGAGAATATGGGCTGTATGACAAGGTGGGTAGCTGTGTAGAAAAGACTGATCTTAGAGATGAAAGAATGTGTCTTTATAGCCTGAATGTTAGAACTGTCAGTGAAGCCTGAGTCAAAGACTGTAGACCTAAAAGACAGGCAGAAGGACAGCTTTGTGCAACAGAACTGAAAAATTAAAATAGCAAAACTGGAGGAGAAAATGAATTTATCTGATCTCAGAATTTCTGCCCCAGATATTTCCCAACATAGGAGTAGGAATGGAGGAACTAATGTCAAAAGTGAGCCACATATAGAAGTCCCAAAAGAAATACTGTAAGAGGAAAGCTAAATAAAAGAGTCAAGGGAGAGGTTTACAGCTCAAAGGGGATTGACAACTCCATCAGTGAAGGAGAGGAGAAGAAAGGAGAGGAAAAGAGAAATGCAAAATTTGAAATCAGGAAACATATCATGGCAAGGCATGAAGTGGAGCTGAAGTCACAGTAACAGGGTTGAAATCAACCACCAAAAAAGTGCTTGGAGAAGACCAAGGTAATAACTCCTTGTGGTGAATAGGGGAGCTCGAAGCTGAACAACAGGATCAGACTGAGAGAAATGGAGCTAAGAGCTGAAATGTTTTATTGACTGAATTCAGAAAGGGTAGTACTGAAGGAAAGTTTTGATTCCTACCCCAAGGATGATATTTAATTGTTTTTAATCCAAAACTGATTTAAGTATAAACTACATTCACACTCCAGGTATCTGTCAGGAACTTAATTTCTCAGTTTAACATTAGTCATACTCTTCACTCCCTTTTCTCCTTCTGACCTCTTGCTTTTTTAAAATTTAAGTTTTAGCAAAAGGAGTGAAGATGGTACTTATTCAGGCCAATTAGCCAAAAACACAGAATTCATATCTTCATAGCCTGCTGTACCAGAGGTGTTGGCATTGAACCTACCACAGTTCTTTTTAATGTTTGCTGGGCAATTCAGTGATCCCACCTAGCTTTGGATCATATTTGAACTTCAGGCATTAACAATTCCTTAATAACTATTTCTGTACATGGGTGTAAAAATGAAGCTAGGCAAAGACCACCAAAGTTTGGGACTAAAGAGAATGGTATCTAAACAACTCATCTGGCTGGAGAATACGGCAGTTCCAGAAAGGAGGCAAGTAGATAGATGACACAGATGGCTGAGATCCCATTTGAAGTATTTCATGTGCATGCAATTCTGTCCATGTGCTTGTGATACTCAGTTATTCATCAGTGAGGCTATATTACATGTGAGCTCAGATTGTTTTGCATGACTCATAATTTTAAAAAGTTGTGAAGTGGGATTTTGAAAGTTTCTGATTCATATATTTTTATAGTTTTAATTATTTAAACAGAGGAAGAAAAAGGATCATTGTCATCGAGCTGCACAATCTAAGAAAGTAGTGCAATGTAATTAAACTTTATAGCTTATAATATAAGTAAATTGCTTGTGCAGAGCAGGAAGATTTTTCCTTTTTATTATTCTGAACATTAAATGTTGGCTGCTGCCCAAGAAAAGATAATAAACAAGATGGGACAGTGACTTTATCTGATATATCAAATTCAGGTTTCTTTTGAAGAAGGTAGCTCTAATCTGTGCCTCATAGCTCCCATAAATACAAGGAGACATATATTTAAGCACTGAACTCTTATTTTTCTCTTTGTGGCTAGAATATGGTATCCTTCTGGTATTTGTCGAAATACTTAAATCAAAACAGTTGTCATTACGTATCTGGTACACCTTGCAGCACAGAGGGAAGTGCATTTTTTTTTCTGATGTGATAAAGCTGTTACAGAATCTTTTTTTAGTTTAGTATATTTAGCCATATGGTGTATCAAATAAAGTTTTCAAAATGTCTTGGGTCTTTATCCAAGTGAACATAAAACAAGTTACTCAGTAAACTGACAGATCAGGTGTGTGTGTACATATATATAAATACAGAAATTGATCAGCTAAAACCACAGTAGGTAATTTCTTTCTAAAGACTACTTCCATGAGTGGAATTTTTGTATCACTCCTGGGAAAAGTGGCTATGGTGCTTTAACGCATTCTTAAACCCATCCAACATTGTGATTTTCCCTTTGTCACTTACTTCATTTTTATTGTCTCTTACAGTTATCCACATCATCTTTTTTAATCAGTTCATAGCCACTTATACTATGATCATCATTGCTTTGTATTCTTATATGATTATAGAAATGAAGGTAAGTACCCATTGTTTTATTTCCCTTTTTTTTTTTTGTGATTTCCTCTCTAGATTTTTTAAATTCAGAGCTGGAGATACGAAAAAAAGTAGTCCTGACCTGTGTTTAGACATGCAATATAATACTGCATTCTTTGCAGTACTGGAATTTACATAGTTTAAAAGTATGTATCAGATATGACTGGTGTCTATAATAGCTTTAGTTTTCCTTGTAAGCTCTCTCTTTTAATTACATTATTCCCCAAACAGACTGACATATTCTTTAGTTAGCTTAAAAAATACAACAAATTCATAAGTGGAAATAGGATTTTCTTTTCTCCTAAATTATTTGACCCTTGTCCTCCAACTATTAAATTCTTCCTTACTTCCTTCCATAAACTGCCTACTCCATGATTAGCTATTATGAACAGGAGCAGTCTCATAGAAATTTCTGTTCCCACAGAGTGGGAATTTTATGCTGGAAATTAATCAGTCTAGTTAAAGGAAAATCCTCAGAAGGGACCTCTGCAGAAATGGAAGAGGCTCTGAGGTTCATAGTACATGGTCATTATGTCTCTGGTTGCCCGAAGTACAAAAAGTTTGGACTGATTTGCATCCTGGTATGGGTAGTTCATCTTTTCAACTGAATGCAGTAAAGCAAATTTCCTGTGAAATCTTAACATCAGTCACTTGAACTAGACTTCAAAAATTATCTGCTTTTGCATTACCAAAACACGTAATGCCAAAAAAGCTGACCTAGTTTACTGAAGTAGAAAAATAAATAACCCCCCTTTTATTGTGAGATCACAGCTGAACATAAGCCTATTTGTGAAACTGAAACTATGTGTATATACTTACTTGTTCCTGCATAGAACTCAATTCTCATTCTCAATTACAGCTATCATTGTTAGTTAAAGCAATAGTTATGAAGTTTATCTATCTGTTTATCTTTCAAGGCAGACAGCCCTTGTGGGGGAATGTAGATAATTATTGGCAGAAGAAAGGGAAAAAATTCCAAACAAAGAAAACAATGCCCCAGGTTTTATCATGCTATCCTGTCAAAATCTGTTACGCTACAAAGATCCTCAGATGCTTGTGATATTCCTGACTGTTTATACACAGGCAGATTACTCCCCAGTGTCTTCTGAAGATGACAGTGACAACAGGAAATGAACCAATGCTTTCCAGCATTTGGTTAAGCCTCAGTCAGTGTTAAAAATTCCATCCTTTGAGTTCAATGAATCAAAACTGAATGCAAATAATTATTGCATTTGCAGTCCCAGAGGCTTTACAACCCTTAAAGCAGGTCAGCAGCATTCAATTAAAGAGGGATGAAACTCAGAGTGCTGAAGTGTTAATTGGCCCAAATATGATGCAGTTAATTAAGTGTTTTTAAATTTTCTGTAAGCTCATAAGGTGTCTGAGTGATGTTGTTGCTGTGGACTCTATTAAGAAGGGAAGAATCTTTGTCATAGCAACAAAGGCAAACAGTCTATACAAAAAGACTGATACACTTTTCCAGCATAGAAATGAACATAGCCCTGATTCTCTTTTTGCCTGTGTCTTCATAACTCTTTATATGACCTCTTTTTTGTAAATCTTCTTAATGCAGTAGAAGAACGAATGGCAGATAAATGTTCCCATGGTAGGGATGAACTAAATGGCTGGGGAACCTCTCACAGTTCCTTATACCCCAGTAATACATACAAAGGACATATATTGGTATGAATAACTGAAGAAGATTCTCCAGCTTTGCTCTTTAAAAGACTGGCTGCAACAGCTCAGTGTCTTGGGGTGATCATTTGCTTTTGAAGAAGAAGAGCAGGTGAGATGACAGATTTGTCAAGGGAGATGCAGAAGGACCTGCTTTTAATGAACAGCAAACTGCACCTCATCAAGAGGAAGCTTAAGCAAGGGACAAAACTTGAAAAAGGTGGTGCATTTTGTGCTCTTTTCTGCACAGTGTTTTTAAAAACACCTGAGTACAAAACCAGTCGTTCAACTACCAGTGACAACCACCTACTGATATTATTTCTGTTTTTTTGTGCCAGGCACACTGTACAAGCTCATTTGCTGAGAATATAACCATCAGTTTAAGAGCAATGGGAAGTGTGTTATAAAAACAAGGATATATATATTTTTTTTAACATGTGATTAATGGTATGAGTTTTAGTTACTGAAAGGTACAGCCTCCCCAATCCCTTTAAAAAAAATCTTCCCTTTCTTAAATGGACACAATAGTTAGCATGTGTAAATATTGTTTTTAACTTCTGGTTCTCCTTGACTTAAGGACGTAGTGTGGTCAAAACTTGATACTTTCTCATTACATTTGTAATTTATAGCTCTCTCAGCTGTGGACATCTGGTCACCTCTCATTATTTTTATAGGATTTTTATGTATGAAACAAAACATATATGTGAAAGTAGTATTGGTATAAATGAACAAACCCATCAAACTAGTAGAATATCCCTAAGCCTGTGGTTTAAAGTCAAATTTTTCTCACATGAAAATCGGTTGTAAATCTCTTACTTTGCTTGGGGGTAGAGCTAACCCATCACCAAACACTTTTGAAAATGCCATCTCTGTTGTCTTGAAATCTTGTTATATTATTGAAAAGCAGAAGTAATTGCTACAGTATAAAAGAAAGTTAAAACCAAGCTGTAAGAAAATATGGAATTGTAATAATGTGAAACACAGTCAAAACATTGTTCAGAAGAAAAGGTGGAACTGCTGTTGATTCAAGGATGTAAGTTCCTGGTGTTTGAATGAATCCTTGATTATGCTTGGGAAATTAATAGTAATTAAAAAGACAAAACAAAAACCAAAATCCACTAAAGTCAACCCGCAAGTAATTTAAAGTTTTGTACATGGATTGATTTTTTAAAACAATGTTGTTTTGGACTTTGGATCTCTGTGCTTGTGACAAGCTTTCAGCTGGAGTAATGAAACACTTTGAAATGCAATTAAAATCAATGTCTTTCTTTGACACAAGCTCATTACATACATTGCTTTTGGTTTCTCTTAAAAACACAGTACATTCTGAAGAGCCTCAAACTAGCATCTGCAGATAATGAACAGTGTTTGAACTGTTTTGAAGGCAATAGCAGAATGGCTGGTTTCCCTCCTCCAGGAGATGTTTGATCAGTGTGGCAGACTATCTTTTTTCACATTTTATTTTATTTCAATTGTTTTATTATATCTTGCAGCTTACTTTATAGCTGTTTAATATATTTTACAATCTAATTCACAAGCTTTCTATCTAACCGCTCCGTGTAAGTTGTTATTCAGTGTAAATAATGGTGTCTCACTTACTCTGAGAATAAGGTTCTATTATGTAGATATTTTATATTGAATGTGCTCTAACTTGTCCGGGCAGAGCAGCTGTTTTTAGGTATGGCCAGTTGTTATGCAGAGTGGTCATTATTTGAATTTGCAATAAAATTCATTTTTTAAATTTTATGGAAACATGTATATTGTTGAATATATATATTTTACATCAGCACAAAACATGAAGAAAATGCAATAAGGAATGCAAGACTGAACAGATTCAAGTTAAACAGTGTTTGCTAAAGTGAGAATCATGTCCCACCTGCCTCCCATACCATGTGGCTACCTCTAGTCCATGTGACAAACATCTAGGTGGGCACAAACTGCAGTTGCATATCGGAAGAAAATCCTTATATTCCTTAGCTTTAGCATTTCAGTCAGGCATACTGTCATCTCATCAAAGTCTTTTACAAAACTGTCACCACTGCAGTCTGCTTGAATGTTAGTCTTCCAGCCATTTGGGGATCAAATGTGTCCTGTATGCAATTCTGTGTATCGTTCCTTCACACTTCATGTTCCTATTCTGTTAGCTCTTGTAATGGACTCTTGACATTTTTGATTTGCCATGTGGTCTGAAAAGTTATTTTTCCCATGTTTCCTAGGGGATGCTGAGATCTTCCTACCTTCCTACAAATCGTTGCTTTTAGTGTTTGAAGTACATCCACTGAAAGAGAGGCTAAGTTCTAGAGGTCCCTCAGCCCTTGGCTTTGAAGGTCAATATTGTATATACCAAAGGGAGGAGGAAGAAAACCCTGGGGGCAAATACAAGCTTACCTTCTGAAGGAGTTTCTTCTTATCCCATCTAATGCGTACACAGATGCAATCTGTATCCCAGGTTTTTTGGTTTTGGTTGGTATTTTTTTTAATTGTTCTTTATTGTAATCTTTATAGCCAGAAATTGGATATAGTTGTTATAATATATCTAGGCTATGAATAATTTTAATACCTTGACCTCCTTTCTGGTTTGAGATCTTATTCTGTTCTTTTAGAGATCTTATTATAGATCATAATAGTTTGTGCATCTGAAGTATTTTAAGTATTTACTACACTGGTTCCCAAAGAAGACCTGAATATCTAAGATACTCTGAAATTAGGATTTACAATAGGACCAGGTTGTTTTACTTATTGATATTAATCAGAGAGTGAGATCTAACAAAAGAACCCACACATAACCATTATAACAAACAGCCAGTGAAAGAATTCTGCCCTGGCAATGAATGCTACTCTTTACCCAGATTTAGTCTGAAAATGCAAAAGCTTATTATCATTAAAGCATGGAAATTTGTCAATCTCTTAAAAGGGCTTCTTCCTTCTCTTTCTCCTTGGCCTCTCTACTTATGTTTAGGGACGGATTTGTTGAGGTTTATCAGAGACTTGTTTGTTGAGTGGTGTATTTTTTACTTTTCTTTCTAAGCACGAGCTATTGCACTCACTGAGATTAAAAATTTAAGAGGACTTTTGACCATTTAAGCAAAAAGGAGAGCTTAGTTGAATAAACTGGATCACTGCACAAATCTAAGTGTTTCAACCCCAATAAAGGAGTAGAAATTTCTTATATTTACAGGATATCTGATACTTGGTGAGATAAAGAAGAAACTAGAAAAAAGGAGACAAGGAGAACTAGATCAGGTTATTGTTGCTTGAGACAAGGTGTCCTAACAAGCAGCATCTTAAGTAGTTGGAAGAATATCTACTAGTGATTGCAGAGAGTTCAGATATTTCTTCCGAGAACAAGTCAAACAGAAACTCCTTTCAGCAAAGAGTTGTTGCTGGGTCAGAAACTGGATTATGCAATAAAAGAAACAAAGCAGCAACTGAATCTGTTATCACTGAATAAAATTAAGAAGCAAACGCACCAGTTCAAAGGACCATATTGAAAAGACAGAAACCAGGACAAAAAGCAGACCTTCCCCCTTCCTCTGCAAGGAAAGAAACTGAAAATTGCGTGGAAATGATTGAATCATAAACACAACAAATAAAATAAAGAAAAATAGAAGGTAGGAAGGAAGAGGTCTCCTAAACAAGAGGCAATACAGCAGAGGCTTATCATGTGCTGACAGCCACATCTTTGGACGATGATAGCTGGAATCAGTTTTAGTACATCTGAACATCTTTTATGTGATGTTCCATTGCTTCTCTTCAGACTGCTAAGAAATGATACAGTTTGAGAAACTTCTCCTTGTTCACTTCTTAACAGCTCTTTTCTTACTCAGACTCCTTCTGGGAATTGACAGCCATTTCTGGCAGCAATTCAGCCTTTCTACTGCTGTGTACAACACAGGTAATGCACTTGTGTTCTGGGCTGTTACACAAGCTCATGAAGTTGTGGTGGGCTGCTGTTGTTTTGTGTGTGAATATTTTAAACCAGCTTCCTCGATAGTTATTTAATCTTGCTGATTTTTAAAAATGGAAATCAGTGATTTCTAATGGAAAATCTTTTCTGCTAATCCAGTCAACTAAATTAAGGCACCCATTTAATTTAAAATTGCTTTTACAGAGTATTACTTTTTTGCCACCAGGCCTATGGAGTTTGCCATAGGCACAAATCTTATAGCTTGTGTTCTCAGCAAAATATATGAAAAATGTTAGAGTGTTTTTGTAATCTTTAATGCTTCTCTACTAAAATATCAAATTTAGTGGGGTGGGGGAGTGGGGACAGGAAAGAAAAAGAGAGAAAGATCTGCACTCAATCCCACAAGCGTCTACCTAACTTATACTCATGTATACTTGTGTACTTGTCCCTTTTCTCACTGTTGTATAAAATGTCAAGTTTTCTTATGACAGAGGTATTTTCTTGCTCCTGTGGTGAAAAGTTCAAGGTGTGTTCACATCAGTAGTTCATTCCAGTCATCTGACATGGAAGACATAAGTACCATGGTTTTCCATGCATTGATGCAGCTTGCATGATTCTTCATTGCTGCCCCACTGTTGCCTTTTCAAAAGGCAGCATGGCTGTGAGGGAGCTTGCAAGAGGCTGAGGTGCTCCTAAAACTTCTGTGCTGCTCAGAGATCTGCCAGGTTACTGCAAGATGTGGGGAAGAATGAAAATTCAAGTCAATTATGAAGTTATGTGTTTTAATTGTTTAATTGATATCTTCAGCATTCTTTTTTGGTCTGGAAGGTTTCTCTCAAGAGTATCTAGGATAAGCTGTTTACATGCCTCCCTTTTTATAATAGTGAGAAGCTATATGCAAGCTACTGAATTGCCTTCCTGCTCTTATGAAGTCTTCACTAATCTTCTCTGGTATGCTGAGGCTGTGTGCTTTAATTGTCAATCATTTTTTGTTTCCTTGGATGAACTGTTAATACTGTCTTCAACAGCTTTTGTCCAGTTACATAAATTACAGCATTTTCTTCCTTTTTTATCAAGTATTCTGAGTTTTCAGCTAGTACAGGATGAGTGTGCATCAGTGCAAAGACTAGCTCACACTGAGCAAAGGTGTGCAATTGGACAATATAGTGTTAAATAGCACTCATATTGTTAATGAGGTGCTGAGCTAAGGCAGGCTGCATCTGGCTGGACAACATCTCACTCTGGGGAAGTGTGCAAGAGGTTGTGTAAGGTTGCAGTCACAGATACAAATCAGCAGTGCTTCTCCCTCCCTTTCTTCCTCATGCTTACTAACCCCTTCGGCATACAGCTTATCTTCCCACTTTATGAATGAATGGGTCTCAGATCTGGTCACCATGACCTTCCCACCTCATGGGGTTCCCAGCCATTGACACTTAGCTCATCTACAGCTCTTTCCCATGAGCTCTAAGAAGGCAGGTTTCTGAAAAGACATTGTGTCTTGAAGTTCACAAAGTAGCAAGGCATGGCCTTGGAGGGAGGAGGCTTTTGTTAGTTTGGGTGGAGCAAACTGCACCTTATCCTGTGCTTCCAGAACTAAGAAAAATAACATGAACTTTTCTTCTGTGCAGACACACTGAGTCTGCAGACAATTTTAATTAAAGCAAATAATGACACTGTACAGCTTTAAGGTAGTCTACCAAGTATAACTACAGGAAACAAAGCAAAACAAAACAAAACAAACAAACAGGTCTGACAACCGGCACATAGTACCAAAAAAAGAGCAAAAAGCACACCTGCTATTTAACAGGCTGAATAACACAGGTACTGGTAGGAAGTGGCTTATCTAGAAAGCAATTAATTAGTCACTGTCACTGAAAATGCTAAAGAAACAGAAATGGATGGACAATTAGAAAAGAAAAACAAAAAAATGGATCTGTGGTTACCTGGCCTTTCATGCTCAATCTGAACTCTGGCACGTGTGAGCAGTCTAAAGGGTGAGTAATTGTTTCCCATGTGGAGTCAATGGAGCATCTCTTTGATACTGCCTCAAGGGGTGTGTACATGTTCTTAACACTGGATGTTCTTGGCTTTCCACCAAGGATTAAAAGCAGCTGAATTAGGCAACCTAGAAGCAGGGACATAAGAAAGAGCTAGATCTCAGGCTTTGGCAGATAGGTCACCATCAGTTGTGTAGAATTTAAACTCTCAATGGAGAGAAATAGGCATGGTGAGACATGTTTTTTTCTCTTAATACTGCTGTGCAAAATAGGTTGTACAGGTTGTGCTGTAGATATGTCTGTTTTTTTATGTCAATAATAGATGGGACCCAAAGGCAGAGGTAGCTATTTGCACTGCAGATATATTAAATTAGGCGAATATAATCCTCTCCCTATCATCTTCCAGGAAAAGTAATGAGGGCCATGGGAGGATCTCACCTGGATCCAAGGCTTAGGAGATCAACTTGATTTAGAATTTTCTTAAGGCAGAATGCTCAGGAAGAAAACATGAAGGCAGAAGGAAGAAGGCAAGTCCTGTGAGGAATGGGAGGACTTTGGGATTTTCTAGTTTAGACAAAAGGAGGCTGAGCAACCTTATTGCTCTCTACAGCTTACTGAGGAGGGGAAGGGGAGAGGGAGGTGCTGATCTCCCTGGTATTCAGAGACAGCATGCATGGGAATGGTTCAAAGCTATGTCAAGAGAGGTTCATGGTAGATACTAGGAAATATTTTCTTGCCTAGGGCTTGGTCAAACACTTCAACAGGGGTCCTAGAGAGGTCATGAATGCCACAAGCCTTTTTTTTTTTTAATGTCCTCCTCTGTTTCAGTGGCTGCATGGGCTGGTTCACCTGAGCATTTTCACCTGGTTCACAGGTTCACCTGAACATGTTCACATCTCTTAGAATGTGTCCCTGGCACAACAAGCCCCTCTCCTTGATCTCCCACTGCTCTAGTCCTGTCAAGATGTTATAGGTCATTCTGATTTGTGCTGTACAAAAGTTATTTATACATATCTGATCTCTTTGGTTGAGGAATCTAGTACTTTTTATGCAAATAAAATTATCTCCTTCCCCATTCAGTCTAAACCACATTTTGTTCTATTTTGCCCAAATTCACAGGGGAGGAGTGAGGATGAGGTGGGTCTAAAACACGTTCAAAGATTCACACAATTGTGTTGTAGTTACTGGAGGAGATGTTTTGTGAACATGGTACAGAGATCTAATACTGTCCACCATTACTTACTCCAGCTACACTTCTAGCTTGATTTATACCCATGACACAGATGAAAACATCTCAAAAATGTCATCTACCTTGGGTCAAGTTAGATACAGTGCTCTTTTTCAGTGTTATAGTTGATTTTCCAAACAACATTATTCTAGCTCTTCATACCTGTGAGTAAAACAGCCTTTGTATGGCTTTAGTGATGTTTTCCTCTATGTTCCTCTTCTGCTATATTAGTACAGTAGGGAGCATGGGAGACTTTGTGGTCTTCTACAACACAGTGTTTCATGCAAGGAACACATATACCAGTCACAAACACATGATATTAAAATTTGTATTCTTTTACCACTTGTGACGTAAAGCAAACATGTTAAAGGCAGTGATATTTACACTTTCCTTCAATTGCTTCTAAGTTTGCCTAAGCAGTAAAAATGTAGTTGTAGACACATTTATTCATACATTAACAGTTATACCCTTGAGAATATTTCAAGACAAACTGCATTCAAATAGGCTGTTTATTTGTTTTAAGGACTTTAAAAACCCCAACAATTAAATAGTCCATCTGTTCCCTAAACACTTCTAGTTAAACATTTGACTATACAGTTTTGAAATGGCAGTTTTGCTAAATTGAACATTCTGTGTTGCATGTGTATAAATCCTTGACTGCTACAGGGAAGCAACAGTCTTTTGGATTTGCCAAATTAAAATATGGTGTAAACCACTGGAGTTACACCCACTTAAAGTACATTAGGTTATTCTTTTCCTCTTTCTTCTTAGAAAAGTAGAGGTTAAAACTATTCTGTTCTGAAAGCTGGGTTAATCTTGCAATTAGAGATCACAACAAATTGCTCTAAAATCCCTAGTAAAGTACTTTCAGTATGTATTTGTGAAAATCGCTATTCCAAGTGGGTTTATATTGCATAGATTTTCCTGCATTTTAGTTTTGGGCTAGAAACAGCTGATACTTCTGTCAAAATGGGGCTCCACTCTAAACCCAGTGCAAAGACATGGTAATATTATAAAGGCATACAGACAAAAAAATGAGTGATTAAGGATAATTTATATTGTTCATTAAATGAACCTACATTATTCTCAGAACAAAGTGCTTTGTTATTAATGGAAATTCATGAGTATTATTAATTACACATTTTTAAACGCTTTCGTTTTAACCCGTCATCAATTCCCTATAGCAAAATGATGTGTTCCAACTTTGAACATTCTGAACTTTACTTTGCTCTTAAATTGTGTCAAAATTTTCCTTTGGGCAATCAGTTTTTTGGCAGTCATTTTTTCCATGTAACACTAACCATCCTTTCAGCCTTCATAGTACTTCCTCAAGCTACTACTTTTAACTTTATTTTTTTCTAGGGTAGAAATTACTTAAAGATACTAAAGCAAATCTTAAGCTCTTGTTTCATTGTCCCTATTACTATTGGGTGCTAATTTATACAATCAGTAATTGGAGATGTGTTCAATATCCTTCTTTTTTTTTTTGGATGCAAGTTAATTAAAAAAAAATTAATTAATTAGCTCTTCCTTTGGTAATTTTTTTATATGGGCTGGCAACACTTCAAGAAATAATTCCTTAAAATTATTGTATTGTATTTGACTCATCAGAATACATCTCCAAAAATCAATCTGTATATGCAAAATAGACATGGAGGCTGAACCACTTTGCATTCACAGATGTCAGGACAGATGTTACAACTGCATAACAGTTACAGAGAAACATCAGCACTCTGAGGAATGAATATATTATCTTCAACATATCCTGAAGATGCCGAATAGAATTGCATGAGATGAGGAAAACTCTGCTTTACTGTTCTTTTAATGATGTTTCACAGCTGTGACTAGGAATACTATTTGTCCTGATATGTCTTCGAGTTTCAGCACAGAAATTAAAAAAAAACACAAGCCTGTTCAAAAACCAAACAAGCAAACCATGAATATTTATATGGGAAAGAAACAAGGGGGTCAAAGAATTTAGGAAAAAGTAATAGGAAAAAAACATTTAAACAGGCATGACATCAGCGTGTTTGTCATTACCTTGTTTCTGTCTCAGTGAAAGTTCTCCCTCCCTCCCTCCCTCCCTTCCTTCCCTCCCCCCTTCCCCCCCCTTCCCCCCTTCCCTCCCTCCCTCCCTCCCTCCTTTCTTTCCTCCCTCCCTTCCTTCCATTTCTGGGTATCTTGCTTCTTTTGCATTGGATGGTCTGTTGCCAGAGTAGGACTGCTGGGTGATGGATGGAGGCAGGTGATTGAAGGTAAATGCAAAAAGACCAAGAGGAAGCAAATGTATTTAGTGCAAAAGAAAGGAGACGCTGGTCAAAGGAGTGGGCCTGGCATGTAACTGGTGAAGGGTTGTGTAGAAGACATAAAGAGAAACATAATGAAAAAAGAATGGAAGTTCTGAAAAGGAAACTAGGAATGTCTGGAAACTGAAAGGCTAGCAGAAGAATTTGAAGAGATACACAGTGAGGTCAGTGGGCTTGAATTTCAAATTGAACAGATGGGCAAAAGGATATGGTATCATGGTCAATGCTGCAGGGTAGGGCAATGGCTCAGTGGCAGTAATTGGAGAGTCTGAAGTACAGACAAGATAATTTAGATTTATCTGGAAGTCTAGGGAGGAAAACATGAATTTAGCAAGGATATAAAGAGAGAAAAGGTGATTTAATGACAGGTTGCAGGCTAGGAAGGACAGAAACGAGACCAGGGGAAATCAGGAGACACTGCAAATTAAATTAAGCCTATGGAACACAGAAACTCTAGGAGGAATTATGTCTCCTATACTGTGATGACTTCAGTTGTCACAGCACCGGGTATAAGGATGAGTCACCAGGGATGAACATTACTGTATTACTTTGAAGAGGATAAAATGTTAATACAAAGCTTCAATGGACAAAAAAAAAAAAGCAAGTTAAAAAATTAGCTGTAAGCACTTTGTAGATAGTAAATTAAAGAATATGTAGCTGTTGTCTCCTAGGAGAATTGAACAAAGAAAAATGGGAGGTAAATATGACTTTTTCAGGCTTTCTTGTGTCATTTTTGTTTGTGTGGATTGTGGACATTGTGGAATGCTGCTCACGCTTTTTCTATTGCTTTTCTTCCTTTATAGCAATAGCTAAATGAAATGGACTGTTTGCCAAATAGAAAGAACCAGCTAGCTTTGAAAAGTCAGTCTCCTGCTTTTACTTTACCACAACAATGATAACAGATTTGAGCCCAAACATCAAAATAAAAAAGCAAACTTTCAGCAAAATACCTGGCAACAGGCAAACTCCCCAGATAAAAATGAGGATACATTCTGATTACTCCATAGCCTGAATTTCTCTATCCCTTATACTCCATTGTTATATATGTTTTTATTACTATTTAGGGAGCTCCCAAAATAGTTTAAGTGCTTTATGGAACAGATGAAAAGTACCAGGTTCCTCCCCTGAGAAACTCTGGCTTAGATTCAGATGTGAAGCAGCAAGTAAGGAAGCAAGAAAAGATGTGTGAGGAGGAGAAGGAAGCACTAACCAACTAAGTAGTCAGGTTGCTTGGCTGCCTTTCTTCTCTGGGGTCAGCTGGCTACACAAGAGAAGAGAGTTCATATCTCTTATTGTCCTAGACTCAAAACATAATTACACAGGGCTAAACTGTGCATTTTATTTTCTTCCTCTAATTCTTTAGAACTTTTAAAATATGTCCAGAGGGTGTTGAGATTCTATAAACTGGAAAAAAGGAGTTACCTTGGCTAGGAGGGGTTAAAACTAATGTGTGAATATTTTACTGTCGAGTTCTATTAAACGATGAATTGAGAAAAAAATATTTATCTCAGCTGGCTACATAATTAGTTATCCTTGATGTGGAATAGCCACTCTCCCTAACCTACTTAGCAATTTACCTTCCTTTTCTTATGGAGCCTCTAGGTACCTGGATTTTTGCATCATGTTTGAAAATTATTCAGGCTATTTTGGAACAATGCAGGACACAAGTTTCCAAGTCCTAAGATTTTGCTAGTATCTCCATCTTAACAGATCTCTTTTATCATTAAGGCAGTTACGCTTTTCTGGAGTGAGGAAGTGTTCCCTCTGGTGGACAGATTGCAGGGTGTATTAAGGTCTAAATGTATTCCCCGCCATTAAGAGAATTTTAGCTATGCCAGCTCTGATTTGAGCTAAGAAAGATGGGAACAGTTGGAAAAATACAGTGTAATTGCAGGTTTAAAGACAAGGACTTCCTTGTCATTTAACAGCCAAAGAGCAGGATGTTGGTCCTGGTTACTATAAACACCACAAACTTCTCCAAAAGAACAGATAAAAGCAAATAAGAACTTCTTATTTTTACTTGTTTCAGCTGGGAGAGTTAAACAGTGTGGTACTGGATAAGTGCAGAAAAAAAGACACAAAAGAGTGTTTCGGAAAGATGTTTCTGCTAAAACAAATTGTGCCAAAGTGGGATCGTCAATGCTGCATACAAGCAAGCTTTATATTAATTATCTGTGTTCATAAAGTAAGAATGATTACATCAATAAAGGGTGACTCATAGTTAAGTGGTGCCTTTCAACCGTGCAACATCTATTGAGAACAAACATTGTGCTCCAGATTGAAGCCAACTAATGCACTAACAACATAATTACAATGATTGCAGCTGTGACAAAGAGTATGAGTGGCTTTCAAACACAGTATATAACAGTTTACAAGAAATGCATTTCTGTTAGTTAAGTATGTTGTAGTTTTGGTTATGAGAGCAACTAGAATGGAATTGGACCTATCGGCTTAAACTAGGCACTGCAGAAATTGATGAGTGGAAATTATTAAAACTGTAAGGAAAATAAAAAAAATCTAACCCCAGGATAGCATTCTGCTATTTTTATTTTTTTTTATGATATAGCTGTGCTGCCTGTGAATGTTCATGCGCATACATATGCTGAAAATATAGTTCCTAGTTTTGGATTCTCACCCATGAGAAAAGAGATGGAGGGACAGGATTCTTTTCACTGGACTTGTGAAAGCCTGAGCTAGTGACTCTGGGCTCTGTGTACAGTTACTTGAAATAAGCAGACCCTTTCAGAGTGTGATAAATTTTGCCATATTTTAAGTTTCCATTTTTGGGTGGGATTATTTCTGACGTAGTTGATTTACTCCTCTGAGTGAAGAGAAGTAGGACGATGTACTCACCTATGCACATACACATTGTAAAAAGTCTTTAGCAGACCAGATGTGTTATACCTTTGGATGAATACAGACAGATAATACAGTGTTTGTATAATAATGAATGTTTAAAGAGTATTCATTCCAGAAACAAGGCAAAGTGGGAAAAGGCAGAAAACGGTGTTTGCCTGAAGATTTAGAAGCATTGAATGCTGAAGGCATGTTGTGAATTGAACTCTGAGAGTCTACGGGGGGCTTTCAAAACAGAGGAATATGTGGTATCATGTGAGTTTGAAGAAAGATTGCTGGCCTGTAAATGCAAGAGGAAGCATCCTGAAGTATGTGACTGCACAGGTCTTAGCAGTTTGACATGACCCATGCACAAACCCCTATCTCTCCCAAATTCCCCCAACACACAAATGCACACTGCTGTCTCTCAAATCTCTGTTTCTGAGGAAACAGTTCACCCACAGTCTGACATCTACATTCTATTCCATATACTGCAACATCACTGAGCAGGCTGAATGATAAAAAGATATAAAGGACAGCATTTATTAAGTAGAACTTTAAATCAGATATTTTATTAAAGAGGGGGAAAAAGGTTGCATAAATCAAAACAGTCTCTTTCAGCAACATTCTGTTCAACTTTATTAAAAATCTAGGAATTTAGAGTTCAAAGAATGCCCCTCTTCCTTCTCCTCCAAGCAGCTAACCCCATCAGACCCCAGTCCTTCACCCTGTTAAACAGAGGTGGGAATACAGGCTCTTTCTAGGCATGCCCTTTCTGGTGATCTCCTTTAAATTATTTTTACATGTTCTAGGTTCAAGATAAATCCTACTTCATTTCCCTCTCCACCCTTTATTCTCACATCTGAGTGCAGTGCTGCTCAATCCAGAGCACTGATAGCTTACCCAGCAGCAGAGGCAAAAATTACCTTTGCTATTTAAAGCACTTTCTGGGTTATTACAGTTAGAAGCCTTTTTCAATCTTCTGCAAATTAAATATCATAACAAGTATTAGCATACATATGTTCTATTAAATTAATAATCTGTAGCCTTAGCTTTTGGCAGAGACTACTCATCAAAACCCATCATTACTTACTGGCACAGGCTTGAGGAGTGTTTTGTCCAAACCATCTTCTCTCTCCTTTACCCCATTCTGTTACTTTCGGAGGTATCTAGCACCAAAATAGGTAGATAAAAAAAGCTAAACAGAATTTTAGGTATTGTTTGGAAAAGAAGAGAATAAAGCTGAAAGCAACATTATGAGGTTGCATACATCCAGGATATCTCTACTGTTTAAACACTATTTGCAGTTTTATCCATCAGGATAGAGTAAAAATGGAAAAAGTACTGAGAGGCAGCAAAAGTCACCAGGAACATGGAAAAACTTTCATGCAGAAGCTGAGTAGACAAAGAGTTTTGAGACTGGGGAAAGATCATCCAAATATCAATAAAATTGAAATTAATATAAAGAGAGAAATTATTCAATAAATACCACAATGAAAAGGGAGGACACTGACTGAAATTATTGGGCAACATGTTTAAAACTAACTGACAGTATAACTAGCAAAAGATTAAATTGAAATCCATTTCCACAAGCTATTGTGGTGTTCAAAATATAATCATATATAAAAAGCTTAGACAAATTCAAGAGAACAAACTTGTCCAGCCTCATTAGGCACCATGGTACCAATGGTCTCAAACTCAAGAGTTCTTTCGATGACTGATATCCATTAAACCGCAGGATCTGCATTGGGAAGGAGGGGGTGGAATGACCTTTTGCATATCCCGGCCTACCAACCCCCAGTTCATGCAACAGGACTACATCAGCTGTCTCACTTCACCTTCACCAGGATGTTTTTGGGTAAGACATCTGACTTCACCTGAACTGAAAAAGTTTTGCCTTGACTACTCAAGTCCATTTAGTCCATCTGAGTTCATTCAAACAGTTTGTAGATGACTCCAGTTTAATCACTTCAGCTTTTGTAATAAGAATGTATAAGCTATACTACCTTGGATTGAACATTAAAGAATTTTCACAGAGTGATTTGACAGTTTAAATAGTTTTTAAAACTCATTTTAGTAAGCAGACAAGGCCTGTGAAAATATGATCTCATCAAGAACAATATTATATTTTTTTACAGGGTTGCCTTTATGTCAAATGCAATAATGAGCTACAAAGATCATCATTAGAAAAAAAAATACAGGCAGATTTTATTAGAGCATTCATAAGAAAAAGAAAATCTTTCTCTTCCTTTGTAATATTTGCTGGTGGGGTAGTTTCAAAGCATAGAGTGAAGCATAGCAAAACCATTTCAAAAAAATATATTTTTGTTCCTTAAGAGTATAGCAAAACATATTTCCCTATAGTTTAAACCTATGATCCAGAAGAGGAACCTTGACACTTCATTAATAGCTACCCAAATATGACCATGCTTCTAATGCTTTGATGTTGCACTGATGATGAATGATTTTTTATCCTGTACTTCAGTGGTACCTGGCTATATCAAAGTTTTGAGTTGGAGATACACATGCCTAAACTGAATTTGATAAATACTTGACTTACCTTTGGAGTAAGTAATTACTTTTACTGGAAACAAGTTGCCATTTTACTGCTTATGGAGTTTTCATGCTTTTACCTCAATTTATAAGCATCATCTTGGCCAAAAAGGCTTGTAAATGTGATTTGTCCATAATCCCTGCACAAATAAGATCTGTGTGCCAGAGAAGAATTTGAACATCAATTCCAATAGCAGTTATAACCTACAAAACTGCAGACATTTAACAGAGTTGAAAACCACAAAAAATTCTGCCAGACATTGGTTATATGGGTGTTGCTAATTTGCTACTTTGGTTGTCAGAATAGTCAAACCTGATTTTAGAGCTTGGGTCATCTACAGTCATGGTGAAATGCTGATCTTGTTAAAGTTAGTGGTTTTTGTTTTCAGGAAAGACAATTTCTTGGGATTATTTTCCATAAAACGACAATTCATTCTGAAGTTATAGTATATATATATTAATATAGCTATTTTATAATTTTGTTATCTGTAGAGTTCATGTATTTAAAATTTACTTCAGCAGTACTTTGTATTTTCTTTTTTCTTATTTTTCTTATTTTGACTTGCACTTTATCTTCAGTTGAAACTTCAGTTGAAACACCTGTTGGGAAATAAATCATACCTTCATTTGAGGTCAAAATTTCATTTGATATTGGTAAAGGCAGAGATTGTTCCCATTCTATTCCCCTGATGAATCTCTGTGCTTCTCTTTGTACCACTGTTTCATAACTAAAGCCAATTTCTGTAACAACAATACATTTAGATACTGCGTGTTTCTGGGTAATTTTAATGGCCGTTTTTACTATGGCCTGGTTTGTATCACATAGTACTATTAGCTTTAATATGGCTGTCCTGGTTTCAGCTTGGATAGAGTTGTTTTTTTTCTTAGTAGCTGGTACAATGCTGTGGTTTCAATTTAGTATAAGAGCAATGCTGATAACACACCAATGTTTCAGCTGTTGCTAAGTAATGCTTACCCTGATCAAGGACTTTTCAGTCTCTCATGAGGAGGGGCACAAGAAGCTCGGAGGAAGCAGAGACAGATAAACTTACCAAAGGGGTATTCCATACCACAGCATGTCATGCTCAATATGTAAACCTGAGGAAGTTTGCCATGACAGGTTGATCACTGCTCGAGTTGGGCTGGGTATCTGCCAACGGTTGGCGAGCAATTGTATTGTGCATCAGCTGTTTTTTTTTTTGCTTGTGTTTTAATCCTCTCTCTCCCCCTCTCCATTTCATGACAATTATTGTTGTTGTTGTTATTATTATTCTAATATTTTATTTCCATTATTAAACTGTTCTTATCTCAACCCAGAGATTTTTCCCTTTTCCAATTCTCTGCCCAATCCCATTAAGGGGAAAGGGAGGAGGGGAATGAATGAGTGGTTGAGTGGTATTTAGTTGCCAGCTGGGGCTAAAGCATGGCAATGGCACAGTACAAAATCATTATTACTGAAGTGGAGTATGTGGTTTATGTGTTTTATCAGTTAAATAGAATTTTCTTGCATATTTATTCCCTTACCTCACTGCCTGTTCTGATTCTGGGACTATACAGGGTAAAATTCCATATAGTCCCTGCCAAATAAAGCATACCTCAGATATTTTATCTAAGTTGTTTGTTTGTTTGTTGTTTTAAATCACATTGTTTTAGGAAACAGCAGAATATATGTTGGACCCTCATTATGCCAGTGGTTGTATTTGTATCTATCACCTATAACAAAACAAAGCATGATATATCAAATGTCAGTGATTATGACTGACCATAGCTTGCATTACAATTTTTTGTAATACAAATTTATCATGGGGATCAATTTTTTGATATTCCTACTATGCAACAACAGCAACAGAAAACACATGGCTTGTTTCAGACGTACCTCTGGAGGTTCAAACTTTTCATTTAGATAAGCTTGGTGACATTTGGATCCCTATCTAAAGGTTATCCAATTACTCTTTTGATTTAATTATTCATTAAAATGGGGAACAAAAGGAAGGAAAAGTGACTACTTTTATAGCCAGAAACTGCAGGAGTAGTTTTAGCTAGATCAAGGTGCTGAGAGATGAAAAATTAGGACTAATTCCCTTTTATTTAAGAATGGCTTTGTGATTTCTGAAGTATGTTAATTTTTTTGTTATTAAAATTGGAAGGAGGCTCCAGCTGTCCTCAGAGCCCTGGTCCAATAGCAAGAGTTCTGATAATGTGGTTTTACTTATTACAAAAAATAACTGCAGTTCTCTGATACAGCTAGCTTCATTGGAGCAGCTGGCAAATTTTAGTGTTTTTAAAAGGATCCTTGCTGAGCATTCTAGTTGAAAGAGGATATAAATTATAATAAAAAAATAATGACATACAGAGACAAGACATATAGATCAGTGGTGGTGTACAGAGGGCTAAATCACACTTTTCACAGCACTTCATCAGTGCTAACAAGTATGTATTTACATCTGTCTCCATTTAGGAAAGCTCTTAAGGATACACTTAAGCTTAAGCTGAAGTTAACATGCCAACTTGCTGAGACCTCCCTGTTTGCATAAAAATAACTTTTAGTGTAAGATGGGAAGCATGGAACACTGTTTTACTTTATTAATGGCTGTATTTGAAACCCAGATTCTGAGGAAAAATATCTTTTCAAGAACATGTGCTAGTGCATTTTCACAAGTATCTTTGCTGTGTCAAGATAGAAATGAAGGCAGAATTCCCACATCTCTGAAAAAACATAGCTAGGCAGAAAAAGATACTGAAGAACAGGGAAACGTGAAATTTGAAGGTGAAACACTTGCTCTGTTCCATTTTGAATTCTGCTTAGCTTTAGTGAAAGTCTTGGGTTTGGTGCTCCCCATGTCAGGGAACACTGCAAGTAATCACATCCTGGAAAGGAATGCACAACCACAATCCTCAAACTTCCTTGGGGACCACAGACAGGAAGATGGAGGAGAACTGGGAATATTCACTGTTATGGGGAATCATTCTACTCAAGAAGAAACACTGTGGTGTTCCAAAGGACAATAGTCATCCCAGGTGTCTTCTGACAAATAGTGAATACTATAAGAACATCACAAAGACCTTTCTAATGCTTATACTGATCCAGCTGAGCAGCTCCAGCAACTGGTGAAAGTCCACAGATTGAACTCAGAGTCTGACTACATGACTCAAAATACAATGTTTCATGAGCTTCCCAAGAGCATTCCTGAATTTTCATGGGATCCCAGAGGTTTTGGACTGTCACATATAAACAGCTCTATGCCACAAACTGAAAGCAAATAGTGGTTGAGATGCTGAGGGTGTCACCAGTCTACAGAGATGGTGATGTCAGCAATACACATGAGCATCTGCCTGTCCCACCACAGAAAAGGCATGGCATTCGCATTTTGTCCATACTGTTTCTTATTCTCCTATTTCCTCTTCTCCGTTTAGGTCTCGATCTTGGGATGAAAGTACATGGGGAAAAAAGTTGTTGTGGGAAAGGAAGGGATAATTTTTAGCATAGGAAAATACATTGATGGATTGTTTTGTCTTGTGATAGGGGTGGGGAAAGACCATGTCTAGAGAAAGTGTCTTTCTGGCTCATGTTAATGTTCCTTTGTTGGACAACTGTTGGCACTTCAGGTGAAGGTACAAATTACACTGAGAATACACTTAAGAAACAACATAGGCAGACCATCTCAGGTCACAAGCCAAGAGAACTGGGGCTTGGTTTGAATGCTCTGTTAATGTGCAGCTGCCAGTATTATCAGCTTTCTGAGGTGATGCAGGGAATCTGGCTCTTCCTATGGGCCAGGAAAGAAACAGAAACATCTATGTAGACATAGCATGGGGACCGCTGTGACAAGCCAAATGAATCCCAGACACAGAGACTGAAAAAAAATAGTAGAGGGTATAAGCACCCCAAGCCCACTAGCTCTCCTGATAAAGCTGTTACAATGTTAAATTGCCCCATATCTCTCAAATTGTTTTTTTCTGCAAGATTGAAATTGTCTGACTTTCAGCTGCATTCTGCTGGGCTGTGTACAGATTTGTTAGCAAGGTGAAAAAAGCTCACATCTCTGCAAGCCTTTCTGTATGCAAGTACAGTCACCTAGCAGAGCCTTCACAGGCTCTTTGTCAAACTGGTCAAGTTCTTTAATCCTCACATTTAAAAGGTTGGTTTCCTGCCTGGGCCATTTTTATATTTCCCTTTTGAACTCTTGTTTGCAGTTCTATGTCCTTATTCATTCATTGTGTAGACCAGCTGCTTCCTAGGCTGTGTATGGCACAGGAACACTTTTTAGTTTTCTGCAGTGCTCCTTAGGAGTGTGCTGGTGTTTCAGATCATCTTTTCTGGGATAGGGCCAGGCAGGATGCTAAGTTGCGTATCTTTTCTCCCCTCATATCTCCTATATGTATAGAAGTTTCTAGGCAGGAATCTGAGCAAGTGCTTGTGCTTTTGTGGTGAAGAAAATTGAGGTATGGCAGAGGAAAACTTCTCTGACAAGATGAACAGGAGGATATGGCTTAGTTAGCTGTATGAGAGGAAGGAAGAAAGAGTGACAGGCAGTCAGGTCTATTGCTGCAAAGGTGGAGATAGGACATGAGCATCCCAGAAACCCAGAGCCCCAGGGCTGCTCTGCTGGACCAACATAAACATTAGAAAACTGTGACTTCAACATCCAGTCAGGTGAACTAGATCACACCACCTCCAACGCAGCCCTGGGTATGCTCTTTTTCTGTTTTTTTTTGTTTTATTTTTTTTTATGTTTTAATCTGAAAGGCCTTCCTAGCTCTCTTTGGTTACATTCAGATGTCACATTGACATGGTGGCGTGATGTCTCTAAGTTTACTGTCACAGCTTTCTAAAATGGTATCAGCTTCTAACCTAGATACTTGCAGTTTTGGTGGCAACTGTAATACAACTTTCAGGGAGTTATAAACCTTTAACTAGGGAATACATTACTGTGAAGCAGTAGATTAGTTTCTTCATTATTTACTGTTCCACTAAATTTTGTGTCATTTGCAATCAGCATTGCAATCAGCAACGATTTTATGTCATCCTTTAGTTCTCTTATCTGTTATATTTTATAGTACAATGCAATTATGAGTCAACATTCTGTTGTGGATTGTATCAAGACTTTATATTTGTTTACTTAAAATAAAATATCCAAATTGTCATGGGAGCTTTTAGAAATAATGCAAGACAAAAGACAAACACTGCAATAAAAATACAAAACCTAAAATCTACTATGAACCATGGACTATCAGTTCTGCACTGCTGCAAAAGACAAGATACTACATAATTCTATTTTGGCTCGTAACCTCCACAGGAAACACGAGAATATAGCTCTCAGTGTTTTCTGTCCTTCAGATCAGCCACTGCAGGGTTCTTTCAGATCATCTGAGGGCAAAGTCCAAGGCTGCTTTGCCACAAGGACTCATTAAAACAGGTAGAGTTTAGTCTGAGTGTTTCTATCACTCTGAATGTGGCATGAACCAACTCCTTTTAGTTTCCCTGAGAAAAGGTCAAAGCCCATGAGCACCAAGAAATGTCTGTGCAGTGCACACCCTAATGATCATTCTTAAAAAGAAATTATAATTTCTGTGCAAAAGAAACTGTAAACAATTCAGGGCTGCTGCAGTGTTTTCAGAGTGGCCCTTGTGTGGTGCCCCTGTGCTCCACAGATCTAGATTAAGTGGTGTTTGGGATGCTGTTATGATTGCCATTCCAGATGTATTGTAAAAAACAAGCAGGATAACCTTTGTAAACAACCAAGGCTACCAGATTGCTTTGCATCTAAGAGCATTCTATTACTTGAAATACAGCAGTTTTCTTATTCTGATGCTGAATAACTCTCCTTCAATACGTACAAACTGTATCCTTTCAAAAACCCAGCATTTTTTATACTGAGATTTGTCCACAATCCAGAACTCTTCTTAATTCCTGTGTTATTACTAATGACTACTTAGAAGTTATGCACTGTCAGTTAAACTATAAAAGGACAAACCTACTTAAGAGCCATTGCGTACCTGGCTCAGTTTCCTGAGATTTTCAAGTTGCATAGACAGGTATGTTGGAGAACTATTTTGATTTATAAAGTGTTTTATTTTAAATAGGTTTTACTTTTTGAAATATGCCTGGACTATGTGAGATTTGAAATAATTCGGACACTGCTGTGTTGAAAAGTAATCATAGAATGAGAAAATTATTGAATGGTTTGGGTTGGAAAGAACCTTAAAGATCTAGTTCCAAACCCCAGACCGTGGGCAGGGACACCCTCCACTAGACCAGGTTGCTTAAAGGCCCATCAAAACTGGCTTTGAACACATCCAGGGATGCGATGATTAAACATACTAGAGACATACAAAAGGCTATTTAAAGGCTGTTGATCAGTTAGCTGGATAGCTTACTATACTGAATAACCAGAGTTATTCCCCTGATACTATCCTCTAGTGCAGTTTAAAGCACGCTACATATCCTTTAAACCATTATTTATACAATTTTAAGCAATGACCTCTATTATAGGGCTGTACTGAATTGTTATGAGACAATGGAAACCACAGTGGATGTCATTTATTTCTAAATATAAAGTGCAAAATAAGAGTTAAGTTAGTGTTAAGTTGCCTATCACTTGGGTGCCATTAGCAAAATAGTTTATTTTAGCATGCTGCATTAAAGAAGAGTTTCATACATTGAAAAAGCATTTTTCTCTGGAAGTCTAAGATTCTTTCACAGAAATAATTCTTCTGCCCAATACTCAGATAGAGATGACTGTATTCTTAGAAATCTTTTATTATAAGGCCTTGTAGTTATGTGTGGTCAGGTTTCTTTATCAGTGGGGAAGCCTTGTGGTTTTGTTTGTCAAAAGCTTTGTTGGTATGGGTTCAGCTGCAAGAATCAGTGTTTCCTACCGGGCTACATTTCCAGATATAATTGAGAGCCCAATCGTGCAACTGTCAGCCATGTGCTTGTTCCTCTTACTGTATTAAAGGGACTTTTGGCATGATTAAGGATTAATCAACAGAATAAAAGTTAGCTGGGTCGGGTCCCAGTTCTGGAATGTGATTAATTTGTTGCTTTTAAAAACATGCTGTGATTTCAATATTACAAAATATAGTAATAAATAAACAAGGCTGATGCAGCTCTGAGGTTGGTTGAGGATTAATCATGAATTCCAGTTTGTGAATTAGAACTGGCAGGCTGTGCAAGCGTTTCAAACCTACTGCAATGGAACTCCTGGGAGCTATTTCAGCTTTTCTAGTTATGCGGCAACACTGATGTTGATTGTATAAGAAGCCAACAGATTTAGAAGGAAAAGAAGTGGGAGAACAGCTATGGTAAATCAGAAAGCTATTCCATGTTACAGAAAACATTTGGGAACATTGCTGGGTGCTTCTAATCTGTGAAAATTTAACTTAGTCAGATAATGATTATAGTAACGATGGCCTCCTTTGAAGTAAAAAAAATCCACAATAAACAATAAAAATTATTAAATATATTGGTCCACTCTCCTAACTGCCATGACTTCTTGAGCGTATATTAATTGCTGTTTGTATAGCCTTTCCCTTATATTTTTTCTTCTATCAAGACTGACTAAATTTTCCCAATTAGATCTATTCCCACCTGAAACCAGTACATATTCCTTGATAATATTTTAGGCTTTATATTTTAAATAACTCAATTTTCTGAAGACGCGAACTGCTTAGAAATGCATATGCTCATTAAAGCTTGGTTACTGAGAGCGTCACGAGGAGGCTTCACTCTGCTTGCTGAATCACTAGAGGGAGCTCCAGCCGCATGAAAGGGAAAGGCTTTATTCTCAAGCATCATCCAAAACTCAATAAAACAGGAAAAAATACCTTTTCCAACAGACGATGATTGCTGAACGTCTAAAAGAGAGAGAGAGGAAAAAAAGTCATTTTTTCTTCTTAATTGTAGTATTTTATATGTATTTTTTTTGCCAATAATACATGCCTCACAAGCTAGTAACTACAGCATTTAAGGACTGGTAACAAACAGTGTCCAGCTAAAACCTGTGGGAATAGGAAGCTTGAAAAATGCATAACACTAATGCCTGCGAGCCCTTTTAAGCAATAACAGTCAAGAGACATGGCTTTTTCAAGTGGCTGCTTTGTCAGAGCTGATGAGATAGATATCTACTAAGCTGGAACTAAACCTTTTCCTCTGATGCAATGCCATGATTCTAAACCAGTTTAATGTCTCTGTAAGTCCACGGATCTGATGTCTGATATTCTTATAGAGCAATGGCTCATACAATCTGTCATCGTTTAACCTCAGCTGGCAACAAAGCACAGACACTTACTCACTTCCCCCTCTCTGATGGGAGCAAGGAGAGAATCAGAAGGGTAAAAGGGAGAAATATTGTGGGTTGAGATAAACACAGTTTAACAGGTAAAGCTAAAGCCATGCACACAAGCAAAGCAAAATGAGGAATTCATTCACCACTTCCCACTGGCAGGCAGGTGTTCAGCCATCTCCAGGACAGCAGGGCTTCATTATGAGTAATGGTTACGTGGGAAGACAAACACCATCACTCCAAACATCCCTCCTTTGTTCTTCTTTCCCCAGCTTTATACACTGAGCATGACATCATATGGCATGGAGCATCCTTTTGTTAAGTTGGGGTCAGTTGTCCCAGCTCTGTCCCCTTCCAGTTTGTGCACCCCCAGCAAGCAGGCTGGTGAGGTGGGGTGAGGAGCAGAAAACGCCTTGACTCTGTGTCAGCACTGCTTACCAGTAACATCCCTGTTAACACTGTTTTCAGCACAAATCCAAAACTTAGTCCCATTTCTAAGGCTAGATGTTAAAAACTACTCAACATCAGCAAAAGCAGTAAAATCAGGCTAATACAGATAATAGGATGAAATAAGTAACAGAAAATCTCACAAAATCTATTGTCCAGCATTAGGATGAACCTTCTATAATTTTTAATAAGGCTTGAATTCTCTTTTTTATCTGTTGCACTACAAATGTTTATCCACAGTAACTTAATAAAACACAAATAAAACCTTCTAGGCATATAGTAATTTTTGTTTTCCCTAACAAGAGCAAAATAAAAAAGGTTGTGATGTGCACACTGCACAACACTAGAGAATTAAACTCACATTATTAAATGGTGTTTGGTTTCCCAAAATAGATCTGCATTCTTAGTCCTGCTTTTGCTTTTATCACATCTTCTGAAATGTGTATTATATAGATAGGAAAATTTATATGATACAGCTACTCCTTGTATTTTCTCTCCCACCTGAAAATAGGCTGTTCAACAATTTAAGCAGTAAATTGTAACATGATTTTAGACAGAATTCGGCAGTAAGTATGCATGCTGAGTCCAGTCTCTGTACCAGCTGATTTTTAAAGTGCAGCTCATGCAATGGCGGGAGGAGGATTTCAGGTTTGCTATATAGCCCAAGTCACGGTGTAGTTTAAAGTACTTTACATTCTCCAAGCACTGTATAAATGTTACCAAGTCTTCATGACCCCTCATGATGACCCTTTCATGACCCTTACTTGCAGTGAAGTAAGTAAGTATTAGTAACTTCATTTTACTGCAAGGTAGATTTACCTAGGGAAGAAGTGAATTGTGTAAGCTTGTGTAGGGAACCAGTGACAAAACTACTTTTAGAACTGAGAAATCCCATCTCACTAAAACACAGTGTCTTAAGCTCAAAACCCACAGAAATCAAGTTGTACAATTATTACCATAGAAACGATGTTAAGCAGGATAATTAACACAGGCCTGGTGTAGAATGCTAAGACGCAATGATGCTGTTATAAAGTATATTTTAAGGCCTTGAAACACAGAGAGAGTTCAAGAAATTGTAATTATCTCTCACTAATATTTTCATGGCCATTTTGATCAATAGCACATCATAAAGTTGGTTTGACAACTTGGAGATATGTTTCATTTTGTAGAAACAAATGTACTGAACTCATGGTTCTGTGTGCACTGTGTCTAGACACCAAGGCAATTATAAGGAAAATTACATTCTCATTTCTATTGCAAACTGTCTTGTTAATCTGCTCAATATTTCCTTGCCTAATCATTTTGTCCAGCAGTTCTCTTCTTCAAAGAAGGTCGGACAAGCTCTTTTCAATGTTACTCTCTGCTGTAGCTATAATATAGGTAATGCTAATTATAGTTCATTGCTATCATGCAAAACAAAACCCCATCCTTTTCTTGAAGTGGTTCTAGCTGGTATTTACAAATATACTGTCTTGCTTCTAAAGTTTTGACATGTTAGTTGGGATGCAGTCTTTACTCCTGCTTGTGATTCTAACACAAACATAAACGTACCAGGGAGCAATATGTGGTGGGCAACCCTTCCGTACAAAGTCATATTTGCCTTTGTGCTCACTTCTTATTTAGTACCTATAAGAACTGTAAAAGGTGACTAAGCATTTCCTCCTCCTTTTCTACACCAGCTATGGGGAAGATAAAGACAGAATTTTGCCAATACAATGTGCCAGGCTCCCAAATCCAATATGGATATAAAGCTTAATGGCTCAGAAACTATATCTTCTAAGAAGTAGCAAAAGTGTTTTTGAATCTTTTCTGACTGGGGAAGCAATTGCATCCCAGGTGTCTGGCCTCCAAGAAGGCAATATAGGTCATATCGTCAGTATGATGAAATCACCAACACAGTCACCTGGAAAAAGAAAAGAAAGTGTGCAACTGGCATTACCAAAACACGCTGTTTAAGAACCTAGGTATGGAAAACGATTTCCTATCCTGAACACAGCTCTCCAGCTCCAGCAAGCACCTCCTTGAGAGCAAGCACTCCTGGTCACCAGACAAATGATTGGATCCAGGTGTCCCTTAGTATAGCAAACTGTGAAGCCCTTTTGTAAATGCCTAAATACCATGTGATAACAATGAGCTTTGGCTTTATCATCGTAGAAGGAACTGCTTCAGCACTTCTGGAGCTGAGTCTGTCCATCTGCACACTGCAGAGCTGACGATCACAACACTGATGTGTTTCTGGGGGTAAAATGACTGAGAAAAAGTTCCAAGATTTTCCCACATGAGCCTAAATATCTTCTACTTTTGCATGAACTTGCAGAGTTAACATTATTTGTTCTAAATTCTTACTGCAGTAATAATAACTTTTTAAAAAACTTAGCTCTGACTTGCGAAATAAGAGGCTGCCTGTGAGTGAACAAAAATGAGGAAATGACCACTACAGAAAATAGGAGAAGAGTGGGTAGAGAATGATTCAGCATGACAATTAGGCAAACAAATAATAATGTAGACTACTCAGAAGGTATTTTACCACTGTTAGCATTGTCAACAGTTTCTTGAAATCACAAGCTGTTTGCTGAATATCTGAATTGTTCCTATTAGTGTGCATATTTCTATGTAAATGGATGCCATTAAACAAATGTTCCTGCAGTGATGACACAAGTTCCTTTCCACATTATCACAAGTTCTTCCCTTAGGCATACTGCAGGGAGAAAAAAATTAAGAGCTGTTGAAATTATTCAATGTCCTATTTGTTTCTAAAGTGCAGCAAATTTCACAACCAGTATATGTGTCTGTGTGGGTGTGCATAGCTCTTCTACAGGGCATGTACCTTTAGCTAATTCTTAGAGAATTTGGGAAAGTGAAATGCCCAAGTCTGCGCTCATTCTTGTCAACCTTGTCTTGATAGCGCCCTGTGCTTGTTCTGTGTCATGCAACTCAGGGCCCCTATTACCCCTCAAAGTAAACTTGGAAAGATGTCATTCTGAATATTTCAGGACAGTTTTTTAAACTATTTTACAAGTTAAATAAAGCTCAAACTTTCTCTGTAAGATTTTCCCATGTCATTTTAAACTCAACAGTTCTCATTCAGGAACTTCAGAAACAGTTATAACACAAAAGTAAACAGTTTCTCTTATGCTGTTGACACATTATGATTACACTGTGTTCATGACTAAATACCATTAATCAAGTAAAAGAAATTTACTGGCTCCAGGAAACTGCTGATTTGCCTTTATATAGCTGGGCTCAGAATTTTGAGGTGTTACATGCTGGCTCTTCCAAACATTTCTCAAGCCTAGTAATCATGTGGTGGACTTGCTTATTTCAGTGTGGCAGACCTGAGCTTAGAAGAAAGTAAGAGTAAGGACAGTCTAAAAAAAAATGTTTCTGACGTTTTCTGTGAAGAAATATAGCAAAAAAAAATTAATGATATCTACAGAAGAGAACACCCTGCCCACATTACCAGCCCGCTTGGCCCATATGGCTCACTTTCCTCCTTGCTCATGCATTTTGCAAAAAAAAGTTGTCTGGTAGATGGTTTTGCTTCCTTTTGACTGAAAAAAATCTCATAAATTTTCAAAATGTCTTAAGTGAAATCTACAATTTTTACTAAAACAAAATTAATGCCCAAAATCTTGTTCATTCTTCTAGCTAACAGCCTTTAGTTAGAACAGAAAACTAACATTTTCACAGCTGTGATACCTGTGAAATGTTTTAGATCAGAATTAAGCAGAGAAACATGAAGACTTGTTATACTGTAGTACTCAGCCTATTTCAATATTTCTTCCGCAAAATTTCTTTTGGTTGAGGTGAATGAAGAGGATATGATAATAATTCAAAGAATAAAAATAATTGATAGGTAATCAAGAATTCTGCCATTCTTTTACAATGTAGCAGAAAAATAGGGAACAAATACTGTTTTCTGTTGCATGTGATTGGCATTCAGTGCAAATATCAAAAATAGAGAATAAAAGAGTATTTCAGTTAGGTATATACCTCTGTTTCAACTGAGAAATTTCTTAAAGTGATTTTTATAACAGGAGAGTATTATCATTTTTTATGTATGTATTGAGTTTTTGAGATTTTTATTTTCAGACTTCTTTTAATAGGACAAAATAAGGTATGTGGGAGAAACAATAAACCCTGTGTACTGTAGTTTCTTAACTACTTCCCTTTCTGCTTTCCTAAACAAAAGCTTGCATTTTCAGCTTTACCAGTTACTTTTGATTGAATTAAGTAGGATTAGAAAAATGTTACAATTCTGCAGAAGAATGTTGTCATTCATAAAAGCAACCAATGTCCAAACAATGTGTGAATCTTTGTGGATTTTTGTTCTTTATGGAAGATCATGCTTTCCTAATCTCAAGGTATAGAAACCTTAGATAATCTTTCACTCAAATCCTTTTACATTAGAATGCTAAATCCAATTATATAGCTTTTATTTACCCAGTTGGACTTTTGATGTTTACTGTGCAGAAGACATATCAGGTGATCTGAAACCTTGCAGTGCTCTGGTTAGCACAGACTGAAATTACACCTGACTCTCTGCTGGAAAATGTGTGTTTGACTCCTTCTAGGCACCTTTTATTTCTAGAAAGCAGTGAAGACATCAAGCAAGGAATATACCTTTAAATGGAAATGCTGAACAGTTTTCTTTCCTGTCTGTACCCTGTCTTTTCCACCACCTATTATCCTTGCAGAATCAATAAGGCTTTGTTTATTCTATATATATAAATAGATATTTAATTGTTTAAGAAAAAAATAGTCATCCTATACCATTTTTCTACACAAAAAAGTTTTATAGGCTACTCTTCCCAACTGTCCTAAAATTTTTAGATAAGTTTCTTAGCAGGAGGCGTAAAAGTTTGAAAACTCAGTGGAAATGGCACTGGTGAATGACAGTTTCTAGTGAAGGCATAAAGGCCACATGAATAAAAGAAGCAGAAAAGAACTGGAGAAGTAGATCTGCTGTAAGAATGTTAGAATATAATTCTGGCCTTTACTCAGATAATGGTTTGCTATCTCAGTTGTCCATTCACTTGTTCAGGATTCATTAAGACTGAGCTACTTCTATTGTAAAGAAAAAGGGTGCTTATATAATTGTTTTCTTCAAGAATACAGACACCGTTTTACAAAAACAGGTGACGTGAAGTAGATTCTAGCTTTAAACACAAATAGACCTTTCCTCTTGTAGTGAGTCAACATTTGGAATTGAAATTGCAACAAAGTATTGTTTGTGCCCTTTCCTTTGTATATATGCCTTAAATTACCATGTTATTTATTTAGGGGAGATGTAATAAAATTTAGAAAAGCAAGGAAAAGTGGAGATAAATAAAGGACTCTCTAGATAATTCTTTTTCCTTTATTCTAGTTTACATTATTTAAGCTGTAGTTCGTTCCTGATTTTGGCTTCACAACAAAAGAAATATTCCCCATTTGAGGCCAAGAATCAAAGAGGCATTGTGAACTTGAATTTGGACCTAGATTTAAATGTAATAAAAAGAAAGATTTAATTAAATCTAACAGTTGTAGGAAAGCTTTTGTAATTAAAAATACTTGAACTGTCCTACATTCGTTGACAAAGATTCTCTTGCTGTCTTTGAATCCTAAATGGTGTAACACCAAGAATACAATTAAAAAAGGCAATTACTTTAAATCAAACTAAAACAAAAATAGATTTTTGTTTTCCACTGCCTCAGTTGTATAAAATTTAAATCAATATTATACAAAAAGTAAAATCAAAATAAATTTTTTTTTCCTGTTTTTAAAAATCAATGATAATAGCAGATATGTAAATTCTTTTTAAAAGTATTTAATTTAAATAGCAGAAATTTGTTGCAATAACAATGAGGAAATTGGTTTTGCTAAAGTTTATTCATCTAGAAAAACATTACCATGGCTAATTAGCTAGGGCTTTTTAACAGAGACTTGTAGCCTTTTTTAAACATACTGCATATAATGTACCTCCTGAAGTTTCTGTTGCCTGCTGATAAAGTGTCATTTTCCTTCTCACACTCAGCATGTTTCTAGTTTAGCCTTCTTTTGTTGTGCTTAATTATATAAATATTATAAAGATATTCATTTATACTGATTTCCATTCTGCCTTATTAGTAACTGCATAGAGTTTGACTAATTATTCAGTATTGTGTTGTTACAAATAGGTACAAAATAGGTAAAAAATGCAGATGCCTAATATTTTGACAGAGCTGAATCTTAAGAATTTTGAATAGAAAGAACAGTTTTGATAAAAGAAATAACTAGCATAAGGTTTATTGTTAATGAATATAAGATAATAAAGCTTTGCTTTAAAGTTTTAAACTGTCCTGAGTTATCAGTCTTCTAGAAAGTCTAAACACAGTGGTCTAATTCCCTAAATTTCACTATAATTCTTGGCCTTTATTTTCCTAATTTTCCCTAATTCCTTAAAGGGAATCTCCTGAATTCTCTAAATCCTTATATAGCTGTGTCTACACACATTTTCAGTTGCACCCTGTTCTGCCTAGAATAGTCAGGAAGAAGATGCTACCCAGAAGGAGCGAGGATCTTTCTCTTCTCTTAGTCAATCTCTTAAGGCTGAAGAAAAAGCATCTTGTAAGCCTCGAGTCATGAATGGCTCTTTGTATTTTCTTAATTTGGAGAACCAAGGATATTCTTAAAGATGAATTTACATTTTCATCACAAATCTTATATGGAAAGGGAATTTGAATTTTGACCTTGCCTAGAAATGTTAAGACATTATATATTTTCATTGAGCAAATACAAAATGAGTTAAAATAGTTAACTTGGAACACCCTCTGAGGAAATAAACCTCTCTCAAGAGAAGTCATTCTTAGAATTGAAGGTGTCAAATGTTGGGTATTGTTTTGATACTTCTCCCAACTTCTATATTTCCTCACAACTAATCTCTTTACTATTGCACTAAGAAAACAAATGATCTCAAAATTATTAAAAAGAATGTTCGATGTACTTTAAATTGGAAAGAAAATTCTCAAAGCCAACAAGTCGAAGCAACAATGTGTACAACAGTGTGTATATTACTAAAATAAGAATTTTTTTTTTTTTTGCTAAAACCACGTATAATAATGATTGGCTCTTTTGGTAAATGGCATGTGATTGTTTTCTTAGTGACTGGGCCACTTATTTTCATAGGAGATGCCTTAGGAATTCAGACTTGTCTAATAATATGTATGCATTTCAAGTTGTTGTGATAGTGGAGGCAACTAAAATTTTTCCTAGGTTTCTAAGGCCAAAAACATCCCTAATCATTGCTCTTCTAAGAGAATGCTCCAATTGCTACTGTAGTTTGAAGCTCCCTCCTCTCCCCATCTGAGGAGGGATCTCTCATTCCTGACTGCCTTTGAACTGGCAAATGAGGCCCTTCTCTCAGATGTTGGAGGTGCAGATTCATTGCCTCTTGTATGGTGGAGAATCTAAACGCTAGTTTTCGGCTTTGAGGATGGAAACTGTATTTGGCACTTTAAGTTTCATAATACATGTTTATCAAGGTTTCATTTTGGAAAAGTAGATATATATAGAGAGATATATGTAGAGATACAAGTGAAGGTTTGGAGAAATGAGGCTGGTAGTGATTCATCTTACATATTTGCCTTTCATCCTAACATACTAAAAGACTTTACAAGACATGTATATTTGAGTGCTAGCTAGTACCCCTTGGAGGCTTCTTTTCTTTCTCTGGAAGTGCTGTGGAGAGTTCTGACCTAGCATCCTTTGGAGCTTCTGGGGCTTCCTTTTCCTCTCCTTGTCCACATTTACACACCTTTGTCTACTAAAGGTGTGTTTTCTTTTAGTGATCTGATATATGATGATTCTACCTGCAAGTAGGAGCCTTGACTTTAGTACTGTATTACAAAAAAATATCCAGATTACAAAACCTGTCTCTGATTTACATATTTTTTAAATAAAAAGAAATAAAATTACTGTTTCTGAAGACAATAAGCAAGCCACTGGTCTATGTCCAAAGGTTTGGCATAGTAACTCTATGATGGGTCCCCTGAGTTTGATGGATTACACTTTTAATGAAGAAGATGCAAGTATGTCTATGTTTGGTACATATATTTGGTGAAATTAAGTGACCATATAATAACTTCTTTTCTGACAAAGCTTTAAAGAATTCAGGTTTCACAGAATAAATACTGAGCTACTGAATGAATCATTGGTACAACATGGATATTTTCATTGGCCTAGAGATGGACTTACAAAAAGATTGCTGATTTCATTGCTTAAGTACTTTCCTTGTACATCAAATATATTGAGGTTAGCAATTGTAATTATCAATTTACCTTTGCCTAACAAGTGCCAGCATCCTACTTATAATATTTATATTAGTTTATCTTAAAACTACTTCTAATAATTTGCTTTAATATGTAATTAGTTCATAATTGCAGTACACATTCATAAAAGTAAATGTACAACAACAAAAGTTCTACCTTGAAAATGGTGAGAATTATGAAGTAATATGAACAAATGAAAGTGATATATATTTTTAATTTTCTCATTGAAATTGGGGGGGGATGAAGGTCACAAGATTATTTGTTTTCTGGGTGATAATTTAGATCACAGCTCCAAATGGGCTGGAAGCCTTAGCCCTAAATTATATTTTAAAGAATAAGAGACGAGTTTGTTTCAAGCTAAAAAAATCACAGCAAACTTTGTTATAAGTATTTCATCAACTCCACATGTAGGCAGTATCAAGTTAAATGAAGTTGTAAGAGTCCACACTGACTTAAACAAGGTCAGGAGCAAACCCTTTGTGAACCAAGAACTTTGCTCCTTATTCTGGAGTTGTAATGAGAGAAAGATTCTTCAGTCACAGTCAATTCATAGCAATACCAGAGACATTTAATTTTTAATAATATGTGTTCTGGGGAAAGGGGTACAGATCTTTCCCATCCCCTAGGAGATGAATTTTTACATCCTGTAGTCATTATGCTTGTGCCTCTCATAATGATTTTCCTGATTTCCAGTGGCAGAGAGCACCATTATGGAAAGTATGTTGGTGGCAAGGGACATTAGACAAAAGAAGTCCTTTTTTTTGGCTGCTTTTTGTCTTCTTGGCACCATATTTCTCCCCTTCTATCCTCCACTTCAGTTACAGATAAGGCTAAGTGGAGCAACTACAGTATCAGCAGATTCAGATTAGGTCTTTGTTTTCTTTTTCAGTATGCTACCCCTGGCCCTGCCTTCTGTCCTCTAATTTGTAAACAACAAGAACATTTGGTCCCAAAGCGAAGAGGTACATGATGAAAGAAAAAAGACATTGTCTCTGTGCTGATGTTACTAGTAGCATGATTTCAAAAGATAAATTCACAGTAGGAATGACCATGAAGACAGTAAAATTAGAATCATAGAATCAGCTAGGTTGGAAAAGACCTTTAAGATCATTGAGATCAACTATTACCCCAGGACTGCAAAAAACACCACTAAACAATGTCACTGAGCGTCTCATCTTCAAGGTTTTTGAACACCTCCAGGGACAAAGACCACCACTTCCCTGGGCAGCCTGTTCCAATGACTGATTACCCTTCCTGTGAAGAAATTTTTCCTAATACCCAGCCTAAACCTCCTCTGATGGCTTGAGGCCGTTGCATCTTGTTGTGTCGCTTGTTACTTGGGAGACTGAACCCCCCCTCACTACAACCTCCTTTCAGGTAGTTGCAGAGAGTGATAAGGTCCCCCCTGAACGTTCTCCAGGCTAAACAACCCCAGTTTCCTCAGCTGTTCCTCACAGGACTTGTGCTCCAGACCCTTCACCAGCTTTGTTGGCCTTTTCTGTTCCAGTGCCTCAATGTCTTTCTTGCAGTGAGGGGCTCAGAACTGAACACAGGATTCGAGGTGCAGCCTCACCAGTGCTGAGTACAGGGGGACAATCACTGCCCTGGCCATGTTGTCCATATTGTTTCTGATGCAGACCAGGATGCTGTTGGCCTTCTTGGCTGCCTGGGCACAAGCTGGCTCAGGTTCAGCCAGATGTCAATGAGCACCCCCAGGTCCTTTTCTGCCAAGCAGCTTTCCAGCCACTCTTCCTCAAGCCTGTAGTGTTGCATGGGGTTGTTGTGGCCCAAGTTCAGAACCCGGCACTTTGCCCTGTGGAAGCTCATACCATTGGCCACAGCCCATTGATCCAGCCTGTCCAGATTCCTCTGCAGAGCCTTCCTATCCGTTAGCAGATCAACAATCCCACCCAACTTTGATATCATCTGCAAATTTACTGAGGGTGCACTCAATTCCCTCATCCAGATCATCAGTGAAGATATTAAACAACACTGGCCCGAACACCAGGACCTGAGGGACACTATTAGTGATCAGTTGCCTGCTAGATGTGATACCATTTACCACTACTCTTTGGGCTGGGACGTCTAGCCAGTTTCCAACCCAGTGAAGAATCCACATATCCAGGCCATGAGCAGCCAGTTTCTCCAGGAGAACTTTGCCAAAAACAGTGTGAGATTCTTTACTTAAGTCCAAATAAACAATGGCCACAGCCTTTCCCTCATCAACC
The DNA here is from genome assembly GCF_034315485.1 of Pezoporus occidentalis. Lineage (NCBI taxonomy): Eukaryota > Metazoa > Chordata > Aves > Psittaciformes > Psittacidae > Pezoporus > Pezoporus occidentalis. Next base: position 238,232 of record NW_026913209.1, read on the forward strand.
AGGCAGGTCACCTTATCGCAGAATGAGATCCGGTTGGTCAAGCAGGACCTGCCTTTCATGAACCCATGCTGACTGAGCCTGATCCCTCCATTTTTACACACATGTTTTACAGTCTCACTTAGGATCATCTGCTCCATGACCTTCCCTGGCACTGGGGTCAGGCTGACAGGGCTGTAGTTTATGGGGTCTGCCTTCCAGGGTCTGACCTTTTTGTAGAGAGGCATCACACTGGCCAACCTCCAGTCCTCTGGGACCTGCCCACTAGACCAGAACTGGTGATAGATGATGGAGAGTGGCTTAGCAAGCTGCTCTGCCAGCTCCTTCAGCTCTCTTGAGCAGAACCCATCCAGCCCCACAGACTTGTATACATCTAAGTGGAGCAGGATGTCACTAACAGTTTCTTCCTGAATTATGGGGACTTCAGTCAGCTGTCCATCTCTGCCATCCAGATCAGGGAACTGAGTACCCTGAGGATGGCTAGTGTGACTATTAAGGACTGAGGCAAAGGCGGCATTAAGTACCTCAACCTTTTCTTCATCCTTACTCAATAGGTATCCTCCTAGTATCCAGGAGAGGATGCAGGTTCTCCTTGGCCCTCCTTTTATTGACAACATATGTGAAAAAGTACTTTTTATAATCTTTTATGTCAGTGGCCAGATTTAGTTCCATCTGTGCCTCCACCTTTCTAACTTTCTGTCTACATAACCTAACAACATCCTTTTACTTTGTATGGGGTGACAGTCCCTTCTTCCACAGGTGATAAATCCTCTTTTTTTTTTTTTGGTGAGTTCCAGCAATATCTCCTTGTTCAACTAGCCTGGTCTTCTTCCCTGCTGGTTTGTTTTTTGGCACACAGGGACAGCTCACTCCTGTACCTTAAGGATTTCATTATAGAAGGTTGTCCAACCTTTTTAGACCCCTTTGTCCTTCAATAATTTTTTTTCCCAAGGAATTCTGCCAACAGGTGCCCTAAACAGGCCAAAGTCAGCCCTGTGAAGTCTAAATTGTGTTATCTGAGAGAACTGTAAAATATATATCATACATTTTGTCTCTTTGCTACCCGTTCCTGCATAACAAGGAGAGAAAGAAACAGAATTACTGGGAGAAGGATGTTTTATGAACTTGCTTAGTAAGTTTCTCCCTGATATTGCAGTTATTATCATAGTAAGTATCTCCTCACAGAAACTAATGTTGACTCCAAAGTGATGCACAGATATGTGGGCTTGTGTTAAGGTTTCTGGTCTTTTAATATAATTTAATATTGTTTATGATCTTGACAACAATAACACTAAGTTACTGGGCAGGCTTGTTGCTAAGTTTTTTAATAGTGCATATAAAAATTTAATACTATAATGCACTCTCATAAAAACCTATGTTTTGATGGTTTGGAGGATAAAGAGCTATTTACATTAATATTATATGAATTTTGTAATCCATAAGCTATGAAGCTTATCTGAATGTCTGGGCCAAGGGCTAGCCAGTGTTCCAATAGGTAATCTTAAGACATATCCACTTGGATTCAGAACTTAGGCAGTCTTCATTGCTTTCTGGAGATACACAGTTATTTTTATTAAAGGGAGAGCTTAAAAGGACTGATTTTTTTTTATTGTTGCTTCTTTGTTTTTTGTTGTTTTTTTTTTGTTTATTTGTTTTTTTTTTTGCCTTTTTTTCTTTTTTAGTTGGGGGAAATAAAGCATTAGCTTGCATGAATCTGAATTTTAATCATACCATAAGCTTAATCTGTTCGCTATTCTCTCTGGTTTATTTGATACCTGACTAATTTTCTGTGGGATCTTGGATGTTATCTGTGTGGATGCCTCAAAAATTGAGCCCTTCAAGACTATGAATATTTTTGTCTAATGCAGTGATCATCTTGCATGTTGTGAATGAATCTGTCTTCAAGCAAGGAGGAAAATATGCACCATTAGCTGCAAAGAACTATAATTTGTCTATAAGAGGGGATTGTGTAAAACTATAGTTACACTAAGAACTTTCCCTGTTCATCTTCTTTAAGATTATCTTCTCCTCTTTCCCTGCATTTTTAACTCATAGTTATCCTAACCATATTACACAGAACAGCTTGGAGGATCAAGTATAGGCAAAGGCTAAAGAATTTTTCTGTCAGATACATAAATAAAAAGATGAAAAGCAAACATATTTTAATCTTCGATTCTTCATCATAAACAGTCTTTCCAAAGTAGAATACCTTTACAGAAAAGCCAGCATTTCCCTTCAATGCAGCAATAGCACGGATATGCATGGGAAGAGAATTGTGCTCTGAGCCAGGATACCCCTTCAGCACTCTTCTCATCTAGAGCTCATGATGGAAATGAAGGGTGCTTTCCTGACAGAACTAGAGTTAGTTTCTTTCTTCATGTGACAAGCCTTATTAACGGAAAGCAGTGCAGTTTTCACTTCCTTGTGCCAGGAGGAGTGATTCTAGCACAGAGAGGAAGCAATATTCGTTTATTCAGACAGTTCACAAGCCGCTTTGTTTGGAACATCATGGGGTGATGCTCATGTTCAAATAGCAACAAAGACAGACAACTGTAGTTATAGTAATGCTTCTTTCTTTCTCATTTATTTTGTGTTACAAAGGAGATAAAGACAATCCTTTAGAACCTTTCAGAGAGATGCCATATTTAAAATAATGCTTATTCCAATGATTCTAAATTTCAAGTTGAACCAAAACTGCAACATCAGGTGTTTCTAAGTCAACGAGAAAAAAATGCAACCTGCGCTAACTTTGCAAAGCTAGGATAAAAAAGCCCGTGCCGTTCCATGAAAAAATTGAGAGCTTCTTTAGCCATGGTGAGCACTGACTTGAAATTTTCACCAAATTATTGGCAGTGATAGTGGGGTTCTTTTACTGTATGTCTGTAGTTACATCAGAACCTTATATTGTGTGTGAATTTTTCATGTTTTGTCCCTTTCTATTGTGCATTTGTGTGAAATTGAAACCTGGCAAACTCTTCTGTGTTGCTGTGCTGTTAAATAGCATGAATAATTGTGTACATAAAAAAACAGAGCTTTGTTCAAAAGGTTATTCTCTTCAGTTTCCATTTGTTTGGAAGTGGGGATGTTGTGGTTCTGGACCTGATATGTGTGAATATTGGCCACATTCTAGCTTTATATGTGCAAAATCAGTGAGCAAATAAGTAATGTTTTTTATAAACCATTACAAATACTAACTCATTTTTCAGGGGTGCTCTTAATGTAGTTCCAATGTATGCTACATCTCATGATCCCTAATTCCACAAAGCCCTGTTCAGCTTGCTGGATTTTCAATCTACTTACAGGTCTTAGTGCCCTATTGGCAAAAGAAACACTGAGGAAATTTTTTTTCCATTAAAACACAGAAACAAATAATATTGACATTCTTTTATCTATCTGTCCGTCTGTCTGTCTAGCTATCTATTTATCTATCTATGTATCTATGTATGCTTGTATGTATGTATGTATGTATGTATCTATCTGTCTGTTTGTCTACCTACCTATAAATAGACTATCCTTGGGCTTGGCGCCCAACATTAGCAAACATTCTTGAACTTGCTTTGCTTTTAGCCTGGGATATTTCAGCTCTTTCACCTGACACAAAATAATTGGCTAGAAATAGTCAGTTTTCTTCTTCTCAGTTTCAGGTTCCATGCACTTATATAATAAGAGGTGTATTTATGCAGCTATTCCAGACTGCAGAAGTTCTGTCCTTCCCACCCTCTCTGGAAGTGTGGTGGCAGCCAAGGGACTCTGCTAGAACCAGAGCTCTCTGCCTAATCTGCTGTTTGTGCAGTGGCCCTTTTCAGGTAGCCATGAAAATCAAGATTTAGAATGATGCTGTAGATGCTTTGCTTCTGCATGTGTCGTCGTCAAAAACATTGACTCTTTACTTTGCAAACCCTAGAGACTGTATGACTCTATTCAGGACAAGTGCCTGTAGTGTCTTTCCCATCACAAATTCCCGTGGAGTCAATTGGCATAAGGACTTTCTGAGAGAGATATTATTGGCTCTAACCATGTAATAATTTTCTAGAACATTGTTATTTGTAGCACGTTGATAAATCTCAGTACTTCTCAGAAGATTGATCAAGATCAAATGAACCCTTATTGAATATATATTAATCTCCTCATTTTTGATGGTCTTTTGTCCTTTTTTCTTTTAAAAATATGGAAGAAATTTTGCATGACTTGATCTTCTGATGACATACTAGTGAGCTTTATGAGTTATGCTTTAAAACATATCAAATCATTTAAGTGGTTCTGAATAAGTGTTTAAATTTGAGGTATATTGACTTAGAAGTGATCATGATTTTAGCCCCTTCTTGGACTAGTTAGGAGGATTCTGAGTTTTCTTTGTTAATTAATGAATCTATCAACTTTCTCTTCCCTGAAGCAATAGTTGATCTTTATGGCTTAACCTGTCTAGCACCTTGGAACCACTAGAAAATTCAATTGATCTGTGTAGAGAAAAAAAATAGCCTTCCTTTATTTTAATTCTTCCCAACAGTCATTTTAATTTTCACCCAAGGGCAAACCATTTTTATTTAATTCCACTTGTCTTCTCTAATAAATGGGCACGTTAACAATGTCCACAAATGGAGATGATAATTTTTCCATTTTAATCTTGAAACTTTCTTGCCAACTCATGATTCCATCAGAGGTAGATACATTTAAATAGGCCATAGAGTAATGTCTTTGGAAGCCTGATAGTTTCCTTTTATATCAAAGTAATAAATATTTTGTATTCTATTATCAGGGATAAATGGTGAACCACAAACACTGTAGAAGTCAAGGTGAAACACACTTTTTTAATGTTATAATTCATTATAAAAAGGGAGACAAGTTTTACTCCAAATAATTTTAAAAGGTCCTTAATACTAATAATTTGTGATTTCCTTCCTGGTTCTCAGTGACAGTGGAGCCCTACTAGCAAGTAATGCACCTCTATGGGGATAGATAAAAGCAGGTACTGCTGAGGTCTCTACATTTACGCTGTTTCAAGTTTGCTGCCTACTTACATTGACTGTATGCTGTTACTGCTTATGGTGTTCAAGGTGCTTCGAGGAACAAAATTTTCTCTCTGGAGTATGGGTTTCTTAGCCAGGAAGTACCCTGGAGATGATGGCCATTCATTATTTTTACCAGCCCCATGGTTTATACAAAGCTCACACGTGGAAGCAAGCCTTATTTTTGTTTCTATTCATTCAGTTGTTCACTCCTTCTTGGTTACCTCCCAGTGCTTGCTGCCCAAACCTTCACTGGTTGAATAAAGGCTCAGTATGAAGAAAAATTTTTTTGCAGTTGCTTTGTGGTAGCTGCTCTTGAAGGATACTGAATTATCTGACTCCTGCTTTCCTGGGCTTCTTTTTTTGCCTGACAAAAAATATGACTTCTGAGAAACTTTAGTGTTGTGACAGCTTTGCTTCTGATAAGCCACAGGTTCTATGCCCAGAAGATCAGCTAAGGCTGGTGGGGACAGCATTATGCTTGGGAAACAGCCAAGAACAAACAATGAATTTTTGGAAATAGAAAGTCACCACGGCCCTCTGCTACCGACACCATGACTTGTGACTTGCCAGACAAGATTTCAGGTGCCCATACTCATAAACCAGATAGTGACTAATGGCTCCTGGAACCTCATGACTTATCAGTAGCTAACCATTCCAGGGTGTGCAGTCTTGTGGCTGATGTTTCAAAGAATATCCACTGAACCCTCACTTTTGGATAGTTCAAGGAGAAGATGCTGAAAAGCATGTCTGAAAACTTCATTCTCTGTAGCTCCTGCATTATGGAGGCTCATGGGATGCAGACTCTAGCTTGATGCCAGGTGGCAGGATAGTGACTTCAGCGCAGGAGCCCTCATGGCACCATTGTCAGTGCCTGTGTCCCTTTCTATATCTAATTCTGATTCTAGAAATATAGAAAAACTACTGTTAATCAAAAGATTGAATTGATCTCTCTTGATAATGTACTTCTCTTTCTTAATAAGTGGCATATATTTCTTCCTTGCCGGAAGTATGGAAATATCATTATATGTAAACACAAGCTCTCCTAACAGCAGGATAGGAAATATCAGACAGCATTCTTCCACCCTTATACACTTCTCTAAGGCTGGCTGGTTTTCTTTACATACAGTGATAGATTGTGGGATGTGACTAAAAGCTGACTGCGGGCCATGCTCTAGCTGTAGTCAGCAGAAGTTGCAAGTCTGTAGTTGCTGTGCAGGTAACAGCACCACAAAAATAAAGTCTTCTATATGCTGGGTAAGATTTCCCATGTCCTCCTGAACTCAGGGGAAAAAACAATACACACACACACAAAATAAAAAGGAAAAAAAAATAAAAAGGAAAAAAAAGAACAGAAAGAGAAGACAGTAAAAAAAGAAAAGGGGGGGGGGGGAAGGGGGGGCGGGGAGAAGAAAAAAGAAAAGGAAGCCGTGACTCAGTTGCAGTATACCAGAGACAGTATAGCAGTGGACATATTACTTCTATGAAGACTGATTCATTTGAAGACAGCTTAGTCTGTGGTGGTTGGCACTTATCTAGAGAAGTAGCTCCTGTTGAATTTCTGAAGGCATCTTCAGCTACTTTGCTCAAAATTTTTTCCTTGCCTAAATAAACGTAAATGATGGTGGAATGGCAAATCACTACATGGTTAGAATGACCTATCCGTGAAAATAGTAGATACACCCCTCTACTGAGCATCTTTTCCACTCTGTGGGATGCCAATGGTTCAGTTTCTCCTTCACTCCATGACTTACATGTTCTCTTTGTTGATCATAGATTTCTTCCTGACCCTGTATTGACAGGCTTCTGGTGGAAAACAAAGTGAACTGTGACACACGTTATCAAAATTTAATGCAGATGCATTGTTTCTGCAGGTGTACTCCATAATTTTGGAGGAAAAAATTGTGCAGGAGTCTTTGCACCTCTTGAATGCACAGATGCAGAAGGCAGCACAGACTGCTTTTGTTTCCTATCAGTTTGGCACATCCCTTTGACAGAATGTCTACCTCAAAAAAAAACAACCCTGTGACTGAATCAAGTCTCTCAAGATATCAAACTTTCAGCAAAGACAGACATGGTTGGATTAGAGACAGACAGAAAAACACCATCTGCTTATAATACTATTTAAAATCTCCCTTCTACTCATGAACCCTTCAAGAACTGTAGGATAGGTTCTCAAATCTGCCAGTGCTTCTGTTCCAGGGAATTAATGAAGATGAGATAGAGTGTCCATATCCCATTCTGTTTTAAAATGGAAAAATAACACATTCAGAATTAAAATCACCAACCCATTATTTGTGATAGTGGTAATTTGCAATAGTGAGACTACTCATATTTCAAGGTGTAGCTTTCTTTTCTGATATTGAGGTAATGTTAGACTGTGAGACCCAAACCAACTTTTTCCAAGTTAATAAACAATAGGCTTTTACTAATCCCTTTTTTTGTAGGCATGAAATAACTTTTCAAAATCCTTATTATAATTAACATGACCTATTTTTCTCCTTTATTTAGATATATTTCAAATGTTAACTTTTTTTTCCCCAATAGTTTTTTTAACAATTTATAATCATTACCTAATCACAAAGCTGTTCTAAAAAAAAATACATGTCAGACCTTTATACTTGAGTGAATATTCTGTCCATATTTATGTGGGATAAGATTGGTTTTTAATATGTCCTTTGGAACATTTTGGCTCAAGCATCACTTTGTGGTTTGTATTTTTTTGCAGATAGATCAATACATAGAAGAAATTAAACATATATATTTAGGCACTGCATAAAGAACAAAAGTTTTTCAAAACAAGGATTTCAAGTGAACAGAGGACCATATAATATGTCTGAATGAATCATTTGAGAGAGGACCAAATTTAAAACCAGAAAGAATACTTGGGGCACTGTCCAGCCATTTTCTTTCTGCTAGATCTTATAACACAAGAAAAGATTCGTTCAGCTGTGTCAGGATGAGTGAAAAGCAGATGTCTCTCTAATATAAAAAAATCAGGAAACACCAAACATGTAAAAAGGCCTTTGGGGGACTTTTATGCTGAGAGTCTATTCAATTTTAAATTGCTATGTAGAATAAATTCCTTAGAAAATACCTGTAGAGCCTTCCAAAGTTACAGTACTGACTAGAGGTGCCTAACTTAAATATTTGTGTATGAATGACATGAAATGGCAAAAACTAGGAAAACCATCTAACAATCCTTGCTGTACAATGAAAAGAAAGGAGAGATATTGAGAAAGCCAGGAAGCAGCCTTCTGAATTGCACACAGATACTAAGGCATAACAAGATTGGCAGGGTCCGACTGGAGAAAAACCCCAGTGATGGACTCTTTCAGTTTGTGATCCCAAGACTAAAATTAAGACACAAACTAGGTCAACTACCATAATCAGACAGTTTGTTTGTTGTAAATTACAAAAAGACAGTTGTTATAAAAAAGGGAAATTATTGTAATAAAGGAGATAGCCATAGGACAGATTGGAAAAAAAAGGTAGAAAATGAAGTAAGAATTCTGGGTGCAGAGAGAGAGAGAGAAAGATAATCACCACTGTGGATCCAGAGGTATCCCGGGGATCTGTTGTCATAGTCGTTGGTGGTGGGAGTTCTTTAGGGTTCGTAGTCTCATAGTATCAGAGCAGAGTGTCCCCCAGGAGTCCGTTGGTGATGGGTGTCCTTGTGGAGTGTCCTTCTGGAGTCCCCTTGAAGGTACTCTGTGGAGTGTTTCTCATGGAGTTGCCCTCACGGCAATGTCTCATGGAGGATGTCCCTCAGGGTCTGTAGTAGTCATCAAATGAGAATGCCCTCATGGAGGTATCCTGGAGTCATCCTCATGGCAGTGTCTCCCTGGCAATGTGTCTCTTGGTGATGTGTTTCTTGGTGACTACCTTTTCCCCTTTTGTAAAGAGCTGGGGGGAGTACCTCTGTTCTTCATGTCAGGTATTACACTTTCCTGGTGGACCAGTTTCCCTGGTCTTGCAGCCAGTTCTTTGACGCACATGTGTCTGCAGCAATTCTTGGGATAATAGCTCACACCAGGCCTCAAAGTAATGGATAGAAGAGTCTTAGCTCTTTCCCACTCATTCCTCAGGCAATGTATGGTGGAGTTGCAGTACAGCTGCTCACACCCTTCTCCCAGGCAATGGATATTGGAGTCTTTTCTCAACTCCTCCCACCCATCTCTGAGACAAAAGATAGGTGGATTTCCATCTCAGCTTCTCAGACCAGTCTTTGAGACAATGGACAGAGGAGTCTGATTTCAGATCAGTCTCTCACAAGGATACATGTTGTTTGTGTGAAATTTTATATTTTATGAATGGAAATGCTGGTTTTCAGTTTCTCTACGTATGTTAACCCTCAGAACATTCTCAAAATTCATCTTTGTTCTTAAGCTGTACACATCTAGTCAGTGGATCCACTTACACATGTAGAGAGCTCATCTTCATTTTATATTCCTTCAGTTTCATCTGCTGAGTTTATATAGCTTAGATAAAAAATAATGAATTTAGAAATAAAAAAGAGTTTATATGGAAAAGACTGAAATCTCCATGGCCTGTGTGGATGTCACATTCAGATCTAGGCTCTGCACAGTGTCTGACAGTTCAGGACTATACTTTAGTACTCCCTTTTTCTGCTTTTTAGCTGTTCATCAACTTCACTGCAATGATGACATCAAACAATATTTTCACTCCATTTACTACTTTTTTTTCTGGGAACTTATGAAAGATTTTATGCTAAATTCTGAGACTTTCAGGATAAGAGCAACTTCAAGAGAAGATACAGCTTATTTCCCAAAGTTCATCCTTTTCTGCCTAAGCAGATGTTCCATGTGGACATCCAATCTGTGACCTGAAGAGGATGTTTAACTCTCCTTGTAGTTGCACCATTGACTGTCTGGGGGAGTATCTTCTGCCTTGGTAGGGCCATCCTTACTCAGATCTTTCCCCTTAAAAAACCACATACGTTCCATTTGTTAAACCCATCCAATGCTCCTGGATCTTTCAGCAGCTAACAAACAATGATGGTGTTATCTGACCACGAATTCTCCTGGTTTGCCAAGAGGGGCAGACTTAAATCCGTTTTTGAATACTTCCTTCAATTGCGTAAGTACCTCTGTGTTACAGTAATGTACTGTAGCAGCACTGTATAGAGCAGATGTAGTTATCCAAATATAATACAGTTCCATACAACCGAACTGAAAAAGACCAGCTCCAGAGGCTCTAACGGCTTTTGATTTTTTTTATGCTATCACAGATAAGAACCTACTCTGTGAAGGAGATTCAAAATATAAAATAATAACAAGAAATAATCTTGCAGTTGCTAGGTTTTCTAGCAGTTGCTAGGAGATGGGTAGCAGTGGTTCATGATTTTGAAAAATTAGGTCCCACATTAGATCAAGGATTGATTTTCAAACTACCAGTGGATTTGTTGTCCAGGTACTATATGAGCGAATGTACTTCCTTAATGAAGCATCTGCACAGTTATATAATTACTATATTAAAACAAATTTAAACATTCTTGAGCTTTTGATGCATTTAAGATTTTAGAAAGTTTGTTTTTTTGTTTGTTTTACAGCCTAGACCTAGAAGCATTAGAAATACTGTATTTGACATTTCAGTTCATGCAAGCCAGAAAGGTTTTCTTACATTACTTTGTATGCCTTTTTGCTTTGGCACATCCTTTCCCTTTAATTTCCTTTCCATTCCCCTGAGTTTTTCATTATTCCTGCAGTATGAAATATTAGACCACCATGCTACATAACCAAAATGAAATATTTAAGGTATACTGAATACTGTAGTCTCACTGCAGATGAGGAAAAAACCCTTTTGTCATAACTCTGCCTGTAATTGTGATACATGTAAGTTTAACATCTTTGAAACTCTTATTTGCATGATGACTGAGAGTAGCAGCACCATACTGGCTTCTAAATTAAATGCAGGATTAATAACTTGCTCAAGACTTACTGAGAGTTTTCTATCACTCTGACTGGATTATAAATTTATCTAGATTTTTTTCTGTATTCTTAGGCAAAAATATTAAATGAGTCAAAAGGTCTTCTGAGGTGCACTTTGAACTGCAATGATTTAATTCTATTTGTATATTGGATTTCTATGACTCTCAGAACCCTTATCAAGTTTCATTTATTCCAGTGAGCATCAGATCAGTCCATAACACAACTGACCAAAATACACTGATCATCAATTAATTGTTTTTCTTCTTTATTAGATTTAATGCTTTAATTACAGGTTTTGAGAAAGCTGTGTTCTTTGGGAAGGTTGGGGGAGTGTTTATTTGTGGTTTTTGTTTGGTTTAATGGTGAAATAAGTTGAAAAAGTTACAATGTGAATGCTAGATTCATTAACTCTGGAGAAGTTATGAACAACTGGAGGAGAGAAATGACTTTAAGAGATATGAAAGTGCAAACACTATCTGAAACCAGAAAGATGCTTGCAAGTGCTTTTAGAGTGTTTGGTTAACTTATACATATTTTATATAAATGGAAAAAGAGAAAAGATAAAAACAAAGCGAGAATAATATGAGCATAATAAAAGGCTGAACAGACTGGTTTTCATCAACTTGCGATTAAGTTTTAATTTACTTCACAAAGGTTGCAGATTTGTATTCCTGGCCTTGGTCAAAATTTCTTCTTTCATAACTTGGAAACAGAAAACAGTTTGAAGTCTTCTGTCCATTGTCCTTCCTTATGAGAAAGGATCTCAAGCTTTGATTTTCCATCTGAACACTTGGCACTTTGCAGCTGAAGGAAAGTGAATCTGCTACATTTGTGGGGATCTCTGAATACTGAATAATAGGATTTTTAAAAATAAATAGGTATTCATAGGGAACTCATAACTCCATGGAGTATGGGATGCTGGATATTTGTTGTCAACCCTGAAATCACTCTTAATGGTGGGCAGTCTGCAAGATTAAAAGAAGATTGAGTTTCTTAATTGCAATCAGTCATCAAGAGTTATAGAGAAAGAAAATAATAGTATCAATACCTCTAATAAAGTTTGGCTTTAAGGTGATATTGTAAAGTCTCTCTAAACTCCTGGACAATTCCTGCCTCTCCCAAAGATGGGATCCAGTTTTTACCTTAATAATTTTCACTACATGTTGCATTTCATAAAAGAGAACTGAATTTGGACAGAAAAAAAAAAACCTTTCTTACATTTCTATTCTCCCTTGTGTTTCTTCTGACTGTAACTTCCCTCCTAGGCATCCCATAGTGATGTCTTTTTTATTCAGAGTATCAGCTGGATCTCCTTTCTCATGGAACACTTCTGCCACCATCCCAATTCCTGTCACACGGGGAACTTTTTGTAGTGCATTTTCACGCCACTGAACCTGGACAGGCTCATGAAACAGCTTGATTCTATACAACAACCTGCTTGATTGTCATACAGAAGACCATTTGTATAACATGGATATATTTCCCAAAAGCCAGTAACAGGGTTAGGCTTACGCTACCTTAATTTTATGTATCCTAATACACATAGCTTCTGGTACACCTATGTGGAGCTAATCTTTAACCAACATACTAGTGAGAATAAAGGGTGCACCCCATTACTGTATCCTGATAAGGACTGGACTTCAGGGCATGCATACCATTTCTGGAAAGAAAGTGTTTAATTTAGGGGAACCTTGTATGTGACCTGCAGGATCTGGAGACTCTTCAGCTTCATATCCTATTTTAACCTATCCACCTTCACTCTGTAGCCTGGTTTTCTCTGCAAGTGTGCAAGCCACAGAGTCCTTGAAATGCTAAACACACTATAAATATATGTGAAAGATAATGTAAATTGCACTTGTCATAATAAATTACAGTTATGACAATGATGATAAAAGAAAAAAATAGTAGTGAATAAACAGCTCTTTTGGAGAATGAAGTGACAGACTAGGAAGATTTTTACTTCCTAAATGATCCATAGACGCTGTTCACTGCAATATAACGTGTAACCAGTAAACCACAATAAGTTGTTTTTTTTTCTGAATTAAAAATCACAGAATTTCTTCTGTATGGAAAAATGCAGTTGAATTTCTTTGAATATATTTTGTCCTAAACAATTTTACAGCATCTAGCACCTCAGTAGGATTAATTAAAATGCTAAACTGTCTCTAAGTTCCAGACTATTAATTTTCTTCCAATCCTTTATTTTTCACACTGGATGCATCTCTAATCTGATTTCCAGTACTTGTTTTCCTTTGTTATTTCCGTGCTTTTGATTCTTGCGCACTTGAATCAGTAATTTCCCCCATTATTTTGGCAGTCAGAGATTACAAAATTAGACTGTGTAATGAGTATTTTCTATATTTGGAAATTCAGAACAGATTTTTTACAAAGTAAAAATTGCAATTTCCTAATTTAAAATTTTAGTCTGATATAAGGAGAGGACAATCTTTAACAAATTGTACGTAACACATCCTGTTTAGAAAAAGAACTCACAGAATTCTTCAATTAACTGGGTGAAAACTTGGGATTAGCCATTCCAAGGCTGAATCGTCTTACAAATATCATGGACTGGGCAGCACTTTGTCCTGTCATGCGCTCTGACTTTCACCATTACAGGCTGTTTTTATAGCACATATCATTAACAGGAATCAAACCAAAGTTTATAGTGCTCTGTCTTGCATTATTGGTCTCCTAAGGTATCCAGTAACCTTATTTATTTGAACCATGATACCTAGCTCCGATTTTTTGCCTTGGACCATGCATTTATAAAAATGAGCTTCCAGAGTTTCCCCACCTACTCAGTTGGTGGGTCATGTGACATAATCACTTAAACCCCATTGCTCCTGTATTTAAGTATTACTGTTTCAAAAAGGTTCATTCAGGAAATATTACATGGATTATTCACACACACACACGCACAAAACATTGAAACTTTCATGGGCAGGAACTATCAAATACAATAAGATTGAGGTTATTTATGCTTCAATAAAACCCATTACAAGGTGGTTGATAGTTGCTTTGCCCTCCTAGCCAAAGGTATTACAACTAAGAATAATTTTTTCTCTATTGCCATTACAAGAAAATTGTAATGCTTGCCAAATTTGCAGAATACATCTAAGAAATATTATTCAGTGTAACTCTTAATACTGATATGTAATGAACTGCATTTGCATTTATTTCATTAGCTACAGTTCCTGTATTTCTTTGGTGATATCTTAATTATTTTTGGAGGATAATGTCCTACTTCTGCATAATATCCAATGTGAGTTGACGGAGAGTTTTTTAAAAGAACTTGTACTTCTACATGTAGGTTTGGAATTGTGCACAGTTACAAGCTTTGTAGTTTGAAGGGAAGATGTAACTGAAGATTTTAAATGCTTCACTACATAGCTTCTAATCTTGCTATTAGAAATCAGATTAAAACTAAAACCTGAAACCAAGGACAGTAGCGGTTTAAAATTGAAGCTCTGAATACGGCTCAGTTCCTTTAGGCTTTTATGTTCTCATATCCTGAAATCCCTCACCTGCTTTTTGATTTCATAGGGTGCTTCCTAATGAGGCATCATCTAGCTCTACCTGCTTCTGAGCTTGCCCTTCCGTTTTGTGACTCAAGAGAAGGAGTCAAGGGCTAACAAAGTTCTCATCAAATGCTTAAGAAGCAATGAGACAATCATATCTGGCCCCATGTAGTCTGTCCATGCTCGTGTGGCAAGCACAAACATTCAACCTTTTCTTAATGTTTTTCTTTTTTCATAGGGCAGGATGGGGGTGCAACTTTTGCTCCCCCTCCTGACTCAAGGTTGTATTTTCTTCAGATTATGAATAATTTCAGTTTCCTGATCCTACAAATCAGATGATGTTCCTTCCTTACTATACTATTCACCTATGGTTTTCTTTGAAGCTCTTTAAAGAGGAAGGAGTTTTCCCATGCTTGCAGCCCTTTTCTGAGGATGAGACACTGTTTGCAGTTCCAGCATTTTTTCACCAGTGTTGTTAGCCTAGTCTGAGTAAATTGCAGTTTGCTAGCATCTAGGAAAATAGTTTAAGGAAATATCACTTGTACTGTGCATGCCTTGTTTTAGTATGACTTCCAAGGTATTTCCTACTCCCTGGTGTACCATATGGTGTTACCAGCAAGCTAACTACCAAGGTTGTAGGACTGTTGTTTAGCCTTTATCTGTACGTTGCAGGGGGGAAGGGAAAAGAGCCTGTTCTGAAAGACTTTCTGGTGGTGTGACTGAGGGAAGAAGCATCCACCTGAGAACGCCTTTTCATCCACAGTGATGCAATGAGGGAAGAGTTGGAAACGCTAGGCAAAAAAAAAGTGTTTTGTGCAGGTCTTTGTATGTCTTAAACAGAAGATGAAGCTCTTCTAACAATTGTGCTGTTTCTCTGTCTGTGAAAAATCTTTTGAAGTAGTGTCTCTTCCCTCCACCTTGGGTCCCATCATTTGCTCCCTCTGTGCCTTGCTTTACCTTAAAAATTGGATTTTTAAGTGGATAAAACTCCTTCTTTAATGCTTATGCCTCTCTGCCTAAAGGATCAACTTGTACTACCTGCCCAAGATTAATCTTTAAGAAGGGGTGCTCTACCTCCTCTAGCTATAAAGAAATTAAGCTACTAGGACACGTTTTCTTCAGTAACAGCAAGAGGAGGCTGCTTCTGCTATACTGTTTCTGCTTCACAGTGAGAAGTGGGAGAAAAAAAAAAGCCTCTAAAGTGAAAAGAAGGAAAGATAAGCACATGACCCATCAAATCTCAGAAATATCTGAGGGAATCATCAAGGTATTCCTCTCCTCAGAAGACAGCTGTCTTCTGAGTGTAGTGCTGGGTTGTGTATTCAGATGATAAGATTAGGAATCTGTGTTTTTCTCCTGAATATATGGCATAAACAGGCTTTGAAGCCTCCAGGGTATTTCAGAAATATGTAGTAATTAAAAAAATTCTATTCTTAACAAGGCTGAAAATATGCAGGGGCTTTCTAAAATCCATATACATATTTGGTACAGGAAAGATTCTTGCTTTAGATAGAATTTTTAAAATACAGCTTTCTCCTGGAATATATCTTTCCCCCCAAACACATAGCAAATATATGTAAAAAGAAATTAAACAAGCAAATCTAAAGGTGCTATATCAGCATACAAGACATAATTGCTAAACTCTGCTAACAGACAAACCCTCAAAAAAAAAAAAAAGGCAAAACAAAGAGCCTAACAACCCATGTTTCTTAAAGATCCAGAACAGCTCAAAATTCATGTAAAGCCTCTTCAAGACTACTCTGAAATATAGGGTTCATACACATAGGTGTATCCTAAGGTAAATATCTTTTGAGTGCATTTATCTAAAAGGGCTATTTCTCTGTATTCACATACAGGGATTCTAAATAACCTGTACAGCATGGACATGGATTTATTTTTCTTTCAGTCAGATGAATATTGACAGTGGTGTTTATGTTTGGTACCACAGCAGGATATCCAGAACAGAGGATTTTTTCCCCCTTCAGTGTCTCTTGTTCCAGGTAGCCTTTCAGGAGGATCACATTCTCTCAGTCTCAGGCACTGGCAGTTAAACACCCAAGCTGTTTCATTTTTCTGTAGACAACCTCCTATGGCTAGGTATTATATGATTGTTTCTTATGGAAGAAAGTCCTGATTCCAAAAAAAGCCATACTACAGCAGATTAGTCTGTCTTACTTTCTACAGCTCTTCTATGTTGTGATATAAAATATATACCATTTCTCAAACTGTGGGGTTCCATTTCTCAGACTGTGGGGTTCCAGAGGTATTTCAAGAGAACTTTGAGTTTAGTCATTGAATTGTACCCCATTTTGATTAAAACTTAGATTCCAAGGAAATGAAAAAAAAATAATAGTGTCAGTTGGGCCATGATGTAATGACTAAGTCTGAAACTGGCTTACTTTAAATCTATGAAGGACACTGAATCTTTTTTGACATGAGTAATTGCAAAGCCACATTAACACAGATAACAAGAAACCAAATCATGACAATAATACAGCACAAAATTTAGCTCACTTTTAAGTTTATTATATTCTACTTCTAGTTTAATTCACAGAAACTTGCTCTAGACTTCATAGATGCCCTTTTGTACAATAAAATTTGCTTTCTAGTTTTTGTTTATAATTTATTTAAAATTGGTTTGGAAAACAAGTAATGATATAATAACTGTAGGATTCCTGTCAGATCTACTTGACATGCTCTAGTCCCAGCATGAGAACCATAACAGAGTGTCATGGTTTAAACCCAGCTGGCAACCCAGAACCACGCAGCAGCTTGCTCACTCTCCCCCCTTCCTCTCCCTGCTCCCAGAGGGATGGGGAGGAGAATCGAAAGAATATAACTCCCACAGGTTGAGATAAGAACAGCCCAGTAACTAAGGTATAACAGAAGTCACTACTGCTACCACCAATAATAATAATGATAAGGGAAATAACAAGGGTAGAGAGTACAACTGATCACCACCCACCGAACGATACCCAGCCCAACCCAAGCAGTGATCTAGCACTTCTGGGTAATATATAGTGGGCATGATGTGCTGTGGTATGGAATACTTCTTTGGTTAGTTTGGGTCAGGTGTCCTGCCTCTGCTTCCTCCCAGCTTCCCCTCTTCCCTGGCAGAGCGTGAGACTCAGAAAGTCCTTGGTCAGAGTGAACATTACTGAGCAGCAACTAAAAACATCGGTATTATCAGCACTGTTCTCAGGCTGAGAGTCAAAAACACAGCGCTGCACCAGCTACTAAGAAGGAGAAAAATGACTGCTACTGCTGAACCCAGGACACAGAGACAGATTTAAACAGAAATCTCTTGTCAAAGTTGCCAGGTTAAAGAGATTAACTGGTGTAATCAAAGAGAAAGTAGATAAAATTTTATGTTATAGGGTATAAGAACGAACTAAGATTTTCCAGTTTGTACTCAAGGATGAAAAAATAGAAGATGACAAGCAACCAAGGAATATGCTCACCTGAGTGTAATTTGCAATTGGAATAAGATAAGCTATCACACAAACATAACAAATATCTGCTTTGCTTGTATTATTTAATTTGTATGACTGGTCAAATATTACACTAAAATCTTATTTCTGTCAGAATTTTTCACCAGTCATAAATTTAAATATTTACTGTAGAGCAAATTAGACCATCACAGTGACCAACTTCTTTCTACTCTAGTTTCTATCTTGTTTCCTCTACCAGCCATTATTTAATTTGGATCCAAGTAACATGGAAATGTCTTTGTTGCCATTGGTTAGATAAATACTTATTTGCTAACAATCACCAACCAGTTTAAACCACCAAGAACTACCTAGCATTATGCTGCACTTCAGTTTGTTTGCACACTGCCCCTATGGACTGGTGAGATTTTAGTGGCCATGTAGTTGCCCCAGCAACAATATGAAAGAATAGATTCTTTCTATTGAAACATCAACAAAAGTGAGAAACATCAACAAAAAGACTATACCAACGTGCTTTGAAAATAATATGCACAATATGAACATAGCACTACTGTCAGAAGTCATATCACTTTGCCTCAAAATGTAAGGGAAAACTATCTTCCCATTAAGTAGTTTCCCAGAGAAATGGATATATCCAGAGCAAGCCTATATCTGTATTTTGGGACTTTGTTATGAAGCCTTCAGTGTTACGACGCCAACTTGTCGTGCATAAGTAATATCCAGCCTTGGTGTTTTGGATATTTAAACTGACTCTTCTTGTTTTGACATACTAAATTCTAAACTGAGCTCCTCAACTCCAAAGATCCTGCAGCAGAGAAGCTGAATTCTGGCAGCTGTGAGAGTACGATTGAAACTCACTTCTATGGTACAACTAGGAATTGCTTCACGAGTCAGAATGGACTCATCCTCCTCTTGCTGTGTGTGGATCGCAGAGACAGGAAATAAGTAGTAGCAGCTCTATTTCAGCTTATCAATTTATAAAAATCAAAGCCCTTTGAACTGCTTTCACACTGTTTCAGTCGTCTCTCTTGGACAAGCTATTTTGTCCACAGTAGGAAGCCTACATGCTTCTTTTCTGTGGAAGATCACCATTAAAACAATATAGTTGCACACCAGACGCAGCTAAAAAATAACAACAAAAGCAAATACTGGTGAAATGAAAACAGGACTGGGTAAAAGCTGCAACATTAAGATAGGACTTTTCCTGTGTTTGATACATGGTGTACCACTTGACTGAAATTTTGAATTTTATTCTATTTTTCAAACTCAGTGACAAAAATCACTACAGTTCTGGACTGATTAAGTAAGGTAAGAAACAGAAAAGTAAGTATTTAAAGACAGCTTAAAGATAAGCAGAGTACCATTTTCAACCCTGAAGTTGCCAGTATGCCAGGACCTTGGCACACTTCTCACAGCTGTGTCTTTTTCCACTAGACAGGTTAATTCAGTCACTCAAGAGCTTATTCAAATTTGAGTTTAAGCATGGCTTTATTTACTTAGAGAGGCTGAAAATGTCTGTTCACAAGTGTTATTAATCATGCAAAGCACTAGTAAATTTACTGTAAATTAAGGTAAAGAAGCAGTTTAGAAAAAAAGAAATACTAAAGAAAACCAAAACACCCCCACCCCCCAAGGAAAAAACAAACCCAAAACATTAAGGTTAGATGAAATGAACCTACTGAATGCTTTTGTTTCTTCTGTTCTTCATCCTGTGCTTCCTCTCAGGCAGCCAACTTTTGAACTGGCACATCTAATATTTTGTTCTGTGCCTGTGTGGTGGTTTGGCCCCAGGCAGCAGACAAGCACCCACACAGCCACTTACTCACTAGTGCTCTCCCACCCTCAGCAGCACAGGATAAAAAAACAGGAAGAATGAGTATGAAAAAACTCATGGGTAAAAGTCAAGACAGTTTAATAGGCAAATGAAAGGTGAAGGAAAAAAAGTAAAAAAAAAATTACTCACCCCCACCTCAGTCAGACAATCAAGCTATAAACAGTAGTGATCTCAGAAGTCACAACCACTGTTCTCCATCTCCCTTTTTAATGCTGAATGTGACATTGCCCATGGCCAACTTGGGTGAGCTGTCTTGGCTATGTCCCCTCCCAGACTGTTAATGGTGTTGCACTTGAACTACCTCAGTCAAACTCTCCACCTGATGCAGTTTTATCCACAAAAGGGAAGTTAGCTCCAGCCCAGCTAGACCTAGTATGCTCTGGTATGAGTCTGAAAGGTCTGCATATGGCTTATATGTCATTTAATCACTGTCATTGCTGACATCTCAGAAAAGGCTGCAAACACACGATGGATACAGCTCATCTGACCGAAGGAAGTTGTCTCTGCAATAGCAACATATAAACTGTCTTTACAGACAGTGATTATGAAAGAGGTGTCTACAGAGCACAGTTCAGGTGGCTGACCTTAGGGACTTCATTGACCTGCATGAATAGAAGCAGTTTACATTATTTGGGTCTAGAAAGTCAGAGAGAAGGCCTATAAGGTGCATGAGGTCTGAAGTATTAGACTGCTATTAGAGTTTATTGAGCTCTACAGCAGCTGTAACTTAAATGGGAGCCTGTTGTAGCTATCCCCTGCAAATAAAGAAGCTGCGTAAACAACCTTCCCTTTAACATCTCATTTCTGCAGAGGTATATGTCTGGAGTTTACTGCCATACTAACAACCAGCTCCGCAAACTGCGAATGTGGAGAGGAAAGATACTTCTAATCTGAGCAAGAAGTAGGAGAAAAATTAACCTGCCTCGCTACAGGTAACCAAGGTAGTAAGAATGCTTTGGTGGGTGCCCAAGAGCACTGAGTGCTCTTCCGGGCTTTCCTCAGGCTGATTTATCAGCTTCCGTCATCAGCAGATGTCCTTTTAGGAGCCTGCAGAGACTGGAATACAGCTGTGAGTCCCTTGGCCTTGGGAAAGCTTGAAGGGCAGCAGAGGATATGGCATAAACCTTGTGAGTGATGGATAACAACTGGTTTGGGAACCAGTTATAAACCTCTGCTAAACTAGATGGACATCTCTCCAGAGCAGCCTTGGGCCTGTGACTAGCCATTCCCTAGCTGGCTAAAAACATGTTTAATGTTCCCTTTTAAAAAAACCAAACCAAACCAAACCAAACCAAAACAAAACAAAACAAAACAACAACCTGAGAATGAGGTGTGTAATGCAAGGTACAGCACACAGGCTGGAAAAATGAGAGAAGGAAAAGCAAGCAAGCGGCAATGAAACAAGAAACTGAGTTCAGAGGTGACCAACTTCAAGGATTCAGTAGTCTGTCTGTCTACAAGGCAAAGATGCTGTGATCTGATGGTGCTTGGGTTGAGAGTGTCTTCCACACACAAGTCCTAGATCCTGCTGTTAAGAATACAGTTGCTAATCCTTTATAATGAAACAGTTGGAATTATGAAATAGTTTTTGCAGTTTATGGAGAATTCTGGACATTGTTTGAGGGAAAATAGAAAGTCTTCAATTTCAATATTCTTTTACCTTATTTGGTAATCTAAATTGTTGAGTTCAAAATTATATGTAGGAGAAATGCATCCGGAACAGCAACAGCATAATGGATTAATCTTTTTCTACTTTTTTAACATTAAATAACAGGTTTGTTTTCTTTTTTAATAAAAACAGTAACGTCAACAGTAAAGTCAATAATGATGTCACAAATATAAAAAAACAGACATAATAGGTAGAGACACTTTCCATGGTTTCTAAAAAAAAAAGAAACCAAAACCCAACAAACCCCAGTAAAGTTTAGCATTACAAACATCTGACTTATTATATTCAAAGCATGAACTGGATACAAGAAGTATTAAAAATGTTAATTGTTCTACCACAGAAGAAGGTAATTTGTTTTAGGAATAAATGCTCCTCTTTTCCCTTGAGAATATTCCTTATTAGAGTTTAAAATAGCACTGGACCAGAGGGAGTGAAGAATATATTTTAAGTAACAATTTCCATACAAATATAACTAAAGCCGATTTAGCTATGCATTTCTCTGCATCTATCACCAATATTTATGACTACAGTCGGTGCCAGCATTTCATTTTCATTGATTAGTGGAATTTAAAACAAATGTGTTCTAAGCACACTAGTGGAATTATTTTGGACTTGAATCACAAAAGTGTTGGAATATAAACTCAACACTTTTCAAACCATTCAAACCCCACTTCTACTGTAGTAAGTTATCTGTTCTTGCTATATGAGTCAAATTGTCTTTCCCTCAACACAATTAAAGACTTGCCCATCCAGCCTGTGTTGTTTGCATGAATTGGGAATAGAAGTGTTTCTATGATCCGGCAAGTGTCTTCAGTTTTTTGTAACAGTCCCCAAAACAAGAAAAGGGGATTCTGGTTATGGAGGGAACATGAGTGAACGACAGAGGATATGCTAAGGTAGTTTCAGCTGAAGCATGTTGTGACTTTACTGACAGCTGATTGTGCCAATTTCAGAAGCATCTCTAAATTCAGTACTTTTTTTTTTATTTAAGTTTCTTAAATGCTAGCTTCACTTGGCAGAGGAGATATTCTGGGACAAAACAGTGTTTTGTAGGAATTTTAAAAAACCAACCCACCCACCCTTCTCTAAATAAAACCAAACCCAAATGGTGTTCTGGGTAATACAGAACCATTTAACCTTGAAGATGAGTAGGGATAGCTGACTAAGGGGGCTTTTTTGAGATGTTTTCAGTTTTGTGCTTTGGGTTTGCTTTTTATTTAGAAAAGCAACTAACGTCCATTTCCTGGGCTTAGTCCTGTTTGAACCGGAGAACACAGAGAGGGGGTTGAATAATTCAAATAATCAGTGTCATCTTTTCAGACTGCATTGCATGTGTGAATTTAGAGCTGAGTTTCCAGACTGACAGCCAGGCTGTTGACAGTTCTGTAGGTATGATCTGGGAATAGAGAACTGCCATCTCCAGGGTTGTCGATTTTGCATTTGAGTAGAAACAGGACTCACACATTATTTAAAGGACTGTACTCTGCATAAATTTTAAACACACTTTGCCATTACAAAGTCTAAAGGGGAAGCTATCAATCATTTTAGCAGCTCTCACCCGATGAGCTGTGGTTGATGTCTGGATTTCAAAAGTGCTGTTTCTTGGTGTTGCTCAGTGGGAAGAAATGCCAAAGGCAGATATCCTGGGTTGGCAAAGTTTAAGAACAAATTATTTTAATTGTAAATAATCTCAGTACTTGTAGCAATTATAGTTTTTTACAGATATTTAGTATACCAGCCAATTAAAATAGAAAATTTATGAGAAATTGGCACGCATAATAAAAAAAAAAAAAAATGACCTGCACCACTTACATTTTCTGTTAACTGGTAAAGCTATAGATTCACCCCAATTTAAAAACAATTTTATGCACATTATTCCAGCGTAATTTGTATATATTTCTTGTCAAAGGGAAATATCAATTTTACATTAAGCCATCTTTATAGTTACCGGTGGCAGCAGTATGATTCAGTCAACTAATGAGGATGAAACTTGGGCTAAGGTGTTCTCACAGCTAATGGCAAATGATTATTTGGAACTTTCACAGCCAAGTACAGTCATCCTTTTGAAAGCATTCTGCATATCACTCATGAAGTCCATCAAGCAAATAAAGGCTGTGGTACTTTTATTTTCTGCTTGATGTTTTAAACATGTATCTCATTATCTAAATGTCTATTAAAGTTGCCTCTTTTATTGCTCTGAAATAACACAGTTGAAGTCAATATGTTAAGATAATATTAGAGATACAAGTTGAAACCCAAACAAGGATATTTCTAGTGTAGGTTGTCACTATGAGTGAGTGGAATGACAGCTTAAGCAAGAATTTCTTTGCTTTCGCCAGTTCTTGTTAGACCCTGAACATAAAATTAATGTAGTGTGAAGTCACTTCTTTAACTTTCATTGTGTGAATATAACTAGAATGGCTACCATGAAAGCTGAAATGAACAGGAAAAGGAATAATTTTTGTAGTCACTTCAACTTATAAAAAGGTGCAACTAAAGATATAATGCTTGTCCCTGGAGACCATAGAACAAGTACCCTAACTGCTATCTATGTCTTTGGTAGAAAGCATAAGTCTTACAAGCAAAATTACTCTAGACACCCCTGTTCTGTGTTTCTGTGGAGCACATGCAAACTAATCTTCCTTTCATTTTTTGGTGTAACAATTTTTTTTTCTTTTTTTTTTTTTCCCCCACATTTTCTCAGTAGTAAATAACATTCCTGAAATTTAATCAGACATTCAACAAATGAGAACATTAAAGCATGTTACACACTATCTGAATACAAACCCATCCAACATTTTTCCAGAATTGCCGTAGAAGTTACATTAATTAAAAAGAAAAAAATAATAAAATTACAGCTGGACATAATAGTAAAATCGCACTTTGCTCATCAGGATAGACTTATGAGCAGAGCTTCTTGTTTGTGTGAGGACTTATTTGGGGGTGGCAGAAGACAAGCATGCTGAGAATGATATGTCCATATTTTCTGTTTAAATAGGATAAACATTCTTATAAACTATATTGTAATTTCCATTGTGGTAACAAAATTAGACAATGTCTACTGACTTCATAGTATATATATATATGTTTATAT
This sequence comes from Pezoporus occidentalis, assembly GCF_034315485.1. Taxonomy (NCBI): domain Eukaryota; kingdom Metazoa; phylum Chordata; class Aves; order Psittaciformes; family Psittacidae; genus Pezoporus; species Pezoporus occidentalis. The sequence continues at coordinate 262,750 of NW_026913209.1, forward strand.
ACTTCCTACTTTTTACTGACTTTATAGTCACTAAAACAAATGAAGATAATTCATCATTTTCCACATAGGAAAATCTATTTAATAAACTGTAAGAACTTCTGTACACTTTCAATACTTACTATATCATGCTTGCACTTTCCTTAGAAATAAGTGCCTTATTATTACCAGCCAACTCAGAAGAGATACTTCTTTGGACATCTTAGAAAAGGGTATAAGAATACTCCCAATACCAGCTACTTCTAAACTATTATTACATATTTAAGGACATCAGTATAATGTTTTTCAGGTTTACATAGAACAGCAAGTTTTCCTTGACTATTAAGTGTCAATATTCCACTAAATTCAGTGGAGAGACCTTTGCCCCTCAGCTCAGAAAATGTACTTAGAAGTTCTGACAGTACTCTTTGAGAAATCTAATCTACTGGGGGCTTATAGGATCCATCTATCAGAGAATGGGAAGAACATCTTTGGTCATAGGCTTGCCAACTGGTGAAAAAGATTTTAATCTAAAGGAAAGAGAAACTCAATTCATCCCAGACCTACCAGTTTGATGCCAGTACCAGCAGGAGATGATCAGATCCTGGGGAGAAATCGCAGGTCAGCGGGATAGCATGTGATGAACAGCACAAAGGAATGCTCCTAGTAAGCTGTCTTCACTGGGGGCCCAACTTAAATGCCTCTGTGCAAAGACACATATCATGGAGAATAAGCAGGAGGAGTTAGAGACATATGGATGCCTGAAGGTCTATGGTCTTAATGGTATCACAGAGATATAGTGGGATGTCTCCTGTAGCTGGAGTGTTAGAATGGAAGGATACAGGCTTTTTAGGAAAAGATAGGCAAGGGAGGATGAGGAGGGTGTGTTGCACTCTAGGTTAATGACAACCTGGAGTGCATGGAACTCCATCTGGGGGATGGATGAGGAGCTAACTGAAAGCTATTAGGTCAGGATAAAAGGGAAGGCAGAGACAGGTGACATTACAGTGGGGGGCTGCTCAACTGGGAAGACCAATGAGGCCCCCTACATACAGATAGAAACAGCCTCACTTTCACAAGCCCTGGTGCTCATGGGGGATTTCAACCACCTGGGTATTTGTTGGAGGGACAGTACAGCACAGCAGGGCATAAGCAATCCAGGAGGTTTCTGGTGATAACTTCCTTCTCCAAGTGATAGAGGGGGGGTGCTATGCTGAACCAACAAGGAGGGGCTGGTGGGGAAGTTAAGGGCAGCCTTGACTACTGTGACCATGAAATAGTGGAGTTCAAGATCTTTAGGTCAGAGAGGAAGGCTGCACAACAATCTTGCTAACCTGGACTTCATGAGGGTAGACATTGGCCTCTTGAGGTATCTGCTTAGTAGATTAACATGAGATAAAGCCCTGGAGGGAAGAGGGGCCAAGGAAATCTGATTAATATTCAAGGATTACCTTTTCCAAGTTCAGGAACAATGCATTCCAGCAGAGAAGAAATCAGACAAAAGTGCCATGAGGCCTGCATGCGTGAACAAGGAGATCATGAAGAAGCAAACACAAAAAGGAAGCCTACAGGCACTGTCCTGCATTATATCCTGGTCTCTAAACTGGAGAGGCATGGATTTGATTGATGGACCACTAGGTGGATAAGGAAGTGGTTGGATGATTGCACTCCAAGAGTTGCAGAAAATGTCTTGAGTGACAAATGACATTCCTCAAGGGTTGGTATCAGGACTGGTGCTGGTTTATGTCTTTGTCGACAATGTGCATAGTGGGATGTTTGCCATGAAGTTTGCCACCACAACACTAGGTTATGTGGTGTGATTGACATGCTGGAGGGAAGGGATGCCATCTAGAGGGACCTTGACAGGCTTGGGAGGTGAGCCTCATAAAATTCATCAAGGCCAAGCATAAGGTGCTGCACCCTGGCTGGGGCAGTCCCAAGTGCAAATACAGGCTGGGCAATAAGTACATTAAAAGCAGCCCTGAGAAAAAGGGCTTGGAGATGTTGATTGATGAAAAGCTCAGCATGAGCCAGCAGTGTGTGCTTGCAGCCCAGAAAGCCAACCATATCTTGGGCTGCCTCAAAAGAAGTGTGACCAGCAGGTTGAGGCAGGTGATTCTCCCCCTCTACTCTGCTCTCATGAGACCCTACCAGGAGTACTACATTCAGCTTTGAGGCCCCCACCATAAGAAGGACAGGGATCTGTTGGAGTGTGTCTAGAGGAAGGATACAAAGATGCTCAGGGGCCTGGAGCACCTCTCCTGTAAAGACAGGCTGAGAGAGCTGGGCTTGTTCAGCCAGGAGAAGAGAAGGCTCTGGGGACACCTTCTAGCAGGCTTCCAGTACCTGAAGGGGGCCTGCAAGAAACCTGGAGAGGGACATTTTATGAGGGCATGGAGTGATAGTACAAGGGGTAATGGCTTTAATATGAAAGTGAGTAGATTTAGATTAGGTGTTAAAAATTATTTACTGTGAGGGTGGTGAGGCACTGGAACTGATTGCTCAGAGAAGTTGTGGATGCTGTCTCCCTGGAAGTGTTCAAGGCCAGGTTTGACAGGGCTATGAACAGCTTGATCTGGTGGAAGGTGTCCCTGGCCATGGTGGGTGGGGTGGAACTAAATGATGTTTAAGTCCCTTTCAAACCCAAAACCATTCTGTGATTCTATAAGTAATAAGAACGAAGTGAGTCCAGGCTCTAGCAAAGAGAAATTCTTTGCAATGAATTCACCAGGTTCCTTTGAAGGTTGTCTCGCTTGTAATAGTGTTTTTTTAATGCTAAAGAAAGAATTATGTTATAAAATGCTAAATATGTATTAAATTGTTAATAAAAATAGGAATACAACATTAATTAAACAGTAGATTGGATCAAAAACTTATTTAATCTTCATTCATTAATTAACCTTAGATTAATTAACCTTAGATTAGGAATTTCAAAGCAGTTAATGACTGCATATTACAGTTTATGTACTGGCTCTTTAGTTTCTCTAAATTGTCATTAATTGACTGTAAATACCCTGATTCCCGCTTATTACTGCTTTATTTTCCATAAGCTGGTGTATGAAATTTTAGAACAATAACTGACATGAAACTGTGTGCCACCTTTATTTCAGATAAGTCTACACTGAGCAGAGCCACAGATAAGTGGTGGGGTTGCTATGATATTCATTGTCACTTTGATGCTTCTACTGTTTAAAACACTTTTTCTCATTCCACCCAGATGTACACAGTGAACTGAAAAACTTGCAGCATGGTTCTAATCAGAATGAGTGGTAATGATATCAATGGAGAAACAGCAGTGGAAAGTGGCAAGGAGTCTGACTGCTAATTTTCAATTTTGATTTTTTTTTTTTTCTTAAATTGGTCCTTTGAGAACCTGAGGCAATAGTCAGCCTGCTGCATTCTTCACAGCTCTCTGCCAGTGGTCAACTCCACTACAAACGAGAGTGTTCCCAGACTGAAGCAAGAAAGGCAGATCCTACCCTTGGAAGTAAGTTTGACAAGACTCAGCTGACAGCTCTTGAAAGGGAAACACTCTTTTGCTTGCACATGCTGAACCTCAGCATTAATAACCCTCATGATGGCTACTGAACAAGAATGACCAAGAGCATGCAGCACTCAACTGGATGGCGGGGAGGGCATTTGCCTGGGACTTCAGGAGCTGTGCCTGACACTGCAGGAAATAGGAAGTGGAAAGCTTACAGAATTCAAGACTGCTTTCTGATCTCTCTCTCTTTTGTGCCCACTAGGATTTACTTACTATGAATTTATATCCATTTGATGCTGCATATTTATTCATTCAACAGAATTATTTGTGTATTACAGCAGTGTCATTGAGTCACAGTCAAACCTTTAGGAAGCCTTCACAGCATCAGTAAGGGTATCATTGTTGAGAGGCTTGTATTTTCAGGAATGGTATCAAGAAGCCAGATATGTCTAATAGATACCCTAGATGTACTTAGTAAACTTAGATATGCACAAGCCTATGGTGCCTGATGGGATCTGCCCAAGGTCCTCCCTGATCCTCTTCTTTTCCAGGCTAAACAGCCCCAGTTCCCTCAGCCATTCCTCGTAAGACTTGTGCTCCAGACCCTTCACCAGATTTGTTGCCCTCTTCAGGACCCGCTTCAGCACCTCAATGTCTTTCTTGTACTGAAAGGCCCAGAACACAGTATTCAAGTGATCCCACCAGTGCTCATACAGGGGGATAATCACTTCCTTAGTCCTGCTCCCCACACAATTTCTGCTACAAGTTAGAAAGTTATTGGTCTTTTTGGCCATCCAGGTACACTACTAGCTCATACTCTGCCAGCTATCAACCAATACCCTAAGGTCCTTTTCCATCAGGCAGCTTGCCAGTCACTCTTCAAGTCTGTTGCATTGCATGAGGTTATTGTGACCCAAGTGTAAGACCTGGAACTTAGCCTTGTTGAACCTCATGCAATTGGTTTCCCATCAATCCAGCCTGCCAAGACCCCTCTGTAGAACCTTCCTACCATCTTGCAGATCAATACTCCTGCCTAACTTGATAGCATTTGCAAATTTACTGACGGTGCACTCAAACACCTCATCCAGATCATTAATAAGGATATTAAACAGAACTGGCCCCAATACTGAGCCCTGGGGAGCATCACATGTGACCAGCCACTGGATTTAACTCCATTCACCACCACTCTTTGGACCCAGCCACTCAGCCAGTGTTTTAATCCAGAGAACAGTATACTCATGCAAGCCGTGTGCTGCCAGTTTCTCAAGGACAATGCTCTGGGAGACAATGTCAAAGGCTTTGCTAAAGTCTAGATAGGCAAAATTCACAGCCTTTCTCTCATCCACTAAGCAGGTCACCTTGTCGTAGAAGGAGAACAGGTTAGTCAAACAGGACCTGCCTTTCATAAAGTTGTACTGACTGGGCCTCATTGACTAGTTGTCCTGTATATACTGTGTGATGGCATTCAAGTTACTCCATAACCTTTCCTGGCACTGAGGTCAAGCTGACAGGCCTGTAGTTCCCTGGACCCTTTTCATAGGTGGGTGTTCCATTTGCTAACTTCCAGTCAACTGGGACTTCCCTGATTAGCCAGGACTGCTGATAAGTGATGGAAAGTGGCTAAGTGAACACTTCCACTAGTTCTCTCAGTAACCTTGCGCAGATCCCATCAGGCCCCATAGACTTGTGCATACCTTGTCTTCAGAGAGAAAAGGACAAATGTACATTTTAATTTCGTCAGCAAAATTTTGATATCAATATAGCACAGATATCATGCCTGATCAACATCAAAAGCTTGTTTCTGCTGTTATTTATCAATAGACAATTTTCAATATATGCTGCTGCAAAGCAGAAGAAATCTGTTCATTATTTCCCTACATGGAAGAGAAACTTTCTGTCTACAGAGTTTCTTTTTGCCAAATCAAGGATTACATTTTCTTTTCTTTATGGCTGCACTTTGCAGGCAGTTTGTGAGAAAAAAACAAAAACCAACCAACAAACAAACCCAAACCATAAAAATCACCAAACGATTGTGATTCTTCTGGAGAAATAATTTACTTTTTGCTTGCCAGAGTACCTGAGATCCTTTTAAACACAATAATGGTTAAAGGAGAAAATATCTTTATTTTAGCAAAATAAAGGCTTAAATTCTTGATTATGAAATTGGAGGTAAAGTTGCAAGGCAAAAAGTCCCCAAACACACAACATATTTCGAGGTCACCCTTAACAACAAAAAACTTCACTAACTGCTCTTGAATATGAACCTCCTCAGCATATAATGCATAAGAGTTCTCCTCTTGCTTCTCTCCCCATGAGCTACCTTACACTGAAGCAATGCCCAAGGCCACTTTGACTCCTCAGTTGCAGGGATGTGATGACACTGTCATTTCAATGCATATTATACATTTTGGACACATTTATCCTACACTCCTTATCCACACAGGTATAAAGCAGCAGAAGCAGGGAAATCTCTGGGTCTCGATCCTCAGCCACCTAATTTCAGTAAGGCACCTGTCTGTGATTCCTTATTTCCTATTTATAGTCCTGGAACATGATTTCAAACCTTTCAGCTCTCATTTGCAGAGGATACAGGGCTGTGAGCATAGTAAAAGGCAGACCTACTTGCAATAGCTTCCTTTAAATAAGGATAATTCTGTAATTTCTTTCCCTAAAGGCAAACTGAAGATACATTTTGTGATTTTTAGGTACTCCAAACAAGTGACTTCACTTTAACATTCCTATGAGGCTGCTGATGTAAATAACTTTCATCTTCAGTAGTATTCCATTCATATATATATAAAAAAATTAAGAGGCTACATTCATGTAGCCATATGCATTCTTAATAATAATAATATTCTGTCATTTACACTGGCTGAATATAGAGGCTGATATTTCCTTCTTAGTTTCTGCTACAGCGCACAGATTTCTATGATGATCTAAAAGGACTATTTTATATTTGGCTGCAAGAATTTATTTTTTTTAAATGATTCTCATACTGTCAGGTAATTATAACTTGTCTTGCCTAGAAGTAATGGGCACCACAGGAAATATAACTGCAGTAGAGACTTAAGCAAATATGACTGACAAGGTGGTAGGAAAGTTAAATGCTTTTTTTTCATATTGACATGTTCCATAAAAAGAACTATGTTCAAATGTAATATCATGTGCCCAATCATTTGCTCATAATTTTAATTTCATTAGAGGCATCTAATTAATCATTAATTACTTAAGAGCAGTAACCAAAGTGTGCACTGCTGAAGTCTCCAATGTTTTTCAGAGTAAAACCCTGTTGTGTCTGCAGTTTAGTGTCTGTTTATTTTCAGTTTTTATCCATTAATGCCATACATATATTTAATACATGCAAAGGCTATCTTCCATCACAACCATTGCATTATTATGGCCCCCAGATTTAAATGACAGAATTTTCTTTCTGTATGCCTTCAACAACCTCATATCTTCATTTTCCACAAACAAAAAAGGACACTAGTACAGCTCAAAGGCCTAGATTTTTTGTTTGAACTAAAGGAATAAAAGCGAGAGAAACTTCATCAAATGTCAGCTCTCCCCTCCTACCCTTTTGAGTTGGGGAGAAGGGTGACTTGAACGAAAATCTCTATTAGCTTGTTATGAGCTGCTTTTGAAGGGAAGGTATTGCTCAAATTTATGGGCTGTCCCAAAAGACTCCAGGACATTTTTTGTCCTTCTGGCTAAAGAAATCTTTTACCTTGTTCTAAACACCTGCTGATGTATGTTGGAAATAAAATAAAAGATTTTACCCATGACTTGGGAAGGATAGGCCTGTCTGAGCAATGTAACCTAGAAACAAGTGTATCTCATTTCTTCTGTTTCTGTTACTACAAAGGCATTGTATATTATGAGAGAGGGTCTTATAAACCACAATATTCCTATCTATGAGTCCTAGCTTTTTAAGTAGGCTTGCAAAATTGCTCTCACTGGCTCAGTGGTAGATGCTCATAAATACGTTCAGTCAGCAGAGGCTTCATTTAATGTCACAATGCTCGCAGAGAGAGTTTTGACAGGCAGATGACCCACCATATGAATTAAAATTTCTTTTCAGAAAGGGTGGAATCCATCAGTTTACTGAGGTTTTTGAAGTCTGGTTGAAAAGTTACCACATGCTGGAAGTTTTTGTTTTGTTTTGCATTTCTTTGGGTTTATTTTTTGTTGGGTTTTTTTTTCTTTTTTTTTCTATTTGTTTTCTTTTTGAAGGGTTTGTTTTTCTTTTGGTAATGACAAATCAGATTGATTACAAAGTTTTCCCTGAAAGAAAATTTCAGAGGATTATGTTCTCAAAACTGGGAGTTAAGCTGTAGGAGTTATACTACATTACACAGAGCAGGTGAAATGTGACTGTATACCTGCCTTTCTCTCTATAACGTGATAGGAAGAATGCGTACAGAGGAAATGTGGGATATCTTTCTCCACATGAACTGCAGTTAAATTCTATGATACTGGGAGAAAGCCACTCTGGGTTATTTTTCTGAATCTTCTATGAACTACCTGTGCATTTCTTGATTATGCAAAAATACGTAGATGCAGGTAAGTGGCATTTACTCCTGTTCAAATCCTGCTCCTATCAGACTCAAAACAAGCAGTACAATGAGTCCTGGATCTTCCAGATGTCACCAGGTTTTAGCATAAATACCTTACAGATTTTGCAAATAGCTGACAGAGGACTGGAGTATCTTCTTTCACATTGACAGGAAGAATTGGTTAATAATTCAAAAGCAGTCTTATATGTGTTACTTTTCTCTTTTGCTTTTATCTGGTATAAGAAAAAACAATCTATTATAGGCTCTTAATACCTCAAATTTATGGGGCAAAAAACCTGAAGAATATAAAAATTGCTGGAATTTTACAGACTGGAATTTTAAATTCCTGAACACTGGGAAATAAGGTTGCAGTATTTTTTTATGTCTTCCTAATCTTAAATTAGTGGGCACTGAATGAATAGCAGTTTCTGCTGTTAAAAATAAATAAATAACACTAAAGAGCAGATGATGTACTTGCACTCTTTAGTCCTTATATTTCTAATTGTTTGGCTCTTGTGTAACAGTGAAATTTGTTTAGACGTCTGCAAATCTGCCAAAATGAGGCCTCCTCATTGTTTTGGAGTGTCCTGAGTTCAGCAGTAGCAGTCATTTTTCTCCTTCTTGGTAGCTGGTGCATCATTGTGTTTCGACTTTCGGCCTGGGGACAGAACTGATAACAATGATGTTTTGGTTTGGCCAAGGACTTTGTGAGGCTCATGCTGTGCCAGGGAGGAGGGGAAGCCGGGAGGAAGCAGAGACAGGACACCTGACCCAAGCTAGCAAAAGAGGTATTCCATACCACAGCACGTCATGCCCAGGATGTAACTGGGAGTTAGCCGGAAGGGTTGGGAGACTGCGGGGTTGGAGGAGGTATCGGTCGGTGCTTGGTCAGGCTGGGGGGGGACAAGTTATCGGTCAGCTGGTGGTGAGGTGTTGTATTCTCTTCCCTTGTTAATTCCTTTATCATTGTTATTATTGGTGGTAGCAGTAGTGATCTGTGTTATACCTTAGTTACTAAACTGTTCTTATCTCAACCCGTGGGAGTTGCATTCTTTTCGATTCTCCTCTCTGTCCCTCCAGGAGTAGGGGGAGGGAAAGAAGGGGGGGAGTGAGTGAACGAGTTACATGACTGGGTTTAAACCACGACATGGAGGAAGGAAGAGTTGTTTCTTTTCACTTTGCAATTCAAGACACTTTTGTGACACAGTTATACGTTAGTAATCAAGACATAACCTCTGGAAGGTATGCATGCCGTGGTAATGATCTCCTCCTGTCTTTCAAAGTGTCTGCTCCTGTCATAGCATGCCTGAAGTGTATTACTAGGGGATGTGTCTGAGCATGGGTACGTGATGCAGACAAAACTAATGGAAAAGACATGCACAGGAAGAGACCCAGGGCCTTTTTTTTTGGTTTTTATTTTCCTCCTACTGAAAGTTGCAAATTAATTTAGGAAAAAAAAAAAACAAACAAAAACCATTTTGGGAAGGTGCTATTTTTTGCAGGAAGTTTCTTCTCATTGTATAATCTTTCTGGCAGTATCAAAACCAAAACACATAATTACATGGTAATGGTCTAAGGACAGAAATAAAGACAGCTGATATGTAGCATCAACAGGTATATGAAAAACAGAAGACATTTTCTGCCATGCAACTTTTTATTTCTGCTTCCCATTCATCCTGCACTTTTCAGGTGTTCTGAAATTATTCTCAATTCCTTGACCCACTTACAAGAATTTAGCATACATCCCACTTCAAAAGATTTTGTCTTCATTATTTCATTCAGGTGTAGAATCACTTTCATCACTTCCATCTCAAATACTAAAGCCTTGTATGACACAATTCTGTTGTCTCTCAGCAGAGTAGTTTTTATACATTTACCTTTATTAAAATTTGTGCGTTAACTGTAATGAAGCAACAAATGTATGGACAAATATTATTCTCAATTTTATTGAAAATTATCATTAAGTAAAATTTTAGCCCAACTTCCAAAATGAAATTAAATGTACATGAAAGCATGGTGTAGATGTCGCTCTGTCTTCCCTATTAGTATTTGAACTTATTTGATAGCTTCCACCAGATTAGCATTTTAATGAGGACAGATTTACAAGTAAAGAAAAGATACCCTATTAAAACGAAGAGGAGGCTCGTGTGTTTAATACTTATCAGTTCATCAGAAAATCCACATGAAGAAGAACTGTGTTCCCCACATGCAAGAAAGTTTCAGCTGCAGCTTGAATATACTTGGAAGCCAAAGAAAGAAGTCCATAGGAAAAATGTTGCTCATTTTTTCAGATACTCACAAAGCTACTTGTTCATAGCAGTCATTATTCTGAACCAGGGATACTATGCACTGTTTCTATCTTAATGTTAATAAATTTTCTCTGTAAAGAAGATATTCAGAATTAACAGGGGTGTTTCCAGACATTATGTAAGACAGTATAAAGTGAACTAATATTCTGACAACAATCAGTAAGACCTTAAAGCAAACAAATAATGCATCAGCTATAACATCTGAGAAAGAAAATAAAAACAATTATGACTGTTATGTATTTCACATGTTTATTTCTGTTTGAAAGTTTTAAAGGGTAAATAAATAATGACTCAAAATGAAAAACTTGGAAAGTAGGGAGAATACCAGTGAATTGGTATTTCATACCAATGAAACATTAATAACTATTTTGCTTTTTATTACTAGTTGGCACTACCTTAACTGATTATAAATCCTTCTGATTAAAAATATTCCTAAGAAAACTTTTAAAGTCTCAGATAGCCTGTCACAGTCATACTTGTTGCAATAAAATAAGAAAATATGCCATATTCATGACAGTAGGGAGCTAAATGTCTTCTGGTGATGTTTTAACTGCGAACATCTCCACCTGCTTTTCAAGTAGTTCAATCCAGTTTTCTAGGTAGCGTATTTCATCTTGCATATTGAATTTTGGTTATATTTAAATCCTTTCCTCAGTACTTAAGAAAAACAGGCGATTGTTTTTGACACTGTGACCTCCACTGCTCAAAATAAAAGTGAAACACGCCAAAAGACATTAGACTTCCAAGTGTGAACAGTTTAGCATCAACCATATTAATATTTTTAATGCAAGAGTTCTCGTATACTTTGTTTAAATATGCAGAGGCAGATGAGGATGTCTTGCATTTGCTGTTTCTAATCTTTCCTTGATTTGCTTCTTAATTGAGAATAATCCAAATATGGGGAGGTCCATAAAAGTCTCAGTTCACAATGAGCTGCAAAGCCAGACTGCAGGATGCTATCTGCTTTAGCAGTGGTGGGACAGAGAATGGAAAAGGCTTAATAAGGCACAACCAGACCCCTGATCTGTAAATAGAGCAATGAAGCAGAGAAGTGGGCCATCCTGTATCGTTACTAGGAATGTAATGGAACACAGATAATCTAAAATTAGCTGCTGCCAGGACTGGGCTATCTCAACTAATATATTGTGGGACACATCCTTAAGAGGCAATTTTTATAGGTAATTTAGTGAAAGAAGTGAGTTTTGGTTAGGAAGGCCCATAGGAAGAAGGGATTAAAGGTTTATATTCACAGGGTGTCAACAATAAACTGCCTGACAAAACTTTTCCTGTGGCGCTTGTTTATTTGTATGGGTAACACAACTAGGACCTGCAAACATCACAGCTTCAGGTGATAAGTCGTTACTTCCTTACAACTATCACCGCCATAAGACACTCATCAAAGAGTGTCAGTTAAGCCTCACTTTTCCACACCTGTGGAGAAAAGGGACATATATTTCACATTGTGAATAGTGTAAAATAAGAATCAAAGCCAGGAGATACCAAACCCTGCTAGAAGAGGTTATAGTTTTACATATGTATACACACATATCATTCAAATAGGAATTCAAATCAAGCTCTTATCAGCTGTCCTCTATGTGACATATTATGAGAAAAGATATGTGAAAGTCTAACTTTCCTTCTCAGTTATGACTGCATAGTGAAGTAGGAAAAAATCTTGTCAGAGGAAAGCACAACTCTTAAGTGATTTCAGTTGCTCTTTCTGAGTCTTTTATTTTCTGTTATTCACAGAATTCATGAAATCCAAAACAAGGGAACAACTAAAGAGTTTGTGTCTTTGCTAGAGGCATGATACTACATTTTTCTCTTGGTGTACTGCTTTTCTAAGCAGAGTGGAAGCGCTGAGGGGCCTACTACAAAGGCCATAATACATGTAGGTCTGGCCCAGCTCAGCAACTTGTGTGCAGGTTGGAAGTCCAGCTCTGCACAATCTAGTACACACTTGGGACACAAACATGCTGTTTCAGGGGACTGTGTCCTTACTACTCACTAAAACCTTACTTTTTTAACAACACTTACAGTCAGTTTTCATAATTCCATAATTTAGAATACATTTGGAGAGTGAAATCCATTTCTCAACATTTACATTAACACCATTTTGTAGTTTGTTTTTTGTTGTTTTTTTAACAATCAAGCTCAGTTATTTGTATAACTTGTAAAATGAGGAAAAAAACACAACAGCAACCCAAACCCAAAATCAAAACAACAAAATACCAGTTTGGCTGCCTTTTGAAAAATTTATAAGAAATAAAGACACATGACAGAAACAAAATTGTAAGTGGCAGTTTTTCTACTTTCAAACTGATACACCTGTACATCCCTGCTTTATATTTTTATTGTCAATTCAACGAATATGCAAAGAAGTTCTTTAAGAATAAACATGAGGTAAAGTAGGTGAAGTAGCATAGTTAGTTGAATGGAGTTTTTCTAAAATCTAGACATGAATTTATGTGATGCTTTTACAGGATGCTGTAAATAAAATACACTTTAAAAACTTTTTTGTAGTTGCATTAACAACTGTTGAAAGATAGCACATCTGAAACTAGCAAGTGGAAATTTCAATTTGCCTTTACTCAGATGGAAATACCAGGAAGACAGAAGGGAGCCAACCCATGTGGCAAATAATAAATTAAAACGCTGAAATCTATCAATATTAGAATCAGGAGAGCATCAGAGATATCTTCAGGTTTATGTCAGTAATTTGTGGAGAGTCCGTTAATACGGTGGATCACGCAGTAATGAGTTCTACGGATGTCCTAGTCAAGGAGCATATAGTGATAAAAAGGAGAGATAGATGTGGCAAAAAAAGCATGAAAGTGTATATAAATGATAGAAAAAGTAATGTTGGAGACAACTAACATAAGCTACATGATGAAACTTCCAGGGTGGTGATAAAGTAAACCAACAGGCTCACTGCAAGAGATATGGCCACCACAGATAACACAAAGGATGAGAAATGAATAAAACTAAAAGTCTTCTCAGTCATAGTTGAATAACAAGGGAAAAACTGAGGCCTGCAGACAAACCGTGACTTCATTTCATGTAACCTATAGCCTTAGGAAGCTAATATGGTGGAAGTCTATTGCTTGTGAATGGCAGGGGCATTGAGAATGATTACTCATTAGTTACTCCCGACATATGAAGGGTGTGTCAATGCAAGTAGGAAGCAGAAGTTTTAGGGAGACCAAAGGGAAATATTGTTTTCATACAAGCCATTATTATACTATGGACCTCCTTACCTCAGAGTATCAAGAGAGACAAAGGTCTAAATGACTTAAAAATAGATAATTTTTTTGAGCAAAGACATGGAGTCTGACTGCTAACACTGAGCCGTTAATCACTGGAAGCTTTTACCATATGAAAGAGCATTCTCCACCTCCCTTGTTTCTTACAAAAAAAAGCCAAGCTCGGTAAACTGAATTGTAGGAACCAGACAACAGGCTTCCTGTTAAACCTTCCCTTGAGGTGGGCGTCAGCAACGTACAGCAATGTGGTTATTCTTCAACAATATGATAAAGGGATAACAAGTAATCCTCATGTCAAATGTGGTATCTGTGCGTAAAAAAGGCCTCAGGCTCAATGATATTTTAAATCACTGTATAGAGTTGGACATTCTTCTCTAGGATGTGAAAATACATTCAAATTACTAAGCAATAATACAGTAACACTGAACAAATTCCACTAAAAGAAAAAGCAAAAGGTACAGTCTCCTGAAATGAAAAATATGCTCCAGGTTTAATTTTAACCAAATATTTGAATTTAATCACTGAAAAAATCAGCTACTCTATGAGGAAATCTAATTTTATTCCGACAGCCAAATGAATAATGGAACAGAATAAAATCATCTTTCTCAAGACGAATGGCCTTTTAGATTTGGATAATAAGAAATGCAGGTTAATTCCACTGTGTGTTTGGCCTATATAGTTTTGACCTGTTTATTCATCTTGTTAAGTAAAAATAACTGAATGTTTATAGTACTGCATAAATGGTTGTTAAATAAGCTTAATTCCTTCCCATTTTGATCATTCATGTCATTAACATACTTGCTTAATGAAACCTGAGTCAAGAAGGCAAAGAGTTTAGTTTTACATTGTATTTTATTCAGCACTAAGAAGTCAAAACAAGCAACAAATCAAACTTCAAACACTTGAGCCATTGAAAATAACTACCACAACTGACACCAATGTTATACTGATTAACTGGAGATTTCATAATCATTATAGGTGAATGTTGTGTTCCTTATGGACACTAAGAGTGAATACATTTTATAAGCATATCTTTCTGTATTCAGGATACATCCATATGTTTACCTGCTGTCCTCAAGGCTCTCTTAAAAATGAGATGTTGCATTTCATGAGATTATCATGGGAGCACAACTTAAGGTGCAATAACTACTTGCTGTCACATTCAGTCATGTAATGCAAAAGATACTAATTTGCCTGCACTGTGTGTAACTCAGTAGCATGCTTATATAGCCTAGACTGGATCTCCTCTTTGGCTTTTCGTTTGTTCTAATTGATGACTCTTTGCATACCAATAAAGATAAATAATGTGACAAAAAAACTGAAGAAATTTTCAGAGTCAACATTTTCCAGCATTTCTAACCAAAACTTTCTTGCACAAAGATCTTTCTTTTGCACTTCAGCCATTGAACATCAGTAAAAGTTTACACAGTCTCATAAATAATTTTTGAAATGCATCTTCTATAGCAGTCTCAAATAGATATTTTTTTGACAGGTACTCCTGATACACATTGAGGATAAAAAAATGCACTAAGATGATGTAGTAGTATGTTTCTTATTTTCTCAGTAATTCTACACACATAAGTGTGTCTGTGCACGCCCCTTTGTACGCGTATGTGCATGCATACATGTATGTATTTGCCCCCAACATATATATATGCATATGTATAGTTATATATGTACATGCATATACATGTATACATGTATATATGTAAGTGCTACTGAAAGTAGTTTTTCAATGTCAGTTGACTACCTGATTATGAAAACAAACCCATCCTTTGTAGTAATCTTGGTATGCAGACTATCAGGCTGATTGAAAGGGTGAAGAGGGCAACTCTCCTATAACCCTTTGAGTCAGTTAATGTAAATCTTAGCTGAGACATATTGGGAGAAATTTTACACTCTGCACTGCAATTTCCCATTTTGTGTTCGCTCTGTGCATAGAATCCAAACTGAAGGATCATCAGACCAGAGTATTTTATGAACTAAATCCAAATTTGTATCAGGAAATGGCAGCTTTATTGCTGAGGGTGAAATGACTTCCCATTCCAACACTCTAATTTAAAACAAACCTCACTTGCTTCTCATGACCCTGACTTGCAGGCACTTCTCAGATATATGTCTTTCAGAATTTTTGCAGCTAAGCACCACACAGCTACTCACTCAATCCATCCCAGGTGTGATGGGGGAGAGAATCAGAAGGGTAATGTGGAGAAAAATTGTGGGCTGAGATAAAGACAGTTTAAAAGGTAAAGCAAAAGCTATCCACATAGAAAGCAAAACAGCGAATCCATTCACCACTTTCCATGGTCGGCAGGTGTTCAGTCATCTCTAGGACAGCAGGGATCCATCATCCATAAATGTTACTTGGGAAGACAAACGTCATCACTCCAAATGTTCCTTCTTCCTCCTTTTTCTCTCACCTATTATTGCTGAGCCCAACATCATATGGTGTGGGATATTCCTTTGGACAGTTGAGGTCAGCTGTCTCAGCTGTATCCCCTTCCCAGCTCCTTGCTCACCTTGCTGGTGGGCTGGTATGAGGAGCAGAAAAGGCCTTGACTCTGTGTAAGTATTACTCAGCAACAGCTAAATCATCCCTTTGTTATCTACACTGTTTCCAGCACAAATCCAAAACATAGACCCATACAAGCCACTATGATGAAAACTTACTCTACCCAGCCAAAACCAGTACAGGCATTTCAGTGTATTTTTTTAAATAAATCCTAAAATATTTCTCAAAGTATCAGAAACTTCTGCAGATTTTCCCCAGTGAATATTAGGACAGACTAGAACCTTAAGAAAATCATTTGTGGGTCTCATTTCTATTAATATGACCTCACCATTGCAAGAATTTTGTACAAAACAGCATAACACAGAGCTGCTGAAAAGACTCAACTCTCAAGATTATTTGTTCATTACTGAGTGTCCCATTTAACATTTAACACCTTTTACTGCTGAGCTTTTCAGCTGAGGAAAATTTGCTGTGGTTATGTCAAAATATACTGTTTCCACAATTATTTTCATTTTTTTCTTGTTTTTTTTTCTTTTTCTTTTGTTCCTGAGTTTTTAATATTATAAGAGATAACACCAAATCCATTCAGAATTTTTCTTTAATTTCCCAATGGGCATGTCAATACCTTTTTTTTTTCTCTAGATATTTCATATGCAAGATAAATTTGCAATTGACTGCTGACGTTTTGCTTTGTTAAAAACTACTCTAAACATTTCTTTTACTAATACTGCATTAGAAAGTGTTTTGCTGGTATTTACAGATAGAAACTTGACACAATTTCTCAAAAAGATGTTCTAAAAAAGTAACGCTGGAGTCCCTTTTATATGCAACTCTTTATTTTTAACTTCAGAAAACTTTGTCTCTTTTTCTGTGTCCCAGCTGTTAGATGTAGTAGGTAATTTGTTAAGGAATAAGTACCAAGGTAGCCCTTGATGCTTGTAGGCAAAGACCATTTGCAACAAATTAAAACTGACTCTTTGGAACAAACAGAAGTGATCCAAGCCAATGTTCATCTAACTTTCAAGTGTAAGCAAAATTATACAGCTTCATGCTCTATTGGCCAACATAAGAAAACCAAAAACCACAGGTGCCAGAAAGACACAGCTGTATGTTTGTCTCTGCCAACCCACCTGATGACCTGCTACATACTGGAAAAAATTCTACTCCCATGTTAGCTAACATATATCTGTAAATTCAAAAGCCACAAAATGGAAGAGAATAAACTGTTTCCCAAATGCAGTTTAGTAAAAACAGGAAATAATTGATACAAGTTGCATGACTAACAGTATAAGGAAGCGGTTTAAGTGTACAGAATACAAGAGACCTTTTCTTAGGAACGTTATGAATAGCTCATCACTGAAATCTTTAGAAAAGGTTAAACAGGCATCTGTCCTGAATTATATAATAAAAGTGATCCTGGTTGTGCTGCAGGAAGATGGACCAGATAATTTGACATCCTGGTCCAGTCTCATTTTCCATAAATTCAGTGAAAAGCATTTGCTTTTCACAGAGGCAGATTCAGGTTTTAATAGTGCCACAACTTCATTGCTTAAAGTGCTTTACTGTTTTATTAAGGGGTAACGGTTTTAAACTAAAAGACAGGAGATTCAGGCTGGACATGGGGAAAAATATCCTTTACAATGCGGGTAGTAAAATATGGGAACAGGTTGCCTAGAGAGGTGGTGGATGCACCGTCGCTGGAGACATTCAAGGCAAGGCTGGATGAGTTTCTGGGCCTCCTAATCTAGTTGAAGATGTCCCTCCTTATTGCAAAGGGGTTAGACCAGGTGACCTTTGAAGGTCCCTTCCAATGCAAACTATTCTATGACTCTATGCATGACAATACTTTACTAGGCATTAATCTGTAGGAATGATACTGATGAAATTCATACTTATGAGGTATGGATTAACAGAGAGCAATAACGCTCCCCCTGTTCCTTTTCTTCTCCAGACTAAACAACCCCAGTTCCCTTAGTTGCAACTCATGAGACTTGTGCTCTAGACCCTTCATCAGATATCCTGCTCAGACTGTCAAGACACAAAAAACAAGTTAAACAGTATGGGGAGCAGAGGAGACCCCTCTGGGGGAAGGTCCCAGTAGCACAAAACATCAAGCATAAAAAATGATGAAAAATTTGCTTTAATTCACACTTTTTTTGCTAAAACACTTTCAAACCCTATCACCTTAATGTCCATAAATAAGACTATCAAGGCCTGTAAAACTCAATGCTAAATATGTGGTATCAGCTCTTTGGTACTGTACACTCTACTATACATCAAAGTTTATGCTCCTTAGTTAGCAGTGTCAAGGACAAGCAGTTTTGTGTGTTTAGTGAAAATGCTAAATATTGCATAAGAAATGACCACTATGATGATGTGTGAAATCTGTCAACGTTTAAAACTGGTCTGATTTATTGGTCTTCTAAACAATCCTTTCACAGAGATGTCTAGTTCTCCAATTAATTTGGACTCAACTGCAACACTACTTAATCTGTATATTATCTATTTCCAAGTCTCTAGTTCTCCATAATCTAACTTGAATCTTAATAATGAAATTTTTGTCAAATACCATGAGAATCTTCCAGCTGTTTCTTGACAGAGTTGTCATTTTAAGTCTGTTTAAAGCTAATTTAGACCCAGATTTAGAAAAATAGAAACCAAATTTTTTTCATATAATGCTGATATTTTAATGTGCTAAGATTCTGGTAATGGGAAAGTTAACAATGCTCATGGTCTTATAGAAGGTATAAACCTTTGAAGGAAGAGGTCCACATCCACACAGAGTTCTGATCCTTCATTCATTTCTTACACAAAATCACCAATGATACCAAAAAGTCTGTGCAGCAGAATAGTATAGCAGAAGTGGGCACTTAGCTGATACAGTGACTCAGGAATCCTTAATTAAGATTGAGAAGCTGAGCTTTGAATTAATTTTTTTTTTTCTTTTGTTTAGACTATACCTTTAATATCATAACTCCTTTTGTTTTGTGTATTTATGTGATGTTAGATATGAAATGCCTATTTAATTAAAGCCCCATGTACTGGAAATTTTCTTGCAGTTATAAAAATTAAACACCAACATTGTGATTTATAGAAAAATTTGCAGGCTTACTAAATTTTGAATCTTTAGAAATATAATTATTTGTTTGAATACATTATCACACACTGAATAAGGTAAGGTTTCAAACAGAAAGAGATGAAACTAGGAAAAAATCCAGGAAGGCCGTGCTATTCACAGACTTCTGAATCAAATAATTTTGTTTCCATTCAAAACAGCCAGAAAGATATACATATATACTATGCATTTATACTATGCTTAAAATATAGTCCAGGATATATTTTAAGGAAACATTTCTGATAAATAGGAGACATTAGCAACTCTTTATTTTAAAATGTGCAAAAAATCTCTGAATCTAGTGTGGTTTTCATGTCTCTCTGTCAAAGATTTGTAATATAAGTCTTGAGGACTTTTAAGATCCTGTCCTTTATACACTAAAAAGGAAAAGAAGAAAAAAAAGGAAAAAGCTTGAAGAGCTTAAAATCCTTGATAACTGCATTAGAACAGAAGTACAGAGTGTAATTGGTGCTAAATTTAATTATGTGGAGTATGCAGGGTGAAACAGATCAGTGCAAGCAAAGAATGAGTACAGGGGGTTAAGCTAAGGTCATCAGAGCAACTGCAACTGCACAATGAGGAAAAAATGGCATGAGAATGTGCCTGCAGAATATAAATGGTAGAATTATTGCCGTGGTCTCCACAGAAACTTCAGAGACATGAGGCATAAAATGGCAAAGGTATTTGCTGAATCTGAGATATCAATGTTGAACTTATAAAAAGTGATAAACACAGGTTTGGCTGATCCCAGTAGAATCATAGAATCATAGGATAGTTAGGGTTGGAAAGGACCTTAAGATCATCTAGTTCCAACCCCCCTGCCGTGGGCAGGGACACCTCACACTAATCCATGTCACCCAAGGCTCTGTCCAACCTGGCCTTGAACACTGCCAGGGATGGAGCATTTAAAACTTCCCTGGGCAACCCATTCAAGTGCCTCACTACCCTCAGTGTAAAGAACTTCCTCCTGATATCCAATCTACACTTCCCTTGTTTAAGTTATAAGTTATATTTCCCTTTTTTCAGTCATCGGGAACTTCACCTGACTGCCATGACGGACAGTGGCTTGGCATCTTCATTTGCCAGCTCCTTCAGGACCCACGGATGGATTTCATCAGGTCCCATGGACTTGTGTACATTCAGGTTTTTATGATGATCTCGAACCAGATCCTCTCCTACACTGGGCCCAAGGTCTTCATTCTCACAGTTCCTGAGCTTGCCTTCCAAGACTTGGGTGGTGCAGTCAGAGCCTTTGCCAGTGAAGACCGAGGCAAAGAAGTCATTCAGAACCTCATCCTTCCCCAAATCCAGGGTAGCCAGTTCTCCTGATAGCTTCTGGAGAGGGCCCACATTGTCCCTATTCTGTCTTTTATTTGCAGTGTAATTATAGAATCCTTTCCTGTTATCTTTCACATCCCTAGCCAACTTTAATTCTAACTGGGCCTTAGCTTTCCTAACCTGGTCCCTACCTTCCTGGACAACATCCATGTATTCTTCCCAGGCCGCCCGCCCTTGCTTCCAACTTTTATAAGCCTCTTTTTTCCTTTGAATTTTCCTCAGGAGCTCCTTACCCATCCAAGGAGGTCTCCTAGCTCTCCTGCTGCACTTCCTTCTAGTTGGGATGCAACACTCCTGAGCTTGTAGTTATAATTTCAACCAGAATCTGAAGGGACCAAAGATTCTGCTGGGTAAGGGTAAGGTTTAACATATCAGGAATTCCAAACCTAATAATCACAAGCCCTTTAGGCTTCTGTTGGAAAAATAGATAAACTGTAGACTAATGCTTAGTGATCAGCTATGTTAATAAAATACAAAACAGTGCTCTATTTATTTTACTGGTCTCCCATCTAAATCTTGTTGCATGGATTTCTTGGAGAACAAGAAGTTTTTACATACTCTGGCAGATTTCAGAAAATTGGGGAATGGAAAATATTAGAATAGATGAATAACACATAATAGATTTTTAATGGAGCACAGCAGTAGAGAACTGCAGCAAAAGAACCAGTATTAAAGATAAATGTACTAAACTATGAAGAGAACTCCTTGAATATCTATTTGGCAAGGATTGAAACGATGCCAGATCTGCAAAAGAAAGACAATAGCATTACAGTTAGACTTTGATTTAGGGCTCTAATAGCAGCCTGAGCCAATGAGTCTTAATGAAGTCTATGAAGAAACTGCACATACTTTTAGCCACTGCAAAGAGAATAAGAACAACAGTAGTTTACAGAGCTGAATGCATTTTTTGCTTCATTTCTGCAAAGGAGTCAATTTAAATGCAAACACAGTTGCTGCTTCCCAGCTGACATGAGGTGAAACACTGATGCAGTAATGCATTGCATTGCCTTCACTGTTGCAAATACATTATGAAGGTATTATTCTTAAGAACGTGTTGGGTGCCTTTGAAACTAATTAATGTTATTCTCTATTTTTACACTGTGAGACATCTCCCATGTTGCATACGTGGAACTTCAGACAGCATTTTGGTATTGGTGCAAAAGCACCCTCAGAACATGTAATGACGTTATTGAAGGGAACCCTATTCTGCCTTAAAAATGGTGTTGAAACAAATATGATTTTTAACAAATGTCACAATTAGCTAGTAATAGAAAATAGGAGTAACTACTTTGAAAATAAACAAGGTGCTGTTAGTAAAAAAACAAAGAACAACCTGGGAATTAAAGCTATGATTGGAGGTCAGGGGGTTTCATCCTTTGTTTTTGTTATGGCAGAGCCCTAGATGTGAACTTTGACAGATGCCCTTTCTCCATCATATCCCATTTGTAAATCATTCACACCCTGAACATCTGGAAGGTTAATTCCTCCACACTTTCAAATCTGCAAGGAGTTTATTAGCTAGGGTGAGCATCATGCAGTTATAACTAAAATAATGTCTAATATCATCTTTTTATTTTGGAATGAAAACAGATATGAAGTCATGCTACAAAGCAAGTTTTATGGAAAGAACAATCACTCGAGATTTTTGGCACAGCTTTCCCATGTAACATAAGCAAATCCCGTTTCACTGGTATCACTAAGTGTCATGCACATATAGAAACACTAGAGCAGAGTCCAGTTTTTATTTAAACCAGGGTTTTTTCTGTATTACTAGAAATGCTGTAGGACAACTAAGGCTGATCATTCAGAGCATTACCAGAGTAGGCCTGCAGCACTTGAACAGCTGAAGGAAAGAAGTTTAAATTTTTCTCTCACACACATGCACATACAGGTTCTCACTGTAGTCTGTGGTAAAATTCTCTTGGGTTAGAAAATGGGTCAAAGTAGACAATGCTAAAGCTTATCTACATAATGCTTCTGTTCTTGGATCTTAGGTTTTCTGACAGGAATCAAAATCGGGAAAATTTTTCCTGCTGCTCAGGTGGAGCCAGTGTTCAAACTGCCTGTGAGAAGCTGGTCCCTCCTGCTGACTTGTTCACTAGGTGAACAAAGACAGTGGCTGGCTATGCTTGCTTTGTTACTTAAAATTAGATAGAGTGGAGTCTTGCTTTCCCTCTTGGCAACAAGTATTCCTAACAAGCTGCTTCTTTACATCACCTCAGACTTTATTTCTTCTGAAGCTGACGATTGTTATTACAGTTATAAACTCCAAGTTAATTCACATGAGTTTTGGCATGTAGATGTTAAAAAATATTTTTCATCTTGCCAGTGCTTTCTGTCACAATTTTGAAGGTTTCCTTTCCAAAGTGCTTCAATAAAGATACTGAAAATATTTTCTTAGAGATTTTTTTCTCTGCTTTTGAAAAGAGAAAGTGTGAAAGAAGCAACATGATGCCTCTGTCATTGTCACGGAGCTTGCATACTTTGCAGGATCAATAGTTCAACCCAGCATTACAAAGCCATTAATACCTGGCTGCTTTGAAGCCCAACCGCCAGCTCAGAAAGGCAGAAAAAGCCCACATATGGTGTAAAAAAAGCCACATCTTTGTAAAAATCTCTTAATGTAAGCAAACCAACTGACAGCCTCCCCAGGTCTAGAGATGTTTTCATCTTTGTGGACTTTTGTATTTGTATTCACGAGACAAACCTGTTTATAGTGTAAACATGAACTCTTAAGTGCATCTATACTTCATCTCATGCATTCTGAGTAGACAATTCAAGTCAGTAGGTGGTCATAGTGTGTCAAGATAAACCTATTCTGTAAATCTTTGCAGTAGAGGTGCATGCGCTAATCAGACTGAGTTGTAATTCTTTCTCTATTAACAATACTGATGTTGAAATATGTTTTGCAGAAATACAACTTTATTGATTTCAGTGCATGTTGGCTAGAAGAAAGGGTTCAACTCACCTCTTAAAAATAATAAAGTCACCCAGATTGTGGAGAACTAAAGGGTTATCTAAGCGGTAGTTCTCAGGTTTCCTAATGACTGCTAATGAACCCTATTTGACACTCTTAAGCATGAATTGTGAGGATTAGAGAAAACATAGGAAATAGTAAGACCTATATTTTCCTTTTTTTCCCTACTGCTGATTTGTGGTGTCCCATGATAATTTTGAAAGTGATCTATGAAATCCTTCTCTGTCATGGAAACAAATTCATTCACTGGGTGGCTGAACAGCATGAGGTGAAATGAATTTCTCAGAAGCTTATCCCCAGAAGGCTGCTATCCATTACTGTTACAAGTTTGCAATGAAAATGGCTTTACTGCTATGCAGAGTATGATAAAATTTAAAGCCTTGTGAAAGATACATTAGAACAATAAATATAATTCAAATAATATATTAGTGACAAAATATTGCTGGATATGATTTGTTTATTTATTCTGACAAATTTTTGAGTTTATCAGAGTAAATGTGGAACTCCTTAAATCTGGAAGTTAACCCAAGGAGTAATAAAAGTGAAAAATGATGCACAAATTGATGTATTCACATAGCGTGGGGATTAACACTTTTTCATTTTACCTATATATAGTACCTAGGTTTGCAGTCTCTGGCAGATGTGATCATCATAAATCAAAAGATTCATCATAGTCAGCTACCTGATTTCATCTTAACTCTTCCAGATGTTCATTGTCTATACTTTAAAAGCATATTATGGATCATTATCCTCTTTTCCACCAGGAATATCAAAGCCTGTATATCTAGTGCAATTATAATTAAGGCCTGATCACACATGGCACTGAGTAGCCTCAACACACAGCCTTATTTGCAATAAAGACCTTCATTATGGCTTTGAAGATGTGTGCTAAAATACTATTGCTTTAAGTGGGACTTATGTCCAAGCTTAAATGCAGGCGTTGGTTTTAAACCGGTAATGAGCTGTGGTTTGATGGCAGTCACATTTCAAGCTTATGGTTGTTGTTCTCCCATATAAATCCAACTTTAAGATATTTGCCACTGACATTATATTCAAACAGACTGATTGAACATCAAACGTATAATACAATAAATGCTGTAATGAAGCAAAAACTTATTAATTTAAAGTTTTGACAGATTCTTTAAATTTTAATTCACCAATGATTTTTAAATATGAAAGAAAGGTGTCACTTCTCTGAATAAGTAAAAATAATATTTCATCCATAACAAAGCCTTTAGTCATTCCCATCTTCAGGGAGAAAAAAGAAAAAGATGGGAGAAGGTATTTAGATGAAGATTTAACCTTAAATGAAATTTCTCTATAATGAAAGTGTTCTTGCAATGTAACTTCTCTGGATATCAGCCTGAGTCTGAACAGTGGACTATGATACATTACTCAGTCTCAGGCTGAGTTTTGCATTGTTTTGTTGCCACTCTCTGCCATGAGCCACCACTCTTTTGCAGAAAGCCAGATATGAGGTTGCTAACATAACAACCTCCACACAGTCTGCTTTTATGGTCTGGGTGTGTTCCTCGGATTCAGCCCTGGGTTTCAGCCTGGGATTCAGCTGATGAATACTTTATATATGCATGCTGCCATCCACCTATTTACATAATCTTTGAGTATGTTCTGGGGAAGAAAAAAGAAGCCTAACAAAGAATTTTCTTTCAACCAGCACTTTTTGGTTTTAAGTCCTCAGAAATTACGACTTCATTGGCAAATATCAGACTTTCTGTAGTGTATTCTCTCCCCATTCTGGTTTCACCTTTTGTGAGTTTGAGGTCTCAACATGTCAGACTGGAGACCTCGTCCTTCTTGAATGATGTTGTCCTCTATGCTTAGTCCTACCTCTCATGCGAACAATATCCATTCAATATTGCTTCCCACTTTTTTACCTATGCCTTTTGTATGGCAAGTTTGCCCTTTTCTCTGCAAAGACTCCTTGAACCAAAGATTCAGTGTTCCATGGAAATACTAGCAGTAGCTAAAAGACAAACAGCCAATTGTCCTTGACTGTAGCATTGACAATTTCTCAACAGCAGTATTTATTGGAGTTTGAAACCTTTTTCTTGGTCAGAGCAGCTGTTTGAAGTGCAATTCAATAAGCTATCCAGCGCAAGTTAGACAGGTATTAGCAAATAATACAAAATGAAGTTCCCACTACAGATACATCTTACAATTTAAAAAAATAGCAAGCAGTCCTGTTTGACGTTACAGGACATCAACAACATAAATTATGAGGGACAGCAGAGTCCACAGACAGCTCTGATTCTTTTTTCATGTCCTTACTAGTGAAACAGTGAAACAAGATCTGGCAAAGAGAGAGAAATACAGTCTCCTTGACTTCATCAAGCTCTGTGTGAATCATACCTTTCATCTTAACCATGTGTGAGCTTCAGAGCAAAATATGTAGTTGAACTAGTGTTTGTAAAAATTGGATATTATATTCTAACTGGATTATGTTCATGTATTATTAAGAGAATGGCAGGGAAAGATGTGTTCACAGGGAAATTCCTACTTTCTGAAATAACACAACTTTTACAAGGTAACTTTCTGAAATTAGCATCTACACTAAGTTATGGGTACACATGTGGAACCAGATACTGTACAGATAATAGGGTGGAATCACAGTTCTTCTAACTCTCTGCTAAGAAATATATTTCGTTACGTTCATATTTCATTTTTCTAGCCTTGCCTGACCTCTCTTACACTTTCATTTGAGTCAATTAAATACATTACTTTAACCTACCCTTTGGCTCCAATAAAGGGAAAATGGAACAGTACTGGCATACATTGATCTTCTCTTTCCATAATCCCTTTGTCAATGACAAAATGAGTAGGAAGCTTTTTTGTAGGATACTAGCATATCTCAGGTGAATGAAAGATAAAATAACTAAAACTTTCCATCACAAATGAAAAACAGACAGTGAGTACTTGTTAATGATTAATTTATGGATATTATTAATTATAAGCTTACACTTAATTAGAATACAAAGCCATGTCTGCTGCTAAACTGCGAAAAATAACACATATCAACTGTTTATTCTGGTGTTTACCAGTTAATTTGGTTTTACAACTGGTGCTAAACTATTCTGAGAGGTAGATAAAAAAGGCTTCCTCTTTCCTCTGTAATGGCTAAATATTTTGGATCAAGAGTTCTAGAAGAGTATGTAAGTCTTTTATGCAAATGCAATTTACATAATCATGACTCAGAAGCATGTCAGAATATCACGGTCATATTAAAATAAAGGAATATAACTGAAGAAATATAAAAGTGGATAGTGGTTGCAACAGTTATTTTGGGATAATACAACTGAAGAGAAGCAGCTAAATAATATTGGTAGCATATCTTTTCATGAAGATTTTTCAATGCAATTTGAAAATACCAATGAGGGTGTGATCATAGAAACATAGCCTCATACCATGGTTTGGTTTGGAAGGGACTTTAAAAATCATCTAGTTCCAACCCCCTGCCACGGGCTCCTCAAAGCCCCATCTAACTGTAAGCGGCGAGGAGAAGCAAAACACGCCAACCCAATATGGGTGATAAGCAAGCTTCTACTTTATTTGTGGCGCACTTCGCTTATATCCGCCTGGTGTTTAGCCACGCCTACCAGTCACAACGGTATTGGTTAGTTCTACACAGCTTCCTTCACATTCTCCTCCCACATCCGGTATCCGGTTACCTGTGAGGCCTACACCTTGCTTTGCTCACACAAGGCCTCTAAGGATCCATGGCCTTGCTCTTGGAGCCATTCTGCAACATCTAACCTGGCCTTGAACACTTTCAGGGAGAGAGCATCCACAACTTCTCTGAGCAACCAGTTCCAGTGCCTCACCACCCTCACAGTAAATAATTTTTTATACCTAATCTAAATCTACCCACTTTCATATTAAAGCCATTACCCCTTGTACTATCACTCCATGCCCAGCTGTCTCAGCCTGTCTTTACAGGAGAGGTGCTCCAGGCCCCTGAGCATCTTTGTATCCTTCCTCTAGACACACTCCAACAGATCCCTGTCCTTCTTATGGTGGGGGCCTCAAAGCTGAGTATAGTACTCCTGGTAGGGTGTCATGAGAGCAGAGTTGAGGGGGAGAATCACCTGCCTTGACCTGCTGGTCACACTTCTTTTGAGGCAGCCCAAGGCATGACTGGCTTTCTGAGCTGCAAGCACACGCTGAAGACAGCTCATGCTGAGCTTGTTGTCAGCCAACACACCCAAGTTCTCTTTAGTGCTGCTTTTAATGTACTTATTGCCCAGCCTGTATTTGCACTTGGGACTGCCCCAGCCAGGGTGCAGCACTTTATGCTTGGCCTTGATGAACTTCATGAGTTTCACGCAGGCTCACTTCTTGAGCCTGTCAAGGTCCCTCTGGATAGTACCCTTTCACTCCAGCCTGTACCACACATCTTGGTGGTGGCAAACTTCATGAAGGTGCAGTCGATCCTGTTGTTATATCCATGGATATCGATTCCCGATGTCCGTGTCACAAACGTTTTAAAGTGCTTGTCTTAATACTGACCCCTGATGAATACCACTCTTCCCTTATCTCCACTTGGACATCAAGCCATTGACTACAACTTTTTTGAGTGTGACCATCCAGCCGGTTCCTTATACATAGGGCGGTTCATTCATCAAATTCAGTTTAGAGACAAAGATGTTATACAGGACAGTGCCAAATGTTTTCACAGTTCTAGGTAAAAGATGTTCATTGTCTTTTCCTTCTCCACCAATGCCACAACTGCATCATACAAGGCCACCAAATTGCTCAGGGATGATTTGTCATTGTTGAAGCCTTGCTGGCTGTCACCAGTCACCTCCTTATTTTCCATGGGCTTCAGCATTGTTTCCAGGAGGCTCTGCTGTAAAATCTCTCCAGACACCAAGGTGAGAATGACTGGCCTGTATTTCCCCAGGTCTTCCTTTTACCTTTTTTGATGTTATGGATAGAATTTTTAATGTAGGAGCAGAGACATATGATATGATAACCTGCACGCTTTAAAGCATTAATTTAAGAAGTTTTATTGTACAGAATATTGGTATCTAAATACCTCTGGGGATATGGACCCAAAATTATTTTTCATTGACTGGTTGGGTAAATTGATTTCACTTTCACTTAAATCCTTTTATGCTGATGTATTAATGAGTCTTAGTATAAACAAGTACAAAGTATCATGCAATTTTTTTCTTATTTCTTTCATACTATAAACTTAAATTGGTTCACCTTCTTGCAGGATATTTAGCTTGTTACTGCAGTTGAAAATGATGTTCTGGATGAGTCCCATAGGCAGCTTAGTCACAGTCAGCTGGAGGATCAGCATCTTGTGTTGCAATCACATTCTTGTGCTTGGTGTAAACAAGGAATAAAGCATAATTAACAGTCAGAGGTTGCATAAACCCAAATTTCATTACCTTATCGCGCAAGGATAATGTGGTGCTAATGAACCTTACTACCTGTGTCTAAAATAATGTTTTGTGAAATACTGCATGTAGGAAATAGAGTAAGTGCTCTAAAGATCACTGAGCAACATGTCAAAATTAAGTCTGACAAATACCACAGAATTACACTAATGTTACTGAGATAAACTTCTGATTTAGAAAATATGTAGAATCCCCCCTCCAATGTAATTTCTATGCCCATTTTCCATTATAACATTGTATTACTACTCTCTCAATAATTATTATTCAGAACTCTGTACTAGAAACTATGACACAATTTGTCAGACATCTCTAAAAAATGAAAAAAAAATCAATACTTTCATGGATGCTAGATCAGAAAAAAACAGACTGCTTTAGAGAACTCTTGTCATCTCTGTCTTCTCTCATCTCGCAGCGACTTATCCGTAGAGCAAGCATTTCTTACTTTCACATATCCATGAAAAATGTAAGGTTCAACAATTTGATGGTACAACCAAAACACAGTAAATTCTCAAATGTGCTAACCAATGCAAGCTCATTGCAAATTTGAACTAAAATGTGTTTTCATTAATTTCTGTCACTGATTTGACCTACATTACATTTTCTGTGTACTGAAAATGCCTGTCTATTCAGTCAGAAGGCTTCAGCTCATACTATCTGGATTGTTCAACTTGTTTTAGCCTTTATGCACTTCCCACAATGTAATTTGTAGAGAGGTTATCATATTATTAATGATGCTTGTTATTCTGGAGTGCAGTCATCCTTCTTTTCTTTTTTTTTTTTTTTAATGAGTATGATCCCGTTTTCCATTCCATTAAGCCTGTTCATTATCAGAGGAAAAGGTGATTTTAAATGAAAATATTATTCTTGGTCATACAAGAAATACTCAAGAAAAAAAATCAAGTAAAACAAATCTAGATGTTTCCATCTCTAACTTCATCCATCTGTGCAATGAGATAGGTCTACAAATAAAGTCACAGTCTATTTTGAATGTCTTTATGGCTATTTGAATAAAAGGCTGGAATTTGTACATATACCTCTACATTAGCTTTGTAAGATTTAAGTGCTATCACTTGATCCTTACAATTTGTCTTTGGTCTTGTAGGGACTGCCGATTTTCCGCAGAGTGGCATTTAAACACTTTGTAACCCATACGGAGTTTCACTGGTAGTGAATACACAAATTCTGACATGTTTTTTTGATGTTTGTATAAAATATGAAGAAAGGTTATACTGATATATATATCTCACCTTCAGCTTGCTGTCAGTAATGGATGTTTAAAGAAGCTGACATTGCTTGAATAAGCTTTTTCTGTTGCAGGAAATAATTTGATAAAATTTGGGTTTCTGTCAATAATACAACTTTTCAACTTTCCCTAGTAAATTGTCCATCCCAAATAAACTCTTCAGCTTTAAACACTCTGATACACTCCCATGGTCATCAGAATCTAATCTGTTACCTGCTTGCAGGCATATTTTACATTCCACTTCTAGATTATGAGATATTCCCAGAAGTGATCATCATTTACTACATATTTTTACAGATTTAAGCACAACGAGACCCAGGTAGGTCAAGTACTACCTCATAAAATGTTATGTGAAGATACTGGTAATTTTGGGATATTAATTTTAATCAAAACTCTATCTGACATAAAATGTAAGCCTTCCTCAGAATCAATACAGAATAAAAAACCCACAGACACCTTGTTTTTAACTTCCTGTTCTTGTCTGGAGTTTAGATCTCTAAACTGCACTCAGATGGTTCTCCAGTAATTTGGATGCATTTTCTTGAAATGTAACTGTCTTAGGTCAGACTGTCAATTGACATACTCATCTGTGGATTTAAATTATTGAGAAAGATTCTTCTTCAAACTGTGTAATTTGGTTTTCTTCAATCATGACAAGGTCTAGCTAAGACCTGCAGGGTTCTGTCAAAATATGCCGAATCCAATGCTTTCCCAGCCTACATACAAGTTTAGCTCATCACTCATTTACCATAACAGCTACTGTTCTTTCATATTAACTAGGATGCTTAGATATTTGGTCTGTGTTTGCTGACTCTCATGTATTACGATGATTTGAGAAACTTAACAGGAAGAGAAGAATCAGTTTTATAGACCCAAGCCCTCTTATTATAGCTCCATGTTTGACTCAGAGGCATAAAAGAACTCCTGTGCTGCAATGCAGATTTAGACAAATACAACTGATGTTGTATAAATAATGTAGTGATACAAGGAGAGAATCACAAAATGTTAAAGGTCAAAAAGGTTGTGCAGCTACATGAGGTTGCAGAAGTAGCTTCCAAGCACAAAGAAGTGTCCAGGTAGCAAATGAGTAGAATGTTAATCCTGGATCTGAGGCCAGCTGCCACTTCTGTCAGCTGCATTTGGCTAGTTTCCCAGGACAGATATGTCTCAGGAAAAGCTGAAAAAATAAATGAAACATACAAATGATGGATATTTATCTTCTCTGTTCTAGGCAAGAGAATATTTACATTTTCAATGGAGATAAGCACCCAATTTGGGCTCAGCTTTGCAATTATTTTCAGATTATGTACTACCTCTCTAGATCTCCCACCTACTCATCTGCAGTGAATGCATTCATCCAGCTGCCAGTTGCTGAAATAGGCCCTGGGGAGTGATGTCTGTATCCCACCCAGAAAAGACACCCAACAAAAGGTGACTACAAACTACCTGTATGTGAAAGGTTCTGTTGAAGGGCAGACCTGATAGCAAGTACTATTCCTTACCATTTGAATCTAACACAAAGAACCTTCATTAGTGGCTACAACCCATGTGTCAGCCCTTGGGAATGACCACTATCTCTAGGAACCCAATCCTACCAGTCAACAGAAAAATCAGCACAGCACTTTCCTTTCTTAAACCCCTGCCTTCACAATAAAGCAGCAAGCAGAAAAGGCTGCTGAACAGGCTGAGCAAAAAAGAGAGCTTTGTCAGTCTATTCAGCATCCCAAGGTGACAGTAAGAGCTGGGTGCAGGATCCTGCCTTGCCTTAATCAAGTAGTTGCCTGGAGAGCCTGCAGGTTGCCAAAATTCACCCAGGAGAACAGAAGATGAGCAGCTCCTAAATGCTACTAATAAGCTACTGTTCTGACTGGTCACAACAATGAATGAAATAAAGCTGCTCTGGCAGGAGACTTGACTGCATGAAAACACCAGGATAGATGAATCCTAGCCTGTATTTTTTTGCTTAAATATTTTTTATGTAAGTACTACCTTTTATTTTGGGGTGTGGGAGGTGAGTAGAAGACTTTTGAAGAAAAAACTCATTATTTTTTTGTGTAATACTCAGCGTAGTTCAGTGATCAGAGCAGTGATCCTTTAGGAAGATTCTGGAGAAAATCACTAATCCTGCATTTAAAATAAAGTCTGAATAGTTTCCTGGAAATGAGGTGTGGTATCCTGCAATGAAAAAGGAGGTGAAAAAAATTAGTAGTAGTCCATTCAGTAAGTGCTGTCCATTTTATGCATTGAAAATGGAATAATTCCAAGGGAAATATAGTAGGGCAAGACAAGATAGATTTTCAGTACTTATTTACAGAAAGACAAAAAAAAAAAAAACCAAACAAAAAACCTCTCTATT
This sequence comes from Pezoporus occidentalis, assembly GCF_034315485.1. Classification (NCBI taxonomy): domain Eukaryota; kingdom Metazoa; phylum Chordata; class Aves; order Psittaciformes; family Psittacidae; genus Pezoporus; species Pezoporus occidentalis. The sequence goes on from NW_026913209.1 coordinate 295,299, forward strand.
TTGGAAATATAAAGCTTTTGTAAGATTCAGAATACTATTTTATTTGGATATCAGTGACTTAGACTTAGGGAAGTAATTTTTAAGAGTTGTTAGATTCTTGACATATTTTTCACATTCTAATAGGCTCTGCTATGGAGGCAGGAAAAGTAGACAGCTGTTATAGTAGTTTATGTGCAGGTTTCCATTTCTCCCCTTGCTTGTCCTGACTCTATGTAGAGAAGCTGTGAGAATTTATTAAATGTGCATGGTGAATTGGTGTTTATTATAAATCAGCTAATCATCTAAAGCGCAGTAAAAAAGTCATTCTTAGATAAAAAGGAAAACTGCATAATTCATAATCACTGAATATATAATAGGAAAATAAAGAACACATCTTTCTGGTGAATTTCTCCCAATAATTTAAATATTCTTTGGGAAAGAGGAGAACAGATTTTTAGTCCTTTGGAAGGGCTTTCTTACTAAGAGAGGTCTTCGACCATTAGAATTTCTTTCTGGTTTAGTTGAAGCTAGGCAAATAATGTAGCTAATATAAGAAGCTACAAAAAGGCTGATTTTAGGATAATGGTTATTTTTCCTAACTAGCTAAAGGAAAACTTCACATGTCTCCAGGGGCTCTTTTTCTTAACACATTGATAACTATAATCCAGTGACTCATTCCAGCAGATCCAGCACAAAATCTATGAGCAGGCCTGCAGCCAAAACCAGAGGTATATGCAGTCCAGTATCTAGTCTTTAATGGTGGTTAGTAGTAGACGCCTAATGTAGAGGACACATATTGTGGTATATCCCTTAAACATCATCTCAGCCTCCAGCAGTTTGCAATACAGGGACTTTCTGATCCAGTGGTGATTTCTGCATGTTTAGTAAGCCTCAGTACATTGATTTGAATTGAACCATCCAACTTCCTCTTTAATTTGCAAAAAAATTTTGTTATCCACAGTGTTGTATGGCAATGAGCTCTACAGTGTAACCATGCACCATGTGAACAGCCACTTCTTTTTGCTTTTTCTGAATCCTGGTTGTCCACTTTCTGGGTGGGTCCTGTTATGTGAAAAAGCTTCTACCTCTCCTCTAAGTTTTCAAAAATATAAAAGTATCCACAGCTCTTGTGTGCTGTGAGTACAGAATTGTCAGCTTTTACACAGGAAGCCCTTAAATATGGGGTCAACCACCTAAAGGTCTGAGCTCCCACACTGCAATAGACTACGTGCTGGAAATAGGTTCAGTTTCTCCTAACCACAGCCCTCTTGTGCAAACATTCTTTCTGGGCTGAACAAGGAGATTCAACTAGTCTCAGTTTAGATGTTTAAGCCTGTGTAAGGTTACCAACTCTGTAGCCTTCCATAGCAATAACTGAGTTTTCAATTTATATCCCATGGGATGCTCCACTAGTATATTCTGCTCTAAAACTGAGATGTTGGGGGCAGGCAGGTTTCTGTAAACCCTGGGGTTGTATTGAATAGAGTTTTCTTTTCCAAAGTGGAAAATCTCTCTGAAGACTGACAGATTCTGACAGTGTCAATTTATAAAAAGATCTATGATGTGCATGTCAAAGTTGTAATACTATTTGCTAAAAGTTTTGTGGGAGTGTTGACGCAGGAGTCACGGACACTGTAGAGACGATCAATGTGATCAAGCGATTGCCAAATTTATTACAAAGCCTTAACTCCTTATATACTATTTCTTACATGCACTTACAGTGATTTGGCATATTATGATTGGATACATGTCTTGAAGACCCTTAGTGACTAACATATAATTGGTTAAGCACAGGTGTGAGAACTTGACCTCAAAAGCTTGCCAACAGTCCACAGTTCTCATTAATTCAGTGAATTCCAGCTTCTTCTTATCTTGCTTGCTTAAGCTTCTTTGGGCCTCTCATGGCCTTGCTGTATCTTTCAGGATTATTCAGAGTTTATGTACCAATTATGTATTCTCCTGTGAGAACACTGTCTCCACATGGGAGAATTGAAATGTTTTGTCATTTACTGTAACCTCCATTTTAGTGTAGTCTTTCTGTCTTTCTATCAAAGGATTATGTCTTGCTTTCTGTTCCTTCTTACTTCTGTTCTCCTGCATGACATCCTTGTCTCTAAACTGGAGAGGCATAAATTTAATGAATGGACCGCCCAGTGGAAAAATAACTGGCTGGATGGCCACACTCAGAGAGTTGCAGTCAATGGCTCATTGTCCAACTGGAGACCGGTAACAAGTGGTGTCCCTCAGAGGTCGGTGCTGGGACCAGCTTTGTCCTACATCTTTGCCAGTGACACGGACAGTGGGATTGAGTGCACCCTCAGCGAGTTTGCCAATGACACTAATCTGTGTGGTTCAGTTGATACACTGGAGGGAAGGAATGCCATGCAGAGGGGCCTTGACATGCTTGTGAGGTGGGCTGATGCCAACCTTAGGAAGTTTAACCATCCCAAGTGCAAGGTCCTACACCTGGGTCGGAGCAATCCCAGGCACAGCTACAGATTGTGCAGAGATTCAGAGCAGCCCTGCGGAGAAGGACTTGGGGGTGCTGGTCAATGAGAAAATGAACATGAGCCGGCTTCAGTGTGTGCTCACAGCCCAGAAAACCAACCATATCCTGGGCTGCATCAAAAGCAGCATGACCAGCAGGTCGAAGGAGGTGATCCTGCCCCTCTGCTCTCGTGGGACCTCACTTGGAGTATTGTGCGCAGTTCTGGTGTCCTCAACATAAAAAGGGCATGGAACTGTTGGAACAAGTCCAGAGGAGGGCCATGAGGATAGTGAGAGGGCTTGAGCACCTCCTGTACAATGAAGAAAGCTGGGGCTGTTCAGCCTGGAGAAGAGAAGGCTGCGTGGAGACCTCATAGGAGCCTATCTAATTCTGAAGGAAGCCTGCAAGGATGCCAAAGAGGCTCTTCTTCATTAGGGACTGTAGGGAGGTTGTGGAGTCTCCTTCCCTGGAGACATTCAAAGCCCGCCTGGACACATTCCTGTGTAACGTTATCTAGGTGTTCCTGCTCTGGCAGGGGGATTGGACTAGATGATCTTTTGAGGTCCCTTCCAATCTCCAGCATACTGTGTGTGTGTGTGTGATAAGACAAGGTGTAATGTGTTCAAACTTAAACAGGGTAAGTTCAGGTTGGATGAAGTTCTTTACTGTGAGGGTGGTGAGGCACTGGAACAGTGCTCAGTGCAAAGAAGTGGTAAAAGCTCCATCCCTTTTGGTGTTCAAGGCCGGGTTGGACAGAACCTTGGGTGACATCGTCTAGTGTGAGGAGACCCTGCCCATGGCAGAAGGGCTGGAACTAGATGATCTTGAGGTCCTTTCCAACCCTAACTATTCTACAAGTCTATGATTCCTCTAGCTGATACCTGGCTTATTGAGAAAGCTTTAGTAATAGGATTAGACTTTTACATATTTTTTAATCTGAAACTTCACATAAGTGGGTACAAAAATTATTGACTTTTTTATAGACAGGGGAACAGATTGGGTTACACAGTAAATACACAGAAGAATTATGATTAGAGCTCAGGTTTCTTATTTTTAGGTGAGTGTGATAACAACCGGCCAAATTTATCCTCTAGAAAAACAGTGGGAGATGGGAGGATCTAACAAAGTGAGGACATAATTTTTGAAGTTATCTTTCCAGTGGTAGAAGTCCTCCTGTTGCGATGCAAAGATGAACTATAGGCAAATAATAACTGATCTTTTTTTAGCAAAGATCAGTGCAAATGAAAGTTCAGCATGATGCATTGAATGTTTCCTGCCCTAATGAGGAGTTCTGCACCACTGTTCTAATGATGAGCAAGACAGAGGCTTAGCAAATGTTGAAAGGGTTGGTTACCTTTTCCAGTTATAAGAAGGATATGGGCTTCAAAGAGCATAAAGCAGAACTTGAACAAAGCAAGAACAGCATCCTCAAACTCAAATTAGTTCAGCATTTACACCACTCAATGAAGTGGAAACTTTTTATTGTGAGATTAAATCAGGTCAGACATTTATATCCAACATGTAGAAGAAAAGCAACATTGAACTCATCAAGCATAGCATCCTGCATGGGATCATGAGTCATTAGCAAAATTTGCCATGTGATGTTCAATAGCTGCACAAATTAAATTAGTGTGTTATAATTGAAAACTGAGTGTTTAGTCCTGACGAAAGCAAAACCAAACCCTGATTTTAACATTAAAATGAGACAGAATAAATTAATTCTTGATGGAAAATGACAAATATTTTGGTTGAATGTTTTAATTTGCCTTTTTTTCATACTATTTTCCATATCTTTTTGTACCTCTGGTCTACTAACTGACTTTCATTTACTGTTTAATTATCTGTCCTTAAAATCACTTATTTTCACACAAAGGCATTTCCTTTCAAACAAGTAAATAGCATGAGATGGAGTGTGCTTTCTATTATATATATTTTCCTCAAGAAGTCATCAACAGCCACAACAAGAGGTAAAAGTTGTGGCTTAAAGTAGGGGCCTTGTCTCCACTAGGGGAAAATACTAATTAAAAAGGAAATTAAAAACATACAATGTGTTTCAAAACCAAAAGGAATGTGCTCTTTCTGGGTTAAAAGCATGTTAGTCTAAACCACAGAACATTCTACTCCATTCTCAAGAATATTGAGATTGTACTGAGAATAAATTCGTATCATATTATATTATATATGTGAACATGAGGGGGGTTGTGTGTCAAAATGAGTAAAATAGAAAAGAATGTAAACTGTGGTAAGTTAAATGCAAAATCATAATAAAACCTCCAGGAATGTTTTTCAATACAACTTGCTACAGATGTTAAAATGTCCCATCAGGCTTTTTGTTTGAGAACAACTGAAACAGAAAAAAGATGGAGAGTATGAAGGGTTCATAGATAACTGGGATGATCCTGAGGAAGCACTCAGAGAAGACAAACATGTGTTCATCACAGAGAATCACTGAGACTTACTCACAGTAGAACATTTTTTCTCTGGAAAAGTTGGAGGAACTATCTCAAATAAAAGTGTAAGAAGAAAACATTTCTGAGCAAGTCAATAAATAGAACAAAAGCAATTGCCAAAACCAGATTATAACAATGGCTGAAACCAGATGGTATTTGCACAGGATTTCTAAAGGAACTCAAATAGGAAATTACCAAAGAATTAACTGAGAGTGTAACTTATTGCATAATTTGCCAAAGGAATAGAAGACAGTAAATGTTCCTATATATTTTCCTCAGCTGCCACTTCTGGCACTTCTCAGAGGTAGCATATTGGGCTATGCAGCCCTGTGGTTTTAACTGGTATGGATATTCTTATATTCTAATAGAATGCTAGTTATTTAAGTAGTGAATGAAACCCAAAGAACAGAAATGCCTGGCTTCCTTATACATGACCTTCAAATATTAATAGCAATAAATAGGTTAGTCTTCCTCATCATAAACGGTGGAAATTTAGGATGTAGATAAAAAGCCCCAGTGGCAAAGTGATTAAATTAAAATACCTGCATGCTTCAGGTTACTAAACCAGAGATTAAGGTCAGTTACCTTTATTTTAAAAATGCTTCTCTTTAAAGTCCTTCTGCAATGAAACATTCTCGAAGAACTGTGTTATTTTTCTCAAACTAAAGATAACTTTTGAACAGGGAATTATAGATTAATTTTGTGAATTGGCTTAATTTGAGTGACTCAAGAAATTTTAAATGCCAGTTGATTACATGTATTTTTGAGTTTTAAAAAAACAAAACAAACAAATACTTAGCTGGAGCCAGACTTGGTGATTAAAAATTTTCAGCTTTAACAGCAGAAACAAGACAAAAAAGCCAGAAGATAATTAAATAGAATTGCAGAGCATCTGTTCTCAGGGTAGCCTTGTGAGACTAAAATTTAAATCAATAACTCTATACTGCAAGAATTTTTTGGTTGTCTAGATACAGAGGTTATATGCATCTGACCAGCTGTAGCTCTTACATTTGGCCAAATTAATCTTGTCCTCTCCATTTCTCTCCATTAATTGCAAGGAGTTACTTCCCCCCAAGAGTATTTTAGCACAGTTATGTTTGTATTAGAAACATAGCACATAGCCTTCAACATTTTCTGTAGCTGGACACATCTGCTTTCATGACTTAAGGTGAGAACAATCCTCTATCAGTTTAACACAGTGACCCTTGAGTTGCTAAAAGATAAGTTAGAATCATAGAATCATAGAATCGTTAGGGTTGGAAAGGACCTTAAGATCATCATGTTCCAACACCCCTGCCATGGGCAGGGACACCTTACGCTAAATGATATCACTCAAGGCCTTGTCCAACCTGGCCTTGAACACTGCCAGGGATGGAGCATTCACAACCTCCCTGGGCAACCTATTCCAGTGCCTCAACACTCTAACAGGAAAGAATTTCCTTCTTATATTCAATATAAACTTCCCCTGTTTAAGTTTTAACCCGTTACCCCTTGTCCTGTCACTACAGTCCCTAATGAAGAGTCCCGCTCCAGCATCCCTATAGGCCCCCTTCAGATACTGGAAGGCTGCTATGAGGTCTCCATGCAGCCTTCTCTTCTCCAGGCTGAACAGCTCCAACTTCTTCAGCATGTCTTCATACGGGAGGTGCTCCAGTCCCCTGATCATCCTCGTGGCCCTTCTCTGGACTTGTTCCAACAGCTCCATGTCCTTTTTATGTTGAGGACACCAGAACTGCACACAATACTCCAGGTGAGGTCTCACAAGAGCAGAGGAGAGGGGCAGGATCACCTCCTTTGACCTGCTGGTCACGCTCCTTTTGATGCAGCCCAGGATACGGTTGCTTTCTGGGCTGCAAGCGCACACTGCCGGCCCATGTTCATTTTCTCATCCACCAACACCCCCAAGTTTTTCTCCGCAGGGCTGCTCTGAATCTCTTCTCTGCCCAACCTGTACCTGTGCCTGGGATTGCTCCAACCCAGGTGTAGGACCTTGCACTTAGCATGGTTAAACCTCATGAGGTTGGCATCAGCCCACCTCACAAGTGTGTCAAGGTCCCTCTGGATGGCATTCCTTCCTTCCAGGGTATCAACCGAACCACACAGCTTGGTGTCATCGGCAAACTTGCAGAGGGCGCACTCAATCCCACTGTCCATGTCAGCGAGAAAGATGTTAAACAAGACCGGTCCCAACACTGATCCCTGAGGGACACCACTCGCTACTGGTCTCCAGCTGGACATTGAGCCATTGACCACAGCTCTTTGCGTGCGGCCATCCAGCCAGTTCTTTATCCACCGTGTGGTCCATTCATCAAATTGATGTCGCTCCAATTTAGAGACAAGGATGTCGTGTGGGACACTGCTGAATGCTTTACACAAGACCAGGTAGATGACATCAACTGCTCTAGCCCTGTCCATCAGTTCTGTAGCCCCATCATAGAAGGCCACCAAATTGGTCAGGCAGGATTTCCCCTTAGTGAAGCCATGCTGGCTGCCACCAAGCACCTTGTTGATTTTCATCTGCCTTAGCATGCCTTCCAGCAGAATCTGCTCGAAGATTTTGCCAGGCACAGAAGTGAGACTGACTGGTCTATAATTCCCCGGGTCATCCATTTTCCTCTCCTTGAAAATGGGGGTGATATTTCCCTTTTTCCAGTCGTCGGGAACTTCACCTGACTGCCATGATTTCTCAAATACGATGGCCAGCGGCTTTGCAACTTCATTCACCAGCTCCTTCAGGACCAGCAGATGGATCTCATCAGGACCCATGCACTTGTGCACGCTCAGATTTTTAAGATGGTCTCAAACCAGTTCCTCTCCTACAGTGGGCCTACGGTCTTCATTCTCACAGCCCCTGGGTCTGCCTTCCAAGACTTGGGTGGTGCAGTCAGAGCCTTTGCCAGTGAAGACCGAGGCAAAGAAGTCATTCAGAACCTCAGCCTTCTCCAAATCCTGTGTAGCCAGTTCTCCCGAGAGCTGCCTGAGGGGCCCTACATTCTCCCTAGTCTGTTTTTTATTTGCTATGTACCTGTAGAATCCCTTCCTGTTATCTTTAATACCTCTAGCTAAGTTTAATTCTAACTGAGCCTTAGCTTTCCTAGCCGGGTCCCTAGCTTCTTGGACAACATCCCTGTACTCTTCCCAGGCCACCTGTCCTTGCTTCCACTTATTATAAGCCTCCTTTTTCAATTGAATTTTCCTCAGGAGCTCCTTATCCATCCAAGGAGGTCTCCTGGCCCTCCTGCTGCACTTCCTTCTGGTTGGGATGCAACACTCCTGAGCTTGCAGCAGGTGATCCTTGAATATCAACCAAAAGTCTTGGGCCCCTCTGCCCTCTAGGGCTGTATCCCACGGAATCTTCCTAAGCAGGTTCCTGAAGAGGCCAAAGTCTGCTCTTTTGAAGTCTAGGGCAGTGAGCTTGCTGCATGCTCTTCTCACTGTCTTGAGGATCTCAAATTCAAGCATCTCATGATCGCTGCATCCAAGGCTGCCCTGGAGAGTCACATTTCCAACGAGCCCTTCCCTGTTGGTGAGCACGAGGTCAAGCATGGCACCTCTCCTTGTCGGCTCCTCTATTACTTGCAGAAGTAAGTTGTCTTCTACACAATCAAGCAACCTTCTGGATTGCTTGTGCCGGGCCGTACCGTCACTCCAACAGATGTCAGGGTGGTTGAAGTCACCCATGAGAACAAGGGCCTGTGAGCGTGAGCCTTTTCCTATCTGTCCATAGAGTGCTTCGTCCGCAGGTTCTCCTTGATCAGGCGGTCTGTAACAGATCCCCACAGTAATGTCTCCCATAGCTATATTCCCTTTAACCCTGACCTCTGTGGACTGCTCACCTGTCCCCAGATAGAGTTCCATACTCTCCAGCCTATCCCTAACATAAAGGGCAACTCCCCCTCCCCACCTGCCAGGCTTGTCCTTCCTAAAGAGCCTGTAACCTTCCATTCCAACACTCCAGTCATAGAAGCCATCCCACCATGTTTCTGTGATGCCTATTATATCATACCCTCGTAGACGTGCACACATCTCTAATTCCTCTTGTTTGCTCCCCATGCTACGGGCATTTGTACAGAGGCATCTGAGCCGAGCTCCAACTGAAGCCAGCTCATTGGTTGGAGCGGCTGGGATATCTCTACATTGCTCCAAGCATTTATTACAGGTTCTGGCAACTGACTGGGTGTGTTGGAAAGGAATGATGCCTCCCTCCCCCAACACATCTAGTTTAAAGCCTCCTTGACCAGTCTGGCAAGCCTCCTACCAAAACTGCTCTTTCCCTTCTTTATCAGACCAGCTCCACCAGCCCCCACTAGACCTGGCCTACAAGCCTGAGTCCCGTGTTCAAGACACCCAAACCCCTGACTATGACACCACCCTTTTAACCATTTATTAACCTGGCTAATCCTCCTAGCTTTTTTTAGGTCCTCCCCTGTACCCAGGAGAATTGATGAAAAGACCACCTGAGCTGCAGAGCCCTTAACCACCTCCCCCAGGGCTCTGTAGTCCTTCTTTGTGCTCCCCAGGCTACTACTATCTATATCCCTAGCACCCACATGTATCACCAGGAGTGGGTAATAGTCTGTGGGACTTACTAGAGCAGGCAGCCTCTCTGCCACATCCCTGATCCGTGCCCCTGGTAGGCAACACACCTCCCTTGAGGCGGGGTCAGGCCGGCAGAGAAGTGCTTCTGTCCCTTTCAGTGTAGAGTCCCCTACTACTACGACCCGCTGCTTTTTCCTAGCGGCACCAGTAGAGAGATCTTCTTTAGCACTGCACCAGCCGGCTGTTTCTGGCTCGAGTGCTCTTCCTCATTAGCCCTCTGCAGGACAGCAAAGCGGTTCTGCATGGAGACAGGGGATTTAGGGGGAAGCCCCTTGCTTTTGGTTGTCCTTTTCCTCCTTTTTTTTTGTTTTTTTTTTTTTTTTTGTCACTAATTCCCAGCTTCCCCGGTTAACGGCCTCCTCCTTTCCTTCATGAGCTAGAGGTGAAGCTCGAGGCCCCTGCCCAGTTTGGGCCAGGAGCAAGCATTCCTGCTTCCCCTCAGCTTCCCTGACATCTCGCAGCCTATTGACGGCATCCCGCAGCTCAGCCCCTGCTGCAGGAGGACCTCCACCAGGGAGCACCGAGTGCAGCCCTGCCCATTGTGCACCCTCCCCTCACCAGACCAGTGCAGGCACTCTCCTCTCTGCACCCCGAGCTCTGCACCGCAGCCTCCCCTCTCATCGGCTCTGTCTGGGTGCCTACGCTGCCACCGCCGGGGCAGCCAGAGCAGAGCTCCCGGACCGGGCCCTGCTCACAGGACGAGTGCTCACCGTCCCGCTCGCCTGCCCGCACAAACTGCCTCGCCGCGCTCCCTGGGGCAGGTTTTTACCCACTCGGGGCTGGTGCCGCTGCTCCTGGCTCCGCCCCGTGTGAGTCAGCTGCTGGCGTCAGCTGAGCTGCCGGCTCCTGGGCAGGTCCTGTCGAGGACTCGAGGCTCCCTCGGTGGCTCTCGAAGCTCTGAGTTGAGGCTCCCGGACGCTGATCTCCCCCCCGCTCCGGTGTTGAAGGCGTCCTCTCTCGAGCAGCTCACCTCAGGAATTCATAAAAAAAAGTTCATATTTTATGTGAGACTAATAAAAACCTAAAATGAAGGTAAAGATAACGAGTGGTTTTCCCTTGTGTTTTCAGTTCAAATAAACAGGTTTTAAGGAGTTTATCCAAAGATAAGTTACGGATGGTACGATAGGAGTCTTCAAAATTATCACCTGCTGATGTACTCCGCAGTCATTACATGCAGCTCGTTTATGATGTGTAGAGATATGGAAAACAGCATTGTTTCCTCCATCTTTTCAATCAGTAATTAGTCTGATGTCAAGCAATACAGAAATGTGAAAAAATGATTCGGTCTGTTTTTTAGATTAATTTGCATACTAATATCAGAAAATGTAGAAACCATTGCATCCGGTACTTTAAAACCTGTTGTCCATAAAGACTGTTATTACAGAATAATTAAAAGCTGAAATATACTGAGCTGGCAGTAAAAGAAGTCTTGTCATCTAGAAATTACTGCATCCAGACTGCAGACTGAATCTAAGAATGAAGGGAATTACAATTGTTAACATATTTGAGAGGCTCTTGCTTAAATTTGTGCCCAGTTATTTTTTTTTTTGTAACTAATATATATTTTAAAGTTTGACTAATTAGAAAATCTGACATTTTGATTATGCAAGTTATTGTATAAAAAGCAAAGGAATACTTGAGAAAACTGTAGAGGAACTTTAGAGTTGTTTTAAAATATAGAGGTGGTCAGGAGAGGAAAAATCAGTTGCAATCAGAGATTAAGAAAATCAATCCTTGATGAATTACAGTGTTACAATCACAATGTACAGCAAGTCAGTTCTGTTTGATCCGTTCTGAATACTCCAGCTCCGTATGCCTTTTGTTTGGAAAGGTGAATTCAGGCTTAGAGGAACCTACAGTGAGAACTGCATAAGACATAGATTGATAAAAGGGGAGGAAGGGTGGCTTTTCATATTTTCCGCTCATGTATTGTATCCCAACCTGCCTTAATATTTTGGAATGACCAAAGATTATGTTATACCAGATTCTGATTCTGGTAATTTTTCTACCAGCGTTTTTCTAACCAGTGTTTTGGAACACAGTAAAATATAATAAAGTTCAAATAGTCGAGATTCCTTCCTAAATAAAAGGATTGGGGGGGGTGGCGGGGTGGGGAAGGAGGGTGGAAAGCATGCTTTTTTTTTGTTATATTTAGACATATTCTGATTTTTCTTGCAGTAGTATTTCTGCTCTTTTGTATTGCCAATGTACTTTGGAAGCTTAATAAATCTGTATTATTAAAAACTGAATCACTGCACACTTCAGCTCCCATTTCTCTATTTCTTTTTCTGTTAATTTCAGCATCTTGTTTCAATGTTATGCAATTTATATTTGAATCTGTTTTTTCTTCTTAGAATACACTGAATCATTAGGATGCACAATAATGTAGTATTAATTTCCACTAAGACAGGTAGCTAGATATTGCTTTATGATTTGTGTATTCAGGCTAAAAATTTTTTGTTTGCAAAAACATAAACATGTGAAGTAAAATTAGTATTATAAACTAATCTAATGACTATGTAGAGGGCACATTTTCTATTATATCTTGGAGTGTCATCTATATTTATGAGTTGTAGAAAACAAGATCTTTTGACTTTATTGGCAATTTGTAGTGATATACAGGCTTAATTTTCTTAAACCACTGTTAAAGGATCATCATCTTATCTCAAACTATAAATATGCAAACTTCCAGAATAATGCTGAGAACCCAATAGGATGTGAAATTAACAGAGCAATAAAAGTAAATCTGCTAATGAGAATCATTCATGTAAAGACACATGAAGTATTACTCTTCATACTGTTGAATTATTATTAGCTTTGTCGTTCTTGTTGCAGGAAGGTGATGTAGACCTGAAGTCTTGAGATAAAGAATTTTGTGGAGTTTTTTTGAAACTAAATTTCTAGTCAGTTCTATTTCCCTGCCTTCTGCAACAAGCTGACTGTGGATTGAGTGGGTTTTCTTCACTGTGTTCATTGCAGCTATATACAGGAAACTCTGAGATGTAGAAAGAACCGCCTGATCCCATTCCTTTGTTGAACTAGTAGAAATGGTGGAGAAAGCTTGTTCTGGTTGGGAGTATTCTTACTACCTTTCTGCTTTTGAATTTGGGGCTTCTCTTAAAAGCCTATGCAGTAAAATGTTCCTGTTTCATTTTCAGCTCTTCTTTAAGCTCTTTCCTGCACTGGGACTTGCAAAGGGATTATAAACCATGGTGACAAGATACTGTGTTTTTGTCATTCTCACCTAGCTATGTAATAGCAGCTTTCTACTACCAGGTGGAGGAAAGGATTATTCTGAAGTCATTCCAGGCATGGAGAAGATTTAAAATAATTGATTCTGGTGGTAGATGCATGACTGAAATAATAAGTGTGAAATATTTTGCCTTTAATGCTTGAATATAAATAACATTGTGACAAACAGAGCTGTGAATTTCTTCTATGATAGGTTAGGGCATGTGGTCAGAAAAACCTCTCAGATTTAAACTCTCCTTCATCAGCATTATAGTCAGTCATGAAAGATTTCTGTATAAAAGTTTATAAAGATTCCATATGTTGGTCTGCATTCCCTCACTATTCTCAGTACAGTATATGTCACCCTATGTATTATACAAAGATAATTCCAGCTGGTAATAATCTCTCCATATTTAACTGGTAGGGATAAATACCAGTAGCTAAATAGCAAAACTAACCCTTTTTCTCCAAGGTCATCTCTCTTCCTCTGCTATTGCCTTCCATCTCTCTGCTGCTCCTGGAAGCTCCTGTTTTCAAGCGTGTGTTCTAAAGTCAGATTTCTGTAAGCCAGGCATAATAGGAGAAAGCTACACAGTGAATGGAATCAAATTAATCCAAAAAGATGTGTGTTTCTTTGGTTTTTTTATTGCTTGTCTGTGTTGTTAATCTCTTCTCTGAGTTGCTCAACCATGGAGAAAACAGGAGGTTTGGCCTCATTGCTCTTTACTGTGTTTATGGAGTCCCAGACACAATTATTACAACTCAGCCTTCATCTGAAGCTAGTTGTCACTTATAAGGTAGTTGTACACAAACAATGTCAGTGCTTTGGACCCATGCATTTCTTTAGGTAAGAAGCACAGTCAAAAACTGGGGTTTATGACAGAGGGTTTATTTGGTTTATTTGTTTGTTAGCTTGCACATCTCCTTCCTGGATCAGCTGGAGTGTGTAGGGACCTCCTTTCCTCATGAAATGGACCCAACCTAAAGGATTAGTCCCAAGCATAGAAGGTAGTAAAGGCAGGCAGAAAGTGAGAGCAAAAGAAATGAAATGGGAGCCTGCAGATCAGGCTTACTCTGTGAGACTATGAAAATGTGAAGGGAGTAGACAACCTGGCCTTATGTGGTAGAAGAAACCTTTCCAGGGACTGGAAGGAATGTGCATTGTTAGTGGTGACTCAGAGAGCCACTGCATTGTCACCAAACATCTTCCTGCCAGGAGAGAAAAAGCTGAAGGAGAAATATTCATATATCCTTTTGGTGTCATTTTTTTTTATTTAGTGACTTTGAAATTCATATATTTAAAATATTAAATATTTTAGTTTCTATTTTAATACAACTTACCTATGTTGAATTTAAAATCCCTTTGACTTCTTGAGATGCATTCTTAGAAGACAAAAGTCTGTTCTGATTTCAAAGTTCTAGCCACCAGGGATCCTGCTGTAGTATACAACCCATAATCTGGTTAGAGTGTAAGCCCTTGGTTCATTTCTGAGTGCTTCTCTTCTGGCTGGAGGAACTTCTGCAGTTTGTGCATTACTGTGAAACTAATGTGTGGTTGGCTGTTAGCCTCTAACACCTGGGCGAACAAGACAATGCCATTATAAAGCTGTGGGATAACTTTCCTGGGTAGTCATTGGAACGACTTTGACACAGATAATATCCAGTGAATTGTTAAGACTGGTATGAATGTAAGGACACTGAATGACAGAATGATCAATCTGTCATTCTGTTAGAATGACAACATGGATGGCAGAATGGCTTTAAGAATGGCAGGTGTTGTTGACATCTAGATTAACAGGCTATGAAGATAGCTTGCAGATATTCAGGGTATCCAAAACAAAAAAGCAACCTAGAACCAGCAATGCCTTTTGACCACATTAGTATATACCTCTTTGTGTTTGAATTCTTGGTACTAGTGAGTATGTGACACAATGGTGGGAATGAGGGACACTGATTAAGTTTCAAATATAATCACCTTCTCTTTTAAGGTCTCTCATTCCTTTTCTTGCTACCTCTTTTTGCCACTGTCATTAGAAACACCTTTATTGTTATTCTTTTCAGAACTTTTGTGCTTGTTTAAGTCAAAAGGATAATAATGTTTTTTGGAATGTTCTGGTCCTGATCCAACAAGGACCTTGCAGACTTGTTCAGAATAATGCTTTTGTTTGTTTTGCTGAATGAAATTTGTCAATTGAAAGATTGTGAGCATTCTGGAAAAAATATCCAATGATGTAACATGAGAACACAGGACTATTCCAGGGAAAAATATTACATAGAAGTCCTTTAACACAGGGTTACCTCCATTAAAGGATTAATATTCTGTACTTATGGGCAAAAGCAGTATGGCATATAGCAAAAATTAATATAGTAGTAATGTGTCAGCAAGAGCCTGAATTGGTGGTCAATCTGCATTTAAAATGTGTCTGTGCATATCATATATGCACATAACTACCTGTACACATACACATAATGTATAGCTACATAAAAATCTGAATTACTTTCCAAAGCTGGTATTACTTGATTGGAAGTAGCTAAACTCAGGGGCAATTTTTTTTTTTTCTTAAATCTGAAAATACAGTTACTTGTTTCAATTTTGTTGGGATTTTTTGATTTATTTTATTTTGGGTTTTTTTCCTTTTAAACTTCTAATCTACCCAGTTTTATAAATTTTCCTTAAGTTGTTAAGGGGAATTCTTATATTAATGTCCTTCATTATTTGGGTTTTTTTTTTCAATGTACCTTTCCCATTTCAGAGCTTTCTGTTCTGTCTGTAAGATAGCTTTGACTGTGATGAAAAATATTAATTTCAGATTTTTACAGTGATATCTGAGTTACATCCTTTACAGAATTCTGAGATTGAATACAGACTCCATGATTTTAAAAGTAAGCACAAGTCATCTGAGTCTATTTCAGCAAAATGATAATTAGCACCCTTTGCTACATAGAACCATAGGATGGTTTGGGTTGGAAAGGAGCTTAAGATCATCTTCCATTAGATCAGGTTGCTCAAGGCCCTGTCAACCTGGTCTTGAACATTTCCAGAGATGGAGCATTCAGAACTTCCTTGGGCAACCTGTTCCAGTCAATTACAATTTATATAATTTTAATAGTTTTAACCTTTTTTCTTTTGCTTCATATGCAATGAGTAAGCCTTCTGTAAAAGTATGGGAAATATATCCTGTGCTTCCACTGAATGTCAGGTTTTGCCTTAAAAAGGCAAGCAGCGTGCATATGAGTTTTGCATGGAAGTTCTACAGTTCTTGAAGTTAGCTCCAACATTTAAGTACAACAAAGCCCAAGTATTGCTCAAATTCTTGATGTCAAGGGTGTATTATTTGGTCAATAAGGCCATATATTTTCAAAAGTTTTGCTTGAAGCACAAATTGAAACAATGCATTTGATATGCTTCTTCTTTGATCAGCTTTTCATGTTTTCATGACAGGTAAAATGTGCCTCAGATTTGCCCTATAAATTCATTCTTATTCTCTTCTTGAAAGATTTCATTTAAGTAGTCTTCAGGCTGTGATAAGAAAGCTATCCAAAACTTTGATATATATTAACCTCCAATATTTATTTCCCATATTTTCTAAGAAATAGATCTTTTTCATAGAATCATAGAATCATAGAATAGTTAGGGGTGGAAAGGACCTTAAGATCATCAAGTTCCAACACCCCTGACATGGGCAGGGACACCTTATGCTAAATCATATCACCCAAGGCCTTGTCCAACCTGGTCTTGAGCACTGCCAGGGATGGAGCATTCACAACCTCCCTGGGCAACCCATTCCAGTGTCTCACCACCCTAACAGGAAAGAATTTCCTCCTTATATCCAATCTAAACTTCCCCTGTTTAAGTTTTAACCCGTTACCTCTTGTCCTATCACTACAGTCTCTAATGAATAGTCCCACTCCAGCATCCCTATAGGCCCCCTTCAGATACTGGAAGGCTGCTCCATGCAGCCTTCTCTTCTCCAGGCTGAACAGCTCCAACTTCCTCAGCCTGTCTTCATACGGGAGGTGCTCCAGTCCCCTGATCATCCTCGTGGCCCTTCTCTGGACTTGTTCCAACAGCTCCATGTCCTTTTTATGTTGAGGACACCAGAACTGCACACAATACTCCAGGTGAGGTCTCACAAGAGCAGAGGAGAGGGTCAGGATCACCTCCGTCCACCTGCTGCTGGTCACGCTCCTTTTGATGCAGCCCAGGATACGGTTGGCTTTCTGGGCTGCAAGCGCACACTGCTGGCTCATGTTCATTTTCTCATCGACCAACACCCCCAAGTCCTTCTCTGCAGGGCTGCTCTGAATCTCTTCTCTGCCCAACCTGTAGCTGTGCCTGGGATTGCTCCGACCAAGGTGCAGGACCTTGCACTTGGCATGGTTAAACCTCATGAGGTTGGCATCAGCCCACCTCACAAGTGTGTCAAGGTCCCTCTGGATGGCATTCCTTCCCTCCAGGGTACCAACCGAACCACACAGCTTGGTGTCATCGGCAAACTTGCTGAGGGCGCACTCAATCCCACTGTCCATGTCAGCGACAAAGATGTTGAACAAGACTGGTCCCAACACTGATCCCTGAGGGACACCACTCGTTACTGGTCTCCAGCTGGACATTGAGCCATTGACCACAACTCTTTGTGTGCAGCCATCCAGCCAGTTCTTTATCCACCGAGTGGTCCATCCATCAAATTGATGTCACTCCAATTTAGAGACAAGGATGTCGTGTGGGACAGTGTTGAATGCTTTATGCAAGACCAGGTAGATGACATCAGCTGCTCTACCCCGTCCATCAGCTCTGTAGCCCCATCATAGAAGGCCACCAACTTGGTCAGGCAGGATTTCCCCTTAGTGAAGCCATGCTGGCTGTCACCAAGAACCTTGCTGATTTTCATGTGCCTTAGCATGCCTTCCAGCAGAATCTGCTCCAAGATTTTGCCAGGCACAGAGGTGAGACTGACCGGTCTGTAATTCCCTGGGTCATCCATTTTCCCCTTCTTGAAAATGGGGGTTATATTTCCCTTTTTTCAGTCATTGGGAACTTCACCTGACTGCCATGATTTCTCAAATATGATGGCCAGCGGCTTCGCAACTTCATATTCATCAACTCTGAATAAACGTGATATAAAATAAATTAGAGTTGAAAATTTACTTTGAGATGAAGGAAGTCAAAGTTCAGTTAGTACAGACTGGTTCTTTTTCTAAAATGGTTTTAATTAACTGATGCTGCAGGCATAAATAAATGTGCCATCCTGCAGCACTTGCATATCCATTTTTGAGATGTCACATTTGATTGACTTGCTGTCCATCTATTCTATTATCCTATATCTGGTGGTGACCTACTCCAGACACATTTGACAAAGATACAAGAAAGAGCCAAAATAATGCAATAGGATAATTTGGGCACAGGATAAATATGTAAATAAGCACTGGTCAGTTATTAACAGCTAGGAATAAAAGATATTACCTGAAATATAGGTATCATTATAAATGTCTAATTTATTTTGTATCTTTTTGGCCTCTAGACATTAAAATTATCAGATAGCAGAGATGTTTTATGAGCTGCTCTGACAACTACTGAACAGGTTTCCAGTTATGGGTCTGTTTCTGATTTATGCTGTAGTGTACTCTAGGTTGATTATTCTCTCTCTGTCAGTCTTTTTTTTTTTCCTCTTTGTACTGTTTCCCTTCTTTAAGATTGCACCTAGTTAAGGGATTATTAAGGCTTAAGGAGAAAGAAGTAGGAGACAATATAGGGAATATACATATGGTGTTATAGAAAATCCAAGGTTTGCCCTCTACTTGAGTACAGTATTGAATTCTGCATCTTTGGTCTCAGAGGAGAAAGAACTGCAAACGGTTCAGCGAGGGCAACATGACTGATGAAAAATATACAGAACAACTGAGAAGCTTGGGACTCCTGTACATGGAAAGACAAGACTTAAAGAGGTATGATTATTCACTGTCTTTTCCAAAATAAGAATTATCATATATATCAAAAGTTTCTCAGATTAAGTCCTTAGGATCCTCCAAAATGAAATAGAAGGCCATTCATGTCACAAGCACTAATTTTATGAAACTCCTTGTTAAAGGATGCTGTCTATTTTGATAGTTTAATTGTGCTCAAGGGCAGATTTGGCAAGCACTTGGAAGAAACACATCTTGGGACTTACTAAATGGACAAGCAACCAGGCACTCAGGAAATCTCCTAATCTGAAAATGATAAAAATCTAACAAATTAATACTCGTGTATATATTTTCTGCTTTTTTCTTTTTCCTGAGGGTCCACTTGCAGCCACTGTTGGAGACGTAATAACAAGCTGCATAGGTCTTTGATCTGAATTAATGTGGTTGTTTGTGTATTTTTATCTACTGTCAGTTGCACCTAACAAATCAGGTTTTATCTGCTGTTTGATATTTATCTTTTTGGTCCAGAAAAGAATATGCTTGCATATGAGAGAACAGCATTTCACATGCTTGAAGAGAAATGGGACATTTAATTAAAAGAATACACACGTATTTCTGTTCTTTCAGGGGTGGAGCTAAGTCTCAAAAGTTAGATGCAGTATTCCACATGCTTTACCCTTAAAAGTCTGGTCAATAATGCAGTTATTGGCAGAGAAAGTATCCAGTCTAAGACTTATTAATGAAGAAAAGGAAAAGAGAGTAGGAGTATGTCTTGGACAATAAAATGCAGATAGAATAACAAAACACGCCATTGCTAAGACAGTAGAGTTCATTAAGCTGGCATCACACAAAGTCACTGCAAGAGGACTTTTACTATGAGACAGCTGTAAGCTTCTTGGAGAACCAGGACGTTTTGAGGAAGAAAGTATTCTTATTAACTGTTTAGCTAATATAGGAATGTGAAGAGGAAAAGGAAAATGAAAAATAGGAATAAAAAAACCCATGCAAAAACTGACAGTGAGCCAACCACATCCATAGAATATGAAGAGGAAGGTCATGCAATGAGATGTACCCACTTACGTGGGAAGTGGACTAATTCCAAGTAAAGAGTTTTATTTATGACCCATCTGACTCCACCTCCTATACTCAAAGAAATACTTATATACACATCAAAATTTTTTAAGTTTGTTTTCTTATCACTACACCTTATCACATCACCTTTATGTGATGTGTGGAGCACTCAAGGGAAAACTCAAGGGTCAGTCTCTCAAATAGACTTTCTGGTTTCTAGTACTATAGTCATGTACACAGTGAAAGTACATTATACAGATATGGGAATTAATTTTTGCTTTTCTCTTTTACCTTGTTTCTGAAATATTTAATATATATATTCTGTTACTTATGGTTAAAATTGAGCAACAAGTTTGAAATTTATGGGGGGAATGGGTATGTCAGACACACATAGACAATGCCAGCGTTAAGTAGTGAAACTAGGTTAAAAAGAGAGACCAAACCTGATTTCCTGAAGTCTCTCCTGTGAAGAGAACAAGAGACACAGGGCAATACCTGAATTAAAAAGAAGATTGGGTCATGGATTTCTGAGAACTCAATCCATAAAAACCCATAGCCCAGCCAGGTTAGATTCAAGTGTGCTGAGAAAACTGACATTTGTGCAAGGATACTTTCTCTGATCCTTTAAAAGTCATGGAGATCAGGGGAGATTCCTCATGACCAACGTAAAATAGATGTTGCATTCAAGAAAGGCTTGAAGAACTAACCAGGGAACTGCAGATTCATCAGTCCCAATTTGGTCCTTGTGAAATCATGGAACAAGTCCTCTTGGAGTTAACTTTTGGGCACATGAAAAGGAGGTGAATGGGGATCAGTCAGCACAGACTTACCAAAGGTAAGTCATGTGTTACCAACTATCTTTTATGATAAAGTTATCAGATTTTTAGAAGAAACAAGAACAGCTGATGTAATTTACCTTGTTTTTCAACAGTATCTGCTACAATATTATTGCATTAAATTCCAATGTTACAATCTGAATGGGGAGACAACCAGGCGGATGAAAAAATATTAGGAAGATTGGGCTTAGACAGTAATGGTTAATGTGTTATAGCCTATCCAGAGGCCAGTAATATCTTTACCAATTCTGTGGCAAGCACTCTCATCAAGTTTCCAGATGACTGTGAATTGGGGGAGCAAGTCGATATGCTTGACAGTAGTCTGAAGGAATGCACAACATAAATCTGATGAAATTCAACAAGGACAAGCACAAAGTCCTGTATCTGGGAAGGACTAAGCTCTTCCATTGTACAAACTAAAAGCTAAATATTGGGGAAGAGGTCTGAGGAAAATGGCACGAGGGTCTTAGCAGAAAGCAAACTGAGCATCTTTGGTTGTGTTAACAGCTTATGTATTCTAGGAATGCTGTGTGGTGACAGATTCTGATGCTCTAAACTGCAAAAATTTGTTTTTTTTTCAGGAAAAAAAAAGAAAAAGTGAAAAGAAAGAAATTGATTTTAGAAAACTTAGGTGATCTGGAACTGGAAACTGAGTCACATTCTTCATCAGGAGCCCACTGTTGTAATTGAGTATATGTGTAGATAGGTACAGATTGCTGTGATGGGAATGTTTAGAAAACCCATAAAATAGACCAGTTTAAAATTTGAAAACCAAATTTTGCTACATTAATTCATAAATGACAGTCCATTCTCATTGTTAGTGGTTACTCGATATGACTATATTGTCACTACACATACAAAACTGTTAGTCTTTAAGAAATATCCTGATTTTTGCTAGGATGTCATGGAGTTCATAAATTCTTTTGCACTATTGTAAATGTTAAAATTTTTGTATGTCTATGTTTGGATTTAAGGCAAGTTAATATTAATAATATACTTATTAGTGCACTTGTAACTTATAGGTGTCATTGACCTCTGCACTGGTTATACCACCAGTATATTACAGATTTACTTCTGAATTTAGGCAACCTGCTTGATTGTTGTAGAATATATGTGTATAGCCAAAGGACTACCACATAAATAAAAATTTTAATTAAATCATTTTGACCTAACTCTGTTCCATCTACTGCTGACAATGAGTGAATGTGAGGGCTAGGACAGCAGAACAGTATGTGAAACCAGCTTCTTTTTAAAGAAACATTTATGGCACCCTGTGCTCTTGCCAGAGATGTCTTGAGCAGAGAGTTTGCTGTGTTTATAGTAGCATTTGTGGTGTTTGTATTGATCTGGTTAGTTTTCACTGAATGCTTCCCACATGAAAAACTGGGAATGTGCCACACGGACTGGGAAGCTAAAATACCTCTGGTTTTCTTCCTTTCCCCTCCTCTCTTCTCCTTTTCACATTAGAGCTATTTTCAGAAATTCACAAAGGTTAAATTTGCTTTGGTGTACACGTGGCATTGTGAATTGATTTTATAAATATAAGATTGAGTAATTATTGGAACATGAATATTTTCAAATAGAAATTTCCATAACAATATCTTCAGCTTTTTTTCATCTCACATTCTTATTTCTTTAGTCCAAGAAATATCTCCATAAACATCTCTTGATATAAAAGGGTACCTTCTTTTCCTGACTTCCCCCTTCCTTTCCACATTCTGTTGCATATTTTCCTTCTCTCTTTATTCTTGTCCTGATTCAGTACATTCAGAAAATGCTGAATTAGCTTTCTCCTACAATTTTTCTGTTCCCTCCCCCATGACTTTTCTATTTCTTTCCAAATTAATTTGCCCTGCCACCTGGTCTCTTTGGAATTTAGCAATTATTTGGTATATAAAGCCTGGCTCCTAACAGATGGGGCTTCTAGAATACACACATCAACAATGTACAACCTAGGGCCAGAACATAGTGAGTTAGCTGTAGTTTCATTATGACTTCAATTTTCTAATGCTTGTGAACATTGTCAAAGAACATTATTGTTTTTTGTGATAGCATGTCTTCTAAATAGTGGAGTTTAGACCAAATCCTATTTCTTTCTATGATTTAGAACGTAAGTTTGATTTCCAATTTCATGGTACTAATGGCACATAGTTTATAGCTACAGGGATGGAAACCAAAATACAGTAATTACCTATGTTTACTTTCACCTGAGTTTTGCAGAAGGCATTTTAGTGTTTGCATTCAATTAGCTAGATCAGCATTTGTCATTTTCTAAAACTTTCTATGCCTTTATAGTTCAGCTCTGAGTAGTGTTTCCATATTTTAAAATATAGGATTTATTCATGTTGTTTTTCAGTTATATCAAGCAATATAAGGAATATGGCAAGAAACTTTCTGAGATGGAAATTTTGCAAAAGAAAAAAGATGGACTAGGGAGAAGGGGAAGAATAATGTTGGGGGGGGGTATTTAAAATGTCCAAGATTTTTGAAGTGCTCTTGTTTAAGCTGTTACTCTTTGTACAAGTAACTGAGGTCTTGAGAGAGAGACTTGTTCTCTCTTGTCCTAGGAATGTGCAGTAACCACAAGATCGGATTCAGTATTTATTGCCTTCTTCATTTCTCTTTCTTAAATTATTCTATTTTGTACCAATAGCAAATAACCCTGAGGAAATGGACACTAAACTCTGCATCCAGAGGCAGTTTTATAGAACGTAGGTGTGTGAGGTAGAGCAGGAGTGATTTGAAAATGGGGCTTCTATTTATCACAAGTCATTATGGTAAGTACTGTAAAGGCCAAACTGTTCTTAGGTCTGGAGTTTTAAGCTGGAATTTGATTAAAAATTTGTCCAGTAAAGTCTCTACAGTAGGGATCTCGTACTTCTATCTCTTGTTAACAGGCCATATCCCAAAGAGGTGACCTTAGTTATAAAATCCCAAAGCACTAATTACAGCAACTATTATTAGTTATGCAGCCAATTGTTAACTTGCAGAGCACATCAGCTTCTATCCAAGCTCTTCCTAGACACCTGTACAGTTGAGAAAAACAGTACCTGAACTGTCATGTCTCATACCTTTGGCCACAGAAGCCTGCAGTTCCTCACTAACTCGTTCCTTGTCTCCCATTGTAATGTTAATGATGACCATATAGATGAACTGTGAGAGAGGACAATTTCAGGTGTAAAAGATCCTTGTGAATCTCTCTGCAATATCCTTGATCTAGGCTACCAGAAAGCAATAAGAATCTCATGAAAGCAACTCTGATCAGCACCTCCCTGCCCTGCAGAAAGGAATCTCCACCACTTGGTCTGTCTTCTTAGTGCTAATATGTGATTCAAGCTCAGCTGGCTTTGAATTCTCCCCACAGAACTTGTTCATATTCCTTGGCTATTATGGTACTGTACTGATTCTGCACATTCAGATCTGAGTGCAGAGAAGGACCCTTCTTCCTGATGAAAGAAGCTGTAAGCTTTCAGCATTTTGTGAGTTTCCATTCATGACTAGACAGTCTCTGCCCCTCTTTCCTTGGACAATCTAGTTCTACAATATCACTGTGAAGACCCTGTTGTATCCTCTGAATGCTATTCATTCTGCTCATCTCCTCCCACAGCTCCTGTGCAGGATCAGTTAGTGCCTTAACTCCATCACAGCCCCTGAAGGTAAGGCCACCAGCAGCTCCAGCCGCAGAGAGCTGCACCAGGGACTTCCTGTGGCCCCAGTCCTGCGTGGCAGTCTCCATCCTCTAGAGGGCACCAAAGGGCCAAGGACTTCGGCTTCCTGGGGAAGATTCTTCCAGCCAGTCATAGTGACAGAGGCATGTATGTCACCACCAGCGTCATACAATAAATCCCATGTTGCATGGAGCAGAGTATCTGGGTCTCTTTCACATCCCTAGCTGCGCTAAGTTCCCTGTTAACTGTAACGTACCCGTTAGCTGCCTCTGCCCTATGCCTGATTTCCAGCTAAATAGGTGTTCTCCGCTGTAGATGAGCAGCAGATTATTCTCTAATTGGCAGATGGTTGCTGAACATTTTCCAGACAGCTTTGGTGATAAATGCTTTCTTGCTGCTCTATGAGATGAATTGGCTTTTTGCATCATGCATGTGTTGTAAAAAGCTTGGTTATAGTCCCATGACACCTTTTTAACAGTCACTGTGAAAGGGAGAACTATCTGCCAAGACTTTGTGCTGATTGCCCTACATAACCAAGAGATAAAAAAGAACTAATGTTCTTATGATCAGAAGCTATCCTAAATGATCAATTTTTAAAAGTGGTATCAATCATCTAAGTAAGTAAGAGTCTTAAACACAACAGAAAGATTCATTCCAGGAAATGAATCATTTTAATAGATGAACAATTTTGGGGGCTTAGAACAGTAACGTTATTTGGATGTGATACATGAGGAAGATGGTTGCTGAAAGCTCACCTCTATTATAAAGCTATTGTAATCTAACTACTAATTTCCCACTGTAATTCCACCTTTTTCAAATCATAGAATCACGGAATCATAGAATCAAATAGGTTGGAGAAAACTTTTAAGATCAAGTCCAACTATAACCCCAGGACTACCAAGATCACCACTAAAGCATATTACTGGGGAGCACATATATATGTTTTTGAACACTTCTAGTGATAGTGATTCCACCACTTTCCCCTGAAACCTGTTTCAAGGCTTGACAGCCTTTTCAGTGAAGAAATTTTTCTAATATCCAATCTAAACCTCCCTCAGTGCAACCTGAGGTCATTTCCTCTTGTCCTATAACTTGTTAGCTGTGAGAAGAAACCAGCCACCTCCTTGCTCCATCCTCCTTTCAGGTAGTTGTAGAGAGTGATAAAATCCCCTCTGAGCCTTCTTTTCTCCAGACTAAACCCCACCAGTTCCCTCAGCCATTCCTCATAAGACTTGTACTCCAGACCCTTCACAGGCTTTGTTGACCTTTTCCAGACCCACTCCAGCACCTCAGTGTCTTTCTTGTAGTGAAGGGCCCAGAACTGAACACAGGACTTAAGGTGCAGCCTTACTAGTGCTGAGTACATGGGGATGATGACTTCCCTGGACCTGCTGCCTCAGGCCCGGGTGCCACTGGCCTTCTTGGCTGCCTGGGCACAAGCTGGCTCACGCTCAGGGGCAGTCAATCAGCATGCCCAGGTCCTTTTCTGCCAAGCTGCTTTCCAGATGCTCTTCCCCAAGCCTGTAGCATTGCATGGAGTTGTTCTGGCCCTTATTGAAACTCATACCATTGGCCACAGCCCATTGATCCAGCATGTTGAGATCCCTCTGCAGAGCCTTCCTATCCTTCAGCAGATCATCACTCCCACCCAACTTGGTGTTGTCTGCAAATATACTGAGGTTTCATTCAATCTCCTCATCCAGATCATCAGTGAAATATTAAACAACAGTGGACCTAACATTGAGTACTGAGGGACACTGCTAGCGACTGGTCGCCAGCTAGATGTGTTGCCATTTACCACAGTTCTTAAAAATGTATTCCAGATTTTTGGTTTCAATAACAGATGAAAATCTTTCAGAAGACTTTGAAAAATGTAAGGGATCAGGTGATGGAATATTTTAAAGTAGCTTAATCATTCTAATCAGGATGGTATTGTTAAATTTTACTTGTACTCCAAACAACCAGACTGTGTAACTAAAGTCTAGGAAGAATTGTTAAGCATGAAGATACCATCTCTCACTTAAGTTATCAATAAATTTTAAATTACTGGAATCTGGGAGAATATTAGAGAATTAACACATGTTGCTTGACTTGTTCTTCTACGATCTTTCTACAATATTCTACATTGTTCTTCTAAGCATCTGTTACAGTGTTTTGCCAGAGTGACAACAAATGCCTAGACAAACCATTGGTTTAGTTTAGTATTAAATATGTTTTTATGAATGTCTAAGTTATATCTCTGAATTTGAAAAAAAAATGTATTTCTGAAGGCTCATAACAATTTCATGTCAGCCTGGCTATTTCTGAAGGAAGTAATAAAGAAGAAACAAGGTGAAGATTTCAGGTATAACTTTGTCAGATAATGAATACAATAATTTTTTTGCTGTTGTCAGTAGGAGTGCAGAGAAGTTGGAGTCTGAGAGGATCAAGCCTTTACACTGTAACATCATACTCCTCCATGCAAACAGTACCATTTATATTTGCCCTACCTTAAGAGTACAACTCACCATAGTTTGTTCATTCACAAATCTCTAATTCATCAGTACTATGCTCCCATATAAAGCTGATCTCTAGATTATAGTCCCTGATTTACACAGCAGCTGTATGAATTTATAAACATTTCACACCTAGAAAAAAAAATAAAACCAAAACCAAATTCCATTTGCACTTTGAAGTTCAAGTGTTGGTAGAAGACACCGGTAATAAGGAAACATACCTGGGAAAGACATTTCTTTATTACAAAAATCACTTCCTTTTTGAAAAGTTCTGTTAATATTTTTATGGAAATAAGTTTTCCTTCTCTTTGGGAAGCTGAAAATCTAAGTATAATGTAATGTTTATTTTGCATGAATATTGGGAAGGAATGAACATTCATGAATGTAGGCTTTATTTATAGTAAAAAGTAAGGGTTTTTTTGTTTCTTTTTTTTTAAAGATTTTTAAAGATACACTTCAATTCCTTGTATGAGAGTTATTATTTGCATTGTGTTAGTGGTGTCACTGCTGAAAAAAATCAAGTGAAAGCAATCCACAATTTGCTATTATCATTTGGGTACTTTATTACCCTGTATGTTGTAATGACTTGTTTTTAGTGGGTATCATTGATTTTCAAACAGGAAAGACTAAATAAGATTGTTTCAGCACAGTATACATAGTGCTCTGCAGAACAGGAACTTTATATTGCCTCATAAAATATAGGAAAGCACACTTTGGCCTTTTAGAAAGAAATAAGTCACTGCAGGATGTTATACAGTAGTGAACAATTATATACATTGTGCTTGTCACTAGGCCCGTCAAATTCTGGCAATCAAATTAGGGTAGAGTTCATCCTAAAACCTGGCAGAATCCAGAATCGCTGTTGGTAGAAAATATTAAGATTTCATTTAGTAGAACATTTTCAGCATCAATCCTCAGGATAATTAGGTAGACATGAATAAATAAAGATAAGATGTCAACAAGATCCTGACTTTTGTACTAATTTTTAGGGGAGGTAAACTGGACTGCTAAAAAAAAAAAATGTGTTTTTTTTTTTTGTTTTTACTTGAGACTCCTTGTCCTTGGGAGAAATAGAAGATTAATTTGTTCTATATAATAGCTTTATATAAATAGCTTTATATAATCCCACTTATGTTCAAAACTATGCAGTTTCTTTATTTAGCTATATCAAAGTAGCTTGATATCCCGGACCTCCTATTTTACCTGTCAGCACTCAGCCAAGAAAGTTCCTCCGTAATGTCTTTAAACATCTTCTCAAACACTCACAGCCTCATCAAAAGAGTGTTAGCTAAAACTTTTTTACCTTCCCAGGGCAGCTGACTGAATGTTGTTTGTGTTTTGGGAAATGATTCCCATGGTTTTGATTTTTTCTCCCCAAAAGCAGCACAATGACACTTCTGCAGGGTGAAAATGGCTGGTATGCCCAGCTTTGGTGGAGCATTACCATTCTTTGGTGTAAAAGAAAAAGTATAAAACATTCTAAAGTGATAATATGCATTATTAAGCAGTTAAAAACCTGATTCTGATTCTTCAGAGAAGCAAAGAGAGCTCATAAAATGAGAGCCTGAGTTTAATTTATTCAAGAAAATGACTAGCCATACATTAGAAGTTTTAATATAAAGTAGCTTTAACTGAAGGAAGAATAAGAAGACTGTTCTTGTGACTCTGCAAACTGTAGTTAGTTGTATTAGTAAGACAGGCTTCCAGGTAAATTGTGCAGTTCTCCTAAAAATGTGAAGAGAAAATCTACACTAGCCCAATCCACCTTGCTTTTTTATTTTTTTTTTCTGAGTAAGATGCATGCTCCTCTGTAGTATTCACTTGTCCATCCTGACTACAAAAACTAGCAATTGTATTCCATATGCATAAGGCTCATGAAGTACCTGTGCTGATCCATTAGACTACCAGTTTCATTCTGCAGAATTAGCTTGGGAATTCAATTTGGAAACAGACATCTCCAATGCAAACTACTCTATTGTCTTTCTGTTGTGCTAAATGTCTACGCAGCTAGGAAAAGGACTTAGAAGTTAAGGTGGAAGACTTTGTTATATGTTTTATTTATGACTTTTAAGTTATTGAATACTTCAGGTTTAACTTTTCAAAAAAAAAACCCCAAGCTAAGATATGGGTAAAATTTGTAGATCCTGTACTTGTGTTTGGGTCTGAGTCCAAACTAAAGAATGTTAAGTTTGTGTTTGTTTTGTTTTGTTTTTAATCTGTTTTCTCTTATGTATCAAAGTAACGTATTTGTTTCCTTCATGCTTCTATGATTTTGGTACTAATAAACATTACTTGTAGGTTACTTTTCAGGTTATTTAAGCAACAAGCACAACCCCAGTGTTGTGCTGAGATGATCAGGCTATCGGATAGCCAGTACAAATTTTACTACATCCTGCAGTTACAGGTAGTGTTTACTGTCATATGATCACACTCTGTGAATAAGCTATTTCTTCTTGATTATCACCTGCTATTTCAGTTCTGAAGATAGCAAAGAAGAGTCAAACAGAAACTGATAAACATTATTTAAACTTCTCAGACTTTCCTGGGTTCAGCAGTAGCAGTCATTTTTCTCCTTCTTGATAGCTGGTGCAGCATTGTGTTTTGACTTTCGGCCTGGGGACAGAGCTGATAACAAGGATGTTTTGGTTTGGCCAAGGACTTTGTGAGGCTCATGCTCTGCCAGGGAGGAGGGGAAGCCAGGAGGAAGCAGAGACAGGACACCTGACCCAAACTGACCAAAGAGGTATTCCGTACCACAGCACGTCATGCCCAGGATGTAACTGAGAGTTACCCGGAAGGGCTGGGACTGGGGGGTTGGAGGAGGTATCGGTCGGTGCTTGGTCAGGCTGGGGGGGGGGCAAGTTATCGGTCAGCTCAGAAAATAGTCCACTGGTGGAAGACAACGTCTGTTACACCAGAAACCACTTTGGCTTTTAAAGGGACAATTCAAATTGTAATTATTTTATATTTAAAATACAAATAAATTCCAAATAACATACTTGGTTAGGGATAATTTTGCACAGAGGAATTGTGACTGACTGCCTAAGACAAAGTCACTGTATTCTTGGTCCCCACCCTAATTTTAATGTACTTTGGAAGTTCTTAATAATTGTAGGGGCAGCAGAAACTTTGGAATACTACTGAAATACCCTACAAATGAGTGGGTAGCTCATTTCCTGAGCTGAAACTTTCTGAATTGACTTGGGAGACTCCTAGTCAAGTAACTGTGAATCACTGGAACAAGAGTAATGGATCGCTATGCCGAGGTCCATTGGATACAAATGATGATTATATATTCATCTATCACCTGAGATGTAAAAGGAATTAGCTGTCTTGGTGATAACTACAGACCATGAGCAGAAGCCATAATTAGGAGAATTGCTACACCTGTCTATGCCTCAGGCTGTCTTCCCCATGTATCTGTTCAGTCTTGTCATTGTTGACTCTGAAGCTAATTACCATTCTCAGACATTTGTAAAGCAATGAAATGTCTGTGTCTGAGTTTGAGGGAAAGAAAAGCTCTGAGTGTCACCATGAAGAGAAGAGTCCTATTCTTTGAATATGCATGTGCAGAGACATTGTGCTATATACAGACAGGCTGCAACCAGGTCCAGCATCTTTCTGCCCAGCTTTCAGGGTCACAAGCAGATATAAGCTTAAACCTACATGTTTATATGATTCCAACTTCCACTATTTTGAAGGCAAGATGGAAAACGGGTTCTTGCCATAACTGGTTATATTTACTGTGATAACTGTTGCTATCCTAAAGCCTGTAAGTATTGACACTGAGCCTAGAATCATCACAATCTATAAAGCCGTTCAGCAGTCAAGCTAGGTGTTTTCTGAAAAGAAACCTGCCTGGCAAATTTGCACCTTGGAGTTTACCTGACTGCCGCTCATCTTCATCATGAGAAGTTATCCAGTACCTGAAGTGGTTCTCTTAGCAATTCTCTCTCATTTCCTACCCCCTCTTCTGTTAGTACATGCTCTCAGGAATAGTGTATACCAGTTCCTCTGTGGTCTGCTAAACTAAACGCAGTTGGTTTAAATCATTCCTTTAAAGGCCAGATTGATCTCTCGTGTATTGCAGATCATGTTCCATCAGCTGATTTTCAAAGTTAAGTATTTCTGTGCTCAGCAAGCTTGCCACTGAAGAAATAAAATATAACAAATTTTAATTTCTCCATTAATCTGCTAGAAAATATTAATTTAACTCTATGTATCCTTACACAAAGCCATTTTTGCCTACCACAAGGCATGACACTGATATTTGAGCAGGAGATTCCAAACTCCAAAATGAGAGAGTGGATGGCAAGTCTTCAGCAATGTAAGGGCACAGTCATGATCCAGTCCTTTTGGTCATCTATCACTGCTGAAGACTGCTCTACAGCTTTTGTAGAGATAAGTGCAAACTCTGCTATATTCAGGAAAGAAACCATCTGACTCCAAATAGGATTTTAAAGATGATCTGGCAGCTAATGCTTGGAAAGAAGGAAATGGTGTTTTGTGGTTTTAGGAATGATCAGATTGCTACTATTCTTGTAGTGTAAGAAACTCAAAAGCCACTTTCTCACAATTAACTAATTCATGACTCATTTTTCATGTTGCCTTAATATGCTTCTCCATGATGTTGATGTCAAATGATATATTTATTCATTCTGCTGAGGCTTTTATCTATGCAAAAATTAAGTGAATGCAAATAGGAGTGAACAAACTTGAAAAGACACTTTGAAGCATATTGGATTGTGGAATAACTATGAAAATATGAGCTCTTCATCATTGTGGCCTCCTGACAGCATCACTGACTTACACAATGCTGACCTAAGCACCCAATTTCTGAAAAGTAACTATATGGCACATGTTAACTAATTTTTATTAACCACTGTAAATGGAAAAGTTATGACCTGATTGTGTACAGATAAAGCACGTTCCTTTAGATTGTATTAGCAATAGGCTTGAAAAAAAGAGAAAGAGAGAACACTTTCAGCAGGGGGAAAAAGCAGGAAAATAATGAGAAAATAATCTTCTAACATACTAAATAAATGAACTTACATATTAATTTAGCTGAAAGAAAAACTGCATGTGATTTGACATGAAAACATTAGCTTCTACACATTACTCAAGAATCAGTTCTCGACTTCTAACTTCCCCCGGAAGTATGTTGGAGCCGTGCATGCAGATACTTCTATTTTTATTGATGAGTCAAGAGCAGAAATTCCTACTCTCTTCATAGACTGTCTGTACTCAGACCAGTATCGGTCATGATTACAGGTAAAATAAAGCAAACAAACAGAATTTGCTCTAAAATGTCAGGGTCCTGAGGTTATTCAGAGGCTTTCCTGGTTGTGCTCAATCTTTTCCAGGGCCTCTCCCCTCATGTGCCCATGGCCCCCCGTTTCTGCCCAGCCAGGGGCCATTAATTCCTTGCCTGGGGCAGGCAGGGCAGAGGCTCTGGCTGCAGGACAGGACCTGGCCAGCAAGGTTCTGCCCTGCCTACCCGATGTGCAGTTCATGCTTCAACACACTAGCCAAGTGAAATGCAAAAAAAAAAATCATAGAAACAAAGAATTATAGAATAGACTGGGTTGGAAGGTACCTTTTAAAGGTTATCTAGACCAATATCCCTGCAGTAAGCCAGGTAAATTGATTTTCCAAGTTTAAGATATTTTTTTCCTTTTAAGTATCATAGAACCATAGAATCAGCTAGATTGGAAAAGACTTTTAAGATCATCAAGTCCAACTATTACCCTAGGACCGCCAAGACCACCAATAAAGCATATTACTGAGGACACCTACATGTTTTTTTGAACACTTACAGGGATGGTGATTCCACCACTTTCCCGTGAATCATAGAATCATAGAATAGTTAGGGTTGGAAAGGACCTTAAGATCATCAAGTTCCAACACCCCTGCCATGGGCAGGGACACCTCACACTAAACCATGGCACCCAAGGCTCTGTCCAACCTGGACTTGAACACTGCCAGGGATGGAGCATTCACAACTTCCCTGGGCAACCTATTCCAGTGCCTCACCAGCCTTACTGTAAAGAACTTCTTCCTTATATCCAATCTAAACTTCCCCTGTTTAAGTTTTAACCCATTACCCCTTGTCCTTCACTACAGTCCCTAATGAGTCCCTCCTCAGCATCCCTATAGGCTGTTCCAATATCTGATCACACTCTCTGTGAAGAAATTTTTCATAATATCGAACCTAAACCTCCCCCAGTGCAACCTGAGGCTGTTTCCTCTTGTCCTATAACTTGTTAGCTGGCAGAAGACACGAGCCACCTCTTTGCTTCATCCTCCCTTCAGGTAGTTTTAGAGAGCAATAAGGTCCCCCCTGAACCTCCTCTTCTCCAGACTAAACCCCCCCAGTTCCCTCAGCCGTTCCTCATCAGTCTTATTCTCTAGACATTTCACCAGCTTCATTGCCCTTCTCTTGACCAGCTCCAGCACCTCAATGTCTTTCTTATAGTGAGGGGCCCACAACTGAACACGGGATTTGAGGTGCAGCCTCACCAGTGCCGAGTACAGGTGAACGGTCACTGCCCTGACCCTGCTGGCCACACTATTTCTGATACAGGTCAGGATGCTGTTGGCCTTATTGGCATAAGATGGCTCATATTCAGCAGCCATCAGTCAGCACCCCCAGGTCCTTTTCCACCAAGCAGCTTTCCAGATGCTCTTCCCCAAGCCTTTAGTGTTGCATGGGGTTGTTGTGGTCCAGATGCAGGACCCAGCACTTTGCCTTGTTGAAACTCATACCACTGGCCACAGCCTTTTGACCCAGTGTGTTGAGATCCCTCTGCAGAGCCTTCCTGTCCTTCATCAGATCAACACTCCCACCAAACTTGGTGTCATCTGCAAATTTACTGAGGGCGCACTCAATCCCCTCATCAATGAAGATACTAAACAATACTGGACCTAACACTGAGCCCTGAGGGACACCACTAGTGACAGGTTGCCAACTAGATGTGATAGCGTTTATCACTCATCCAACCCAGCTAAGAATCCACCTATCCAGGCCATGAGCAGCCAGTTTCTCCAGGAGAACTCTGTGGGAGACAGTGTGAGATGCTTTACTTAAGCCCAAGTAGACATGCTCACAGCCTTTCTCTCATCAACCAGGCAGGTCACCTTATTGCAGAAGGAGATCCGATTGGTCAAGCAGGACCTGCCCTTCATGAACCCATGCTGACTGGGCCTGATCCCTCCATTTTCACACACATGCTTTATGATCTCACTTAAGATCACCTGCTCCATGACCTTCCCTGGCACTGGGGTCAGGATGACAGGGCTGTAGTTTCTGGGGTCTGCCTTCCAGGGTCTGACCTTTTTGTAGAGAAGCATCACATTTGTCAACCTCCAGTCCTCTGGGACCTGCCCACTAGACCAGAACTGGTGAGAGATGATAGAGAGTGGCTTAGAAGCTGCTCTGCCAGCTCCTTCAGCACTCTTGGGTGTAATCCATCCAGCCCCACAGACTTATATATGTCTAAGTGGAGCATGATGTCACTAACCGTTTCTTCCTGAATTATGGGGACTTCAATCTGCTGCCCATCTCTGATATCCAACTCAGGGAACTGAGTACCCTCAGGATGGCTGGTATGACTATTAAAAACTAAGTCAAAGGCAGCATTAAGTACCTCAGCCTTTTCCTTACCATGTTAATCATGACACTTACTACTTCCTGGTATCTTAGTACAGCCATTTTGAAAGCACCAGAAACAGCAAATCGGGTCTTCCAAAACTAAATGTTTCAAAACGAGTGGTGAAATTGAGCAGGTCCAGTTTGCAGAGTCATGAGAAATGTCTTTCTCTCCTACTGTTTACTGTCTGGCCAGAGAATTCATGTCTTTCTCATTAGAACTCCAATAAATAATTACATATATAGTCCCTGTTTATGAAGCAAAGCTGTGGCCATTTCCCCCTCTGTGTACTTATGCAGAAGAATCAGTTGTTATCTCCTGGATCTTCAGGCTTCAAGGCTTGTATTTCTAGGCTCTCTAGTTTCCAAAAATCTAAAGAAAAAGCATAAGCAGAAAATGAACATGAACAAGAGAAACCATGAACAAAGCTTGTTAAAAGGCCTATTCAGGAAAGTTTGGTGACTGAAAGCAAGGTACCAGAGCAGAGAGACAGAACAGAAAATGGAGGGATTTCTGGCTGAACTACAGAGCTTTCAGCTGGGGCAAAATGTGTGACTAGAAGGTGATAAAGAAAGTGCATAACTGAAGCTGATATTCGGAGCCCGCTGTGCTTTCATTGCATTAAGGAAAAGACCTCATTAGATCACACTTTAGAAAATTGTATAACATAACAGAACATGGTGTTAGAACTTGAGTAAAATAGGATTCTAAAAAGCTTCTACTGATAGGAGGGAATAAATATAAATCATAAGCATAGGTAGCACAGATATTTTAAGAATGTGAATCTCAGAGCAGCGTGCAAAAGTTTTTAAACAGACATGCATATATTGAAAGGAAAAGGACTACGTCTATATGTGCAAATTATGTGATAGATTCACAGGTATAACATGTTTATCGATTTTCATATGCAGGTTTCTCTAGTCTTATGTCAATAATTCTCTGCATGCGGATCTTTGTAGAGATGTTACTATATAAAAGGCTCCTGAAACCACAAACCAGTATTGACCATTCTAGTCAGGCTGGGTGATGAATGAAGACCAGTGTGTCATATAGGGTGAATACATAATTTTTAATATAGCAGCATTGTAGCTTAAATTATCCTATCATTTGAAAATTATATAGACAGCTCACCTTCAGGCTCAATCTTACATTTGAAGACATAGGCAAACTGCAGCAGACCTATTTCAAAGGGAAAATGAGTATTATTACTGTATAATGTATTATTTAATAGCTGTCCAGTAATGATCCAGTAGCATTCCAAAGATTGGTGAAGCCCTTTTCATATTTATGAAATTCATCTGGAAGAACAGTTTCTGAATTATTTTGAATTCATGGAAGAGGGCTTACAGGCTCAGAGATGGATTTGCATTGACCTGCAGATTCTGAGTGAGATGAAGGTTTTCATCCCAAATGAGCATCAGTCAGTCGCTTCCTGAGCAAAGTAAATTATATTAGTTGACTCATTTCATTTTTATTCATATGCTTTTTATTCTGACATCTTGTAACACAGCTTATTTCTGCTCTACTGTAGAAGAAAGTTCTGGAGAAACTGAGACCCAAGAAGACATTTTCCCTGTACACAGCAGCCTAGGCCATGAGGGATTGAAAAGCAAGGTAGGTCAAGCAGAATTAATTGTCTAAACTTCTCTTTCTTGAATTATCTTCTTTATTGTGAATAAGGTGCAGCACCTTTTTTTTTTTTTTTTTCCAAATGCAGTGGCAATATTCCATAGAAAGAGAACTAAGGGTTTTCTAGCCTGTTGGGATCAGCATTACAAAGATTTATGCACACTTCCTGCTGAAAAAAAAAAAAAAGTGCATTTTTAATTTAAATAAGGATTTCTGGATTGAATTAATGACACATACATTATGTAAGTTTATCATCCCAAATAGTTTCTTATGTAAAGAAGCTTCTTTAAGAATAGATTTAATGTTAAAAATAATTGCATCAATACTATAATTAGGTTAAAATTTTATTGACATAATATCCTTTAGCAAAGACAATCAATTTAACAACAATAAAATATTAATTAATTCCTAACTTATTACTCAGTCTCATGCACATAGTCAGAGATCTGACTGCTTCATGAGAATGTGCCTTGCCATCATCTCTCACCTATCCATTGGCTAAAACCAAGTGTATTGTACATTCAGGAGTACAAGATTGGGATGACATTGAGAATTTTTACTGCCTAAAGCAGAACTCTGAAAGTTTTCATAATTCATGAAGCATGCTCTAAAAATGAAGACACAATACTCTTGTCTATTGATAATCTAAAAGTGAAACTGGCAAACAATACGGTTTAAAGATTCATGATTATTTGCCTTGATCTTATTAGGCTGTCCTATGGTAAGTGCCATATCTGATCTTAAAGAAATCAGATAAAGTAATTAATATCTTGATTTTAATAAATCACGTGTCTATCCAGTATAAAGACATAATTATATGAGAGAAAGAGAGAGAGAGAAATAAAATGAACATGGCCTGTGAAATGATTAATTTTGTGTCCTGGAGTCAATTACACATAGGATAACTGCAGTTCTCTGAAATTACATTTAATACCATAATGCACTGTAACAAAGGGGCTGGTGGGAGTACAAAATCAGTATTGCACATGAAAAATTAGTAAGATGTGTATTTCACCACTGAAGAGCTTAAACAAAACCTCAGTTCCTGAGGTGAGCAGCTCGAGAGAGGACGCCTTCAACACCGGAGCGGGGGGAGATCAGCGTCCAGGAGCCTCAACTCAGAGCTTCGAAACGCACTGAGGGAGCCTCGAGTCCTCGACAGGACCTGCCCAGGAGCCGGCAGCTCAGCTGACGCCAGCAGCTGACTCACACGGGGCGGAGCCAGGAGCAGCGGCACCAGCCCCGAGTGGGTAAAAACCTGCCCCAGGGAGCGCGGCGAGGCAGTTTGTGCGGGCAGGCGAGCGGGACGGTGAGCACTCGTCCTGTGAGCAGGGCCCGGTCCGGGAGCTCTGCTCTGGCTGCCCCGGCGGTGGCAGCGTAGGCACCCAGACAGAGCCGATGAGAGGGGAGGCTGCGGTGCAGAGCTCGGGGTGCAGAGAGGAGAGTGCCTGCACCGGTCTGGTGAGGGGAGGGTGCACAATGGGCAGGGCTGCACTCGGTGCTCCCTGGTGCAGGTCCTCCTGCAGCAGGGGCTGAGCTGTGGGATGCTGTCAATAGGCTGCGGGATGTCAGGGAAGCTGAGAGGAAGCAGGAATGCTTGCTCCCGGCCCAAACTGGGCAGGGGCCTCGAGCTTCACCTCTGCCTCAGAAAGGAAAGAAGGAGGCCGTTAACCCGGGAAGCTGGGAATTAGTGACAAAAAAAAAAAAAAAAAACCACAACAAAAGAAAGAAGGAAAAGGGCAACCAAAAGCAAGGGGCTTCCCCCTAAATCCCCTGTCTCCACGCAGAACCGCTTTGCTGTCCTGCAGAGGGCTGATGAGGAAGCGCACTCGAGCCAGAAACAGCCGGCTGGTGCACTGCTAAAGATTTCTACTGGTGCCGCTAGGAAAAAGCGGCGGGTCGTAGTAGTAGGGGACTCTACACTGAAAGGGACAGAAGCACTCGTCTGCCGGCCAGACCCCATCTCAAGGGAGGTGTGTTGCCTACCGGGAGCACGGGTCAGGGATGGACTACAGAGCCCTGGGGAGGTGGTTATGGGCTCTGGAGCTCAGGTGGTCTTTTCATCAATTCTCCAGGGTACAGGGGAGGACCTAAAAAAAGCTAGGAGGATTAGCCAGGTTAATAACTGCTTAAAAGGGTTGTGTCATAGTCAGGGGTTTGGGTGTCTTGAACACGGGCCCCAAGCTTGTAGGCCAGGTCTAGTGGGGGCTGGTGGAGCTGGTCTGATGATAAAGAAGGGAAAGAGCAGTTTTGATAGGAGGCTTGCCAGACTGGTCAAGGAGGCTTTAAACTAGATGTGTTGAGGGAGGACAGATGGGGGAGAACTGATGGACAGGGGTAGAGCAGTTGATGTCATCTACCTGGTCTTGCGTAAAGCATTCGACACTGTCCCACACGACATCCCTGTCTCTAAATTGGAGCGACATCAATTTGATGGATGGACCACTCGGTGGATAAAGAACTGGCTGGATGGCTGCACGCAAAGAGTTGTGGTCAATGGCTCAATGTCCAGCTGGAGACCAGTAACGAGTGGTGTCCCTCAGGGGTAGGTGTTGGGACCGGTCTTGTTTAACAGCTTTGTCGCTGACATGGACAGTGGGATTGAGTGCGCCCTCAGCAAGTTTGCCGATGACACCAAGCTGTGTGGTTCGGTTGATACCCTGGAGGGAAGGAATGCCATCCAGAGGGACCTGGACACACTTGTGAGGTGGGCTGATGCCAACCTCATGAAGTTTAACCATGCCAAGTGCAAGGTCCTGCATCTGGGTTGGAGCAATCCCAGGCACAGCTACAGGTTGGGCAGAGAAGAGATTCAGAGCAGCCTTGTGGAGAAGGACTTGGGGGTGTTGGTGGATGAGAAAATGAACATGGGCCGGCAGTGTGCGTTTGCAGCCCAGAAAGCCAACCGTATCCTGGGCTGCCTTAAAAGGAGCGTGACCAGCAGGTCAAAGGAGGTGATCCTGCCCCTCTACTCTGCTCTTGTGAGACCACCTGGAGTATTGTGTGCAGTTCTGGTGTCCTCAACATAAAAAGGACATGGAACTGTTGGAACAAGTCCAGAGAAGGGCCATGAGGATGATCAGGGGACTGGAGCACCTCCCGTATGAAGACATGCTGAGAAAGTTGGGGCTGTTCAGCCTGGAGAAGAGAAGGCTGTGTGGAGGCCTCATAGCAGCCTTCCAGTGTCTGAAAGGGGGCCTATAGGGATGCTGGAGAAGGACTCTTCATTAGGAACTGTAGTGATAGGACAAGGGGTAACAGGTTAAAACTGAAACGGGAAGTTTAGGTTGGATATAAGGAGGAAATTCTTTCCTGTTAGGGTGGTGAGGCACTGGAATAGGTTGCCCAGGGAGGTTGTGAATGCTCCATCCCTGGCAGTGTTCAAGGCCATGTTGGACGAGGCCTTGAGTGATATGATTTAGCGTGAGGTGTCCCTGCCCACGGCAGGGGTGTTGGAACTAGATGAACTTAAGGTCCTTTCCAACCCTAACGATTCTATGATTCTCTAAAACATTGAATAACCTTTGACGTTTTAATTAATAACAGTGCTTTGATGGTGCTATTTCTCTGCTGATCTCAGTGTAAAATAAGAAATAAGGGTAAATGTTTGAAGGTCAAATTTGTCAAATACATGACAAAAGTGAGAAACTTGGGTTCTTTGATTTTCTAGTTAATGTTCAGTGAACATGGGTGTCCCA
Source organism: Pezoporus occidentalis (assembly GCF_034315485.1). NCBI lineage: Eukaryota > Metazoa > Chordata > Aves > Psittaciformes > Psittacidae > Pezoporus > Pezoporus occidentalis. The sequence goes on from NW_026913209.1 coordinate 334,996, forward strand.
TTGCACAGTAAAAGAATTTGCTGATGCTTCTGAAGCATGACTGATTACCAAGAGTAGATCAAGTAGGCTGAGCTATACCCATACTTACCCTCAAATTATGGTTCTGAAAGGGGAGGCATCAAGTCTGACTACATCATGCAGGTACAGAAAAGCTGTTGTAGAAGTGTTAATGTCAATGCCAGTTGCGAGTGTACTCTGTATCTAAATATTCACTAGATGTCTCCAGAAGCCTGAGCATACTGAAAGTGCTGCGTGCCCTATAATTAACATAATTAATGATCAGCTATTCCTTCCTCTATAAAGCTGTCTCCAAAAAGTTCATATTCAACATAACCCATTGAATGAATACACAGAGAAGCAATTTACTTGAGACAAGTAGGTGGGAGAATAGAAATGGGAGAGAATAAAATTAAAAGCAGAATAATAATCAGGAAAAATAGTATAAACTATGTTGTCACAATGTAGTTTTACAGTGCGTTTCATTGTGGGACTCTGATGCATGACCTAGTGCAACTAGAATGGATTGAAGAATAGATAAATAGCAAGACATGTTTTACTGCACTTAGATGTATGGACTTGTGTTGATAGTTCAGAGTTCCTTTGCCCCAAGGATAAAAAATAGGTTATCTGGTACAAAAATACCAATTTGGAAAAGCTTGATTGTCCATATTAAACCTTTCCTGGAAATTGGACACTTCATGAAAATCAGTACTTGATGGAAGAAGTTTCTTCAGCTCAGAAGGCTTCTTTCTAGCCTTTGAAAATCAGGGGTTGCTTTGCATGCTACCATTGAGTCCGTGGGTGGAATTTACCTGCCAATGTTCATGATGCTCATAGTAAAGTTTTACTCACCACCAAGCTCTGACTTTGAACACCATTAATGACTTTGCTGCTAAGGAGGCTGAAATAAAATGAAATTGCAATGTTTAGAAAAGACAGCTGACATTTAATGCCAGTAACTGAACTTTACTTTGAGAAATGACACTGCAATAATTTGCTACACATTGAAAAGTGCTCAGAGGAAAATGGGGCTATGTACTAATCAGCTCCCTTTATTGGACAGGTCACAGCTATTCAACTAAGTAAAGAAACCACTGCTGTGATATGTAACTAGAGAGACAAATCACAGAGTGAGCCACCCAGACTCATAATACTTTCAAGTAAAGCAAAAAATCCCAGGAGATTTCACCATGGCTGAAGTGTTTTTTTTTGTTTTGTTTTTATGTTTTTTTGGTGTTTTTTTTTTTTGCGTGTGGGTTTGTGTTGTGGTTTAAACCCAGTTAGGCAACTTGTTCACCCACTTTCAGTGAGTGGTGCCAGGCTGAGAGCAATAGAGGACCCCCCCACCCCGGGGCTCTCCCCTTCCCCGCTCCCGTGAGGGATGGGGAGGAGGATCGAAAGAGTGCAACTCCCACGGGTTGAGGCAAGAACAGTCCAGCAACCAGTGTACAACACAAATTACCACTGCTACTACAAACGACAACAATGATAAGAGAAAATAACAAGGGAAGAGAATACAATACCACTCGCCAAGAAACGAGTCCGACCCAGAAACCCGTGTCCTTCCAGGTAACTTCCAGTTACCCCCCACCCCGGGCATGACGTGCTGTGGTATGGAATACTTTTTTGGCTAGCCTGGGTCAGGCACCCCGTCTCTGCTTCCTCATGGCTTCCCCTCCTCCCTGGCAGAGCATGAGCCTCACAAAGTCCTTGGTCAGGGTAAGCGTCACCTAGCAACAACTGAAAACGTCGGTATCACCAGCACTGTTCCCGGGCTGGAAGTCAAAACACAGCACTGCACCAGCTACCACAAAGGAGAAAAATATAAACATGAGAGAAGTGAATGTACTAGAAATACAGAATTTGTCATCCTTAATTAGGAAAAGACTTTGGTTTCAAGGTCATTCCAGATTGTCACCATTTAACTGATACACGGTGATCTAGATATATTATTAATAACTACAACATGGTAGCAGACACAATGTATACTTACTGGGGAATCATGCAAGGTTTTTATCTCAGCAGAAAGTCCACTACAATGATCCATACTTGCTTTGTGAAAGCTATATCTTTTATAACTCTGATGAGTAGGCTTGTACATTATGATTTGTTAGCCATACCTTATTTTGCAGTTTCATATTCTACAACACATACTTTTTATATTTTCTGTTTTCAGTACTGAACACCTACATTGTTAAAACATTGGGATTTTTGGTCTTTTTAGACATGTTACAAATATTGCAGTGATATTGAAATTTATTTATGTATTTTTTAACTTTCCTGGGCCCTAAAAAATGCACAATAAGAGCTTTTTTCCCTAATGATTTTTCTGGTTTGGTACTAACATTAGGGCAATACAGTCTATAATATTATGGAATCAGAAAGTTCTGAATATTTCAGGTGGCTTGTATGAGCAAATGGAATATTGTTACTTCACTAAATCATAGAATCATAGAATAGTTAGGGTTGGAAAGGACCTTAAGATGATTAAGTTCCAAGCCCTCTGCCATGGTCAGGGAGGCCTCACACTAAACCATTAAAATACATCAAGTTGTTGTAACATTTAATGGAAATAAGTACTAGCAGAACTGTTAATAATATGAAATTATGTTCTCTATAGTCATATCTGAAACCATTATTTTTACTGTTTTGTAAAAGAAAATGTTCTGTACCATTTCACTAAGAATACATTTGTTGTTCTTGTAGAATATATAGTCCAGCTAAGACTGCAGCATTCCTGGTATTATTTAGAAGCTTTTGTGTCTTTTGCCTGTATTTTTGTGGATATGGAGGAATTTTGTGTTTCAGTATTATTTATAGGGTATGCATTAAGCGTGAAGGCTCCACCTTGCAGAGCTGTGGAAACATCCTGCAGTCTGCTATGCTATTATGAGAGGAAAGGTGAGAAGGGCTATTGCCCAGCAATGACATTTTAATAGACTTTTAATTGCAAAACAAGCTTGGGTCACCAGAGGATATAATTTGAGATTTAAAAAGCAAAAAGTGTGGTAAATCCTCCTCCAAGATAAAGTCTGAGTGTAAAGTGGATGAAATGAATTTTTGTTATTTTTTGTTTGCCCACTCCCTGCCCCTTTTTCTCCCATTATAATCACTTCACAAAAATCTTATTATTCATATGGGTCAGTATGAAATATACAGTATTGTATTAGTTTTGGCTGGGATAATAAATTTCATGGTATAGTTAATTTTCTTCATAGTAGCTTGCAACTGAAACCATGTTGATAACACAGGGATGTTTTAGCTATTGCTGAGCAGTGCTTACAGAGTCAAAGCCTTTTCTTTTCTCCTTTTTTTGCACTGCCGCTGCCAGAGAGTAGTCTGGGGGTGTACAAGAGGTTTGAGGGGACACAGCTGACCCCAACCTAATGTATGACACCATGGTTCACAATAAAACCTGGGCAAGAAGGAAGATGCGGCAATGTTTGGAGTTATAGTGTTTATCTTCCCAAGTAAGTGATGAAATCCTGCTTTCCTGGAGATGGCTAAATGTCAGTGTGATGATACAAAGTAGTGAATGAATTCCTAATTTTGGGTTGCTTGAGCATACAGCTGTTGCTTTATCTATTAAACTGCCTTTATCTCAACCGATCAGTTGTCACACTTACTATTCTGATTCTGCTCCCCATCGCAGCTGAGGGAGGGGATGAGCAGCCATGGTGCTCAGCTGTCTGGAAGGGTTAATCCATAACAAATGTGCTCCATATATTACTCCTTTTCAGCATTAAGTTTTGGTTGTGCGTTGTATGTGGGGTGCTTTGTTTTGTTTTGTTTGAGTGGATGGGTTTTTTTTTCCCTCACTGCTAAATAAGAAAAATTTAATTTCTTTAAATTCTCAACTAGATGATTTGTGATGTTTGCTTTTTTGTTATGAGAATATCATCAGATAGTTGTGGGTAAGATACTACCATGACTTTTTTTAATGCTTAATAATTTAATTTTTAATATCTGATGATAAATTTATTTTGCTTTGGTCTTTTACAAATTAAATAAAAGGAAATTATTACATTTCAGTGAACAGCATACTGTTTCTGATGAGACACAATTAATAACTGTTTAATAATGCACTAGTCCTGCTCTAGTAATAGAACAGCTCTAGATAACTGAAAAGTTAAAATTCATAAAATTAATTTCAAGTTGTTAAAATGTGTGCAAACAAATATGAATTTGAAAACTTTCTACCCTGTCTTACAAGTTAATGTCTACCATTAGTGTTAAAATCACATTTAACAGGACAAATAAATTCTGTTTTGTCTTTTCATTAGAATAAAAGGGCAAAATGATGTTTCAAACAACACATTTTTTCTGCAGTGTCAATCGTATTTTTAGCAGGTATTTTTGAATGATTCATTATTGTAAATAAATTAAACAATTCTCATTACACTAGGGAGACTATTTTCACTTGCTTTTTGCAAAGCCTTTAACAAATTCCTACTGGCAAAGAGACAGTTACAGATGACAGACTACCTACATTGGTTATAAACTGGTGGATAGGCCTGTTTCCTGACAATCCTAATTAGCTTTGTGTAATTTGGCAAATTGCTTCCTGAAATAATGATTTAATCTAATTAAGATTCTTTTGCAAGATATCTTTTAAATGAATTAATTAAGGACTTTATCTCCAAAGCCCAGAAATTAATATCACCAAGAATAATATTGGCATCTTGTGCTAGGGTATCATTTTAGTTTCTCTATAAACCGATTCTGCTTCTACCAATGAATAGTCAAGTGATTAGCTGCAAAATATCCCCTAATTTCCACCTTTCTTCCTGGTAATATGCGCAGTCAAGGTTTGCAGTAGAAAAATTTGTGTAGCTCTCCACTGTGAAAATGGGGTGTAGTCTTCCCTGTCTTATTAAGTACCATGAACATGAATGACATCTATGTGCAAATGAGAGAATAAATGATTATTTGATATTGCTACTGAAATCTAGCTCTTTGTAGAGGAAAAAGAAAAAAAAAAGATAAATTACTATTAGTGATTTGTAATGAAGTGGTACTGACTTGGCTAGATTGTGTATTTTTGTTGTTGCTTTGTTAATTTCTTTGTTTCCCAGTAGAGCCATTGTGGATTGCAATGACAGAATAATATTTCATAACTTGGAGGTATTGTCTGTCAATCATAAATCTTTTCTGCCTATTAAAGAGAAGCTCACGGGCGGAATGAAGAATGATACCTTGCTGAAGTCATTGGACAGTATGTACTCAGTAGTTGCTACCTGTTGTTACCTTCACTGATGTGTTGAGGTCAAATTCACCTGACTAAATGAAGAACTGTAGAATTGTTCATGGGTTTTAAAAGCTTTTGTACTAGGTGCTAAGTTTCTCTTACTTAGATTTTCAGTCTGAAGATAAAGCTGAGTGTACCTGGCTGTATAAAAAGACTATTCTAGATGCAAAGCTGAGTGGATTCAATGGAGGAAAAGAATAATTTTAACATCTTTAAATTATGATAATGAATAGAGGAAAAATGATGTTTATAACCATATTATTTTAGCCAGGGAAATTAATAGGTAAAGATTTCTGAGCAAAATGCCTTCTTCTGTAAATTAAGAAAAATACACTGTTTCAATGATGAATTGCAGTGCCTGAATTATTATTATAGGATCTTCAAATTAGGACATTATACAAAGAGAAATATTAGGAACACTACTTATTTGTAGATCACATCTGTAATGCAGAAAACGGTCTTATAAGAGTAATTTCAGGAAGTGCAGAGGTTATGTCTGGACACTTAAAGTGAGTGATAGACTCAACAAGAGTAGGAAACCAGAACACTTACTGTATTTGTAAACAATGAGTTTCAGTACCTCGGAAGAGATGAGTGACAACAGTTGATATTCATGGAGATGCAAATAAAAATCAGGTTACCATTTTCATTTATGGTTATCTTGTTTGTTTTAACCGGAACTGTCAGAAGGGCCAATTAAAGACATACGGTCTTCAATACTGTACTGTTTTACGGGCGTGTCATGTTCAATTGCAGTAAATACTGCACCAATCTCTAATAATGTCAAAGTCTATGGTAATGTATTAATCTGAGTGGCAAAATAATCTCTGAGTTAGACAGTAAGACTGCCTTTATTGTGTCTACTCTGATGTGAGGACTGGGACTTATCTGGAAAATTGTTGCATAATTGTTTCTTCAAATCATACTGCCAGGTATATTTTTCAGTCAGTACTCTGAAAAAATTATTCGCATTTAACTGTCTTCTGAGTATGCTTCTACAGAGTCACTTTAAACATTATTTTTAAAATGGATGTTATTACATATAAGATTGCAGGCTCTAAGACAAAGATTAGACTTACAAAACAGGTGAAGATAAATGAATAGAAAAATAACTATTTTCATTAACAAAATATAGCTATATAACCATTAACAGATTTTCAGATTCTACCCTGATAATAGCATATAATCCACTCAAAGCCAATATAAATTAATACATTTTAGTTGGAGCTAATTTACACTATTGAATGATAAACTGGTTCCTGTAAGACCACTGACACTAAAAACATCTAGTTAAGTATAGTGGAACAAAACCAAGTCAAGAGTCTGCAGCAGCTACATTAGGGTAATGAACATATAGTAGTATGATAGTAAAACCAGAGAAAAGATTTTTTATTCAAGCAGAATATTGAAAAGCACCCTTTAAACACTGAATGACACAGCCAGTCCATCCTTGGCTACATGCTGTGCTGAATGTTCACTCACAGCTTTTTTTGGAGGATACTGCACTTTGAGCTGAAGATGGCTTTGTTAGTGCTAGTGAAGCTTAGCCAATGAGAAAGAAATGTCAAGCTATTATTTCCTTTATTATTCTTACCTAATTTATATTGTAATTTTTACTTTCCTGATAAAAGTAATAATAACACGTATGTGCACTGAAAGCCATATCTTGTATCTGGTTGCAATAGAAATGAACAACAAAATAAAACCCCAAAGACTGTTGACTGCCAGTGAAACTGTATCTTCTCTAAGCTGAAATTTTCAGTACAAAGCAGAGAGAACTTGCTGTGTGAGAAGTACTAACCAGAGGGCAGAAAAGACTGAATTTTCCCCCTCACACTTTATGACCCTAATTTTCTGGGTATGATTCCCTCTGCTGCCTTCTCTGTTGGACATGGGAGCCTCTTCAAATATGTGGATCATCCCCCAGAAGTGTATTTCTTACCTTAGTCAAATCCATTTCTATGGAATGTCCTTGACGTGAAATTCCATTTCAACCTGGAAGAATGTCAAGAGATGCTGCAGAGAGACCAGCCTGACCTAAAGGGCAACTGCTGAGGGCATAGCCCTGTGCCTGCACAGAATTCCACTGTGATAAAAGGTTCTTGTCCCATGGACCTGACTGGGAACCAAGAAAGATTTGGAGTTTTACTTCTTTATATCACAGCGGTTTAATCACTGAAAAATAACCTGACATTATGTAGCATAGTACCTAGTAGTTGCTTTTGTTAAGAGACTGAGCAGTAGCCAAATTGTTCTCAGGAAAAATCTACTGTTGAAATGCTTGTATTAGGTTCATCCATTTTATCAAACAAATCTGCCCACATACTTGAATAAATTGATTTTCCTGCTCTTGGATGGCTTTGCTGAAGATTTATGCTAGTTGCTTGTTAGTGGAAATAATTGTTTTAAATTATTTTTTTTTCTCAAATCAGTAAATAGTGAAAATTAATCTGCAGAAAACACATAGTTCTGCTATAGATAAGTTTATTCTGCCTCATTTATACTCCCTCATTTAAAGGAACCTAAATTTCCGCGGATAACATAACCCACGTAAGAAGGCATTTGTACTTTCATATTAGCAGACATTTGAATTTCAGAGAATATAATCTGAACATCTCTATAAGAAACTAATTATTTCAGAAAAGTAGTGATAAAAATGACTGGACTTTCTCTCAAGTACATAGTGACTTCTATAACTAAACCTAACGGAAACTGTTTTTTTCAGGTGATGTTTTTGTGTCACCTGTCCTTGATAATAAGTTATATTAATGATTTGGTATTTTTTTAAGATAATCACTTTTTCTTGCCTTACTCTGAAATGTGACAAATATCTTGCAGGACAATCTATGTTACATTTTATGTTGTGCCCCATTGTTACAGTGTGTAGTACTATATGTGAATGATCATGTAGGTGAAGATCAGAATATTTTGCGTGAGAACTGATATTTAAACCTTTGCAAGAACAGAATTCACTTAATGCTGAAACACAGTAGCCAATACAACTCTTCTTGCAGAGTTAAAAGGAACCTTCTTGACCTCCTTTGATCACTGAAATTGAAGCAAACCTCATGGCCTTTTCTGTGAATCACAGGATTATTTTTTTTTAATCAGGAAATTATATTTTCTAAATTGCTTTGCAGAAGAAATAATTTTGGTAGGAACAAGAGAAATGCTGTTGAATATAATCTTCACATCTTCCTGTAATGTGCCAGACCATCATAGACAAGTTGAGGTGCCTGAATATCCAATTTTTGTGTCAAAATACCTTTAAACTAATCAATAACAAAACCAGCAGCTCTTCCGCAGTAACCTATTTTCAGGAGAAAGCCTCTGGACTAACAGTTAAATTAAACCTAAAATGAAAAAATAACCAAAAAATACTTTCTTTTAGCCGCCACAGGGCAAAACAAGTAGGGGAGGTGCTGAGAATTTGATTCTTCAGTTTTATTGTAATTGTTGTTTGTGTGCACGGCGTACAAGAGCTTACACCACTGCTCTGTGATTTATGGAACATATCCTCTCCTTCCCTTTGACCTTCTGTGTATAAGGCCAATAGTGAGTCAAAAGGATGTCACAGTTTTCAGAAAACCAACCTGGTAAGAAAGAGAAAACAATAGCCTCTCCTGAAAGAGAGATGACACAGGCTGAAAAGCCAAGCTGATAGCTACAATATAGGACATTCTGTTGTTCAGAGACCATGCTGAGGGCAAAAAGCTTTATAAGCTCAGAATAAACCCCCTTATACAAGTAGTGTTGCTTTCCTTTGAGATTGCTTTGCTGACTTCGGATAAACTTTTTAAGGCCAAAAATTTGTGTGTGTGGCTTTTGTAAAATTTTTAAAGTTTTGTCTAGGTAAGAAAAGAGTGAACAGGTAATGCCACATATAATGACTCATGTTTGCAGTTTTCCACTCATTTGCTTGAAGAAGATTATTTTGGCCTTAGTTTTATGTTAAGACTTCCTATTAGTCTTTACAGTTTCATTAGAGAGTGTATTGTTTGTCATATTCTGTTTTTCAAGTAGTCATACCAAGGGCCTTTCTGGAACAAATCTGATTACTAGAAGGGATCTGGAAGGCTTCCTGGAAAGAAACTATAAGTTGTGGTTACCCCATTCCTGGCGCTGTTCAAGGCCAGGTTGGACAGGGCTTAGAGCAACCTAGTCTGGTGGAAGGTGTCCCTGCCTGTGGCAAGGGGGTTGGAAATGATCATTCTGGTCCTTTCCAATACAAAACATTCTTTGACCTTTGGGCAGTTTCTGGAGCTACATGTGGAGATATTAAACTTAACATGAGCTGGCTTCAGTGTTTGTTCACAGCCCAGAAAGCAACCATATCCTGGGGGTGCATTGAAAGGAGTGTGACCAGCAGGTCAAAGGAGCTGATCCTGCCCCTCTACTCTGCTGTCATGAGACCTCACTTGGAGTATTGTGTGCAGTTCTGGTGTCCTCAACATAAGAAGGACATGGAGCTGTTGGAGCAAGTCCAGAAAAGGGCCACGAGGATGATCAGAGGTCTGGAGCACCTCCCGTATGAAAGTTGGGGCTGTTCAGTCTGGAGAAGAGAAGGCTGCATGGAGACCTCCTAGCAGCCTTCCAGTATCTGAAGGGGGCCTATAGGGATGCTGGGGATGGACTCTTCATTAGGAACTGTAGTGATAGGACAAGGGGTAATGGGTTCAAACTTAAACAGAGGAAGTTTAGTTTGGATATAAGAAGGAAATTCTTTCCTGTTAGGGTGGTGAGGCACTGGAATAGTTTGCCCAGGGAGGTTGTGAATGCTCCATCCCTGGTGGTGTTCAAGGCCAGGTTGGACAGAGCCTTGGGTGAGATGGTTTAGTGTGAGGTGTCCCTGGCCATGGCAGGGGGTTTGGAACTGCATGATCTTAAGGTCCTTTCCAACCCTAACTGTTCTATAATTCCATGATTCTATATGAAAATGATCATAGTTGTAGGCATCACCAGCATACTGACCATCTCTCTGTATCTGCACTCCCTATATGTATCTGCCTGTCCTGACCTTAGACCAAAGGGACTGCTGTCTGTGTTTTCCAACTGACATGTTGTTGCACACCTCTGCAAGTGTCTAGGGATTAAGCTTTTCTGTATACCTAAACCCTTAGGCTTACAAAATCAGTACACTGTCACAGAAATAGATGTTTGTTTAGGCAGCCACAGTTTCTCACGCTTTTATACTCTGCTTGATGTTCAGTTGGAATTCAGATCCCTTCCTTTCATTTCTCTCTCAGATTTAAAAGTTAATTTGTTTCTTAGGAGAAGCGTTCTTGATGGGAAGTAATTTCAACTCTTCTGTTACTGTTTTTTTCCAGACTTAATAAAATTAATGAGAAATTTTTCAAGTTAAGTGTTTTTTCTTCCTCACAGGATGATACCACAAGATCTATGCATTCATTTTTTTTCATGCACTGAGCTTTACCTTTCATAGAAACAGATAGCTAAACAACATTATTATATAAAATAAAACAAATAGTATTATTCATTCAATTTAATGTTAATTTTTTACTAGAAAAACATAGCTGGTTCCTAGTTTTGAAATTATTGACCTCTAAAAGCATTAAAGGGCACTATGGCCTTAGCTTTAGCTCTCTGGATTTTAATAATACAGATGAGCAGAGTGTATAAAGCAGTTTGTTTGTGTATGTCCAGGCAAGAGTAGATTTAATCCTTTTCATCAAGCAAAAAAGCCCCATTGTACCAGCCATTTCTGCCCTAGGCTTGAGGTGTCTGAAAACTCTGATCTTTCTAATCTAACAAGATCAAAAAAAATGGCAAGCACTTGAAGTCTCAGTTGAAAAAAAAAAAAAATCTCTTTATTCCATCACAAAAATCAGTAATCAAAGAGAAATTCAAAGTTATATTGTAAATGATAAATAGTTCTTCCTTTTCTGCCTGGGAACCAAACCTTATAAAAGCATGTTTCCCTTGCATGTGAGTTTTGGCTTGAAAAGTTTGCTGTTCTGACCACCAGCATTTGATGTAAATATAAAATGATAGCTAATGGAGGTTTTCTGCTGATGCTTCTGCAAATATATCAAAGTTCTCAGAGTTCCGCAGACCAAAAGATCCATAGAACAGGACAAGCCAGAAAAGTTAAGGAGAAAGTTTTATTTTTAGAGGAGCAAATACACACATGTACTCGTGTATACATACCTCTGTTTGTATGTATGTGTGTATGTAGTTTTTCAATGAAGAAAAGCTTGAAATATTTGTTGTTCCATTTTACTATCTTGGAATGCTAAAAAGGCAGATCATTTGCTTTAACACCGTACTTCCTCATAATCACTATTTCGCTGTCAGAATTATGTATTTATTCATTGTGCTCACATTAATTTTAGGGGCAAAAAAGATGGTTACAACACAGTGATTTTAATTTACGCCTGTGAATTACAGTTTTATTGGTGTTAAAAAATAACATCTATGGTAAAACTTTCCTACAAACATCAGATTTTATTCCACAGGTAACAGAAGACCGAAGCCACTGCTGTTTCTGTATTGTTTTACAGATGTAGTTCTAGTCTATACTGAAGATCTAGCATGAGGTTGTGTCAATCAATACACATAAATCACTTTAAACAAATGAGCTATATCAGTGCAAAACATTATTAATTAGTATGTCTAATATTTGCAGATTGCAAGCAATGCAAACAAATCCAGAGCCGTTTTACCAGGAAGTCTCTCCTCTTTCCTCCTGGCTACATTGTTCTGGTAGACTGAAAAACTATGGGTGACCTAAATATAGGCCAGGGTTAGAAGCCGGGCTTCTACCAGCCCCAGTCAAGGGTCATTTAGGAGGGAAAAGAAAATTCTCCAACAGAAGAACTGCCCTCAGTTGCCAGCTGGATGCTTGCCAATGTTGCTGGGAGTGCAACTGCTTCTGCTGGGATCCAGAGACCATTTCCAAAAATTTTCATTGCTGTAAACAGTCTCTGGGATCAGATCTGTACCTGGAACAAACAGGGATTCTGTCAAATTCCCCTACAAAATTGTTAAAAATAGAGCTATATGCTGTTATATAACTATATATAATATCATTAAGAATACAGTTGCAGTGTTAACCTGGAGTATTAGAGAGGGGTCTGAGCAAAGACTTCTGTAAGAATTTCAGGTCTTCCCTCTTTAGTGTATCTTTAATATATCTCCAGGCTTCTGGTGGGGTCAGGAAACAAGAAGGAATGATGACTCTTAAAAGATTTCTTTCCATGTTTTGGTCCAGGCAAAGCCTCCTTCATCCTGGGATAAAATTTTGTTTACATTCCATGTTATAAACTTTCAGGTCATATACATGCTACCCATAATATTTCAAGGGTTTTAGGAAATAAAATGCAGTGGCAACAATATAATTACGCATAATTTCTGCAGAGATAATATGAAGTATTTGCAGGGGTAATCAACATCATCTTTAAAAGATGGTATTCAGGCATGTTGAAAGAGATTGGTTTCTGCCTCAGACACTTAAAAATAAATGTAAGTAAGTAAATTTGTAGCTTATAACTGTCAAGACTTTTAATGCTTTTTTAATACAAAATAAACAACATATGGAAATGAATCTAGATATAGCCATTGAACAATTGACACTCAGCCAACCATTTCACAATTACAGCTAGAGTGTTTTAAAACTTGTGGTTTTCAAGACTGGTACTGACAGTTACCATGTCAGTTATGTTGAGAAAGACTCCTAATTCATGGTTGTGAGGCTCAATCTCTCTTTGAAATGTCACTCTTCTTGAATACTAATACCTGCAGTTGAAAACATGTAATTACAATGCCCATTCCCTGTTTTATAATTCTTTAAGTGGTTAGGCTATATAAGTAATCAATCACAACTCCAAGCCACTGTTCACATGGACAATTAAAACCTAAAGAAAATGAAAGGAAGTGAAACTATAATTTTAAATCAGTTCTGATAAATATGTTGTAAGTGGATTTAAATTCTAGTATCAGTCTCTGAGGGTGAATTTTTATGCTTCAATTAATGCACCCACTTTCATATAAGCCAGAGCCAATTTTTACATATAAAATGGATAACAGTTAATAGAAATGGATGTGGAAGCATATGTTCCCTTCCACTTAGAGATGTTCAGTTTTCTTTACAAGATGTATTCTGCAAATATAAAAAAGACACATCAGTTCACACATGTCCTTTTATATTATTGTAAGGCTTAATAACATCTGACACAGATCTTTATGACTGATAGATCAATGTAATTATTTATGAAAAAAGACATTTTAAATACAAAAATAACAGACTTTCAATGTACACCAAAGGGCATTGCCAAATCGATACGGTTCTGTTCACTGGAATGGTACAAAGCATGTTATGCAAAACTGAAAGTTGGGCTTCATGCAACTTTAGACACTTTGAAGACTTAGATAGGCTATATTAAAGTTAAGTTAAACAATTTTATGATGCCTTCGTTATTCATTAAAATACGCAGATTTAGAATTTCATCTCAGTTCATAGAATAAACCAAACAACATGCCCTTGCTCTTCATATTTTTGTCTGACATCCTGTGGTATATCGCCACTTTTGACATCCATTCATTTCTCTGTCTTCACAAGAATTTGTCTTTTACATATATTTCTTTGCAGAAACCATGTTCAGCATCAACTAACATTAAACAAGAGAAAAGAAAAACCCAAATCAAAATCAAATGTTTGCTTAAAAGGCTGTTCCTTGATATTATTTTTACAACTATGTGTGCTGTGTCTTTATTCTTTTATGTATCTTTTTTTTCTTCCAGATATTTTTGAATAGCCCTATATATTGCCTGATAAAATATGATCTCCAGAACCTAGTGAAGGGGTAACTTCATTATTGTCCCTTCTTTTTTGCATAGGTAATATAGCTCTTTTAGTGTGTGTTTCAGCAAGATTTCTCTGCTGTCCTCACCGAGAAGGGTCTGTAGTCTTTATTCCATCTTTAATCTGGATGATTGTTTACAACATGTATTCACTCCATTCCTAGGGATAATCTTCCTTCAAAGAACACTGAATAGCCTGTTCTTAGTGATGTACAATGCAGGCTAATTTTTTGTTCTGATCACTCTGGACTAATAACTTGGCCCAATAATTGTCAAAAATATTTTGACAGCTATTAGAATACTCACAGGAGTGTCTTGACACTGCAGCAATGTCCATGCTGTATTCTATGTAATAGCTTCTTTGTGTTTTTTCTTGACTAAGGACTGACTTTTTACTTTGAAATACATCTGACGTTCAGGGCTCTCTTTATAACTTCTACTTGTTTCAGTTCTCTGCCCTGGCCCGCCTTCTTCCCACTGCTGAGTGATGCCTTCTCTAGTCAACCTCTGGCCTCTTGGGTTTTAGTATTGAGGCTCAGTGATCTTCACATGTCTGATATGCTTGCTTCACGTGCTTCAGCTGGACTAAATTGATATTTTTAGATCTTAACTCAAGCTCCCTTCCTTCACCTCTAAACTCTGTATAACTTCTCTATATTTGTTACAGATTCAGACATGAGGCTGACCACTGCTGAAAGCCTTCTTTATTTCATTGTGAAATCCAGTGAAAATAGTAAACTTACTTGGGGCCAACTCTTCTAACAGGATAATATTGTTGCTCCAGGGAAGAAAAGCACTATAGCTTTTCCTTCCAATTAAGAGGAGGAAATGCATGCAGAAAGGTCTTTTTTAAATAACACAGGACATTGAGTTTGATACTTGGTTTGGCTTTTTTTCAGGTTTCCAGAACTAATATTCTGGTTTGGTGTGCTGCAAAATGACCAAGATTCAGTGCAGAGACAGTTTACTCAGTGAAGAGCTTGATGAATAGGTAGTATTAGAATGTTTAAATGTAATTGGTATAATCTCAATATGAGCAGAATATGAGATGCTTTTCAAAGAGCAGTTTGGGGTAAAATTTTCTGACGACTTTTTAAAAACATAAACCAGACAATAAGAATATAATGAATGTATATAATAATTTG
The DNA here is from genome assembly GCF_034315485.1 of Pezoporus occidentalis. Lineage (NCBI taxonomy): Eukaryota > Metazoa > Chordata > Aves > Psittaciformes > Psittacidae > Pezoporus > Pezoporus occidentalis. The sequence goes on from NW_026913209.1 coordinate 350,209, forward strand.
AATGACATGTTTAGTCATTGAACTTGTGAAAATGCATTATCAGAAATATTCTTTATAATGTTAATTATATACGTTAACAACTGCTGCACAATGATTTGCATTTTAATTCAGCAAGATTTGGAATTCCTAGTAACTAATGCTGGAGTTGTTAAAGAAGGAGGATGAAGTGCCCAATTCTGTTGAATTTCAGTGGGATTTGTTCACTTGGCCTCCTTTGGATACCGGTTATTGCTTAAAATCGTAAACTTTTTTAAATGGCATTAAACCTTGTGAACCTTGTGAGCATTTCATTGTTTCTGAATATTTCAACATCATTGAAAACTTGTGGGAGAGGAAGTAATGGAGGAGAGAATATAGAGGGAGAAAAAGATGTTGGGATAAATGGCAATGGGAATAAGTACATAGGAGCAAACTTTTAAATAATAGATATTTGCTCATGATAAATATTATTCTACTAAAAAAGGAACAACCGACACTGCTGAGGTCAATGATTTAGCACCAGGTCATTATCATGTAACCTTGGTAACATCAAATTTTATGTGTGGGAATCATAATGAACAGTTTCACTTATTCTAATGTAAAATATGAATAGAACACCAAGGACTTAAACCAACTTGAATTTTTACCATTAAGAAGGAGATTACATCATACTAAACTGAGCATGTTTAAAAATTCTCTCAAAACATGATAGTATTAATAAGTTTTCTTAAGATCATTACACATTTTACATATAAAAAGTTTCAATTAAATTTAAAAGCCTGTTAAAAATCTAAAAATTAGGAATTGCTGGAACTGTTGAAGTGAATTATATATTGTACCAGCCCTTTTGATGTGGGATGCAGAAGGACCTATGCACATAGTTTGTCATGTGAACTTATTTTCAGTGTTTCTGATGTTTCAGCCTCTTCGGAAACCTTCTATTAAAACTGCTCCTTCAGTCTTAAGGACTCTTTCTATCCGTTTTGTCTTGTTTTCATGTTCTTGTTGTGACTCTGAAGAAACTGCTGTGGGGAGGTAAAAAACCTTTATCCCTTAAGGTCTGTAGATACTGACATAAAGATGTTAATTTTCTTCCACAAACAGCCTTTAAGTATCAACCACAAGTGCCCATATCTAGTATTGCTTTCTTTATCATCTCAAGCTTCGTCTTAAAATAAATACTAATGACAATGAAAAACTACTTTTCATAGACTTGCATTTATAAAATGCTTATAGTTTCAAGTAGTTTATTTAATGGGTTTACCTATTTCAAAAATTGTCTTTTAACTTGTACCCATTTATAAGCAAAATATTTCAAAATTTAAATTCCAGAAGTCAATAAATTAATTTTAAATAAAATATTTTGGTACATGGATCTTAGTTAAAAAGAAAAAATAAGCTAAACCAATTCTTCTCAAAAACCTTCCTCAAATTTTAATAATCAGCAAATTGTTTAGCATATGTAATTTGATTAAGTGATTTAGTTCACTATGAAACACCATTTGGAGGGCTCTCTTGTTTGTAAAAGATATTCATTTAGCTTTCTTCATAACATTGACTAAATGAAAATCATTGTTTACCTAATCATTCACAGATTCCGTTTCTCTCTCTTACTATTTTGCCTCTGGAGGTGAAGAAAAAAAATAAAAAAGACAAAATTTTTTTAACTTTCTAAATAAAACTTAGTTTGGAAAAATTAAACATGAGTGAAAACATTACGAAGGATGAGGAGAAGGGATGAGGATGAAGAGGATTTCATATGTTCACTATAATATTACTCTGAACACACATGCATACACAACAGAACAACAACAACAACAACAAACCCAAGCCTCCAACAAACAAAACTGACGTAACAGCAAAAAAAGCCACACCAATATCAACCTACTCAACCCCACACACTGTGAGATAAAATGGATCTTGCAAACCAGCAGGCCTAAATTAAGACTGAAAAGGAAAGGGCATAAAAGAATGGAGTTAGTTTATTGAGATAAATATACAGTGTAAGACACTACAATGCAAATGAAAACAGATTTAACAATGCATCTTTGAAATTTTCTGTCTTTTCTTAAGTGGAAAAGACATTGTATTGCAATAACGTTTTAAAGAGTCAATAGCTACCTGGTCTCCTATTTTGCGTGGTAATTTCCATGACTGTAATAAGAAGTTAAAATATACGTTTGCTATTTAAGATATGCTGTGTTAGACTTCTCTGGAACAATTTGTAATCATAGGATCATAGAATCATAGAATCGTTAGGGTTGGAAAGGACCTTGAGATCATCTAGTTCCAAATACCTTTTTAAAATCTGTTTAGCAGCAATAAAGACACAAATTAAAAAGTGATGGTATTTTAAATGTTCTTTAACAAAATAACATTTAATATTAAGTAATAAGAATTTATCTAGGTAAACAAAAAAAATCTCTAAAGATTTCTTCTTTCTGATGGATCTTGGATAAGACATGCAGGAGAGAGGGGGCAACAGTGTATGGAGAAAAATATTGTACAATATTATTGAAGCTGTACTTTGATAGATGAGTAGAAACCACATGAAGAACTTTATTTCTCACAATATTCACAGAAATTTGTTTCAGTAATTGCCCATTGTCTTCAAAAGCCTCACAAGAAGCATCTAAAAATCATTTTAAAATGCATTTGAGATTGTTTTGGAAGGCTGCCAGTATGCTAGCATGATCAAACTCAGCCTTTTATTGTCCCAGCAGCCAGACAGTGCTGCAACACAGCAGCCAGGAAGCAGGCTTACATTCTGCACAGGCAAAGAAGAAAGCAACAGTAGATGGAAAATGTTCTGGCTAACAATGCCTTGATAAGGTGTTAGTAAGGTGGACGGGAGACATGCCACAGACTGAAATATTTGTATCACTAGGAAAAATTACTGGTATCTGGGACATAAAACAGGACTGATCTATGAACTTAGAATGAAGAAAGGAAAGGATATATAGCAATATGATACAGAGAGATAATCATAGAGTCATAGAATAGTTAGGGTTGGAAGGGACCTTAAGATCATCTAGTTCCAACACTCCTCCCATGGGTACGAGCACCTTGCACCAGACCATGTCACCCAAGGCTTTGGTTTATTTCTGCTACATTTACTGTACAGATTCATCAGACAATATCATAAATTATTTCCTTATGCTATCTTCATACATCAGTTATCCTTACAACAGCCCTGCAGGGAAGGTAATTATGGTTCGCTTCATAAGTATCTTTTTTCTTTTATTTTTCTTCTCTATATTTGATATAGATCTGTGATTTTGGGATTCAAAAATCTCTACTGATTTGTTCCATTTAATTTTCCTTTCTTTGCTCTACAAGAGGCAGGTTAATAAGACAGCAGCAGAAACAGTAAGAAAGACTTCATTGTGCCCTCAGCAAGTTTGCCGATGACACCAAGCTGTGTGGTTCAGTTGATATGCTGGAGGGAAGGAATGCCATCCAGAGGGACCTCGACACGCGTGTGAGGTGGGCTGATGCCAACCTCATGAGGTTTAACCATGACAAGTGCAAGGTCCCAGGCACAGGTATAGGTTGGGCAGAGAAGAGATTCAGAGCAGCCCTGCGGAGAAGGACTTGGGGGATGTTGGTCGATGAGAAAATGAACATGAGCCGGCTTCAGTGTCCACTTGCAGCCCAGAAAGCCAACCGTATCCTGGGCTGCATCAAAAGGAGAGTGACCAGCAGGTCAAAGGAGGTGATCCTGCCCCTCTCCTCTGCTCTTGTGAGACCTCACCTGGAGTATTGTGTGCAGTTCTGGTGTTCTCAACATAAGAAGGACATGGAACTGTTAGAACAAGTCCAGAGGAGGGCCATGAGGATGATCAGGGGACTGGAGCACCTCCCGTATGAAGACAGGCTGAGGAAGTTGGGGCTGTTCAGCCTGGAGAAGAGAAGGCTGCATGGAGACCTCATAGCAGCCTTCCAGTATCTGAAAGAGGGCTTATAGGGGTGGTGGAGAAGGACTCTTCATTAAAGACTGTAGTGACAGGACAAGGGGTAGCGGGTTAAAACTTAAACAGGGGAAGTTGGATAGAAGAAGGAAATTCTTTCCTGTTAGGGTGGTGAGGCACTGGAATAGGTTGCCCAGGGAGGTTGTGAATGCTCCATCCCTGGCAGTGTTCAAGGCCAGGTTCGACAAGGCCTTGGGTGATATGATTTAGTGTAAGGTGTCCCTGCCCACGGCAGGGGTGTTGGAACTTGATGATCTTAAGGTCCTTTCCAACCCTAACGATTCTATGATTCTATGATTCTATGATTCATTTCTTACATGTATTTATTAAAGCTACTGCTACATTTGGGACAGAAGCTCTATGTGGTGTAGATTCTGCTGTCTAACCAGATGGGATCTTGTCCTACAGCCTTTGTCTATGTTACAGAGGGTTCTGTTTTACCAAAAGTAGTGAAACTTGTAGGAACATTTCTTGAAACCTTTGTTCCTCTGTTGATCTAGATGCAGACTACCAAAGTTTCTAAAGAAATCAAGAGGAAAATGCAGATGAAAAGACAAAACTCGGTCACTCAAACTGCTTGTCCCAATGTAAACCGGTTGAAAAACTACCCCCCACTTATTTTCACCATGGTTTATGGCTTATAAATATCAATTAAATTCCCTTACTCTTAATTTTTCTATATTTTATGGCTTTTTTTTTAAATTTTCCAACTTCTCACATGGAAGTAAAGTTTCCATAATATGAAAAATCAGTCAGGATTTTGTGCCTGGCTTAGTTTTCAGTGAAAACGTTGACTCACTTTACTGTGGCTTTGACACAGCATCAGCTGTAAATATTGAGGATACTTCAGTGAAAGTGATATTAAAATTAGGGGGCCTATAAGGATCCTGGGGAGGGACTCTTCATTAGGGACTGTAGTGATAGGACAAGGGGTAATGGGTTAAAACTTAAACAGGGGAAGTTTAGATTGGATATAAGGAAGAAGTTCTTTCCTGTTAGGGTGGTGAGGCAGTGGAATAGGTTGGCCAGGGAGGTTGTGAATGTTCCATCCCTGGCAGTGTTCAAGACCAGGTTGGAAGAGGCCTTTGAGTGAGATGGTTTAGTGTGAGGTGTCCCTGCCTATGGCAGGGGGGTTGTAACTGAATGATCTTAAGGTCCTTTCCAACCCTAACTATTCTATGATTCTATGATTCTATGAAAATAAATGGCATATGGAAATTTTAAATTATGTGACATTATTTTGTATTGGTCTGAAGTCTGAATTTCATGATTTATATCTCTACATCCAAAAAGCTTTCACTGTAGTAGTTACAGCCATCCAGAGGAACACGAGTTGACTCAAATCTTAATATAAAGGTATAATAAAGTCTCCAAAAGAAGTATATATAATTTCTGTATTTTTGTATTAATATAAATTCACATCTTAACTTGTAAATTCTCAACAGAGAGCTCACAGGCCTTTGGGAATTAGTGTGGAATTTGTGAAAGCAGTATTTCAAAAGAAAAAATTTTATCAAAGACAAATTAGCATTTAACTACTAGTCTGCAGTGGTGTACACTGTATACAAAAAGGCTCAGCCTTTAACAGTAAAGACACATGGAAGCATCTCTCATTTACTATACAGGACTCAAAGATGTTATTGCTTTGAAGACAGACATACTGTCCCATCTCACACTGCTTTCAAGTTTAGGATGTTTATTACTAATTTACTTGAAATCATAGTTTTGTGGTATGTGAGGAGTAAATTTTGTCAGAAAAGAGGATAATGACTCTCAAAGTATTCACCTCTGGCTATTGAATTTGAAATTGATTGATTGTTGGGTGCCTGAGCATCTGATTTGGTAAAAATAGTGCCTGAGCATCTGACATTGTAACAGTAGTGCTTTTTCAAAAATATAGCTTAATGTATGAAATTTCTGAGCATGGGATTTAAATATATATATATATATAATATGTGTATTTGGCATCATAAGTATTCCTTATACAGTTCAATGGCAGGGATAAACTATGTAGATCTAATCTCTTTAGTGGTTTGCTATCTTCCATGGAGAGAAGCTAGCAGAAGGGAGCAGTGGAAGAAGTTTCAGAAATGTTTACACTTCTGACAGCAGGACACTGCTATACTGTAGGAATTGTAAATCATTGAAGACATTTGAAGAAAAGTACAAATCCTAATGGTAATAGACTGAACTCTCACACAGTGCCCCTCTTGTGCTCTTTTCTCCCAGTACATCATCTTAGTCTTTCCTGTTTTAATACTCCAGCCTCCTTCACTTATTGACAGAAGGGAGTCTGTCCAGCATTTTGTCTTGCAGTCATTTATGTCTGATATTGAAAGGAACTATTGAAAAGATCTTGGTCCATGATCTTTCTTCTTATGCTTTGTAGGGCAAAGAGACTCAAGGCTGCCTTTAACATGTAAAGGCAAGGATTCATTCATAAGACTCTCTACTCTGCTCTGATGTTTTTTATATAAGTGACACATTTTAGATGTCATTTCCATAGAATTAGTCACCTGGGCTTTCATTCAATTGGCTGATATGACTCTTCTAAACTGGAGTCACAGAAGCTGCAGTAAATCTCTCCTGTTCAGTGCTTCCACACAAGAGAATTTCCCAGTATGTGTAATAGTTTTTTCCAAATAGCTACATGCAAATTCAACCGTTCCTAAAGATGCAGAGATTCAAATGCATGTTTAAATTACTTCTGTTTGGATGTGAGTTTGTTCAGGAGGCTTAATACCACACAGTTAGACCAAAACATGATTTCTAATTTTGCCTGTTATGAATTATTATCTGACAATTATTTTCTCAAGGTGTTTTGTCTTGCTAAATATAGTAACATTCTCTTGTTCGCTATTGACACTTACTTTGCTCTATACAGTGTATTTGAAAATTAGTCCTATCAACTATAATGAAAGCAAAGGCTGCAAAATAATGTTGTTGAAGGATTTTTGTTTGTGAAATTATTCATTAGAGAACTCTTCGCAAGTCATATTTCCCTTTAAAGAGAAATCTCAGGAGACATTTTGGAAGAAAACTGAAAGACAAACGTAACGTGTTTGTTCATTTTATTTTAATAAAATATTTTCTGGTGGGAATGTATTTAAGCAACAAGTCTGAACATTAATTAGGTAATTCTGTGGCAAAACATTTGGCGAATCTAAAAAAAAAAATCCCTCTCTGGCATTTAGAAGACTGAATAAGAGCAGAGGGAATTTGTGGATTGTTGTCAAACTTTTTAAAAGTGACATATTAGAACATTTAAAAGTCTTCTGACATTTGAAACTTTTAAGACCTATCCACCAGGGTTACTTGCTGTGGTAAGGAATACATTAACCAGAATAATCCTTAAAATAAATTGTGATAGTCAGTTGAATTTGATTACAGAGACTGAATTAAAATAATTAATTCAAAGAAAATTTGCACTCCAGAATGCCAAGAGGAAACTAGAATAACTATATTTCATGCAACAAAACTGAGTTTGCATAAATATAACCCAACTTTACAGAAGTAGAATATGAGGGAGAATGCAGGGAAAAAAAGTATAGTTTAAAATGCATTCTAAAAAGTCTGCTCAGTTGATGGATCATAAAACTCATGATGTTTAGGTCATCTGAGAGGCTGTGGCTTATAAGTGATTCACCAGGTACTGAAATGCTTAAATGTGAGGACATTTATATGATTCACACGCCCAAATGAGCTGAATATTTTTCTAGATTCCAAAATAAATATTAGCAACTAAGTATGCTATCCTGATCACTTTCAGCCTCTTTGTCCTGCATTTTATGTGCCCACATTTTTGATTGTAATCATCTTAATTGATATATTGATATATTCTAATAGAACTGATATACACCATTTCTGGCAATGAAGCAAGGTAGATATAAAACTCAGCAAGTGAGTGATTCACTAAAAAATATCATACAGGAAACATCAGAAATAAAGTGTTCAGGCTAAACCATATTTTCAGACACAGAATGCATCATATAGGTTCACTTCCTTTACAAGTAGTGGTCCTTGAAAGCAGCACTGACTAATCATATTCTCAAATACCCACACTGAGTGGAAAAGTGTCCATTGCCATTATCTACACTTGTGCTGCAGAGAGACAAGGGACCCTGATCTGGCCAGGGAAGGAGAGAGGAATGTACTCTGCTTTATGTCAGGGAAAATATGCTGTTCAATAAAATTTGCCTTTTATTATACATCCATATGTATAACCTTCAATACTGATAATTTAAATTCTTTTTGACAGATAACCTGTAGGTTAGTCAAATGAAAATATGGCACTTACAAGGATTACTCATTTTTCAAATATAAAGCTTCTTAATAAAATCCAGTTACAGCTGTAACTTTTTAGTACTGGGCAAGTTCATACAGTAATGCTTCAGTTTTCAGCAGTTGAGTTAAAATAGCTAAGAATCTTTAACATTGTAATGTCATCTTATGAGATTAATATCCCATGAATTTTGGAGCACTTTCTACTTCAGACTGGCTGGAAACTCACAGAGGCTTCAAACATGACTGTATGCTGTGGCTAAACTTGGCTTGAGGTGTGGGGGAACACATCAAATTAGAAAGCAGGGGCAAAAAGACACTGTGTTTTTGAACCAGAAGAAAAGTTTTAGTAAAGTAACTTACTGTTACATCTAAAGTAAACTCCAGGAAGTTAATAGTTCAGGGGTCTTCAAATATTTGTGAAAGCAGCATTTCTAGGACTTTATGGCTCCAGATCTGGCTGATATTTAAGAATGAATTGACTAGCTGGTTTTCTTAGATTTCTTCTGTAGACAGAGTCTTCTTTAGAAAGTAATATAAAGAGTAATTCCTGTTTTGTCATTATAAATCAATGAATGGCACAGCCCATGAATGGAAGAGCAGACAGCTAAGATATTTTAAAGGTAGATGTCAAAAACTGGAAAAAAAAGTCTCCCTGTAACACTCAGTGGTAAGGAACAAAGTTAAGGTAGCAGGCTGGGGTATATAAAGACCTTGTTCTGATGACTGTAGCTTGAGTGCTTGACACTGCAGAGCTAGTCAGAATTCCTGCAGTCTTCAGGCAGCAAAAGGCATTGTTTATACTCAAATCCCTCTAACATGAAAATTTTAATGGGAAAACAACCCTTATTGACTATTCTCCCCACATGACCTATTACACAGTTGTGGCAAACATTAGCTTCCTTTTTGGTCATTCCAGAGAAACGTTCATTATATTTAGGACATGTGTGGGTTCAGTAGCAATACTGTAGGTAGGGTGATGCATTTTGGATGGTAATGTAGTCTGGCTACATGTTATAAGCCAAACTTCCCTAAGGCAGTAAAAAAGATGAACAAAAATACTCCCACATGGTGACTTACCCAATCACTGATAGCAAACACAGGTGATGCCATGGCTCCAGTGCCCTTTCAGAGATACTTAATGTCCAAGTCATTTGACAGCCACAGCCAATCACATAAATGCCTTCTGAATGCATGTAAGAGTTGTGACACCCCTTTGCTCCACTGGTGGTAGTGTAATATGAGAGAATCATAGCTTACATGGCAGCAGTGTGTCCTACACATCATTTTGGATGATGTGGACTTCATGTTAGTCAAGGGGCAGGGTGTCAAGGGGCTGGGTGTAAATGTTTTAAAAATATGTATATAATATCATTTCATGTCGTGTTAGTCTACAGCCAACATACCAGAGGTGCAGAACTCCCTAGGCCCAGCTCCTGTCTCTTAACCCCCTATAGATCTTCTACATCTACTAATGGGCCTAGTCATCTGGATTAAGACAAATGGATCCTATCCCTTAACTCCATCTCCTAAGAAACTAAGTAGATCTGAAAATCATGGCCTTAAAAGAAAAGAAAAGCTAACAGAAAAGCTAAGCATGAATTCTGTTCAGCTTTCTGAAGTATATAAATCTGTGCTTGTTTGTAGATGCATGTGAGCATTACACAGGCTTGTGTTTCTCTTAGAACATCGATTGTGAAACTATAAGATGGAATTTATGATTCGGAGTCCCTGAAATGGTTGTCCAGCCATCTTTGTCTTATGTGCTGGTAATTTCCTAAATTTATACCCCAAATAATTTAATCTATACCAAATAAAGCATTTTGGTTTTATTTCCAGATCCTTTTCCAGATACCATAAAAAGAAAAAAAAAAAAACAAATTTCAACTGCTTAACTTACATACGCTTCAGCAGCAAAGACGCAGGCTTGGAAGTCCCTAAAGAAAAAGAAAAATTTACAAATTTTTTTTAAGGTTTTTAAGTTGTTACATAAAGAGCTTGGTTAAATGGGCTTCTTGTTTCCTATGCTGAAAGTAAGAAATTTCTTGCACAGCTGCTGTGCTATCAATTGGTCTGACCCAGTTGCACTGCCAAATTCTCTCCCACAGTTCAGACCTTGCACTTTGCCTCTTCCTTGTGGACTGAACCGAAGCAAAACTCACCCCAAACTGTAGGCAGTTTTCATATAATGACCCTTTGCTAGTGTCTTTGTCCATCATAATTCTGAACCTCAAAAAGCAAATGAGCACTCTTGCCAGCTCCGAAAATACACTGTCTATATTAGCCATGTCTTGCAGAACTGAAGGCAAGTCTCCTGAGTATCATGGTTATGAACACAGTGTTTGAATGACTTTAACAGTCTTTGCTACTGAGATGACTGTAAAATCAATGGACTTACATTGGAACTCTCTCTATTGCAACTTCCTCTATAGGAAAGAAAATCTGATCGTTTAAGTCATTGTGTGGCAATAAATGTTAATGAATAGTTGGTTCTGAGGGACAGCAGAGAGTCATAGGGAATAGGGGGTTTTGTTCATTTGTTTGGTTTGGTTTGGTTCGTTTTTTGTTTTATTTTGTGTTTTTTTGTCTTTTTTTTTTTTTTTTTTGTTAATGCTTCCAGTGTTTCTTTAGGAAAGGAGAAAGGAGGGATAGCTCAGTCTTTGACCATAAACATGCCACTGTGTGGGTTCCCCTGAGGCTCACACTCTCAGCTTGGACATGTACCAACATCCCCTTCTCACCTTTTGCTGTGAGGTGGAGAACAACAGTAAAAATGCTTTGACTTTCCTATTTGAAGTATCAGTAAGGGCTCCTCAAAGAGATAAGAATGTCAGCAAGGCCTCCCTTTACTTAAAGCTGTTACTTAAGTAAAGTCAAGTAGATCTGCAGCACTGTTCTCATTCAGACACTCTTCCATAGTCAGGCATGTGCTGCTACTGTGACATTGAGGAGCCTCTCAAAAGCTTTGAACCTTTTCAATGATACTATATGAGAAACAGCCAGTGCTGCTCTATCTCCCAGCAGTAATTATCAGATTTCAAACAATTTCAGACAGATCCTCCTGCATAAGATAAAGTCAGGTTGAATTTTCATACTTTATTTCAAAATCTGCAAGGAAATAATTTTTCTTTTAAACTAAAGGTTAAAGTTTTTAATATACTAGAATATAACAGGAGCCCTAGGGATGGATGTATCTTGCTTATATTTTTATCTGGTCACTTTTGGGTGGGCTTTTTCTTTTTGTAACTGTCAAAGGCCAGAGTTCTCTGGGGCTAGATGATGCTGCAAGCCTATTGATGGCCTGAAAATCCTCAAAAAAACCCCACCAAGTGCTTCATATCCTGCTCCTTATCTCTGTTACTGCTGGCTGAGAACAGCATCAAAATTTCTACCAAGTGTTTGTATATGCCTTATCCTTTTTTAAGACTGTTGAGCACATTCCACCCACAAGTAGTACAATCTGCTCCAACCTCTTCATACTACTAGATTTTTCTTAGAAGTATTTTGCAATTAATAAATCTCTAAATCCTTCTTGGATAATTGCTTATGTCACTGAAACCATCTTAAAATATACACATAAAGTTGAGGTGTCAGTACATATTGTGTTTCAGAATGAAGCATGTTACTTATTCTTTTCGGAATTCTACTTCCTGCTGATATTCAAATAGCTTTTATATCCTTGCAGTTGCCAACTGCAAATTCAAAATATATGCATATTGATATCACAGAAATAAAACTCAATTACATTAAAATCCAAGATATTTTTATTGCCCATTGCTTTCTTTTCTTGGTGTATTTCTTAAAAGCAAATATTTATGCTTTAGGCATATTCAGGCATAATTAAACATGTTTATACATGTTTAAATGTGTGTCGTCTTGCAATAATTGTAAGTAGCATTACAAGACCACAAGCTTTAGGAAAAGAAAGAATCTCAGCAAGAAAATATGCATAAGTAGCATAAAAATCAGCCTTTTTTTTTTTTCCTCTGGGAGTTTCATATAGTCTTGCAAAAGGAACTGGATAGCTAACATGTTTTCCATTTTTGATGGTGTTAATACAGTTTTTCTTTAAAAAAAATGGGTCACATTCATTGGTGATTGCAAAAAACATCTTAGTATTTTTTTGCTTCATTGAGTTACTAGCTGAGGCATATTATGAAACTGACAGGAACACCACTTGGAACATAATGGTAATGAAAGTGAAAAAAAGCTATTATTACTGCCTTCTCTTTTGTTCTTTTTCTCTCATCAGAAACAAGCAATATTATTTAGAGCACTGGTGCCACAGTTCTAAAAACACCTTTTGGCTTGCACAACACACCATGGGCTTATCTTTCTTTTCACCTATTAGAATCACCTCTTCTATAACTCATTTTATTTTGTAACTTAGCAATAAATCTAGTCCTAACCCAGGTTTCCAGTTTCAAAGCATACAAAAAGTGCTCAGTCTTTTTGAAGGAGGATTCTGAAGATAAAGAAAAATTACTGGAGTGCAGTGTTAACCTTATTCCGATACCTGAGCTTACCCTGAACTTTGCCAGTCCTTCTTTAGACTACCTTCTTACATAAAGCAAAAAAGCTGCTTACTGGATGTCTGTACTCAACTACATCTGTACAAGGGAGTATTTTTGTCCCCCAGTCAGGAATTTATTTGTCCTAAAACTTCATAGAAGAGTAAGACTAAATATGGGTAAATGAGACATTGCTTTATTTATCCTGCACAGTAACTACTAGTAGGGATTTATCAGATGTTCTGGATGGAATCAAAGTTTCTGTTTCCTAGAATAATGATTTAAAGAGACTTGCGATAGAACGCTGCCTACTGTCAGTCAAGGATTCATTCCAGATGAACTTTATTGGCAGAGAAAGATAAAATTTTATCTTCATGCATGGTAAACTTAAATTGAGGTGCCTAAAACCACAAAATGAATTACACGTCTCGGCATCACCTCAGTGCCAATTTAAGCAGCTAAGATCAGTAATGACACTGTAAATGCATCATCTTCAGAGCAGTTTATTTCATATATTCCCTTTCCAGCCATTTATTGTGGTGTTCATGCATTTTATATTTCTGTAGATTCTGTTCAAACCATAATATTTTCCTTATAGTCTTTCAAAGGACATTTTAGACTTGTGTTGCAGTTGTGGTTTATATTCTTGCTTCGGTCCCTTAAGTTTAAATGCTTCTCTTGTGTGTTGAATAGAGTATTACAAACCTAGACAGTAAAGTGCAAACCACAAACACTGTAAAATTCAACTAGTTTTAATACTTAACTCTTTTCCTTCTTAAAAAGCTATTTTGTTGACTATAACAAACTTTTCTGTTCTTACTAGCTCTGTTTGAATTTTTAAGCCAAATTATTTGGAAGGCAAATGTTCTGTTGTATGAAAGAAATACTACTTTTCTAATTCCTGCAATGGAAGAAATCATTTAGGGTTCAAATGTATCTAAAGTAGAAACTTCTACTACTTATACTTCTACTATTTATACTTCTATTTATACTTCTAGTATCTACTATTCTGCTAAAGTAGAAAGTATTTAAACCGTATTTCAATAGTATTACTGGATCTGTTGGGCTGAAACACTGTGCTCTTATTCACCAGAAACAGTTTCTTTAATGACTAGGCTGAAGACTTAACATTGGTTGTAAAGGCTCAGTAAACGTTAATTGCTTTACATGATTTTGAACATGCTTAGTACGCCATTTTCATCATTGCCATTTTAAACATTTCTTATAATTCTCCTATGCTCTCTCCTAATGTAATTAACATTAAGAAGGTGTTTGTCAAGGATACAATTTTAAGGACACCTTCTGCTTAAGAAGCCTCATTAAGAGCTTTTGAAATATAGAATGTTAATGAAAGCCCCTTGTGGCAAGACATTTAGTTAAGGACCCATGCAGCTTAGGGTATCTCAGTTTAAGATATTACTGCTAATAATGCAGACAGTCTCATTTAAGGAAGTACCAGTTCAGTGTGTTCTGGTGAACACAGTTATGGCAGTAAAGATGAGGCCCAAGAAAATCACTCATTCAAAGAAAAAAAAAAAACAACAACAAAAAAAACCCTCAAAATACCCTAATAGGAATGTTTCTTCTTTACTTTTTTTTTTTTTTCCTTCTATAGATGTATTACGGAGAAAATAAAGTAATAACATCCATATATTGGGAAAGTATGCAAGTCTACAGTATCTGTTTTGAATTCCTGTTTACCCTGCTTTAGAGCAAATGCAGATCAGTTTAATGAAGTAAAATGTCATGGCCATAAGACTAGTCTGTTACCGCCTTTAGCATTTCAGGTGTAAATGGCACATGCCTCCTTATGACACAACAAGGGACACACGTAGTATTTTTTTTCTGGAAATTGTATTCTTGATACAGTCCTATTGGTTTTACATCTAATAACTAGTCACTAGAACCACTGAAGAGTAGGGTTGTATGCCGGCTGGGCTAAGCAAAAGGTAAATAAGGATTTTGAGAATACTAGTGTTGCATTAATACAAGACAGCTGTGCTTAAGTGCCGTCACATGTGTTTCAGCCTTCCTCCTTTCTGGCCAGATCTCCAAGCACCTCTATGACCACTGTCACTTTATCAAATTCCATGTTACTGCACACTTACCCTTTCTTTAACCCCTTTTCCAGGTGTTCACTGTCAGAGGTAGGGCATTGTCAGAGGCAGGAATATAGAATAGACTGATGTTTCTTCTGAGGGCATGGATATCTCATGTTATTTTTTTTTTTATGTGTACCCTTTTCTCCCTATATGATTCATGCTGTTACAGCCATAGCCTCTTTCTATATAATGACTTCTGTTAAAGAGGCTACAGATAGTTACTTCAGATAAGGTTATTCCTTACACTCAAAGAATAAATGGGCAGTGTTAAATACCATTTTGTTGTACCTATTGGTTAATGTTGATGAGTAGCGAGTTTAAATAAACACTCTTCTTTTTGTGAAACATTTATTTCATTTATATAACACCTCAAGAACATTCCTCATTATACCTCAATGTTCTTTCAAGGTTTTAATTTACTGATCTACTATCCAAGTCACTCCCAAATGATTCAGACACTTCGAAAAATGTACTCACCCTGCTTAAAATGGAAACACTTCCCATGGACTGAAATAGAACAAAGCATGAACTGAAGGTTTTCCTCTGGCATCACTAATAGATGGGAAATACTTTGCAAATACACAGCAGTTTCTGAGAGGCTTATCTAAACATATACCTCATCATTGCATCTAATGGTGTTGCTCAGTTTCACCAGCATTTTTTTCACTGCTTTTTGTGCTGTCAGATAAGAATCATCAATTGTTTCACAGTCATACTTAAGATACTTTTCTCTTTTCTTTTTTTTTTATGAGGCCAAAGCCAAATCTGTTCTGTACTACCAGAAAATCAATCCAATATTTGCATATACTTTCTTCAGTAATAAGGTGTTTTCACCGGTGATGAAATACCCTGTAATATTTTGACTCTTTTTCTGAGCATCCTGCCTCATTTGGCCTTTTTTCTGTCCTTTGCCTCTTTCAAGTTCTTTTCATTCTAACTGAAAATAAATTCTCTTCAAAGGGTGTTTGGGCAACTCAGGGAAAAGGATCAGAGGAATCCTGAGAAATGGCTGTGCACTGAAAGTGCATACACAACTGTTAATGCCTGCAATACCCTTTCTCTAAAATGTAACAGTCCCTGACTATAAACATTTTTCTTACCTTGTAATGCATAATTTTTTGTGGAGGCAGGAGGTGTCTGCCATTCTTGATCAGCCAGCAAGGGTCAAACTGAAGATAACATATGCTGGGATTGAATGGTCATTCCTCAGTAGTGTCTCTTCATTTTTTCCTGGAAGGGCAGAAAGTTGAGAAGCCAGAAATGTTAATGCTCTTTGCTGCCCCAAAACAGCCAAAATACAGTCCTCTTCCTTGTTAGCAGAAAATTCAGATGAGTTCCCAGATTGACTCAGGGCAATAACCATGGAAATTCAAGATTTTCAGCTACAGGAGTTTTTTAAAACAGATTTATCTTCTAGCTCTGGAAACAGACATCTGAAACTTTTGGGTTTCTGTCATGCCCAGCAGTCACAAAGGATTTGTGAATTAGGCACGTTTATGATTGTTCAGTTGTGATATTATGGACAGGGCAGTTGTATTCAATCTCACAAAATCAGGTGGCCATTTAGAGACAAGTATTTTAGTCTATTTTGTCATGTTAATACGTACAGAAATCCATTGTCTACTAATTTATCATGGTGTTCAGAGCTGTTCTATAGTTCATGACAATTTACCTACCAAAGAAAGCATGCATGCTGCTTTCAATTTTTTAGTTCTCCCATGAGGGTGGTAAACCTATTTTGGGTAATAAGCTAGTAACAATAAGAGAGTTAAATCTGAAGGGTTTCTGGAGTTTTTGAAGAGATGCATTTCAGCTTGAACCACAACAATCACTTGTGGCATAAATGTACTAATGTGACACTTTCAGATTGTGTGGGTCATTTAAAAATTCTCCAAACCACCAAAACATTGCTATTTGAATAAACTGTTAAAAAAAAACAAACAAACAAAAAAAAAACCAGAAACCAAACACAAAAGCTTTGCATTTAAATGTCTTTTTTGAAGGATTAATTTGACAACTTAATTACTACCTTTCTGTAGAGATCTTTTAATCAGTGCTTCCCCCTTCATTTTGAAAAGTGTTTATGTTCATTTGCATGCTTTCTGAACAGCCTGACCACTGGTTGCAGCCATGCTTTCCTAGGAGAGCACAGTCTCAGGGTGACTTGAGCCAAGCCGTATGTTTTGGAGAAGGATTATGTAGTGATTTATTTGTCTAAATTTACCTTTCTCTCCTCAACTCTCTTTCCGTGGTTTTTTTTTTTTTTTATTTTTTGTGCTGGAAAGGGGATTTCTTATCACTTCATGCACCAGCTCCTTTCCTATAGCTGCCAGCTTTGATCTCAGGTGCTGGTTTTCCTCAGGGATTGATGCCCACAGGGAACCTGCATCAGCTGACTTTGTTTCCTTAACTGACTTACAATACAGCCCTCCTCTCCTGGACCAAAGACTCTGCCCTTTCTCACCTGCTGCTATCCATAGGCATAGTAAGAGATCTGCTTGACATAAACAAACGACTGTGGGGAGTTTCATCTCCCAGCCTAGCTATATTGCAGGTGGGCACAATCTGAAAGACACAAAAATAAATAGTGCTTTTTTTGCAGTAGCTCTTTGGTGTTTCCATATGAGTGCTTCTGGCTGTATTAAAGTTCACTGGATTTTGCAAACACAATCAGGTCTTGTTCCCCTAGACATTGCTGCTGTGCAGCAATTGTATGCTATATCGCATCACTCATTTGTCATTTACTGCCCGTACGTACCTAGGGAGCAGTAGATCTACTTGGTTCTCTGCAGAAAGATGTACCTAGATGGCTAGGTATGAGTCAGCTCTACAGCTGTGGGAGACCTCGTTTGACAGGTCTTGAATGCCATGCAACTACACCACTCTGTTATTGTGTTTAAGTTAGTATGTCCAGAGACAAATCTGCTTCTAGCTGATGTCTTGTAGTCTGTTAGCATCTTCTCACCCAGAGATCTTTGGAAAACAAGTCAAGGCTCAACCTGAGAAGCATCAAGTAAAGGTAACCCATAGTCATGTAAGCATGTTTTAAAAGATTTTTATTTTGTGTGTACATACTAGGAACAAGCAGAAAATGCACATTTGGAGATCCTGACATTCCAGAGCAAAAAAGTGCTTGATAAATAAATCCAGAAACAGCTGGACAAGAGGTAAGCTGTGGAAACAGGTGCTTTACAGAAAAGAAATGAATTTAGTTTCATTTATAAATCATTTTTTCTCCTTTTTTTTTTTCACTTCGATACTAGTGGTTCCTGACCATATCAATGGGCATGGAATTTTGTATTTAGTGTAATTTTTTCTATTCACAGAAATCAATTTTGCAACTCACAAAAATCAGTTTGAAAAAATCAATGACAGTGTCATGTTTGTTATGTAATAACAGAATCTCACAGGTTGCTACTTGCTTGCCAATTCCAGTATCACATACTGATAGTGTAAACATATTTTTTTCAACCACAACAAATATTTGTTTTCATTTCCATTCTATAACAAATATTATTTTAGCTTACTTAAATAAGAAGTAGATGAGATAAATTTTAAAATAGAAGCAAATTAATTTTTTTCATGTTTTTAATTTTAAAATGTTTTCTGTATTCTTCATATATTCCTATTGCTTGTGAACACCAATGGCACTTATACCTGCATTTCTGGGCAGTGAGGTTGCATTTTGCTATTGATATGGAAAATACCAGCTTTAGTTGGGCTTACCTTGAAAAAAAGATGAAGATTACTTTATCATATAAAAATAGAATTTGAAAAGCAGAAACTTAAAGTCCAAGTAGAATCTAGTAGACAATGCTATAATAATGGCTGGTTAAAAGTGACTGAATCACAGAATTACTGTGAAAACAGAACTACTGAAGCTGGAAGGCTCCTCTGGACACCATCTAGTTCAACTCCCCTGCCCACAGCAAGGCCAGGTAGAACAAATTGTTAAAGAAGGTGTCCAGTGCAATTCTGAATATCATTAAGGTTGGTGACTTCACAACCTCTCTGGGCAACCTGTGCCAGTGTTTGACCACTACCACTATTAAAAAAAAATAAACCTGATCATTAAGTGAAATTTCCTCTGTTTCAGTTTGTGCCTGTTGCCTCACTGGCACCACTGAGAGGAGCCTGTATCCATTGTCTTTTGTTCCCCACCAGGTATTTATATAAATGGGCAAGATTTCCCTGAGCATCTACTTCTCTAGGCTGAACAGCACAAGCTCTCTCAGCTGCTCCTTGTATGTCAAATGCTCCAAGACCATAACTGTCACCAAACTTGTTCCAGTATGTCCATGACTCTTGTAGTGGTTTCTCCAGAGTTAGACCCACGACTGCAGATATGTTTTACTGGTGCTGAGTAGAGGGGAAGGGTCACCTCCTTCAACTCTGCAGTCCAGGAGGCCTTCTTTCTTGCAAGGGCACATTGCTGGCTTTTGGTCATCTTCTTGCCCACAAGGACTTCCAGATTCTTTTCTGTAAAGCTGCTTTCCAGCTGGTTGGCCTTTGCTGTGTATACAGATGCAAAAGGCTATTTCTACTCAGGTCAGGACCCGGCCTTTTGGTTGTCTGACTTTCATCATATTCCCATCACCCCGTCTCTCCAGCATGTTGAAGCCCCTCTGAATGGCAGCACAACCATCTGTTCTATCAGCCACTCCTCCTGAGTTTGTATCATCACACTTGCTGAGAGCGCAGTCTATGCCATTGTCCCAGTCATTAATGAAGAGGTTAACAGTACTTGCCCAGGTATGAACCCTCATGACCAAACCTTAATAGTTTTGGAAATATCTTCCAGGATTATTTGCCCCATCATGGTCCAAGGGACTGAAGTGAGGCTGACCAGCATGTAGTTTAGTGGATCTTCTTTCTTGTCCTTGAAGGTAGAAGTCTTTGAATCCTCATGAACCTCCTTTGACTCCCACAAACTTTCAAAGATAATTAAGAGTGGCCTAACAATAACATCAGCCAACTCCATTAGCATTTATCTTGAATGAATCCTATCAAGATAAAAAACACATTTAGACTGTAAAAAAGGCACAACTTTCTAAAAGTATACAAAGAAGTCTTTCTTTTAGAAAAAGCTCTGGAAATGGAAACAAAACATGTTTTGAAAGAAGTTTAATTGAATCAGAGCTATTAATGCTAAAATAGGAGATATTATGTCATATTACTTTATGAAAATCATGTTTTCCCTTAAAATTTAAAATTTATTCACCCCATATACAAAAATAAAATGTACTTATATTGCAAAAACTGAAATTGTTTTAATTCTGGGTTAGTGTAGAGTGAATCTGCCTTCTTAGTGAGAGGTCTCTGACATTGATAGTACTGATATTGCAAGCAGTATGTGAACTTCTGATAACTTTTCCAATAGAATATTGGCTTTTGACCCAGAAGTGCCAAAGTGATTTTTGATTTTCTAAAAGAAATTCTTTCTTTACAGACTGTACTGCCATCATTCAGATCACCGGTAGTGTTCAAGTAAGAGCATTTGAAAAGAAGTGACTGGGAAAGAGAGGAGACCAAAATGGTAGTTGATACTGGTTTGTTCCTTTCAAGTGGAGTAAGGACATGTCTTTCAACTCCATATCTGTACCTCTGCCTGCTGCAGGTGTCCTGAGCCTTCTGCATCTATATAAGAGGTACAAATTCTTTTTATTTCCTGCATGAACTGCTACCCAGAATCCGTACCTGAAATAGAATGAACCACCTTGACAACAGTAGATCGATTCTAACACTGTTCTAGTCAATCTACTGTCATTCACTATCATTGGCTATTGTAAACTTTTCCCAGCAAAATGAGTCTTAATATGTTGAGTCACAGCAGACTGAAATTATCATATCTTATGTGGTAATTACTATAATTTATATGTGTTTGTTATTTTACAAGCACAGTTCATGTAAAGCTTTCTGCTCCCTGGGATGATGGGAGCCGGTAGTCTAGCACACAGGATTCTTTGCAGCTCTTATAGAGGAAAGGTTTGATACAGGGCTACGTAAAAGACTTCATGGACTTTTTAGTACCTGTACATGATCAATAGGATCTGATGCAGGAAACTGGGAAAAAAGGAATTGTCTCTGAATTACTTTAGTGGTTTAAAACATTTGAAATAATTACTGTCTCAAATACTGTTCTAAAACTTTTTTTCTCCAGCTGGGAGTAATTTTCTTCTTCCTTGCAGTACCACACTCAGAATTACTGCCACTGAACTTGGTAATTTTATGATATTGTAAAAATGGTATAATAAATACAAAAATCTTCCCAGAATTATATTGGTCTCGAGCCAGTCCAATGAAAGCACTTTTGGCTTCCTAAAAAAAAATACATGGATTGTCTACGTACCCAGAATCTTGGATATTTTCTAATGAATGATTTTCTGTGGAATCAAATGGCATCAGTTATCCTAGAACTGAAAAGACCCTGAAGGAATGGCTTTGAGAAAGCCTTCACAAATGAAGACTTGTACACTGGTGTTACAGCAGCCAACAAAAGGAAAAAATGTTCTTCTCAACATGTGGCAGCTATTCTCCTTACTGCTGGGCAAAAAGATAACTTTCACCAAATTACTCAGCCCTCCTTTCACTTTGATGCAATGTGTAGCTGCTGGTTGCTTTTGTTTCTTTCTACCATGTAGACAGATAATAAACTGCATTTTTTTGATCCTCTTTCTCCTTAGTATCTCAAACACTCAGCCTATCTATGAGTCATTATCCTCCAGTATCTCAGGGAAAGAAACCTTCTTGCTGCCCAGATCACTGTAAGTGATACACACCTTTGAAAAAAAATGAAAAAAAAAAAAAAATGCAATGCTTCCTAAAACAATTGCTTCTAAGAGTATGACAAAAGCCAGCCTTGTAATACTGACCTATAGGTAAGAATGATGCCATAACACCCACGACATTGGAAATCTGATGACAGACATGACCTCTCAGTAGTTCATAAATAGTGGAAAAACACTAGCCTAGCTGAGAAAACAATGCTATACAGTTCTGTATAGCATTTTAAAATATGGCATTGTCTCTATATACAATGTGCTGTGGTTTGTTTATAAAATAATTGTTCTGATCTCCTAAACTACGTAACAGCCATTAATATCAGATCACCTTATATTCAATGACAATTGCTTCTGAGTTATTGTCTTGTTCTCTGCTGAATGCCATCTCATTTAATGAGAAAGTATCACCTTATTAGAATGCACCTAGGAAAATGTCACTACTGGCCAGGGCACTTCTAAAATAGTTGAGACAAATTAATATTGTCAAACCCAAGAGAGATTATAAATTCCCCTTTAAGCTGCCTTTGTGTCTTCCAAGGACAACATACCCCCTGCAGATTCAGCTGATGCCTTAGGTACTTCACACTCATTCTGTAAAATGTTTTAAAATGTTTTTTTTTTCATATTTACTATTTCTTTACATATAAAAAAAATATAATTACAAGTTTGAAGTTGTTGTTATAGATAATAAATATAGATGTAAACAGCATTGTTAAGGGACAAAACTAATTTTAAGCAATTTTAGTTACATTTAGCTGATACATCTAGAAAACAGATCAGTTGAATTAGTCACCCTTCAGGTTCAGTTTCATTGCCAATAATATCTTTCTGAAAGTAACAGACCTTATAATATCGACTATTTATTTCATCTTAGATAAAATTATTTTCAAATGTAACATATAAAACTCTAAAAGAATGTTCATTTCAAGTTCAAGGCAGCTTTGAGGATTCCTGTACAAGGAATTCATCATGGATATAAACTACATTGTCCAAACACAGTTCCTGCAGAGAAACAACTCACAAAATTTCAGCTGCTTTATATCAGGCAGGTTTAACTCATAACACCTTAAGCATTTTCACAACTCACGTTTCTTCTTGCAGCTTCTCAAAGGCTCTGCAGATTAGATTAACAAGGATACCCTTCAGACACCATGTCTCACTCAGTGAACTCATCATGAAATGTGTTTGCTCTTTTCTCCCAGCTAAATGTCCCTTTGTGTCTTCCCACCAAACTTGCTACGAAAGAGTCTCCCCGTTTGTAGATGGAGCACCTGCTCAGTGTAGCCTGCCACTGTTTGGGAGTAGTTTTCTTGTGCATTATTTCTGACCCCATAAAAAGCTGGCCCATAAAAATGTGATTGTGTAAAAACAGATGAGGTCCAAAAAGATCCACATCATTAATAAGACTGTTGTATTTGTCTTCTGGATTTCTGGCCTTCAGTGTAAAGTCTGATCACACTACTAAAATTTTTTCCACAATAGTAAGATTTTGAAGTTTCTCTCTTCTATACCTTAGTTTTGCATCTGATTAAAATATTTGAAGAACTGGGGCTTCAAAAAGACCAGGATCCAGAACTGGTTATTTTAAAATAATAGATGTATTTATCCCAGTCTTGTCAGGGAATCTTTGAAGTCCAGAATGAATTAAGGAAAGCAAGGAAATGCATCTTAAAATCCTTCGTCTTAAATCTGTGACTCTTCGGGTCAATGAAGCAGACTTCTTCAGTGGCTATAGATTTGCGTCTATCTATCTTTTAGGCAATCTGAAGAAGCTGCTTTTAGACAGAAGGAAATTATACATTTTTGTCTATCTTTTAAGCAATCTGAAGAGGTTGCTTTTAGACAGAAGGATATTAATTTGTGTATGAAAAACAAAAAGATGTCTTCCTTTATGCCTAGCTACCCAAAGGAAACAACCTATCATCTTGTCAAAACCAATGAGAGAGATGTAGGAAATAAAAGAGATTTCTTAACACATTTATAAGAGACAGAAGTTCCTTTTTTAAGTGAAAGAACTCTGTCACACTATAAATTTAGTATGATGTCTGAGAAAACATTGACACTACGTTCTCTTTTATCCTCACCCACTTATTCTGCACTAGTAAAAATAATTTTATGTGGATTTCAGTTTTATACTGCTGAAAATATATTAACACATTCTGTGTTAGAATAAAATTACTTTGTATTGTTCAAAATCAAACAATAGATCATTAACTCAACCTTTTTTCCTTAAATTTCTAAAAGTTTTCTACATAAACTGACATATCTGTGTTACTTCCATCTTTATTCTCAGGCAGGGCGAAAGGAAAGATAGCTTTGACACAAAAACAGTAACCTAAGAGTCATCTGAATGGACCACAGATATTTCATCTTTTCATAGCTCTATGAACTTCAGTAAATCTTTTATGACCAAGTCTAGAAATCAAATTTTATTTTGAATTGGTTAGCTACAAAAAGAAGACAGAAGGGATCATAGCCTTATATTAAGTTCACTGAATTGAGCATACTGACTCAGTAGTTTATTATGCTGAAGACAGGAGAATAAATCTTTCACTTCCCTATAGCTTAAGTACCACTCCACCTTCAATTCTCTAGGTCTAAACACAAACGTATAATTAAATACCTAATGTCATTTCTGTCCAGGGAGACCTGTGTTAAATATTTCAGCTGTCCAAGCAAATTGGAAGCCCTGTCTCCCAAAAGAGTGTTTTAATCATTAGGCTCCATCAGGAAGATGAGCTGTGGAACCATCAATCCGTCTTTTTGATATTGTTCCGCTTTGCATAAGAAAACAAATATCTTCAAAAGAGATTGATTTTATTGCTCATATGTTAGAGCATTCATCCTCGAGGAAAGAATCAGAGTTCCAGTTCCTTCTTTCAGTAATATTTTGCTAATTTATGTTGGAAAGGGAAAGCTATGTTTCTCTCCACCTCTAGGTGTGAACTAACCAGTCTAAACAGTTTCTCATGGTCTTTGACTGAGTTAATATTTAATTACTCTGTGTAACTGGAATAACTTCAACACACAAAAAAAGGTGGGAAGACCAAAGTTGTTAGCAGTTACTAGCAGCTACAAGTACTTAGTATCTGGTTTTTCTCAATTAAAAATCAAGTCTAAGATTCTACAGATGGAGAATGGAATTCTGTGTCCTGAATACACTCTCTGCTTACTTGTTAGCTGAAAACCTTTCCAGGCACAGTCATCAGTTTTTAATTTTGCTATGTGACCTAATCTGCAAAGTGCTCTTGACAACTATTTTACCTAAGCAGTGTAGATAAGTTCTTAGCATAGTTATCTTGCCAAAGTACTCAAGGAAGGCAGACAGATCTGAAACAGTTTTAGACATGATCAGAAGGTCTCTAGGCACCTAAGAATATTTAAGGTTGGAAATTTACATCCCAGTGGACTTTAGTTACCTTAAGCCTAAGCATGAGGAGCTGGGATTCAATTGGGAATTTAAATGCCTGAAGTTATATTACTCAACTTTATGATCTAGCACTTCCATTTTCTGTAAATTTCTTCCATCCTAAGGTGTTCTATAAAAAAGGTAAAGCATAATTTCTCCAATGTGTAGGTATTGTTCAACCAAAAGTATTAAATTTACAACATTTAATGATCAGCTATGGAGCAAAATGCCAGCTCATACAGGTAATTAAAAAAAAACACCTGCTTCTATGATATAGCAGAATTTATTCAGTGGTATCAAAGAATGTTTTATCATTGCCAGAAAAAAAGCCCTGTAACAATAACAATGTTACAGTAATAGCTAAAGATTTTCCCTTATATTCACGGGCTCTGCAAACACTAACTAATCTATAATCAGCTATGACATAGTATAATATTACCATGTAGGGAATGGGATAAACTGTGGAAATAGAGGTTGCAGTCAGATTTTCCTCTTTGAAGTGGCTCAGTAGTTAATGTTTTATTTCAGTGTAGTGTCAAAATATTTCCAAGAGGGGAGGATGCATAAATTTAGAGGAGTCACTTGGTATCAAAAGCCCCAAGCGGTATTCAGTTTGTTCTAAAGAAAAAACAGCAAAATGCAGCATATCTGCATTAGTCAAGGGCATACGAGCAATAGGAAGTTAATACAAGAAACAGAAAACAGAACCTTTGCTTCAAATTCAAAATTAGGAATAAAGGAAACCTATGTCCAAAGGAGAAGGTGGCTGTTGGAGGATGGAGATGGGCATGGGAGTTTTGCTCTAGGTTTCAGCTGTGCCAGAAAGCTGCATCTTTCTTTGCTCAGTTTTGCAAGGAAGGCTTAATCTGAGCTGATGGAAAATGTCTTGACCAGATGAAGGATGTTCATCTTAACTGCCCTCAGTGTTGATGTCTTGCACCGCCATGAATACTGGCAACAGCTAATAAGGAAAATGGCTAGTATGTGACTGTTGAAGCAAAACAAGCTTATTACCTGGCATGTCACTATTTTCATTAGAGAAGATTTATGCTAACTGTAGAGACAACATCACTAGATTTATAGACCTAAAGTAACAAAAGGCAAAGTTGTCTTTACTCAACAAAAGCAGCATTATGGAGATTTATATCACAAAGCCACTTAATCAGTTTCTGATTAATAATTTTTTTAACAGCATAACTCATTCTATCATTTCATTCTAATATTTTCACTCTTTTTCTTTCTCTACTAAAAATACAATTCATTATAAAATGCTATCAAAGGTGACTGATATAATTGAAGATGAACCTCTTGAAAAGAAGTATAAAATTGTTTAGAAAAAAGATGCCAAGTTTCATACCTACAAACTAATGACTAATAATGACCAAAAATATTACTTTTAATTATCATCATCAAACAATATTTGACCACCCACTTTTGCTTCCTGAAGAAAAATACTGGGAATATATTTTTATAGGCATGAATAATTTTATTACCAGCAATATAACCTGTAGTTACAGAAGTTGTGCTATTATTAGGAGTAACAGAATGAAACGTTGAGACAAACTTCTTAGCAGTTAAATCTATTGTACTGTGCAATCATTTCTAGGAGCAAATTATTTTTGTGTTTATTTCACACTCCCTGCCCCACAAGTCATGCTGATTTCAAGACTGAAGCACTTCATGGAGTTTGACTTTAAATACAGATGATTGAAAAAAAAAAAACACATACACTTCAAACTAACCTTTCTGTGATTGCTTCTATTTTCTCCTTTTTGTGCAACACCTGCTTACCAGGAATTCTAAACCTCTGAATAAGAAGTCTGCCTGCTGTGGAAACAAATTACTCCTGTTATTTAATCTCATTTGCTAAACATTTACCCAGATGTTATAGTATTGTCAGATATAAGACAACATGCTACTTTTACTATGCCTTTTCAAAACAGATTTTGGCATAAGAAAGGGATTTCTCTACATACTCTACATTCTACAACTTCATTAATTATTTTTTTTTAAGAATACTGTAATACCATTTGTCCACGTATATTTTCCTTGAAAGTTTGGAACTGGTGACAATGCATTAGAGAGTCTTTCATGATCCCAGAAAGCATCTTTCTTGAACCAATTAAAAAGAAAACATCAGGAAAAAAGAAAAAAAAAGTTTGATGTGGGGAAGGAAGCACCAATGGTGATGATCAGTGGTGATTTCTTGGATTTGTTACCTACATGAGGCAATATATATGTATATGACATGTACCTATAACTGAATTTATTAAAAAACTGTAACAAATGTCTTGATTTTTTGCTCTTCCTTGTTCAACCCTCAGTTTGGCAGATGGTGATGAGCAAGCAATCCAGGAGCATCTCTAGTCTAGTTTCAGTGTTAATTTCACACAAAGGTGTGTGTGACCAGCAATAATTCTTTACACCCATTTGTTCTTCCTGGGTATGGGTAGATTACTTGGGAATGGACTGTCTTTATGAAATACCAAATACTTTAATTCATCCGGTCACCATGAGGGAGATAGGTAGGTAGGACTAGGATGTAATTAATGGTGAATTTTTAATAAATTATATTACACTTTTATATTTCAGAGATTCATCAGAGGAAAACCAGACATTTTTAAATTCATAGAAGTTACAAAAGGTTTTGTACATAAAATATCAAGAGGGACCCGAGGATAAGAGTGAAAAAGAAGATTATTGGAGAATTCACTACAGATACAGAATTAGAGTTATATGATACATTGCCTCTCTTCCTATGTTATTCCTTCACAGCTGAATTTCATAACTTAGAGGTTATATTCATTCTGTGATTTTTAATACACAATGTACTGATGCTTGTATGCCTTTAAATAAGCGCCTGTAAAGGAGTGCACATATGGGTCAGATGGTCAGCCCCAGCCTTCGATTGCTGTCAGTGGCCAGCAGGAAAATGCTCAATCAGATGGCAAAGAGTGATGTTTCCCATAGAATTTTCTCTGAGCCTTCTGTGATGTGTGGCTCAGAAGGCCCCTGGGCCAGAAATGGAAAGGACAGTGATTTTATTGATCTCTACCATACCTTCTTTTCATCACCTTCATCCTAGGTTGAACAATCCTAGTCATTCCTTTCACAGAGGTGACATACCTATCAGTAAAATATAGAATTCCTATAAGTATATTTTGGCTTGTGATGATTGCTTCATCCTTTTATGTCTTCATTGTATTGCTCCCTTATTATCACTCTAAATAAGTCCCTTATTACAATTTCTCTTTTATAATCCAAAGTTTTGTTTGAGTGCAGAGAGGCACACAAGATCTGCCTTTAGTTAAATGAGAAAGAGAGCTCTCAATCCATGATCTTTAGTAGTACATATTATGCTTAGTTCACATTCTATTCCTTTTTAGACGTAAGTTCTGCAAAGTGCTTGGATTATAAATTACTTATTCAGTCAGTAGTTTTCAGCACTCAACAATTACCTTTAGAATACTTTTCAATTTATAAGTCCTTAGACAGTCATGGTATATTGCATACTAATGTGTCGTGCTAATTAAAAATGCAAAAAAAAAGACCTAGCATATATATTAGTGTGTATTTTTCTCTATTAGAAACATAAAAGTGACATATATTAGAAAATCATTAGAAATTATATCTTTTCAAAGCTAACTTTTTGTAATATGATAATGATTTTGCTATTTTCAACCCTAATAAAGGGTGTGATACAATTTATCAAACTAAACATTCCCAAAGCATGGCTGGAGAAAAAAGCTGTAGGTGGTACATTTTCTGATTTTTGAAAGACAAAATTATTTTAGCCAATAGTACGTTGAAAATCTTTTATTATGAGTTGTTCCTGTAACTCTTAAGTAAGCTGTTATTTAATTTCAATTGCTTGTGAAATAAAGATCGAATAGCTTAAAATACTAATCTCTAATATGTGTACTTGTAGTTGCACATTGTGTATGCCAGTAAGAAGTTTCCATTTAAATTCATGCCCACATTCACTCTGGTGTGAAAAACAGACCTGTATATAACTCAGTGAAAAGGTAAAAGTGAACATTTTTATTCCCCAAATATAGAACTGTAGAGTTAAATCTTTTGTAAGATGCTAAGGGTTCCCTGTGTGCTTTCCTCTCCATGAGAGCAAAAACCATTCAGCATTGTACTCTTCTCCTTATCCAAAACTATACGTTTTAAATAAAGGTTTGTAAGCCACCTTTTTCACACAGAATTTTTTTTAGCACAGGGTTTCTGCTTCCCATATCACTGGTTTCCCAGGATTTTCAGGGTCCTACTGAGACTAAAAAAGTATCTCTTGTTGACCATTTAGAAAACATATGTACAAGAAAGCCAAGTCTAGACTAATGACTGAAGTTTAATACAGAATGTAGCCTGTTGGCCAGAAGAAGCTCTAAGAGAAGAAAGTGCTTATGAGTGAGGTGTCATACTCAGAAAAGTTCTGCTGCTGTCTATATGAGATAGAAGAGGATGAACATTTATAAGGAAAATAAAAAAAAAATCCTGTAGAATTTATATTTATGCAGAACTAAATGCCTGTCAGTTAAGGTCAAAACTTTGATAACTGGATTATAGGTGTATCTAACCAGGAATTCTGTCTTTTTATTGTATCTTCTGCCTTTGATCGTATCCTCCATTGAAATAATCTTGTAGTGTGATCTCCACTCTGTATTATGCTAGGGAAATGTGTGATATAAGGGATAAGAAGAAATTGATTACATTAAAAATCACACTGGACAAGAATTATGGATGTTCTAGTTCAAAACTGCTGAAACCTGTATCAGACTCGTCAAATGCAGTGCACTTAGTAGAGATAAAAATCTTTTTAATATTATTAAAACCAAATATTCCTGGGAATAATGAGATATTGCGAGCTATGTTTAACTTTCTAAATACCCACGAAGCTGAAGATGCAATATTATCTGGAA
Source organism: Pezoporus occidentalis (assembly GCF_034315485.1). Taxonomy (NCBI): domain Eukaryota; kingdom Metazoa; phylum Chordata; class Aves; order Psittaciformes; family Psittacidae; genus Pezoporus; species Pezoporus occidentalis. The sequence continues at coordinate 380,169 of NW_026913209.1, forward strand.
CCTACACCAAGACCTGGGTAGGGAGGTGAAGGAAATCGCACAGAAGCATTCTAGTTATTATTCATGTTAAAATTGCTTTAGGGTTAGGCAATACACTAAAAAAAGTAATCAGAAAAATACTCCGTTCAACAAAGAAAGTAATGCTTTAAAGTCAAAGAGTATTCAAATATCATAAGACTCGCCAGAATTCAAGCAGAACTATATCCAGAAGAGGAAATTAGCCAAGAACAGATCAGGCCATATGCAGTTGTCAGCTTTCCATTTTATAGACTTTTAAAAACGTATATGTGTGTGCAAATAACTGGCACTTACAATTTAATAGATGCTACAGCATATAAGGAAATTTTTGTTTGTTTGCAGGGAGAGGTTGGAATCTTTTGTCAAGTTTCTCAATGATATGTTCCTCTTCCACTCTCTGTATTACAAACGCTTCAGTGGAAATGGCATGCAAGAACTAAAAATAAATAGCTCAGCTTCCAGGAGTAAGGTTTTGAGGCTGGCATTTTGATATCTGTGAAATAATGTGTGTATATACAATGCAGTGAAGGGAGAGCTGTGGTTCTCAGGACTTCGAGCACACAGGCCTATCCTAAGGGATACATTCTGCCTGTTAATCCCCTTTCTCCTCAGTTCCTATCCATTTCCTACACACAGAATTGATGAGGTGGTGGAAATTAGTATAGATTTCCTCTTGAACCAGGCTTTCTTTCCAGTGCTTTGGAGATTCAAGCATGGCATGCCAGTGTAGAGAGCTGAGTGGCAAGCGCCTGCATTGTGCCAGACAGCCCAGTACCTTAGATACCTGAAGATTTTTGTTTGAAGTTTTCCCTCTTATTTCCTGTTCAATGATTTCTATTACAAAATTTGAAAGGTAACATAACATGACATAGAAGATGAAATTGCAAGTGATAGATCACCATAAAATGTTATCTGAAAACCAAAAAGTGTAATGGTCTTCTGCAAAATCAACAATATGGAAACAATGGCTTTCAGTATATAAAGGAGTCTTTTTTTAAGAGTTATAAAATTTGAAACTTTCACATCTTGTCAAACTTCACAAAGTCTGGGGTTGGTTCAAAGCCCCATTTAGTGGCCATCTATTTTTCCTTTTATTTCCTTTTCCATTATTTTTGATTACCAAGATTTGATGAATTGTCATCACAAAAACATAAGAACTGGCCACTTGAATCAAGTTGTTTTTCTGTCAAGAATGTCTCAGCAGTAGCTTTCATTCTTTCTTTGAAAGATTTCTCTTCAAGTCAGATGGAAATCATTATTTTATACAGAAGTACCTTACTGCTTTATAGCTCAATTTTCTAATGCTTCTAGAGAAAGGCAGAAAGACTTAGGAGTTGAAGGCACTTGGCACCCTCCAGGAGGCTCTCCACATAACAGAAGATTGAATCATTAGGTATGGTACTTTTTATAGTGCACATACAAAAAATATCGGCTTTGAGCTCTGTTTTGTGCATCTGTGCAAAGTTCCACCTTCTGGTAATACTTTTACAAGTGTTGTACTTGCTATACTGTAATGAAAGGTTGTTAGGCTGATTTTTAACCGGCTTCTGTAAATATTCTAAGAGACCTATCATTGCAAAATATAATCTTAAATATAGCTTCTTTAGGAGATTTTGCAAGGATAGGATTTAGTCTTTTATCTGATGAGGAGCCTCTATTTGAAGTAGAGTGAATATTGCTTATTTGTTTTTGTGTTTCCACATATACCTGTAAACTTTGTTACATTAGTAGTAGTAGTATTGTTGTTGTTACATGGATCAGAAGAACAATTAGCAAAGGAGAGTGGGAATGCTATGTATTCAGGTCACCTGCAATCCTGGCATACATGTAAAGTAAAATGGCAAAGTGAAGTGAAATTAGAGAAGATGCTGAATTGTGTCACCAGGTGGGAAAGTTACATCAAGACAAGCTGAGGTGTTAGGAATGAAGTGAGTGAAATGAGAGTTTCAGAGGCTAACAACAGAAAGGAAAGAGGTGCTTTCTAAGGAGAGCAATTACAGAAATCCTGTGTGTGCATTGCACAGTCTTATGTAGACTGCAATAGATAATGGCTGAAGATAAAAGGAGAGAAGTGAGAGCCTGAGGAGCAGTGGATAAGAAAGCCTCAACCACAGGAGCAGGAAGAACCTGGGGAGGGAAGGGAAGGATGATGCAGGCAGGGAAATCCATAAAAAGGCTCAGGCTCTTTTCCAGCAATGCTTACCTGCTATTAGGCAACCTACGCATGCCTTTCATAACTGTTCAAGAACTTGGTGCCCATAGCATTGCAGTTTTGCCTGCAGCATCCTTTACCTGCTAATTTGCATTTCCCAGATACATGCAGTACTGGTGCTTAGGGTCCTCTGGCAATTTCATTCTCTGATAAAGAACCTAAATTTGTCATGTTGGGAACCTTAATTTTTATTATTGTGATGCCATTGGACATTACTTCTTGTAAGGGGAACATAATCAGGGACCTTTGAAATGTGTGGAAGAGAAGCTAGAAAATAATGTACTGAAAGAAACTGAAATGAGTGAAACAACTAAAAATAAAAACAAGAGAGTATAATAATGACTGAATAATCTGTCAATTAATTTATGCAGACAAAATACTACCAAAAAGACCATGTATATCTATATACACCAAATAAGCTAGTTCATTTTTTTCTTCAATTAAAAATGTTAGAACATTTTTTCATTCCATTTTGTAATAAAATTTAGAAATTTTGAACTATCATATAGGAGATGTATTTAAAAATGTATTTTGGGAGAATAAATTCTATATATCTTTTGTAGAAATTGGAATACATAATGCTGACTTAAGAAACCGTCTCAAAATAGGTTCTGAAATAACTATTTCAAACCACTGCAGCTTCATTTTCATTTATTAAAAATAATGTCTGAAAAATAACTTCATCTTATTAGTTTTGTTCCCATTTCATATTTAAATATTCATTTGAATTATTAAAATAAAGTGAGTTAGGCAGGGAATATAGACTTCTTCTTTGTTACTTCTTTTCTTCAGTTTCCCATTTCCTAACGGAAGATGTGAATATACCACACAATGGTTGAGGCAAACTGGGTGTGGCTGAGAAGTGGTCATATTTAAAAGTAAACAGTGCAAGACTAGCTATTTTATTATGTCAGGTACATACTGAACAGCTTAAGTTCAGAGAGTGAAGGAAATCACTTCACCTTGCTTGCAGCAAGTGTCTGCAGAAACACCAATGTGTATGTCTGGAAGTTGCTGAATATGTGATATTTGGTATTTTATTTTCTGGAAACAGATATCCAATCAAAGAGGCGATAGTGCAGTATCTCTATTACTGTTCTATTTAGCTGCTGACTGACAAAAAGGAAGATTTTTTAAACTTTTTTTTTTATTTTTCATTATACCATGCATTGTTCTCATTAAGATTTCATGGGCTGGAAGCTGTAGAAATACATTTCTTGTTCAATAAATCCCATAAATTATATTGGGTCAGAACATCACACTATAAATCAAGAGATATTTCCTAAGTTGAAAATAGTATAAAAGGCTTTAATTTTTTGCCATCCTAGATTTTTCATTATTTATTCATATTACATCAAGCTGCAGCTATAATCGTACATTATACCAAAACACTAGGACCATTTGGGAGAACAAAAATAAGCACAGAATATAATTGGAATAGACCTACTGAGTAGCTTTACCTCAGGTGAGCAAAGTTTCCATGCTTCAAAAATAATTCTTTATTCTCAGTTCTTACCTGGGACTCTGTAAACACTGGAGAAAAGAAACATGTGAAGATAATTCAATCTTCTTTCACCTTTTGATATTTTTTTTCTTCTTTTACTGTGCTCTAATTCATGAGTTACGAATTCAGTGTAATAAATTAAACAGAAGGCCATATTCAAACATGTAACCTCTTCCTAAAACAAATGAGGTAATTCAATTGGATTAATTTGTTTTATGAATTTGATTTTTTTTTTTTTTGGTGCAGTATAACAAAATATATAAAACTGCATTCAATTAGATTATGTTCCATTAGATCAATTAAGTGAACATAACTCAATAATAACACGACAGAATAAAGATAAATACTGAAAAGTGATGAGCTTTTGCTTTTCCAATTTCATGAAGAGGTGAAAATTTATATGAAAAAGAGCATAGTTTGTATTAGGCAAAATTGCCTTTTTTGGATTGTCAGTTTACTACACGGAGGCAAAGACATGTAAAGATATTTTTTGTGTGAGTCTTATGGATTGATTTGTGCTGGAGAGAGCAATAAAAAGGAATGTCTCAATATATGATGTCCCACAGGCACATATACAGTGCCGTAATCTCACTATATCTATTAATGGTCAAAATCCTAATTGTGCTAATGAATTCTCTTTTTTAAAGAATTACTTTTAGAGAAATAATTGCTTCTCTCTGTTGTCTCTACAAGTTCAGGAGCTTCATTTTAGACAAATATATGAACTCTATACTGCTAGCTTTATATTGGGCAACCATGGCGATAATGTGTCATTTCAGCACTCAGAATCTTTAGTCTGTAATACTGAGGTGGAAAATCTCTAAGAAATAGTTCTGTAGGTTTTTTCCCATTTTAGTTCCTGGCAGTGTCACTTCTTTTCAGAGATAACATTGAAGCGTGTTTCTCAAAATTACTCTTTGCATTCTGTATTTCTGGAAATTGAGCTGAAAAAGCTGGAATCAAAGGCTTTTACAAAGAAAATAAGTTTCTACTTCAGTATTAGAAATGGTTAAATGTTTGATGACTTTTTCCCTATGTACCCGTGAAATTACTACTCCTTAGCTCTTAAGAAACTACCCACATCTCCTCTACAAACAAAACAGCATGATGGATATCAGTCTACACAAATCATGTGGTCTGAACTATGTAACCCTCTAATCAATGACATACCTCACTAAGTGGGGTACATATTTTGTTTGTATGCCTGCTTTGGTAAGCTGATGATTCAGAAAGTTGACAAGGAAATATTAATTCCAGGTTAACCGTATGATGATAAAACACTGGACTTCATGCATCACAATAGCATGTGAATATAAGTGCCTACATCTTCTTGTTTTAGTTCCACCATCTTAAATGCTTTCTTGCTTATTCTTTTCAACTCAGTAGATCAGAATATCAAAGACTGAAATTTTTGAACTTGCATTTGACATTTCCCACCATGTAGACTTGATTCCTTCTGTTTACCAGTGTCAACCAGGATTCAGTCTCATGCTGAGCAGATGCTTTACTAATGCTTTGCACAGTGGTTAATCAAATATTTATGCAGCACATGAAGGAAATATACTTACATTTCACTGCAGATGATTGAATAAGTTCTATACCATTTTCCCAGTGAACAGAGTCATGTCCAAACACTTTCAATTATTCATGTCCTAATTTGCAAATATTGCAAAGAGTTCTTATCTGGTAATGCAAGCTAGTCCTGTAGCTGAGGAGAAAGAATGAAATAATTCTTTTCATGAAACAACTCTTTTCATATAATAAAGAATGGTTCTGTTCTCTCAATAGTGTAGGCTCAGTGCATGCTCCTGACTGATTTAGAAATCAATGTTGATCCATAAACATATATAATTTTTCTTTCCTTCATTACAGCTGAAACATTCTGATACTTTGTATGCTCTTATGTTTTGAAAAGTATAGGTGGTTTATTCTTAAATAAGATGGAAAAATCTTGGGAAAATAATATATAAAAAAAACAATGTAGGCAATATCTTGCCTATGCCCTCTAAAGTATGAATAAAAGCAACTGAAGAATTTGAAATTGACAGGAAATCTTAAGTCCTGATTTGGCTGATTTCTTGTCTAAGTAGTCCTTACTCATACAAATAGTTCCATTTAAATTTCTCTGGATTAGGCACCAATACATAATGTACACTTTATTACTTTAAATTTGTGTTCTTTTCATTGTGACAGGTAGAATGCTTTGATTCCTAAGCAATGCATGAAACATTAAAGATGGAATTCTACACAGAATTAAGATGTGCAGTTAATTGATGCAGAGTATTATGTGCGTAAGCAAAATAGAATTTTTTTTTAAAAAGGGAAAAAAGTATTACTTCTTAAATCTGAGCTGGCATAAAGCTGTGAGGAACTACAAACATGCTTGACGAGAGAATTAAAAGGCACTATGATCTTGAGAAACTGTAGAAGCTATTAGGAAAAAAAGTGCAAGTCACTAAGGAGAAACACCAGGTTTACGTACATGTAGGGACAAAAATGGGAATTATACATCTGGGCAACCAAACTGCGAAAACAAGTCTGAAGATGAAGATGAATCCAAACTTATCATGACTGTGTAGCATTACATTGTGGTAAAGTGGCATAGGAGTACTGTCCATGTGTCAAGCAGTCTTTCTACTCAAGGTCTTCTGATAAGTCTTCAGTTAGAATACTTTGTACAGATTTGGTGCTGTGTTTGAGGAAACGAGCCACTGAGAGAGCCTTGAGAGGACAATAAGAAGAACCAACACTGACCTGATCTATAAGACAGACTGAAGAAGTTGTAATTTAAGGAGGAGAGCCTGGTGACTAAAGTTTCAACTATGTAAAAAAACTGTGAGGGAAAGGGGGAAACCCAGCTATGACAGTAAAGGATTTCATCTGTAGCAAGTGAGGTTCATAGCAAACATCAGGAAGACTTTCTGAAATTGAATATAATGAATGCTAGGAAATGTGGAAACAGAAAGTTTTAGGAACAACTTTGATTAACTCCTGTCAAGAAATGAATTATGGAGCACTAATCCCACCTTTGGCAAGAAGATGTAGCGTATCTGACCAGACATCCTCTCTGCATCTCATTCTGTGATTGCATCCAATAGTCTTACCTTACTGAGCACCTTTTTTTTTTTTTTCTGTTCTTCTCCTTTCCTTCCTACATACAAAGATCAACAGTGAGATTCCTGGAGCTTTGATTTTCACAAAACAGCATGATAAATTGTCAGCCTTTTGAAGTGGTTTATAATGCAATATTTTTTTTTCCTGATTAAAGAAAGGCTTTTAGACAGCTTAAAGATGATAATAATTAATACTGCTGAAGAAATGAGAGAAAAGAATGCCTAACTGGATCTCTGCTTTAGCACCTGCATGATCAATGCTTCAGAATAGAAAATATTCAGAAAATTCTAATGAAGTGTTTTGATACAATTATATATTACTATCTATAGCAATGATGATGGTACAGTATAAACAAAAAAGTTATAATACAATAATTAGTGAGTTTACAGGCTTAAATCACTTGTACACTGTCACTTGTCTGTGTTCCTTCAGAGAAAATACAATTTTACTTACTGCATGAAAATTAAAAAAAGACCCTCTATTGCTATGCCTGGGAGCTTCATCTTGCATTTCAAAATGTATCATTATACACATTTTTTTGTCACTTTACACAGATGAAGAAAGTCAACTTGAAATCTGCTAATCAGATTTATAGTAATTGTAGTAGCTACGGTATTTTCTTATTGTACTAAAAACATATGAAAATTTTAAAGTAGTTTTTATTACAAATGAAATATTTCCTGAAGAATATAACATGCATTTCCATTGCAAACCTTGTCAAGACTATCTTGCTTTTAGTTCTATCATAAAATACTAATTTCTTTGAAGTACACAATGTTTTTTATCTTATATTTGAAATAGTTAAAATATTGTACAAAGGAATAAAGAAAGGTATCAACATCACGTATGAGTTATTTTCTGGTTAAAAGATACTTCTTATTGTAAAAAGCCCTGTACCTTAGGAGTTTTGCCTTGCATAGTGAGGTCTTTTGTCTCATTTATTTTCTTAGATATTCCACATAGATAAAACCATTGCTGTAATAAAGAAGGCATAACAAGAACTGAGAAAATGCAAACAGATAGACAAAAGGTTTGCAAGGGAATAAGACATTGATGTAAAACAATTAAGATTTCTGTGAAATTATTTTTTCCCAATTAAGAAATTATGCTCAAATTCACAGCAGTCTTGGCCTATACTGAGTAAATGTAACTTCAGGCCCTAATTCGAGTCCAAATTCTTCTTACGTTCCTTTTCATCTTCACTTCAGTTAGTCCTTATTATGGAGCTGAAGTGACCTCAGACTATAGGATAATTGTTTTGAAACTTAGAGCTAAACCAGGCAAGTTAACTCTGACATTGTTACAAAACAATGAAGACCACTATAAATTTATCTTGCATATTCTCATTGGCCATTTTAGCTTACTTATTTAGTAAATGGCATAGATGCAGACAATAGCCAGGTATGAAAATTAAACCTACAACCATAGTGACAATTTCCAAGAGAATTTAATTTCCCACTCCCCAGCCCCAGCATTTAAGAATTCAATATCTAAGGACATCCTGCTCCAGTACAAGAATATGACAAGTAAAATGTTTCAATTCCTAGGAATTTCCAGGGAAAGGACAGCTTTAGAAAAGCTAGAGTTATTTTATTTTCTTTCTCTAAATCAGCCTTTCTTGAGAAATCTCTACTTGTTTAGAAAGACTAAAAAGTGGACACACTAATTAGAAGAGCTTATGTTAGAGTCATCAGGGCCAGATTCTTGTTGAGCTTTTCTGTGCTGTAAAGTAGAGAGCTGCAAGGTGATAATCTTATAGAATGGACATGATGTTAAACCTAGAATAAGCATGATGTTAAACCTAGAATAGGCATGATGTTAAACCTAGAATAGGCATGATGTTAAAGGGCAGTGGCTCTAAACACCAGGTTCCTAAAAAATAGTACAGATTTTTTCTGTTCCTACTCTTAAGTTCTGTGAAGAAGTCTAACAGTTTCTTTTGAACAAGTGTTATAACATGGATTTGTGGCTGATGGGAGGCAAACATTGATCCCATGGCACTTTATGTCCAGAGTTCAAAGAAAGGGTGTTTTCTGGCACTTGCATTATCACCTTTATCCTGGAAACAAATATTCCTTTGCTGAGTTCTTCAGCCTAGTGTTGTACACACCACAGGAAGCCATAGACCCTACATATATGGCTGCTTCTCAGTGCACAATTAAATATATTTGCTTATTCTACTTGTAATGACGCTGAAGCAGTTTAGTAGGTAAACAGTTTAAATTTTTATTCAGCCTTTTTGACCATATCATTTAGACCTGGCAAATATATGCAAGCATCCTTTTGTTTAAAGATGTATATAAATTTAAGATTATTTCAGGAATCAACCCAGCCATAACACCACAATACTAATAGATATTATTTCTATATACTAATTAAAATGTGGCTTTATCCCAAGATGCAGGACTTCCAATCTTAAAGAAATCTTTATTAGCTAATGTGTTTCCTGTATGCAGCCGCTCATTTCTTACCGGTCCTAGAATGCCATTTGCATTCAAGAGATCCTGAGATTAGGTGAGGTATTATATTTCAATCTTTTGATGTCACCTGGTTATTTTTTATGGGAGTAGGTTAGGAATCATTAACAGAGAGGAGGAGGTGGTGTTGAGACAGTGCATATGTATCAGGAATGTCTTCAACCAGGTAGCTGGAACTGGTTAAGAAGGTGGAATCACAGCCTCAGCTCTTTCAGGTGCACAGCAAGACAAGCCTTCTTTCACTGTGAGTAATGAGTCTGTTAGCCATTCAAAGCGGAAGACCAACATTTGTGAAAACTACAGTCCTGTTTAGAAATGCAAATGTACTGCAGTGAATATGCCAAGTTACTAGCAACAGAGTCCAAGTGATTTATAGGCAAATTAATGGACCAACTTGAATTCATGGGGCATAGATTAATTCTATATCGAAAGTATTTCTCAGTTTAAATTGCCAGTGATATAGAAGCCTAAGTGTCCGCAAAATTTTTCAAGACAAAAAGTGTTCGGCAAAACTGGAAAGAATAATTAAAGAAATGTTGAAATTTTGCCGAGTTTCAGCTAAATTTCTGGAAAATCTTTCACCTGCCTCCAAAAGCAGCAACTCGTATCTGTGCAGAGGTATAATGCAGTTTTTCCTTGTTGGTATTTATCAATGTGCATGTGCAAAATGGGGATGCTTCCTTCCTTTCTTTTACAATTGTAAGTCTACAACACTTCCAACACTGACAGGATTTCTGCATATTTGCTGATATTCAGCAACAAAATTACATTAATTCTGATCTATGTTGTTAATTTGGAAACTGCCCACAGTTCAGTGGTCAGCTCTTATTCAATGCATCTTTGAGGAAAAATAAGTTTTGGGTTACCCAATTGCAGATATTAATTAAAAATTTCTTGTTTAATTGGTCTCAATCATAATGGCATTGCCTACTAGACCTAAATACCTGTACTGCAAGCCTGGACAAAATAAATAAATAAATAAAACCATAAATAGATTTTAATATGGTATTAAACATGTATTAAAACCACCCTTTGAAAGTTTTTAGTCTTACTTTGTACAGTGACATATACACAAACCCTTCTGTCAGCACAACTGAAAATAATGCATCACTAAAATCAATTCCTCTGAGCTTTGTATATAACTTATGACATTTTCCCTCTTCAGTTCCAGCGTCATATAATATACAAACTGCCCTGATTCTACCCTTGGCCTCTGAAATCTCTACAGGAAATACAACCACTGATACAGTGAGCCCTTCTTGTTACTATTCTCTTTTCATAGAATCTCAGTTTGACAAATGGGTAGATTTTGTTTTGGTCACATTTCTGAAAATCAGCTTTTTAGTGCAATATAGTTAATTTCTACTGCTTTTTTCTTTTGTACTTTTTCTGATTAGCTCTTAGTATTTGGTGTTGGTGTTGGTGAAGTGTACTTATATCAGGACCAAATCTTATTTGGATAGACCTTCCTATTCTGCCTCAGAGGTGTAAAAAAAACTTTTGAAAGGATTAAGGAATCATATATTATTTCACCATTCTATAGAAACCAGTGTGTTAGCACATCCGTGATCTCTCTGAGGATTCAGTATTTATTCAATCACTACTTCCTTGGTTCGTTCTGACCTTTCACTTTATTTTTCCCAGTGCTTTCAGTTGTACCTATGCACATCCTGGCATGCAAAGCCTCCCTAGCCCAGATTAATTTTCCTTGTTATATGTTAGCCTCCTGCTCTGATTTCTGCCACATACAGCTAAGCTGTCTAAAGAGACGTGCTCTCCCAGTTGTGCTGTCTGGGATGGAGCCTGTTTTGTTTTCTTTAGTAATACCTCCCCTGTCCCTGACCACTATCATTATAGACTCAGCAATCTGGGAGCCTTTTGCAGTTCCACTTGTGTATGTTATGGCTCGAGCCATGGGGCAAGTCCCACTCCTCCCTTTCCCAGCAAACTTCTTACTCAGTGAACGTGTTTCTATGGAGATTAAATTTGTTGGTGTTTTCCAAAAAGGATAATATTTACACAGAAAAAGGACTGATATCCTAGTGTGTGCAGCCCAGCAGGTAAGAAGTTGTGTAATACTTAACACTTTCATCAAAAGCAGTTCATCATGACTTTGAAGTAGTTATTTGGAATTAATGCAGCCTTTACTTGATTTCTTTCTTTGCATCATTTCTGACAAGGCCTGATTTCTTCCTGAATAATGCCAGTGACAACACTTACACTGAAACAGACAACAAAAAAAACCCTCCTGTCTCATGTGATTTTATTTATAATTGCATTGTTCTGATCTCGCACAGCTCCAGAGATCTTTCTGCAGCAACTTCTCACAACTTCACAATTTTCTCAGCAGTCCAAGCCAAGGTATACAAGTAGGACATAACAATTTGGGCTTTGAACCCTTGGACTAAGACACCTAAGCCTCAGTGGAGGCAGAAAGGTTACAGGGACAAAGGGTTACAGTGAGCTTCTAGCCTCTTGTATAACAAGATCTATGAATTTGGAATGAAACCCCACTAAGAATGGCTCCATCTTGGCATGTGAAATAATTCATTGGAAGCATGGTAAATAAGATGTGCCCATCTTTTTTAAATTCTCTTCTTGCTGGGGAAATTCTTGACCTTTTAGCACTAGTAAACTCATTTTCATCTTCTGAATAGTCTCTGAGTTATTTGATGTATTTTACAATGAAGAAGTGAAGTTGTCTGGAATGTCACTAACCTGAAATATGATTGACCAATACCCAGGAAAATAAAATTTCTTGTTTAGTACTGTGGAAGTCAACCTGGCTTCTTACAGCAGTGGAGTTCTCCTTAGTAACTACCCACATAAAAGCAAATATTGCTAATGATTCTTGTTTGGCTCTAACTGACAGTTTTCTAGAGGGAGATTAAAATCCAGGTTACTGACCACTTTTGTCGGCTTGCCCCTCTGATAGAGGCTTGCAGGGACTTCAGATGGTCCTGTATGCCCACTGTTTTCAGCCTGGTTCACAGCTGAATTAAATACCTCTCCCAGGAGTGGCCAGAGAGACTGTGGGCTGCAAGAATCCCACCATTGAGTTTTCAATTACCTTCACGAATCTCTAAGAAGCCTAATTTAAATTGTTTGTCCCATACCCATCCAACCTCTTTTACCTCAGAGAATTAATGTGATAGGCTTCTGAAAGCAATTCACTAATGATTGTAAAGTCTCTAGAAGCCAGAATTTGAAGGGCTGAATTTTTTATGTGTATAGTGGAGAAGTCAAGGTAAATAATACACATTTTCAGATAGCCCTACTATACATTTACTATTAGATGTTATTCACTTTGGAAAGGAAATGCCTTTCTTCTAAGCACATAAATAATTATAGGAGGTAAATATTAGCTGTTATTCTTTGTGAAATTTGAGGTATGGTTTCTCTTTGTCTGAAAAACATTATTCAATTCCTTGCAAAATATTTTTCAAAAGTCAAAAGCTTTTTATCAAAAAAAAGTAGTGAGTGTTTGAATAAGGAAGAGGAACAGAGAGATGCAAGCTGTAGCACAGCATCTCATTCTCTGAATGATGGCAAAGCATTGCTACTCTGTGTGTGTCTATGTGAAGGCACGTGCATAAATCACTTGCTCAGGTGAAAAGCTTACATTAGCAGTGGTTGTACCAGCTCAGCCACAAAAATCAGAGGCTGACACAAAATGGCAAATATATTGCAGCATAAAAGGTCACTTCAAAAATTTCTGACAGTCTGTAACAGTAGAAAGTCAAAAATCAACAGCACATTGCCCTATTTAGTTCAGCCATGCTACTACACTCTCTCTATGGACTCATTATCTAAAATAATTGCATGCTCTTTTGAAATCAGACAGTCATTCAAAGATCGTATTTCCCATTTTAGTAAGAAATGAATCAAGCATAGCAAACAGCTTATTTTATTCCAGCAGTCCTTTTAACATGCAAATAGTAGAGTCTTTCAATCAACACACTTCTGTTTACGCCAATAAAGATAATGCAGGAAAAATTGATAATTGTCCAGTTTAGGAATTGTGTGCTTAAAACTTGCCTGTGTTTTCACCTATGTAATAATAAAAGATCTAATAAAAGGCTTTTTTTCAATAACTGTCCTCCTATTTCTTCCGGGTGTCTAAAAGAGTAACAGAATCTTTACTGACTACTGATGTGCCGATCTCCCTATCCTGTCATATATGAATTTCAGCCACACAAAGCTCTTTTTCCTAATTGCCTTGTTTTGGAAAACCTTAAAATATTTTAAGAGAAAATGCAGTGAAGAGCAAATAGACTGTGAAAAAAGTCTTGTGGATCATAGCTGAAAGAGAAGAAAATATAGAATATCTTTCCACAGCTCACCACAATACTTCATAAATCTAATAAAATCTGTTCCACAAAATATAGAGATTCCTAGAAGGCACTTTCTTTCTCTCTCAATTTCAAAAGCTGCTCTTGACAACTCTTTAGACTAAGGATTTCTTGGAATCTATTTTCTCGTCCTTGTGTTACTAGCCCATCCTATTTCGAAACACACAGACTCTGCACCTCACAGAGACCTTTATAAATGCATCATACTGCCTCTACAAAGACATTTTGAGAACCATGTTCAAAAGGATGTCAATGTCAAGGGACCTACAAGTCATGATCTTGGCCAAACCTTAAACCAGGTTTCGTCAGCAATATGACATCACACAATACATGGAATTTTAGTAGTGAGGTTTGCTGAAAGCTTTACCATGAATTTAACCATATTTCTTAATATTTGAGAAATATGTGCATCTGGAACAGTCACAAGAGATATCAAGACTAAATGGAGAAAGAGTATTTTATGCAAATGGGACATTAATGTTACTTTAAACATTTAGAAGCAAACATATTGAATTTGTGTGAATTTATATGCAGTTTTCTTTAATAGGGTATATCATAATAGAACATTAGGCAACTCTGAATATGTTTATGGAGAGACCTTAAAATAACTATACGTTTTATATATATATATATATTTATATAATGATTCGGAGAAAACTCCAGGAACAAACTTGCCAGCAAAGTTTTCAAGCTGACAAGCAGGTATTCTTTATTGAACACGGGGGATAGCTCCTCCTAACGTGTGTCCCCATATTGCGACACAGGCAGCCCTTATATTGTCCCTGGGCATACATACATATTCATGAGGCTACATATGGATTACATCATTTTCCAGAACATTCCCTGCATGCGTACAGAATTGTGGTGGTGGTCTCTGAGGGTTGTTTACTTCTTCCAACAATCTTCATCACTTCTGGCAGCCTTTGAAACATGCGCAGTAGATGCTTATACCAGCTTAATTGGTTCGTTAGCACCAGAGACATAATAATCCTCCTGTCCTCCTACTTATCAGTTGGTTTAACTGTAGCGCATCCTGGACACCTGCCATTCCCACATGCTCCTTATCCCTGTGTCCTGTTCTTCTAGACTGTTTTTTTTTTAAATTATGTCACATAACGATTTATCTTGTACAAGAATTCTCAGTATGTTCTCTAGCTTCACTCTATTTTTTTTTCTGTGTATCATGCACCTCAGTAATTTTCCATTGCTACTGTTACAAAGCCATCAAAATTAACATTACTTAAAACTGATTCTAAAGGTTTATATATTCCATTTTGTAATTTTGTCCCCCCCCTTGTCTCAAATCCCCCCTTTTTCCACCCTTTTGCAAATTCTTTTGCAACACTTTATATACTATCATTGCCATCTAAAGTTTTTTTGAAATAATTTCCAATATTCCTGCAACCAGTTGTCTCAACCAGGAGAGATTAGGTAACCATGAATTTAACTTTTTCCATATTTCTTCAAAACCCTAGGGGGTGTCATCCATCGCCATTTCATGAAATATCTTAGTTTGTTTCCAAATTTCCTCCAGATCTGTTTCAATTCTGCCACTTTGGTCTATATAGGAACAACTTTCATTGATTATGGAACAAACCCCTCCTTGTGATGCCAGTAACA
This sequence comes from Pezoporus occidentalis, assembly GCF_034315485.1. Taxonomy (NCBI): domain Eukaryota; kingdom Metazoa; phylum Chordata; class Aves; order Psittaciformes; family Psittacidae; genus Pezoporus; species Pezoporus occidentalis. Next base: position 395,466 of record NW_026913209.1, read on the forward strand.
TGTCTAGAGCCATTCGGTTTTGTAATATCACCTTAGATAGGCTAGTTATCTCTTGTTGTTCTGTCTGAATTATTTCAATAGTTTTACTTTCCATGTCCTCTATGGTTGCTGAGATATTTACAATTGCCTTCTCTAATTAACTTTCTTCCAAAGATGGAATTAACCCTCTTACAAAACTATGAAATGCAGTGTACCATTCAATAATAGGGTTAAACTCTTGCTTAATCTGTTTAGCAAGACTTCTAATCCAGGTCCCGGAATGATACCTGCTGATAACAGTAAAATTGGGTATTACAGAACCTAAGGTGCATTCCCCATTCCAGTTGGGGGGTAAAGTCTTATAAGCATTTTCTCCACATAAACAAGACCATCCTTTCCCTTTAGGAGCGGGCCACCACTGAACTATGATACCATCTATATTAATAGTATGATTGCAATTTGAATGGTGACCTACATCTGTGGCATTTAAACAAACATGATCTCCTACCCTGTTTTCTGATGTAATATAACTTTGTGCTCAGGTATAATATTTATTACCTGGATTAGGATTAACTATCCAAAATTTTAACCTTTCTCTCGGACGCAGCTTGCTAGTGTTCACCCACAAATTTGTCCATGAGATAGTGTTAGGAATTGAAATGCCAGTTAATGGAAGGTCCGGATTTTCTCCTGATTTAGGCAACTGTGCACACACGCAACAGTCACTATGATTAAAAGCATTAGTAACATTCTGCACTAATTTCAGGTATAAATTCTGGTCCCAGGCTTGTGAGCCAGTTATCATATGAGTCCTGGAGTTTTCTCCGAATCAATAACTAGCAATTTATGGTTATTGTGAGTTACATTTGGATTCAGAGACTAGATGCATTTCAGTGCATTTCATCAGTTAAGATCATTTTTATAAGAACTGAAGAGGAAATAGCTGACATTTTTTTTACAAGCAAGACTGTTTAGAAAACAGAAACCTATTGTTAAGTTATAGAACGAATGAGACTTTTAAAGACATTGTGTAGCTGCAGAAATACTGATAAAGTCATTGGAGGTCAGAAAATCTTGGCTTGATCCTCTGCTACTAAATCATCTTACTTTAAACCTAACGAGAAAAGTCTTCATTTTTAGAATCATAGAATAGTTAGGTTTGCAATGGACTTTATGGTCATCTAGTTCCAAACCCCCTAACACAGGCAGGGATACTTTCCACTAGACAGGTTGTCCAGGCCCTGTCCAAGAAGGGCTTACAAAGATGCTGGGGAAGCACTTTTCATTAGGGACTGTAGTGGTAGGACAAGCGGTAATGGGTTCAGACTTAAACAGGGGAAGTTTAGGTTGGATATGAGGAAAAAGTTCTTTACTGTGAGGGTGGTGAGGTACTGGAATTATTTGCCCAAGGAAGTTGTACGTTCTCCATCCCTGTCAGTGTTCAAGGCCAAGTTGGTCAGAGGTTAGGTGAGATGGTTTAGTGGGAGGTGTCCCTGCAGGGGGGTTGGAACTGAATGATCTTAAGGTCTTTTCCAACCCAAACTATTCTATGATTCTATGATTCTACGGCCTTGAACGCTGCCAGGGATGGAGCATTCACAGCTTCCCTGGGCAACCCATTCCAATGCCTCGCCACCCTAACAGGAAAGAATTTCTTCCTAATATCCAACCTAATTCTCTGTTTCAGATTGAATGCATTACCCCTTGTCCTATCACTACAGTCCCTAATGAAGTGTCCATCCTCAGCACCCTTATAGGCCCCTTTCAGATACTGGAAGGCTGCTATGAGGTCTCCACACAGCCTTCTCTTCTCCAGGCTGAACAGCCCCAGCTTTCTCAGCCTATCTTCGTACGGGAGGTGCTCCAGTCCCCTGATCATCCTTGTGGCCCTCATCTGGACTTTTTCCTATGGTTCCATGTACTTTTATGTGGAGGACACCAGAACTGTACACAATACTCCAAGTGGGGTCTCTTGATACAGTAGTACAAAGTTGTCTTGGATTCTAGTCATTTTGTAGACAAGTTCTGAATACAATGAACAGATTCCTGGGTTTATAAATGGAAATTTTATTCTTGCAAAATAAACCAGAGTTCTCATGTGTTTTGCTTTGTGATTTGTTCTTTCTGAGAATTAATTAAAATGTTGAAATAAATAAATCTTAGGCTTTCTCTTGAGGCTTTCTCTTTTTGGCATTTGAATTGCTAACCTCTCTGATGCTGCACACATAAAAAACAATCCTTTTTTTTCTGAAGAGAAAGTTTATGAAGAAAACTAATTTTAACCTTCTTTTCTGATTCCTGTGACAATAGTCCTATATCTGTGCAAGCAGAACTGTCTGCCAGGAAATTTCTCAGATGTCAAGAGTCAAAGTGTAAGCATTAGCAAATGTAGGTTTTCTGTAGACATCAGAGCTCAGAATAATTTTGTGACCTTTCAGTTAAGTATGTCATGCATAATATATTTGCTTGCTTTTATCCTCAGTTTCTATTTTGGCTTCTCTGTGGTAAAAGCCAAAAAATTGGAATGCATCTAGCTCAGCAAAAATAAGATGAAGGATAATGTATGAATTTGTTTTATGATACTTTATAGAACTAAAAATTACAAATTACCATAATTTATGGCTCTGGCTTATATCTACAAGCAGACTCTCACATGTTTGAATATACCAGCTAGCATCTACTGGGCATTTTTAAAGACTTTCTTTCTTTACTGCTGATGAGAAAAGGTCTGCATGTTCTTCTTTAAAAAATAATGATAGACTTGTTCTCTGCTAAGAGGTATATATGTAATATGTACAGTAATAAAAAAAACAGCACACCAAACAAATCAAATCTTAAGTAGTATTCCATAATATTCTGCAATATTATGATTTCTCATAAATAAAAACAATAATAAATTAGACACCAGAGGTAGGCCTTGTTGTACTTAACTTTAGAGGTTTACAATGCAGATGTATATAACTAAGCTGAGCTCCTTTCATAGTTGGTGGAGAGGACTGAGCATTTTTGAAGAGCTATTCATCTTTCAGACATCTACCTTAGGGTGAGGGTCATTGTGCCCTGAAAGTGTCTAATTCTCTCCAGCTATGAAGGAACTGTAGGATGATTCTTGCAGTGTAGGCAGTTACCAGCAATAGGTGCGTGCATTCCTCAGACGTGTGGGATACGATATGTCCATTCACTGAAAGACTTTAGCTAAGGTGAGAATGTACAGTGCTTTCCGATGTATAAGGCCACCTAAAGGTAGCTGTAGCTTACGACTAAGAAACTGCACCTCAGAATATTTTAATTTCTGACTACACAGATGTCAAGCAAGAAGGCACTGGAGCTGGATTAAATCTAGACTGTTTCTTTACCCTGGTGCCCACACCTAAATTTCTTTCTGGAGGATGGATGTAGCAGCAGTCCACATCATTAGGCATCCAGATGAAATTTTGTCACCTTCAATTCAAATTACCTTAGTAATACAATTACCAGGACAGCAAAAGCAAATGATCCCATGACTTGGCTGTGCCAGAAATGGTGTGTCCTTCACCTAAAAATGGCAGTTTTTTTTCCTGGCTGAGAGTCCCACACACACCGCTCTGCACTGAATGTCATTTTAGGCTGCAGATTAATATTGCATTGCATGCACAGTGTGGTGCAAGCAAAGTATTTACAGTGAAGTAAATATACTCAGATCTGTCATCAGAATGATGATGCTTTCAATCTACTTCTCTTAGAGTCAGAAGTGGCAAGACACTTCCAATTTTAATCCCTTTATCTGCTGTTATTCTTTTATAGCCTATAGACTTTATAAACTGTATTTTAAAGCATCTTCTTAGCAGTCCTTTTAATAGCTGTGTGATAGATTCAACTTTTCCTCAAATCCTCATGTAGTGCCTACATGAGGACAAACCTATAACTTAGATCAGATCACATAGGTAAAAGTAACAGGCAGTGTAATTTCAGGTATCTTTTATACACTGGGATCAGTGGGTCCACAGCTGTGTTATCCCACAGTTCCAAATGGACTAACGCAGATCCAAGAAAAAGTAGTTTCCTGCTTAAACATGATAATAACTAACTGAAGAAGACTCTTGCTTTTTAATATTGAGGTGTAAGAAAGGAGACTGGCTTGTGTTTTGCATCAGGAGGTTCTGGTTTATTGCAAAAGGCAATCAGGCTCTACAGAGTATAATTTAAAATGCTCCCATGGTGTGTGGAAATTAAAATTTCGCCAGGCAGTTTACTAGTATTGCTACGGAATAAATTCTCTTTCAGGTACCAAACTAGAGATGGGATCAGCATTTTGGGAGATCGAGGGAAATAATTAAATTATATGCTGAAACAAGAAACTTGTAGGAGTTGCTCAAGCAAGTGAGCTTTATCAGTCACATGACTCTACAACATCACCAAATTCTCAAGATAAAAGAATAGTGTGGGGGCAGGATTATAAAGTAATATGCCTTTCCTGACTGCTAGAGAGCAGAGGAAGAGAAATGAAGAGATGTAAGTCACAATTGTCTTCTTTCCTAGCAGAAACTGCAAAAAGAAACCTCATGACATCCTTGTCTCTAAATTGGAGCGACATCAATTTGATGGATGGACCACTCAGTGGATAAAGAAATGGCTGGATGGCCGCACGCAAAGAGTTGTGGTCAATGGCTCAATGTCCAGCCGGAGACCAGTAACGAGTGGTGTCCCTCAGGGGTCAGTGTTGGGACCGGTCTTGTTTAACATCTTTGTAGCTGACATGGACAGCGGGATTGCGTGCGCCCTCAGCAAGTTTGCTGATGACACCAAGCTGTGTGGTTCTGTTGACACGCTGGAGGGAAGGAATGCCATCCAGAGGGACCTTGACACACTTGTGAGGTGGGCTGTTGCCAACCTCATGAGGCTTAGCCATGACAAGTGCAAGGTCCTACACCTGGGTGGGAGCAATCCCAGGCACAGCTACAAGCTGGGCAAAGAAGCAATTCAGAGCAGCCATGCGGAGAAGGACTTGGGGGTGTTGGTCGATGAGAGAATGAACATGAGGCGGCAGTGTGCACTCACAGCCCAGAAAGCCAAACTTATCCTGAGCTGCATTAAAGGGAGCATGACCAGCAGGTCGAAGGAGGTGATCCTGCCCTTCCACTCTGCTCTTGTGAGACCTCACCTGGAGTATTGTGTGCAGTTCTGGTGTCCTCAACATAAAAAAGGCATGGAACTGTTGGAACAAGTCCAGAGGAGGGCCACGAGGATGATCAGGGGACTGCAGCACCTCCCATATGAAGACAGGCTGAGGAAGTTGGAGCTGTTCAGCCTGGAGAAGAGAAGGCTGTGTGGAGACCTCCTAGCAGCCTTCCAGTATCTGAAGGGGGCCTATAGGGATGCTGGAGAGGGACTCTTCATTAGGGACTGTAGTGACAGGACAAGGGGTAATGGGTTAAAAGTTAAACAGGGGAAGTTTAGGTTGGATCTAAGGAGGAAATTCTTTCCTGTTAGGGTGGTGAGGCACTGGAATGGGCTGCCCAGGGAGGTTGTGAATGCTCCATCCCTGGCAGTGTTCAAGGCCGGGTTGGACGAGGCCTTGGGTGATATGGTTTAGTGTGAGGTGTCCCTGCCCATGGCAGGGGGGTTGGAACTAGATGATCTTAAGGTCCTTTCCAACCCTGACGATTCTATGATAACTTTTTGGTTGTTTCTTGTTAAGGTTTTCCTTTCCAGGCTATAGGTGTACTCTCACTCTTATCCAGATTTATGAGAATTTTAGTTTATTAAATCATCTCAGACAGGTTCTTTTCTCTAATTTGACTGCAGTCCCAACTTTTTCCCAGCACCAGGTTAACTTAATTCAACATATAAGCTGCTAACATTTAGCATACAAGCCACAGTATCGTACTTGTGTACAGTATTGTTTCTGATTAACAAATGTTTTTGATTTCCCATTCCCATTAACTTTAGCAGCTGAGGAAAAAATGCTCTAAATATTCAATCTGATGATGTGCTTGAAGACTTGACAGATGTGTGATAAATGTTTGAGAAAAATGTCTCTCACTGGAATTCCTGAAATTCCTTTGACATAAAGAAATCATCAGTTTGAGACTTCAAATATTTGAAGACACATACATTTTGGGGTGGATCAATATGGAAAATTACTTCTTTTTTCCCATGGTAATGTGCCAAAGTATGTCATCCTGTATCTCTGAATTATGTGTCTTGTCTGTCAGACTATTTTTTCCTATTTTCAGCAGTATTTGTACATTCAATCATAGGGTGGCTGCAGGAGAAAATTGGGCTTTTCACTTCTTATATGTGTACATTTTTATTCTTATATATATAGACCTTTCTAGATATTTTCTAAAAGGAACAACCATCAGATACACCATGAACCACTCTGAGAGGGAAACCTAGAGCTCTGAAGAAACACAAGTTGTAGTTGCAGGAGTGAGGAACTTTCACCTGGCCACTCTGTCTATGTAATTCAAAGTGATGTTCCTTGTATTCCTCATGGACCAATGCACAATCAGTTTGCAAGTGAGGCTGGTTGTTACAGTGTCACCATTTTGAATTTTCTGTGGGAAACAGCATAAGAAAATGAAACTTTCATAGGAATTCCCCAAACAAAAGCAGATCTCTTTTGGTCAGTTTTAGTCATTTAGATAGATGAGCCGTTAACTGAAAGATGCTGGGGATTTCATGCCAGGGATTCTTCCCTTAAACATTAGTGTATAATTAGAAAATATCTGACAGAATCAGATTAAAATTAGCTATTACCTTCAATTGTTCCACATTCAGGTCTTCAACATCTTGTCTATTTAGCCATAAATTCTCTAGTGACATGAATTCAGAATGAACACTCTTTCCCAAGATATTGTAAGAAAATGAAATATCTCAGGGATTTTCTGGTAAGTCAATGTAACATTTTGAAAATCTCTGAAGAAAACACAAAATCACAAAATGGGATTAAAGACAGAAGATTAAAATAGAGAAAGGCAAGGACAAAAAAAGAAAGGAAGAAAATGTAGGACATGAACAAAAGTGTGGATTGAAATATAGTACAGAACTGCAGACAAGCAAAGATTAAGCAAACTGCAGACAGAAAGCAGAGAATGTCCAGTCATTATGAGATTATAGAAAAGCAAGAACTGTACAAAAGGAACACCAGAAGATGAAAATAAGGATGATGTTATGATTAATTTGAGATCACTGTCAAAGCTTCAGTTGATGACAGAATCAGGATATAAACACACAGAAAAAAGTATACATCTATATAAAAGCATACATATACATTAAACATACAATGTATAGACATATAAATGTATCCACATATATATTTGCATGTGGCAGGGAAAGCTGGAAAAAAATTACATATATTCTTACAGCACAGTTATAAAAAAAATGAAATTTTAATAGTGACACACCTGAACATATTGAAAAATAGCTTAATTGGGTACTGACAGCAGTCTGGCAAGAACAGCATATGTGGATTTATCTTTGTCATTCTTTGTCAGAATAGAAAAATGCCTATGAAAAGATCTTGAGTAAAGACAGTATTCTATATTTTAGAATCAAAATTCTAGACTTAAAACATGATTCAGCAACTTCAAAGATAATAAAACACACTTTATGATTAGCAAATTTCTCCTGGCCTGGAGACTGGTGTGCTAAATTATCAAGTTTGAATAAAGCTTCACTTTTGTGTGGAAGTTTTATCAAATGAATATAGGCAGCAGAGTTAATTTTCTGTCAGCAGCTGCTGTACCTAGTCAGGCGGCCTGCCCCAAAATGGAGACAAAAAAAAAAAATTCTTTGTGGAAAACTTGTTTGAGAAGGTATGATATGTGTGTCAGTGTGTCTAGCAAACCAATTGTCTTAAACTCAACCCTGCTGGAGTCCTGGAGTGCCACCTTGCAAGAGCTCATCTGTGAGAGGCTGTCAGGCATTCTTGCAGGTCTTTCAGCCTTCCCTCACCTCATGGATGCCAAGGCAACCTCCTTCTGTGGCCTTCCCTTTGGCTCTGCTCACCCATGTTCTTTTTGCAGGGCAATAAATTTGGCTGTGGAGAGACATGCTGTCTTTCCAAGAACATCTCTTGAAAAGAAATTACTTCACGTTACACTTAACAGTGAAATAAAAAATCCTCTCAAGCAGTATCCAATTTAGTCAGAACAGCCTCTACAGGTAGTGTCTCTCCTGGGACATAGTTCTGCTAGAAAATTATGGACTGTACATGAAGAAGCATTTGTTCAGAGATGTTTCATATTCAGAAGATACCAGAAGAGACTCTAGTCAACATTTTAGTATAATTGCACTGAAAATCAATTGTACAAGGAATGAAGAAGGGTCATTCTGGAAGTACAAACAGTTAGTTTGGTGTTTTTTGCAGTAAGTCATTCAGGTATAAAGGTGTTTGAAATCTACAAAAATATAACCTTATAAAAACATTGATGCACAGAGTTTGTTGAAAAGCAATGATTGCAAACAAAACCAAAAACAACAAAAAAAGAAGCTAAAAGAAAACCAATTTGATCTAGTCACATAAGCTATTGCAGACTGCTGGTTTTGTTTACCTTTATTGTAGTTCCCAATGTTTTTCCATCCTACTGAGATGTTATGCGTGTACACTTCAGAGAGAAATGATAAAAGAGAAATTTTTTTTTCTGTTTGAGAAATAAAGCTTTGTTGTTTTTATGTGCTGCATTACTGGGTAGGAGTAAAAACAGACAGCAAACAAATATATGCATTGCATAGCCAGCCTAAAATGTCCTGCAGCAGGATTGAGTCTAGACCAATATGCTACATTATCTGCAAGGGAAAAAAAAACAAACAAAACACTGAAGGCATCAAGCTACATTCCTTTAAAAAAAAAATTCTCTTAAATCTGCAGCATCCTCAAGTTTCCACTTGCTGTTTCTCCTTCACATTTTTGTTATTTGAAGTTCACATTAAACAGCTTTAATAATTGAGTTACATCTTCTCTTTTTGTATACAACTGTGTCAGGGACTATAGATAATGGTCTGTGGTGAAACACACAAAGATAGAAAAGTACTGTTTGTCTGCTTTGGCTTCTCCCCAGAGAGTCCTGCTTTGGCTGCTCACCAGAAAGTCCAGCTTTGGTTCCTACTTGGAAAATTCTGGTTTGGAACTCCTGAGAAAAGTCTCAACCCTTGGAGACCTTCCTAGATATTGCTGGCCACTTCTTCCCACTTAGGCTAGCCCCCTGCATTGGAATGAGTGTGCATTTTGGTCAGTATAAAAGCCTGAGTCTCATGTGGTGGGGTTGAGACAGAACCTCATACCCTCCAGGTCAACGTTGCCTCTGTGGGGATGCCCGCTAAGGTTGAGCCTGCCACCTCCGACTGTGATGATGATTCTTGGAGCTGGTTTCATGATCACTTTCACTGGGTCCTTGAGGCTGGTAAGATAATCAAACATCAGAAGTGTCCTTTACTGTATCCTTTACTATCTCTATATTTTCCTATATTAATAAATTATAACTTATTGACAAGTTTATTTCAATGCATGTTTGCAATGTGCATTCTTTTTTTACATGCTTGCATGATACTTTCTACTTGCAAAAATATTTCAGAATCAACACATTTCAAATGTCTATACAAAGACTTTCTTCAATGAAAGCAAACAAATAAATTTAAAAAAAAGAAATTAACAGAAAAATGAATCGAAACAGCTTAAAAAGGTTGGTGACACTAACAACTCAAGTGCTTGAGTTCTTTATTTCAAGCAATTTAACCAATGAGATGTTTTCATCTCATAGCAAAATGCTCACAAAATAAACATGATTTTTAAAAAATAAGTATTTCTTTTGAAATTCAAAAGACAGGTGTTACCAGCATATTTGTGCTACAGATGAAGTGCTTGCTTATTAACTGTAATCATAGACAAAGAATAAAGGATGCGTTGTCCTTAGTTCTGAATATTCATGCTCATGTGACACCAGAAAAATTTTCTAAAACCTTCTCCTCTCTGTTTTCTGCACCCTTCCACCTCCCCTGCCCCAAACCCCACAAATATGGCCACAGATATTTTGAGGTACAGTTCTGCTTCTGCACTTTTTTGAGGGAAATTACCTGGGTATTTGAGAACTGTCTGGTTGGTTCCTAAAATTGAAATAAAAATCAGACTGATTGCATATGCTGCATACCAAGCAGAAAAGGGTGGGGAGCTGTAGCTGTTCTCACAGTTCTAATAATTGATATTTTTTATGTTTAAATCATAGAATACCATAATAAATTCTACACTGTGACTATAGCACAAAATAATGGATTTGGCAATGGACTTAGGTGCATCAAATGGAAGTTGTCATATGGAAAAGATCAGCTAAACACTGTATTATTTTGAATTTTCAAATGACAAGAAAAAATGTAACCACATGGAAAAAGACTCTACTTTGTTATACTACATTTTCTATATTTCTTGGAGGTGAGAGAAAACTCAAACAAGCCCAGGATGGGGCAAAAAAGTGGTTTTCATTGTTCATTTTCTATAGCAATCAGAATTAGAAGTATCTGTCTGTGATTTCAAATTTATGAGTTTGGACTTAATACTAGTTGATTTTTAAAAACAGGCCTTCTTCTTTTTTTAACACTGAGCACTGTTGAGACAAAGCCAGCTGGAGTGCACAGAGCTGATGTTTATGTGTTGGTTTAGCTGATCAGAATAAGGACAAAGCAATCTGAAGAAAGAAACAAGTATACTACAAAATGTAAAAAAGTGTAAACTGCTGGGGCTGAGTAGCCGGCATCATTTAGACTACAACCCATAGCAACTTTCCCCTAGTGTGTAATCCTTTTCAAACACACAAGGTAAAATATACTTCCTGAAAAGCTTTGTTGGTCATTGATTATCAGTGTCATCCAGGGGCTCACAGGCACATGGGTAAAACGATTTCTGATTCCACTTGAAGTGTCTCGAAGTCTCTCTCTGGTAGCCACTAAAACATTCCCATTTGAAATTAAAGCTAGGTGAGTTATAATTAAATAATGTCAATAAAGTTCATAATATCTTTTTCCCATATAAATGATTCAGAATTGTGGGGTTTGGTGGTTTTGTTCTCTTGTTCTGTTTTGGGTTTGTTTGTGTTTTTTTTTTTTCTTAAATCATGCCATACTATGTTGTTTTTTTTTACTTGTTAGAATACCTAAAAATACAGTAAAGTAAAGCAAAACTATTGCTTGTAACTTTCCTTTCTGTACTCACCCATTTGCTACATTAGTAAAAGTGTGGCTTTGCAAAGACAGAAGCCCTGTTTGACTTATTCATGCCTTTTGAGAAGTTGTAGCACCTTATGTCATATAGGTAAATGACAAACAGCTAATTTTTTTTCTGTCATAGTCAGCAGCACTTTGTATCAACTGAATGCTTGTAAGATTTACCTACCAGGCTAACAACAGGGCATGCTATGAAGACTGAGATTTTCCCCTGGCTAAAACATGGATAGAAATCAGAATTTTAGAAGTGTAATACTAGAGACAGCAGCAATGAATTACTGGAGTGGATCTTGTAAAGGAAACAATATTCTTTCTAATAATGAGCTTGCATTTTAGTGTTATTTTGGATAAAAGAACTCATGAACTATGAGATTCTGGACAGTGATTTATAAAAGCCAAGTCAGTCAAGTTTAAACATGTATCTTGTCCATGTGAGAGTAAAATAGGGACAAGGGAAAAATAACAGTCCGTGATTATACTGAACACATTTTCATTGGTGATCAGGGAAATCTGGAAAAAAAATATTGTCAGTGTAAAAAGCTGAAGAAACCAGCCATGCCAGAATGGCGTTTTTTTTTTGCTTTTACCTAACTTTACTGGGACAAAGACAATGAAAAATGCCTTGATCTGCAGTAATCTGAGGAGGAAATGGGCTTTGTAGTAAACTAGTTAAGTATATCTTAAAGGTCTTCATGTCATAAAAAAAAAAAAAGAAATCATTCAGGAAGCACATAAGAGAGGTATCTTGCAACTGAATGTAAGTTAATGACTGTGTGTATCTGTTTAAGCCTTAACTATGTTAGAAAAAGATGGGTTAAATATTCATTCAACTGAATGATACTTCTGGCATTTTTCTGCACTACTATTAACTCTTACTGTGACTTTGGAACTGTGTATACAGTATGATACTCAATACCTCAAATTTAAGTTTTTAAGTATACTTTGCTTACCCTTTGTTCCCTATCAGTACCAAAATTTTTAGCATTTTGTAAATATAACCTATAAAATTAAAAAGATAAATGACGGCAGGAAAGAAGATAAAAATATTAGTGCAGAATATTAACTGGTATTTTTGGCAGACATACTTCTTTTGCATGCAAAGCCAGAATAATGTGGGAATTATAAAAATTGAATGTTGCTTTGATTCCTGCTGAGCACTGTAATAAAAAAAAAAAAAAGCCTGAAAGCTTTGTTCTAAAAAAAAATATAATGATATGAAAAATTATATTTTTTTAAAAGTAGTAAAAATCTTGTACAGATGACTTGTATTGCTTGTTTATGCACTCTCACCACAGATGAAGTTAACCTTACCCCTGGAGTCATACAGGCTTCTTACACAATGACTGACAGTTGTTTTGAAATATTTGAAGTTTTGTGATTACTGTTACGGTTCACAGGGTGATATTTTTCCACTCATGCAACACGGTGAGTTATACTGCCTGTCATTTGCTGTCTGTGTTTATTTCCTACACAGTAATATTTATTATCTTTGTTATTTTTACACATCTGTGCAGCAGACAGAAACTGCCTCAGAACTACTGCTAGTATCTTCAGGGTTAGTGGCTTCAAATCATTTTTACCTTTGACTAAGCTATCATTTTATATGCACTATGCTATCTACTGTACTTGAACTAGAAAATGTTAGCTATGAATCTCAAACTCTAAAGCCTTTAAGTGCTTGTTCATCTTTACTACTAATAAAATATTACCATAAGGGTTATTCAGTATTGTGAAAGCAGTACTTTAAATAAAAAGAAAAAAAAAGTTCAATTAAACTGAAAATTTACAAGGAAAGCTCAATAAATTGTATATCTGTGTGAGGAGCAACTATGTAGAAGAGTCAAATAGCCTCTAATAGTAATTTTTAAATATATGTGGATAGGAGGCTGACTGGTATGTGGATGACTTCTGTGGATTGTCAGCAGTACATTTATTACTTTGGAAATCAAAGACCAATCTTGCCCCAAGGAACTGACAGCCAAATTCAAATTGGACAGCTGATATGAACATAGCTATGTGTGCCAAAATGAGCAGGATATAAAAACTAAACTTTTCTCAGAATACAGTTTGAGATTAATGAATGGCTCCAGTCACTTATCTCATTGAGTCAAGTACTTCAAGATTACATTACTGTTCAGATCTTTCAAAATATTTTTGGACAATGTGAAAACTTGTCTTTAAATCATTAGATAAGTTAAATATTCAAAATACATTTGCATACACTGTAAAAGAGTGGAAGCCTTCATACAAGGTTTGTATAGTAAGCTAATAATAAAATATCATAAATTGAGGTCTTTGAATCAGTGAAAATAAAGAAGTCATGGAAGACCAACTCAATATAAACTGGAAGAAATGGTTGTCAAACACTGACAAATTCAACCATAAAAAATGATTCACATAATTTGAGTGGCAAACATGTAAATAATTTGTCAATTTTTATGAACTGATGAGTATTAAAATGTCAACTATACATTTTATATGGTTTAACCTGATTTATTGCACTTTAATGTTCTACTGAGCACCATATTGTAACTTACAGTCATCAAACATCACTTTTAAAAAGTATAATCTAGCTAAAGCTGTTAGTTTTTTTTCAAGCAACAGATCTTCTCAGTAACTAGCTAAATTTTATCATCTTTTTAAATTGATCTAACTCATAGGTACTCATCTTCTTAACACATTTTGGCTGCCTTACCCAAAGCACATTAACGTGCTTTTAAAAAAAAGGGGAGTTTCATCACATTTGATATTCTGTAGTCAATGTAGTGCCTAAATATTCATTAAGGAAAAATAAAAAAACACATAAAAAGCAAAAGATACCCTGAATAATACTTAGAGTAAGGTCAGATTTAAGATCTCTACACATAACAGAAATTCTAAGCTACAGTAAATGAAAAATATGAGTATTAGAAAACACTGATATGAGCCTGGAAACCATCTTGACTGTCAAGGGATATGTGTTTCATTTTCAGAGTGTGATTTTTTTTATAAGTATTTAATTAAAATATTATTAAAATTTTCAGTTAATGAAATAAACTGACAACCAAGTACATCCAGAGTACAACCAAAACCAGCTTACTTAATATTCACCAAAGAAATGAAAACATTTATCTTTGATACTATATCAGTCTTTAGAAAGTTCTAATATTTTATACTTCTTAGGACTATTTAAAATATCATTATTATGAATATTCACTGCTTCTTTGCTAAATAGGATGACAGAACTGGCAGAGAATAGAAAAGAAATGTGTATCTAGGAAAAGACAATTTTGTTTAGAAAAAAAGTTCAATTTATCTTTATCCAGACTCACCAGAACCTACTACAAATGATAAGTTTACTAGAATTTCACCTTCTACAGTTACACAGGTAAGCCATTTGGATACAGCAAATATGGTACATGATATCTGGAAAAAAAGTAACTGCTTTCAGCAAGAGGAAAATTACATCAAAGTAATACCTGATCAAAATGCTTCCTTTTATTTCATTGTTGAAAACCTGCTTCTGCTGCTGGTCATCTACTAATTCTCTTATCTGTGCAGCTGAACAGCCATAGAATCCCGGAATCATAGAATAGTTAGGGTTGGAAAGGATCTCAAGATCACCTAGTTCCAAACCCCCTGCCATAGGGGGAGCTCACACTAAAATAGGTCATCCAAGGCTCTGTCCAGCTCGGCCTTGAACAACACCAGGAATGGAGCATTCACAACTTCAATGGGCAAATCATTCTAGTGCCTCACCACCCTCACAGTAAAGAACTTCCTCCTTATATTTAATCTAAATTTCCCCTGTTTAAGTTTTAACCTGTTGCCCCTCATCCTACCACTACAGTCCCTAATGAAGAGTCGCCCCCTGTATCCTTAAAGGCCCCCTTCAGATACTGGAAGGCTGCCATAAGGTCTCCAGGCAGCCTTCTCTTCTCCAGGCTGAACAGCCCCAACTTTCTCAGCCTGTCCTCATAAAGGAGGTGCTCCAGTCCTCTGATCATCCTCATGGCCCTTCTCTGGACTTGTTCCAACAGTTCCATGCCCTTTTTATGTTGAGGACACCAGAACTGCACACAATACTCCAAGTGAGGTCTCATAAGAGCAGAGGAGAGGGGCAGGATCACCTCCTTCAACCTGCTGGTCACACTCCTTTCGATGCAGCCCAGGATAAGGTTGGCTTTCTGGGCTGTAAGTGCACACTGCCTGCTCCTGTTCATTTTCCCATGCACCAGCACCCTCAAGTCCTTCTCTGCAGGGCTGCTCTGAATCCCTTCTCTGCCCAACCTGTACCTGTGCCTGGGATTGCTCCGACCCAGATGTAGGACCTTGCACTTGTCATGGTTAAACCTCATGAGGTTGGCATCAGCCCACCTCACAAGTGTGTCAAGGTCCCTCTGGATGGCATTCCTTCCCTCCAGCGAATCAACCGAACCGCACAGCTTGGTGTCATCGGCAAACTTGCTGAGGGTGCACTTAATCCCACTGTCCACATCACCGACAAAGAATTTGAGCAAAACCGGTCCCAACACTGATCCCTGAGGAACACCACTCATTACTGGTCTCCAGCTGGACATTGAGCCATTGACCACAACTCTTTGCATGTGGCCATCCAGCCAGTTCTTTATCCACTTAGTGGTCCACCTATCAAATTGATGTCTCTCCAATTTAGAGACAAGGATGTCATGCTGGACAGTGTCAAACACTTTGCACAAGTCCAGGTAGATGACATCAACTGCTCTACCCCTGTCCATCAGTTCTGTAATGATGGAAATAAAAATAAAATCATTCCTTCATTTTTTTAATCCTCTTTAGATTGTATTACTATTTTTTATTTATTATTAAGCTCATAAAAAAAAACAAAGGATATAAGCTATTCTACCTTCCCACAATCTATTTAGGGAAAATACTGAAATGAACACACCTAATACGTCATAGCACATCTTCTGAATAAGCCATTTTACAAATTTTTAAATCACTATGGTTATTTTTCATCTGGTTATATATTTAAAGGCCAATGATGTCTTTCCAAGAAACCCTGCATAACTAATTCACAAGTACCAAGCCAGTACTTTCTGTTTTAAGAAATTTGTGTAAATTGCAGTGGCAGAAGTTTATCCAAACTAGCATGTTCTCCCCAACCCAAACTGGAAACAAATATTTGTGACAAATATATCTGAACTGTAGCATCATGCTATGCAAAGTGCAAGTATGTTTTTCTAAATGCTTTACTCGACAATATAGTCTATTATTAACACATTTTGACTTTGAAATGTGCAATCATGTATTTTGAACACAAAAGCAGAAGTCATTAGTATGACTAAGGCTTTTCTGGAAAAAAAATAAATTCAGATGATGAATGCATTATGATTGCCAGAGATGAATCCTGCCCATTTTGTTGATAAATCACTTATTTTAATTTTCCAGTCTGTGTTGTTATTATGGATCCAGTTCCACATAACCCATTTCTGCTTTCTAGAATTATATAACACCAGTGTTATCGTTAGCCTGCCTGATAAAGAACCATTATTTTTAAACTAGGAGAACCGAAAGAAATGCAATGATAACTACCAGCCCAAAATGAATATTTTACTACTATGAATAGGTATATAGAAGTCTGACACTTATCAGGACCTTCTGTTCCAGACTCTTACCAAGCTTTATAAACACAGCACAAAGTCACCAGTGTGACACTACTGAAGCACAGCCAACCCAAAGCGGAATGTAGCTGCTATTTTGCTCTCACTTGACAGCTGTTGGTTATTATGACCTGCTTCTTTTCTACAGCTATTTTTCTGGAAAGTATATGAGGGACAAATCCGCCCACCAGGAGATAGGCAGAGACCATCTGCCATGACTAACTTCACATTTATTCCAGGCAGCAGTTGTACCAAATTCCCAGAAATGAAAACCCAGTTGCTGTGTAACTTGAGCCGGTTGATGTAGTACAGGATCAATCCATGATATTATCTATGGATACAGACCTCTATTAAGATCCTAAAGATATTTGAATGCCTTTCTGAACTGAAGCTAAGATTCTTTAAAATATTTAGATCTTTTTTAGTTATGTAACATGGGGTGCTACTTCCTGGACAAATCAAGCATATATAAGCTTAGAAATCTGACGAGAGATCTTTGCAGTATCCTAACAAAGAAAAAATGAAATGGGAAAATGTGACCTGTGGTCTGATAGAGCTGGGTAGATTGTTCTATCTTCAGGTACCTAGTTGAAGTACTTATATTAATAAAGTACTATAGTTGCTTTCAAATTCTGCTGTGGTCAGCAGAAACAGAAAATCATAGAATCACAGAATCAGCTAAGTTGGAAAAGACCTTTAAGATCATCAAGTCCAACCTTTACCCCAGGACTGCCAAGTTCACTAAACCATGTCACTAAGGGAAACAGATACTGCACAGTATAGATAGATACTCCATAGACAAAAATGTGAATTATTTTCTAAAGACCTGCCTCTCTCCCTTGCTTGCTATACTGATTACAGAAGCAGCATAACATGACTATGTTCTTAACCTACATTTTAGCTGGTATATGTGCCTATGATCTAAGCCTGTAGACAGCCAGCCTGCTTACCTCAGCGCTCTTAATTGAATTACCTGTGTTTATGTGGGTCTGCCTATCTGGATGAAGACCTTGGGGAGCTCTAGATGAAGTCTTGTTCTTTGGAAGAGACTGAGACTTCTTCCATTAACTTCTCTAGAGTCAGAATTTTATGCTTTTTCTATAAAAGCAGATGGGGAATAGTTCTTGGGTATACTTAAAATAACTGTTCCCCTCAGAAATGCATTTTTGCCACTGTATGTTGTATAAAGCCCCAGTTTCCTTCTTATTCATGCTAATTTACCCATGACTACTTACCATCAAGGTATAAGAGAAATTTTAAAAAATCCATGTTAATCTCATTAATTTCCTTGTTAATCTCATACTTCTTTTAGTTTCTCTGCTTTGTGGCATATGTCTTTGTATATGTATGCAAGAGAAAGTATTTTTAGGGTATGATCTGAATCTTACACAGCAAATTGAAAATTGATCTGTTATCCAACACATTTTACATGAAGTAAATCAGTTATAGCCTGGCTATAATCCATTCTAAATTCAGCAATTCAGCAGCTATACAACCAAATCAATAGGACAAAGACAAAAGTGTAAGTCAGGTTGAAAGGTTCAGAGAAAAATGGATTAGAGAATCATAGCATCATAGACTCATAGAATAATAGAATCGTAGAATGGTTTGGGTTGGAAGGGACCTTATAGATCATCTAGTCCCAATCCCCCTGGCATGGGCAAGGACATCTTTCACTAAACCAAGATGATAATGTTAAGAATGAAAGAATAGAACAATCTGTACCATACTTTTCCAACTAAAGACCTTCTGTTTCAGTAAATCTCAGGATAGCAATTTAAAAAAAAAAAAAAAAAAAACAAAAAAAAAAAAAAAAAACAAAGATTTAATAGAATTAACATACTTTTTTTTTTTTTTTAAGCTAATTGATCCAGCCACTTCTATGCTACATCAAAACTTCAGACTTTGCAATTCCACTGCCTTAACACCACTCCCCAAGCAGCTGGAAGGCAACAAGAACTGGGGAAAATACACAGAGAGTGGATTAGGATCAAGTAGCTTTACACTCAGATCTGTCAAGCTAGGTTTAAATCAACCACCTATGCATTATCCAGGACTCAAATATAGGAAGTCAGCAGCACATGTCACACAACATTTTGACTTTCTTTCCTTCTACCGCCAATTTTTATGTAGTCCTATAGTTAGACTAGAGCCTGGAAAGTACAATAAGATTGATTCCTACTTGATAAAACAGCAGAAGGTTTTAGATACAAATTCTAAGTTAAGATATTTCTGGAAAGGACTTTTCAAGTGATTTGAGAAAGGAGCAGCTTAAGTTCGTCTGGGTTAACAGCACAGATAGAAAACGCTAAATGATCTTAATTTCTGCAGCCTGTACCTGCTATACTGGAGGAAATGAGTCTTGAAGCCTGTACGTATTTTGTACAAACATTTTCCTTTGCTGACTGGTGGAAACAAATCTGACTCATATCCTAACACTTTAATTTGCCTGCCACCTAGAGCAGCCTTTGGATTTAAGAGCACAACTACTTAAGAGAATTCTATGAGAAAGGGAAAGGTTTTCAAAAGAAAACTAGCAACACCTCATTAAAAATGCTTCCCAATTAAAACATTTAGAGTATGACAGTGAAAATTAATAGAAGCGAAGTTAAGCAATACTGTTTTTTATGAATGAAAATTATGTTAAATATTTATTTCCAGTATCCCAAATGTCTACAAAAAATGTTGTTAATAACACCATAATAATGATAGTAGTGGCAATGATTATAATAATGGCAATAATGATAGCAACAATAATAATAATGATAACGATCATCATTATCATAATACTGACAGCCAGGTTCCTGTTTAACATAAATTCAATAAAAACTATTAGTTGCAGTGCAACAAAATGTTTTCATGACATTACTAAGCTGATGACCTGACCAGGACATTTTAATAGCTCTGAGAACAAGGTCTTTTTTCTGCATAGGCCTTGTCTAATCACACTTTCAAACTGCTGGTAGCTTGCCTCAATTTTAATGGGAGCATTAACAGTTTTTAGTATTCATAGCAGTGTCCATCGTTCCTGACAGAAGACTGGGAGACTATTTCTAGATACAGTAAAATAAGTCTCCCTCAAAGCAGCAGTCCTCCTGAAGTAAAGACAAAGAATTTAAAATGAGAAAACTTGATTAGGTGATACGTATGTTGATTTTAAAACTCAAGGGGTGCAGAAAGAGGAAGTTTATATCAAGCTTTATGATATTTGACAATGAATCATTTTTATACATGTGAAAAGTGCATGGTTTCTAAAAGTTTTTTTTTTAACATTAACTCTAAAAGTCTGTTGATAGAATAATAGAGGGAAGCGGTATTATGGACCCAATAAGCATGCAAAAGAATGCATCATTGACAAAGGATGTACAACTTGCAAACTATAGCAAATTGCAACTCTCAAAGACACATTAGAATCATAGAATCGTTAGGGTTGGAAAGGACATTAAGGTAATCTAGTTACAATCCCCCAGCCGTGGGCAGGGACACCTTACGCTAAATCATATTACCCAAGGCCTCGTCCAACCTGGCCTTGAACACTGCCAGGGATGGAGCATTCACAACCTCCCTGGGCAAACTATTCTAGTGCCTCACCACCCTAACAGGAAAGAATTTCCTTCTTATGTCCAACCTAAACTTCCCCTGTTTAAGTTTTAACCCATTACCCCGTGTCCTGTCACTACAGTCTCTAATGAAGAGTCCCTCTCCAGCATACCTATAGGCCCCCTTCAGATGCTGGAAGGCTGCTATGAGGTCTCCATGCAGCCTTCTCTTCTCCAGGCTGAACAGCTCCAACTTTCTCAGTCTGTCCTCATAAAGGAGGTGCTGCAGTCCCCTGATCATTCTCATGGCCCTTCTCTGGACTTGTTCCAACAGTTCCATGTCCTTTTTATGTTGAGGACACCAGAACTGCACACAATACTCCAGGTGAGGTCTCACGAGAGCAGGGTAGAGGGGCAGGATCACCTCCTTCGACTTGCTGGTCACTCTCCTTTTGATGCAGCTCAGGATACAGTTGGCTTTCTGGGCTGCAAGCGCACACTGCCTGCTCATGTTCATTTTCTCATCGACCAGCACCCCCAAGTCCTTCTCCACAGGGCTGCTCTGAATCTCTTCTCTGCCCAACCTGTACCTGTGCCTGGGATTGCTCCCACCCAGGTGTAGGACCTTGCACTTGTCATGGTTAAACCTCATGAGGTTGGCATCAGCCCACCTCACAAGTGTGTCAAGGTCCCTCTGGATGGCATTCCTTCCCTCCAGCGAATCAACCGAACCGCACAGCTTGGTGTCATCGGCAGACTTGCTGAGGGTGCACTCAATCCCACTGTCCATGTCACCGACAAGGAATTTGAGCAAAACCGGTCCCAACACTGATCCCTGGGGAACACCACTTGTTACTGGTCTCCAGTCGGACATTGAGCCATTGACCACAACTCTTTGCATGTGGCCATCCAGCCAGTTCTTTATCCACCGAGTGGTCCATCCATCAAATTGATGTCGCTCAAGGTCATTAGATTTAAGAATATTCCTTAATCACCTATTAACTTTCACATTATTCTTCTTCATTGGAATAAGAAAGTACTGAGCTAACCAATTGTGTATGCAAGTTGAGCAAAAGTACTAAGGGGTAGTCCAAACTCTTTCAGGAGACATAATATAAAGAAGGAAAAAAAATCCCGCCTAAAGTACTTAGAAGAAATTGACCCTAGTCTGAGTTCAGCTGTGGTGCAAAGACTACACGTTTGAGCCTGCAGTGAATGTGGAAATGCAGAGATAAACAGCAAATTGTGCTTAATAACAGTAATATGTATCTAATAGTACTAATAAATCCCGTATTATAGGGATAGGGGGAAATCTTCTTTCAGACCAAATTTCCTTTTAATGTTACAAACAGGAAACCTGAAAATTTGAGAAACTAACAATAGAAATAACATGGTAGGGCATTCATTATATAACTGGATGAACCGACATCAGAAAATTGCTTTAATAAAATATTAAATTCTAGCCAGATCTTCAAAAAAATTACTCCTCACAAGTATCTAGTCCAGGACCTCACTTCTGTGATGCTTAAACAACTTTCCAACATGGAAAAACTTTCTGTTCCTGGGCAGAATATACTCATATTATTGGAATTCCTTTTTTTTTTTTCTTTCACCTCTCTTTGATTCTTTCCTCCTTCTAGCTTTATCCTTAGGACTTTGATTTATTTAATGTGTAATAAACTTTTCATGTTTTCTTTCAATGCCTCTTCATTACCTGGATTATCTGCACATTTTATTTTGCAGCTTTTTTCAGTTTCAGTTCATTTTTGTTCAACACAAGTGACTAACATTGTACAAGATATTGTAGGTAAAGCTCTCCAAACAGTGTTTTGTTCATGAACATTTTCCCACATAAAACGCCTAAAAATCATATTTACTTTTTCATAAACCCATGATATTGGCAGTTTTTCATAGCACAGGAAACTGTTACTATGTCAGAGTTTTTTATCTCTAAGTCATTGCTGAACTTCATATAAATGGTGGAAAATCTTATTATATTAGTCCCTCTTCATTGGGCTTCATGTTTGAGTTAAATTCAATTCCATTTCTACTACAGTAATCCTCAGGATCATTATATACTTTTTGCATGATATCCAAATTCCCCTTTATATTTTCTTTCCTCTTAACTTTTTGTCATAAACAATTTTAATCAACGTTTTCATTTTTGTGCCAAATTCATTGATGAAAACATGAAAGATGTGTTGCTGGACTAGTTATTGAGAAGCTATGCTACTAGTCTTCCTCTAGTCTGATAAATTACTTTTTAATACTATTTTAGCAATTTTTCCTTTGCTTTGCATGTTTCTTACTAAGTCTTGTGTGTCCCACCCTAACAAATCATTTCTTACAGAGAATGAGGTCATTTGCTGTTTTGAAATCCCAACAAATTTACAGTTGATTTTTTTTTAAACCCTATAATTTTAACAATTAAAACTGTACAACTAGTCTAACATGACATACCACCACAAATATGCTGTCAGATTATATCTTCCTTTATCTGCATACATTTAACCAGATTTTGCTTTAAAATAATTCTATCTGTGATAAAGCAGTCAGTTTGATAGTTGCCTGGATCACTTTTTCTTTTCCTGTTTCATAGAGGTACTCTGCTAAATAATGTCCAATGTTGTAATATCATTGCAGTAGACAAAAGAAAATATTAATGCCAAACTTTCCAGATGAAAGGCACTATGGTTGCCTAGTATCTAGCTAGAGCATATTCAGTACCTGAAGTTTTAATTTCATGCTGGTTTTTGGCATGACTGCTGTCATGTGTTTACCCTTATACTCAACCTCCTTTCCAAAAACAGAGCCAAAGGAATTGTCCAGTATTAGTCACATTTAGATTATTTCTAGTCATGATCTTATATTCAGTATGCTAACTTTCCTTTTTCTCTTTGCTTTTACGAGTGAAGCTTTGAGATTTAATTTTCTCAAATGGTTTACAACAGATCTACAGCTAAAATTTCTGACCTCTTTTCCACTCTTCTTGATATGGATGTCTTTTTTCAGTGATCACCTCTTTAAAACACTCTTTGCTTCCTACAGCTTTAGAAAGCAATTTTTTATTTCTCAAGGGGTTTATAGAGTCTTCCTCTTTCTGTAGCCTCCTATGTATGTTCTCCCCTTACTGGTACACATGTATCTTTCACACACAAAAAAAAGTCAGAAAATAAGTCTCCACCTAGGCAGAACAGTTTCAATAATAAAATAATAATAATATAATATAATATAATATAATATAATATAAAGTGTAATATAACAGAATATAATATACTTAATTTCTATCCCTTTTTCTGACATTATGCCTTTCCCTGCATACCTAGGTCCTATGGTCACCAGGTTACATTGGTGTCTTAAAACCATAGTACTACCATATGTAAGAAAACAAAAAGGAAAAGAAAAACAAAAGTCATATCCCCCTGCCAAACAGAAAAGTAGCTGCCAAAGCTAAACTCAGTAAAATAAATCTTTATTTTTGAGCAAACCAAGCAAGCCTCAGTCCTGAGTCCTTGCAAACCCAGTAGTTAGACTGTAGCCTATTATTAGTCATGGCAATACTGCACTAAAGTACTACAAGGTTATATTATGTTTATGATAACTACTATAATTAACTAGAGTGTAAACCAAAGTAACTAGGACTCCTCAGTTCCTTGTTTCAGTTTATATATTTGAAACATAAAATGAACCTAGGTCTTTGTACAGGTCTGCATTTTTCAAAGAGCTGACCATTCACCTTCTGATTTTCTTCTGACCCCAAAACCTGTCTGCTAGGTATATTGTGAGAATAAATTAATAAAAAGTAGACAAAATTTCCAGACTACGATAATGGTGGCATCCAGAATCTCCAAAATAAAATCCATTTAGAATACAAATCTGTGTCTTCAACTGAAGGCTATGATCTGATTTTCATTTTCTTCTACATAGTTTAAAAGAGAAAAGGCAATATGGAACTCTTCTTTCACTCTGAGATCTTAAGTTACTAATTTAATGAATTAATCATGTCTAAACACACCCAAATAAGTAAAACATTTTTTGAAAGACTTATGATCTATTTAAATATCATAATTTAAATGTCATTAAATTTTTATCCCTCATTAATTTCTAATTTGCAGGTTTCAGATGTTTTTTCACAGTGCTGACATTTCAGAATTGTACTTATGATCCCATGCTTCCTATACAGACACACAATACAAACCCAAATATAACCTTGCTTTCATGTTGTGCAATACAGAATTAGTTGAAAAAGACTAGAAAATTTTCTGCCTTCCATTTAGTCTGATTTTCTGTTTGGTTGAGATAATTTTTAGGGGGACGTATCTGGGGTTTTTTTGCATGTTTATTTTCAATGTTTATTTTGCATACAAGCATCTTAATATTTGAATATTTGAACATAATAATAAACATTGCAGGAAAAAAACATTGCAGCCAGTTTTGCAGAAAGAGCCAAAGTAACAAGCATTAAAATGAGTTTTTCTGAAAATTGGAGTGTGTGTGTAAACAAACATTTAACCATCTCCATATTTGCAAGCTTCTTACAAGGTCTAGGCCTTTAGGAGCTGAAATAATCTTTAACAGATACAGTGTACTGTGGAAAAGAAATGTGTGAGCAAGTAATCATAGAATGGTTAAGAGGCAGTTTCTATGTGATTTATTAAAGTACCATCAGATGGCTGATAAGTGTGGAACAGTTATGTATTTCTTGCGGTTCTTCTCACAGTCTTGTTCATTTTTTCAATTTCTTTAAATTTAACAGTTACATATTTCCCTATCTAAGGGGGTTGTGAATGCTCCATCACTGGCAGTGTTCAAGACCAGGTTGGACGATGTCTTGGGTGACATGGTTTAGTGGGAGGTGTCACTGCCCATGGCAGGGGGCTTGGAACTTGATGATCTTAAGGTCCTTTCCAACCCTAACCATTCTATGATTCTATAATGTTTGAATGTTTTGGGTTTGTTTGGTTTTTTTTTGAGAATTTATGATATAAAACAATATATTAACACTGCTACATTCAAAACCTGATTTATGGGCAAAGAGGAAACACACCTTACATGCAATTAAAAATAAGAATTTATCATTAATATAGCTGAAGTCTAAATGTTTAATCATTGTTAGTTCAGATCTAAATTGTTACAGAAAAAAAAAAAAAAGGAAGAATGCAGTTAAAATTATTTTATATACAATGTTTCCAGCCCTTTTCCTGGTTTTATGCTCAGTCTTTCCAGGCTGCCCTGGCTCCTGAGCTCTGTGGCTTCATGGCCAGTAGTGGTGATGACAAGGGTGTCAGCACCCACCATAGCTCACTGGGAGGAAAGGGATGTTGATTCTTCCTTGCTCTATGATGCACTTAGTGTCATTTTTCCATGCTTGCTAGCTTGCTTTTACAACTTTCCTCTTTCTTCACCTCTTCGCACCTCCAGATAACACGTTTTTCTGTATATGTTACCTTCTACTTGTGTCAGAAACTATTTCTTTCCTTTGCTACCTCTAAAATCACCTTTGTCCAGCATTTCTGACTGCCGGTGAATTTTTTTTTATAGCTGTTGGGTTTGCACCCAAAACTTGTCAACCCATGCCTGTGATCCTCTGCACCACATCTTTTGTCTCTGCTTCTCAAGGCCTCTGCTGTCCTACCAGGCCTGTATTTCTCTACATTGTATTGTGTTGAGAGTCAAAAATAGCTCACTCCACCTAAAGGAACTGCTAGTTCCTGTTAGGTATATAAAACTATCATTGTACCACACAGAGGTAAACAAAAGTAAAACAAACCAGTCATAAACAAAAGAGCTTGGCCAGTTAAAGAAATAATTACTCTCACAGCCAGACCAAGTTACAGGTCAAGAAAATTTCAGATACTGCAAGGCCTACAAACCTCAGTCCTGAGGCCTTCCCATCTTAGTACAGTGCTTATGGCCTTTTACTAGAAGTGGCAACACTGTGTTTGTCAAATCACATTTCAATAAGGTATTAATTAGTGGTACCTAGTAGCTTGTTTTAACACCCTCAGAAAGCTGAACTTACCTATGGGCACTTTTTCCTTCCATTTCATTATAAAACCATTTAAATCTACATAAAATCATACTAGATGGAAATCCTAGGATTCTGGCACAAGGCATTTGAGTATTAAAAAATAATTCCAACCACATTAACAGATGGCAGCACTTCCCTTGCACCTTAGTGGATGGAAGAAAAACAGAAAAAAAATGAATTTGGCACCTAGACCTATGTATCTACCTATTTAGCATATTACCTTTAACGTTTTCCACAGTGTTTCCTCAGTCTGATCTATAGCTGGTCATGGAAATGTATCCTGACAACACAACTGCAAAGTTCCCATCTGACTCATGAGTGGAATGGGCTCACCAGAGACATGACTTTCCCTGACATGTATCTACGCTTCTTGGCTTTTCTGCTACACTCCTTCTCCAAATTGTTCTACTTCATGGATGAAGATGATACTCTGCACTTGCTGCAGATGGGCTGGGATGTATCTGGGTCCACTGGTTGGTTGATAACTCTCTTATATTAACAGTGATTCCCATTTCACCTTCCTAAGAAAAATTCTTGTTTCAAATTCCAATTGCTTGTTTGGAGTTCGGCTTTTTTTCTTCCAAAAGCATTTGAATATCATTAACTGTAGGCTAAACATTCTGTCTTAACTGTATGAGTGCACAGAATTAAATATTGCTTAAAACCCCTCATGTAATCAAACCAATATTTGGATGCCAGTAGCAGAAAAAAAAGCGTGAGCAATAGCCACTTGGATTTTCATACCTCAAGTGCCAAATATTCCCTCCCTTTCTCTGTCTGTCTTTTGTTTATCTTCTGTTTATTTTTTCAGGTTCAGTTTGGTTGTACTGGAATACAGCCCATTGTTCAAGGCTCCACAAGAGGACTTTACAAAATGTTATAGGAGTGAGGAGCATCTGGCTGGTTTGGCTGAAAATCCTTAACAAGCTTAGTTACTGTGGGAGCTAAAATAAAACGAGAAGCTGAAGCAAAACATAATGTTAATGAGAACACTTCTTGGATTTTACTTAAGCAAAACAAAAGTACAGCCAATTTCATAACTTTGCAAATTTACCAAACAAAATACTAAAAAGTCTGAGCAAATAAGAAACAGTTACTGTATATATCACCAAAGTGACTGAGAACTACCAACTGAAATATATTTTTTTTAAAGCTAAGCATTTGCTTGCAAAGCTATCCTTGGTTTGCTGTTTCATTATATAAAATATTAAATTTTCTATCTTATACATATTTTAATCTTTATTTAGGTTTTCAGTCTCTAAAGTTTTAAGTGAGAAATGTATAAATAAATAGGCATGGTATTGGATTAGTAGGTGGCTCCATTTCAACCCCAAATTGGACTTTTTGCTGCACTGTGATCTCTGCGTGTATTTGCACATTGATATTATCAGTCAGACCAAGGTGAGCAGATAAGGATGCCAGAAACATTCTGCTGTTGTAGCACTAAGCAAAATGTGTCTGCTGCGAGTGCCCTTTCCCCATTTCTGTCCTTTCAGTTGTGTCCTTAAATGCAGGTCTGTGCGTCTACAGTAAGCAAGGTTACCTTTGAGGTTTGCAAGGGTGGAATTAGCCTGTGATGTAGGCCTGAAAGGCACAGTCTGTCCTGTTAGTGAAGAAACATATAAAATTCTTACTGGTCATTAGCATGAAGGTACTGTCCAGCTTAAAATTCAAAATGAGTTAAGGAAAAAGGTTAACATTTTTTTTCTAACTTCCTTGTAACAAAAACAAATTGTGATGAGAAATTTTGGTAATTTTGATGACAGGATTGCTAGGAATTTTAGAAGGTGACATTTTCACACAATATCTAAAAAATTTCTCACCGTTGAGTATGACTATGTCCCTTGATTTTGTACAGCTGTAAAAAAACCCACTTTGATTACAGGAAACTGAATGGGTTTTACTCACTATTTCAGGGCTTTCCATCTCCCTGAAATATCTCATTAGTAGAGAAGTATGAAGATAGGTAAAACAAAGCACAAAAATATAGCAGTGTCACTTAAAATCAGATTTGAATTTGCATTTGTCCTGTAACCTGTCATCAGCAAAAGCAACAGCACAAGCTTGTATCCAGAAGGTTCAACGATCTCTTGTGTCCAAATAAGAAAGACGACTGCTGCATCAAGTGTTCATCTAGCCATAGGCTTCATCTGGTTACTGTGCAGATCCTTACATACACCTCAAACCATGGATTTTAATGTATCCCTTCTGTAAGATTTATCATTAATGGCAACTTTAAATACTTATGTTGTCTGATCTCCTTTGAATCTAAACTCTTGATCTCAGCCACTGCCTATAACAGTATATTTCACCCTTTCAGTTGGTGTGATGTGTTTGACTTGCTCAGTAAAGTTCTGAAGACAAAAACTGAAATTAACGTACTCTTAAGGTTTGTGAATCATGGAGCCCTATGTGGAATAGCCTTTAGTACATGGCAGGTCAAGGGATATACCTAGATGCCAGAGAGAAGAGAGACAGCTTTTTTCAGGAAATGTTCCTGAGCTAATTACTCCATATTATGTTATAGGATTTACTGCAGTTTTTAAAATATTTCATGATTTCTTGTACCTGTCTCTTTACTAAATGGAAAAAAAAAAAAAGAAAAAAGAAAATCCAACAAAATGCCAGACTTACTATAGCCCTATAGGAAACTTTTCCTATAGGAAAGGGGATTTTTGTGTGACCATGGCCTTGTCAACCTTCTCAGAACTATTTATTTCATACAGACATATTCAGATGAGTATTCAGTGCACAACTGCAGCGCAAATGGGGCACTGCTGTTGATTTCTGATAGCATTCTTAACACAACTTTGACTGTGTTTTTCCTACCAGTTGCACATTGAGCAGAAGTGAGATTTCTGCATATTCCCAGATCCTTTTGAAAAGTGACAGGTAATACCACTTTCTAAAGCATACAAGCCCTTTATTTTTCCCCTGTGGTGAGACATACTTAGAATTCATTGATACTAAAACTCATTGTTATCCTGTTATCTTTGCGTATCTCATATAGATCTCTAAAATTCCTTGGTTGTCTCTGGTTTCAGACTAATACAAGTCACATTCATTGTTCTGCAAGTGTCTCTGCTTCTCTGATCACTTCTTTTTTAAGATATTGAATAAACACAAAACCCAAGATGCTCACTGAAAAGCTTACTAACATGTGTCTTGTAACTTTTTGCCTTTATGAAAATCAAATGCTGACCCAACTTTTTTTTTTTTTTTTCTCCCTGCCTCCTAAGCAAGTTTGCTTCCTGATTTTTTACATCTCACAGGGCTCAGGGATGGTGCAGTAGGTTAGAAGCATACAAAACTATCATCTGCTTTTCTGTTATTCTGGACTTTTTAGCATAAGAGATTTCTTTCCCTACAGAGCTGTAAACAGCCTGAATTTTGCTGCAGAAATATGAAAGCATCCCCAGCAGATGAACTCCAGTGGGATCTGGTTTGGCTGGCTTTTCAGGGGGCAGAGGGACCAACTTTGTAATCTACTGCCTTCCACTCAAATGCAGATAAAAAACACTGATGTAGCTCACACACAAAAGGTAAAATGCCTGCTCTGCCTTGAAACACAGTTTAACTCTCAGCAGTGACTTTATAGGCACTTAGAAAAACCTCAAAGAGGAAATGTCAAACATTTTAATTAGCGTTTACTTCATCCACTTAATCACCTCCTTAGATCTCTTGACTAGATCAACATGACTAGACCACAGTTTTAACAATGGGCTGTTGCTTACAGCAGAAGACCTTTGCCATGATTTCTGTAACTAAAAGTTTTTCAGCTGGGAGTAAATCCAGTATGTGTTTAACCAGTGGCTCTTGTGGCAACAAGGATTGTGAAATGTCCCAAAAAATGTCAAGTAATAAACACCAAAAGTAGCTTTCAACATGGACACTTTTCACCTTTATATTAATTTCATGGAGCAGTTACTTTAAAAAGGAACAATATGAGTTTAGACTAGGCAAAAATTTAACTAATGCAATTTACTTTCATAGTGTTTCTGAGGATGAGTGAAGAAAAGGGAAAATTCAGAAGGGGGAAGTGTTATATGCAATCTTTTCTGAGTGCTCTGTACGTCCAAAAAATCAGCTTTTTTATCTCACCAGCAATAAGATGCTGAAATCGGACTGCCTGAATAGGACCACAACCCATTGAAAAATTCCTGTTGTCACAGATCACAATGAAATTAAAATTTCCTAGTGATCTTTTAAGTAAAGGAACATGATCTTTTACCATCAGTTGGAAGGAGACTATATTCATACAGAGTATACTTACATTTTCACATATTCTTCTCCCAACTCTGCATCTTGTCCTTTTACCTCCACCATACCATAAACATCCTCTATGTGTTTGGGCATGTTTGGATTTTGCATTGGTGCTTTCCAGATGTCTTCCTGAACAAGGAAACTCACATGTAATGAAGAGACTAAGTACAGTTTTACAGCTACATGGGTAATATGTAGGTGTAGTATAATCTGTATAAGGGTTGGTAATATGGATATATCTCTGTCAGACCTCATAATAAACATGTGCTTTGATAAACAATATTTGTGCAGGCATTTCTTGAAGAACAATGAGGGACTGAAAAAATTGTGTCACTACTGGAACCACCATAAGGTTGTAGTATCCACTGCACAATACTTTCCATGTGAATTAAACATCCATGACCTTCCACAGCTGACTCATGATCCCCAAGGAAGGCTTCAGATAGTAACCAAGGCCAAGAATAGTAGCACATCAGAGTCTTGCATTTACTCTCCAGCACTAAGCACCTTTCTATCTCACATGAACCAGTCCTCTCCCTCTCCTAGATGCCTTGGTACAGCTCCACCTCTTGTTTTTCCCTGATTCACTCCCAACAACATGCTTCTCAACATCAACAGTATACTTCTCTCAGCAAAGATATTCAGATACTGTAATTCTCACCTCAACTTTCCCTACAGTTGGAAGCATGACTTGGGAGGAGAACTTTAGTAGAGCAGTGAAAGAGTGAGATTTGTGTGTATCAGTTTTTATCATTATAGGGAATGAGTTGTAATAACTGGATAATTTTGATTATGATTATTATAATCAAAACCACACCAAAAATAATTCATTGATTAGGCCATCAAGATCTTAACTGGACTATTAATGAATTCTTAGCTTCATATGTAATGTATGTTTCTGTAGTCCAGCTAAATTGCGTGCCATGTTTGCTTTGGAACTCTTTCTTACTTGGAATGGATCCTATTTTAACTGGGTGTTAAGATATAGCATCTGCAGCTCATGGAAAATACAGGTAGCCTAGGTTGTAATTAGCAGTGCAACATCTAGCTCATTACCATCTGCAGATTGTCCCATTATATCTACACTACATAAGTCAGAGTATTCTGAAATATCCTTATGTTGGCAAGGTCCTACTGGGACATCACTAGGTTTTATTTGCAGTCTTTGAACCCCTCCATTCCGAACACAGAAACAGTCATCAAATTGTTACATTCAGTACCCAGACTGAACTTGTTGCACTAGCAATTGAGACAGGGTGAATGCTGCTAGGCTGAAAAAAGAGAAGGCAGAGTAGATACAAACACTCTGTATCATCAGAAGGTTATGAATTGTTTTCAGGTTCAGCTTTGAAAACAGTGATTTGCAGTAATCCAGCTAAGCACATTCCCCTAGTCCCAACATAAAGCACAAAAAACCAATTGCTTTTCAAAGGAATTCAAGTTTCAAAAGTGAGAGGAGAAAGAGATTCTACATAATTTACTAATGACTATTGTTATAGATTTTACTTTACTCAGACAATTGGCTGATAGATGGCATTATACAGCACTTACAATTTTAAAGGGGATCTCAGCAGAGGGCTATTTCTTAGAACAGCAGTTCATTGTGGAAAAAAGGTCCTGAAAATGGAGACAAAAGGGAGACTTTTAATCAGAGCACTAATGTGGGCTCTCTGTGATGAAGCTCTTATCATTCCACCACAAGCAGTGTACGGCACTTAAAGACAGATTCTGTAGAACAGTAATAGGGGCTTTTAAATCATTATTTGCACTTTAAACATAGGGAAATATGTGATTGATTTATAAAACATTACACAGAAAGGAAAATAACAGGGAAGATAAGTTATGCTCTTTGATTGCCTTTTTTGTTTTCTTTTTTTCCTGGACCCTGGAGCCTGTGGCTATTTCCTGCTAAAAGCAAAAACAGTAGTTCAGGCCCAGATAATTTATGTTCTGTTTGCAAGAAGCATTCTAATTAGTGACAATTTCATTGTTTCAATGACATGGTTATATATCTATAATGGAAAATAATAACATGGAAGGAAACTGGCTGATCTGTTAGGTGTGCTAGTCCCCTAATGGAATATCAAGACAAAAAAAATACAGATAAGCAGGGGTCAGCTAAAGGGAAGCATAACTGCCTATGATTATACTCAAAGGCGAAGAAATAACCAACAGCTCTGCCTGAAGCATAGGGCCAGAAGATTTTCACTGACACCTGAATTAAATTTATCACATTGAGAAAGAAACTACTGTAGCTTTGATGCAGAATTAAACAATTTGTAGCTACTAAAATAAGATACCAGAGAATTGCATTTTGCCATAGCAGGTACTTCAGCTTCAGTCTTCTGGTCACTTTCAGATGGAGGGAAATCTTTTATTGTCATGGCCTCTTTGGTACTACAAAACACTATGGAAGTCGAGCAAATTCCAAGCTGGAGTCCATATAATTTTATAGATGTTGACCCTCATTGAAAGTCATGATATAGAGTATTTAAACTGCTACTTCATTTATTATTATTTGCACATTATGGCTTCAAGCTATTCTACATGCAGGTGCCGATTTCAGCAGGGTAGCAGCAAAGGTAAGTGTTGCTTGGGGTTTATTTATTTATTCATTCATTCATTTTATTCTAGTTGAATAGAAAAGAAATGCAATATTTTGATTAACTGAAGAATTCTGCTTGTATTGTTCTGACAACCTGCTAAACAATCTTGAATAATATCGAAGATTACTGAATCCATTTGAACTCTGAATGTGACATTTGCAGTTCTGTGTAAAATGGAAGAGACATCCAAGTATTTTGCATACAGTAACATGCCAGTCAGGACTGTTATTTTGTGGAAATGGAAATGCATAAGGTCAAAGAAGGTAATATCTAATGTACTGATGTATGAACAAAATTAATTACTCCTCCAAAATATCCCAAATAATACAGACATATGTAAAGCAAAATGTAATTTGATTTATCTATTATCCACTAAGAATGCTGTTGTTTTTAGTAGTGTGTTTAATTTCTTCTAAAAAGAAAGAAACACAATAATGAGGATTTAGTTGCATAGTTACAAGCTTCCTGATTACTCACAGGCAGAATGTATCACTGTAAAACTATGATTTCTGTCCATTGCAAAAACTGCGAGGAAAAAAAAAATGTATAAGATAAAATTGGGGAATCTGGGATTGAATTTTTTTTCTCAAAATCATTAATTTTTTTTAAAGAATAATAAATGTTGCTTTGCATGAAATTGCAAAAACATTAGTTTCTACTGCTGGCATCTTGAGACCTTTTGCAAATATTAAATACCCTTAAACACATCAAAGGCATTAGAAGTGTTCAGAAAGGTAAAGCTTTTCCCAAACACTCATTTCTTCTGTATTCACTGTTATAACAATTGAAAATTAAACTACTTGGAAAGATTGGCACAATACAGGAAATATTGGAATGTTTACACAGAATGTTTCAATTCAGTCTAAACTTGTTTTTAATACTATTTGATTTCAAGAACCAGAGAAAGTAATTTGAATTTTAATGCAAACAGAACCAATCTGTGAGTGTACCTAACCTCTCTTTGCCTTTCATTTTTATTACAGATTTTCTGCTTCAAATGATTACTTTGTCTTACATGTAAAGTGGAAATTTAGATTATTATTTTTTTGTTTAAATGTTACTTTAAATGTCATTCTTTCCTGCTAAGAGGAACTGAGAAGCTGAAGCGCATAATTACAATAGCTCTGTGTCATCATATAAATATTCCAAGAAGCAGTGCTGCATATTTATGTCAGTATTTAATAACGTCACATGACAAGGATGTGCTCACTAGAAGAGAAGTAGAGCAGAGAGGTGTACAGCAGTTCATAGACAAATCCCACACATTTGAATGGTACTAGCTCTAAGCTTCTAATATCATTGATAACCTGGTTAATCATCTTTCCTAGTCATATAAAAATCACAAGATTTCTGTCTGTGGGGGTCACTAGCTTCTTCAGGATTTCTGACAGGTAGAGGAGCCTGGGGAAAATTTACTTTTGAGTATGAAGGACAACAAAATAATTTTATTGGGCAAAAGATAAAGACTGAACACAGGCAAATACTGAACACTGATATCAAAGCATATTGTAGCTCTCCCTCTTCATCTATCAAGTGCTCTACTTACTATACTGCCACCTTCCGTTCCCGCCCCTGATGATGGCTGTGTTCTTTGCTGGTGCCCACGAAAACATACCACTTTCTTTCTGCTTCCATCATTCATTCTATTTGGCCCAATTGTTTACTTCTACATTCACCTCCAGCATCATACTCTCGGTTGCCTCTGCCTGCCAGCATTCCTCCTGCTCCTTTCCAGGCTGCCACCAGCAGTCATGTGTTGCCTTACTTCCCTGCCACTTACCTCAACACCTTGTTCTCTCCACTAGTGGAACTGTTTTTCCCCCAGCTTAAGCTCTTTCTCTTTTTCTGTATTCTCAACAATTCAGTCTCTAATCCTCACAGGCCTTCTTTTCTTCTTTTTTGTTTTTGTTTTGTTTTGGCTTTTTTTTTTTTTCCCTTTTGTTAAAATTCTGCTTTTTCATTCCATGAGTTTACTCTTTTTAATTCAATGTATTCTCCACTTCCAGTTAAATCTTCTTTTCTCAGTATATTTGGCCCTTCTTTCCAAAGATATTATGTTCCAAATCCCACTGTTTTTTTCATAGTTGGGTTTTCATTTCTCTGGTCTGTATTAACAACCTCAAAAACGTGTTAAATTCCCTTCAGACATTCTTATCTATCTTATACTCAGACCTTAACATGGCTCAAAAAATGCTTTGAGACCACAGAGGTTTTTGTAAATAAGGCTGTTATTTTACTGGTTTTGCTGGACTACTAGATTGGAAGAGCAGTAATTCAATATTTCTCTACACAGGTGCATTATATTCATTGATGTTAATATATAATAATAATAAAATAACTTTAGGCTGACTTAATAAATGAAAAATTTCTTTTTTTTTTTTTTTTTTGTCTTGGAGAATTATTGGCATTTGAATGCAAGGAGACATCATGTACTATTTTGCCACTTAAAACTTTGATTAAATAAAGAGAAAGATGATTATGAGATGTATTTCTGATGGTTGTAAGGATAAAACAAGGAACTTATCAGATAAAATTAAGTCAAAGGGGCTTGTAAAATAGATGTCATCATGTTCTTCACAAGCAGAGACTCCAAGCTGTCATTCAACAAGTAAGTTTTGCTTTGCACTAGGACAGAAGAACACTTAATGAACTCAATAATGAATGATTTATTTGAATTGCAGAGATCTCCATCTTCCACCACAAAAGATAATAATTAATCTCTGCAAATATATCCCATATAGCAGCAACTAATTCACAAATATAGACTAAGGGTACCATCACCAATTACAATGTCCTTCCTACATATGGAATTACCAAAGTAAGCTTATTGACAAGATTAAAAAAAAAAAAAATCACTTATTCATGAGGACACTAATGGTTTTAGCTAAAAAGCAGGAGACACTTGACTTGAGTTGTTTAAACCTTGATTGGACAAATTCATGGTAAATCCTGTCAGGAAAAAAAGCCAGCAAGAGAAAGGATTAAAAAGTTGTGCATTTGTGCATTTATATATATGCATGTATGCATGCATGCTAATATCTACGTCCTATTATATGTATTTCCATATATGTGTATATATTTCCCCTTTATATTTTCTATGATATTTTTAAAGATCTTCAAGACAAGGTTAATGCTTGGTTTTGTTTCTTGTTCCTTGTGAGTAAGATGTAACACACTTTAACATAACCCTGCTGACAAAAAAAAAAAAATCCAACTTTTGTGACTTCTGTCATTTAGTCATAGTGGGGATTTTTATTACAGAATCTTTAGAATAACAGGAGAAATAAATATATGACAACAGTCTGAGAGGCACTAAAGAAAATGAACTCGTTAAAAGTTCTGCAAAGAAATAAAAGCAAATTTGTTGTTCTTTATAATTTGTTCACATTATTTTTATCATCTAGATCTCATATTTTCTTCCTTTGTTTTTTGTTTTTTTTTGTTTGTTTGTTTGTTTGTTTGGAGAGGGAGGCGTGTAATTTGTTTTGGTA
Source organism: Pezoporus occidentalis (assembly GCF_034315485.1). NCBI lineage: Eukaryota > Metazoa > Chordata > Aves > Psittaciformes > Psittacidae > Pezoporus > Pezoporus occidentalis. The sequence continues at coordinate 432,192 of NW_026913209.1, forward strand.
TTGTTGCGTTTTTTTTAATTAGCATTTATCACTGTCTGCAACAATGGCTTCTGCATTACATTTTAAATTCTACCCATATGTTCTTGTATTTCTAAGAACATAAGTCTGATGGTTCTGCACTGGGAAATGTTTAGTTTCATTTTTAAAAAATTAAAAAATCAATTGGTTGAGCCTTGTACTCAAGGGTAACTTCTGTCAGATCTTTTGACTTAGAGGAACTGAACTGCAAAATGCCTTCCAGATTTTCATATGAAACTTTGACTGGGCTTTTATTCCTTCATCTCTCATTAATAATCAACTGAAATTCATACTTTTATCCCATCTGGCAACATGTAGGTTGCCATGACATGCTACTGCATCATTTTATAGAAGATAAATCTCTAAGATCTCATGCAGTGCTTAAAGGCCTTTATTATAGATCTATCATTAATGGCTTTTCTCTTCTTTGAAAAATACTTAGAATGCATACAAGCTATCATAACCTGTCTCTTCTTCCTCCATGCTATTACTTTTTAACACTCTGTTGTCTTATCATCTGGCTGCGCTGTGTTCATATGTGAGAGACTGAACTGAAATCAAACTCCAATCTCCATTGTCTCAAAGATTGGTATAAGGAGCTGAGGTCCACTGTTTCAAAGATGGGTGTGAAATACAACTCCACTGGTCATTGTCTTGAGGATTAGTGTGAGGAATTGCTGTCCGTTATCTCAAGGACTGCTGACAGACATGCAGAGTTGAAAAGCTATCTGCAAGACCAGTGAAACTGAATGTAAGTGAGCCACCAAAAATGTGTAGTAAGTTACATTAAGAACAGGGGTACTTCCTCCTAAAACATAATAAATGGGAAAAAAGTTAATCGCCAGGGGGCCAACTACCACCAAAGGCAACAACTACAGACCCTTATGATGCCACTGGAGCCACAGTGGTCACTATCTCTCTTTTCATTCCAAATTCTTGTTTAATTTCTATCCTTTTTTCTGATCTGTCCTATTGCTATCTTTTTTTAGAATAATAATCTTTTTTTTAAGACTTATTTTTTATAACAAACAAACTGACCGATTGCTGTACTTGACCTCACTTGCATCTTAATTTCACTCCAGGGTTCGTGAGCAAAGTATTTCTGACACTGGTTTTCATCCAATCAGACCTTGACATCATACACTTTATGTAGTATAATCTTTTATTTATTGGCATTACTTAAGTTTCCATTATAATTTATGGATCTTCTAACATGCAGTTTAAAATATTATCTTAAATCATCTGCCCACATTACTTCTTTGATCATACCCCCCTGTGCATTCTTTCTTCCTCACAAACTCTATTTTGACAGGCTGAGAAAATTGGGACTCTTCAGCGTGGAGAAAGGAAGGCTGCATGGAGACCTCCTAGCAGTCTTCCAGTATCTGAAGGGGGCCTACAAGGGTGCCGGAGAAGGACTTTTCATCAGGGACTGTAGTGACAGGACAAGGAGTAATGGGTTTACACTTAAACAGGGGAAATTCATGTTAGATATAGGGAAGAAGTTCTTTACAGTGAGGGTGGCGAGGCACTGGAACAGGTTGTCCAAAGTGGTAAATGCTCCATCCCTGGTAGTGTTCAAGTGCAGATTGGACAGAGCCTTGGGCGACATGGTTTAGTGTGTGGCATCCCCACCCATGGCAGTGGGGCTGGAACTAGGTGATCTTAAGGTCCTTTCCAACCCAAACTATTCTATGATTCTATGATTTTAGCTAAAGGATCCAGTAGAGACCTATATTCATCTGTAATTTCTCTTATACTGCCTAAATGTTGTATTTTTACCCATCCTCACTTTTCAGAAAGTGAAGTTTCACAAACTTGATAGTATAATAGCCAGGCCTTCTTTTAATTCACTTTCATTTACAGTTATTGCAAACAGCAACACAATTTGCCTGTCTCCTCACTAACACTGAATTTAGAGAACAAAATGAGATAAACAAAAGCAAAAGAAATAAACTTTGTGTGTTTCACTCTACTCTGCCTCCCAGAACCTTTTGTATTTTCTGAGTCTGTTTTTTGATTGTCTTTTTATTCATGTTCTGTACAGTGAGAACACATTACCAGCACTCTACTATGAATTCTGGGAACACTTGCCTACACTATGGACTTTGGTAACACGGTGTACTAGCTAGACTTCCCTGAGCATTTTTGGAAAGGAAGAGACAGGACAATTAGCATTAAAATTTTTCTTAGGGTATTTATTATTCTGTATTTATATACTAGGTTATCTACTGTTTGGGTTTCTTTACTTTCTTTTTTGAAAGAAAACAAAATTACAATAACCAATATTAGTGTTTGAACTGGCCACTAGAATGCTTTCTGCTTCCCAGATAGAATGATAGTGAGTAGGTAAATCACAGCAACAATGTAGTATTTTATGATACACTCCACTAATTTTGCCATAGCAGGTAGAATTATTGACCTACCTATCAAGAATTATGGTTTTAAAAATAAATATGTATCAAGTATAAATAATGCCTCTTTTCACTAGTTAGGTAAAAGACCACACAGTCAGTTTGGCAAGGCAATTAGAAACTTGAAGGGATGTATGGTCCTCCATATATTCCTTCAGGCATGACAACATCATAAAATTGTTACCTGTTTACAGTGGCTCAATTTAAGAGACCCAGCAAACGTTCAGCAAAGTTAAGGGTAGTTGTAATTTACATAGTGATATTCCTTGCTGAAACATTCCTCTACTAGTAGGCATGTTAGATAACAAGATATCACTTCCCTGTCTAGCTAATTAAAAGGAGGATGTTAAAGACAGCAAAAGGTTTTCCTATTTATTGTTTTGTCTTTGTTGTACCTCTCTCTTTTCTAATTTTGTGCAAGAAGGCACTAAAATGGAAAAAACAAAAACAACAAGAAAACCCCAAAACAAAACAAAAAAACCCAAAACCACAAACCAGAAAACCAAACAAAATCCATTGATTATTTTGAATTTGGGCTTCAGCATATTGTGTCCAGATTTTCATGATAAAAGGTTTCATTTATAGTCTCTCCTACACCTTTACAAAGTGACATGAAAAGTCCTTTCACATGGTTTACCTATTCAGATTTCATCTTTACTGACCTGTAACAGACCTTAACAGAGCCCTGGCACTTTATCATGTCTAGACAGAAACAATTGTTTGGCTATCTCTAAAGAGTAAGAGACTTGAGAGAGTCAGGATTTATCCAGAAGGTGAGAAGGCGCCAGGGAGACCTTATTGCAGCTTCAGTACTTCAAATACTTTACTTAAAAAACACTTTTAAGAAAGATGGGGACAGACTTTTAATAGAACTGTAGTGATAGGACAAGGGCTAATGATTTTAAACTAAAAGAGGGTACATTCAAACTAGATATAAGGAAGAAATTTTTTAAGATAAGGGTGGTGAAACACTGGAACAGGCTTTCTAGACAGGTAGTAGATGCTCCATCCCTCGAAACATTCAAGGTCAGGCTGGATGGAACTCTGAGGAAACTTGATTAAGTGGAAAGAGACCCTGCTCATTGCAGGGAAGTTGGACTAGATGACTTCTAAAGATCCCTTTCAACAAAAACCTTTCTATGATGCTATGACTCTAACAGTAAAACATAGTCACTTCAAATTTATGAGCTCCTGAGGTAGTTTTCTACTGAAGGGAGTAATTGAAGCCTAGCTGAGACCTCTCCAGTGAGGGGAATCACTCAGCTGTCCTGTGTCTGAGACTGCCACCAAGCCTGATGATGTTACGTGCTTTCATAGAATCATAGAATAGTTAGGGTTGGAAAGGATCTTAAGATCATTTACTTCCAACCCCACTGCCATGGGCAGGGACACCTCACACTAAACCATCTCACCCAAGGTTATGTCCAACCTGGCCTTGAATGCTGCCAGGGATGGAGCATTCACAACTTCCCTGGGTAACCCATTCCAGTGCCTCACCATCCTTACAGTAAAGAACTTCTTCCTTATACCCAATCTAAACTTCCCCTGTTTAAATTTGAACCCATTACCCCTTGTCCTACCACTACAGTCCCTAATGAAGAGCTCTTCCTCAGCATCCTTAAAGGCCCCCTTCATATACTGGAAGGCTGCTAGGAGGTCTCCATGCAGCCTTCTCTTCTCCAGGCTGAACAGCCCCAACTTTCTCAGCCTGTCTTCATATGGGAGGTGCTCCAGTCCCCTGATCATCCTCGTGGCCCTCCTCTGGACTTGTTCCAACAGTTCCATGTCCTTTCTATGTTGAGGACACCAGAACTGTTCACAATACAAGTGAGGTCTCATGAGAGCAAAGAGGCAGGATCGCCTCCTTCTACCTGCTGGTCACGCTTCTCTTGATGCAGCCCAGGATACGGTTGGCTTTCTGGGCTGCAAGCGCACACTGCCGGCCCATGTTCATTTTCTCATCAACCAGCACCCCCAAGTCCTTCTCCACAGGGCTGCTCTGAATCTCTTCTCTGCCCAACCTGTACCTGTGCCTGGGATTGCTCCAACCCAGGTGTAGGACCTTGCACTTGGCATGGAAAAACTTCATGAGGTTGGCATCAGCCCACCTCACAAGTGTGTCGAGGTCCCTCTGGATGGCATTCCTTCCCTCCAGCGTATCAACCGATCCACACAGCTTGGTGTCATGCAGAGGGTGCACTCAATCCCACTGTCCATGTCAACAACAAGATGTTGAGCAAGACCGTTCCCAACACTGATCCCAGAGGGACATCACTTGTTGCTGGTCTCCAGCTGGACATTGAGCCATTGACCACAGCCCTTTGCGTGCAGCCATCCAGCCATTTCTTTATCCACTGAGTGGTCCACCTATCAAATTGATGTCTCTGCAATTTAGAGACAAGGATGTTGTGTGGGACAGTGTTGAACACAAGTCCAGGTAGATGACATCAACTGATCTACCCCCGTCCCTCAGTTTCACACTGTATGTAGTCCATGTAGTTTCATACTACATCTTTGAATAAGGAGAATAAAAGTCTATTCACCCTTGGTGGAAGAAAGGTAATAGATTACCTCTTTTAGCTGCAGCTGTCTTGAAGAGGAGGGATCTGTTATTTATTTTCCTGTATTAGAAGCCTGGGGAAAAACAGGAATTCAATCTAAAACCTACTACATGTACCAATGTAGAGCATGATTCAGGTAGATAAACACAGGCATCTGGAATCGCTTGAGGTGCCCTTTGGTTTCTTGCCTGTCATCTACTTGGATGTCTGTCTTCAAGTGAATATGGAGAAAGGCATCACTAATATAATACAGCTGTAATGCTATCTTCATATTACATCGAACAATGTAACAGAAAATCTGAAAAAAAGATATGTAGAGAACAAGAGACCCTGTTCTTCCCATTGTTTGGAGTTTTCAGGGTCTCTCTTCGTCCCCTTTGCTCAGATTAGACCTACTTCTTCAATTCCCCAAAAAACAATTCTGGACAGAATAACTAAAATATAATACCCAAATATATATCAGGTTTTATACTTTTCTAAGTATTAAAATACAATGGGAAGATCAGAAAAACACAAGCATGACCACAAAAGTCAGATGCAGACAGAGCACGTCACATGCTGCTGAATTGCACTCTGAAGATACTATCACACTAAATAGCATGAACTTTCTCCAAAATGTCTTGAGTTCAAGAGCCACTCATTGTACGCAATGGGGGCTTCATGAAGATCCCTCTGCTTCCTTCTTTCCTTTTGTGAAATATCTATTTTTAAATCATAAAATGTTATTTCATTATCACTGGTTCCTATCAACATGCTCAGTATTTCTCATGACACAAACACATCCAGAAACTCAGTTTTTTCTATTTCTATTCTATTGATTTACTGAGAAAACATACAAATGAAGTGGGTATATAAGAAATAATAAATAGCAGAACCCTGTCTGGACTTCAGTCCCAAGTGCTTGGTCTAGTGTCTGAAAATATTTTATTATGCTCCAAGCAAGAACTACTATGCTAATCCCTCTGGAATGCAGCATTTATTACTTACCTGGCAGGTGTGAAGTGTTGCATGATAAACCCTTCTCCCCCTCCTTCTCTCCACCTCCTGCTTTGTTCAGGCAAAGCTGAAGAGGAGAGGGAGGAGATAATCCTCTTCAAATGAAGCATTTATTATGCTAGATGCAGGCATGAACTGCCACTTGCCAAGTGGAGTTAGCACAGTTATTACGGGACAGTCTGTTTATACAAGCATTAAACAGCATTGCAAACAAACTGAAGCTTGGTACAATCTGACCATCTCTTTCTTGAGAAAGTTCAGGGCTTTTTGCTGTTCTTTACAATAGCTAGAATTCCCAATTTCCAAACCACATCCTTATTATTGGATTACTGGTATTGGGACCTTTGATTCTAAAGCAAATTTGTGAGTTTGGTGGTGGTGGTGGTTTTGTTTAGATTTTTTAGGGGCATTTCCTTTTTTAAAAAAAAATTTCGGACTTAGATCTGCCAAAATTTTTGTCCAACTGTTCTTAGAAATTTGGGTTGGACTAATTTGCTTGTTTCAAGAGCATCAATTCTGTCTATTTTACAGACAACTGCATATTTCAGCAATTCTCCATGTTGTGTCTCTGATATATTACGCAACCAAAAAACAATTGCTCTCTAGGCACGCAAAGTCAGCTTCACAATTTTGGCTCTCAGAGCAGAGCCAAGTTACCAAATCATACATTCAGACAGGATTCCTCAAATTCAGAGCATGCACTAACAAATAACCAATAAAAGTTTGTGCATTTATGTCTGTTTAGAAAATGAAAATTCCCTGACTTGTTCTGTTTTCCACAGAAGATCTGAAGTTTTGGTTTATTTCATCCAAAGCAGAGAAGAAATGAAAGACAATGAGCCAGGAAATAAGTACTGAAGCCTAACTGTCAACAGATATGCTCTTCTAGAAGAGCTTAACTCTTACAGCTGTGTTTTCCTCTCCTGTTTGAGGTGATTTTAAATAATATATGGCTACCCTTTTCTGTCTACAGACTCTTTAGCAGTTTATTACCCCCAACCTACCTGTGGCCAATTGCTATATATCTACTGTAGGAGTTTCTCCTCTGGTGTGTCCCTTCTTCATTTCAGCCAAAATCAGCTGGATCAGTACTGGGCTATGGCAGTCTGAGGCATCCTAAATAAACCTCACTTGCGCCTCTGTGTTGTATAAAACAAATAAGTGCAAAAAGTAAATTATCTTGGAGGTTTGTTTGTTTATTTGTTTATTTGTTTGTTTTTTTTTTCTCAGAATTGAATGAAAAGACTGAACTGAGAGAGTAACAGCATTCCTGGAGCAAAGTGAGTGTTTTAGGTACTTCGAACTGGAGATGCTATTTATCCCCAATTCTCTTCTGTAACACATCTTCAATGGCTGAAAATAAAGGCAAGCATAGTTACTGAACCTCAACATGCATACTGACAAGCTTGTAGTGCTGCAAATGGATTAGAAGTTCTCTCAGAAGAAAAAAATAATAGAAGCAAGTCACACACAAATGTTTAGAAAGTTACTAACTATAAGATACAGAAAGTACAAAATATTAGAGATTCTGCACAACAGTGATATAATTAACGTCAGTCTAACCAAGCATCTACACTGCCAACCAGCATAAGTACAGTGAAATATTGCCTGTGTGGTAATTTTCCTTTTTCTTTGTTTCTTTTTACTTTGGAGGCACCCGCTGTGTTGTTTCCATTTTATACTTTATTGGGTTTGTGTAGCAAGGTTTTGGTAGTGGGAGATCTACAGGGGTGGCTTCTGTGAGAAGCTGCTGAAAACTTCCCCTGTGTCTGATGGTGCTAATGCAAGGTGAAAAAGTTACTGAACAGTTACTGAAAAGTTGTGGCAATTGCAACCAGAGAGAGGAGTGAGCATATGTGAGAGAACCAGCCCTGCAGACACCAAGGTCAGTGCAGAAGGAGGGCAGGAGGTGCTCCCGGCTCTGGAGCAGAGATTCCTCTGCAGCCTGTGATGGAGCCCATGACGAAGCAGCTGTGCCCCTGCAGCCCATGGAGGGCCATGGTGGAGCAGATCTCCACCTGCAGCACATGGAAGACCCCAGGCCAGAGCAGGGGGATGCCTGAAGGAGGCTGTAAACCTGCAGGGGACCCACACTGGAGCAGTCTGTTCCTGAATGACTGCACCCCATGGAAGGACTTATGCTGGAACAGGGGAAGAGTGTGACAAGTCCTCTCCCTCAGATGGAATGAGGGCAGGATCAGCATGTGATGAACTGATCATAACCTCCATTCTTCTCTGTTGCCCTCTGCATCTGATAGGGATGAGGTAGAGAACTAAGGAGTGAACTTGAGTCCGGGAAGGAGGGGGGATGGGAAGAAGGTGTTTTAAGATTTAGATTTTATTTCTCATTACCATACTCTGATTTGATTGGTAATAAATTAAACTAATTTCCCCAAGCTGAGCATATTTTGCCCATGATGGTAACTGTTGAGTGATGCCTCTGTGTCCTTATCTGACCCACAAACTTTTCAGGTTTTCTCTCCTGTGTCCATCTGAGGAGAGGAGTGATAGAAAGGATTTGGGAGGCACCTGGCATCCAGCTGGGGTCAACCCACTACGTATACATCTGAATGACAGTTAAAAATAGGAACGAACATGTTGGGACTTTGTTCTTAAAGCTTTCTGTAATGAAGCCTAGGTTATGTGTATATCAGACTTGGTACTGATTTCCTAATTGGCAAACTTACACTTGCAGCTCAACTTGCATGAGAACATGCAGAATGCTATCTTTTTCCTTGAAGAATTCTTCTGTCGATACAGATACACAGAATACCTTGTAGGAAAATTTAGGATTCAATGAAATTGCATGAGGCTATAAAGAAACAGCCAGAGTTATGTTCCCCAAAGTTGCTTCCACAGAATTATCAACCTCTTTGCTTCAGGAAACAATTTTTATAGAATATTTTCTTACTGACTTGTACCAGACAATTTTCTCTATACTTCTGTCCTGGGTTCAGCAGTAGAAGTCATTTTTTCTCCTTCTTAGTAGCAGGTTCAGCACTGTACTTTTGACTTTCAACCTGGGAACAACACTGATAACACTGATGTTTTTAGTTGCTGCTCAGTAATGTTTAGTCTGACCAAGGACTTTCTAAGCCTCATGCTCTTCCAGGGAGGAGGGGAAGCATTGGGGAAGCAGAGATAGGACACCTGACTCAAACTAACCAAAGAAGTATTCCACACTGCAGCACGTCATGCCCACTATATAAACTGGGGGAGTCACTGGGAAGGGCTAGATCAATGCTTGGGTCAGGCTGGGTATCGGTCGGTGTGTGGTGAGCGGTTGTATTCTCTTCCCTTGCTATCTCCCTTATTATTATTGTTGGTGGTGGCAGTAGTGGTTTGTGTTATACCTAAATTGATGGCTTGGCTTTGCGAGCGAAGATTTGGGAAGGGCTTTAACCACGCTTACTACAAGCACGATGACCAAGGGCATGTGGGATATGCAAATCTGGTTGGAAAAAAAAGGGTGCTTAGGCAATCAGGAAGTGTCCGACCGTGACTGTCAACTCCTGAGCTAACTTGACCTACCCATGCGCTGGCCCGCCTGCATGCAAAGTTGGATCTGCAGCTACCCATGCACCTTGTCACCAACCATTTCGACCCTCATCTGTCCATACAGACAAGTGAGAGTGAGCCCTTCCAGCGTGCGCAGTGGATTTTTTAGGTAAAGCACAGCTTGCGCAGAACTGGCCCCAACCTTTAAACCTGAGGTTTAACTGCCATGGCCCAGTTAGCTAGGATGGCGACAGCAAAGTCCACAAATCGTAGGTTTTGTAAGAATGTCCTTCTCTTTGATGGAAGACCATACAAGGCTAGGCGAGCTCCATCAGCCCGGGTTTGAAGATAGGAGTTTTCCTTCTCCCATGAGGAAGGCCTCTCATCGCTAACAAAGATTCAGGAAGACTTTCACCCACGCATTCTGAACAAGACTGTCATCTCCTGGGTCAATCACAAGTGACCGATGATGCAATAGCACAACAAGCATCTAGGCAGGATACTTAGAGGCGTTCAGTCATAAGCCCGCAGATGGTAGCCTCGCGCCAGTGGCTCCTCAGCCAAGCGCATGCACCAGGGTTCTGAACCGGCAGTTCCTCTCATACTGAGCAGGATCACTATTGCAACAACACATCATCAGTAGGGTAAAACTAACCTGTCTCACAACGGTCCAATCCCAGCTCACGTTCCCTATTAGTGGGTGAACAATCTTGGTGAATTCTGCTTCACAATGATAGGAAGAGCCAACATCGAAGGATAGAAAAGCAACGTCTCTATGAACGCTTGGCTTCTTATCTCAACCTGTGGGAGTTACATTCTTTTGATTCTCCTCCCCATTCCTCCAGGAGCGGAGGAAGAAGGGGGAGGGAGTGAGCGAGTGGCTGGGTGGTTCTGGGTTGCCTGCTGGGCTTAAACCACAACAACTTCCCATGCCTAGATATACGTATTTTAATCACAGACCACAGACTTCCGTGTTACCACAATTGATATTCTCTCTGCTACAAGAAAGGGGGCAGGCTTGCTGCAGTTCTCTCACAGTTCCAGAGATTACTGTGTCTACAGCCCCTGCTTCCTTCACTGCTTTCTCTTTATTCCTGCACAGGAAATTCTGGAGCTATTAATTAGTTGACAAAGACTCTGCTGATTGTCCCACTTCAACAAAATGGGTTTAAGTATTATACAAAAGAAGGCTAACCGAAATTGGAGCCTGGCCTTTCTGTTGTTACTGGTCCTTGTGTGATACCTTTTTCCTATGATTTTAGGTTTTGACAAAACAAACTGGTTGAGAATAAGCATGTGGTGCTCACACCAGGATGCTGCTACTCTCAGTGCAGCTTTTTTTATTTGATTCTGAGAAAGAAATAACCAAACGACCCCTTCAAGCTAATTTTGTGTTTGCACCTATTTGTTTTATACAACACAGAATTTTGTTGAGGAAAGTTTATCCAAAGTGTGCCTCCTTGAAGAAACAGAACTTTCAAGACCTAGCATGTTCAAGCAAAATTGTGTTATGTTATATACAAACACATCCCTTAATATGAATATACATTCACTTAGGACATTAAACTGTATTTTGATGAGTCATAAGATCTGCTTAAATGACAAGGTGATTTTTTTCATTTAGAGATCTAGGTGTGGCATTTTTGAATACTGGGTAGCTGAGCTAAGGCTCATTATGCTTTCAGTAGACATTTTGTAAATTCTGATATTTCATTAATGTATTATTTCCTATTTTTTAGTAACTATTCTGCTGCTAATAAATTTGTCAGGCAGTAAAGGAACAGAAATGTTGTAAGAACAGTTGAACTGAACAGCCAATGTAAACAATCTGTCATCTTTGCATAACACATCCAGAGCATTCAGAAAGCTCTCGCGAATTCTAAGAATGTTCACAGCCAATCTGCATGTCTCATAAATGTTTCTTGGATTAATAAAAAAAAAATTGTCAAATTTCTCTTTGATGGGTATTATTGTTTCTTCTCCAGCCTGTGTTTTTTTGAGTTTTTTTTGGCTGACAAGAGAAAAGGGAATTGCAATAGGATCTGAAACAAATATCTGGGTGTGCAAGAGGGCCCTGTTGTATAACTGTACTTAATACACTTAACAACAATGTTGGTGGGTCATTTCGTATTCATTTGCAGGTGACAGATGATGTCTCTGTAGACCAAAATAACTTTTATTTGGTGTTTCAGCAATTCAGTATGCCAAGTGCCTTCTGAAAAGCAGTGTTTTCATTGGTGTTACACAGAAATTAGTGACTCCTAGATATAGAAGATTTTTTTAAGAAATCTAGTATAGTTGTCAGATTGCTGGTGTAGTGTTTGCACTGAGCCCATTTAGTTCTAAATAACCTATCTTTTGTGTTGGCTTTTGTGAATTTCTGATGTAAAAATTTTGCCTTAGATAGCAACAAGAGAAGTCATCCCTAAGCCTTCCTAATGAGATCACCAATCAAGCTTTAGAATCCCGGACATTATTACTCCTCTTTTATAATCAGTTTCCAGTACCATTTGCAGAAGATTCTGGTAAAGAAAGACATTGTGACTGACTGTATGATGTGATTGGTATATGCTATGAGAATTGGGTGTGAAATGGGATGATGAGAATAAAAATATCTGAACTAAAGAGTTTTTTCCTCCTTTCCACTTATTTTTTCCAGTGTATTGGTGACTATTATCTGTTGAGAAAGAAAATATGTGGAGGAGAGAGATGGGCAGATAACCTTAATCCATTACCAGAGAGAAGATTGTTTCCTTCTTTTCAGTTTAAAAGACTAGCCAGTAATTTGTTTGTGTAGGTCTATTGAAAAGCCTGGCTGATAGAATTTTTTTCACAGTAAAACCCCAAATATTATACAGTATTTTTCAGAAGTTTCCACAGAATGAGTATTTTAGGAGACTGATATGTTTGACATGATTTCTCAGCACCTGACACATTTCTTTTACAAAATATTCAATTAATACTCATCCAGCATGCATTTAGTGCTCATTTTATATAGTTGTTTTTTTATTATTATTCCAGTACAGAAAAAAAGTCTTCTTTGTTTCATGGCAGAGGTTTTTATTCTGTCTCTAAGTGCATTCATATCTATTGAAGGCTAGCTAAAGCAAAAGAATATCCTTAGTCATCCTGGTCATTGCAGTAGCAATGAAAATGTACAGGCTGCAACTGCGTTGCTGCAGTGGAAAACTGAGTACAACTAGACTGGACACTTTATGGAGACTGGAGCTTTCATATATTCATCTTCATCCATAAATGTATCACAATACAAAAGGCACCTAGAGAGATGTAAAATAAAAAAAAAAGTATCTGTTCATGCCCTCAATGATCCATTGGGCAATACGGTTTCTTTACCCCTTTCAGTATATGAGAACATAGGAATTTTTAGTACAGCCATACTCAGCTATCCATCATGTTCATGACAAGTGTGACAGTTAACAATTCAACAGCAACAAAGCAATTTTCCCTGTAAGAATCAACATAGGGAAAGCAGAGGGAGTGTGGGTTTTTTTGCAGAGATCTGAGAAATATAAACAATCTAAATACACAAGCACAGTTTATACGGCTTAACAAACAGAAGCAGAAACAGGGCTATAAGGATCTTCAGACAGAGGAGATATTGGCCTTCTGTCATTTTGGTTTTTGACAGTTCCCACTCTTAGAAGGATTTGAGCTGCCTATAAAAACTGAATAGAATGTAACTTTTTTGGCTTACATATTCTTACAGCCTCTTTCTTCACTGTCATCATCTTCCTCAACTAAACCAAAGTCAATCAAATCAACTAAGGCTGAAGGACAATAAAAATTGGGTATGGATAGTTATCAGAGCTGGGTGTTTAACTACTAGCAGTCAAACTTCAATGTGATATCTAGAAAAGGAAAATTTTGCTAAGCTGAATTTCTTTGTGATCTGAAACTGATAAAGACAAAGTGACTGAAGTTAACTTAGAGTACTTCTTGACAAGAATTGTCTGATTTTTACAGTTTATATTAAAGGAAGTAGCAGCAGCTGTTTTTCAGTCCTGGAATTAGAAGCAGTTGTTTTTCAGCTCTGGAATGACAGACTTGTATACGAGGAGAAGTATATGGAAATATGACATATAACAAATGCTTCCAATTAAGAAAATAGTTATGTAAGGAGGATGTCCTTCAATCATCTTCAGAAACAGAATTCATGAGCAGCTTTATATCAAAGCCTATTTCTAAAATGAGAAGAAAGGAATATGTGATATGAAGAATGGTACAGGATGGTCCAAATAAAAAGCTGAAAATGGAAATAAAAGCAGGGAATTGAACTGTACATATCTGTTGACATTGTGTAAGCCAACCCTTGACCATAGACTGATATGTTGTGGCATGCTGCACTTGCTCCAGAAGACCCACTCTTATATTCATATAAGAGTGGTAGTAGGAACATGAGACATTTTTCTGCAGCACCTGGGACAGTTACTTGTACCTATTAGCCAGTGGTATCACCCCAGAGAATGGTTCCAAACTTGGTAGCCAATATTTATTATTACTATAGAATCATAGAATAGTTAGGGTTGGAAAGGACGTTAAGGTCATCTGGTTCCAACCCCACTGCCATGGGCAGGGACACCTCTCACTAAACCATGTCGTCTAAGTCTCTGTCTAACCTGGCCTTGAATGCCGCCATGGGTGGAGCATTCACAACTTCCCTGGGCAACCCATTCTAGTGTCTCACCATCCTTACAGTAAAGAACTTCTTCCTTATACCCAATCTAAACTTCCCCTGTTTAAATTTGAACCCATTACCCCTTGTCCTACCACTACAGTCCCTAATGAAGGGCTCTTCCTCAACATCCTTAAAGGCCCCCTTCATATACTGGAAGGCTGCTATGAGGTCTCCACGCAGCCTTCTCTTCTCCAGGCTGAACAGCCCCAACTTTCTCAGCCTGTCTTCATACAGGAGGTGCTCCAGTCCCCTGATCATCCTCATGGCCCTCCTCTGGACTTGTTCCAACATTTCCATGTCCTTTTTATGCTGAGGACACCAGAACTGCACACAATACTCCAAACGAGGTCTCACAAGAGCAGAGTAGAGGGGCAGGATCACCTCCTTCGACCTGCTGGTCACACTTCTTTTGATGCAGCCCAGGATACAGTTGGCTTTCTGGGCTGCAAGCGCACACTGCCGGCCCATGTTCATTTTCTCATCAAACAACACCCCAAAGTCCTTCTCTGCAGGGCTGAAGGTTAAGAAGGTTGTCCCACTTTACGTCAAACTGTACAAGCTTTGATACGGGAAAAGTGTTTCTAGGAAGAATAATTTCAAAGGATTAACAATTAAGAAAACATCATCATTATCATGCTTCCAGTGTATATAGAAAATTACACCTTTATAATAGTAGCAGTGCTTCTCCTTTTTTGCTTGGTCAGTTCTAGCAAAGTAAGAAGTACTTGGATATTCCCTGTCCAAGATTTACCAGAGGACTTTCCTAGAGGAGTGGGAATATAGGTACCTGTTAGCTGGGTGGTATTTTCCTTCTGCATATCATGTTTAGCTGATCTTAAATGTAAATTCTTTTCAGAAAAGTACTATGTAAATTGGCTAATATAGAGTTATTTATTAGAAGGTGAATCTCTGGACATAATTTTTTTTATTTTGTAACCAAGAACTGAACACTACCTAACCCATACAGAGGGACAAATCCTTTTAATAGCTGTACACTGTTAAAATGTACTATTAGATCCGACATGTGTAAATAATCCCACCAATGACTTTGTTGTTTCCCAACTAATGAGTTGAAGTGACCTAAGTCGCCTCCTCCTTCAGGAAACTGCACTTAGAGAACGTTCGCAAATAAACAGATAATTTGGACCCTGCTGTTTCCAGTCTTTTCTCCATCTGCTGGTGTTTTTGACCGCTGCTGGTGAGGGCGGTTATGCAAAACTCTTCTTGTGAAACCACCAGAGAATGGACAGGACGGAGCACAGGAGAAACATGAGCACCTTGCAGATGCTGGCTCATAGTCATACAGGTATGCATACAGGGTCATGCTGACCAGAGCAGTGCACGCATCATTCTTCTGTATGGCCTATATTAACAGGGCAAAGGACAATGTTTTTAAACTTAAAGAGTGTAGATTCAGACTAGCTATAAAGAAGAAATTTTTATGGTAAGGGTGGTGAAACACTGGAACAGTTGCCCAGAGGGGTGGTAGGTTCCCCAGTCCTGGAAAAATTCAAGGTCAGGCTCTGAGAAACCTGATTGAGTTGAAGATGCCCTTGCTTATTGCAAGGGGGTTGGAATTTCTATGCAAGAAACAGCTGAAAGACACAGTAGGGACTATTTGACTACGTGAGTCGCAAGCTTCTCACAGAGTCACAGTCCACAGACAGCACTGGTTAACCAGTATTGTGTATAATGCTATTTACCACTGCATCAGCCACATGTAAGGACAAGGTAGTAACATCATCAGAAAATTTTTTGTCTACCAGAGGAGGCTGTGTGTAGAGCTCCATCTGTTCAGACAGCAACTGCTCTCAAGTCTATTCAGAGCTCCTTACAACATAGTGTTTATATGAAAGACTTCTTTAGACTTTCAGAGAACTGAGGGAAATAATGCTTGGTTGACTTTTCTGTGTGTCTCCCACACGTTTATGAATAGTGATTTAATTTTTGTCAATTTCATCTCTTTACACAGTAGCTAACCAGGAAGATAAAGTAGTTTTTTGTTACATGAAAGTAGGGAATCCTCTATGTTTGCCGTATGTTTAAATTGATCACACTTCTTTTAAAGAGAAGCCTTAGGCTTGAAGATTTAGGCTTTGGACATTCTACTTATCTAAACAGCCATACCTGCCTGAGAGCAATCCATCCTCAGTATCTGACCTTTCTTATGTCATCAAAACTGAAATGGCAAATGAACAACAGATGGCCTTAACTTTAAGGCTTTTAATCCTTATTACATTCTTTATAGTGTCACCAATTTAAGTAGTAACAGTGGCCAGCATAATATTAATTAGCTTAGAGGAACTGATGAGCAGCTCTTTCAGCTTCTGGCTTTCCCTTTTATATTTTTTTGTTCTGAGACAACCCTTCTTTCAGTACCCCTGAATCAGCATTGTCTTAAAAAAAAAAAGGGGGTGAAAAATTTCATTTATTTCTTCTTGGAAAAGATTAAAGTATTTAATCATTTTGTGAAAAAGTTTAAACACAGAACTGTGACTCTCTGCTAAAACTTGTACAAGATAATTGTAGAGAGGGAGTATTTATCGGACTGTGTGAACTGAGTACATTAGAGGTTCTCTTATCTACTATTTCCCTTCCTCTTTTGCAAAAAACAGGTTTTGATAGAAATGAGAAGTAGCTCTGCAAAGGAAAGGAAGTGCTGAATTACATGCCAGTCATAAATGGAAAGAATATCAAGCCCTTAAATTTTGTACACTTCTCTAAAGTCAGTTGAAGGTATGTGCTGTAGGTTGGAAAATGATACATATACGAATGATCCATAACAATTTCTACAGTTCCAAATGGTGCTTCAGCATTCCTTAGATCAAGAGGTAAAGAGCTAGATTTTTCTGAATTTCTCAAGGAAAATAAAACAAACAAGAAGGTTCAAGATCCCCAGTTATCATCTCCCTTTTCTGAAAGAAAATTTAAAATAAACCAAAAGGAAAAGCAAAACAAAACCATAAATTAAAATTGAAAGTGTATATGAAAGGATGTAATAGATGTAGTTGAAGCTGACATAAAACATAAGACTTCCTCCATCAAAAAACTACCACAGGCAAAGTTACGTGTTTCTCTCTGTAGAAGGATCAGGATTCAGGTCCTGTTAAACTGATCAACACTTGTTTGTACTGGTTCAGGTAACTGCTGAAATGAGAAAAGATCAAAGATTCCAAGAAATATCTGAATTTTTTACTAACTTACTATTAAACCACCATATAGTCAGATGAACTGATTTTGCATGACTATACTCTGACCGAAAGAAAGCCTGTAGTCATACCCCTCTTTGTATAAACTAGTAAATAGTTCTACTTGTCTGTGGAGCACTTTGTTCTTATCCCCGCTATACCCATGAAATACTAACCAGCTCTTTGTGAATAATACATGTTAAAAATCAAAGTCACTAGCTAAGTGTGCTATGTCTATCACGGGATGCCTAAATCACGGGAAAAATAGTAAAATTAATGAGATTTTTTGAAACCCACTACTCTACCATGCACATATTTGAGGTTTTTATGGAGTAGTAGATTTTATACTGAGTCTACATTATTCTTACTCTTATCAGTATATCTTTGCCTGTACACATAGCTGATACACGTATTTAAGTATTCATTGTTCCACATCTTGTTACCTAGTTGTTATCTAATGTCAAAATGATTGCTGTGAATGTTACAGATCACCTCTGTATTCTTGTTCATTGACAAAAGAAACTAAATATGCATCTTCTGTTCATTCTTCATGTTTGATATTGTGGCATCTGCAGCCTCTGTTGAGTGTCTCTGTCAGTTTTTAGACAGATATAATAAGAACCTGACTGGATAAATAAAGACATATATTTCAGCTGGAGCTAGTCTCTGATCAGGGAATATGTTGTGAAAACACTTGAAAATCTCCATCTGAAGAAGAAGAAATCAAATGCAGGCTTCAAAGCTGCTGTGATAAAAAAAAACCAAACAAACGGGATCTGGAAAACAACAGAAAGAAGATGGATTTATGAAAACTTAATGAGTATATTTCAAATTATAGTGAATATGGGGAATAAAGTTTTATCTGGGAATATATCTAGCAGTTTTGGAGCAGTGCTTCATAAATACAAACATTTTCATATTTTATGGAAATTTTCAGTAAATTGCAAAAGAAATTTTTTTAAAAGAGTTACATAGCCCACAACCAGGACACATGCATACATGTATGCCTATTTGCTTTAGACTTTAGTAGGTCTAAAAAGTGGAGAACACTGGTTATTTCTCTACAAGTGAACTTAGCTTACATCTTATAGTATAAACTCCAGGTTACAACTGTTGTCATTCTCGCTTGATACTTGAGCATACAGAAGATTGAGTGAAATTGGTAAACTTTGAACTCTTAAGATAAGTACATAGCTCATGGATCTCCAATAATTCATTTAGGCCATCTTTTTTAAAGCTAATAAAAACCTAACTTTTATTAGTTGTGCTTTACTAATAATGTTCAGTATATTTGAGATTTTCTCAATGTTGTTATATTTAGTGTAGAGCAATGTTCAATTCATGCAGTAATATGACACTCCTTGAATTATCTGTGATTCTGGTATTCTGTCTTCTTTTTAATTTTCTAGGCTTTTGGTTATATCCAAGTTTATTTACTTTTTCAACACACAGGGCTTACCCATCAGCTCAGCCTATCACAAACATAGGTCCCGATTCTGAAATGGCCTCAGAAATGTGGTTCAGAGAAATCCTGTCTCTGGGATACCTTTAATCTTCCCAAGATAGGAGTTAGACTTATGAATCAGCCCTTAGCCCTTGTTTATTAGCCACTACAATAACAAGGACAGTTGATTACAGTGCTGTGCACCATTTCTAGAGAGTTACAGAAAGACAGATGGGTCACCCTTTTTCTGACCTACTGGAAATTTAGATTTTGAATCCTTCTGGTAGGTGATCCACCAGATGTCTACTTGTCTACCAAAAGAATTGTTCTCATCTTCTGGATGCATATCATGATGTTGCATTTCCTTTGTTTAAATCCTACTTTTGAACTTCGGAAAGGTAGTTGAATTTTCATAGAATCATAGAATAGTTAGGGTTGGAAAGGACCTTAAGATCATCTAGTTCCAACCCCCCTGCCATGGGCAGGGAAACCTCAAGCTAAATCATATCACCCAAGGCCTCGTCCAAACTGGTCTTGAACACTGCCAGGGATGGAGCATTCACAACTTCCCTGGGCAACCTGTTCCAGTGCCTCACCACCCTAACAGGAAAGAATTTCCTCTTTGCATCCAATCTAAACTTCCCCTGTTTAAGTTTGAACCCCTTACCCCTTGTCCTATCACTACAGTCTCTAATGAAGAGTCCCTCCCCGGCATCCCTATAGCCCCCTTCAGATACTGGAAGGCTGCTATGAGGTCTCCATGCAGCCTTCTCTTCTCCAGGCTGAACAGCCCCAACTTTCTCAGCCTGTCTTCATACAGGAGGTGCTCCAGTCCCCTGATCATCCTTGTGGCCCTTCTCTGGACTTGTTCCAACAGTTCCATGTCCTTTTTATGTTGAGGACACCAGAACTGCACACAATACTCCAAATGAGGTCTCACAAGAGCAGAGTAGAGGGGCAGGATCACCTCATTCAACCTGCTGCTCATGCTCCACTTGCTGCAGCCCAGGATATGGTTGCCTTTTGGGCTGCAAGCGCACACTGCCGGCCCATGTTAATTTTCTCATCAACCAACACCCCCAAGTCCTTCTCTGCAGGGCTGCTCTGAATCTCTTCTCTGCCCAACCTGTACCTGTGCCTGGGATTGCTCCAACCCAGGTGTAGGACCTTGCACTTGGCATGGAAAAACTTCATGAGGTTGGCATCAGCCCACCTCACAAGTGTGTCAAGGTCCCTCTGGATGGCATTCCTTCCCTCCAGCGTATCAACTGAACCACACAGCTTGGTGTCATCGGCAAAATCGCTGAGGGCACACTCAATCCCACTGTCCATGTCAGCGACAAAGATGTTAAACAAGACCGGTCCCAACACCGATCCCTGAGGGACGCCACTTGTTACTGGTCTCCAGCTGGACATTGAGCCATTGACCACAACTCTTTGTGTGCAGCCATCCAGCCAGTTCTTTATCCACCGAGTGGTCCATCCATCAAATTGATGTCGCTCCAATTTAGAGACAAGGATGTTGTGTGGGACAGTGTTGAATGCTTTACGCAAGACCAGGTAGATGACATCAACTGCTCTACCCCTGTCCATCAGTTCTGTAGCCCCATCATAGAAGGCCACCAAATTGGTCAGGCAGGATTTCCCCTTAGTGAAGCCATGCTGGCTGTCACCAAGCACCTTGTTGATTTTCATGTGCCTTAGCATGCCTTCCAGCAGAATCTGCTCCAAGATTTTGCCAGGTACAGAGGTGAGACTGACTGGTCTGGAATTCCCCGGGTCATCCATTTTCCCCTTCTTGAAAATGGGGGTGATATTTCCCTTTTTCCAGTCTTCGGGAACTTCACCTGACTGCCATGATTTCTCAAATATGATGGCCAGCGGCTTCGCAACTTCATTTGCCAGCTCCTTCAGGACCCGCAAATGGATCTCATCAGGACCTATGGACTTGTGCACGTTCTGATTTTTAAGATGGTCTCGAACCAGTTCGTCTCCTACAGTGGGCCCAAGGTCTTCATTCTCACAGTCCCTGGGTCTGCCTTCCAAGACTTGGGTGATGCAGTCAGAGCCTTTGCCAGTGAAGACCAAGGCAAAGAAGTCATTCAGAACCTCAGCCTTCTCCAAACCCTGTGTAGCCAGTTCTCCCGAGAGGTTCCTGAGGGGGCCTACGTTTTCCCTAGTCTGTTTTTTATTTGCTGTGCACCTGTAGAATCCCTTCCTGTTATCTTTAATACCTCTAGCTATGTTTAATTCTAACTGGGCCTTAGCTTTCCTAACCTGGTCCCTAGCTTCTCGGACAACATCCCTGTACTCTTCCCAGGCCACCTGTCCTTGCTTCCACTTATTATAAGCCTCTCTTTTCATTTGAATTTTCCTCAGGAGCTCCTTTTATCCATCCAAGGAGGTCTCCTGGTCCTCCTGCTGCACTTCCTTCTGGTTGGGATGCAACACTCCTGAGCTTGTAACAGGTGATCCCTGAATATCAATCAACAGTTTTGGGTGCCTCTGCCCTCTAGGGTTGTATCCCACAGAACCTTCCTAAGCAGGTTCCTGAAGAGGCCAAAGTCTGCTCTTTTGAAGTCCAGGGCAGTGAGCTTGCTGCACGCTCTTCTCACTGTCCTGAGGATCTCAAATTCAAGCATCTCGTGATTGCTGCTTCCAAAGCTGCCCTGGAGCACCACATTTCCAATGAGCCCTTCCCTGTTGGTGAGCACGAGGTCAAGCATGGCACCTCTCCTTGTCGGGACCTCTATTACTTGCAGAAGGAAGTTGTCTTCCACACAATCGAGGAACCTCCTGGATTGCTTGTGCCGGGCTGTACCGTCCTTCCAACAGATGTTAGGGTGGTTGAAGTCACCCATGAGAACAAGGGGCTGCAAGCGTGAGGCTTTTCCTATCTGTCTATGGAGTGCTTCATCCACAGGTTCTCCTTGATCAGGCGGTCTGTAACAGATTGTCCTGGGTTCAGCAGTAGCAGTCATTTTTCCCCTTCTTGGTAGCTGGTGCAGTGCAGTGTTTTGACTTCCAGTTTGAGAACAGTGTTGGTGAAGCCGATGTTCTCGGTTGTTGCTAAGTCATGTTTTTCCTTTGTGTTAACTGGTACAGTGCTGTGTTAGTTAGCCGGAAGGGCTGGGAGACTGAGGGGTTGGAGGAGGTATCGGTCGGAGCTTGGTCGGGCTGGGGGGGCGAGTTATCGGTCGGCTGGTGGTGAGATGATGTATTCTCTTCCCTTGTTATTTCCTTTATCATTATTATCATTGGTGGTAGCAGTAGTGATCTGTGTTATACCTTAGTTACTAAACTGTTCTTATCTCAACCCCTAGGAGTTGCATTCTTTTCGATTCTCCTCTCCATCCCTCCGAGAGCAGGGGGAGGGCAAGAAAAGGGGGGGAAGTGAGCGAACGAATTACCTGACTGGGTTTAAACCACGACACAGATCCCCACAGTAATGTCTCCCATAGCTATATTCCCTTTAACCCTGACCCACAAACTCTCTGTGGACTGCTCACCTGTCCCCAGACAGAGTTCCATACTCTCCAGCTTATCCCTTACATAAAGGGCAAGCCCCCCTCCCCACCTGCCAGGCCTGTCCTTCCTAAAGAGTCTGTAACCTTCCATTCCAACACTCCAGTCGTAGGAGCCATCCCACCATGTTTCTGTGATGCCTATTATATCATACCCCGTAGACGTGCACACGTCTCTAATTCCTCTTGTTTGTTCCCCATGCAACGCTCATTTGTATAGAGGCATCTGAGCCGAGCTCCAACTGAAGCCGGCTCATTGGCTGGAGCGGCTGGGATATCTCTACATTGCTCCAAGCATTTATTATAGGTTCTGGCAACTGACTGGGTGTGTTGGAAAGGAATGATGCCTCCCCCCCCAACACATCTAGTTTAAAGCCTCCTTGACCAGTCTGGCAAGCCTCCTACCAAAACTGCTCTTTCCCTTCTTTATCATGAGAGCAGCTCCACCAGCCCCCACCAGACCTGGCCTACAAGCTTGGGTCCCATGTTCAAGACACCCAAATCCCTGACTGTGACACCACCCTTTTAACCAGTTATTAACCTGGCTAATCATCCTGGCTTTTTTTTAGGTCCTCCCCTGTACCCTGGAGAATTGATGAAAAGACCACCTGAGCTCCAGAGCCCCTAACCACCTCCCCCAGGGCTCTGTAGTCCCTCTTTATGTTCCCCAGGCTACTACTTTCTATATCCCTAGCACCCACATGTATCCCCAGGAGTGGGACTTACTAGAGCAGGCAGCCTCTCTGCCACATCCCTGATCCATGCCCCTGGTAGGCAACACACCTCCCTTGAGACGGGGTCTGGCTGGCAGGTGAGTGCTTCTGTCCATTTTCAGTGTAGAGTCCCCTACTACTACGACCCACAGCTTTTTCCTAGCAGCACCAGTAGAGATCTTCTTTACCAGGGCATTTGCTAGTATGCTTCTCAAGTTTTCAAATTTTTTATTTGGTTACTAATAAAAATGAAGTTAAAGTGTTAGGAAAGCAATTTCTGTCATTTTACTGTAAAATTGGATTACATTGCATTTTGTTATTCAATTATCCAAAGGATCTGTAAAGGTCTTACAGGGAAAGTTATATTTATGACTTCACAGGGACTGCTGTCGAGTACTGTGAGGTATAATAGCAATACATTTGCGCTAATAAATGTACAAGTGAAAACACTGCCTAAGCTGTTTCCCTTTAATTTGTTGATGTTATAAAGCTACTCTGCATTGCTGTTGCCTCACTGTGGTAAAAAGAGAGAGGAAGACAATATTCACTGGGCTGAGTTTACAGGGAAGACTGAAAAGAAGACATATACCCATCACATTTTCTATTTTTTCATTTTTCCCACTGGGAAAGTAGATGGGCCATGAAAGCATTCATTTTATTTGTAAACATTATTTTGTGCCTTTGCAAGATGAGACTGGGAGAATTGTCTCTTTAAAGATACAACTTTCATGTTTAGACAACCCATTGGTATATTATAATTCAATCAGGCCTATGATCTTGAATGTCTATTTGATGTAACCAAGAATGCAAGTAAAGAATAATCACTAGGGCAAAACATTTCATGGAAAAGAGAGATGAGTTCTGTGTTTTCATTTAATCTGTAAAAGCCACTATAAGGAACTGAGACACAAAACAGTAAAAATCCTAACAACACTGCAAGCTACTCACAGAAGATTTTAATCTGTTTAATGTAATCATACAGTAAGCATCTGATATTCATGCCCCTAATGGGAGTAGGAATATTAATCCTTCTAGTATTTTATTGAAGTCTTCCCTGAAGTAGTTGAATTGAAGTCAACTGTAAGTTGACTCAACTAGAAGTATTGCGAAAAGGCAGGATCTCGAAAACAGAAGTCTTTGCTTTGATACATGTAATCTGGCTGAAATGTAATAACTAATTATATATTCTGCAAGGATGAAAAAAATGCTTTTGCAATAAATGGTCTTCCTTTTTGTTTGATTTCATCTTCTTAAATATTTTTCAGTTGAGGTTTTCCAATACTAAGGGGAATGTCTATGCACTGTCAAACACCTGGATTGTATTGAATTGAACATTTTAGTTAAATATGAAATAAATGTATATAATGCACTGCCTAGTTAACATGTCACTGAATGAGTCATTGAACAAGCACACAAGTATTCAGTCCACTCTCACTTTAGGTAAATAAGAAATCTTTGAAGGAAATGAAGATTGTGATGAGTGCTATGTACAATGAAATGCGAACAGAAATTTTATTTCCTTGTGATTTTCTTTAGACAAATAATCATACCTGGGGAAGCTGCATAAGCAGGTATATAACCTTAAGTTTATGGGTTACCTCTTTTCAATTAGGATTTCTCTTCTGCAATCCTAAATGACATTTTCTCAACTTACCTTTCAGCCTAAACATTTAAAAATATACAGGTATATAGAAGACTGGAGTATTCTGAGGTGTTGAAAAGATAAAGTGTTTACTTTCTGTGTTAAATTTCATGATGCATGTTTGTTGAAAAAGGCAAAAGAGGAAATTCAACACTAGTAGGAGAAATAGACAAAGACATTTGCTAAGGCTGGGTGACCGCCAAGAAGAAAAGAAAGTCTAATGACAATGTAATAGTAAGAATGTTTCATATTTACACATCAAACTCCTATGGGAGTCTAACATCTGGGGACATTTGTAAGCCTTTAAATGGAATTTTTAAGGAATAATATGATGACCTGATTTAAGAGAAGTAAAACATATTGGGCTACCACACATGGCTTGAATTGCTTCCATAACTAGCATACAGAACACACCCTTTTGCTTGTGTACTCCATAAAGTCTTGTTCACATACACAGCAAGGTCACAGACTGACAAATTGGCCAATATTGAACCAGAGACATTATGAAAAACAAGTATCAAACTGTGTAGATCAGTGAACATAAAAAAATCCTTTTTTATGCATGAGATGTCCTTGTAAACCTAGCATACACATGCCACCAGCTAGTCCTATGATTCCCATGTGTTTAACCCTTATAGTAATATTTCAAATTATGAAAGTATGTTCATTCTAGAATGAACATGGGATACTTAAAAATAAAAGGAAGCGCTGGTTTATTTTTTATATGCCAAGCGACTTTTATGCATACAGATCACATATCTGTACTTCTTGCTCCTGGAAATATGCAGATTTCCATTGTACATGGAAATATTCACAGTAGCAGCTGTCTGTAATTGCTGAGTTAGACTTCAGCATGGAAAGCATGAAAATTCAGGCCTAGCTAGCACTACAAAGTACAAAATATCTGTAGTAAAAAATGAAATAAATCAGGAAAGCAAGTCATCTTTTTATTAATCTCCTAGATATTCAATAACTGTAATATAAATGTAACAATTGTAAGCATTTAGTTTACAAGACCTTCAAAATAAATCACACTTATTTCAGAAATGCTGCATTTTCATTCTTGAGGTTGACAGGTCCTAGGACAGGTAGCATTTATATTTGGAATTGACATCTTGTAATTCTACAGTCAACTTCACAAAATAACCATGCAGAAACTAGAAATCTGAGCTCTGGTTTTCAGTGATTACAGATGTATCCTTAAACACATGAAGCTTACTATTGGCTCTAAAGAATGTTTTGCTTTTCTAAAGAAACTCTTCAATACACTAGCAAAACTTTAAAAGACATATTAAACTGTAGAACCTGTGAAATTCAAAGATTAAGAAAGTGACTTCATCTTCAAATACATTCTGTATTCACTCATGCCTTATCTCTGTAGCCAGAAGACCTCTATGCCACAACTTACCAGTGAACATTTTCACCCAAGGAATTACATGTTTTATGCAGTTCTGAAATTCAAATAGTAACTCATATCCCCCATTAGCTGGCAAACACTCTTTAAAATTGGATTTTTATGGCCATATACCAAATTTATAGCTGGAGACTGTACAAAATGCTATGCCATTTCTAACCTGGCTATTAGTTTATGCAAAATACATATAGCAATTTAAAAAAGGAGAAAAACATGATCTTCAAAAAGCAGAAAAGTTGTGACATTAATTTGTATATATGTATCTGTGTTGCAAAAAAAGAATGTATTTATGTTTTGACAAATAATCGTATATACCTGCAAGAAGAATGTGAGATGTACAGGTTGAAGATTTCTAAAACAATGTCTCAATTCTCCATTTATCAGGCTTTTGAAATCTGATGGAAATTCTAAATACGTATAAATTAATTTTTACCTTTAGCAGTACATAAGAAATTTATAAATTATTTGCAAGCTTTTGATTAAAGAAGACAGCGCTAAATAGATAAATGTTCTAGTCTGCAATTATTGTGTAAAGAAAGAAATAAAATCTCTTGACTGGTTAAGGTAGTTATTCAATTAGATTCCCATTGTTTCACTTAAAAAAAGCTATATTTATGGATAACCACAGGCACCTGCACAACCCATGTAAGTTCTGTTTCTGTCAGAGAGCTGTGTGAATGAAAGAAATCAGTCTTTTTAAGGAAAAAAAAGTATATAGTTAAAAAGTTCCTCTATGATATCTGGAGGACTGGGGGAGAAAATGTAAACCTGTTTTCCAGTAACTGGTTTCTTCTTTACCAGTTCTATTTTTACTGGGGCCAAATTGCTGCATCACTTATAACAGCCTGACTTTTACACAAGAGGGACCAGCTTTCCCTGTTAACGGCAATCAGAGATTGAAGATGTCAGTGTGCTTAGTCTACAGGTGGATGGGGCAGTGGAGCACAGCCCTGCTGCTGGGTTTTGGCATAAGATGTGCCTCCTCGTATACGTGCCTCCAAGACTGCTCCCTAGCAGATAAAAAGCCCGCAAATCTCCTAATTCTTTCTGCATACTACTTTGGGTAGTTTCTTCTCTGGAAAGAAGCCCAGGTGGACTCATCTACCTAAAAAGTTTAACTCAAGTGTTTTGACAGCCAGTAAAGAATCATAGAATCATACAATATTTTAGGTTGGAAAGGACCTTTAAGATCATATAGCCCAACCATTAATCTAGCACTGCCTAGTTCACCACTAAACCACGTCCCTGAGTACCACATCTACACATCTTTTAAATACCTCCAGGGATAGTGACTCAACCGCTTCACTGGGCAGCCTGTTTCAAGGCTTGACAACCCTTTCAGTGAACAATTTTTTTTCCTAATATCCAATCTAAACCTCCCTCAGTGCAACCTGAGGCCATTTCTTCTTGTCCTATAACTTGTTAGCTGGGAGAAGAGACCAGACACCTCCTTGCTCCATTCTTCTTTCAGGTAGTTGTAGAGAGCGCTAAGGTCCCCCGAGCCTTCTCTTCTTCAGACTAAACAACCACAGTTTCCTCAGGAGCTCCTCATCAGACTTGTTCTCCAGACCCTTCACGAGCTTTCTTGCCCTTTTCTGGACCAGCTCCAGCACTTCCATGTCTTTCTTGCAGTGAGGGTCCCAGAACTGAGCACTGGATTCAAAGTATAGCCTCACCAGTGCCAAGTAGAGAGGGACAATCACTTCTCTAGGCCTGCTGGCCACACTATTTCTGATACAGCACAGAATGCCATTTGCCTTCTTGGCAGCCTGGGCACACACTGGCTCAGTGTTCAGCCAGATGTCAATCCATGCCCCCAGGTCCTTTTCAACATACCGGCTCTTCAGCCACTCTTCCCCAAGCCTGTAGCGGTGCATGAGGCTGTTGCGGTCCAGATGCAGGACCCAGCACTTTGTCTTGTTGAACCTCAGCCCATTGATCCAGCCTGTCCAGATCCCTCTGCAGAGCCTTCTTATCCTTCAGCAGATCAACACTCCAATCTAATTTAGACTCTTCTGCAGATTTACTGAGAGTGCATTTGATCACCTCATACAGATTGTCAATAAAAAGTTTAAACAAGACTGGTCCTAATGCTGAGCCCTGAGAGACACACTAGTGACTGGTTGACAACTGTATGTGACACAATTCACCACCACTGTTAGGGCTCACCCATTCAGTTTTTTTACCCAGCAAGGAATACACTTTATCAAGCCATAAGCAGCCAGTTTCTCCAGGGAAATATGGAGGAGACATTGAGAGACATCTGTTGAATCCTTTACTGAGGTCCAAAATTACTATGCTTATGCAACGGCACCTGGGAAAGCGGCGTAGTCACAGAGGAGACATGCAGGGTGTGCCAGGCGGGAATTTGCCACTATTTTTCTTTATCCTTTAAGTCACTATGTTCAGCCAGGTGGAGAGACCATAAGGGATCCTTCATATCATGTATTCTGTCTTCCTGTTGTGCCTGTCCCAGGGAAGGTAGGGTATGATTCCAGTACTCTATCTCCCTCTCGTATTCCCTGATCTTCTATTTTGCGAAGTGATGCAAAACATCTAATGTATTCATAGAATCATAGAAGGAATCATAGAATCATAGGATGGTTAGGGTTGGAAAGGACCTTTAGGTCATCTAGTTCCAGCCCCCCTGCCATGGACAGGGACACCTCAAGCTAAATCATATCACCCAAGGCCTCGTCCAACCCAGCCTTGAACACTGCCAGGGATGGAGCATTCACAACTTCCCTGGGCAACCTATTCCAGTGCTTCACCACCCTAACAGAAAAGAATTTCCTCCTTATATCCAATCTAAACTTCCCCTGTTTAAGTTTGAACCCCTTACCCCTTGTCCTATCACTACAGCCTCTAATGAAGAGTCCATCCTCAGCATCCCTATAGGCCCCCTTCAGATACTGGAAGGCTGCTAGGAGGTCTCCATGCAGCCTTCTCTTCTCCAGGCTGAACAGCCCCAACTTTCTCAGCCTATCTTCATACGGGAAGTGCTCCAGTCCCCTGATCATCCTCATGGCCCTTCTCTGGACTTGTTCCAACAGGTCCATGTCCTTTATATGTTGAGTACACCAGAACTGCACACAATATTCCAGGTAAGGTCTCACGAGAGCAGAGTAAAGGAGCAGGATCACCTCCTTCGACCTGCTGGTCACACTTCTTTTGATGCAGCCCAGGATACTGTTGGCTTTCTGGGCTGCAAGCGCACACTGCCGGCCCTTGTTCATTTTCTCATCAACCAACACCCCCAAGTCGTTCTCTGCAGGGCTGCTCTGAATCTCTTCTCTGCCCAACCTGTAGCTGTGCCTGGGATTGCTCCCACCCAGGTGTAGGACCTTGCACTTGTCATGGTTAAACTTCATGAGGTTGGCATCAGCCCACCTCACAAGCGTGTCAAGGTCCCTCTGGATGGCATTCCTTCCCTCCAGCGTATCAACCAAACCACACAGCTTGGTGTCATCAGCAAACTTGCTGAGGGCGCACTCAATCCCACTGTCCATGTCACTGACGAAGATGTTAAACAAGACCGGACCCAACACCGATCCCTGAGGGACACCACTTGTTACTGGTCTCCAGCTGGACATTGAGCCATTGACCACAACTCTTTGTGTGCAGCCATCCAGCCAGTTCTTTATCCACCGAGTTGTCCATCCATCAAATTGATGTCGCTCCAATTTAAAGACAAGGATGTCGTGTGGGACAGTGTCGTACGCTTTGCAGAATTCCAGGTAGATGACATCAACTGCTCTACCCCTGTCCATCAGTTCTGTAGCCCCATCATAGAAGGCCACCAAATTGGTCAGGCAGGATTTCCCCTTAGTGAAGGCATGCTGGCTGTCACCAAGCACCTTGTTGATTTTCATATGCCTTAGCATGCCTTCCAGCAGAATCTGCTCCAAGATTTTGCCAGGCACAGAGGTGAGACTGACTGGTCTGGAATTCCCCAGATCATCCATTTTCCCCTTCTTGAAAATGGGGGGGATATTTCCCTTTTTCCAGTCATTGGGAACTTCACCTGACTGCCATGATTCCTCAAATATGATGGCCAGTGGCTTCGCAACTTCATTTGCCAGCTCCTTCAGGACCCGTGAATGGATCTCATCAGGACCCATGGACTTGTGCATGTTCAGGTTTTTAAGATGGTCTCGAACCAGTTCCTCTCCTACAGTGGGCCCAAGGTCTTCATTCTCACAGTCCCTGGGTCTGCCTTCCAAGACTTGGGTGGTTTGCTCAGAGCCTTTGCCAGTGAAGACCAAGGCAAAGAAGTCATTCAGAACCTCATCCTTCTCCAAATCCTGTGTAGCCAGTTCTCCCGAGAGGTTCCTGAGGGGGCCTACGTTTTCCCTAGTCTGTTTTTTATTTGCTGTGCACCTGTAGAATCCCTTCCTGTTATCTTTAATACCTCTAGCTATGTTTAATTCTAACTGGGCCTTAGCTTTCCTAACCTGGTCCCTAGCTTCTCGGACACCATCCCTGTACTCTTCCCAGGCCACTTGTCCTTACTTCCACTTATTATAAGCCTCTTTTTTTCATTTGAATCTTCCTCAGCAACTCCTTATCCATCAAGGAGGTCTCCTGGCCCTCCTGCTGCACTTCCTTCTAGTTAGGATGCTTATGGTTTTGAACTTACTAAAATGAAGACTAGGACAAGATTTAAGAACTTCTTCCTCAGGCACATGAAATCATGTGTTTAGGTATATTTCATTTGGAACAATGCATCCTTTGTATACTTAGACATTTTATAGCTCCTGTTCAAGAACTGTAATTTATTGACAAAGTGCGGTGATCCATAAATTGAATTTTACAATGATAAAACTTTTGTCTTGAGATACAACAAATGAAGTATTCGCTGGGTTTTCCTATGAATGTTTTTGACACATACAAAATATTCCTATGAATATTTTTGACAGGTATAATATTGAGCCTGTACTGATACTATTTTGTCAATAAATGCACATTTTGTCAATAAATGCATAATATTTTAGACAATGCAAACTTTTTTCCTTCACTACCCATCATATAAAGAGAATTCTTGTTTAGATACCCATAACTCAGTATGTTCAATTAAAATATCACAGAAAAAAAAAATTATTGGGTAATGCATTGATATGCTGCACTCCTTAGTTATTTAAAGCTCAGCAATGAGCTAGAAGATTCAATAACACAAAGAAAAGCATGGATAATTGAAACAAATGCTTTCCACACTGCCACCATTTCAGAACTCTGAAAAGCCCACAGGAGTTCCTTTGTCCCCCATGTATTCAAGGACTGGCACATTTCTGTATCATTCTGTATATACCATAGTAAATGGTATAGCATGTAACATAGTAAATGGTATAACATGGAAGGTCTGAAAGAAATTATTGCAAGGTCTAAGCCTTGTTAATGCAACCATGTAGATGCGATATTTTTTTGGGGAAACACTGTTGTGAAATCTGTCAGCATTTCACAGGAATAAAAATAACAGCATATTTTTTCTGTGATATGTTCTGTGTGTTAGGTGGAAGTTGGTACAGCTTTTTCTTTTTTCTTATTTTTTTCTTTTTTTTTTCTTCTTATTCTTTTGTCATTTTTGGACCTTTCTGTTTTTAGACAGATCTTACATAATGCCATAAATATCTTTCAGGAAGCAAGACATCAAGTTGTATTTATATGAATTTTCTTGTCTGATACTTTGTGTCACTGGCAAGACTATCATTCTCCCAGTTTACTTCCCTTATTAAGGTGCTCAGGCCTAAATCTTGTCAGATGACCTCCTATCCGATTAAGGCTTGAGGGTTTGGGTGTTTTTTCAATGTTAGTAATTTGTCTCACTGAAGACAGAACTTCCAAATTAAATCTTTGTATAAATTTAAGTCTTACTGAGTTCTTATCTCCAGCTTTGCTGACTGTCAAACTGAGAAAATATTTAATAAGTTTGAGAGAAAACAGACCATTTTCTTCAGGATGTTAACCTATTTCCCATTCTTACTACTAATTTGTCTTGTTATGTAAGTATTATGTTATTATAGTTTTATACAATGTAGTTGAGTGAAGGAAATAGGAATCACTTTCCATGATTTTGAAGAGGAAGCTGCTGAGTTCCACCAATTGTTATATTCAGAAGCATATTCCGATTATGCATTGTATTCCTTTTTTCACTACCCATATCTTCCAGTTCTATCTGTTGTTTACTCCTCTATTGCAATAAGCTGTTTAAGGTAACATGCATATTTTTATTAATGCCTGAAAATTGCAACTATAAAATAAAAGTTTTAAAAGTTGTAGTACAAATTCATGTGAGGAGTACTAGGGCTATCAGTGTAGGTATGGGAAAAATCACTTACTGAAAATATCTGAGGAGGAATATTTGACAGACAAATAAATATATATTCCTGTAGAAAGGTAGCTGAGTGAAAATAAAATTAAAAAAAACCATGAATTTCATACTTTATTTAAATACATCTTTTCTCTTTCCTTGTTATCAAAATCAACTACTGTGTTTAGATGACTTCCAGCATGCCAAATCCTTTTTCATGCACAAGGCAAATGGAAGGTCATGCTGGACACAGTGCAATGCAGCACAATGTACAGCTGTCTTTGAGTCAGAATCACGGCTTTGCACCCCTTCATCCACATACAGCTTACCTTTCAAGCTGCATGCTTCACTGTCCTCTACCAGTTTTAGCAACTTTGACCCAGCCCACCAATACATGCATTTGAGTGACACCAGCCCAAAAATGCTTATAGTGGGTGAAATCAGTTGCAGTGTAAAACACTGTGGTGCTGTCGAATCACCAAGTTGTCTAGCATTAGAAATAGTCTGATGTATCTGAGAACAAGTCCATGTGGAAGCAAATTGGCAAAACAGTGGAAAAGCTATCAAAACCAAAAGACTGAGCTTCCAAATACCTTCTTTTCTAAATAAGACAAGAAATTTAGAGAAATGATGGTTATACTGCTAATGTGTAAGAGTAGCAATAGCTGTCATAGATGTTACTTCTCTGTTCCTTCTTCAGTATCAGAAGCATATGGAGCAGTAAGCTGTGCAAGCAGATAATGGAAATTGACTATTTAGACTATGCTAGTATTGAAGTAGCCAATGATAAAATGGGTACTGACAAAGTAGGGTATTTACAACCTTGACTTTACTAGTGTGGGAGAAAAATAATCATCCTGATGGAAGACATAGATTAATCTCAAAATGCTGAAATAAATCAAGGAAACTGTGATGTTACCAGAAATCATAACATGTAAGTCTATCTCACATTCTCAGTTTCAATCATGTAAATTCTATCTTTCCTATATATTAAATATCAAAGTGTAAATGCAATACTTAAAATCATTCTACTCCAACTCTTCGTTTATTTCTTGAATATCCAATTGGCAAATATATTTTTTTACTGTAGAAACCATACATTACATATATATTTGAAACCTGGTATAAGAAATGAACTATTGGAATCAAAATGAGTGGTATATAATTTAATCCAAGTTCCAGTGATATAAAACATTTGTTAATGACATGATTACAGGAATTCTGAATGATGGGTTCTTGATGAAGATAATGCATACTTCAAAAAATAAGGAAAGTACATGCTTGGGAGGAATGGAAAATGTTCTCAAGAACTTGATAAAAAAAAAAAAGTCTCCAAAATAAACTAATTTTACAGATTATATAAGAAACACCAGGTATGTGAAGCAGATTATGGTTTTGTAATTGTAAGCATTTCAATTTACCATTATGTTAACATGCCTGTTTAAAGTTAGTGTTTTGATCCACATAGTGGATGTTTCTATGAGCCACTATGTATCCTCAAATAATTAAGTATACTGAGAAATTAATAATGGAATCATAGAATAGATATGTTGGAAGGAACCTTCGAAGGTCATCTAGTCCAAACCCCCTGCAATGAACAGGGACATCTTCAACTAGATCAGGTTGCCCAGAACCACATCCCCCCTGACCCTGAATGTCTCCAGGGATGGTGCATCCACCATGTCTCTGGGCAACATGTACCAGTATTTTACCACTCTCACTGTAAAATTTTCTTCATCACACGTAGCCTGAATCTCCCCTCTTTAATTTAAAACCATTTCCCCTCATCCTACTGCAACAGGCCCTGCTAAAAAGTCTCTCCCAGTCTTTCTTATAGGCCCCTTTTAAGTACTGAAAGGCTGCAATAAGGTCTCCCTGGGGACTTTTCTTGTCCAGGCTGAACAATTTTAAGTCTCTCAGCCTGTCCTCATATGAGAGGTGCTCCATTGCTCTGATCATTTCTGTGATCCTTTTCTAGATCCTCTCCAACAGGTTCATGTCTTTCCTGTACTTAGGATTCTATAGCTGGACACAGCATTCCAGATAGAATCTCACCAGAGCAAAGGGGCAGGATCACCTGCCTTAACCTGCTGCCCACACTCCTTTGGATGCAGACCAGGGTATGGTTGACTTTCTGGGCTGCAAGCACACACTTCTGGCTCATGTCCAATCCTTCATCCACCAGTTCCCCCAAGTCGTTCTCCTCTAGCGTACTCTTAATTCCTTCATCCCCCAGCCTATATTGATACCACGGGTTTCCCTGACACAGGTGCAGAGCCTCGCACTTGGCCTTGTGGAACCTATGAGGTTCCTGAGCTAGTCCAAGTTCCTCTGGATGGCAAAAGGAGAAAGAAAAAAAGCAGAAAAATAGATAAGAAAGTTGAAATAGCAGACGATGAAGAAGTGATAAGAGATCACTTTGGATAAATAAATATAAGAAAGTTACGTTAGCAACAAACAGACTGGAATGACTAGAAGCAAAACATAGATATATAGACATGTTTCAATTACATTTAATTATTTTTAAGTCAACTGACTTTCTCATTCCAAAAAAAGAAGGAGGCTTGTGACACCAGAAGAGAAGATAGTCCAGAATCAGCTGTAACCCTGTGACTACATTTATACCCATGAAATAAGTAGTGCCAGCATACATCCTTTTATCCTGAAGCCAACTGACACAGTCATATCTTTTCTATTAAACATTCTTATTCCCTGGAAGAGGCTGGTCTACTGGGGAATAGTCACTAGTTCATGATAAGCCCCAGATGATGCTTCAGCATTTTTTTTGGAAAATACTCCTTGGCACAGGCCAAAATGAGGACATGGTACTTAATCTATGATATAACAAGATGGCCAGTTAATTTATAGGGCCCAGGTCTGGGCCCTTTTTAACTTACTCACATAGGTGTAGCTCCTGTCTTTAATCATGAAATCCTTTGCCAAAGACACTTTTCCATACTTGAACCTTATTTAACCTGTGACCTATCTCCTTTTTAGAATAATTAATTTATTTTTTGCCTTTTTATAATGCTCCTGAAAAGTTGCATGATAGATGGAATTAACAGCTTACGTGTATGACATGTATGACACCCTAAAATCCACATTCATGCATCAGTTTTCCATATTTATTGACATATGCTAAGACAGAAAATAATTTATAACTAATAGAGAAATCAAGAAAAATAATGTTAACTGTGAAGATAGTTATAACAAACCTGTAGTGAAAAAGGAGTGAGAAAAGGCTAAGTGACTTAAAAATCTAAACGTACTTAAACATGACTAATATTTTAGCAAAGACACAAGTTAAAATACTGACAATGCAGATAACTGACTGCATGCTTCTTTCTTATCTTTAATCTGCAGACTCTGTTTTCTTTAAACAACTTGTGTTTCCTGGATATATTGGATTAGACTTTTTTCTCTTTTTTACTTTTGGAGTCACCAACTCAGACTTCATACATAAAGAATTATCAATATCAGAATCAGACCCAGAACTAAAGGTCATTAAGGTCCACTATACAGCTTTCAGCAAGATTGTTTTTAACTTTTGGTGTGTTTTGGTATTTATCTTCAGGTACTGACCAGACTTTTTACTTAACTGACAAACATACCACAAGAATTGAAACCACCAGTGTACGTAGTTTCTCATGTTGCACAAATACTGATAATATAGAAACCCCTAGTAAAATATTATTTTCATTGTTCTTGTTTTGATTATTGATATGTGGGTTGGTACATATTGGTAAGTGTGAGGGAATCTCCAGCAATCAGTGAATTATTTAATTCCTTGAGTATTGAAAATTTGTTCGTGAATAAATTCTTTAAGATGAATTGTGTATGACCTTTGTATTCTCCATACATGTGCTTTGATCTCAGGACCACAATCAAAGGTAGCTCTATGAGCAGCCCACAGACGTCAATGAGGTTGCTGCAAAGTTCCAGCCAGAGTAATTTTGAGTAGCAGGATTTCACCTTCTGTTGGGTTGGTAGGTAAACAGAGGGTGTTTCCGTCACAGGTCTTTCTGTGTCTCATGATCTTGAAAGTGGTAAGGGAAAGTAGAGCCAGGGCAAGGGGTAGTAACAGTGCTTGTCTTTGCTACCAGGCTCTCAGATTAACACAAACCCACATATTACACAAAATGTTTTTTGAAAATCAAGGGATTTTCATTTTTTTCAAGGAAATAATTCATAATGAGACATTTTAAAAGAAAGAATGGAAAGTTTCTTAGACAGTCTATAATGAAAATGAAGAATCATGCAGTTATTTCTAATTTTGATTTTGATAAAAGGATGACTGAAAGAAAAAGCTTTTTAAAATGGAAATTCTTTTGCTTTCAAGCAGGCTTCACATTATCTATTGTATCTGAGGAAAATGAGACTGGACTGAGATTTTGGAGCACAATGTGGAAGATGTTCATCATTTGTGAAATATCTGCTGCTGGAGGTTATATGTAGAATCAATCTGCTCACCTGCCTAGCAGCCTTCATGAATGTTTCTCAGTTCTCTGGAGTTTTCTCAAATGGGTCTCCTTCTTTCTTTTCCTTCTTTCTTCTCTGCGTAATACAGCATACTGAATATTTGCAGCTACTTCATGAATAAGGCAAAAGCATCTATAGGCTTGGTTTAATAACTTAATAAAGTTCTTTCTAAATCTTAAATGCAACTGAATGACAATATACAAATACAACCATAAAAATCTCAAGGCCATCTATGCAGACAAATAACTCTGCCTACTGCCAGTATGAATCTCCTAAGCAAGTATTTTTCACCATTTCAGTTTTTCATTATAGTTGATCATTACCCATGCACTGTTTCCCCTATTATACCTGTCTCCCCTGCAAAGTAAGTCTGCAGTGCTAATTAGCTTACTGTATGTAAGGTTATATAAAGGACAAACAGAGCTACAGCAGTTCATAGGTTGTGGCAACATGAGTAATGATTGTTAGATGTCCACAAAACAGTTGCAAATTCCTTCACCCAGCCTCTATAAGATTTCTTTAGAGGTTGTCTCATGTAAAGCCTTGCTCCCTTAGCCATTGAGAGTGTTGTTCTGAAAAATTTTCACATAAAGAAAACTGCAGAAGCACAACTACAAATATTTCAATATTGCAATATTTCAAATTTTTTATTTAAAACACAAATCAACATTATTCTCATACTAAATTCAAACTAGAGCACTGTAACAGCTACTAGGAAGAAAATTAACTCTATCCCAGCAAAAAACAGGACAACAATATCTGATTTTTACATCCTAAATATTTCAAAATGTCAATGTGACCTTTCCTACAAAACAATGTCAGTAGAAAAAAAAATCACTTTTCAAAGCACCCTTTTATTGAATCCGTGGAGAAAACAAGTCTATCTAAATGATAGTAAAAGGATACTGTATTTTTCTTGCCAAGATATTCAGTATGTAGGAATAAGGTGAATTTCATTGCAGACCAAGAAAACATTCAGTTAAAGCAGTACTAAATAAATGAGATGAAAACCAAGTAATAGCTATTAGCTGTTTTTCAAGGTTGTAAATTGCAGAGGGTTTCTATTAATATAGATATTGGACTAAAGGTATACTTCACAGCATGTTAAGGTTTTTAACATGTTTTTAACCACAAAGGCATTAATAATTTCTTCAAGAAATTGAATGAAATAGAGAAATGGACTTTTATAATGAAAATGAAAAATAACATTTATTGACATCTTAGTGCCAAATTCAAATTACTCAAAACACTTATTAAATGAATACGTAAATTTAAGAAAAAATATTAATCCCTTTCAGACTTGAGCCTTTGTGGAATCACAAAATACTGTATTGTCCTTACCTAGAAACATTTTTCCTCAGTGCCCAATCTGAATCTTTATCAATTATATAATTCTCGGAATGCTAATCTTAGATAACACTTGTTTAAAATTTCACAGTCTCCCATGGCTTGTTTCCCTCCAGCTTTAGGTGAACATATAAAATAATGATTTGAATAGATTATTTTGATGGAAATTTTTTAAATGAATGTATATTATTCACTTTCTGCTGTAGTCAGTATATCGAAACAACACAGCACACTGTTGGTATGTTGTTTTCATGCTGTAATAAAAACCCAAAGGTTTTGTGGGACAAAAAGCACAACTATTATGCAAGAAATGAAAAAAGGGAAAACCCAGTAATTTCTCAATATTCAATTATTACCTAAGGACTTTAACATGGAGGAAATGAGACAATAATGTTTATTCCTGTGAATAAATTTACCTGAGAAACCACTGAGAAGTCATTTTCATCTTAAGCAGTTGTAGAATTTGACTGAATGGAAGACCAAAGTCACACATATGATATCTTGCAGTTTTAGTTTTGTGGCTCTAAAAAATATTTGCATAATAAAGCTGTAGTAATTTTTTATGTTAATATTCACAGTGTTAGCAATTTATTTATTTTTTTCTGAAAAGTCTATCTGATCAGTTAGTGATCAAAATGGGAGAGGAAATATCTATTCAAACTTGGCTGAACTCACATTAACGTTACTATTCTTCTATGGCAAGCATGGTTTTTCAGTATGTTTCTCTGCAAGGAAAAGCTGTCTTTCAATTCCCTATTTAGGGATTTGGATTTGCTATTAATATAGCTAAATAAAGAGTTCACACCATGCATCTGCGACTATGACTGAATTCAAGAAACTCACACAATGGGATTACCTTTGCTCTCTGCCTCACAGGCAGACTCATAAGGGTTATTCTTTGGACACTATTCATCTCCACAAGGTTTCTAATAATATTTTTCCTGAACCCTTCCACTCTTACGTTGTTACCTGAACTGATTCACTAAGATCTGAAGAAAACTAGTGATACACTGAGTCAAACAAAGGAGAAAAGTGAGATTTTCCATTACAGCCCAACAACAACTACTGCTGGGCCCAGGACCAGAGCAAAATGTCATCTACAGACTTTATTCTAAATTCTGTGTAAGCTTGAAAAGAATGTCGCACATTTCTCATGGTGCTCCCTATTTTAGGTAAGGTGAATTATCTTACTGCACAATAAAAGATTCCATACAAAACCTTTAATTTGCACAAATCAGTACTGTTACTTGTTTCAGGCCTGAGAGAAGATATATCAGCATTTTTGATAATCCTTCTCTGTAGAAATTAATAGATTAGGCAGAACTAGGTTTAGCCCTAGAAGTCTCTTTTGCATCATTGTTTCTTGTCACGATTTGCCTCTTCTTTGGGTGGAAAGGGGATGTAAGCAATATACTGTAGTTTACAGAAAATTTTCACTGTGAATCTAATTCAACAGCAATCCTCCCAACATGATCCTTACTTCAGAGAGCTGGATTGCACTTTCAAACTGCTTTCTGCCTCTTGCCCTCTTGCTGAGCAGATAAGGATCTTTTAAACTTATTTTAGACTCTGTTCTTTTTGATAAGGTGCTGTAGGATTAACTTTCTGCAAAATTCACTACCTTGCTGTGGCAACCTTACACAGCATGTAAAACTGCAGAAGTCTAATCCTTCTTTTGGAGTTGTTGTGAAGATAGAGCACATGCAGCCCTGTGGCATTTCCTTAGCCACACAATAAGTAAAAGGCCTCATGTATGGAGCAGGTAGAGATGTGAACTCTGCTGCTGGAATGAGCAGTAGGTTAACTCTGACAAAAATATGCGCAACTACCCCACTGCCCCCCCTTGGGTCCTTTTGCTTCTAACACAAAGACAAAAATCACAGCACAGTTTCTAGGTAGTACAGACGGAAAATATGGTATATTCTGGAAAGTATTTCTCTTGGAATAATAAACAAGGGACCCAGTATTTCTTAACTTGTATTTCTTATTCTACATTGTCATCTACCTGTTTATTCTTGTTTCTGAGCTGAATGGTGAAACAGCTACCTTGGTTGTACAATTTCAGTGTGGGGGATACTGTCTCTTGGGAACTCCAAGAGACTTGCTGGGGTTCTCCTCCTGAAAAACTTTTACAGGGTTATGGTAGACTGAAGTGTATCCAAGTTTCACATTTAAAGAATGTTTCACCCTATAGTCAGAGTGACAATGGAATGATATATGGTGCCCTCTTACTGAAGATTATTTCAGATGAATCTGACAACTATCTTTTAAGACAATTGCCTGAAATAGGCAAAACAAAAGCATTTAACTCAGAGTCTGCAGATGGAAGTAGACAAGCAAGTTCTTTATATAGTGAAGAAGATCACATGCATGTCTTAAGGACTGAGGGGAAGAAATATGTCTGAGCCAAACTCCCAAATCGGGGTTGTCTGAAATCTTGCCTTTCTCATCAATGTAGTCACTTTTAACTAAAACCTGTGTGAAACTGCTTCACACCCTACAGTTTCTTCTCAGACTTTGATACCAGGCTAGCTCCAGTGGAGGAAGCCAGTAAAGGGTATTAACCACCTTTGCATAACAACCTGGTGTTTGTTGACCTGGCTGAGGAGGTAGGTCCTGGTCAAGAGATCATTCATGTTATCTGTGTTCATATCTCTCTAGATAGCTGGTAACAGGACTTTCTGGAGCTTTTGACTCCTTGTCTTCCAGCTATCCCATTATACTGGGGTTTGGTTGTTTTGATTTTTTGTTTGTTTGTTTTTGGTTTGGTTTATTTGATTTTGAATATCTGAAGGCAGCATTCCTTGGAATTCAAAATAGCAAGGCTGAAGGCACTAAACATGGTGAAAACTTTAGATGCTATCATTACAGATGCATGAAACCAGGTGGGGAGCAACTTTCTAAACTACTTTTGTTAAGAACTGGTTAAGTGTGTCTCACCTGTTAAGAAGTTTATGCTTCAGGGTCCTTGTCACAGTATTTCCCAAATTACAGCTAGCTTTT
The DNA here is from genome assembly GCF_034315485.1 of Pezoporus occidentalis. Lineage (NCBI taxonomy): Eukaryota > Metazoa > Chordata > Aves > Psittaciformes > Psittacidae > Pezoporus > Pezoporus occidentalis. The sequence goes on from NW_026913209.1 coordinate 473,436, forward strand.
ACTTACATACTCTGAATAACTCTTACTCTAAACTACACCTGGTTTCTACTGAAGGCTAGTTCTTCCCCATTTGCATTGTTATGTTTGCATTAAGGAAAATATTGTTCTATGATTACAGAAGCTCTGAAAATCAGTGTTTAATATATCACTTGTGTCACTCCAGAACACAGATACTGTCTTTCTAGTAAGCAAAGAGAAATTTATTCATTGTAGGTAAATGTTTTTCTCCAGCTCCAGTCATATATTGAGTCTGCTTCAATCTTTCTCAGTGAGTGATTTGTTTGTAGTCAAGTAGGTATTAGTCCTAGCTGAATTCACACAGCAGCTAGGACTCTTTCAAAGACAGGTCTGTATAACAGACCTTGAAGCTGTGGCAAACAGCACAGAAGTTCCAAATTGAGTTGAGGGGGCAGAAATATTTGTGGATTGGTAAGTAGTAGAAAACTTCTAAGGGGGTATTTTCCCATGATGGAACTGAGAGAAGAGCAGGTAAGTTATGATTCTGTTTATGGAAAACCAGGTTTAAGAATGGCTTTTGTTTGAAGGTCTGGAATTGAGACCATGGGTTATGTAAATCATCCTAGGAATTAGCTGATTTTGCTACCAGAATGAATCTGATTACCTTCAATTCCCATGACAGCCGGTGCTATAAGGTGCAAAATTATTTATCTTTTTAGATATCCTTCCCTTTCCTAAACTTCTATTTTGAGCACAAAAAGGTCATTTTACTTATATCCTGGATTTTTTCTAGGAACTAAAGTTTATTTCAGGTTGTCTCTTTGAGCTAAACACTCCACAGGAAGTGGGGGTCCTCATTGGCATCACCTGTTTATATAGACTTTGCATAAGTCTTGGAGCTTGCCTAACACAGAAAGAAAAATGAGTAAAAGGTTTTCCAAACATGAGAAGCAGCAAAGTATTTCTAAAGAGCAAAATACACACTTGTGTAGAGATTGCTTTGAATGAAGCAATACTGCTAGTTAACTGATGTAGCAAAATCACTTTTTGCCATGCTCTGCTGTGGCTTATTTATTCGACTTGTTTATAAGTTCAAAAAGTAATAATGTTCTCCCATTTTAAAGAAAGTATGTTCAAAGCTAGTTTGACTCTGGCAATGCATTCTTACACATCAGCCTCCAAAGGCTTACAAAATGCACTTGTCCATGACAGATTTTTGTGAATGAAGCAAGAAATGTAACATGAGGGAAATTAAAGTACATAGTCCTAGTGACTCTTTTATCACTAGGAAATTTAGGGCTTAGAAATGTTAGACTGCCATGATTTTTCTAAATGGTAGCACTGTTGTGAGTTACAAATAAAATATTGCAACAAGAATATGTGCTTTTTTGGAGTCTTTCTTTTCCGTAATCAGGGGGTGAGGTAGTAGTGGTATTTAAGTCTGGGGAGATGACCTTTACTACTGTAATCGTGTGTACAGTGAAGTCTTTTTAAAGTTTCGCAGTTATAATCCCTGATGGAATGATGTTATATTGCATACAAATGTATATGCTATGTAAGTTCAATTTCTTCCCCTCCTTTGAAATGCTACCACATAACCCTTTGCACAGGGTATCCCCAGTGTTACTGTAATTACTTCTCATGTTGTCTGCCAGATGACCAGATCAGAGTCAGTATTTTTATTGTCTATCTTCCTCCCTGAACACCAGTGCTACTTTTGGGTTCTGGTGGAAAACATACTGCACCGAATGTAGAGCTGCCATGAGAAAATTGCTTTTCTTTTGACTTCATTGGTATTTTTCTACCCTCACAATTTGGGAGCAAAAAAGAATTGTGATTCTGAGCTATATTTTTTTTCTTTGATGATATCTTTTACTCAAGGCTTTGGCTAAATGCCAACATATAGCCCACAGTACATTGACATATGAGCTAGGTTTCCCTTAATTTTAGTTTTAATCAAGCAACTTGTCTTTCTTTCCTCTTTTGACCTACTTTCTATCAGTTAGTGCAGCTGTATCAAATATGTTACCTTTCCTTTACTCTGTATTGTCCTGTTAAAATTACATCTTTCGTCTTTATTGTGAATGTGAACAGAATATAGCTGATCTTGTTTCCTTGCTCTTAGAGGAATATTGATTTCATTTTGGTCTTTATGTCATTTACTGGCTGGTAATATTGAAACAAGCAACCTAACTAAATAATCCCCAACAGACTGACTTCAAAAGGATACCTAAAAGAATAAAGATGAAAGACACATACTGAATATAGATATAGTAAAAGTAAAACCATGCCCACTTCTACCTCTGAGAAATTAACTAAAAGAAGCAAATTAAGCACCAGGCTCCCACTTTTCATTTTGTGGAATAATGCTCTATTAGTAACACTATTTTGAAAGATCATCAGCAGAATTTCTTAAAAGCTGGTTTTGGCTTGTATTTTTTTTTCTTTACAATAAACAGAGAAGACAACTGGAAGATGGTAGCCTGTATCACACACCTGTGAGTTGTGATCTGTCCTGATCTGACATAACACAACAACTAAACTAAAAACAGAACATTTTTGCTTTAAAAGTTGCTGCACTATGTCTCACAGAACATGAACAGCAACTATGCAATTTGTAAATCAGACAGACAAAATGAAAATGATCATTCCAATATACAACGTTAACATAATCTGCACATCCAATATTTATTTCCCAGCTCAATAAAATTTAAATTAGATTTTTTTTTTCAGTATTAAGCATAAGTTTTAAAAGTTGTGTTCACCTTGAACTTCTAAAATAAAATTTCATACCATAAATAAAAGGATACAAAAGGAATGTAAAGTTTCATATATATTTGGTTACAGATCATTCCTTCTCAGGTCATTTTCCAAAATTTCATAATAATTTGATTTTTTCTGTCTGGCCTTATGAATAGATAAGTAGTAATTTGAGAGAACAGACAAATATGCGTACCAACAACGAATATATCTTAGAAGTTTGCAAAGAAAATTAGGAAAAAAAGAAAACATGTAATTTAGAATGATCTACTAAAAAATAAGGGATATAGAGATTCATACATATAACCAGAAATTTAACAAAATTTCTCAGCTACTAGTATCAGCATTCTTTTCATGCTATAATACTTACAGCCTATTTCAATTTCAGTGATACTGCATTAATGTTGCAGTCTGTTATGAACTGCTCTCTTGTTTTTACATCTTTTAACTTGATAAAAGCTTGAATTTAGGAAAGGCTCAATTTTGGTCTCATTCTTCATTTTAGTCAGAGAAACTCTCAGTAGAACAAACTCCTAGTAAATTTGAACAAAAGTCCTTACCTGCAACATCAATATTGTATTGATCTCTGGCACACATATGAAAAACATGATTGTTACTATTACTGTTTTTCTCTATTTTTCTTTATTGTTTGATAGTAAGATATTATGGTGTTGAAGATGGAACAGAGCTTTAAAGGTCATATATATACCTATGTTTTATCAAACTACAGAAATACATAAAACCTATTTTAGTTCTGTGCTCTTTCTTAAAATAATCAAATATAATTTGTGTTTAATAATTATTTTTTGGTATTTTTTGTATTTTTGCATATGTTAAAATGATACCAACTGTATAAAGTTTCAGTGGATACTCAAAGGTGATTACATGACACAAATGAAAAAGAGGTAACAGGAAAAAACAAAACCCAACAGAAAAATGCAAATTTTCTTTAAGTTTTTGTATTTTGGGTAATAAATTTTTCAATTGCCATTATTAGACATCTATGACTGCTATTTCTATTTAAAGGCTAGACAAAACAGGGAATCAATAAGGCCATTGTGTATGACTGTAGTGTGCTAAGACTTTGTGTGGTTTTCCCTACAAAGAAAATGCTGCCCTCTTAAGTACCTGAGATCTCATCTTGATACAAAGAACAATCATAAAAAAAATGTGTGCTTCTCTTTCCAGATTAAAATGGGGAGTATATTTTACCTAATGAAAGCTTTCTTCTAGATTTGAGTTTATATCAGCCAAATAAAATTCTGACAGTTTTAAGCTACATACACAAATCCTTTCTATAGGCACCAAAATGAGATGTGAATCTTCAGGCAATTATCCATACCATCACAAGGCATATGGCACCCAGAGATGTCCTTCCAATAACCTTGGAATTATAGTTTAGATAAGACACCTGCTTTGCAAAATAATAGATTAGGTGAGAAAAATGCTGACTATCAAAAGCCTCATTCAGCAAATATCCTACTTTTATATTTAATTACACATTTAAGGATTTCATTCTATAAGAAACAAGATTAAAAAAATAAGAGCAGTGAAAGCCAGGAGAATGGCATCATCTTTATACTTGCGTTATTCACATTTTGGCACAATACTTACCTGTAGCTTCTATTAGCATGTAAACCACTTCCGTATCTTGTGATGACAGAGAAATGTGTGAGACTTGTGGAACAGACTAGTGAAGAATCTCAAAAGCATGAATGACTTCTACTTATTTCTCCTAGCTGCCAAATAGCCCCATCTCTTTACCATTAGTTCTATAACAACTTTATTTACAATGGATATAGCTTTATACACTAAAGAAAACACAAAGCTTTTGCTTGATGTTCAAAAGATTAAATGAAATAAAAATAGTCACATTTTAAAAATTGTTGAAAGAGTAAAACATACTCCTGTGAATAGCAAAAAAAATGAAAATGTGTTACTTATGGTTTTGCAAATTGAAAATTGGTAAATTGAAAATAAAGTAATAACTCTAATGCCTTTCTTGCATTTGGAGTGTAGTTGCTGTGTGTTACATCTAATGGCTAGCTGACATACACTGAGCTTTTCCATCTGTGGGTCATGGGTGATGTCTCTTAATTTTCATCAGAGCATTCATTTTCACTTAGTTTATATTATCATGCAGTGTCTTTGGGATAAAAACCTTATGTTAAAGCATGAATAAAATTGCCTTATGGACTAGTGTCCTGGGTTCAGCAGTAGCAGTCATTTTTCTCCTTCTTGGTAGCTGGTGCAGTGCAGTGTTTTGACTTTCGGCTCGGGAACAGAGCTGATAACAAGGATGTTTTGGTTTGGCCAAGGAAATGCTCTGCCAGGGAGGAGGGGAAGCCGGGAGGAAGCAGAGACAGGACACCTTGACCAAAGAGGTATTCCATGTTAAAGTTAGCCGGAAGAGACTGCATGCTTGGTAAATCGGTCGGCTGGTGCTGGGGTGTTGTATTCTCTTCCCTTGTTATTTCCTTTATCATTAATCACTGGTGGTAGCAGTAGTGATCTGTGTTATACCTTAGTTACTAAACTGTTCTTATCTCAACCCGTGGGAGTTGCATTCTTTTTGATTCTCCTCTCCGTCCCTCCGGGAGCAGGGGGAGGGCAAGAAAGGGGGGGAAGCGAGTGAATGAATTACCTGACTGGGTTTAAACCACGACAACTAGATAACAATAGACTGAAATAGTTAAATGTATTCCATTGTTAAATAGAATCATGTTAAATTTGCTTTGACTGTAACAGGGCTTAGTGTTCACAGCTACTGACCTTCAAACAGTCTTTCACTTGGCTGAATATTGATTTTAGAGACAACTACCTTAAAAAATTCAAGGAAAATGAACACAATTGAATATAACATCAAGGTGGGAGACTGAAGCAGTAAAAAAAACAAACCCAACTTTCATATACAAATTGTCAGTATGGCTGTATCATAAATCAGGGTGCACAAAAGGAGGGTCAATGCAGCTACAACTATATTATATTTTCTCTAAGACACAGTATCCACTGAATTCTTTCAACTCTTTTATGTCCTCTGACCCCTATAAGTCCATTTGATCCTACTGCCCATCCAGCTGCATGAATGTTATGTGACCAAACCTCAAAGCACATCCTAATAGAAGCTAGTTCACTCAGAAGACAGATTTCTAATAGTCACAACATAATGTTGTAAAGAAGTATCAAAGCTAGCATTCAGCAGTCCTTGACAATTTTCCAGAACATTTGCTATTGCACTCCATGATTGACAGGAGGGTTGCAGCCCAGAACCCCTAAATGATTAATAATAAAAAATGCACCAGAATCAAATGAGTAACATAAATTATTAAAAGAAGATGTTAATGAAGCCCTTACACCATGACAAATTCTAAAATGTGACTCCAAGTTAACTAACCTTTTATGATGGTGCTACAGAACTGATGGACAGGGGTAGAGCAGTTGATGTCATCTACCTGGACTTGTGCAAAGCATTCGACACTGTCCCACACAACATCCTTGTCTCTAAATTGGAGCGACATCAATTTGATGGATGGACCACTCGGTGGATAAAGAACTGGCTGGATGGCCACACACAAAGAGTTGTGGTCAATGGCTCAACGTCCAGCTGGAGACCAGTAACGAGTGGCGTCCCTCAGGGATCGGTGTTGGGACCGGTCTTGTTAACATCTTTGTGGCTGACATGGACAGTGGGATTGAGTGCGCCCACAGCAAGTTTGCCGATGACACCAAGCTGTGTGGTTCGGTTGATACCCTGGAGGGAAGGAATGCCATCCAGAGGGACCTTGACACACTTGTGAGGTGGGCTGATGCCAACCTCATGAAGTTTATCCATGCCAAGTGCAAGGTCCTACAGCTGGGTCGGAGCAATCCCAGGCACAGCTACAGGTTGGGCAGAGAAGAGATTCAGAGCAGCCCTGCAGAGAAGGACTTGGGGGTGTTGGTCAATGAGAAAATGAACATGAGCAGGCAGTATGCACTCGCAGCCCAGAAAGCCAACCGTATCCTGGGCTGCATCAAAAGCAGCGTGACCAGCAGGTCAAATGAGGTGATCCTGCCCCTCTCCTCTGCTCTTGTGAGACCTCATTTGGAGTATTGTGTGCAGTTATGGTGTTCTCAACATAAAAAGGACATGGAACTGTTGGAACAAGTCCAGAGAAGGGCCATGAGGATGATCAGGGGACTGGAGCACTTCCCATATGAAGATAGGCTGAGAAAGTTGGGGCTGTTCAGCCTGGAAGAAGAGAAGGCTGCGTGGAGACCTCCTAGCAGCCTTCCAGTCTCTGAAGGGGGCCTATAGGCATGCTGAGGAGGGATCTTCATTAGGGACTGGTTAAAGGACAAGGGGTAAGGGGTTCAAACTTAAACAGGGGAAGTTTAGATTGGATACAAAGAGGAAAATCTTTCCTGTTAGGGTGGTGAGGCACTGGAATGGGTTGCCAAGGAAGGCTGTGAATGCTCCATCCCTGGCAGTGTTCAAGGCCATGTTGGACAGAGCCTTGGGTGAGATGGTTTAGTGTAAGGTGTCCCTGCCCATGGCAGGGGGGTTGGAATTAGATGACCTTAACGTCCTTTCCAACCCTAACTATTCTATGATTCTATAATTCTATGAATTGCATGTAAAGCATTGTCACTTTTTATTGAAAATATCCTTGTTATGAAAAAAGCTATAGGGATATGCATCGTCAGAAGAATGAGATTTTTTTCATGTGGGGTGCAATTTTGGGCATAGGATTTGCATATTCACAGATTAGTTACACCTTGCCAACTCACAGTCCAATTATGTTCTTTTTCCTCTTAAGTATTTATCATTGTATTACTCACACTGTAGATGTCCTGCTAGTCCGTATTACCTCTTAAGCAATTCTTCTAAATTAGAGCAAAGCTAAATCTGAAGAATTCCTCTCTGGAAAGATAATTGACTGTATGGAAATAACTGGAGGAAGAAAAGGAGGATAAATAAAATTACATGGCCTGATCTTTGTTTATGAGAACATTTTCCCATCAGTTGTCTGTGGGAATATCATTTCCATTTTACCTTAAAAATCAATCAGACAACATTGCTTAACACATATTCTTCCTTGTCAAACATTTCACTGATGCTTCATTCTGCAGGTAGCTAAATAAAAGGTATTTCACCCTTAGCACGTTGCTGAAGTTGTCTGTCATTTTCTTTCCATTTTAGATTAAATTTGTTGGAGCAAGAGGCCCAGATACCTTATAAGTAGCATCATTATTAGGATTGTTAACTCCTTTCTTATTGCTAACTCCTTTCTTATTGCCTACATTACAACACAGATTAAAAAGGAAATTGTGCACAATGTTTTCTCTTGTGAAGATCATTTGTGGTAGCTGAACAGGTTTTAATAGTCAGTGATATTTGAACTATATGAAAGTTGTAGATTTTCCACCCCCTATTGAGGGTAGCTCAGATGGCCCCAAGATTCCAGTACATCGGAAGAACTTATTAATCAGATTTGCCATGTCTCTTTACATAAGATTCTTTTCAACCATATATAAAACTAACTGTATATACATAATATTTTATATGAAATCTTGCTCTGGCACCTAAGATCGGTGGTTTCACTCCTGATTGAGGGAGGGCTATGGCAAAATTTTGGTGTCCTAGGTCCTTCGTGGGTTTAGTAGTAACAGTCATTTTTTCGCCTTCTTAGTACCTGGTGCAGTGCTGTTTTTTTGACTTTCAGCCTGGGAACAGCGCTGATAACACCGATGTTTTTAATTGCTGCTTATTGATGTTTAGTCTGAGCAAGGTCTTTCTGAGTCTCATGCTCTGCCAGGGAGGAGGGGAAGATGGGAGGAAGCAGAGACAGGACACCTGACCCAAACTAGCCAAAGGGGTATTCCATACCACAGCACATCAGGCCCAGGATGTAACTGAGAGTTACCCGGAAGGGCTAGTGCACTGCTGGGTCAGGCTAGGTATCGGTCGGCGGGGGGTATTGTATTCTCTTCCCCTGTTATTTCCCTTATCATTATTATTATCGGTGGTAGCAGTAGTGATTTGTGTTATACCTTAGTTACTAAACTGTTCTTACCTCAACCCCTGGGAATTACATTCTTCGATTCTTCCTTCCCTCTCCTTCGGGAGCTGGGGGAAGAAAGGGGGGTGGCAGTAGACTGCGTGGTTCTGATTTAAAGCCTGGGCTTAAATCATGACAGTGGGGATGAGGATGATGCTGTGTTGATGAGTTTCTTCCTCCCCACTCCAAGATCTGCTTTTCAAAATTTTTGCTGCCATGCTTTACACTGTATTTGTTGGCTTCAAGTTCACAGTACCTTCAGATTAACATTCATAATCACTGCAAAAAATTGCTTTGCACACACTTTATTCTCGTTTTTTGTTCTGTTACCAATAAAACTATCTACTCCATATTTTATCAAGAGTGCTCCCGATGTTGCACTCATTTCATGACTGTTTGATTGGACAATGGTGAGTAGTTCATAGCCCAGGAGCCACTTGATTTCAATAGAATTACATAGGGTTATTTTTGTTCTTTTTTTTTATTTTACACATTTGTCAGTGTTTAATTTTTCTTTCTTAATAGACTACTTTAAAAATGATTATCAGAGAATGTAGAAGTGTGCAGAGTAACATTTAAATTACGTAACCTGTTTTTCTTCAGTACCCTTGATTTTTTGAGTGAAAACCATCTTAAAATCAAAAGTATTGAATGGCAACCCTCAGCTGTCTAAAAGCTATATTAACTTATTGAAACAACCTATTTTGACAGATGTACCTATCCAGAAAATAGATAAGATAAAATTCAATGACTTTTTCCCACAGCATCAAACAAATTTAAGCTGCTCATAAAATCAATTTACAGAGAAGTAGTAGACTTATATATTACTTTAGTTTTATACGTAACATGAAGCAAACATATGGTGGAAGTTATTTGTAAAGATGTTTATGAGTCCTGTAAAAATGGTATAATAAAAATCTAAACAGTTTATTCCAGGGTCCTTTGTCAAGGCTGATAGGTTTTCCTAACTTGGATTAACTTTCAAACACCATTTACTACTATCAATGAATTTCTTGGCTTTCTGGACCGTTTTCATGTAGTTTATTTTTTTTCTTAGCTGATACTAATATTTTATTAATTTTTAATTTTAAAAATTTAGTGAAAATGACTATTAGCTATTACAAAACTTATGCTTAAAAATCCATGAAATGCTTATGTAATAAACCCTTGGGTTTTTATAGGCTGTTAGCTATGGAATTACACAAAGTAATAATTAATGCACATTCAGAACAGTAAATACATTTCTGAAAATAAATATTAACAAAAAGCCCCATCAATCCATTTTTCACGACAAATCTTTCCCTCTAACCAGTGGCATTGCAACCTGTTGACCTATTCTGTGAGCACTGCATAGATACTCATTTTGTGGAACTGTTGCTCACCCTTTGCTATGGCCATATCTTCACAATCTTCAGCCTCACTCAAGAAAGAAACTCGGGTTTTTAAAGTTGTCACATAGGCTTCTTGCTTCAGAAAAATAAAGTAAATTACAATCATAACACTGTGTAGGATTAAAAAATTTAAAACTGATTCCAAAAAAGATGTATTCTGTAATTATTTTCTGTATGAATCTTAACTGATGAAATCCTGAAATATTTAATGAATTATTAGTGATTCTTGTAAAAATAAATCCTGCAGTATTATGTCTGCATGGGAATGCTGAAGACAGGACCATAAGGTAAAAGTTCACCTTTGTATTCAATTGGTACTCTCTGCAAATTCTAGGTGGTATCTTATAGTAATTGCAGTAAAGTAACTGAGAAAATCATACCTAATGATCTAACCTGTATTCCTTTGGCCTACCTTTAATAAATGCCTTCCTAACTCTTTTTGTCCCTTCTTCTTCAAAAACTTTGTCAAAGTGAGGCCCTGAAAGAACCTTGCTCTTATCTAAAGCTTGTTGGCACCCTTTTATATTCATTTAGCTTGTTTATTTAATTTCATTTGTATTTCCAGGCTGCCTTTTGCCTTACCAAATTCAGTGCATAGATCAGAGGGGAGGTAGTACTCTAAAGACAGAGATTTAAAACTTCAAAGTGTCTGTAATTGTACAGGTTTAAAAAGAAAATATAAATAGAGTATCTGAATTCTGCAACCCAACATTGCAGGAGAACTTCCTGGAAACAGTGATGGTAATATGTGTGCATGACATATTAGCAAACTGAGGACCTACTAGGTCAAGGAGATCAATGTTGTACAGCTATCTGTTGTTCACTCTAATGGTTCAAAATTAATGCATTAGAGGTTCGGTTCTCCTGTGATTTTGGTTATGCAGTTCTGTAAGTTTAACCACTTCTCAATCTGACTTGACCTACCCAAGTCTACCTTACCAGTTTACTAGAATATGCACAGAAGATAACAGCTATCCATGGTCTTTATGATGGCAGTACTCCTAAGGGTATTACCCTGTTGTGTGTTCTCAGAAGTACTGTTGTGAAAAAGACTCATATTGAGGATTTAGGCATCACTTCTTTTAGAAGGACATGTGAAGTCAGGTAAGATTCGTAAACAAATCTTCATCTTTTGGAATAAAACACTGAGATATGAAAGGAAATATGAATAATTTATGGCAGATACATCTTAAAGATAGAATGTCTTCCCTTAAAAGCCTTTTGGCTAATTACAGTCGGAAGTCTCATCAATCATCAAAATGATGAGTGAAGCTGTAAAAGTAAGTCCCAAATGCGCAGAAAGAGAAGAAAAGCTTCTCAATGGAGTCATGAAGGTTTTTAATAGTGTGCACAACATAATGATAAAAACTGTTCTTTTTACTCTCTTTTTAACCTCTGTTGAATATCTTTTGCTCCATTCTATCTTTTTAGTTTGATCAACAGAGTTAAGTCTTCTTCAGTGATACATTTTAACAGTGCAATATAGAAGAAATTGCTGTAGAAGGGGGACAAACAAGAGGAATTAAAGGTGTGCACATCTACGGGGGTATAATATAATAGGCATTACAGAAACATGGTGGGATGGCTCCTACAACTGGAGTGTTGGAATGGAAGGTTACAGGCTCTTTAGAAAAGACAGGCCTGGCAGGCAGGGAGGAGGAGTTGCCCTTTATGTTAGGGATAGACTGGAGAGTATGGAACTCTGGGGACAGGTGAGCAGTCCACAGAGAGTTTGTGGGTCAGGGTTAAAGGGAGTATAGCTATGGGAGACATTACTGTGGGGATCTGTTACAGACCACCTGATCAAGGAGAACCTGCGGACGAAGCACTCTATGGACAGATAGGAAAAGCCTCACGCTCACAGGCCCTTGTTCTCATGGGTGACTTCAACCACCCTGATATCTGTTGGAGTGACGGTACGGCCCGGCACAAGCAAGCCAGGAGGTTCCTCAATTGTGTGGAAGACAACTTCCTTCTGCAAGTAATAGAGGACCCGACAAGGAGAGGTGCCATGCTTGACCTCGTGCTCACCAACAGGGAAGGGCTCGTTGAAAATGTAATGCTCCAGGTCAGCTTTGGAAGCAGCGATCACGAGATGCTCGAATTTGAGATCCTCAGGACAGTGAGAAGAGCGTGCAGCAAGCTCACTGCCCTGGACTTCAAAAGAGCAGACTTTGGCCTCTTCAGGAACCTGCTTAGGAAGGTTCTGTGGGATACAGCCCTAGAGGGCAGAGGGGCCCAAGACTGTTGGTTGATATTCAAGGATCACCTGCTGCAAGCTCAGGGGTGTTGCATCCCAACTAGAAGGAAGTGCAGCAGGAGGGCCAGGAGACCTCCTTGGATGGATAAGGAGCTCCTGAGGAAAATTCAAATGAAAAAAGAGGCTTATAATAAGTGGAAGCAAGGACAGGCGACATGGGAAGAGTACAGGGATGTTGTCCGGGAAGCTAGGGACCAAGTTAGGAAAGCTAAGGCCCAGTTAGAATTAAACTTGGCTAGGGATGTGTCCTGGGTTCCGCAGTAGCAGTCATGTTTTTCCTCTGTGTTAACTGGTACAGTGCTGTGTTTTGACTTCCAGTTTGAGAACAGTGTTGGTGAAGCCGATGTTCTCGGTTGTTGCTAAGTGATGTTTACCCTGACCAAGGACTCTGTGAGGCTCATGCTCTGCCAGGGAGGAGGGGAGGCTGTGAGGAAGCAGAGACCCGGGCTAGCCGGGGAGGTATTCCATACCACAGCACGTCATGCCCGGGGTGAGGGGTAACTGGGAGTTACCCGGAAGGACAGGGGCTTCCGGGTGGAGCTCGTTTCTCTTGGCCGGTGGTATCGTATTCTCTTCCCTTGTTATTTTCCCTTATCATTGTTGTAGCTGATAGTAGCGGTGGTGATTTGTTGCTGGACTGTTTTTGTCTCAACCCGTAGGAGTTGCACTCTCTCAATCCTCCTCCCCGTTCCTCCGGGAGCGGGGAAGGGGAGATCCCCGGTGCGGGGAGGCAGGGGGGGGGAGACGGACACGGACCTCGATTGTTGTCAGCTCGGCACCACTCACTGGGAGTGAGTGAACAAGCTACCTGACTGGGTTTAAACCACGACATACAGGTATGTAGCAAATAAAAAACAGACCCAGGGACTGTGCGAATGAAGACCTTGGGCCCACTGTAGGAGAGGAACTGGTTCGAGGCCATCTTAAAAATCTGAATGTGCACAAGTCCATGGGACCTGATGAAATCCATTTGCGGGTCCTGAAGGAGCTGGCAAATGAAGTTGCTAAGTCATTGGCCATCATATTTGAGAAATCATGGCAGTCAGGTGAAGTTCCCGACGACTGGAAAAAGGGAAATATAACCCCCATTTTCAAGGAGAGGAAAATGGATGACCTGGGGAATTACAGACCAGTCAGTCTCACCTCTGTGCCTGGCAAAATCTTGGAGCAGATTCTGCTGGAAGGCATGCTAAGGCACATGAAAATCAACAAGGTGCTTGGTGACAGCCAGCATGGCTTCACTAAGGGGAAATCCTGTCTGACCAATTTGGTGGCCTTCCATGATGGCTCACTTGATGTCATCCACCTGGACATGTGTAAAGTGTTCGACACTGTCCCACACAACATCCTTGTCTCTAAATTGGAGCGACATCAATTTGATAGATGGAGAACTAGGTGGATAAAGAACTGGCTGGATGTCCGCACACAAAGAGTTGTGGTCAATGGCACAATGTCCAGCTGGAGACCAGTAACGAGTGGTGTCCCTCAGGGATCAGTGTTAGGATCGGTCTTGTTTAACATCTTTGTCGCTGACATGGACAGTGGGATTGAGTGTGCCCTCAGCAAGTTTGCTGATGACACCAAGCTGTGTGGCTCGGTTGATACCCTGGAGGGAAGGAATGCCATCCAGAGGGACCTCGACATGCTTGTGAGGTGGGCTGTTGCCAAGCTTATGAGGTTTAACCGTGACAAATTCAAGGTCCTACACCTGGGTGGGGGTAATCCGAGGCACAGCTACATGTTGGGCAAATAAGAGATTCAGAGCAGCCCTGTGGAGAAGGACTTGGGGGTGTTGGTTGATGAGAAAATTAACATGGGCCAGCTTCAGTGTGTCCTTGCAGCCCAGAATGCCAACCGTATCCTGGGCTGCATTAAAAGGAGCGTGACCAGCAGGTCAAATGAGGTGATCCTGCCCCTCTCCTCTGCTCTTGTGAGACCTCACGTGGAGTATTGTGTGCAGTTCTGGTGTCCTCAATATAAAAAGGACATGGACTGTTGGAACAAGTCCAGAGAAGGGCCACGAGGATGATCAGGGGGCTGGAGCACTTCCCATATGAAGATAGGCTGAGAAAGTTGGGGCTGTTCAGCCTGAAGAATGGAGGGCTGCGTGGAGACCTCCTAGCAGCCTTCCAGTATCTGAAGGGTGCTATAGGGATGCTGGGGAGGGACTCTTCATTAGGCATAACGGGTTCAAACTTAAACAGGGGAAGTTTAGATTGGATACAAAGAGGAAATTTTTTCCTGTTAGGGTGGTGAGGCACTGGAATGGGTTGCCCAGGGAGGTTGTGAATGCTCCATCCCTGGCAGTGTTCAAGGCCATGTTGGACAGAGCCTTGAGTGAGATGGTTTAGTGTGAGGTGTCCCTGTCCATGGCAGTGGGGTTGGAACTAGACGATCTTAGGGTCCTTTCCAACCCTAACTACTCTATGATTCTATGATTCTATAATAATGTGATACTCAAAGCTATGAGAAAAGACTATGTGGCCTCAAAACACGTACAATGAAATGAATTTACTTCTATAGTTGCTATTTTTAAAAATAACTTTAGAGAAATATAAAGGGGCTTACAGTTGTTAATTTTAATGCCAGTTAAATGACACAAAATAAACTCTTTTGAAAGATATCAAGGGAAGAAGTATTTACAGTCCTGAATTAGAAGTATTTATAGTATAATTACTGTCTGCTGTAGGTCTTTACTATAGACATATAGCTGCCTATTGACAAAAAATTATATTGTCATTATAGTTCCCTAAAAAAGCTATTTGTATAATTTTACTTTTTATTGAGCATCTTTAAAATGTTCTCTCCGCAGAAAAGTCAATCCTCAATGACATTAAAAATAGTAAAGCAGGAGTCTCTGTATACGTAAAGAGATAAAATCAAAAGGATATGAATTTCTTCCTCCGAATATGTTAAGACTGGAGTTCAGTGTCCAGGATGGTGTTGGGAAATACTAAATGAAGAAGATTTAAAGGTTTATAACACATCATATTGTACATCTTTCAGATTTTAAATTAAACCTAAGTTAGACTCAGACAAAAAATGGGGACATATTTTCCTATAGTGCCCTGATGGTTTTGGGTGATGATAGGGGAGGACGTTTTTCTGAATACTTTCTATTGACAATATTTCCTGTTGAAGGAGACAAGATATTGAATTAGAATCATAAAATCATGAAATCATAGAATAATTTATGTTGGAAGGAACCTTCAAAGGTCATCTTGTCCAAACCCCCTGCAATGAGCATGGACATCAATATCCAGGTCAGGTTGCCCAGAACCATGTCTAGCCTACCCTTGAATGTCTCCAGGGATAACACACCTACCACCTCTCTGGGCAACCTGTTCCAGTATTTTACCACCCTCACTGTAAAAAATTTTTCCTCCTACCTAGCCTGAATCTGCCCTCTTTTAGTTTAAAGCCATCACTCTTCATCCTATGAAAGGCCCTACTAAAAAGTCTCTCCCCATCTCCCACTCAGCTTGGTGTCATCTGCAAACTTGCTGATGCTCCACTCAACCCCACTATGTCACTGATGAAGATGTTAAATAGCACTGGTCTCAGTATGGACCCTTGACTAAGTACTTCGGAACAAAATCATTACTGAAGGTGGTTTAAATTTTAGATTAATAAACTAAGTTAGACGGTGAAGAGTTCTGCATAGTGACACAATCTCAGGTGATGCTAGTAACCTGTGAAGTCCCACCAGATCTCAGCTCATGTAGGTGTTTCTACAGGCCTTCCTAGCTATAAGAATGTGTGATAGGGAGCAGATTCATATTGTTGAGCTCTGCACAGAAAAGAAAAAAAAAGAATAAAAAGAAAAAAAGAAAAGAAAAAAATGAAAAGGTGTTCTTCCTTTCATGGCTTCAGAGTGATTAATAAAAACATGAATTTTCATGGAATGTGTTGTGTCAGAGAGAGAAAAACTGAAATATGCTAACAATTCTCTTGTATGTGAGAAGTATTTCTAGATCACCCTACTAAATAAATTCAATTAAAAATTATTCATATTTAACATAATTCTGTTAATAAAATCCATTAACATTATGAAGCAAGAATAGACACATCCAGCCAGGCCTCACAGCCACTAATGTTTAACTGTTTATTAGATAATACATCTTTTACGGGTTGTTCCCAATATTTAGATTTGACAGGCTATTATTGTAATGGTTAGTAGATTACTTTGGCTATTAAGTTGTTTTAGAATTAAATTTAGGATCTATCACTAATGGGTTTACACAACAAAGTGGGCAAGGTATGCATGTTTAAAGACTATTAAGCTAGAATGAAAGATTTCTCATTCCTGCAGTACAATTTGGATGAGAACTTTGGAAAATAAGTTTATACTGGCTTCTAGAAGCATGTGATAAAACAGTAAATCAAGTAAATCATGTTTGACACTTTTGAGAAACTCTATCATTGGTAGGGTATTGTTCTCTTGATGGAATTAACATACATGAAAAAGGATTTAGGCAGTATTTCGAGGTGTATCATTTCCAGAAATTAGATGCCAGATCTCCTGCTCTTCCCATTACACTGCAGTGCATCTTCTTGTGTGTTAACATGGACCATGTTAAACTCTACATGTATTTTTCAGTAGAGATGAGAATAACCTGTCACTGTCATATAATGTGACATCTAATAATATGCCCAAATATGACTTTATTAACAATTAACAAAACATTTTTTAAAAAAGGAAGAAAATTACCATGTATCTCTATGGGTGAGCAGGGTGTCAGTTCCTGGTTTTAATGGAAACTAAAAGAGTGGTTTGGGCTACCTCTTCTGGCTGCTTTTGGCCACCTGTGACTCTCATAATATAGCCATGCAAAATTCTGTAAATTAATGAAAGCTTTTAGGTGTTTATAATATGATCTAAGTCAGATCATCTAGATTAGATCATCTACTGGCAAAGTTTTTAATGAATGCATTGCTGCTCATGTTGCAAGGACATCTAATTTAAACAGTTTAAATATCTGGCTTTCCAGTCCACAAGTGAAGAAGCTGCAACCTAATAAAATATTGAATGAAAAAAGACATCTTTTCTCTATGTTTTTGAAACAAATTACCTGATGTTTCTTGAAACTGTTACCCATTCTTTTTCCAGGCTCTGTGTCTCCTTAGCTAAAAGAAAGTCACAATAACCTAATTAGCTACTAGCAAGACCAGTATCACAAGTGACTGCACTTAGTAGTTAACTAGTTATGACAATGTTATGCATCATAAACAAAAGAGCACACTAACTTTGTCCTTGGAAATGAAAAAAATAGGAAAGGCAAAATATGGAATTTATTATCTTTTGCCTGGGGCAAGCAGTGTTAAAGTATCTGTCAATCATTATAGAACTATGACCACTGTACAGTCTCCTTAGTCAAATTTTTAATTTATATGCAATTCCATTACAGATGTACTTTCCATACCTTACATAAATAAGTTGCTAAATCTCAAAAAAAAATTAAGAAATTGCAGAAAGACTCTTTTATTAATAATTCTGTTACAGTTTAATGGTTCTGTTTGCCATCAGATTGTAAGGTTTGCTGTATTCCCTTAGGGAACTAATGCTGTACAAGTTCTAACTAAATTAGTATAAATGAAAACAGATTAACGGTGAATCATGCAAACTGACCTTTACCTGTTAGTTTTAATGCAAGATCGTTATCTCTATGTCAGTAAATACTTCAGGATAAGTATTAATTTAAGCTTTATTCACATTAATGTGAAGTAAACTTTAATTCAGCAAAATTTTGGATGAATTTCCTTGCATGAATATTATGAGTGGAAAGG
The DNA here is from genome assembly GCF_034315485.1 of Pezoporus occidentalis. Taxonomy (NCBI): domain Eukaryota; kingdom Metazoa; phylum Chordata; class Aves; order Psittaciformes; family Psittacidae; genus Pezoporus; species Pezoporus occidentalis. The sequence goes on from NW_026913209.1 coordinate 491,633, forward strand.
AGATACGTGAAAGTCAAGGAATGGAGGAGGATATGCACATGAGAAAATCAACATAGAATGGCTTGGGCTGAAAAGGACCTTAAAGGTCATTTAGTTCCAACACCCCTGCCATGGGCAGGGACACATTCCACCAGACCAGGCTGATCAAAGCCCCATCCAACCTGGCTTTCTATACTTCGAGGGTTAGGGCATCTACATCTTTTCAGTGCAACCTATTCTGATGTCTCATGACCCTCCCGGTAAAGAATTACTTCCTTATATGTAATCTGAATCTATCCTATTTCAAACCATTAACCCTTGTAAAAAGTTCTTCTCTGCCTTCTTGTAGGTCAGCTTTAAGTACTGGGAGGCTGCTTTAAGGTCTTCCCAGAGCCTTCTCTTCTACAGACTGAACAAGCAAAACTCTCTCAGCCTGTCTTCATAGGAGAGGTGCTCCAGCCCCTTGATCATCTTCATGGCCCTCCTCTAGACTCATTTCAACAGGTCCTTGTCCTTCTTATGTTGGGGCCCTGGAGCTGAACACAGTACTCCTGGTGGTGTCTTATGAAAGCAGAGGGAGAGGACCACCTCCCTCAACCTATTGGTCACATTTTGTTTGATGCAACCGAGCATGCAGTTGGCTTTCTGGGTTGCAAGCACACATTGCCAGGTCTTGTTGAGCTTCTCATCAGCCAACACCCCTAAGGCCTTCTCCTCAGGGCTGCTTTTAATACATTATCTGCCCATTCCACATGTGTGATTGGGATTGTCCTGACCGATGTGAAGGATGTTGTACTCAGCCTTGTTGAACTTCAAGAAGTTAGCACAGGCCCACCTCTCAAGCCTGTCAAGTTTCCTCTGTATGGCATCCCTTACCTCCAGCTTGTTGACCATGCCACACAGCTTGTGCTGTCAGCAAACTCACCTCCTTTTTTCCTACTTCCCCAGGAAGGGTGGGGAGGAGAATAAAAAAAATGTAAAACTGCTGTTTGAGATAATAACAGTTTAACAGCTGTAACGTAAAATAAAGTACTATTGTACTTACTCTACTAATAATAATAGTTATAAGGGAAATAACAAGGGGAGAGAATATAAAATCAAAAGGGGAAAGCGAAGTCCTGTCTTACTGTGCAGAGGATGAGAGCTTCTCTCTTTCTGCTTAGATGAGTAAGAAAAACTACTAGTTCTATAGAACATTAGCTTCTGATGGTTTTTGCTTTCATAGTGCTCTGCAAGTAAGAGAACTGATTATGAAGAAAGTCCATAGGTGCTATGATAAATAATAAACAAAAAAACAGTAATAACAGAAAAATATTATGATAATACAATACCCAAAAGGTATTTTCTTCTAAGATTTAGGAGAGAATGTAACTTCATATATGTCAGTAGAGAAGACTGTTTTTCATAGCAAATAACTCTATTGTAACAAAATTTTGCCTTTGTGCCAGATGAATTTTTCTCCTGTGCTCCTCAATGTGCTGCTGTGATATATTAGGCTGGCAATATTGAGTAAATTTATGATGTTCCTGAGAGAACTCATTTGTTAGTCAAACACATTTAAGACTTCCTTTTTGGTGATTTGGGGATTCCAAGGTGTTCCCCAAAACATGGTAGGCAATAGTTCTTGAAAAATAAGGCAAAGAAAGATTTTTTTTTTCATTTTTCTAGCTTGCATTTCTTCAGCCAGTATAGTCAGGATAAGTTTTTCTCTTAGTCTAAATGTCTATATAATTGACATTTTCACTGTTTTTTCTAGGAAGACCTCCATGATATTTTTCATCTTCACCTGATGAGGAGATTTTTATTTTTCATCTGGTACTGCTTCTTTTATGCTTGATTCATACTTGTAGACTCCAAATATTTTTTAAGTACTATTTCTTGCTCATTTCAATATACTGTTTTTGATAGAGCACACATCATTGTGCTATTCCCTAAAAATTACTGCTGATTGACCAGGTCATATTTGCATATCTAACTATTTCTTCATGTATAATTCTAACTGTAATTTTTCATTTCCTCTGCAGTGCTTATCATGTCAGAACTCCAGGTCCAAAGAAAACCATTTACTGGATTAGACAAAAAAAAAAAAAAAATGCCTATTTAATCATCTCCTGCTTAAAAATTGAGAAGGGTTGAGTTCATCCCATCCTAAGACATGAGTTTACCTCCTTTTGTGCTTTTATAGTTGATGACAGTAGACAGCTATTGCGATATCAGGAGCTTTAAAAATGTCTTGTGCATGTCCAGACTACCTAACTGTGACTATGCAGCCTTTTCAGCCGTGACTAAGTAGTACATAATATATTTATCCACAGTCATCCACACACATAGGTACAGTACATGTACACAGTGAAAGCATAAAACCTCGGCTTGGAAAAGTATGTCTGAGTGGCTGACAGTCATAAGATTGAGAGCAGACTTCTCAAACACAGCAAGTATCTTGGCCTGTTTTTCCCATTTTGAAGTTTCCCAGTTTGAAGTGCTGAGAATAATTTGGACAGTCTTGCAGTTGCCAATTCTTAGTCCATCTAAGATTCATTTAACAGACAACATTTCCTGTAGTAGAAACAGATCCATAAATTTTTCTGATTGATATGTCAGCTGTCAACTCTACACATATTATTGGTCTCTTACACTCATTATTAGGTTTCACGCTGTTATGACAAAAAACAGAAATATGAAGGTCTACCATAGTTTTGCCCTTTCCTTATTTAACTTTACAAAGTTACAGGACTAAGTAATTGAAAGTTTTCTGTGTAGTACATTTTATGTGCTTCAAGTAAGTGAAAAGACAATTTCATAGTTCCTGAGACTCCATAAAACCCAAACAGAGCAGATTACTCCAAATACCTGAATGTTTCCATATTAGGCAGATCAAGTCACCACATGATGTATACTAGCCTAAGACACTGCAGTGAAATATTTTCCGTGGTGATTTATCAAACTATGAGACATAACACTCACTTTTTCCTCCTTTGATTGTTGTCCACAAGACATTTTCAGAAGATGGACTTCTTCTGTAGACACTTCTTTTTTTAGACAACTTTTGTGCTAACTTTTGCTTTCTTCTAATAACTCCAACCTCAGTGCTACTACCCCTGGATTGCATGTGTCGTGGTTTAAACCCAGTCAGGTAATTCGTTCGCTCACTTCCCCCCCTTTCTTGCCCTCCCCCTGCTCTCGGAGGGACAGAGAGGAGAATCGAAAAGAATGCAACACCCACAGGTTGAGATAAGAACAGTTTAGTAACTAAGGTATAACACAAATCACAAATCACCAATAATAACAATGATAAAGGAAATAACAAGGGAAGAGAATACATCATCTCACCACCAGCCGACCGATAACTCGCCCCCCCCAGCCCGACCAAGCTCCGACCGATACCTCCTCCAACCCTGCAGTCCCCCAGCCCTTCCGGCTAACTCCCAGTTACATCCTGGGCATGACGTGCTGTGGTATGGAATACTTCTTTGGTCAGTTTGGGTCAGGTGTCCTGTCTCTGCTTCCTCCTGGCTTCCCCTCCTCCCTGGCAGAGCATGAGGCTCACAAAGTCCTTGGCCAAACCAAAACATCCTTGTTATCAGCTCTGTTCCCGAGCTGAAAGTCAAAACACTGCACTACACCAGCTACCAAGAAGGGGAAAAATGACTGCTACTGCTGAACCCAGGACAGCATGATATCAAACAAGTCTAATAGAAATAAAAATCCATTATTAGCAATTCATCTTTACCAGCATACTTCAAACTGCTCTAAAATAATGACAGATGACAGAAGGAAGATGTTGAGAGTAAAATTTAATAAAAGGGTATACAGTTTGTGATTTTATCCTACTCTTTATTCTCTTTCCTTGCTAGGAAAGAAATTATTCCCTGCAGAAAATTATGAACTGTGTCTACAACATTCCTATTTGTTTAGTTATAGTTATATCTCTGAATTATGCAGTCTATACTGGTGTGAGTTAAGTTCATTACCATTAAAATAAATGTCATCACTTTCTTAACTCCTTTTTTTCTAACTGGCATGCCCATATATTCCCTTAAAATCTATTTATTGTTCTTGTAGAAGCCTCAATACAGTCTGAACAAATAATTGAATATCTGTCCCATTTTTTCAGATAACCTGCCAGACTAAGTTTTAATTACTTTTCTGTGATTCAGAGCAGCCTTTTTCCACTTGAATTCCTAAGCTGGCAAGCTTTCTCAAATACTGGCAGTTTGTACCAGGATGCAGGAAGAGCTGGTGTGTCCCCATGGGCTGGGTTCTGGGAGTTGCAGGAACTGCCTGTGGGGCAGGCAGGGACTGAAAGCCCCAGTCTGAGTTGAAATGGCTTCCTGGGGTACCAGCAGGAGTCAGAGAAGGCTGGGGGAAGGAGGGTAGACCACCAAGACTGAAATAAAAGGTCTGATTTACTGAACTACCATTATCTCACAGTGCCTAAAACTCACCCCCAAAATGGAAGAATTAGTATCACTCTCATTTCTGGCATCAGAGATTTGAGTCTTCTCTCCTGAAAGCACTAGACTGCTTTGTGCTTTCAAATGCAGACTCTCATACTGATGTATGTTTCATAGTACCGGGTACCATGGATGACCTCTTTTGTCAATGGCTTTTTTCAGTATTATGATTTTTCCCCTCATAAAAAGCATACAGTAAATTTGTTAATTATTCTGGGAATAAACCCAGTAATTTTCATGGACTCATTTTTTCTTTAGGAAGTCCAACAACGCTCAGCTCTATTCTTTTGTTTCTTAGCAATGGAGTACTATAGGGATATATGTTGTATTCAAATATCATAATCAAGTTTTAGTACATTTGACTTGAGAAGGGCCATAAATCTCTAGTAAATCTTTTTAAGTTCTCACTGCAAATGAATGTAAGGCAGTGGAAATAGCCCTAGTGACAGTAATGATCCATGAAACCACTTCTACAAGGAAAAATAAAGGGGATTTTTTGTTTCACATTTCTTCCTAGACACATAAATAGGTTAAGCATATTTGAATTATTCATAGATTAATGAGTAAACAATTAAAATTATATAATGGGATAAAAAAATTGACTTTTCCTGAATGTTTATATGGCTGATATATATAATAAGCATATACAAAAAAAATCAGTGGAAATTTGAGTCATTTTTGAAGCTTATTAAAGCACTCTATAAATAGCTTGAATCTTTACTATTTTCTTTCTTTCTTTTTTTCATTATTTCTTACAGACAACTTAACTTAGTGACTGAAAACAATGAAAGAAATATGCCTAAAGTAAATTAAAATGTTACAGTTAATGTTGTTGAAGATAGTACAATTTTCATGTTAAAGTACAAATTTATATAGGAAAATAAGTATTGCCACAATCTGAATTCATACCTACTTGTATAAAACTGTATTATTACTCTTTTTCTGTAATGATTACATTGACTCTGGGGTGGGAGAAATTTGTCTTTTTTCTATTCTTATCAACCTAAAGCTTTAACAAGTTTATGTATGAAGAATGTAAATGAATGTCAGAGAGGCTGTGAAAAATAAAAAGACAGGTTTATGGCAACTTCATTATTTTCCAGCCTTTCATTATATTTCCATGTCTCTGTTGTTTCATATAATCATGGAATCATAGAATGGTTTGGGTTGGAAGTGACCCTTAAATGTTACCTAGTTCCAACCCCACTGCTATGAGCAGCAACACCTATTAGATTAGGCTGTCCAAAGCTGCACCCAACCTGACCCAATTGCCACAACCAAAGTGCAGAACCTTGCACTTGGTCTTGTTGAACTTCATGAGGTTCTCACTCCCCAGGCTTGTCAAGGTCTCTCTAGATGGCCTCCCCTCCCTGTTGCAAATCAAGTGCACTATTCAGCTTGGTGTCATCTACAGACTCACTGAGGGTGCAGTGTCTATGTCATTAATAAAGATATTGAACAGTATTAGTTCCAGCACACACCCCTGAGACACGCTAGTCTCCATTTAGAAATAGAGCCATTGACTGAAGATCTTTGGATGCTGCCATCCAGTCAGTTCCTTATCCATCGAATAGTCCATGCATCAGATTTATATCTATATCAGTTCAGAGAAGGATGTTGTGTGGGACCATGTCAAAGGCCTTACAGAAATCAAGGTGGATGACATCAATTGCTACTCCCTTATCCACTAGTGCAGTCACTTCGTCATAGAAGGCCAACAGATCCCTTGTCATTAAGTCAGCCAATCTGCCACAGATTAACCCTCATCTTCTGGACAGATGGATCCCATCTCTCCCAGTAATTTATATTGTCAAAAAATGTCCCATGTTCTATGATTCTATGATTCTATGGTTCTATGACCATAGAAGCCAAAGCCCTGGTGATGGCACCATCCATGATGGCACCAGACCATGTATGGGTCTGCATGGTGCATTGACTTCTACCCACAACCCTGACTCTGGCAAGACAGAAGATGACTTGGTCCCCTATTCCCTTCACTTGTGTCCTCAAGGTGCTAAGCCCTGCTTGATCTTGCCCTGGCTATGCTGTCCCATGTCACTGATGCCCACATGGAGAACTAGGGGATAGTACTCTGTGTTTTTTTACTAGCTGTGGCAGTCTCTCTGTGACATCCTGGATCTTGGCTCCTGGCAAGCAGCAGACTTCTCTTGTTTGTATATCAGGCCAGAAGAAGGGTGTCTTGATGCCATAGCTGACTACTACCAGCACTCACTGCTTCCTTTTACATGGTTAGATTCTAGCTAAAAGTCTTTCTCATTGCTTTAATCCATTGCCAATATTTTGTATCTCTTGTTAGTTAGCACATAATGGTGTGAAGTGGTATCCTGTTGCCACAAGTTACTGGTGACCATGGTGCTTCATTCTCCAAGATGCTGTGTGTTCACTGTTGACACTCTTCGTCTGGCAGTTCTTGGAGGTCAGTGCCACAGGGGTCTAATATTCTTGCAATGCCTTGTATAATTCTCTATCTTCTGTTCCCCTGTATGTCTTAATCTTATGACTTCTGCAGCTCCTCCATCCACTGCCTGAGTAACTCCACCAGACCACACCTTTCACAGGTGGAGCTTCTACCCTCTCCACCCAGAAGTGTGGGCCACAGACTTTGCAGCCGTTTACTTTAGAGGTTTGCCTGGGTAGATACCTCCACTTGTCCCAGGCTAGCCTGGCAAGGTAGATGGTTCCTGGCTGCTGCAGGACTGTTCTCTTCCACTGTGCTTCTGACAATCTCAAAGCACTACCTAATGAGCCCTTCTAAGTCTGTGCAGACCTCAAGATGCTGGGGAGGTTTGCACAGCCAACAGCTAGCTGAGGTGTCCCTTGTGGCAGCAGCCTAAGCATGTGGTGAGCAGAGCAGGCAGCAACCTGAAAACTGATGGAGAGCACTGCCCTTCTTGCATCCTCCTGCACAAATTGACACACCGCCTGCCACAGGCTCTGCTCCCTGTTTGCTTGCCCTGATCACAGCACTCCCTAGGATTTGGCTAAGTGCAGCTACCTGTGTTAACTGGCCATGGGGACTGCTGGCACTACCCAGCTGTCACCCACCCCTCTCTCAAGGCCTGTTGCCTGCTGTATGGTCCCTCCACACACAGAGCCTAAGGGTGCTGGGTTGGGGAGGGGGGCAGAAACCCCCTCAGATGCTCCTTGGAAACCTCACAAGATTTGGACTCAGCACATGGCAACAACTGTTGTTGTTGCCACTGCTAGTGTTGGCTTACTCACATGATAACCTGTCTATTTCACAGGTTATTAACATTTACACATCTGGTAGGCTCCCTATGCTGAATTAACTTATTCTCTTTTGGCATCAAGTGAGGGGATGCTGGTAAATGTCTATTATGACTTGCTTCTGACATTACAATAATTTCTTACTAGCTGGAAGCCTGATTCATGTTGATTCTCACAAGTTTCTGTCCCAGACATGAAGACAAAAATGGAAAGGGGACCCCTTCACCAGGAGACTATTTTGAAAATAATTGATACATTTTATCAACATTTTTTTCCCCAGTAACATGTGGAGGCCCTAAAGCATGAGCTGTGTTGAACAGACATGTACTACACTGAGTAAGCACAGAAAACAAAGCAAATTCTAGTGTCTGAAATTGGAGTATATTTTTTGCACACTTTTCAGGGCTGAGAATAATGTGGTTTAATGTGGTTCATTTGTATATGATGGAGACTTGACTCTGATCTGTGCCCCCAGGCAGACCGTAAATTCCAGCCAACATAAGTCTGGCTACTTGGGCCTCGCAGTTTAGTTTTCTATGTTTTAGAATTAATTAATTTCATGTAATTAAGTTATTTTCAAATGAAGGTTGTAAAGGGAGTGATAATGTGTATTTTGTATGTACTGAAGCATCTGGATCAACATTAAAATGAGGTCGCATCTGGATTCTGACACAAATAATGAGGTCTTATTTGACAGTCTTTCTGGCTTTTCTCCATGTTCTGGCTTTATTATGAAATATGTAATATTTTGTGACTACTTTTTTTTTTAAACAAAGGCAGGTACAAAGTGTTTCAATCTGCTATTGATTAAAATGGAGTTACTTTTCAATGTTAATTGAATTGAGATCACACTGCATAATATACTTTAGCTTTAAAAATGCTTCATACTGAAGTAGATTCTGGACACTGCATTTTTCATTACTGTAAAATTGAACCTATAAATTGCTGCCTCAAAATGCACAACAGTTTCCAAAAGAGCATCATAAATTTAGTATTTTACTCACAAAACCTGTGAGGATGAAACAGATGCTTGTCACAATTTTTTAAGACCTATTTTGGTTTGTTTCTCATATCTTCATGGAGTAATGAACAGAGAGCAAGCAGAAGATATTTATTTGTATGTACTTTCACATCCCACTGCTGCATATATTTATCTGATTTTACATTTCCTTAAGATATAGTTATCCTTGCCTTTTTAGGAAAATGTTCTGAAGAATCCAACTACTAATCTATTGCTTCCTTTTTATTTTTGAAAGGCTATCTTGTATCCTATCTTTGTAACATAGAAAATTGTGCTCAGGTTTCAGATATAAGGAAGTTTAAACGCTGTAGATAAAAAAACTTAACATGAAAATTCATTTGACAGTTCCACAAGTGAACAAAATTTCTAAATGAACTGTTCTAGAATCATAGAATAGTTAGGGTTGGAAAGGACCTTATGATCACCTAGTTCAAATCCCCCTGCCATGGGCAGGGACACCTCACACTAAAACATCTCACCCAAGGTTCTGTCCAATCTGGCCTTGAACACCCCCAGGGATGGAGCATTTACCACTTCTTTGGACAACCCATTCCAGTACCTCACCACCCTTACAGTAAAGAACTTCTTCCTTATACCCAATCTAAACTTCCCCTGTTTAAGTTTTAACTCATTACCCCTTGTCCTATCACTGCAGTCCCTAATGAAGAGTCCCTCCCCAGCATCCTTATAGGTCCCCTTCAGATACTGGAAGGCTGCTCTGAGGTCTCCACGCAGCCTTCTCTTCTCCAGGCTGAACAGCCCCAATTTTCTCAGCCTGTTATACCTTCTTTCCTTTCAGATGATACCATTCTCAGCAGATGTAAAGGTCTGAACATCAGCTTGTGGCATAGCACAATTTTATTAAGGAATATTTCTATGAAATTCTGTCCTTAACTAACCTGAACTGCTGTTTCTGGTGTAATATAATATGTTTAATTAATATATTATATGATTATATAACATAATATATATAATAATATGTTATTCATATATTATATCTGAAAAATCATGGCAGTCAAGTGATGTTCCAAATGACTGGATAAAGGGAAATATAAACCCTATTTTCAAGAAGGGGAAAATGGAAGACAGGAAACTGCAGACCAGTCAGTCTCACCTCTGTGCCTAGCAGGATCATGGAGCAGATTTTCCTGGAAAGCATGTTAAGACACATGAAAAACAACAAGGTGGCTAGTGACAACCAGCCTGACTGAAGACAGGCTGAGAAAGTTGGAACTGTTCATCCTGGAGAAGAGAAGGCTGCGTGGAGACCTCAGAGCAGCCTCCCAATATCTGAAGGGTGCCTATAAGGATGCTGGAGAGGGTCTCTTCATTAGGGACTGTAGTGATAGGACAAGGGGTAATGGGTTAAAACATAAGCAGAGGGAGTTCAGGTTAGATAAGGAAGAAGGTCTTTCCTGTTAGGGTGGTGAGACACTGGAACAGGTTGCCCAAAGAAGTGGTAAATGCTCCATCCCTGGGGGTATTCAAGGCCAGGTTGAACAGAACCTTGGGTGACATGGTTTAGTGTGTGGTGCCCCTGCCCATGGTGGTGGGGTTGGAACTAGATGATCTTAAGGTCCTTTCTAACCTTAACTATTCTCTGATTCTATGAATTACGCCTTCACTTTCTTTCCATTGACACTTATCAGATAGGAGGAATTATGTTCCTAAGGTGGCTATCTTGAGCATCTGAGCAACTAAATTACTTGGCCTACAAAATCTGTTACACATGAAAAAAGACCTAAAAGACCTGGGCCATAATCCTGCTCCTAGATGTTTAAGTAAGTGTGAAACACAGAGGAAATCTTAGGGAAAATTTATAATGAGAATGCCTGAAAATTTAGATGGAATTCTTAGTTTATAGCATATTAGTCAGAACTTCAACTAATATAACGGGTTTAATTCTACTGTACTTAATGGACCTATGTTGATTTATACCATCTCTCAAGAAAAATGTCTTGAGAAACTAAGGGATTTATTCTGAATGAGAGGGTTGATAATGGAGCTGAAATATTCTACACCATAAGAAATACCTTTGGCACTCAAAAAGAAAAAAATTACAAATTAAAAATATTTCAGCTACAAGTCTAAGAAAAATGGATTCAACCGTAAATCTCATCTTAATGGTTCTTTTTTTATTTTTTTTTCCTAAACCATACCACAAAAATCAGTAAATTTGAGCATAAGGGAAAAATGACCTAAAAAAAGTTTATTTTACTGTATAGATTAAGAATCATACCTATTATTTAATGTTAATGTGTCATTTCAATCGGGAAAATGTGGTTTGTTGTTTTTTTTTATTTTTTATTTTAACTAACTTAACTGTAAATATTTACAAATTGCAATTTAGTGAAAAACTCCCGTGACATTTTTTCATCTATAGTATTTTTCTTTATGTTATATCAAAACACATTAAATTATATTCTCTTGAGATTCCACAGAAATAAAAAAGAAAACAAAATTAATGGGATTACCATAATGATCTTTTCAATAATATTTATGTAGAGCTTCTTATCTGAAAAAGGATGTCGACAAGAAAGCAAGTTACCTGAGGGAAATGTAAAGCTGAACGGTTCCAAGGTGAAAGTGAAAATGATGTGGGGTATTTATCCAATAAAAGGCACCTACATTTCTGCTTATAAATGTATTTCATATTGTATCAAATATAAAGTTATAAATAAGAATTTAGGGCCTGATTTTTAAGTGATCAATCTTTTTGTAGACATGTTGTGCAAAGTTACTTCATCATCATGCAAAACTTTAAGCATTTAAACAGAAATATAGGAAAATTCACACATCACAATTTTTAGCTCACTTGATAAATGAGCAACTAGCCTTCAGAAACCTTTTCTGATTCATTTTTATGTATATAAAGAGCAGTTTGATATGGTGAAATGGCACCAGTGGAATAACTAATAGCATTATAAGCTCACTCAGATGGATTGTGGAATATGAAGATTCTGAATTAGAGTACAAAATCTTGTTTGTTCTTGTGTATTCTGGAAGAATATGAGAAGCATTGCCTTGTTTACTTATCCATAGATTTATTTACCTGTATGTATATTTTTGTGTGTATACATACACATACTTCCATGCAAACATCCATTTTGTTCAGTCTAAAATAAAATAAAATAAAATTGCATGAATCCTGCCCTATTTTCTGAACTAAAATCTCCATTTAATCCAGATTTTTTTTTCTGAAGATAAATAAATCCTTCCGTTCTTGTTTCTAGCCCTGGGCTTTTTAACAATTTTGAGCAATACTTGTAAGGTATATGCTTGCTTTCAAGCAGTTTACAATGATTAAGGTTTGGATATGTTAAGCAGCCTCCTCCACCAGTACTCTGGAGACCTAAATTGTTAATGTGGAAAAACATCAATAATAAAAGAAGCCTGAAATAAGTGGCATAATTGTATTTCATATGAAATTTGATTTACATCTTTGATGAAAGAAGAATTTGAGAGGTTTGAATTAGTAATGGATTTTTGTGTGTGTTGAAAATTACATCAAATATTTAAATTGACTGGAACACCTGGGGCTAAATACACAGAAGGACAGAGGTGTCATAGTACTTAGAAATGCAGCAAGTATTTAAGCTAGAGAGCACTTTATAAAATGTTTGAGACAGTCTCATGAAAGAGCTAACAGAAACACTGTACTGAATGAAAAGATATTAACATAGATTATAAAAAATGCCAAGTGGAGGACTTTGGCTCAGCCTCTGACACTTGTGGATGTAGGCGATGCACTCTACAGAGCAGAGAAGGAAATACCATCTTGAAGAGAGAGGTGAAGTCCCAGCTGAAAGGAACAGAACAATCACCCTCACAATAGGTCAATGCACCATACTTACTGCAGATGTGCTCCTCAGTTTCACTGCAGGATCAGAACAGTCTCACTTAATTATACACCCTTAGTGCACCAGGGAGTTATGCCTTCAGATGTAAAGCAGAGTTGCCTTGCGAATAATTTAAGACAGATTGAGGAGAAACGGTTGTCTCCAAGCAAGATGCAAAAATCCAAACTCTTTCTTTAATCATGCGTGTTTCGATAGCTTCATTGTAAGAAACATCGCAAGGAGAGAGAGGAGAGGAGATGACTCATGGCTGCAAAGATTTGAAATCACATTTCTTCTGTAAATACTTTTATTACTGCACTCTAATGTACTCTGAATACCTTCCTGAAGATAGCTACACATTGCATGCAATAGTTCAACACCCACTGGACCAGAGAATATAAACACAACTTTAGACTACATTGAAGAAAACTACTTGGAAATACTCTGATTCTGTATCTGGCCCCTGCTCGATTAAATATTTCAGATAAAAGTACAAGCCTTTGGAATCAGGAATGGAACTCAGGTTTACCTCTCTTAGGTAAATGCTCTGTTGACTAGGATAAAGCAATGCATGCTCATTCTTTAGCCTGTTGAATATATATACATATACTAACCTGGTTTATTTAAAAAGAGGAAGCTTAAATTGCTTCAGGTAGAGTAATGAACTGAAAGGAGGTGCCTTACATCTTAAATCAAGGTCCTTGTCCTTGAGGTGCTGGTTAGTAAAATTTTCTCCCTAAAAAAGTTACTAACCTTTCCTTGATTTTAAATAAAACAGGAATCGTTTAAACCAAAGAGAAAGACATGGAAACACTTTATTTTTCCTAGGCTTTCTTAGTTCATAGCTTAAGGCACTGAGCTGTGCAATGGCTTTTGTGGCTACAATTCCTAAAACTCTTCTTTTCATAAAGAAGCTACTGCATAATCTGGCTGTTGCAAAAGTTAGGTGCCTCAGAACTTAGTGATGTGATGTCTCCATTCTTTTTATAGAGCTACAGTAAAATGGAACTATGTGTAGGCAATGGGAGTATCCTAACCCAGCTGGATCTAGAGCATTACTTTACCAGATGGGAGACATTCTCCAGCTCTTCTCAGAAGAAATTAATTCCAGCCTCCCAGATCCTACATGAAGGTTTATCTATTCAGATTTTGGGTTATATAGGACTTTAACGCCTTTTGCTGTTATACTCTGCTGAAAATCTATTTAATTTCATATTGGATTCTCTGTATATTTAAAAAATCCAACCAATAGCTTGTTACAGTGATTAAAGTTTAATTCTGAAGCTATGACAAAACAAAGCAGACAAGCTTTCACACAATTGTGCTCAACACAAATCAATTGCTAACCCAGCGAAAAAAATAAAAAATTGTTATCTAATTGCCTACTGATTCAATTAAATAAAAAGTCCCATAAGAATAATTAAAAAAATAATTGCGTCACATATATTTGCAAGTGTAATCTTCTTAAATTGTAAAAAAAAAACCCAACAAACTAGGGAGGAAATGTGACAGTATAGGAAAGCTGAAAATAAAAGGGAAAATTTAGTGCCTGAAGGAACTCTTTAAACTGGGTTAAAAGTTGACAGAATTGAAGAGAGCATGGCTCTATAAAATACTTGGACTTCTTGTTTATTTCATTATGGAGCTCAGCAGGAAGAAGTGAGATCAATTATTTCAATAGACTTTGGGTCAGAGCATCGATAATTTGAAAAAAAATTATTTCAATGAATTACTCCTGGAATATTTATTAATCATTTATTCCTTTTCTGAAGTGGGTAAAAGAACTTAATATGTATGGTGTCTTTAAAGTTTGGGGATAATATACTTGTGAATAATTTTTCTGTTATTCACGTTCCTCTACACATACAGCTTGAAATTTATCACACTGACTGCATAAAGTGCTTCTGCACAACTTGTCTTACTTCAAGAGTTAGTAAATGAATGACTTAGGCTTCTGTGGAAAAAATAGTCCTGAAATACACTGCATTTCTACCATGCTTCGGAAAGGTAAAAGAAATTGAATGGCTTTTTTCATAAGCGAAAATGACACTGTATGGGAAAGCAAGATTTTATAGATTAAAAATGAAGAGACTATCCTATAGAAAACTTTTTAAAAGGAAAACAACAAAATATAAAAAGAGGCTTTTCAAGTTACAGATCTGTTTATTCTCCTATAATTAAATGTATTTTTATTAAGAAAAGGAAAAGGATGTGGGTTGTGGGTCAAGACTGGCTCTGTGCACGAGGAACTGGTTACATTCCAAAGCTAAACTGAATGAAGGTCAGATCTTCATCAATAGAAAAGATTTTGAAAAATTGATGGGTTTAAGGGTAAATAGTATGAACCGAATATGAGTAGAAAAACACAGAGTGAGTCTTTCTGGGTTTTGTTTGTTTGTTTATTTTGGGGAGGGGTGGGGTTGATGGTTTTTGATATTTATGTATTTTTTTTTAATTCTAAACATTTCAAATTGATCAAGGAACTGGGGTGTTTGATTATAGAAAAAATGATCAGCAACCACACAAAGCACATACACCCAGGTCAGTAGTCTTTATGAGAATCATTCAGTTATCATAAACCAAGCTATTGAAAGCTTCCAGTAATGCAAGTCTAGAGAAAAAGTGCTATTTATTGGACTGAAATAGTTTCTGATAATAGTTTCACACCTGGATCTTTAATAAATAGCCCACAAAATCATAACAAAAGAGAAATGCAGAGATGAGGCAATGAATTTTGCTTGAGAGTCTATCATTTGGTATGATATAATTTTTGCACTGTTTTTTCAGTCACCACAAGGCATGATAATAAAATCATACTCCTGGTGTAATCTTTTGTGTACTTTTTTTTACTCCTGGTGTAATCTTGCTTATTGCTCTCCCTAAAAAAGTATTGGCAGCTTTTGAAGAAGCATATACCCTGACATGTCTTGTGTGTTGTAAGTAGGAAAATCACACATCTGTCTATTTGCTCTGTATTTACTGTCTCCTTCAGGAAGTTCTACAGTGTCTCTCGTACTTCAGGCTACTTTTTGGTATAAATCCTTATGTATGGAGGGGTTGCAATGTTGCCCATTAGTGTCATTCAGCATGTCACTGAGAATTCACCTCTACATTCAAAGGAGAAGTTAGCATATTCTCTGGCAGCAGTCTGGTGTCCAAATGCATGGTCTGGTACAGAACCTAGCATACTTAAGCATATATTGATCCTGTGACCTCTCTATGCATGCACTGTACTGAACTTCTTCCCACTCCCTTTGGCCTTATTAAGTGAATGATGTCTGGAGGATCACGCATTGATATTCTCATGGTTTTAGTGACCTATGTATAAACAATACCATTGTGCTATGTTTGTGCTCCTGCATGCTGCTGGAAATTAACAATGATATTCCTTCTACTACTAGCTTACATTCAAGATTGGACATATAAATATTTGGGTCATCTTACTGCCTGTTCTGATAAGGTTTGAATCCAGCCTTCTTTTCTTTTTTTTTGTAGGTTCTTGTGTGGGACATGATACCTCATTTTCCCAGCCAGTCGCTTTCCATTTATGCTTTATCTCCTCACACTAAGCCAAAATGCTGCACTGAGGTGACATGTTGGGGTGTGTTTTCATATACTCATAAGCAAAGGTGACATAACGCCATGCTAAAGGGCAGCTAGAATTACTCTTGTTTCCAGGCCAGGAAACTGTTGTCACTGCGAATATCCATTCATGGAAGATGCTTCTGACCTGCAATAAATGCCCACTCTCCTTTTTATTTCTGTCTTTATGAAGATAAACCAGAGAAAAAATGGAGTCACATAAGTTTCATTCTCAGATTATTATCCTCCTCCTTATGACTCCATATGATAATACTTTTTCTACACTTTATATTGATCAGAATATTCCAGCTTATTCCAGAATATTCCAACCAAAAATCATGTTATTGTTATTGTGCAAATTCCCAAGTGTAAATAGTTATAATTAAGTGTCCTAGTTTCGCTAGGATAGAGCCAGTTTTCTTCCTTGTAGCTGGTGCAGTGCTTTGTTTTGGCTTTAGCCTGGGAATAATGCTGATTACACACTGATTTTTTAGTTACTGTTCAGTAACACTTACCCTGATCAAGGACTTTTCAGTCTCACGCTCTGCCAGTGAGGAGGGGCATGGGAAGGCAGGAGAAAACAGAGACAGGACACCTGACCCAGACTAACCAAAGGGGTATTCCATACCACAACAAGTCATGCCCAGTATATAAACTGTGGGAGTTACCTGGAAGGGCAGAATCACTGCTTGGGTCAGGCTGCGTACTGGTCTGCAGGTGGTGAGCAATAGTATTGTGCATCACTTAGGTTTAGGTTTCTTTTCCTTTTTAGTTTTATATTCTCTTTCCTTATTATTTCCTTTGGTATTAGTTTTAATATTAATGGTATTATACTGTACTTTAAATATCAAACTGTTCTTATCTCAACCCAGGAGTTTTACAATGCTCGATTCTCCTCCACATCCTGCCCTGGAAGGGGGAACAAGGAGGTTGAGCAAGTGTCTGTTAGTTGCTGGCTGATTTTAAACCACAACATTAAAGAAAAAAGGAGGAACTGGTCCAGAAGTCTGGACCCAAAAGACTTGAGTCGTGATACAGTGAAGGCTTCCTGTGGAATTTTAAGGAAGTTACATGTGATGGATTTTGTTTTACCTAAACAATATGTGTTTGAATCCTTTTTGCTTTCAGAGGAAAGAGACACATACTTGTGGTGCTTATCAAGCTTATAACCTCTGGAAGTATCTCCTTCCTCTTTGCTTAGCATAGAGAAAATCTAGATTATCTGCTCAGAATATGCCCTCATTCAGTTGTTCCATTTCATCTGCCTGAATGTGCAGAAACTAGATTGTTTCCTTATGCCTCAGTTACCCATCTTTCAAATGGATATAATAGTTATTCTTGACTCCAGAGAGATGTTATCAGACTATAACTGTGGCATTCTAAATTTCAAATGTAATGAGATTATTGTCTGTAACAGATAAACAATAAGCATGTTAACACAAAAAAAACAGGAGTGCTATTTTCTAAATGAGTGAGAAGTTGTAAGAAAACATCTTACTCAGAAGGATGTATATGAATGCGTGTAGGTGCTTTTTCATTCTGCTCATCAATAAAATCATTAGGAAATTAACAATAGTATTTAAACCAGCTTTCTTTTTGTTTTGTCAAACACAGTAGAGGCATTTGTAACTGTATGTATAAGAAGACAGCACTCTGAAACATGCCTTGTAAAATAAAAGAAAAGAAAGACACATCACTGTTCACCTGACAGAGACATGAGAAAGACCACTCCCTGGCCTTCTCTCTGAGCATGCCTAAAGAACAATCTTTCTTCCTACCACTAGAATTCCTATGTAAATTCCCATCTTTGTATCGGATGTTAGTAACAGAGAGCATCCTTCTTGCTGGTTGTAAGCCTGTGCAACTCCTCCAAGAACATAGATGACACAGAGAAACTGTCAATCTGGTGAACACTGCAGTTTTCCATTACAGTTTTTAGGGGTAAAACACTGCAGAGAATTCCTACAATTCTTGTATGAAGAACCATGTGGACCAGGCAGCGTGAATGTGTCTTTCCAAAATAGATCCAAAAAGCATGTACTGCTGTTATCTGTGTGCTACCTACTTTGTGGATAAGCACTGGAAGATATTTTTTTTATGGTGCATTTCACAGTGTGCTCTCTGTAACACAAGCAGAGGAATAAGAGTATATGTAGCAGATGCCATGATTCCAAAAAGCCAGCGCTATTTCAAGGGTGTCTAATGAAAACCATGCTGTAAAATCCTCTCTTTCCCAGCTTGTCAGCACATTTATTTGAATTATTGAAGTGTAATGTATTGTCTGAGATATGCTTAAATGCATAATATAATGTCTTTTGTCTTTTAACAAGAATATGTATATATATACGCTAAAAGAAAGCCACGTTGGAATAGTTTTGTATTCCCTTCTCCCTTTCTAAGACAAAACTTTATTAAAAATAATCTTGAAAGTAGTGTCTCTTTTCTTGTGACATTGGAGGCAAAAGTCACATATACATCTGTCTGGGACTATGTCAGGTTGGTCCAACTATTCCAATTTGAAACCTCAAGGCAAATAAAGTTGTAAGTAAGTGAAAAGCTTGGAATTACTCAAAGAGACACTTAGAGCATTCTTACTCACAACGTTAAAGTATCTGTCAGGAAAGGCACTATGATGTGCTACCTGATCTAAATATTTCTGACAACAGATGTGAGCTGACTACGAAAACCCAACACCTTTAATATGCTAATTAAATTTCCCTAACAAAGTATGAATACTAACAAGATTATAAAATATACTGCAGTTTATGTTCAACCTATAGGTAAAAGTGTGACTACATTTAATAGGTGAAAGGGCAGGGTAATTTGAGATAAAAGTTACATTGTTGCTCATCAGTTTAATTACCATGAATGGATGACATCAACAGTTTATTAACAGTCCATAATTGTACAGCTGGTATGGTAGGTAGCAGTCCTAATACACACACACACACACACACACACACACCGCGCCCCCATGTTGTAAGGACTATCCCAATCAATTTGCCCTTCTGTTTCTGTACATTAATGTGAATTTGATTTTACAATACAGGTCAAAAAAAGCTTTACTAAGGGTTTTATAAAATGTTTCTTATGAACACAGAATCTCAAGCAGGCAAAATTGAGATTTTGTTCTGAACTATTGCAGACTATAACAACAATGTTGGTTGAGAAAAAAAAATAAATGCCCAGAAATGCAAAAATTTCATTTTTTATCTATCCGTAGTATGTTTAGCTCTACTTGATTATATCAAGTGTTCACTTCTCCAAGCACTAACATGCACTACAACCTCTTCAGGTAAAAAAAAAAAATCAAATCAAATAAAAATACACTTTTCTTTGTAAATCCTTAAAATTACGACACTGAGAATATGTTATGCAGTAGACATATTTGATATGTAGCCAAGGTCAAGTATTTATTGACATCACCACTGGCTGATAAAATCTTGTCATTAAAATGTTACTGCAGGGTATAAAGTGATTCACTATACTTTTTAAACAGTTTTATGATATATGTTTCTATATTTTTATATCTTCAAACTTAATTATCATGTACAATATAAACAATTATAGTTTCTATTATAAACTGCCTTAACTGTTAAGACTGTAATAAATACTGTAGATTAACTGAGAATAGCTCTTGTGTCAACTTTTGCTGTAGTCTCAGTTATATTGATTACTTATGACACAGAGCTGGTCTGCATTTGAATAATATGTCCACCAAAATTGTGCATAAAAAAATTAACTGTCTTTGAGAATATAATAATGTTTTTGTGAGAACAGTTGCATATATAATTGGGCCAAAACCTAAACAAAATGCCTATCACCTGAAAGTGCTGAGTACCAAACTGTGGAAATCTGGTAGGCCCTCTAGAATACCTTAAGGTTTCT
The DNA here is from genome assembly GCF_034315485.1 of Pezoporus occidentalis. NCBI lineage: Eukaryota > Metazoa > Chordata > Aves > Psittaciformes > Psittacidae > Pezoporus > Pezoporus occidentalis. The sequence continues at coordinate 511,645 of NW_026913209.1, forward strand.
TAATGATAATAAAATAATGTGACTCCTTAACATTAAGCAGAGGTGTGTTTGGTTGCCTTTGCTTTATGTTTCTGTTCCTTAAAACTTTTTAAAATAAAGGCTGAATATTTAAAAGTGGGAATGTGCAAGCACAAATCCACAGTGGAATCAATATTTTTGGTGTGTATGTGGTCATTAAGACATCTTATCTGTGCTACAAGTTTTAGGCATAAATGATAACCAAGCAAATGTGTTTGCTCAGCCATGATTGCATAGCTCCAAAATCTGATCCCAATCATTCTTTAGAGAAGTGCTGATTTCTCACAACTTTCTAGTCAGTAAATTAAAAGAACACACATTGCAAAAAATATAAAGAATGATGACAGCTGCAGAAGCCTGTTCTGTACCATGATTGCCTCAGGCAGACTTCCAGTAAAATATAAAGTATTTTATCACTGTTTTGGTGGAATTAATTTCAAGAAGTATTTTTCTTAATTATGTGTTAATCTCTCTGATGAATACAGTAATTTTTTTTTTTTCTGAGAATTATGAGTTAAAAGCAATAATTTAACCCCCTTGGATTTTGTGATGTTGTAAAACACGACTAATGAATTTCTTAAATAAAGCTTTTAAAGTTATGATAGAAAAAAATAGAGTGCAAGAATAAATAAGTACTTTTGAGGATACCAGATATGCAGGTCAATAAGAGTCTAAGTGACCTGTTCTGTCCAACTGCCATGCAACAAAGGCACAATATTTCTGATAAGCTTACCCTAACCTTTGTAGTTCAAATACAACAGCTACCTGATTAAAAATTTAGTGTGCTTTTCTGTTTGCCTTCCATTATTAAACCCTTATTTGAATTACTTAGCTATTTGCTTGTGTCAATGATGTCATACAGTAATAATTGGCTGCCTTTATGCTTTGCATTCTTATAATTTATGCTTATTAGCATTTATTATACAGACTGATACAGTTGGATTTGTTCAGCCTGGAGAAGAGAAGGCTCAGGGGAGACCTTGTAACAGTCTTCCTGTACCTAAAGGGGACATTTTTAGAAGGGACTTTTTAGAAGGGCGTATAGTGACAGGACAATGGGAAACAGCTTAAAGCTGACAAAGAGAAGATTTAGATTAGATATTAGGAAAAAATTCTTCATTATGAGGGTGGTGAGACACTGGAACAGGTTTCCTAGAGAAGTTGTGGATGCCTCATCCCTGGCAGTGTTCAAGGCCAGGCTGAAAGGGGCTTGGAACAATCTGGTCTAGTGGAAGGTGTCCCTGTCTGTGGCAGGGTAGTTGGAACTAGATGATTTTTAATATCCCTTCTAATGCTAACCTTTCTATATATCTGTGATTCTGTGATTATTCTTGATATTAATCCTGATGTTTTCAAAACATTGGACAATTGGATCAATCTATTAAAACTGTGAATATCACATAACTAACAATAACAACGTGCTTCAGTGAAGAGCTAGGAGTAAGTCAAATGTGAAACAAAACATTATTCTAATCATCTCAGCAAATAGTTGGAACTAAGAAATACACCTTGTACAGATCAATCTTTATATGAAAAAGGAAAAACATAATGCAGAGAGGAAATGAGCTTGTTATGTGGAGAAATTGTGGCAGTTAGGACTGCAAATCTCTCAGCTTAATAAAGCTCACTTTTCCCAAGTGTTTCTTGGCATTCATCCTAAATTTTACCCCTTCTGAATGGCTTGCTTTATATAGCTATACCACATTTTACTAAACTGAATAATTCCTCTTCTTGTAAGCGTTTATTTCCTCCAAGTATAGGATATATCTTGCAAGGAGCAGCCTGACTCCAGGATTAATTCTTCTGCTCAGTACCAGTGAAAATACAGGCAGCAGAGCACCACTAGCAACTCCTCCATTAATCCTTTGGTTAAGAGACATAGACTGTAGTTCTCTGTTAACTACAGCTCTCTGTTGCCATGGTCTCCAAAGTTTAAGTCTGTATTTTTCAACTAAGTGGTATGGGGTAGTGTGGCTGACTTAAGACGATGGGAATGTTCCACACCAAGGGAAAGACTGGGGAATGCTTAAGTCTGCTCTGATTCTAGATCACTGTGTGCTCTTCTACTTGCCGTATCTCTTAATATTTCTTCCCCTAAATTTTGTGTTAAGGGTCATGTTTTATAGTCTTTGTATATTCATAAAATATTATAACTAGATGTTTAAATAGAACAAAAACTATGCTAACAAAAGAAAATTAAAGAGTTATCAAGCTAATGAAATGCTAATGCTAATGAAAGCAAAAGTTTAGTCATGCATATAGGAAGAATAGCTTGCGATGAACAGAAAACTTAAAAAAAATTACATGAACCATCCTTTATGTTTCTTTGTTTATTTGGTTGGGTTTTTTTTTTTGTTTGGTTTGGTTTCATAAGAGAGTTGTATTTCAGTAATAAATCAAATTTTAATTTCCCTTTCAAAAACAAAGAGGAAGGGATGGTGACAGATGATTTATCTCCTAAAACCATGGCTTTTTTTTATTAAACTTCTAAACAGTTCACAAAACATCTAGAAGTTTCTGAGACATTCAAATATAGCTGGTTTTCCTGTCTTATTGCTTAATTGTGATTTCTATCTTTACACTATTTCTATACAAAACAGCTTTTTTTTTCTGGTATAATTTAACATGACATCAGTAGGACAAATATGGGGTATGTCAGGCTGTTCTACTAAACACTGTCCTTGAGAAATATATTTTCTGTTGGATAGAAGACCATTGCATATGGTGGCAGTAAATTTTTTATTAAAAAGATACAATACATAAAGGAAATATTTAAAAAAAAATCATAATTCTAAGCATTCATCCTTCATGATCTTACAAAAAAATAGCACAACACTTGCAGCTAGAAGATTATGTAAAAAAGAAAGTTAGAATTGATGAAAATAAACAGATTAGATATTTACACGAATACATTGAGAATTTTTTTATTTTTTACTTGCAATAATTTTTCTGAAATTTAAAAATAAAATATTTCAGAAATAAATAAAGTCAGGTTGTAATAAATTGAGAAGTGTCTTTGCAAATGAGATGTTTGTTCTTAACCTTCAAATATGTTTTTTTTTTTATTCATCATTACATACACACAGCTACAAGAAATTAATATCTTGATGTACTACATCTATATTTAAAAAAATAAAATGCCACAGATGATGGGAACTAAATTATTGATGTTTCTTCGGTGGTTATATATGAATCTGGCCATTTTCTGACAGGAAAAATTACATGACTATATCTAACCTCTGTGTTTTCTGCTAATAAGAAACCTGGAATTATTTCATAGCAGCTGCAACATTCACTTAAAAAAGTAAACACTAGCACATTTGCAATTTGGTTTTATGACTTTTTGTGGTACTTAAGAGTCATTCTCTGGTAACTCCAGATTCACCATCTGAAGTTGATGTTAAAACTCTGATTAGCTTAATGCTTGCTATATATGCTGTAAATGAATCTGGCCAACATTTCAAAGATAGTCAGTAATCCAGCAGTTATCGAAAAGATTTAGTATGTTCGTGGGCTTGGTAATACACTTTATGTGTCCTATTTCTGTCCCTTGTTACTGTCATTCAGCTAGGTACCACTATAAATAAAAAAAACGCTGCTACAAGTATAATTAAAATAATATCAGACATTGTCTTGGTAGGCCTTTAATATGCTTTCACTTCAATCTAAGAAAGGTTTGTTACCACATTTCTCCAACAGGAGGAATATGAGTCTGGAGAAAAGGCTTGTACCCTGCATGCATGGGAGACCTCAGACTGGCAATCTGATGTCCTGAAAAGGCTAATGGCTATGCTTTACTTCATTAAATTGAGGGTTTCTGAAATATATGCAAATGCATGGCTTTCTGAAATATTGTTTGCTGTTCATATTGAAGATAAATATATTTGCTGAGTTCAATGCTATTAATAATATAAAGTCCCTGACTTTCCATTCCCGAAGCATCTTTCATATCTCCTGCTGTGCTCACGGTGTGCCCTTTGCTTTTATTTTATGCAATGACTCTGTTTTCCAGTATATATGATTGCTTCTGGGAAACCATTCATAATTAGAACAGTTTAATAGCCAGAATAAATATTTGTAGTATAAATTATTTGATGTATAATCCTGTTCATTCTAAAATTATTTTCTTCATGCATGTTTGACTTTAGCTTTAGTGACAGTTAGAAATACCAAAATATTAATGAGACACAGTATGTTATAAAACTGCTTGTTACACTGAACTGTATATATATTCCTTAGAGACATGTTCATGGGCAACTGGCTTCATGTGACCCTGCTTGAGCAGGGGATTTGGACCAGGTGACTTCCAGAGGTCCCTTCCAACCCCAATCACTCTGTGCTTCCATGAATTAAACACTATAATGAATAGTCTAAGTTAAATAACTTCCTGTTTGTTGACTGAATTTTGCAACCAATACCTAAAAGAGAAAAAAAAACTACTTGGCACCTTAATTACAAGAAACAGTGTTTCAAGGAAAAATCTGAACTTACTATATGCAGTAAATCAGACAGTTTTTGCTTTTACCAGAGATATATTATATTTTCACGCATAATCTAAGTTGCTTGAGCAAGCAAGACCTTTCTAGCCACCATAATATTGCAACTCTATTTTTGTGTTGGTCTGTTGTCCATATTAATTGTCATATTCTTTGAGTCTTTCATATATTACATATTAGTGAAATAGTCTATACTTACGTACCTGACTAATCGCCACAGATTTGTGCTATTAATTTTTCTTGTATTTTTAAACTTCTTTCTAAAACACATTGTCTGATTTGTTTTGTTTCTTTTAGAGGAATACTCCATTTTGTTATCTAATTCAAAAGATTCATGTTGCTAGTTCTTTTCTTATTGCTTCTTCTTGATGGAGTACTTCGTACATTATTATTTTACATTTCAAATACATAGTTATGATCATTAGTTGCCTTGGTGATGAATGTGTTATGTACCTGAGGCACAACTGTGTGCATTTTCCTGATGTATTGATGTAGATTATAATGTCAGGAACATGTTATATATCAGATCTTTATTAGAAGAAAATGCCAATGATGAACATTATGAGAGAGCTAAAGATATATATATGTATATATATCTATTAATTTAGTATTATACATGTATTTTTGCAGGACCAGGTCATTAAAAGGTCCACTACAATTTTACAATAGGAATCCACACCTTTAGGATATCTTAGAGTACCTTTAACACACTTTAGCAAGAGAAGCTCATTGCAAAGATGAAGGCACAAATACATTGATCAGATGAAAAAACAGCTGAGATTTATGGTAGAAGTTACAGGGGATAAAACCTCAAATAGTTAGCTATGATACTAAGTGTTACAGCTCTGCCATTAGGAACTGTAGGAAAGGCAGCTAACACATCCATCATTTATATTCCAAAGGAAAAGCATTAAGCCATTCTCACATCTCTGGCAGATACTCCAGAGGTCTGATGTCCCATTTCAAAGTGGAGTTGAAATAATCAGATGGCTAATATTGAAGAAGAATTTTAGGCACATATTTCTACATATCATTTCCATCTGTATGGCTGCTCAAAGTATATTTTTAAGTGACTTTTCTGATCTGCTGATCTCTTTCTGCTTGCTCAACAGGAAGACTAGGGACCTAATTTTCTACATTCTCAGTCAAGTCCAAGGTAGTTGAAACATTGTACTGAAACATACATAATTTTTTCTATCATCATAAAATTTGGAATTTTTATTTTCAGAAATATTTTCTTTGATCTCAGCTTCTATTTAAAGGGTTCAATAATATCAGTCCGCAAACAACATCCTCACCACATTTCTTTAGTGACCTCCTTATCTGCATTAGGAAGCAGTTATTTTCATGAGCAGTCTCCATGCACTTAGGTGTTTACAGCTTGGACCTGAATTGGGACTCAAATAACTTAGTCCTAGATTTCTCAGCTAGAATTCAGTTTAGCTGCTTTTAGGGGAATTGTCTTGTGACTGAGTTCAATTACAGACACTTTTTATACCAGAAACTTTCGATTTTATAGTGCTATCTATGATAATACTAAATGAAATACAATAGATTAAGATAGTCGCCTGGTAAGAAATAAGTGTGAACAGGAAAGCATTGTGAAAAACTGATCTGTCACTGTGTAACTGGCATGAGATATCTGTTGCATGAGCTGATGGAACATGAAGCAGATCTCTCAATTGAGTTCTTCTCTGATTGTACGTTCAGATGGGTCAGGTCAAGTGTGCTCACACAACCGGACTCTTCATGTTTTATAACCCTGTTCTGGAATTCCCTCTAATGTCAGGTCTACTAATTTTATCAATTTCTTAAATAATTCACACAGTTTCAGATGTATTTTCATTAAGCTCTCATGTCTTGCCCACTGCCAGCATGCTCAACCTTTTAATTCTTCTTGTAAACTAGGTCTTCGATGAACAGCTCTTATTCTAACACATTTACAGCCAGGAAAGTGACACAACTTTGCTATTTCTTACAGTAAACTTAAGACTCATCAGTATTACAGAACTGACAACAGTACAGCCATTCTCTCAGACTTGTACTTTCTCTGGCAGTGAGGGTTGCAGCTATTTCTGCCAGTTTGGGGAGCACTTCTGCATTGTTATGGCATTTTTTTCTTTTATTTTTACACAAAAACTGTGTTATTACCTTTTTATTTTCCTTGGCTTGTAAAATTTTTCTCACATTTTACTGCATATATAAATTAATGCTGGATATTAGTTTATCCTGAATAGATCAGCAGCTTATGTGCAAATTTAATGTTCTTCATTCAGAAACCCATGCTAGGGGGAACCATAGTCTGCTAATGAGCACTAAGGGACCATTTGCAGCCTCCCAGGAAATTCAGGGCACTCTACTCTTTAAACTTGTGAGTATAATCTTCATAAAGGGTTATGAGCTGTTGCATGTATTGGGACAAATTAAACCTTAAAATAACCTTTTTAAAAATCACTCTATTTTAGTGATGCATGTAATCTAATCTATTGTGTATGATTTAGGTGATACCTCACTTAAAATAATACTTTTAATGTAATTTGTTTAAATTTCATTCAATTCACAGCGCAAATAGACAAAGGGGAAGAGATCTAGGGCCTTTATTCCTCTTTTTATCCTTAGCACATGGTTTAATATACAGATCCCTGATAGATCTGGTAATATATTTATATAGTTATTTACATTTTGGGGGGTTATATATTTTTTTTTTAAATGGGAAAGTTTTATTCTTAAGAATCTTTTTGTATTTTGAATGGGAAAGAAGTTAATTTAGTCAAAACTTCACTAAAGAAATCTACTTTTGGTCCCAGAATCCACTTTTTTTGAAGAAAAATTGCTAGTGGATAATCCACTGGAAACATAAGAGTAATAAGCCAATTTTCCTCCCCATATAATATGTGGCCTTCTTCAGTAAGTGGCTACTGTGAATGTGTCTCTTTCAGTCTCACTAACTGGAAATTCCATTTACAAAAATCTTGAATTACTTTCTGGCCAGAGAGAGACCTTGTAACCAAATGATTAGGGCACCAAGAAAAATAGAAGTTCAAGTTCTTTCTTAACCTACTACAGCACTACAATTTTGCCTTCTTGGATCTATTTAGTCAGCCTGGCCATGTGTGAAAGACCTCTGAGCAAAGTAGTGCTTTGTCCTGGAATTACTTGACCTGATTCTTAAAATAAGCACCATAAACCCCACTAAAATAGGCTCTAAAGGTTACATTCAGTTTCCTAAATAAAGGCCTCTAGTGCTATTGAGTTTTCCCAGAAACTTGTAACCTCTGCAAAATGCCATAGAAAATATAAAACAATTATTTATTTTCTTTCACAGAGAACATAGATCTAAAAATTAAGAAGCTATTGGACAAATCATTACTGTGCCCATCATTTCTGCTAAGGCCCCTGAAGGGTCCGTCTAGCCAGGCAGCTATCAGTCAGAAAAGCCTCCACTGCTCCATGGGGCAGATCCACAGTGCTTCTGAATTGCCATTTTCTACCAGTTCTCAACACTGATGGCTTGACAATGATTTCCAACCAGTCTTAATATCCTCTCTGTTTCTTTTTTACTTAAGGATTTTATACCTTCATATGTTACTTATGGCTTACATAGTTTCCCTGAATTATTCCCTTGGTTGCCTGGAGCACTGTTTCTAGGTCCATTTGATGTCATCAACTGAGCAAATTGCCCCTCTGTCTATTAATTGATACTTTTGTTCAACATGCTCCCACTTTCCAGCTACACTCAAGAGGAGTCCAGAGAGACATTGCAGACAGGCAGGAGACTGGTATTCCCAGAGCATCAGCCAGTGAAAGACCAAGTCTGCAGACCTTTTTTAAACAAGAACCTGCTCATGTTAGCTCAAGAGCTAACAAAATCTTAGTGGGGCAGCCCCTGGAGGCTGTAACTGAAAGCTCATTTTAAAAAAAAAAAACAAAAACGGGAAGAAAGTTAATCAGGTGAATAAGTGAATGAATTCCACAGAAATTTCAAGGCACAGTCCTGGGGAGGTGGGAGAAAAGATGTGGAAAAACAAGCAAGCAGAAAACCCACTCCACAAGAAAACTTTGCTTAAATAAGCAACTACATTAACAAGCCACAAATAACCTGCTGAACTTTGCAGGTTGATGGAGGTGATCCTGCCCCTCTACTCTGCTCTCATGAGACCTCACTTGGAGTATTGTGTGCAGTTCTGGTGTCCTCAACGTAAAAAGGACATGGAACTGATGGAACAAGTCCAGAGGAGGGCCACGACGATGATCAGGGGACTGGAGCACCTCCTGTATGAAGACAAGCTGAGAAAGTTGGGGCTGTTCAGCCTGGAGAAGAGAAGGCTCTGTGGAGACCTCATAGCAGCCTTCCAGTATATGAAGGATGCTGAGGAGAGACTCTTCATTGGGGACTGTATTGATAGAACAAGGGGTAATGGGTTAAAACTTAAACAGAGAAAGTTTAGATTGGATATAAGGAAGAAGTTCTTTACTGTGAGGGTGGTGAGGCACTGGAATGGGTTGCCCAGGGAGGCTGTGAATGCTCCATCCCTGGCAGTGTTCAAGGCCAGGTTGGACAGAGCCTTGGGTGGCACAGGTTAGTGTGAGGTGTCCCTGCCCATGGCAGTGGGGTTGGAACTTGATGATCTTAAGGTCCTTTCCAACCCTAACTGTTCTATGATTCTATGATTCTATGAACTCCATCAGGAAAAAAATAACCCTCTCAGCCCCCACTGCATCATCTACTGAAAAAGAGAAGAATAAAAATCAGAAAAAGATGCCCAAAAGCCCAGTAACAACCCTCTCTTGCCACAGAAATGTTGGATTATTTTGCACAAGAAAAAAAAATAAGGGTTTTTTACAATATTTCAAGCTACTTATTTTTTCCAAGATAGACCTGATAACATTTCACTGTAAAGAACTGATATAATCATTGCTCATTTCTCCAAAGGTTGTATCAGCTGTACATTATAAGCAAAGTATTTTTGTATAGTTGCTGTGTCATTGTTGTACCAAGCACTTATTCTTTTCTCTTTTATCTGTGTCAAATTATCATTCAAGACTGCTATTGACCTTCTGACATCCATTTTCTTCCAAAATACTAAATATGCTTCTGAACTCAGCCCCAGTCATTCCAGGCCAACTTTCTACCAGAGCAGTGCTGACACTGCAAGCTGTCATCTTACACTGTTGGTCAACGCTGAACAAACAATCACGCTGGGGTTAGCACATACACAAACAACATAAGCCAAAGTAGCAACAGTCAATGGAGTGAGGATAGGTCATGTACACAAACTGTCCCTGGGGATTCCTTATATATCACCTTAAAAGGGCTGCCCAGGCAGTTCAGACAAACACTGTGATGTACCTTATGTTTGGGTCAGAAGTTTCATTAAAAAAGATGTAACTTTATCTACAGAAGTTCTGGAGATAGATTTGAAGTTGAAAGACCCAATGATTCTGCAGTCATACATAAATAAAACTTGCAATCAAAACTTACTTGTCATATACACACATATACATATATAAGTACGTATATAGAGATGTGTATGTATTTGTAACTGTATATAAATATATGTATATATTTTAATATTTATTATATAAAATACAATTTTTGACAGTCACATCATTCAACTTGGAATGTTGTTCACACCAGTGTACTCTACAGCTTCATCAACTGTCTTTACCAAAATGTGCATGTATACTGTTAGCCTTGTCTTTAATTACATTTAGTATTTACATGAAGATAAAATACATTAGGGAATACATAACCATATCCATTTTCCTTTTCATAGATTATTTAGAAATTATTTCTCTTATATTGCACATATTAAAGGAAAAGTAATAATTTCCTATCAACACCTTTTGTGTTTTTGTGACACTTAGACCTGGGAAAATGCTGCAACAGGATTTATGCTTTGTACTGTCAATGTGTTTGGTGAGAAAAATTCTGCTAAAATTGCACATTCATAATGACTAGAGTTTAGAGCCAGAGACAAAAGTGGTTTATATAAAATATTTTTTATTTAATTAACTAGTGCAATTCTTAGTTATCTCACAATCTTTTTAGTAACCTGCTGCAAGAATCAACTGCTTGTGCAATGCGTACTTCTGTGAAAGCAAAACATCTGGCAACAGAGTTCAGCAGGTAACATTCCCTGTATTTCTTCTGAAAAATGTCTGAAAATAAGAAAATTTGCCCCCAGATCAGAATGCCTTTGAGATGTACCTCACAGGGACATTACACATTCTGCTCAGGGGAGACCAGAGCAAGCACAATGCATGACATCCATAAACCAGACAGTGCAGGACTAACATCTGGGGGAATACACATTGCCATTACTGTGGAAATATGTCTCCAGCAGGACATCTCCTTTTGCTTGGTATTCATTCAGGGCTGCCCCACCTACCAGCAGAGTGGTTTTGCTGCAATGTTGCCACCACTGCCTGTCATGCTGAGACTCCTGACATGTTTTTCATTTATTCTGTGCTTTGGATATGCAATCTGTTGGCTTAAAAAATGGAATGGAAAATAGCAAGTGGGCTGGCTTTCTCCTTTTCTAAATAAAATAATCTCATTTGTGTGCATTTGTACACAATAAAAAGGAAGGCCAAAAACTAAGACAGACTTTCCCTTCAATATAATGTCTGAGTGAATTCCACTGCTTTCCTCCTTTTCCATTGTTTTCCTATCTGTTAGTTAGGAAACCTGAATGAAGAAGAATTAGGGTCCTATGTGTGTTGAGGAGAAAAATTAGTTTTCTCTTACTTTCTGTTAGATGTACTGAACCTTATTTGAGGAAGTACAAAGTGAAGCTTCCATTTCACTTGAAAGGAGGTGCTGGTGGAAGCCAGACCAACATCACAGCTGTATACTTTCTTCCCTGGCTGCATACCCAAACACATCAAAGCTCTTCCTAATTGCTGGCCAGCCAAGATAGCTCTAGAGGAACTGAATGGTCGATGCAGATTAGGCATAGCATTGAGAAAGATTGGCCCTTTTTACGTTTTGCAAATTTACTCTGAAAAGAGACAGAATAGACATTGATGTAAATCACAATGCAACATCCTCCAAAAGCAATAGCTCTTTAAGGAAAATTGCATGTATTTCTGTTTATCTGTATCATAAACAATTTAAATAATTTAATTTCCTTACCAGAACCTCAACTGTTCTGGTAATTAACTTCCTTCTTAACTGAGGTTAGCAAGATCATGCAGTGGAGTTTCAACACTTCATCTGCTACTCCAGTTCATGCTAGTTAAAGGAATCACCCAACAGCTTTTGTAATGATATCTTTCAGTGTTTTGCTGATTATTTTGCATTCTGAACTGTTCTATAGAATTTAATTTCTTTAGGAATTTTGTAATTAAAATATTCTATTTAACTGTGAAGTGTTAAATGAAAAAGGAAGGCTTATTCAAATTATTTTAACAAGGATTATTTTAATATCTGTTTTTGCTGCAAAAATAGAATTATTAGTCCAAGGTCCAAATAAATTCAATAGGTTTCTTTCAGTTACATTTCTCTGATTTCAGGCCATCTGCCAAACATGATCCTACAGACCTATCACCAAGTTCAGAGCCTACTTCAGGTTACCTGTCTGCTCCATGAGCTGAACTGCAACCTTACCTGAATGTTCTATTACAGTGAATTGGGTTCAGCTCTGTTTCAGGAAGCATGGTAATTATATTTAAGAAGTTTCACAGATAAACAAAACAGACCACTTTTTCTTCTGATACAAATATTTTTTTCATTCATAATAGAAAAAAATAAAAAATATGTGCAATGGTCAAACCCTCACACTTTGTGTAAGAATGATTTATGATGATTTGTTGTAAAGAACAAGTAAACATTTAGTTAAACTAATTCTATTCTATTTGAAAACTAGTATTTAAAGGCTTTTTGTCATAAAAACAAGATTTAAATTATACAGCAGCTTCAGCTTTTGTATTTAGTATTTTTGCATTAGCGTTTACTGCGTACCTTACTCTCCTCTAGGTGATTTTCTTTTAAAGATACAGGTTAAGACCTTTAGTATTAAGGCACATGACACTATTGAAGTTGTTTTGTACAATTTGTTTTTTCCTCATTACTGTCTTCTATGGCAATTGACAAAATAAAGAGTTCTTCAAGCTCCAGAGTGGGAAATTTCTGCAAAGGGAAAGAGGACCTGCTCTAATACAGATTTTTTTGAAGTGTTTTGGAGAATCATGAGAAAATAGATTGCATTTTAGGTATTAAGTAAAAATATACTGCATTTTTATATCCTTAACAAAGCCAAAATGCATTCGTATATTGTTTCCTTAAACTTTGCAGTGCGAAGTTGAATTTATACTGATTCCTAAATTATCTTCTAGCTCACAATACAACCCAAACAGAAATGAAATAAAATCAATGTTCATGAGAGTTTTTTTACTCTAAGAATTTTAATGAGAGTAAAATATTCACCAAAATTGTTTTGATTTTTTTTTGTTTTTGCAATTTTTTTGATTAGTTTTTTCTGTTTTCTTTCTGAAAGCATTAGACCAAATGGAAATAATAACTTATAAGTTGACATATAGTATTGCTTACGTTTATCTTTTAATACAAAGAACATATTGAGTTGATTTAAATTTTTCACTTTGAAATTAATTTTCAGGCATCTTGATTCATATTAGCAGTTTCTCATGAAAACATCAGGTTTTACAAGAAAATATTTCTATGCAAAAAATTCCCTTAAGATCTCTGTAATTTTTCACCGCAAAGCATGGATAAGCAGCTTACTGTGGTTCACTATGGTCTTTTTGTTAGTTTTGTTCTTTTAAGTAGCAAAAAAGGAAACTGCAGACTAAACTATACAAACTTTTTAATTCTTGCTTGTGAGACATTTTTCAATCTCTGCGAAGACTTTTTTGTTCCTGAAAGAGTTAACTTCCACAGCACTGAGAGACTTTAATTTTATTAGCTGCTGACATGGCAATAATTTTTTTAAGTAACATAAAATCAGCTCACTGCCTGACTAAGCACATGTACAAGGAAGTAAATGTAAGAAAAATTCAAAGTAAAGGAAGCCATAACATTCAAGCAAGCTAAGAGGAATTTTTTTTCTGAATAATCATCAAAAACATAGGCAACTAGAAGGTGAAAAAGCAAACATATAGTAGAGAAAGTATTATGGGATATGTTTTAAAGGGATTTTTTTTTTTTCATCTTTCCTTTTTTTTATTGACAGTAGCAGAGTTATCCCTAAGATTTTCTCCCTCAGGAGAAAAGGAATAGAAGTACTTTAGTTTATGTCAGTTTGTGTCATTTTTTCTTCACAGGAGTTAATGTGTACTAGATGGCTAATGGCTCGTAATCTTTGTTTCAGAAACAGAGCTAGTTTCAGTATAGTTCTGAAATATGTGTCTTGCACTCATAAACATATGAGACCCCCGAAAGTATGAGGCTAACTTGAAATCATATAGTGCAGAAATAATATTGCTGTTCTTACCTTCTATTCTTTTTAGCCTTTAGAACTCCAAACTCAAAGAATATATTTGTAAATGAAAGCAAAACTAAAATGTTATCATGATCACTAAAGTATAAGTCATAAATAAAATGCCAGGTGTCACCAGACTACTGAAATCTATGAGTTGAAACTTATTTAAAGCAGTCAAAGGAACAACATATTGCTATTTTTAATCAAGAAAAGCTGCCTCCTTGAACTGTATGCTTAAGAAATTTTCTCTGTCATTATTGTACAGTAATCCAAAGGCTATTTGCAGTCTGTCCCTGCTCAATAAAATGCTGAAGTTGCATTTCCTATGCATGGAACTAAAGTTTCAGGATAATCATCTCCTCAGCAGGCTGAGAGTGGTGCAGGCCGCAACATCTTAGGAATTGCAATATCCATGGTTTTCTGCAGTTTATCATGCTTTCTGTGCACGCTTCAGCACACAGACTGAGGCTGAATTCACACAAATGGACTTGTGCAGGTAATTTCACAAGCAACGTAAGAATGGGGTTTTGATAGGGGAACACTTTCATTTACTGAGGATGATACTGTTTGTGTATTGCCTTCATCTGTCTTTTGGTCTCGTTTAACATAATAGAGAATGTTATACATTGGTGTAGTAAAATGGAATATGGAGATTAGATTCATGAACAATTGCTTAAGAGTTTGGTTCAGGGAAATGATATTGTATACCAATGTGAGGAGATACTGACTCAGGCCATGAATGCTGTGTGGCTGGATGACTACAGAAACCCATACCAACTTGTTGATTTACTGTAGCTTTTCAGCTCCCAGTTTTGAAAGCAGCTAAAATAAGCCAAGACCACGGGAGACAAAAGTGAAGAGTATGGTCTTAAACTGGGGAGAATATTTTCAATATTTTTATCATAACCAGCTGAACAGAGAATAGTCAGTACAAGCTAGCGGTTGTTTTTTGCACCAAAGCAGATGATTCCTTGACCAAGAAAAAGAAGGATTCTTTACCCCTAGAGTCTGAGGGACTCTGACCCTGAGGAAGTCGTGAAACTTGAAACTTCAAGAGAGTTATCTTTTTATATTACTCCTACTTTTACTTGTTCCGACTTGAGTAAATCAGACTTTTACCATTTCAGTTGCATTTGGAAAGGCTAAGAATTACTAGAACTGTAGAAAATGACTCCCATTTTCACAAATCAGTATAAACAATTTGGTAAAGAGCAAGATTGTTAGTTTACATTAGGCCACTGGAACTTTGCTGATTCTTATTTTTTTTTAAGTGATTTCAAGGAAACTTTTGGTTAAAATAAAACAATATTATAGATCTTCCTTGTGTGACACTTCATGACTGTGAATGGAGAACTGGGATTAAACTGGTTTCTGTACTGAGTCATTCTTAAAACAAACGGGAACATTTCAACAACTTGATTTGATGTTGCCAATAGTTTACTGTAGCTCATTCTATTTTTGCAGCTGTATGTGTTTCAATGAGACCTTTTCCAGCACGGATTTTATTCTGACTTTATCCTCCTTGATCCTTCCACACACTATATTGATTAGCATGGCTTTTTCAGCCTCTGCTTTGCATCATTGTTTTTGTGTATCTAGTTACCTTAGCATATACTTTCAACATACTTCAAATTAGTTTATCATCTCATGCATCTTACCTTGTACCTAAAAAGATATCATTTGCCTTATTATTAGTTTTAGACACACTGCTCGTAGGAATACATTGCCTGGAAGTAAATTACTGACATTTTTGTTTCTTTTGTTACATTCAAGTCTTTTCAGAAGCTAGTATGAATTGTACATAATAAACAGCAAATTTGAGCAGAATATTAATTTTACTAATTGATTAATTTTTCTCAAATTAGTGAAGGTTGTTATACTAATGTCACTGCATCATTTGATATGGACTCTGTACACAGTGTGGTTTTTGGATATATGTCTTTGGTTAGGTTTGTTTTGCAGTACTTGATTTCAGAGGTTTCATTTAAGTTTGTTTGCCAGCGCCTTATACTACACTAATAGAGGTTATGAGACGCTGTTTTTCACAAATACCTCTTTCATTAGAGAAAAGCAGACTGTTCTTTTTTTCCTGAGATTTCATTTAATCCTGTACATTTTATGTAGATAAATTGGTAATACAGTAATATAAGTGTATGAATTCTATAAAAGCAACAGTTTCTCTCTCCAGAGTCCTCACCTGTTAACTCAGCAACTGAATGCTTCACTGCTGGTAGGTGGGCCACCTTCTTTGTACCTCTGGTGGACTGGAGGAACCTTCTCCTTTTAGCTGATTTTTCCCTTTCCTTTTCAAATATAAAGTGTAAATAAAGTTTCCTTCTTCCTGATACTTGTATTTTCATTCCCCTAATCCTGGCACTAAATATTGTGGTTCTCTTATTACCTCAAGGAAGCTGTATGGTTTATCATTTTACAGGGATTTGGGTTGGGTTGGGCATTTTTTTGGTCAGATCTTTTCTATAAAACACAAAGAATGAAAAGAAATGGTTACTGTAATAACAGTATTAAAATTTTAAACCCAATAACAGGAGACTTTTCTTAAAAAATGTGCTACTGTAGCTGGGATTTTAATTAACTACTCTGGTTTTCTAATTCATATGCTTCCATACTTCATAAAAATAATTTGTAAGGTTCTACTGACACTCCCCACAGTGTCTATGGACACTGCCCATGAGAAAACAACCCTTTACTTGATTTTCAGCTCTGTTTTTGTTTATCCCTCAGAAACAAGATTCCTACACAACAGAATGGCAGATGGAGCATGTGGCAGACAACTAATGACTTATAGTGACAAACTCATAAACAAGCCAATGCATGCTAGGTTTTGTTCTTTTTTTTTTTTAAATTCCAGAGCACTCTAATGGAGGCATGCCTTTCCTTGTCTTTTTTGCTTTGCTGGGATTATGCATAGAAAGTATAGAAAAGATACTTTCACAGTTACTCAATTTTTGAAACATGTCCTTTAGTTTTAAATGAACATGATAACTGGCATATTTGATCAAGAAAACAAAACTGTGCTTTTGAGGTGTGAAACCTTCCTTCCATCTGGAGTTTTGGTTGGTGATGGAATAAATCAGCAAGAGAAATGGATCTTAGCCCTTCACAGACAGTTCTCTGACAACTACAGACTCCCTTTAGATCTTTTTTTGGAAGGAAAAGCATAGCTGCAAGAACACACCACAGCTGATGCAGAAATATGTGTTATAGAAAGATTTGCAGATAAGAAGTCCCTGTAATTCACAGACCTATAGATGCACTCAACCAACAGTATTCTGCATAGTGGACGGAAGAACTGTTGAATATGCTTGTTTTCCACATATTGACTCTATTATTGTATATTGTGCAGTATTAAAGGGTTTGTAGCTGAGCACCAGACAGAGAGTCTGCCTATTTTCTCTGTTATGCTTGCTGCAATCTGGAGTTCCCAGAACAATGAAAAATTGCACTTCCCTAGGGTTTGATCACTTCAGTACAAGCTGATTGTCCATTGGAAAGCAGCACTAGAGTAAAGAGCGTGCCCAGCACAGGCAGGGTCATTAGAAAAGAGTTGAGGGGTATTTTTTCTTTTATTTTAAGATGTTTCCTCAGCAGAATTGCTTGTTCTCTTAGAAATGAAATTATTCTTTTGTGTTTGTGTTCTAGTTAAACATAAGTTCAGATATTGAAAACACAATTTTGTTGGTGTGTTCACTTTAATGAAGAGCTGCAGGTAGATCCATCTCAAAGCTTAGGCTCATTCAGGGTGAAAGTTCAGAAAAGATTATTCAGAAAAGTTTATTCAGAAAGTTGTCTGGCTATTGAGTGCAGTGAAGCTATTAAATAGTGATACAGAGACTTCTTTTTTTTCTGATAAAATGTTGGATACTGATAACTGGATTGATGGGCTTTCTTGGCAGGTTGTTTCTTTCAGTAGAGATAATATCAGTAGCCATTGTTCAGAGGAACAGATGAAAGTTTGAAGATGTCTTTTGCAAATAAAGCCCTCACTAAATTAATGATATTGAGACTTAAAATCAAGTAACATAATTACTGAGATTTGAAGTGAAAATGTCCATGATCACACAAAAAATATAATGTAATAAAGAGACTTAAAAGGCACAAAGGATTAATATAACTGTACTCAAGTAATTTTTTATCTCTTTGAACAAGAGGTATTTATTATACAATACACTGCAAGCTCTCCAACTCTTTATATGCAGAGTATACAAGGGAGAGCCAGATGCTTTATCATGTTCTTTTGCTGAGTGCCAAAGCTTTACAGAACTAAGCATACAATGTCATAAAAATAACCTTTGAGCTACTCCCCCCCACCACAAATGGAGCCATTTATCCTGCCTAAATAGTATCAATTCTGTCTTCTTTTGTTGGTGTTCTGATGGCAAATAAAAGATGCTGAACTGCCCAGCTAAAGTCTTAAAGATGAAAATGTGCTAAACAACTGAAAAAAAAAAAACCAAACAATATAAAGAAAGAAGAAAATTGAATCAGAGCTACAGAAAAGGGGAAAGAAAGGAAGTGTTTTCTTGGTAAGCAGAAGTCAAGTAGAAATGAATGTGAAAGACACATAGAGGAAAAAGGAGGAGCTGTATGGGAGATAGAGGATTGCAATAGAAAATGGGAGAGGAAAGAACTATGCACAGTGTTGTTCAGCAGAGAAGGAATATGTGGGCAGAAATTAAATGTGGAAAAAACAACAGAAATAGAAGACAAATATCCTAAATCCTACACCCAATGTTATGATCCAGATGCAGAGAATGAAAACAAAAACAAAGCAGGCTCAGTACACAGCAGCTGAAGAGGCAAGAAAAGGTACCAAAATATTTGGAGGCCATAAGATGTGAAGGAGCAAGACAATGTGGTGGCATTAAGCATGTGATAGCCATTTTTAGACACATCAAGCAAGAATAAGACAATGGACAGAAACACAGGGATAAAATTCTGAATAGTGATAAGAGGTAATAGGATGCGTGCAGATGATACACCTGATGGGGTAAGAAGTTGTGACAGAAGTTACCAGAAGTTTGAAAAGAATGTCAGACTTGTTTATGGAGATGGAAAAGTGTGTGCATAGAATGGAGTGAAAAGGGATAGATGTAAGAAAGAAAGAAAGTAAAGATGGAAATAGTCCAGCATGGAAGGGGAAGAAGTCAGTTTAGGCAGTGAGAAGGAAGTGTAATGATACAGTGCAGGTTATGGGAAGTTGTACATAATATAGGATAGATAAACAAAGGAAGTATGTGAAAAAGTGATGCGAAAATACAGTGGCAGTGCTTTACCACACATGCTTGCACTATCCTAACTTGCTGTGGGTGGGGAAAAAAATTACAAGTTGAGATGGAGAATAGAAGACATGCAGGGAGTGCTCTGCTGCTCTCTCAGTTACCACTGTCTGGATCCATACAACTCAGAAGACAAATAAATCCCATTCCACCATCACTACTTCCACTACCCTTTCTTTCAGAGGACATTTCATGGTTGAATGGCCTTATTTGCCTTAGAAAAGCCAATATAGAAGTCAATAAGTACAGTAAGACTTTTTCTGCCAGTGATAGGTTTTTTTCTTAGTGTCAGTTTGCATTTATAAAAGAATAGGAGACACTAAGCCTCTATCTACTTGTTTTTCTGTAAGGATTAAAAATGATGTGCTTTAAAAGGACATCTGAGAACACCACACATTTGAACTCCCATCTGTATTCACAAGCGAGTATTTGCAACCCTTACTCCTCTACCTTCCCTACCTCTGTCACTTTCTGCTCCATCATATTAGCATTTTAACAATGTGCATTGACATTAAAAAAAAAAAAAGAAAAAAAACTAATAACAGCCTTCGTGCTGCTCTTTAATTTACACAGAACAGACAGGGACGGGCATTAAACTGCAGTATGCATTCTCACAGTTTTCTTTCCTATGAAACAGTCTAAAATTGCATGGAAACAATACAAATAAAACCCCAACAAACTGGAAAATCATCCTTGGAGTTGGTAGCAGTATTATCTCCCAACACTTATTTGATAGTGTCATTGTCTGGGTATGTCTGGCTGTACCTATATAAAAGCCTATAAATCATAGCCTCGATATTATTTTTAAGAGAGAATTAGCATAGTTATGGCCTAATACTTTTTACACATCAGCACACTGTGAGACTAAATAACATATTATCTCAATCACTGTGTAGGATTTAAAGTCAGAAAAATAAGCAGCAAATAGCATGCCTAAAAGTAAAATATCATCACTTTATCATCACCTTACTTAAACCTCCTTTTGCACAGCAGCTCAGGTGAAACACAGCGTAAAGTCATACTCCAATTGCACATGCTCAGCATGTGGAAGGATCAGAGCTACTGTCATTACCTTAGTGAAATCCTGAAAAAAAAATATTTTGCATCATTAAGCTAAACACACAATATTAAATAAAGAATGAACAAAAAAAAAATACACCTGTATAGCTATTCAAATTTTGCCTCCTATTACACTGAAAATCTTAATACTGTCTCTTAGGAAACAGTTCCACAGTTTCCATTTATGAGCATAAAAATACTTTAGCAAATTGATTTCTTATTCAGAATTTGAAGCTGCTGAGCCAGCAGGGGATTGTGCACCCAGGGAGGTAGTTCTGTGGGATGTTAGTAAAGTCTGTTACTACCTGTGACAATAGCACTATGTAGAGTAAGGCAGAAAGTCTGCCTTTTCTGTACTTCTGGTGTATGCATCCTTACCTCTAAGCAATAAGAGGTGAGGGGAGACTGCTGTCTTGTACAGAATAATAGGATTTGAAAAATGTTCAGAACAAACGCTTCTAAGGAACAGTAAGCTGAGGCCTCGTACTACTGATTTCCTTATGAACATGTGTATGTTGACATTATCTACTTGTGTGTATGAGTGAATGACCTGTACATGTAGACTGCTTCAGATATAGAAGCATCTGGGTTTCCTCAGTTCAAGCTAAGCATGTATTAGCAAGTCATGTGAGAGTTTGAGCACAGTCACTTTATAAGTATTATTAATGCTATTATCCCTAAGTTATAGAACTAAAGATGAAAAAAAACACACACAAAAGAACAAAGTTAAGGCTCTCAGTGGATTTAGATTATCTCTTCAGAAACAATCAAACTCTTTGAATTAAGTGTCAGGAACTGAAGCCTGACACTCCTATACTGTTTGGAGTAAAACTTTGTCATGTTCAAGGATAAAAGAGTCCATGAGAATACATGGAAGCTTTCCTTTGGTTTTAATTAGCTTTGAATTGGGTCCAAGGAATGAATATTGATGTCCTGGCTTATTGATGTGCAGCTGTTCACAAATGTTAAATTCAGTAAAAAAAAAAAAAAGGATGTTGTGAAATCCAACTCAAAGCCAGGTCTGAACCAATTTTCTCTCCATATCTGCCACTGGTCATGGTGTCTTAGCTGATATTCTATTTCACATCTTACTGACTCTATGTTTGTAGCATAGCTCAAGAAAATAGGTGCAGTTCATAAAAAAAGAAAAAAAAAGAGGGTTTTTTTCATTCTACACTGGAACAAAATACTTCTGGACCTTTTTTAAATTTTTCATGTGAAAGGGGATCAAGTCTGTTTCAGAGTTGCTAATAACTTCATAGCTGAGGAATCACTAACTTCATAGCTGGGGAACCTCTTATCTTGTTGACTCACAGTTTTCTCTGATGCTGGACAGACATCTAAAGCTGAATTTTCTGTAAATCACTCATTTAATGGCTATTCTCAGTAGATTTCCTTCTTGACCAGAACTGTCATTTTTTTTCATCAGAAGCCTGTTGAAAAAATCTAACACCACCAACAGTTTCTAAGAAATATTCCTGTTTCAATTAACTGTTATTTCCAGTTTCATCTAGTATAGGGAATTAAGAATAGATAGTTTTCCCATGAGATAAAATGCAGAAGGAAAGAAGTCTTTGTATGGGGTAAAATGTAAGAAGTATTCTCTTAGACAAGGGTTTATCTGCATTTTTCAAGTTCAAGATATGACCAGTAAAACTCAAGATTTTAATAGCACTCCATTACTTCAAAAAACTGAGAATTTGAAAGAATGTAAAAAATTGCTTTCTATTCTTTATTTGCTCTTCTAATAAAATCTATAGTTGTATAGCAAGGTGTTTCAGTTTCAAAATACTTGCCTAATTTTTAATGGACTTTTCTACTGATACAAGCTCAATGGCAACTTTCTTTTTATCTTACTGCTTTGCTTTAAGCAGCCTCCTCTCCACTTTAGTATTGCCTTCCTTTAGTTCAGCCCGACACTTCTTGCCCATGTGTTTGGTTGGTTGCTTTTAAACTATGTTCCCAAAAGGATAAATTTCAGGTTCTGAATATTTTTTCTTTGTATATGAACTTGTTAGACAACTCTAATCTTTTTAAAGCTTTCACCTCTGTGTTTGCTCCTTCTCTCTCTGCTTGCCTATTTTATTGTTGCCTTTCACTGTGAAGGGCTGTCACACTACATGGTATTCCAGGGGTGCCTTAGCAGTGCTAAAAGCAGATGGCTTCAAACACATCTAATCTCAAATTCAGTTCTATTCTTTAGATTATACTTCCTGTCATCACTATATATGTGATGGTAAAAATGGCTAAATGCCAAAGGACCAAACCTTTATCTGGTGCAAGGTGGACTTTATGAATTTATGAAAGTCCAAAGTAACTTTATGAATTACACTAGCTCTAGCACCATCTTTGTGCCATTTGCATTTTGTTGAATAGAATTAAGAGACCAGTATTTGGGACTAATGGAAAATGATACCTAGGCATATGAGCTCAGTTAATGCAGAATGGTGTCATCAGTAATTTTTATCTTCTGCAAGACCGACCCTGAGCTAACAGAAAGTGTGCAATATAGGGAATTTAGGGCTTTCACATGTTTGTTAATTGAAAACTTTTACCTGTGAAGTGTCCTAAGTGAAGGGGACACATGTTGATGGGGCATACTGAGATGCTGATTAGTAACTCTGCTGTATGAAGGTAACTGAAGAAACTGCAAATCTTCAGAGCTTTGGCATTCATGATAGATAGCTACAACTCAAACACACTTACTGCTCCATGGAAGGATGAGAAAGGAATGAAGTAAAGAATTTTTGCTTTTTTTTTTTGTGCTAGAAACAGGCTACAAAGTGACTGAATTTTCATAAATTTAAAGCTGCATCAGAATAAGCTATACTTTGTGCTGACCATGTCTTTCATTCTCTACATATTGCAACCTTTCAAAAGGCAGAAGTTAAAAGGAACACAATCTGATAAGACCTATTATTATTAAGCTGCAGCACTTTCACAAGGTATATTGTGGGTGATATAGACAAGAAATTTATAATATATTCGTACAACATGGACTTTCACACTTCTGCACTCTGTCTCTGTTTTTTTTATTATGCCTGATGAGAAAAATCTCTTCTATACATCAGCTATTAAACTTAATAACCATGCAAAAATTGACAGTAAAAATGTCAACAGCATTTTATTTCGGTAGTCTAAAACCAAAGGGAAAATAGGATTTTATTTCTTTTTTTTTAGTTGTTGATATAGTGTAACAACCTTCAGCCAAATGCTTGACACAGAAAAATAATGCAGGAGTGAGCCTACATGCTGACTGGATTTTGCACCTTATGACTCACAGCTTTCTTATGATATTAATCACCCAGCTTGTTGCCTCCCGTATTTAAAAAATTCACTGCTAATGCTCTAAAAGAAATGTTCAAGTAATGCCTTGCAGATGTTCCCATCAAAAGTGTCTAAGCTTTTTCAATAGTGAATGCAATGGTTAGAAATAAACTAAATGTTAGGAACCCATAAGCTCCAGAAGTCGTAATTCAATATGAAAGTGAGAATAAACTGAGTTCACCCAGTGTGGAATCATTATCAGTATTGTTTTCCTTCTTAGATTCTTTTCTTTTTCTCTCTAAGGCTTTTTAACTATCAAAGAACTAGAAGCTTCAAATTGGAAATTTGTGTAGCTTTGAACAAACATGGTTAGAACTAAAGATACCTTTCAAACTAAATCCACAAAAACACCCCCAGTCCATTTGAAGCAGCCATCTTTAGAACTCAGTATTCTTGGAATTTTCCTGAATCCTTTTAAAAAAATTTAGGTGGGCAAATTTCAAGTTGTAGGAGCACAGCTACTAGTACTACCACATCACTATTCTACAAAACTTTAGTCTCAGGCTGCTGCAGCACTCTAAGACTTTTAGAACATCTGGGTTTTATTAGCAGTAGCGGCGTGTCTGTGCTTCCATGTCCCATAGATTTTTCTGAGATGATTAGGCATTCTGGAGTAAAGAAAGAGGATCAGAGAAAGAAAATTTACCTTCCAGAAGAAGTTGCAATGTGGATCCATGGCATTATGAATTGCTGGCATGAAGCATTGTTGTTGCCCTGCTGGCAACTAAGTACCATGCACCCGCACGGAGGAATGTGAAGAACTGAGATGGTTCAAGGGAGATATAGAAGAACTAATGGGCATGTAGGACATGAATTAGTTTTGAACCCCTGTAATATTTTACACTTAAAGAAATGAGAGTGCTCAGAACCATTTATACCTGTTCACAAATAAAAAACCTGTTTATATATATTAACTGAGAAATAATTGGATCTGAGCAGGACACAACTAAAATCACGTATTTATCTTAAGAACAAATATTTGAACATCTTTTAATACTTAAGTTATTCTTGGTCCCAATATCCTTTCCTCAAGTGACAGACAGCGTTCAGATGTGATTTCGTAAAGTAAAAGAGAAAGGGGAGTGTATAGCCTAAACAAGTCTTTCTGAGCTATACATATTTCAAATTTAATTTGGAGTTTTAGAACTGAATTTCGTATTCATCAAGACAGTGAAAAGTGACTATTTTCGAAAGATATGAATCATGCTCTATATTTACATACCCATCTCTTGAACTGTGGGCAGAGCCAAGATTCTCACTCTAGTTTGGATGGGATGTCTAACTTTTAGACAAGGTAAAGTTAAATGACATGACTCAAACCCATAGGTGATCTACTGTTGGCCATAAAGGAAGTCTGAAATTGAGCTCTGTCCCATGGCATAAAAATGTTTCCTAAGCATAATTTTTCTTCCTAAGAGTGTAGGCAAGAATACTCAAGAAAGTGTGATGTCTGAAGTTTAAAAGCTTAACTTGAAGTGAACATCTATCTTACCATTATTTTTGCATGGGATTCTGTGTGTTTTCTTGCTTGTTTGTTGGGGATTTGTTTGCTTGTTTGTGGTTTGGTTTTGGGTTTGCTTTTGTTTTGTTTTTCTTTTTTAAGACAGAAAGAATAATACTAAACATAAAAAGATTGAACTGATCATCCCAGGATCTGAAGCTTTTCTTATTGTTTTCAGTTCTTTAAGAGGAAGGACACTTAGGAGGGATCCATTCTTTGAAGTTCCTAACAAAGTGTGATGGTAACGCTCCCAAAGTCTTTATAGAGTAGAGAATTCATGTCAATATTTTACACCACAAAGCTGCAAGAGACCACACACTGTACACTACAGTCTTCCCTGTGATTGCCTCCTATATTTTTAGTCTCTTACTGTCCATTATTCACTTGCTATACCTGTGGGGAAAAACAAAACAAAAAATTTTGTTCATGGGAATAAACTTGAGATAAGTCATGCACACGCAAGTCCCTTTCTTTTGCAATGTAGTACATTGACTCCAAGGATTTGTACAAATATGCAGTGGAGAGATGCCTCCACCACAAACCTAACAATTAGAACAAGGACATGTATTCTGAGTAATTAAACAGAGCATTCTATACATTTTTTGAGATATATTATCTTTCCATGCAAAAATTAAAACCAAGAAAGGCTTGTTTGTTTTGCTGGCTGTTTTAAATATTTATTTTTTGACATATCATTTACTTCTTTTTCTCTCCACTTCCACCTAAAAAATATAGAAAAATGTTTTTCATTACCTTTCTGCAATAAATTTCTTGCATATACTATGTGCTTAAAATCAAACAGATTATTTTTCCAGAGTAGTCCATTTTTAAGCTTATATTAAATTAATCCACCAAAGCAAATAAATCATTTTTGTCAGAGACAAGATCTTTAATTGTGAAACTCAGAATGTGCTGTAACTGTTAAATTAATGCAACACAAAAAGAATTATGCTGCTTCAGCTAGAACTTTTGCAGTCTTTCCTGCCACACAGCAATTAACAATACACACATCATTACTGAAGGAAGTGTCTTTATTTCTGTCTTAAAGTCAAGGAGATAAGTTTAGAGATGCACAGCACTTTTTGCACAGTGAGGAAAAGTGCTAAAATATTACAGTGTCATGTCCAGGTTTTAATCACCAGACTGTCCCTAAAAAAGAAACAATTGCAAGCAATAATAAGAATTCTTCCTTGTCCTGGCTTCAGCAGTAGCAGACATGTTTCTCCTTCGTGGTAGCTGGTGCAGTGCTGTGTTTTGACTTCCAGCCTGGGAACAGTGTTGGTGAAGCCGATGTTTTCAGTTGTTGCTAAGTGATGTTTACCCTGACCAAGGACTTTGTGAGGCTCATGCTCTGCCAGGGAGGAGGGGAAGCTGGGAGGAAGCAGAGATGGGGCGCCTGACCCAGGCTAGCCGGGGAGGTATTTCATACCACAGCACGTTCTGCCTGGGGTGGGGGGTAACTGGGAGTTACGTGGAAGGACACGGGCTTCCGGGTGGGACTACTTCTTGGCCGGTGGTATCGTATTCTCTTCCCTTGTTATTTTCTCTTATCATTGTTGTCGTTGGTGGTAGCGGTGGTGATTTGTGTTGTACATTGGTTGCTGGACTGTTCTTGTCTCAACTCGTAGGAGTTGAACTGTTTCGATCCTCCTCCCCGTTCCTCCAGGAGCAGGGAAGGGGAGAGCCCTGGGCGGGGGGGCAGGGCTCGATTGCTGTCAGCCCAGCACCACTCATTGGGAGTGAGTGAACAAGTTGCCTGACTGGGTTTAAACCATGACATTCCTCTTGACATACTTTGAAGATAGAAAAAGCGTCCAGAATGCAGGGGCAATGGAGGCACTACACAAAGGACTGTGGTTCAAGACTCCCCCCGGCAAGGGTGATTCCATGCAGGTATATGCGAGTGTCCAATTGGTTTTGTCAGTGCTCCTGAGCTCAGATGCTTCAGAACAGATTGGTTTTACCAGCAGCACAACTGATTCTCATCCTGTGGTGGCTGAAATTTTTCAGGGACAAATGTGGTTTCAGCATGTTCAATTCTAATCCAAAACGATTGTCATGAATTTTTCACTCTACAAACTCAAGGAAAGATGTGGGGAGGTGTTAGAAGTTTTTCAAACTCTGGTATTATTGATCTTCAGGTATTCAGCATCTGTCATAACTTTCATTTAGAATTCATATATTCATTTTTTAACTATGTTTGCCTTAGATGTAAACAAGAGAATTCTAAAATACATTTGTCTGAAAGATCAGTTTAACCTTTTTGCTTCCTGCTTTTTCTTTTTTTTTTTTTAAGGCCTCTGAGGTTTAAGGAGAAAAAAAAAACAAAGCAAAACCCTTTTACTCTGAAAATAATTTGGTTTACTTGTTGATTCATGGAATTTTCTTAGCATCTTAGAAGGAATACCAGCACCATTGAAGGATACACTGTGAATGAGCAGTGGTGGATATATTTGTCTCAAAAGAGTCATCTTTCTCCTTTGCCTCACACTAGCAGAAGGCTGTTCTGTCATGACTTAATCTGCACTATGGCTTACTTTTTCCCTTGATTCTTCAGTAAAAAAGGAAGCATAATAAAAGTGAATCAGACCTCTAAAAAAATGTCATCCTGTGGATGGACAATCAGTTGTAGTGGGGCTTTGTGTTGCTTCAGCGCTGGTAGCCAAATCCATATGATTTTTATTTAATATAGATATATGAAGGTAAAAAAAAAAAAAAAACACCACCACCACGAACAATAACAACAAAAAAACAGCCAAACACAAAGCATGCCCCCCAAAAAAAAGCCCCCAACCCCCCAAAACAATGTTAGAATTCGCTGGGTTTTTCTCATTCTCTTCTCAGAGAAAAACTGAATGACTAAAAAACCACATATCTTTTGGCTCCAGGGAAAAACAAAGCTCTTTCTTACACTGACAACATTCATTAGGAGAAAACCATTAAATCTGTTGTGCGGTGAATGACTTTTGACTGTTTTCTTCTTAAGGATCCTAGTTGTGATCATTAAAATGATACCATCTCCTTTCCTAAATGTGACCAGTTTCAATCTTGCAAATGTTGCTAGTATTTATCTATTTATGTCTTGGAGATAATCAGGCTTTTGCATCCGGTCCAGTTTGATTCTGAAAGCATTTTGAAAAGTCTGATCTTCAGCCGGAGTTGACTGAGTTTTGTCTGTACTGATGTTTTTTCCAAATGTTTTTGTCAATTGCTGCTTTCAGGCATTTTCAGTGCTTTCAAGAAGTGCCTTTAGCTTATTGGTATTTTATTCCTAATTATATGACCAAGCTGTATAGTTTTGTTTTTAAAGCACATATCTTGGCATCTTGTCAGGCAGCAGCTGTTAATATTTAATTTTTTTGGTTTAATGTATGACTTGGCCTTGGCTCCTGTTATCTAGAAGAAATATTGATTCCTTCTGAACCCCACTTTACTCTGTAGTGTTCAGATACAAGCTTGTTAACTGCCTCATATCTTAGTTCAACAACATTGACAGAGTTTGCCTTAGGGAAAAAAAGTAGAGTGATACAATCCTCACGTTGAATTTTGTGCCTTTGTAGGTTACAAAACTGGTAGTAGTAGCTGTTCCTAAGTTGCTGTAGAGGTAGCTTGGTTCACCGACATATATTGAGTTGTATCAGAAAAAAAAAAAAAGAAAGAAAAAAGAAAAGCAAACTTCTGCACTACCTAAAGGTAATTGTGGTATGTTTTCTCTCATTGCTACTGCATTACTCTCGAGGATCATACCTATAATCAAACAATACCAGATCAAGTACTTCTGGTCTGTTCTATCTAAATCAAAGTTATCTTAGGTTTTGCCCTACAGAGTCATTCTCTTTCAACTCTGATGGTTCCCCCAGTAGGATCTGAAAGGGTATGGAAGATCTGTAAAGTATGTAAAGGTGAGAGCGTCTACTTTGTTAAAATTATTTGATCAAGGACCTTTCCAATGCAAATGCAGATAGTAAAGGGTGGGAGCAACAAATGAAACACACAGACACATAGGCCTGATGGACAAACAAAGACAAAATCAAAACTTCAAAAGGCCATTTCATGTAAAACAGGATCAATCAGAGTGCTTGTCAGACTAAGCCCTGCACGTGATCTCTGTAGTCTGTCCTATTTTACTAAATCATTTAACTCTGTGTAATCTCACTCTATTTCATATGTGTGAGTGCTGAAGGATTATTGCCAGCTACTGAGTGGTCCAGTATGAGTGAACTACATGTCAGCAACTGGAGACAGACCAGGGGTGTGGGCAATTTTGTCCTGTAATGTCAGCTACTGGAGAGGCTGGAGTCTTGGTGTCAGCTGCTGGAGTGTGTGAAGGGTCTTGCCCCCAGACACTGAAACAGGACTGATATGTGAAAGCCACACTTGGAGTAAGAGGCGAATTAGAGACTCAGTGCCAGTGGCTGGAGCAGGACCACATGTCACAGCACATGGTCCTGTTGTCAGCTGCAGGGTAGGAAGTGTCTATATCTTTCCCAAACTGTGTGTGTGCAGGGGTGTGTGTATGCGTCATTCACCAACAAATTTCAGGCTGGACTAGCTGGTGATTAGGTGACCCATGGTGCATGTAAGAGGGCCTGAAGCCGCTGCAGGGGTGTCAGACCATCCAAGAGACTTGCTGCTACTCAGAGGATAACAAATGTGCATGTGAACCTGGAGACTGTCATGTGTGTATGCCTTCACTAGTGAACTTCAGTCACCATCAGTCAAAAAAGGAAAAGGGAACTCAGCTGTGTACATTTATGTTTTATGAGTCCTGTAAATAGGTGCTGTTGAAAGCAGCTCTGTGTCTATGTTCATGTTTAATGCGTATCATGTGTGTAGCTGCTGTTGAAGGCAGTGCTGTGTTTGTGGCCATCTGTGAACCTGGTACCATTATTGTCCTCTCTGTGTGTGTTGTGTTTGGTTTATGTGCTCATACTCACTAATGGTTCATCCTGCAAATTGGAAAACAGCAGCTACATCCTTGAGCCTGGAGAAAGACATCAGGTACCTGGGTGCCTCAGGCTGAGGTCCAGTGTTTGGTTAGGAGTAGCCCCAGCCTTGGAAGTCCTGGAAGTGGTAGTCCACCCTTTAACGGGAAATGTACAAGAACAAGATTCTATCCCTGTGTATTTGTTTAGTAATGAAAAAACCTTCCAATCATTGCTAATGCTGCTATTTACAAAGAACTGAAATCTGTGATTTCTGAATATGTGGACTTGTTTTGTCTGAATTTACTATTTTAGTGTCATTTTCATCTTATATAAAAAAAAAGACTGAATACTCAGATAATCTACAAGGTCTTGTAAGTGTACATATATATTTCCATTACTCTAAATAGGTCCATGAATATATATTATACTGTCATAAACCACAAGATATTAACAAAAGATTATTTTCCATGTTTCCACCCCTGTGATTTTTTTGGCAGATCCACTTTCTGACTGAATGGGATTGTTTAATGTCAAGGTTGTTAAACCAGCAGTATTATAAAATTGTCAGACTTTCAGCTGTGCTTTAAGAATATACATAAGTTACACACATTCAAGGATGCATAGAGGTCTTGATTTTTAAAGTTTTTCTTGTATCACTGTTATTTTAACTCTTTTTTTTGGATATGGCAATTTATGCTTTAATACATCGATCCTAGCAAAGCATGGTATATTCTCTGTAATTGCCAGATGATTGCCATTTCAGAGAAGGAGAAAAAAGGATAAAAAGAAAATTTTCTCTAAAAATGACGCTTAACAAGAAGATACTGCCTTTGTGTGACAAGATACCTGTGCAGGTGTGGTGAAGTATCTCCCATTCCCATCCCATCCACTAGGCTACTCTATGATCTAAGGAATTCCTATCAGGCCTTGACCCTTGTGTAATGAGTTCGGCAGTGAAGCATCCCTTGACTGTGCCAGGATCTCCACACAGCTAAGGAAGGGGGTATGACTGGCACCTGGCTAAGGTGGGAAACAAGAGTGGGGATAGTCAGTCATCCTCTGAGAGCCTCAGAACATTGTTTTTTTTGGATTGTAGCCCAAGTGGAACAGGGCCATTGTTACTAGAGTTTTGAAAATTTCCAGTAACTACCGATTTGGGTTGCGGCCAGGATGGAAAATTTACTGATGACCCAAGCAAATCATCTTGTAACCCTATAAACAGTGGTCTTATGTGAAGTCCTTTGAGAAGTCCTGAACCACAGCAGGCTACGACCAGCATCTCCCTCTGAGCGGGATTCTTTTCTAAGCTCACATATTCTCAAGTTTGCAACAATCAGAGGACTGTTGCTGAAAGCTGGGCTAAAGTCCCCTCATTCCTCAAAGCACAGCCTGTGCCCACAGAGAATGCCAAGACATTTGATGTGAATATTTCACTGAACTTGAAGGGAATTTTTAACAGGCATACCTTTATATGTCTTTGTGATTCTGTCTGTGTGCATGCGTATGTGTGTATAAATTGTGATCGCATATATAGTAAACCCTATTGATGCACTTCATATTGATCCACTTCATAAATGTTAAAATCCACCTTGAAAATCACAGGCTGCTGCTAGGTGAAAGCCATGTAAGAAATGTGATGAAATACTAACACTTTAGATATCAAACACTGACCAAGTCTATGACTAAGACTAGACCTAGCTCAGCCTAGGCTTCAGGAAATTACAAAGCAAGGGAGTCTGTTCTGAAACTTATGACTCAGCGAAAGGGTTTCCCTTACCCTTTGTGCCTTTGGTTTCTGTATCAATATTTTTTAGTTTGATTTTACCTGGGTTTTCCCTTGTATGCTTGAAGCACGTAATATGAGTGAACCTTGCCATCAAATTCAGTTAAGTTGCACTTTTATAAATTCATATTAAAAACTACTCTTGCTAATACCTTTGATAGTCATCCTTTGAGCTACCCTAAATCACTCATTTTGCAACAAGAAGAGATGACAAGTATGACGGTGGGGGACAGCTAGATACCTCTGGCAGTTATTTCTCTGCTGTTGATTACGTGTTTCTAGTCTGTTTTTGCAAGAATTAAATGCCACTTATTTTGTACTAGTTTGTTATTTTCCTCAACTAGGTTTCCTACATGTAAACTTAAAGATTATTCAAATGAGATGGACGTATGAGTATCAGATTCTGGCCATGTATATCCAGTGATACGTGACTGTAAAGCACATCTCCAAAACATAAGCAATGAACAAGGGTGAACCATTTTATTGGCCAGCATCAGAACACCAAACAAATTTTAGTTATAAAATTATACTAATTATACTAATATGTTTTATAAAAAAAAAGTAAAAATGTAAGCGGCGAGGAGAAGCAGACAGGCCAACCCAATATGGGTGATAAGCAACTTCCAGTTTATTTGTGACGCAGTTCACACATATATAGGAGTGGTAGTATTCAGCCACTCCTTCTTGGCATAACAGTATTGGTTAGCCCCCACAGCTTCCTCCACATTCTCCTCCCAGGTCCGGTCTCCGGCCACCTGTGGGGGCCACCCCCTGCCTTGCTTGCACAGTCCTCCAGAACTCTATGGTTCTGCTCTTAAAGTCATTCTGCAACAATTCCCCCCTTTTTCTTTGTGCAAGCAAGGCATTATGGGTTATTCTGTTCACCTGTTTTATCACACAACTATAAGCAAGTCTAATAGCTACAATGATTAACCTAACAATGATACGTAAGTGCAATGCTTCAAACAACAGTGTTTGACTCAACCTGTAATGCCCGGTGAAGACAACCATCTAGTTATCATTTACTATTGCTGGGTAAGCTGAGCCAGGGTTCTCAGCTGTGCATGCATCGAATTAGCATAATCAGAGAGACTCATACAACACCTTCCATCAAACTCTTCACATCCATGTCCCTGTTCCAACAACAAAAGGTTCTGCAGTGTTGCATGTCTCACAGAGTCAACATTAAAACAAATCAGGAATTGCCTTCGATGTAGAATTGTCTGCTTAGCAACTCAGCAACCCAGTCTGCTTAGTTGAGCCAAGGCCCCGGCTGAAGCACTTACAGTGATTTGGCATATTATGATTGGATACATGTTTTGAAGACCCTTAGTGACTAACATATAATTGGTTACACACAGGTGTGAGAACTCAACCTTGAAAGCTTGCCAACAGTCCACAGTTCTCATTAACTTGGTGAATTCCAGCCTCTTATCTTGCTTGCTTAAGCTTCTTCAGGCCTCTCATGGCCTTGCTGTATCTTTCAGGACTGTTCAAAGTTTATGTACCAATTATGCATTCTCCTGTGAGAACACTGTCTCCACATCTTCCCGCTTTTGTTTTATCCAGTAACAAGTCGCTACTACAGCAAGGCACACACACATTTACATTAGCAGAATAACTATTACAGGGTGCAGCAGCATGTTGAAGATGCTGATGGCAGTGAAGGACTAGCCAAAGGAATTTCTTACCAGTGGAATTCTCCCCCCCTCTTAATTTGTTCCATCACCTGCTTTATAACACTACCATTGTATTAAAATTTTTCTAGCTTTTGCCTTAGCATTTTCTAGCAGCTACTGCAAATTTCCATACTCTAACATCTCTTTTACAAGTGACAAATCTATACAATACAAGGTGCAGTTTCTTATTAGCAACTAGCTAGTAAATACAGGTGGTTTTATACACAAAATCACAACCTCTAATATAGCTACTTTACAAGCACACATATTCAGGATGTTACTTTTCAGTTGTCCCCAAGTGATGTTTTGCAGTTATTTGTTCTTTCTCTTCCTCTATCTCATTCTGCTTGGGGTAATCACAGTCAGCTCCTGTAGCTGAGGCATCAGGTTTATCCATTCGTCTGTCCAGCTCATGGCAGGGCTTCACAAACTTTGCACAGTCGCCATGGACCTGTAGGCAGGAGGGCACAAATATACCCCTCCCCCAGGTTATCAGTTCTTCAGAAGTAGACAGGTTAAAGTTAAATGTAACATCATTACTCTCTCTCTCCCCCCCCTTTTTTTTTTTTTTTTTTTTTTGAGTCCCTGCAAAAGCCATCATTACTCCCACTACAGTCCCACGTACAGAACAAAGCACAAGGACCCTGTGGAGACTAACAGCAAACCAGCTCCGAGAAGCACCATTGCAGTGCGAGGTGGCAGGCTCAACCTTAGCGGGCGTCCCCGCAGAGGCTCTGCCTCCCCCACATTGTACGAGGCTTGGGCTTTTAAACTGACCAAAATGCACGCTCATTCCAACACAGGTGGCCAGCCTGTGCTGGAAGAAGTGGCCAGCAGTATCTACAGAGGTCTCCAAGGGTTGATAGAAACCTGGACATACTTATATTTACCAACTTCTAGTACATGAGTATCACAGAGAGACTGTATGGGCTCTCCCTGTCAATTGCAAGAAAAAATCATAACATATACAGCTTGAGTATAAGAGGATTTTAACACATACGTGGTCACTGTTTGCCAGGCCTCCTTAACTATTTTGAGATCAAGAGCTTCCCACTCTTTAGCCCCCTGCTGTGTAGTAAACACAGGATATGCAGGAATGCCCATTGCAGAAAATTCCCCAGTAATGATCACATCTTTGGTTACCCATTGTTACAACTGAGCGTCTCCAGGGCCAGTAAGTCTGAGCAGACCGACCCGGGAGACGAAGAGTCAGGGTCTGGAAGCAGAGGATATAAATCTGGCTCGGATTCAGGGGATTCGGGGGCTGATCCTGCGCCGAACTCGGGGTCTCCGTTGCTCGCAGCTGTGTCTTTCTTATCAGATGTATCTCTTTCGGTATGTAGCCATCTGCAGACCTGGCTCCTCCGTGACTGAGTTAAAAGTTTTTTCACTCTAGGGCGCAGTGGGCTGGAGAGGCTCGCGGCTCCTTTAAATCTCCCGCTCGCGCATGATCCCTATTTTTTTTTTACTGCGTGCTTCACAGTGGCGCTGCAATCGATCCGGCGCCGAGGAACCGCCCTTTTTCTTTCGGATTTCTCGACATTTATCGTGCGTGTACCTTCTAATATACTTTCTCTGTCCTTTTCAAAGTCCCTACTTTCGGAACTGGGGTGGTGGGGGAGCAGGGGGTTACACCTCCTCCGCGGCACCTTCTGATGAAGGGGGAGAAAAGGAAGGGGGGGTGGGGGGTGGGAAACCCTGTGCTCCCGCGAGGGGGGGGGGGGAACGAGTTGTAATCTTCCCCCGGTTTCAACCGACCGGGGACGTCTGTTCCTAGTTTCTCCGTTGCTACTGCGGCAGTTTTCTTTTCTGCCTTGTATCTTTTTATACAGTTCATTACTTCCCTCCGTGGTTTACCGAGTTTGCCTTTTTATAATCATTAAGCACTGAGTCAAGTAGTTCATCACCAAACTTTTGCCACTCACTCTTCTCAAATATTGTATTAGGATCTGCAAAAAACATCTCTTAGCCTTCCTTACAGGCAGTAGACCTGCTAGCTGCTTTAGAGTCTCAGGCTCAATTCCCCGCTTTTATAAAAAGCACTGTAAAAAGTTCAGGGCTCAGTTCCCCGCTTTTATAAAAAGCACTGTGAAAGTTCAAGGCTCAGTTCCCCGCTTTTATAAAAAGCACTGTAGTAAGTCCAGGGCTACCTCTCGGTCCATTTTCATGGCCAGCCTTTTCCGGATCGTCTTCTTCTGGGTCGTCCTGTAATCTCGGTCTCCGGATCGGCCTCCCGACGCAGCAGTGTCTGGTATACCCCAGCGGCGGACTTTTTCGGAAAGTCGCAGCACCCGGGTCCGTCACGCCACCGCAGCAGCATTGCCCGCGCTGCCCGGCCGCTGCCGCCGGCGCCGCTCTCTCGCCGTTCCGGGTCCCCGTCGACCGGGGCCCTGTATCCCGGGTCCCCGTTAAACCGGGTCCCTGTATCCCGGGTCCACGTTAAACCGGGTCCCTGTATCCTGGGTCCCCGTTAAACCGGGTCCCTGTATCCTGGGTCCCCGTTAAACCGGGTCCCTGTATCCTGGGTCCCCGTTAAACCGGGTCCCTGTATCCCGGGTCCCCGTCGGCCGGGTCCCTTTATCCGGGTCCCCGTCGGCCGGGGCCCTGTATCCCGGGTCCCCGCTAGTCGGGGCCCTATATCCTGGGTCCCCGCTAGTCGGAGCCCTATAATCCGGGTCCCCAGCGACCAGGGCCCTGTAATCCGCGTCCCTGTTCGGGCGCCATTTGTAAGCGGCGAGGAGAAGCAGACAGGCCAACCCAATATGGGTGATAAGCAACTTCCAGTTTATTTGTGACGCAGTTCACACATATATAGGAGTGGTATTCAGCCACTCCTTCTTGGCATAACAGTATTGGTTAGCCCCCACAGCTTCCTCCACATTCTCCTCCCAGGTCCGGTCTCCGGCCACCTGTGGGGGCCACCCCCTGCCTTGCTTGCACAGTCCTCCAGAACTCTATGGTTCTGCTCTTAAAGTCATTCTGCAACATAAAAATACTTGCTACTAAAGAATAGGATAAACAACTTACACTGAAGCATCGATATTAAGAAAAATGTTCATTTAGGCAAAATTTATTTTCCTTGTGAATTAAAAATCAGCATTTTATGGCTTAATCTTTCGCATTTTTAAAGGTTAAATACTAAGTCTGAGTATATTGGAACAGCCCAGTTTGTACAAAATAATCAATGAATTTTCTATGTGTAATAAATAGAGACAAACAATATATGTTAGAAATACAGTCCTGAGCATGGATAATTAGGAGGGAATTCCTGGGGACTTAGAAAAGTTTAGGATTTTCTTTTTCTACATCTCAATTACATGGGTCATGGGAAGAGGTTGGCATCAGAAGGAAATCAGCCTTCCCCATTCTGAAAATACATCGGAAATTAAAGTTCTGGCAGACCCAGCACTCTCCAGCTGACAAAGTTAGGCACCTGCAGAAGCAGGCAATCCTGGAGAGCCAGCAGGTTGTTTGACAGGGTTGCCAAAGTTCCTGCTTAAGTAAGATTTAGATTTCCTGGATCCTGTCCTAGTTTTCATGGTCTCTTTTTTCTCTTCTTATTTTGTAGTTGAATTTCATAGATGGTCTTTAGAAGCCCTGTTCTGCATTCAAACAGATAGTTGCAACTTCTACAGTATTTTGAACATATTTAAATAAAAATATACATTTGATAAATGTCTTCATGTGCCATGTGCCATGCAGTATGATAATATTCTGATATAGTATCTTCAAAAATGGGGAATACATATTAGAATTTGAGGCAGATAAAAAGTCAGAACATGATAGCCAGGCAACAAATATATTCTGAATGCTGGCTGGGAAGATTAAGCTTGAAGACTGGGGAAATGAACAGGAGTAGATAAAATAGTATGCTTCTAGATGTGAGAAAAATACTTACGGTAGCAACCTGGTATGTTAGAGCAGAAGAGATGCTATTTCTGAAATACATCTGGGATTATGTACAAAGGGAACATTAGCTGAAAAAAATATACTACCATTGTGATATGAAGTACAATATTTAAGAGATGTAAACTAAGTAATTAGGTTCATATAGCTAATGTTAGAATAGAGATTCTTGTTTTTCTTTCAGAAAGAAAATCTCAAGAAAATAACTGCTGCTTCATTTCACGTAGTTCTCTTTTACCTCTACCTTTACTTTTTATCTCTTTTTGACAAATTTGGTGTCGTTACAAGGAAATCTTCCAAGGGAGTTTGTATATACTTTATTTCAAAGCCTCTCTTTGTATTACAGGATAACTTTTATTTGGAAAATGCAATTACTGAGCTTGAAGAGTAAAACATAATGGTAGAATACAAAATCTAGGTGCAGATTTGCTGTGCGAGCAGAGCATAACGTCTTCCCCATTTCTACATCCTGCACGACACACGATTCCGACTGCATAACAAGACTGCAGTTACATACTAAGAGAAGTGAGCATACGATTGGTTGTCTAAAATTACACTTATTTTCACAATAAGAGTTTCATCAGTGAAAGCAACATGTGGAAGATTTTGTCATAAGGGATGGAGCAGCCATAAGGCTGCATAAGGACACTGATTGCTAATTAACCCTGTAAGTAGAAGAAACCTTGTAGAGCAACCTAACTTTAAAACAGCTGTCTTTCAGTAGGCCTATTAACTATGCTGCTAATATTGGATCTGTAGTAACAAAGTTATTTCTTCCTTTAAAACAGCTGTCTTTCAGTAGGCCTATTAACTATGCTGCTAATATTGGATCTGTAGTAACAAAGTTATTTCTTCCTTTATTTAAGCATGGGGGTAGAATGGTGTCATAATTCTGAAAAATAAAATATCAAAGCAATTCATGTATCTATATTCCCAAAAAGTCATGGGACCTTCTTCCAGTGCATTGCACAGGCAAATTTGTGAACTGGGAGTTAGGTGTTAGCATAAAAGAGACATTCCCACAACAGGCATTAGAAAGAAACCAAAGCAGTGAAGGCATTGCCTTTCATAGGGATAAATGCATGAATTTATGACACTGGGCTCACAAACTTTATGCAGTTGAGATACATGCTTAGTATTTTTATCTGTTTCTAGGAGTTTAGGTTATTCATTTCTGCTAGCTAAAGGAAGAACATGTGCATTGACATTTAAAGAAAGATGTTGGATCTTAGTGTTCTTACTATTCATGGTTAGTTTTAAAAAAAACATATTTCATGGTTTTTTGGTTTTGTGTTGTTGGTTGTTTTTTTTTTTAAGGAGCCCTAAATTCCCTTTATTGAATAGTTAACTTGGTGAATTGAGTACAAAAGGATGCCTGTAAAAATGAGGAGGAGTGGCAGCTCTCATCTGAATAAATAATTTCTTGTGTGTAAACTAGAAATGCAGCACTACTTGCTGCCCAAAGGAAAATGTGCAATACTGCAGAGATTAGAAATACCAGATGAACTTCTTGAAGAATCTGTGAAGTAGCAACTAAGCTCATTTGCTCTACCACAAAAGCTTTATAAAAATTGTTGTGAGAAGTTGAGACCTCAAATTCAAATTAAAAATTTAGTTTATAGTTTTTATATCTCTCTCTTATAATACAAACCTGTAGCTTCATCTTTGCAATTCCAGCAAACCTAATTTAAAACGATCTTGTTTGCAAAAGAAATTCAGGATACTGATTTGATTTCAGATAAATGTTTTAATAAACCACAAAGTGAGCAGAGGTGAGACATTAGTTCTAAGAGCAAATTTGATTACAGTAAGAGTAATAACCATATTCCTATTGACTTTAGTGATGTAGAATCAGCTACAGTTGTCTAAGCTGACAGTATTTCCTTTATTTTTCAGGTGTTTGTAGATTTAAAAAGTCTTTTCAATCTGTAAGTGGAAATAAACATCAGTGAAAAACTGAATACAGAATGAAGTGCTAGCCTACAGAAGGAAGCTTGTCAACACTGTCAGTGAAAGCAACACAGGGTCAAGTTTTTCTCTCCCCTCTTTTCTTCCACTGGGAGG
Source organism: Pezoporus occidentalis (assembly GCF_034315485.1). Lineage (NCBI taxonomy): Eukaryota > Metazoa > Chordata > Aves > Psittaciformes > Psittacidae > Pezoporus > Pezoporus occidentalis. Next base: position 551,146 of record NW_026913209.1, read on the forward strand.
TACTTAACGCTTTTACATGGGAGAGTTTCTGCCTCACCTTGTATACATTGCAGACAAAGTGGGAAAACATTAAGAAAGAAGTTGAGGAATTTCATTTATTTGCAAAATGTAATAAAAAGGAAGTTAGATGGAAAAATACATGATTTTATGAAGACTGAAATGATACAGTGTCCACAGTGCATCCAAGATTTGTTGCTATTAGTGCAGCATAAACAAAATGAGCTTTGATGGAATGGGAAAACAGTGGTATTTACAAAAATTAATCATCTTGCTAAGATGATTGGATCTGGTAACTGCAGGTAAGTATCTGGTCTTAGTCAGAAACCTACTGATACAGTTAAGCCAGAATTTCAGCCGCTGGTATTCCACCCAAGTATTTGCAAATTTTCTTCTCAAACTGTCTCTCAGGCAGAGATACAATCTCAAACCTCTAGAGAGAGTGATTATTTTGAGATGAAGGACTACTCTATCTTGAGGCTATGAAAACAGGGAAAGATACTGGGTAGCTACCAGTACAGATGAAGACTTTCTGTCACTGCTGACTCTAGGCTAGGTAGGACAGATAGGTTTCAATCCCTTTAAGTTCTTCTCGGGCCAGCAATTTTTCATATCTTGTAGGTGGGTTGTAGCCTTATATAATAAGGCATATTAGAGTTTTTTATGTTAATTAAAAAACCTGCTAGATATAATTAAACTGTCAACACTTTCCCTCTGAGATTTCAAAGTATTTCTTTGCCACTGTGCTACTAGCTACTCAAATGAGTAGAAGGAATTCCTATGAATTGTTCAAATACTTAAATTTAATTGACAAGACAGATTATCAGTGAGAAGAAATATTGTAAATAGATAGAACTAGAATGGCTTTTCTTTTATTACTTAACCATGCAAGTAATTTATTTGAGGCATAAAAACATTTGTAGGACATGTAATGATAGCATTTTGAAACAAAGTACTTTCAAGAGAAGAGAAAATAAAGGGTACCATCAAAAAAGAGAAATAAAATAATGACACGTATAAAATGTGGAAATAAAGTTTTGAGAAACTGACAGTAAAAAACAAATAGAGAAATATGACAAAGAAAGCAGATAAGGTGTAGGACCACTTTGTAGTTCACACTGATAGCTTATATGTCAATAAAAGAAAAAGTTTAATTTTCACATTTGGATTTCATGTGACACTGTTTTCTCCTAACCCAAAGCTAATCTATATCATCATATGGCTCATTTGAATTTTTTAAATGACATAAAAATTATTTTTTATAGTCTTCTTAATTTCTGCCCATAGTCTCAGCCTCTTGATCATTCTTTTCAGAGTCTGTTTAGTTTAATTCAAGGCAAGCATTAAAAGAATGGTAGTATTGCTGCCTTTAACCAAGCATCTTTCCTCCCAGATGACATTGAAGCACTCTGCAAACTGTGTTTACGGGGTTGAAATTTCAATGCAGTTTAGCCTTCTGCAGTTGATTATGGGAATTTCCTCAGTCATTTGAGTAAAGAATACTGCATGTATCTTGCAACTAGGTGTCCTCACCATTTGCTCACCTTTTCACTAACATCAGTTTGGGCTTGTTGCCAGCCAGGGTGCAATGATGTGTAGAAAGCTTTCCTGAGAATCATGACGCAAGCCCTGGAAGAGCAAAGTAATTCTGCTAAGATACTCTAGCTTCTGTGGGCAGAAGTCTTTACTGTGCCCAGATATGATGCTTAGTGTAGCCAGTGTCAAGGCCAACAGAATAATTAGGTGCTTATTTGCACCTTGCTCAGTTGTGATATTAATGTTAAGATGGAGGATTGAGTTTATGGTTTTGATACCACAAAACAACTCAAAGGAAGAGAGAAGTATAACTCCTGCAACACTCAGTTTTGTGAAAACATAGCTTGTTGCATGAAGAAACTGGCCAAAGATATCCTAACTCCTCCCTCTCTTTTTTCTTCACCAAGGTACTTATAGCTGACCTGCAAAACAATTAAAATGTGAGCTGACAATATCTGCTGATGACACAAAGTGATAAACAAGGGGTCACTGTAAAGAGTTGTGGAAAGTTCACACAATCAATAAAATGACAGCTACAATTCAATATAAATAAATGTGATATAGGTGAAAAAAAAACCCACTTTAATGCCATTATGTACACAATGATAAGAAAGTTAAATGCCAGGAATGATTACAAAAGGAAAACAAACAAGGCAAAAAAGTCACTATGTTGCTGTATAAATTCATTGAGGGATTGTACCTTGAACCCTGTGTCTGAACAAAAAAGGGCATAGAAGAAATACAGAAGTTACAGAAAAGAGCAGGAAACACAACTGTAATTAGGGATAAACCATCTTAGTCGGCAGAAGAGAAAGTGGACAGGACCATTGGTAATAGTATTTAGAAACAGAAGGGGGTTGAGGTAATTAGCTCAAGCTGTTTGCTGTCTTAGGCATTACAGAATAAGGGGCTCCAGTAAAACTTGCAGGCTACAGACAAGAGACAAACTTCTTTCTATGTAGCAAAGTTGAAATTTCTTTCCCACAGGATGCTGCAGAAGCCAAATTACATGAGCTCAAAAAGAACTGCGCAAATTCATGTGAGGAAACCCCTACACATGGTTGTTAAATACCACAAAGTCTTTTGTGGCCCATAAGGCTGCTGAACATCAAATCACTGAAAGTGAAGTTTGTGCTTTGGAGACATATGACTGCAATATTGCATTGTTCATATTTGCTTTTCTACGCATTTGCTGTTACCAAATGTTGGAATAGGTTGAACTTTGATTTGACCTATTACTGTTCTTACAATATTCTTACATTCAAGTTACCATTTTTATCAAACGTAGATCAAGGTCTTCCTACAATCATAGAGAAACAGTAAGGAGTTGGTCAGTAAGGACAGCTTAGGCTGTGCAATGGTGACAAATTGAAATAACTTCAGAAGATATTAAAGCACTTTGTCCTGCTTGAGTTTACAAATGCATCCGGTCTATAAGCATAAGTGTCTCATACTCTGGAAAGCTGAGGTCTAATTCATTAGGAAAAGTTTTTTACATATAACTTGAATAGACTGACATATTGAAAAACAGAGTTTCTGTCAGTAGATATATGTTAGTATCCATTCAAAATTATTTACCTCATGGATAGTATAATAAGAAGGCAAAGGACAAATGCTTTCTCAGACCAATACAGCTGTTGGGTAATATCCATTTTATGGTGCGGCACTGTAGTTCATCAAATTCTTCACAGAAAACCCCTCCTAGATCCTGCCTGCTGAAAAATTGTTAAAACATATTAATCAACTAACACTCACCTCTAAAACTACAGTTTAGGATTTTACCCTATGCACCTAGATGGATTATCGTAATAGTAACGTATATCTTTCAGATTTACAAATGATCATAGAATATCCTTAAAAATATTAATAAAGATCCTATAAATACCTAAAAATCCTGACCAGACATTTTGGTGCTCACTCGGAGTGTGTGATTCTGAGTTAGTTGTAACAATAAATGGCAAACGACTGAACCAGATTCCACCTCGGAACTTCAGAGAATACTGTTAGATTATAATTTTCATTAAGCTCATAAATATGCAGTGCATATGGGCCTAATTATGAATTAAATTGGGTATTTCTACATCAGCAATACTGATGCCATGTATAAGAGAAATATAGGAGAAAAATAGAAGAAAATATCTTCAACTGAGGAAATGCAAGCAACTTCAGTTATTAATCCAGTCCAGATTTTGGCCAGGGTATTGTATTAGTAGCAACTTTACGATTCTGTTATGACTTCTCATGACACTTAGCTACCTAAAAAAAAATAATAATAAAATGTATTATTTAGATTTTACTTAGATTTTAAACATATTTAGTCTATTGAATATTAGGTACCATTGCCCAAAGATTTCTACTTAATGGTCAGTCTTCTGTAAAATTGACTTTGCAAAAACTAAATTGTTCACTTTTATTTGAATAGTACTTCCTTTAAAGTCAAACAAATGATTTGCCTGACTGCAATATATGCTTATTTGTTTCAAAAGGTGTAATAAATGTGTTTGCCCTAAATTATTTCCTTAAGATTTAAAAAAAAAAAAAGAACAACAAAAACATTACTAAAAAATGGACAAAGATTTTCTTTCTTTTGACCACATTTCAGATAAAATTTGGGAAGTCAAAGTGTAATAGAAAGTATATGGTAAATATATCATCATTTCACAGGGAAATAGATATTTTAGAAGGGCTCAGTGTGTTTATATGGTGAAGTGCTGGCAGTGGGGGCTGCAGGGCTGCTTCTAGGAGGAGAGGACAGGGCTGCCCTGTGCCAGAGATGGTTTCAGCCACCTCAAACTGACCTATGACAGGGCACAGCTGAGACCCTTGGCCATGAAGGTGCCTCAGGGAAACAGACTTAAGAAAGTGCAAAAATCCCTTACAGAGAAGAGGAGGGAGCAAAAAAGGAGTGAGTAAAAGCTCTGCAGACACCAAGTCCAATGAAGCAGCAGGGGAGGAGGTGCTCTAGGAGCTGGAGCAAGATGCCCCTGCAGCCTGTGGTTAAGATCACGGTGAAGATGGTTGTCCCTCTGCAGCTCATGGAGGACCATTCAGAGGCAAGGTCCTTGCAGCAGCTGTGGCTTGTGAGAGATCCTTCAGTCTGCTCCTGAAGGACTGCGTGCCATGGGAGGGATCCCACTGGAGCAGGGGAAGAGTGTGAGGATTCCTCCCCTCAGGTGGAAGGAAGGCAGGATCAACATGTGAACTGACCACAACCCCTACTCCCCATCCCCCTGCACTACTCAGGGTGGGAAAAGATGGAGTGGGAACAAAAGAGTGAAGCTGAGCCTGGGAAGAAGGTCATGGTGGGGTAAAGACTTTTGTTTTTGCTTTGGTTTGGTTTGTACTGTTTTATTTTCTTCTAGTTTTAGGTTGCTCATAGTCCTACTCTGTTTTTAACTGCCAATAAATTAAATTTCCAATTTCCCCAAATTGAGTCTGTTTTGCCCATGACAATAATTCACAAGTAATCTCCTTGTCTTCATCTTGACCCATGTGGTTTTATATCTTATTTTATCCTGTGTCCTGTCAAGGAGGGGTAGAGAGAATGGGTGGATGAGGGTCTGGCAGCCAGCCCAAAGCCAACCCACCACAAAAGTGCAAGCATAAATTGGAAATTTTGAACTTTATCCCCCTGAAGAAATTATTTGCATAAAATTTCTTTACTTATGCAGGAAATCTATACAGACGTTGAAGCAACTATAATGTAGTTTTCATTTCACTTTTCATAGCATCATACTGAGTTTTCACAAGAAAACTCTAGTAAAATACTTGGAGCACTAAGAAGGTGTAAGAGTGAAATAACACTCTGGAAATGAGTGTAAGAACACCAAACTTCCCTGTATTACCACTGTGTAAGGTGCCCAAGTGAGCTCTTCATTTAATTCTTGCTATCCTGTGAAGATAGCTTAGAAGTATGTGAGCGTGTGGGTGCGTACTGTGTCAAAACAGGCCTGATTCATCTAAAACTCAAGGGAGAGTTCTGAGCTTTTGCTCTGCATCTTTTCAACAAGATTTAATTAAAATGAAATATTACATGGATGCTTAGGCAGGAGCCAGACTTCTCAAGTACATAATTCTGAACATTCAGCAATTAAATGTAGCAAAAGGAACTTTTCTATTACTGTTTACATATACATATATGATTTTTACTTGGCAAATAATAAGGTAATTGTCTGAAGCAGCTTGAATGTCATCAGCAATACTACAATTAGCAGCACAAGAGAAAATTAAGTATTAAAAAAATTTTTTTTTGCATTACTGTTTTCCACATACAAATGTTTTGAAAAGCAGGCAAGATAATATGTGCATTGTAGTTATTTAAACATGGATTGCAAGTAAACTTAGATGTTATTAGGAAACTCTAAGATAGATTCTTCTTCATTGTATTAGCCAGTATACGGTGGGTGGGAAGAATGTAGTGATTACAAAGGGTGCATTTTTATTGCTATGAATCAACATATAGCTCTTTTAAGCGATACACTAATATGCCCCATTGTACCTTGTACGTTATTTTTCTATTGCAGTTATCTTGATTAAATAAGTGACTGGAAATAGAAAAGAGATGTATCCAGCACTACCTTGAAATATTCCTTACTGACAGGTGTCCAGGATGACCTATGCTTTAACACCATTCCATTCAACATTCATGAAATGGTTGAGTATAAAGTAGCAGTGCTTTATATAGTAGAAAAAATCTGTAAATGTAAGATGAATGAAAAATTAGGCCATGGAAAAGACTGCTCTGGAGGTTTGAAAAGAATGATGGATTTTCCTGTAGTAGTATTTAAAAATCTGATATTTTATCGAATGGTGCTATTTGTCCTAGTCAAAATTGTTCTAGTTTTGAATATAAGTAATAGTAAATCATCAAGCAGTCCCTCTGCATTGAACAAAATTATATAGCACTGTTAAACCTGTCAAATGAAAAATATTTGTACAAATAAGATTTGTGAAACATTTTTGTTCTTCACAGGATGACCAAGATATGCAGAGCATTGCCTTTTTATTCTGAAATGGCAAGTTAAATTGGCAATATATATCTTTAAGCAATTACATTTTTCAGATGTAATTGAAAGAACATTTTAGTGTTAACCATTCAGTACAAAGGCTTTTTCTACAAAGGTATAAAAATGCGAAATTTCTCCTCTTGAGACAAGTGACCAGTTTTACAACATTACAGACACTTAGAAAATCGCTTTATAAATCAGTGAATAAAACCTCTAGTCTTTTTCCAGACAGTGTAAATATTTTATGTTCATAGAAATCTTGTTTGATTTAGTGACATAGGATTGGGCCACATTTCATTGACTCTTTCATACAAAGAAAAGTTAAAGAGATGTTAAACACTCATGCAAGCTGAAATCACTGAAGACATGACTCTGCAACTGACTGAAAAAATCTGTCTAATCTTAAGTGAAGATCAACCATTTTATGGATTAACTAGTAACATTAAATTAATCAAGCACAAACCTATTTCAACACTAGTTTGCTGGTAATCATGATTCATTTTCATGCATATTGAGTAACATTGGCCTTCTCATTTATTGAACTTATTTTATTTATATATGTTTATTGCAGAAAGATATTTTAATAGAGACTTTTTCTGATCTACAACTAGCAGATTAATTTATTCTCAGTACAGCACTCAGTTTGTCAATCTTTGTTTTTGTTTCTAGTGATAAATTATTTAGTTCAAGCAAATCATTGACACCATTCATGCTTGAAATCAGGGCATAAACTACACCTAGAGATTGCAGAGAACCATAATAAATCACCATATTATCTTTATAAATCTCCACTAATGATCTGATACATAGAGATGGCAGGTCATTCATACAGATTAGAAATAAAAACTGAGTCCAGTCGAGGGCTTATAAAATTCATAGTCATTATTTAGATCATTAAAATCATTATACACTCTAATATTTCATCCACACATATTTAAATTACAGCAGCACTGTCTAAAGTGTAATAGCTAGACTAGAAATAACAGTATACAATGAGCACATAATCAGCATTTTTAACTCTATTATTCAAATTTATTACACAAAATTTCTCTGATGAGGAAGAAAATGGTAAATAAATATTTTAATGATGTACTTGTTAAGAAGATGATCTACCTCTGGACAGGAGTGACTAAAATTAGAATCTTAGAATCCTAAAATAGTTAGGGTTGGAAAGGACCTTAAGATCATCAAGGTCTAACCCCTAGCATGGGCAGGGACACCTCACACTAAACCATGTCACCCAAGGCTCTGTCCAACATGGCCACGAACACTGCCAGAGATGGAGCATTCACAACTTCCCTGGGCAACCTATTCCTGTGCCTCACCACCCTAACAGGAAAGAATTTCCTCCTTATATCCAATCTAAACTTCCCCTGTTTTAGTTTGAACCAGTTACTCTTTGTCCTATCACGACAGTCCCTAATGAATGGTCCATCCCCAGCACCCCTATAGGCCCCCTTCAGATACTGGAAGGCTCCTAGGAGGTCTCCACCGAGCCTTCTCCTCTCTAGGCTGAACAGCCCCAACTTTCTCAGCCTATCTTCAAACAGGAGGTGCTCCAGTCCCCTGATCATCCTCATGGCCCTTCTCTGGACTTGTTCCAACAGTTCCATGTCCTTTTTATGTTGAGGACACCAGAACTGTACACAGAGCTCCAAGTGAGGTCTCACAAGAGCAGAGTACAGCGGCAGGATCACCTCCTTTGACCTGCTGGTCACGCTCCTTTTGATGCAGCCCAGGATACGGTTGGCTTTCTGGGCTGCGAGCGCACATTGAAGCCGGCTCATGTTCATTTTCTCATCAACAACCCAAGTCCTTCTCCACAGGGCTGCTCTGAATCTCTTCTCTGCCCAATCTGTAGCTGTGCCTGCTATTGCTCCGACTGAGGTGCAGGACCTTGCACTTGGCATGGTTAAACTTCATGAGGTTGCCATCAGCCCACCTCACAAACATGTCAAGGTTCCTCTGGATGGCATTCCTTCCCTCCAGCGTATCAACCAAACCACACAGCTTGGTGTCATCAGCAAACTTGTTGAGGGCACACTCAATCCCACTGTCCATGTCACCAACAAAGATGTTGAACAAAAGACAAACTGCTGCAGACAGTATCTGTAAGAAACAATGAGAAAATGGAAAGCACTGCAAAGCACAAGGCATGGACAAGGAAGTGGGAAGAAAATCAATGGATCAGTTTTGTACCTTTTGCAATCACACGATTCTGGATTTCAGTGGTTATAAATCATTATGTCTCCATTGGTACCAATTGAACAGTCCATGTTTAGGTTATCTGAAGCTCTCTTTGACGTTAAGAAGAGAGTGTCAAGAACTAGCAGACAGAGATGAATTTGGCCCTGGCTGTTTTATTGAAGGCCTTAGACATTAATGAGAGTGCTGTCTAACTAAAAAATGCCTGTGTTTATTTTTATTCTGTTTCACTGATAACCGCCAATGGATATAAATGAAAAGCCTGTCTTTTTTCTCTGTCATTTGATATTACCTTATTTGTAAACTCTAGAATAGTCACTTAAAGCAGAAACATATGAATTAATTGCTTCATACTATTTGCTCACAGACTATGTCAGTTCTGCTCTGTCATCAGTCTCCTTCATTCAATATGTACCTGCCAATGCATAATGTCATTCCCTTTCTTAAAAACTGGAGGGACTGAAAACAAAAGAGGAAAACAAGATGTTATCACTATGGGATGGCAGCTCAGAGCTGTGCTGATCAATAAAGGACATTGTCTCTTAGGGTTATTGTTGTTTTATATCATTTCTGTTACTTTGCAACACAAGTGCCTCTCCTACCATAAAGGTTAGAAAGTTTTCTCCTTTTTACATATCTATGGTGAAAATAGGGATGATAGCATTTTTCTAGATCTTGACTGAATAGCAATTTGTTCTGCATCATTGTGATCAAGTTACAAACGAAAGCGCGAGCAGGGTTTTCCTTGAAGGATGTAGCAGCCCATGTAAAGAGTGCTGATGCTTTCATACAGTAGCACCCTAAGGAGAAAGACTTGCATGGGAGGTCTGAAGAAGAACCTGTGATTTCTAAGGCAATTCAAAGCTAGAGTTCAGAGATGGTTCTAGGAGCAGTACTGAGGATTTTTAGCCTAGGTATAGCAACAAAAGAAGTTCAGACCCTCAGGGAAAGGAACTGAGCTGATCAGAGGCTAGTGCAAAAATCCTCACCTGCAGATTCCTGGTTTCATTTAGTGTTCTTGTAACACTTGATCAAAAGCCAGTAGGTAGCATTTTTTCTGTGACAATAGTTTGTATGTTCTGGTCTCCCCTCCTAGGGAGAAGTATTTTGTCTATGGCAGATTAAAGGCCAGATAAATAAGCAGTGTTTATGGGCTGCTTCTTGTTTTGAAATATTCAGACAAAAGGTTCACCCTGAACTACACTAAGAAGGGAACAGCATCTGTAACTGGTGTTACAGATAGCAAAGAAGTAGTAATTTAAAAGCAGTTGGCCAACCTTGACTAGTGGCTAAACTAGGATGACAGCAACATGAGAAATGGCAGAAATGAAAAAACTGTATAAAGAGAGCCATTACCTTACAGAACTGCTGACCAAGGTGGAATTTTCCAGTGTAACCACATCATGAATAACAAATAAGTGTAGAAAGTTGGCAAAACTAAGACCCTGGGGAAAGAGTAAATAGGACTAGATGATTTATTTTTTAGGAGATGAAAGTGGTAAAGATGAAGACACTGTAGCCTGAAAAGAACTGTAGAAGGGGTAGTTAATAATGTGATTGTGGCTGATCAGGAATGCATGTCATCCAGCCCAGTGCTTGATCACCTGCTTGATCTGGAGCAGGACACTGGAACTGCTCATTCCACGTCTGACTTACCTCTGTGACCAGGAGAGACACAGGCTGATTTTCCCTGCTGTCAGTGAGGGACTATCAAGAGATCTCTTCCTAACATCAACAAGGGGGTGTCTGGAAGGTATTTCTTACCTAGCTCTTTTCCTTTTCTTAGCACTTTTACCATTACTCCTTTTAATTGTTTTCTCATAACTTAGTGGCTTAAATTGTATAGGTGAAGAATCCCCCTCCCTCCACCATTCTCATGCCATCTTTATTCTGGGGAGGGTGTTCATCCTCAACACAAGAGCAGTAATCCAAACCTTTTGATATGGAGAAAATGAACTGCTAGGTTACAGGATAACCTCCAAAAGTCTCTGTGCATTTTGCAATGAAAATGGCAATGATCAGTGAGTGACATTAAAGTCCTCATTGAAAATTTCTAAATTATAGTACAGGCATATTTAAAGGTTGTACTGTCTTATCCTCTAATGTAGACTATGTTTACATTTGTTTTTGATAAAGGTATTCTTTATTCTCAGCAATAGGAGAGGATCAAACCTACAAGAGTAGGTTTGAGTAGCAAAAAGGTTTGCTCTTGCTGGTAAAATCCTGCAGCTCAAGCAGACAAGTTGAAGAGAAAATTCTGGGGGATAAAGAAAGCAAACTGTGTTTTGAAACGTGGGAATGATGTAGCAAAGCAAATTTAAGTGGTTGAATCCAACAGTTTAACTTGAAATGTGTAAGGCCAATAGTTGATTTTTTTTTTTAACCTGTCATTATGTTTGTTCACACTATGACATATTGTAGATTCTAAAAAAAGCTGCACATATTTTAGATTAACTGCATGCATCTATAACTATGCTCTCTTTAGCCAATATTTTGAGAATTTTGCTCTATTAAAGAGCTTTAGCCCATCAAAAAGGTTTTCCTGAGCTTCTCTGACTTTGCATCACAGCAGACACCAATGTCACACCAGTCGCTAGGGTATTCTCAGATGCATATACCCTAAACTTCCTCCCACAGAGATTTAAAGAATTACAGCTTAGTAGTTAAATTCAAGCTTTGTTCTCCACATAAAATATTCAGCTCTGTACTACTCTGTGTAACTGTACATACGTTGATAGCCAGCAGAGCTATGTTTTCAGATTAAATAGTATTAGCTCTGATTAAAAGAGGCAGTAACTAAAAAAAGGGATTGCTATCAAAGCTGAGCTTCAAATAAACTTTTCTGTAAAACTCTCATTCTTACTATGATGATCATGCTTTATTGCTACAGTTTTCCATTACCAAGTGATAATAAACTCAAAAGCTACTAAAAATAAAGTTTGATTATTTCCTATTACAGATCAGACAACAGAGACACTCATTTATATTTTCCTAAATGTGATAGGTACAGTACAGGTCAGAAGTTGTGTACATGATGCTTATTCAGATCTACTGTTCTCACCATTTCTAGGTATGCCCACATACATTCACATAAGGAATATGGGATTACGCTTGTGTATATGATTTGGGGTGGAATGGAGCGGAGAAGAGAGCATTCAGTCTCGTACTTAAAAAGATGATACGATTTGCCCCCTAGTTCCTGAAATATAGAATTTCTGTTATCACTACAGATGTTAAAGTTTTTAACAGCTGACCTCTTTTAACTCTGTACAATGCAGATGGAAAACTCAAAAGTCAGATACTAAGAAAATAAAGGAATTAGTTCACTTGTATAAGGTATCTATGCAGTCTATAATATAACAGAATCACAGAATGGTTTGGTTGGAAGGGACCTTAAAGATCAGCTAGTTCCAATCCCCCTGCCATGGGCAGGGACACCTTCCACTAGCCAAGGTTGATCAAAGCACGGTCCAAGCTGGCCTTGAAAATTCCCAGGGATGGGGATGCTTCCAAGTGATATCATCATTAATGGTACCCCTATTAGACTAAACAGATGATGCCTTTTTATGTGCATATTTTTAAAGGCCATAGAAATTCTTCTTTCTAAAACATTGACTTCTAATAAAATGATTCACTTTTGTTTAAAAATGTGTGCACTGTAAGGAGCTGCAGAATTAAAACATGCAGGTGACATGGACAGTGGGATTGAGCACACCCTCAGCAAGTTTGATGATGGCACCAAGCTGTGTGGCTCGGTTGATACGCTGGAGAGAAGGAATGCCATCCAGAGGGACCTTGACACACTTGTGAGGTGGGCTGATGCCAACCTCATGAGGTTTAACCATGACAAGTGCAAGGTCCTACACCTGGGTCAGAGCAATCCCAGGCACAGCTACAGGTTGGGCAGAGAAGAGATTCAGAGCAGCCCTGCGGAGAAGGACTTGGGGGTGTTGGTGGATGAGAAAATGAACATGAGCCGGCTTCAGTGAGCGCTCGCAGCCCAGAAAGCCGACCATATCCTGGGATGCATCAAAAGGAGCATGACCAGCAGGTCGAAGGAGGTGATCCTGCCCCTCTACTCTGCTCTTGTGAGACCTCACTTGGAGCTCTGTGTGCAGTTCTGGTGTCCTCAACAGAAAAAGAATATGGAACTGTTGGAACAAGTCCAGAGAAGGGCCACAGGGATGATCAGGGGACTGGAGTACCTCCCATATGAAGATAGGCTGAGAAAGTTGGGGCTGTTCAGCCTGGAGAAGAGAAGGCTCGGTGGAGACCTCCTAGCAGCCTTCCAGTATCTGAAGGGGGCCTATAGGGATGCTGGGGAGGGACTCTTCATTAGGGATTGTAGTGATAGGACAAGGGGTAATGGGTTAAAACTTAAACAGGGGAAGTTTAGACTGGTTATAAGGAGGCAATCCTTTCCTGTTAGGGTGGTGAGGCACTGGAATAGGTTGCCCAGGGAGGTTGTGAATACTCCACTCCTGGTGGTCTTCACAACCATGTTGGACAGAGCCTTGGGTGACACGGGTTAGTGGAAGGTGTCCCTGCCCATGGAAGGGGCACTGGAACTTGATGATCTTAAGGTCCTTTCCAACCCTAACTATTCTATGATTCTATGATTCCAGGAGATCTGCATAACTGGATCTCATCCTGATAATTTGGCATAAAATGCTAGTGACAATAAATGTGATCATCATTGGTTAACTGATATGTTGGACAAGTGGTGAAATAGATGGGTGCTTATGCTAGAATTAATATTGTACATATCGTAGCGTGAAATAAAAAAAGTGATGAGATTTTTATTGTATCTATCTTACCATAGCAGTTTCATGCTGCAGTTATTCTGCTTTACTGCATTGCATCTGTCTGAAAAAAAGAACCCAAATTGTTCCAGTCTGCTGTTAAATAATACTAGAACAATGGAAAGCAAGATTCAAAACCATCCTGTAATATGATGTATAGTGTCTTCCACTATGAAAGCTTTTAACAGATTTCAGTTGACATTGGTGAAAAAATAACTTTTCTACTCATATGTTTCATATACAATTCAAGTGGTTATATTTTTGAACTTGTCTTGTAAATTAATAAGCTAATGTCAGAAAAAAACAATCCTGGCCCTATTGTCGTCAACACAAAAAATTCGCTTCCTTCATTGCCAATGATTGCACTTTACATATAACCTAATATGAAATAAATCACCTGCACACTAGATTGCTAAACAAGAGAAGTATGACCAAGCACAATGAGCAGAAGCCACAAGTTCCATGTTTACGAGCTTGTACTTGATATTTTCCATGAGCTAGCTAACATAAAATCTCTTTCTTTTTGTGGGAGATATGTATTCTTCAAAGACATGACTATTCCAGCTATTCAATGATGAGCAGTTAATCAATCAGCTTTTAGATTTCAATAGATATAGCCAACTAACATATTTTTTAAAGTCTGCTATTTATATCACTAAAAACCAAACTTATCCAGAAAAACAAAACTGTTCCAATGATACTTTTTGCATTATTAAAAAAAAAGGGGAAAAAAAACCAAACAAAAAATTCTGGTTCTAGAAAAAAGAAGTCTTTAGCCAAGTCCTGTTTCAGTCTTTCATTTTCATCGTTAGCCTTTACTGCATAAAATTTATCTCGCTTGCTCCAGGCTCACTAAGAATACTGGAGAGATAAGTTGTGGGGTTTTGTGTTTATTTCTGTTTTGCAACCTCTAATGTACAGCAGGCTTCTCTCACCTAACAAGTTCAAAGTGCTGTGAATACAGTTATGGGTAGACTAGTACCTCCCTCTCCTGCTCTGTAGCTGTTACTCAGATGATGGAATTTTTTTCCTAAATATCTTCAGATGTGTTGTTGATGTGAACAGATCAACAGCTGATATAAAACTCACGTGTAAACACTTTATGTCCCAAATGGCATTCCTAAACAACCCCTAGTACAGAGAATTCTGACATGGAATACAGTCCTCTGTGGACATAGTGAGCTTATTTTGCAGCATAGAACTTAATGTATTTTTGCAAGGTTGGTTAAGAGCTATTTTGTTATCAGCATATTCTGCTGATACTGCAGGTTACTCAACAAAGGGGGGCTATCATGCTCCAGTGAAGCCAAAGGCTACATCTTAGAACACAAGCCCACCTCTATGGAATAACCAGGAGAATTAAAGCATTAGACCTTCTTCCCGAATAAATTGACAACTAATCAGCAGAATTCTATGATTCTAATTCCCCATGCAAAGTGAATCTGATCTGATGTCATAAAATTATTTTTTAAAAGTGTAATAATTTCTAATGAATTTTATTTCTAGGGTTTTTAATCAATTATTAACATTTTATAAAGACAAATATGGAATTAACTATAATTTAAAGATTATAATTGACATTAACATGTAGCAGGTTTCTCTAATCTGTCCAAATAAGTTTATACACAAAAAATATTTTCTCTGCTGCTTTTGAGATAGGAACAGACACTACAAATTCTACAGATTTAAAGAAATTTAGAAAACTGGGATTTCAATATATGTTTGTAGACCTAATACAAGACTACTGAAGTGTGTGTGTGCAGTCTGTTTATCTTTGATTAAACAATGTTACAGTTAAGAATTTATACTTCATCAGTTTTAGCTTTCAGAAATGGTTGCCATTTCCCTAACTCAATAATTTGTTTCAGTTACCTGACATTAAAATATAAAATCAGTCATTTGAAATCTAGAGCGCTTTATAGAATGAACTTTTTTTTCTTACTCTGCTTGCCATGATACAATTTCATAACCAAGAATTTTAGCAGATTCTTTCTTTGTATAACAACATGCACTAATGTACCATGCTATAAACATCAGCACATGCAAAATCAGATACCTGTAAAACTAAAGACTGTATAATGAAAAACTACTTGCACTTTGTAAGAAGATATTACTATCTATTTCATCATTATGACTCCAACATTCCTAACTTCATCATACTTATCACAGAACCAGTGCTTATGCAATTATTATTAATGTAACTGAAAGTCCTAAATGAGTTTATGATTCTATAGATGAATACTATTTTAATATCCTTGCATTTGAAGAATATTTAGGTATCGGTCTTATGGAGGCATGTCTGACCATTTCCCTGTATTCACATGTGACAAATGAAATGTTCTCTATAATTCTAAAACTTTTTTGGGGAAATTAATAATAATGATCAGTGACTTGTGTCTACAAAATTAAATTACTGCTCAACTAAAGCTTACTTTTCAGTATTACGCAGTATATGAACTGGATAATTAACTGGAAATATATTTATTCTCATTTCCCATTAATTTGTGGACAGAACTATGTCTTCTAACTTTAGCAGCAGAGTGATCATTCAAAACATTAACACCTTGTCAAAGTTCAAATCATTGGACTGTAGTATACTTTCTATATCTTCAGAGTTCCAGTGCTACTTCATTATTGCCTTGAAGATCATCAAGCAAATAATGGACTATTACACTTCCAAATGGAAAGTGATTAAGAAACTTGGAAACATTTTGATATTTGCGTGTATTTAAGGCATCAGTGACTACAGAGAAAATTATGTCCTTTTCATCTGTCTCAGTCTAAAGAGATGAGCATGTCAATTAGGAGCTTACACACTGTTGGCAATACAGAATGCTTTAGTGCTGTCAAGATGTATCATTTCAACAATAGGCAAATCTTGGAACCTTAAGATCACTGTTAAGTGACCCATGTGAATGTCTATGTTGAGATTACAGTATGGTGTTCCTACTTTTTCTAGTACCAGTTTGCCTATTTTAGTATTTTGGTGGGTTTTTTAGAAATAAAAAATGTTTCAGTAATTTTATTCTCAGAAGTTATGCTAGAATTATTTTAATAATCCTATCCATTCACATCCTGTCTTATATCTGATAGTCCATTGTAAGTAGCTGAGGAACATCTACTTCATAAACTACAGGTCATGATACTTATTCCTGTCATTACTGAGCCATGTAAAATACTTTTTCTACTTATTCTAGGAAGTTCTTCCTTCTTTAGCAACACTGCCATCACAGTCCCTGTTAAGACACAGTCTATGGGTGACACAATCTAAAAGCATACAAATGGCATTATAGGTAACCCTTGATAGAGAACTTTAGCCTGAAACCCATCCTGCCTTTACTGTGTTGAAAGGCTAGAGTCACTGTATATTTTTCAGTCTTTCATTAATATACTGTAAAAAAATCTCAAGTAGTGACTGAATGATGATAAAATCGAACTTTGTTCAAATTCTTTAAGACAAATTGGAGCTGTTTTAGAAATATATTTGAATGCTGTATGTTTATTTCAATTATGGTTAATTTTTTTTCTATGCAAAATTTTAGAGATATTTGATATATATCAGATATTTATATTTTAAAAATATTTTTCTTAAAATTCATTGTGCAGGACTTGACCAAAAAGCTGGTAAGTGGGAAATAAGAGTCTTCAGCAGAGAGAAAACGTATTTACATGAGAGGATCATAGAATCATAGAATCATAGAATCGTTAGAGTTGGAAAGGACCTTAAGATCATCAAGTTCCAACACCCCTGCCGTGGGCAGGGACACCTTAGGCTAAATCATATCACCCAAGGCCTTGTCCAGTCTGGCCTTGAACACTGCCAGGGATGGAGCATTCACAACCTCCCTGGGCAACCTATTCCAGTGCCTCACCACCCTAACAGGAAAGAATTTCCTTCTTATATCCAACCTAAACTTCCCCTGTTTAAGTTTTAACCTGTTACCCCTTGTCCTGTCACTACAGTCTCTAATGAAGAGTCCCTCTCCAGCATCCCTATAGGCCCCCTTCAGATACTGGAAGGCTGCTAGGAGGTCTCCACACAGCCTTCTCTTCTCTAGGCTGAACAGCCCCAACTTCCTCAGCCTATCTTCATACAGGAGGTGCTCCAGTCCCCTGATCATCCTCATGGCCCTTCTCTGGACTTGTTCCAACAGTTCCATGTCCTTTTTATGTTGAGGACACCAGAACAGCACACAATACTCCAAGTGAGGTCTCACAAGAGCAGAGGAGAGGGGCAGGGTCACCTCCTTTGACCTGCTGGTCACGCTCCTTTTGATGCAGCCCAGGATACGGTTGGCTTTCTGGGCTGCAAGCGCACACTGCCTGCTCATGTTCATTTTCTCATCCACCAGCACCCCCAAGTCCTTCTCCGCAGGGCTGCTCTGAATCTCTTCTCTGCCCAACCTGTACCTGTGCCTGGGATTGCTCCGACCCAGCTGCAGGACCTTGCACTTAGTATGGTTAAACCTCATGAGGTTGCCATCAGCCCATCTCACAAGCATGTCAAGGTCTCTCTGGATTGCATTCCTTCCCTCCAGCGTATCAACTGAGCTACACAGCTTGGTGTCATCGGCAAACTTGCTGAGGGCGCACTCAATCCCACTGTCCATGTTAGCGACAAAGATGTTAAACAAGACCGGTCCCAACACCGATCCCTGAGGGACACCACTCGTTACTGGTCTCCAGCCGGACGTTGAGCCATGGACCACAACTCTTTGTGTGTGGCCATCCAGCCAGTTCTTTATCCACCGAGTGGTCCATCCATCAAATTGATGTCGCTCCAATTTAGAGACAAGGATGTCGTGTGGGACAGTGTCGAATACTTTGCACAAGTCCAGGTAGATGACATCAACTGCTCTACCCCTGTCCATCAGCTCTGTAGCCCCATCATAGAAGGCCACCAAATTGGTCAGGCAGGATTTCCCCTTAGTGAAGCCATGCTGGCTGTCACCAAGCACCTTGTTGATTTTCAGGTGCCTTAGCATGCCTTAGAGGAGAATCTGCTCCGAGATTTTTCCAGTCACAGAGGTGAGACTGACTGCTCTGTAATTCCCTGGGTCATCCATTTTCCCCTTCTTGAAAATGGGGGTTATATTTCCC
This sequence comes from Pezoporus occidentalis, assembly GCF_034315485.1. Classification (NCBI taxonomy): domain Eukaryota; kingdom Metazoa; phylum Chordata; class Aves; order Psittaciformes; family Psittacidae; genus Pezoporus; species Pezoporus occidentalis. The sequence goes on from NW_026913209.1 coordinate 569,792, forward strand.
TTTTTCCAGTCATCGGGAACTTCATCTGACTGCCATGATTTCTCAAATATGATGGCCAGCAGCTTCGCAACTTCATTTGCCAGCTCCTTCAGGACCCGTGGATGGATCTCATCAGGACCCATGGATAACTCAGAACTATCCCTCCAGGAGCACGGGGGAAGAAAGGTGAGAGTGAGCAAGCTGCTGTGTGCTTCTGAGTTACTGGCTGGGTTTAAACCATGTGGCAGAGGTTCTGCAGTTTCTGTCTCAGTCATTTCCAGTTTTTTTATGACTAACAGGTTTTCATACAGAAGTCTCAGTGCATTATTTAATAGATTTTGGGAGAATTTAAGGTTTTATCTATTTGTGTTAATATTCTGTTCATTTATTTCTGATCACTTTTGAAATTCTAATCAAGTTGCAATACTAAACTCAGCACTATGGAGTTCACCTTCCATAATCTCATAGGATTACAAAATGTATCTGCTGCACGGCATAATGGAAGTCTGTGAGAAGTGTGGCTCTCATCTGTATATGTGGTGTTGTGTCTGAACTGTTCTGTAGAGCTGTGGCAAGTCCTTTATACCCTGTGTCTGAAGAAGCAAATGACATACTATTATTTAAAACTCAACCCTACAGATAAACAAATCTTTCCAATGAAACATTAGTATTCATAAAAGCCAGACTTTTATTATTCGCATTAATGTACTTTCCAGCTGCGGATTGCTATAATAATTCCTATTTTCTACTTTCTTATCTAACTTTACAGTACAAAGCAAGAGGTCTCATACAAGATCAGATTTTAACAGAAAACCTCTTAACTATAAAGCTACATCTGTGTTTTTTATTTCAAATATGCTATGCAGAACAATTTTAGGACAACATGAAGAATGTGTTTTTTCTGAGTCTTATGGTAAGTTTTTATCTAAAGATTAAGACTTGTATGAGAACTTTGGCATTATTAAATGAAACAATATAAATTTCAACATTCTTGCCCTTAGTTAATGGGTTTTTCACAAAGATTATCATGTTCAATTTAGAAAGCTTTAGTGGGAGTTGATAATGTTTTGCTCCTGTAAATTTTACAGGCCTTTTCAAATTCAAAAATTTCACTTATATCAGTAAATTTCACAAGACAGTGTGGCAAAATCTAGATGCTTTAGTTAAAATGTTGCTGCACTTTATTTCCACGGCTTCTGAAAAACACAAAGATATTGTTTCTAGGTAACTGAACAGCGCACTGAAATGTTTGGTATAAACAGGTAGAATCATAGATTGAAACAGAAATAAAAAAAAAAACAAAACAAAAGAAGACTTTTCCTGCAGGCCACGAAGTATAAGTTGAACTTCTTTATAGTCCCTTCAATAGCAGCTATTTTTCCTCTGTACAGAATAGATACCGGCTTTTACAGTGACATCTATTTCTGTTACGTTTTTCCTGAATGTTTCTATCCATTTTTTTGCTCACCCTAAGAAGCCCCATCTCAATGTGCTTTATTGTCACTGGGGCCTGAACTGGCTGTGTAGGTCTAGTTAACCTCCACCACTGTTGGATCACACCAGTTTCATTGAATTTCCAGTATTTCATTCACAAAAGTCAGCTTTGGCTTTTGGTTAATGACACTTCTTAAATTCCATGAGTATTTTCATGAGCTACTGGAATACTGATTCTGGGGAGTAAAAAAAAAAAAAGAAAAGAAAAAGGATGCTGATTATTTCCAAATATTTTCCATTCATTGATTGCGATACCAAAATGCTTGTAAGATTTGTAGTCTTTGTAGAAAACCTGAGATTAAAAGGCAAATCAGCAATAAATTCCCCAGAAGCTGAAACCTTTAAACTTCAAATGGCTACTTCTAGAGTCTTGCCAAGAGTCACATGGAAAGAATAAAGCTAAAAAGGTAAATATAGGAAAAATCTTAGGGCAGTTTTACTGCTAACAGAGAAGGTGATGTTAAGCTGTGTTAGTAATAAGACTGAAAATGTGTCAGCTTGGGGATCCACTAAAAATTGTTTATCCCAACAAGATTAAAGAACATGAGCTTTGAAGTGGGAATCCAAGTCTCAAACTTGATTTCTTAACAGCATTTATAACCCAACCTACAGTCTGGTGACTAACTACTTGACAGTTACTAGTGATAGCTTAGTGATGAGACAGTATTCTGCCCCCAAAATACAACCTTCTTTGTGTCACTGAAGTAGATACGCTTGTTTGTTTGTGTTTTTTTTGTGTGGTTGAGTGTGTGTGGTTTTTTGATTGTTTTTTCTTCTTTAATGTAGAAATCAATAGTCACAAGTGGGAATTGTATCCTTGGTGCGAGAAAACTAGACTAGAAAATATCCTCATATGACATGTCTTAGTTAGAAAGATGCTCATAGAACAAGAGTGATTTGGTATAACTGGACTTTAGGTATGTCAGAAAGAATTAAAGTAAAAAAGAATATTAGAACATCAGACAAATATTCTTAGAATCATAGAATCATAGAATAGTTAGGGTTGGAAAGGACCTTAAGATCATCAAGTTCCAACCCCCCCTGCCATGGGCAGGGACAGCTGACACTAAACCATGTCACCCAAGGCCTCGTCCAACTTGGTCTTGAACACTGCCAGGGATGGAGCATTCACAACCTCCCTGGGCAACCTATTCCAGTGCCTCACCACCCTAACAGGAAAGGATTTCCTCCTTAGATCCAATCTAAACTTCCCCTGTTTAAGTTTGAACCCATTACCCCTTGTCCTATCACTACAATCCCTAATGAAGAGTCCCTCCCCAGCGTCCGTCCCTCCCCAGCATCCCTATAGGCCCCCTTCAGGTACTGGAAGGCTGCTAGGAGGTCTCCACGCAGCCTTCTCTTCTCCAGGCTGAACAGCCCCAACTTTCTCAGCCTATCTTCATGCGGGAGGTGCTCCAGTCCCCTGATCATCCTCGTGGCCCTTCTCTGGACTTGTTCCAACAGCTCCATGTCCTTTTTCTGTTGAGGACACCAGAACTGCACATAATATTCCAAGTGAGGTCTCACAAGAGCAGAGTAGACAGGCAGGATCACCTCCTTTGACTTGCTGGCCACATTTGTTTTGATGCAGCCCAGGATACGGTTGGCTTTCTGGGCTGCAAGCGCACACTGCCTGCTCATGTTCATTTTCTCATCCACCAGCACCCCCAAGTCCTTCTCCACAGGGCTGCTCTGAATCTCTTCTCTGCCCAACCTGTAGCTGTGCCTGGGATTGCTCTGACCCAGGTGTAGACCTTGCACTTGGCATGGTTAAACATCATAAGGCTGGCATCAGCCCCCCTCACAAACATGTCGAGGTCCCTCTGGATGGCATTCCTTCCCTCCAGTGTATCAACCAAACCACACAGCTTGGTGTCATCGGCAAACTTGCTGAGGGCGCACTCAATCCCACTGTCCATGTCATATAACAGCTTTTCATCAATCACATCTGTGGTGATTTGTATAGTGAGAAAACAAATATATCAAAACAAATGCAAAAAGTGAGTTTTCAAAATGGAGCCATATCTATTTACAAAGAGCATTATAACTGGAACCAATCACTAATTTGTGAGGGTTGAATGGAAAGGGGGACAACATCCTGAAAAGAATGGGTTAACTCCTTTAAGCAGTCTTTTAAAACAACACATTTGCTTTCTTTTATGTAATTGTTGTATCTGTGTCCTGGGTTCAGCAGTAGCAGTCATTTCTTTCCTTCTTAGTAGGTGGTGCAGCGCTGTGTTTTTGACTTTCAGACTGGGAACAGCACTGATAACACCGATGTTTTTAGTTGTTGCTAAGTAATGTTTACCCTGACCAAGGATTTTCTGAGTCTCATGCTCTGCCACGGAGGAGGGGAAGTCGAGATTAAGCAGAGACAGGACTCCTGACTCAAACTAGCCAAAGGGGTATTCCATACCACAGCACATCATGCCCAGCGTATAAACTGGGCGCAGTTATCTGAAAGGGCTAGTGCACTGCTGGGTCAGGCTGAGTATCGGTCAACAAGTGGTGAGCGGTTGTGTTCTCCTCCCTTCTTATTTCCCTTATCATTATTATTACTGGTGGTAGCAGTAGCGGTTGGTGTTATACCTTAGTTACTGGACTGCTCTTATCTCAGCCTGTGGGAGTTACATTCTTTTGATTCTCCTCCCCATCCCTCTGGGAGCACAGGGAAGTACGGGGCGGGGGGGGGGGGGAGTGAGTGAACAGCTGTGTGGTTTCTGGGTGACAGGCTGTGCTTAAACCATGACAATCTGTTACTGCTACAAGATCAGTAAATGAGATTGAATAAAACGCTATTTACTTCACTGGTAATTGTTACCTACATATGATCTCCAGAATACATAGATATTTGAAATGAGGCCTCGAACTTCTGAGTTAAATACAAATGATCATAGTATGTATTTTGGGAAGGAAAACTAATTCTTGAAGGCACAAACACAACTGTAAACATTAAAGGAAGGCCTTTTTCTGTTATGATTTCATTGACTCTAAATTTAAAAGAAAAACAAAAGACTTGCATTTATATTCATTAAATACATTAATATAAACACACAAATATTAATAAAACATTGCAACCAGAAATTTAACTGGCAGTGTTTAACAACATTATGCATTCTCAAAATAGGCTCAAAACCCTAATTATTTACATGCATGATCTAGTTACACATAAAATGATATTTTGTAAGATTAAAATAAAGATTGCAGGTAAAATAAAATGTTGTTTACCAGTCATGTATAACCTGAATAAAAATAAAAATAAAGCAAACAAAAAATATCCTTGCTTCTGTCCAAGTCCTTTTTTCTCCCTCTCCTTCAGCTCCTATACATGCTTCTCTCAGCTCTGATGTGGTGGTTTCCTCAACAGCATCCATTTGGAAAATGGAGAAAAAGCCAAATAGAAGGAAGTATCAGCTTGAACACTGGAATATTAAAATCTGTGGAAAGGGGAAAATAAAGACAAGGAGAATCTTGAAAATAACCTCTTTTGAAGCTAGAACACCTTTCAAAAAAATCTGACATTAGCTTGATGAGTATTTTGCAAGTCATATTAGCAGTGACAAAATTACATTTGATTTTAATATGAATGAACTGCATTCATTAACAAGAGACTGGAATCTTGCTCAAAAAGACAACCGATGAAATTACAGTGTTTCAGTTCTTTAGTCTGATCAAGGACCACATTTGGACTTTTCAATTACTTCAAAACCAGCACCCATTATTATTGACAACAGGGATTTTGGGAAGACAGGTTCTATAAATCTTACATACATAGACAATAAAACAAAAAAGTGTTTGAATATGAAGATTATAACTATTTTACAATTTTTTATATTGTAACTATGTGCATATACCTTACCTGATTTCATTGTAATTTTTGAAGTTAATACAAATTACAATGCAGTTCTATATATAGTTGAAGAAAAAGCATTACAAAACAGCTCATTTTAGTACTCTTCCTTGTACTCTTCCTTTTGGTGAATATTGAGGATGTCACTGCTTAAACCCAGCTGGTAACTCAGCAGCATGTAGCTGCTTGCTTACCCTCAACCTTTCCTCCCTCCCTGAGCAGGATGGCGAGGAGAATTGAAAGAATATAAAAACCTGCAGGTTGAGATAAGAAGAAAATATAAAATTAAATTAAAATATAGTGATAATAGAAAGAATACCAACATTAACAATAATGATGATCATAATAGGAAATAACAAGAAAAAGAAAAAAAAAATCAAGCTCAGACAGTGTAAAAGATGCACAATTACAATCACTCACAATTCTCTGACCAATACCCATCCCAGCCCGAGCAATGATACACTCCACTAGGTGACTCCCCCCAGTTTCTATACTGGACATGACGTGCTGTGGTATGGAATACCCCTTTGGTTAGTTTGGGTCAGGTGTCCTGTCTCTGCTTCGTCCCAGCTTCTTGTGCTCCTCCTCATTGGCAGAGCATGAGAGACTGAAAAGTTCTTGATCAGGGTAAGCACTATTTAGCAACAACTAAAACACTGGTGTGTTAGCAGCATTGTTCTCAGACTAAAGCCAAAAAGCAGCTACTCCTAAACCCAGGACAACCAGCTACTGGTAAGGAGAGAATAACTGTTAAAGCTGAAACCAGGACAGAGGACATAATGTTGCAAAGGTATCTGTTCAGTTAAAATCCTTGAGTCCTGTAAAGTACCAAACATGACCATGGTTGGGTTATGAAATATACATTAGGAAAAGTTTATATGACTTACAAATAAAGAAACAGCTCTGTTTTACAAAATAATTAAATTTGTATGCTTTATTTCTGGTTTTCTAATATGTGGTAAGTTTTTAAAATAAAGTCTTAGAATTTTAAATTATTTTAAACATATTAGCTGTAATTCATATTTTTATCTTTCCCTTGGAGTAACGTAGGCTTACTTGTATTAATCCAGCAGATAGATAAAACAATAACAAAAACCCCTCTTCTGGAGATTTAAATGGTACCATATTTCAGGTTTGTTGACTGTCTCTCAAAAATTATAAAAACTACTTATATACCATGTAACAAAATGTATTGTTATGGTCAAAGAAACTACTGCTGTGAATATTGTTTCATTCAAAACCCCAACTTTCATGTCATTATAAAAACATGAGCTTATGGGTTTTTTATCTCTCTTAAAAGGTAAAAGTCATGGCAGGATCACTAGTTGATGCATTTAGACATTGCCTGACCTCTTTCATGGCTGGGGAGATTTTTAGTTTAAGAGTTTCATCTGCTGATAAGAGCATAGATGGGAAATTCAAGCAACAATGGGTCTTTGATTCATGAAGCAGAACTGCTTCCTGGAAGCTCTACACCTGGCTCAGATTTCTGCTTATTATTGTTTCTTCAAACTCTGCTCCACAGTCATATCTGGAACAAGATGTGCTGATTTCTCTTCCCAAGGGAGGCAGCTATAATAGGTCATGGGCTGTGCTCTGCAAACAAGACTTCTAAGAACCATGCCACTCCCCCATCATTTTAGTTTCTGCTGTACCTACTGCCCAGGTATACTCAAAAGACACTGTAAGATCTGTCTGAATCATGAACAGATTTTTTAAGTGAATTTTGACCAGTGATCTTTGGTCATGCACCTCTGCCTCCAGCTCCTTCTCCTTCTACTTTGACATTCATTAAAAAAAAACAAACAAAAATAAAAAAAAATCAACCCACAGTCATATAGGTTTTATATTATTTACATTTCTATTATTTTTAGATACACTATTTTTACAGGAAGGAATAATAACAACTTAGGGCAACTGACAGTGAAAAGATAATAAACTTATTCCTCACTGTACAAAACGCCTATTACAAAAAGCACATATGTTGTTTCCACTAAAATAACTGATTAGAGAAATAAACTAGTGTTGCATGGAATGACCAGTTTTACATAATAATAAACAGAACTTAGTCAAATAGCCCTCTATAAAGGAATGGCTCCCATTCTGCTGAAGTGAAAATATTGTTCATATTCTGATCAGTATAAACCAGGAAGTTGTTTAACTGCCTTATTTTGTTTTCATCTCAGACAGATTCTTGTACTCAAACCACACAACTGCCAACAAACCTGATGGAATGATTGTAAATGTCTGTATTTGTAGGGAGTGAACTTCATGAAAGTAGAATCAAATCAGTGTTAGCTTAAGGATAACCTTACTGTAACGCAGTAATTTGTCCTCCAGTGCACCAGACCAGAGAAGGATCTTCAATTCTAGCCATGACAGCTCCCAGTTGCAAACATCTGTTCTGTAAAGCTGCAGCGCAAACAGAGTGGTGACAGCAGAGGAAGAGGTTGTAGGCTTCTTTGAAAAGCTTCAGAAGCACTGAAAGAAACATCAGGAAGATCCACAGAGCACATAAAGCCAGCTATACTGGTTTAGGTCAAAGACGGGTAGACTGTATAAGTAGCTAAAAAAATGAAAAAGATAGGACACTAGATTCAGCATGTACAGTAGTTTTCATGCATAGTCAATCCACAAACATTTGTGTCTTGAAGGATTTCTGAGACATACATCATTTCTCTGTATCATTAGAGTTCCTTGCACATATCCAGTCCATCCTTCAACTAGTTAAAACTTGTGGTTTTGAAGGGTTGCAAAGCACTTCAAACCGTTATGCATGTTGTAGGAGGAATCACTATTTTTTACTTTTGTTTTTTAAGTATTTCTTATAACATCATTTGATGCCCTTACCTTTTTGCACTTTGTTCACTTCTACAATCCCTGTGACTTAGTGGACCTGTATCACATCACTAATGATTGCTTTTTTTTCAGACTGAATAGTTCTAGTTTATTGTTTCTTGGATGCAAGAAGGCCCATCTTTGTGATTGACATAAACACCTTCTCAAACCTTGCAACCTGCCTGTTGAGATAGTGAAGCAATATTTAAGTAGCAGGTGAACTATAATTTTTTTCAGTGTTACAGTAATTTTCTATGTTTTACACTTACTTTATCTCCTAATAAACCCTGACATGGAATTTACATTTTTGTTTTACCCAATTTGCTTCCTCTAGCATAAATTAGAGAAAGGTTGACTAAGAATAAAGTTTCTGAAAAGACACTGAAGAGAATGAATTCTGCTGCCTAACAAAGGTATCTTTGGCTGCAAGACAGTGGGATGTATAAATCTGAAATGTTTAGGTTTCCTGGCAGAACATGAGCTGATGGTTATGAAGACATCAAAACATATTTGAACTTCCAGATTATGGATTGTAACTATGTTTAAAATTGTTGTAGAAATTATAAGTTGCTGCAACATTTAAATGCAGAAACAAAAAGACTTTTATATCCGGCCTGGTAATGAAAGTTCCCATGGACGTTATAGATCAGGACTCTTAATGTTTACTTATGATGTGCTGGTATTTCTTCAGAAGCTACTCTAATCTAACAAATTATAAAGTACTCTAGATGCAAGATTGAAAAGTTATTGCATTCTAAGGAGTTCAAGCCTGTCAGCAACCTATTATTATCAAAACAATATCAGAGCTGAATCAATAGAAAACCAGTTTCTTAGGACGCTGTCATACTGGTGGCAGACGCTTTGAAAATGCACCAATAACTCATTATAGTAATTAAGCTTCAGGAAATATTTACAGGTGAAACAGGGGCCTACAAGGATGCCCAGGAGAGACTATTAATCAAGGACTGGAGTGATATGACAAGGGATAATGGGTTCAGACTTAAAGACAGGTGATATAGGTTGGATATAAGGAAGATATTCTTTACTGTGAGAGTACTGGAACAGCTTGCCCAAAGAAGTTGTGAATGCTCCATCCCTGATAGTGCTCAAGGCCAGGTTAGACAGGGTCTTGTGCAATCTGGTCTAGTGTGAGGTTTCTCTGTCCATGGTAGGAGGTTGAAAGTAGATGATCTTAAGTTTCTTTCCAACCCTGCTTTATGATTCTATGATATTAGCCTCAGAATATTCAGTTAGAGTTGGATAGGTCAAGATAATTTTTTTAGTCCTAAATTAGGAGTTGCATTCTGGGTACTCAGAATTCTTGAAAGGTCAGGCAGTGGGGTTGTCTAACATGAGCCTGCCTATGGAATGAGGGACTGTCCCCCATAAGGGCACCAGCTGTCAAGATTTGAGCTGATAACAAATTCATGTGAATGAGCTACAGTAAATTGATATGCCACTGCCTCTCCCTCTGAGCAATCTGATTTGATTAGCTGGAATACTGAGCACAGGAGTCTCTATTTCTTTCAGAGCCCATGTATGACAGTCTAGTCCCAGGTCAGTCAGAAGAGCCCTGAGCCTGGTGGGGAGCTTTCAGAAGAGTCATCTTTCTACATAGTAAATTGCTTTTTTGAGGGAAGTAATTAATAGCAATCACTTCAACAACATTGGAAAATGAATATTTAAAACTTAGTTTCATTAGAATTATGCTTTATTTAGCTTTATGAGGTTGGAAAACCATCTATAATTTGATATGAAAATCAGGGTTCTTCTTTGAGGAGAGGGAGAAATACTGATTTTTCAGACTACAACTTAGCGTTAGGCTCCTGCTGCTGTTTTGTATCTTGTTAGGCTCTCCAGGAAATTGATATATAAGAAAATACTTTAGCATTTCACATTTAAACAAACATTATCTGATAGAACATTCAGGCATTATACATTTGTAGGAAGTTTTCCCCTTCCTTATTTCTCAGTCAGACCTGGGAGAAGGTATCAGTGTTTATTAATAATATAACCATGCTAAGTAGAACACACAGCTGACATTGACATCAGACTGGGGTTTTTTATTGGCACTACAGAGGGATTCTAGTATAACACAAATATCTTACATTAGTAGGGGTTATATTACTTAAGTGCTCTGGGTTTCTTTATCCTAGAGAGAATTTCTTCAGTGTTCCCTGTGTATGTAGAGGCACTTGTTTATTCAAGGTGTCATTAACTACATATTGCTGATCCAAATTAAGCAACTTGTGACTTGTCTTTCCACAGGGAATTGTTCAGAGCTTTATTACCCTTGCCACCCCATTTTGAGGTGTAAAAACAGGGTTGCATGCATAAAAACTAATACATACACATTATCTGGTTCCATATACTGAGAATTATGAGGAAGTATCTAGTTCTATAGATTAACCTGTGTTAGTAATCACAGCAACTTTTGGTGTAATCCTTTTACTAGCATTTTCACTGCTATCTTCTAAACCAGCTGAAACGATTCAGAGCAACAGGATCAAGCTCTTTAGCTAAGAAATGAGTTTAACATGGAATTATTTGGGATTAACACACCTTCCTAATTAGCTCAGCAGAGAACCTATTTTTAACTAGCGTACTTCATCAAAAGAAAACACAACCTTGGTCATTGTTATTATAAATAGCGTACAGTCCTTATCTGAGCCTGTCAGTGTCATGAAACAAAACTTGTGCTTTGCAAAAAATTAGTCAGGTACCCTTACAACCCTCTTATTTTGTTGGGAAAACCAGAAAGTAATACAGTCATAGAATCAGAATCATAGAATCGTTAGGGTTGGAAAGGACCTTAAGATCATCTAGTTCCAACCCCCCTGCCGTGGGCAGGGACACCTTACGCTAAAACATATCACCCAAGGCCTCGTTTAACCTGGCCTTAAACACTGCCAGGGATGGAGCATTCACAACCTCCCTGGGCAACCTATTCCAGTGCCTCACCACCCTAACAGGAAAGAATTTCCTTCTTATATCCAACCTAAACTTCCCCTGTTTAAGTTTTGACCCGTTACCCCTTGTCCTGTCACTACAGTCCCTAATGAAGAGTCCCTCTCCAGCATCCCTATAGGCCCCCTTCAGATACTGGAAGGCTGCTAGGAGGTCTCCACACAGCCTTCTCTTCTCCAGGCTGAACAGCCCCAACTTTCTCAGCCTGTCTTCATACGGGAGGTGCTCCAGTCCCCTGATCATCCTCGTGGCCCTTCTCTGGACTTGTTCCAACAGCTCCATGTCCTTTTTATGTTGAGGACACCAGAACTGCACACAATACTCCAAGTGAGGTCTCACAAGAGCAGAGGAGAGCGGCAGGATCACCTCCTTTGACCTGCTGGTCATGCTCCTTTTGATGCAGCCCAGGATACGGTTGGCTTTCTGGGCTGCAAGCGCACACTGCTGGCTCATGTTCATTTTCTCATCCACCAGCACCCCCAAGTCCTTCTCCGCAGGGCTGCTCTGAATCTCTTCTCTGCCCAACCTGTAGCTGTGCCTGGGATTGCTCCCACCCAGCTGTAGGACCTTGCACTTAGCATGGTTAAACTTCATGAGGTTGGCATCAGCCCACCTCACAAGTGTGTCAAGGTCCCTCTGGATGGCATTCCTTCCCTCCAGCGTACCAACCGAGCCACACAGCTTGGTGTCATCGGCAAACTTGCTGAGGGCGCACTCAATCCCACTGTCCATGTTAGCGACAAAGATGTTAAACAAGACCGGTCCCAACACTGATCCCTGAGGGACACCACTCGTTACTGGTCTCCAGCCGGACGTTGAGCCATTGACCACAACTCTTTGTGTGCGGCCATCCAGCCAGTTCTTTATCCACCAAGTGGTCCATCCATCAAATTGATGTCGCTCCAATTTAGAGACAAGGATGTCGTGTGGGACAGTGTCGAATACTTTGCACAAGTCCAGGTAGATGACATCAACTGCTCTAGCCCTGTCCATCAGTTCTGCAGCCCCATCATAGAAGGCCACCAAATTGGTCAGGCAGGATTTTCCCTTATTGAAGCCATGATGGCTGTCACCAAGCACCTTGTTGATTTTCATGAGCCTTAGCATGCCTTCCAGCAGAATCTGCTCCAAGATTTTGCCAGTCACAGAGGTGAGACTGACTGGTCTGTAATTCCCCTGGTCATCCATTTTCCCCTTCTTGAAAATGGGGGTTATATTTCCCTTTTTCCAGTCATCAGGAACTTCACCTGACTGCCATGATTTCTCAAATATGATGACCAGCAGCTTCGCAACTTCATTTGCCAGCTCCTTCAGGACCCGTGGATGGATTTCATCAGCACCCATGGACTTGTGCACATTCAGATTTTTAAGATGGTCTAGAACCAGTTCCTCTCCTACAGTGGGCCCAAGGTCTTCATTCTCACAGTCCCTGGGCCTGCCTTCCAAGACTTGGGTGGTGCAGTCAGAGCCTTTGCCAGTGAAGACCGAGGCAAAGAAGTCATTCAGAACCTCATCCTTCTCCAAATCCTGTGTAGCCAGTTCTCCTGAGAGCATCCTGAGGGGGCCTACATTCTCCCTAGTCTGTTTTTTATTTGCTATGTACCTGTAGAATCCCTTCCTGTTATCTTTAATACCTCTAGCTAAGTTTAATTCTCACTGAGCCTTAGCTTTCCTAGCCGGGTCCCTAGCTTCTCGGACAACATCCCTGTACTCTTCCCAGGCCACCTGTCCTTGCTTCCACTTATTATAAGCCTCTTTTTTCATTTGAATTTTCCTCAGGAGCTCCTTATCCATCCAAAGAGGTCTCCTGGCCCTCCTGCTGCACTTCCTTCTAGTTGGGATGCAACACTCCTGAGCTTGTAGCAGGTAATCCTTGAATATCAACCAAAAGTCTTGGGCCCCTCTGCCCTCTAGGGCTGTATCCCATGGAACCTTCCTAAGCAGGCTCCTGAAGAGGCCAAAGTCTGCTCTTTTGAAGTCCAGGGCAGTGAGCTTGCTGCACGCTCTTCTCACTGTCCTGAGGATCTCAAATTCGAGCATCTCGTGATCGCTGCTTCCAAAGCTGACCTGGAGCATTACATTTCCAACGAGCCCTTCCCTGTTGGTGAGCACGAGGTCAAGCATGGCACCTCTCCTTGTCGGGTCCTCTATTACTTGCAGAAGGAAGTTGTCTTCTACACAATTGAGGAACCTCCTGGACTGCTTGTGCCAGGCCGTACCATCCTTCCAACAGATGTCAGGGTGGTTGAAGTCACCCATGAGAACAAGGGCCTGTGAGCGTGAGCCTTTTCCTATCTGTCTATGGAGTGCTTCATCCGCAGGTTCTCCTTGATCAAGCGGTCTGTAACAGATCCCCACAGTAATGTCTCCCATAGCTATATTCCCTTTAACCCTGACCCACAAACTCTCTGTGGACTGCTCACCTGTCCCCAGACAGAGTTCCATACTCTCCAGCCTATCCCTAACATAAAGGGCAACTCCCCCTCCCTGCCTGCCAGGCCTGTCCTTCCTAAAGAGCCTGTAACCTTCCATTCCAACACTCCAGTTGTAAGAGCCATCCCACCATGTTTCTGCGATGCCTGTTACATCATACCCCCTTAAACATGCACACATCTCTAATTCCTCTTGTTTGTTCCCCATGCTACGGGCATTTGTATAGAGGCATCTGAGCCGAGCTTCAAATGAAGCCGGCTCATTGGCTGGAGTGACTGGGATATCTCTACATTGCTCCAAGCATTTATTATACGTTCTGGCAACTGACTGGGTGTGTTGGGATGGAATGATGCCCCCTCCCCCAACACATCTAGTTTAAAGCCTCCTTGACCAGTCTGGCAAGCCTCCTACCAAAACTGCTCTTTCCCTTCTTTATCATCAGACCAGCTCCACCAGCCCCCACCAGACCTGGCCTACAAACTTGGGTCCTGTGTTCAAGGCACCCAGACCCCTGACTATGGCACCACCCTTTTAACCATTTATTAACCTGGCTAATCCTCCTAGCTTTTTTTAGGTCCTCCCCTGTATCCTGGAGAATTGATGAAAAGACCACCTGAGCTCCAGAGCCCCTAATCACCTCTCATAGGGCTCTGTAGTCCTTCTTTATGTTCCCCAGGCTGCTGCTATCTATATCCCTAGCACCCACATGTATCACCAGGAGTGGGTAATAGTCCGTGGGACTTACTAGAGCAGGCAGCCTGTCTGCCACATCCCTGATGCGTGCCCCTGGTAGGCAACACACCTCCCTTGAGACGGGGTCTGGCCGGCAGACGAGTGCTTCTGTCCCTTTCAGTGTAGAGTCCCCTACTACTGCCACCCGCCGCTTTTTCCTGGCAGCACCAGTAGAGATCTTCTTTAGCAGTGCATCAGCCCACGGCTTCTGGTGCAAATGTGTTTCCTCATTAGCCCCCTGCAGGAGAGCAAAGAGGTTCTGGGTGGTGACATCAGATTTAGGAGGAAGCCCCTTGCTTTTAATTGTCCTTTTCCTCCTTTTTTTGGTTTTTTTTTTTTTTTTTTTTTTTTTGTCACTAATTCCCAGCTTCCCCGCTTAACGGCCTCCTTCTTTCCTTCATGAGCTACAGGTGAAGCTCAAGGTCCCTGCACAGTTTGGGCCAGGAGCAAGCATTCCTGCTTCCCCTCAGCTTCCCTGACATCTCGCAGTCTATTGACAGCATCCCGCAGCTCAGCCCCTGCTGCAGGAGGACCTGCACCAGGGAGCACCGAGTGCAGCCCTGCCCATTGCGCACCCTCCCCTCACCAGACCAGTGCAGGCACTCTCCTCTCTGCACCCCGAGCTCTGCACCGCAGCCTCCCCTCTCATCGGCTCTGTCTGGGTGCCTACGCTGCCACCGCCGGGGCAGCCAGAGCAGAGCTCCCGGACCGGGCCCTGCTCACAGGACGAGTGCTCACCGTCCCGCTCGCCTGCCCGCACAAACTGCCTCGCCGCGCTCCCTGGGGCAGGTTTTTACCCACTCGGGGCTGGTGCCGCTGCTCCTGGCTCCGCCCCGTGTGAGTCAGCTGCTGGCGTCAGCTGAGCTGCCGGCTCCTGGGCAGGTCCTGTCGAGGACTCGAGGCTCCCTCGGTGGCTCTCGAAGCTCTGAGTTGAGGCTCCTGGACGCTGATCTCCCCCCGCTCAGGTGTTGAAGGCGTCCTCTCTCGAGCTGCTCACCTCAGCAATTGACCAATACAGTCATTAATATAGAGCAGTTAAGATAATTTATCATAAAAGCAACTGCCATGAATTTCACTGTTTTGTAATAAGCTACGAAAGTGAAGTTATGTGTGATGCTTTGCATAGTTTTGTTTAAATTACATTAAGATACTGGAATCAACAGCTGCTAGTATTTGCTCTAGTCCAATGTTTGTGAGAGACATACATTCCCATAGTAGAAGTAGTTTCAACACTGTGTAGCTCTCTAGTAATTATGTTGTTTCTGTTGCTATTAATGGACCAGAACTTTGTCCTGGCTTAGTTATATAAAGCCTAAGGACTTTCCTGGCCTTGTCAAGACTTTTTTGGTCTTATTTTAGCTACTCTTAGAGGAAGCATAAAACTGTGCAATAGTTAAGACTAGAGTTTAACTTACTTTGACTAGCTTTAATTTAGTTTTATACAACTAGATAATTTTAGCCTGAAGAAATTATACCATATACTGTAAACATCTGAAAAAGCCAAAGTTTTGAGTCTGACACCTCTTAGACACAGCCCTCAGAATAGCCATCATAGCTCTCTTCTGAGTAGGTGCCTTCAAGTCAAAGTCTGTTTCTCCTGTTCACAGGAATAACTTTGGTTTACAGGACATTTTGCTAGGAAAGGTTCACAGCTGAAGCTGTTGTGATGCTTGAATTTTGGCAGAGCACACCTCTTCTGCAGACATGGCTGACAATGCTTTAAATTGTGACTCTTGCTAAAATTAAGTCACAAAACTGCACCACTGTTGACATATCCAGCCAAAAATACCAGAGGGTGAGGACAGTGGGGTTTCTGGGCAGATCTGACTTCTTCAATACCTCCTCTTCCTTACCTGATCTTTTAGATTTTTTTTTTCCTGCATCCATAGGGCAGCTGCAATTGGCTAAACATAATGACATTCCCTCATATTGAAATGAGAAATAGAAGAAGACAGGGTTCCTGTGGGAGGAGGGCAGGTGCCACTGGGCAAAGATAGAGTTTACTTTGATAGATTTTTCACAGCCATGAAGGACTGAGCAGGGCATCAGGAAAAAATTGTCTCCACTCTGAGCAGATGGGTTAAATCGTATTGTCTTGCTCCCACATTTCTCACCTAGGAAAACAAAATCCCGGACAACACTAGTAGCCTTGTAGTTCCAGTCCTAGCCAAAAGGCACACTATTTGCTACATGCACAAGAGTGCGCTGTGCCAGAAGCACAAAATATGCATCCCCCTTGCCCCAGGTGCACACAGCAATGAGTTCCTTCTGGGAAGATATGAGAGAGAGGACTGATGATGTAGAACACTTGAGGCAGATCAAATGGCAGAGTAGGAAGGAGTTTCTAAGTATATTATGACCTAATTTCTTACAGATTTTTTAAAAGTACTTATTTTGAACAAGGTTATTTCATATTTTATGAGATTTTCCTACTCAGATCTCCCAAAAGCACTCTATGCCAACTAGTAATGCAGGACTGACACAGATGTCTTGGCAGGCAGTCTGAGCTGAAAGACTAGAGGTTTTCATGCAGGGTCCTTCCTTCACTGTTGGACAGCTGTAACGCACATGGGCAATCCTGCACCACTGCTGCAGCTTGACAAGTGAACACCTGCTTGCTCTCTGGCTGTAGAGGACCTGGGAGCTGCCAGCTGTCCCCTTTAGATCTCATTAATTCTTGGTTCTTAGGAAATTATTGAGGAGTATAAATAAAAGAGGTATAGTACAGACTGTCCACCAAGGGGTTGGTTTTTCAATGTCTAAGAATTTCAACAGCAGAGAAAGCTCCTCTATTCAAAGAGACAAATGTGCTTCATTCATTTTCTTCCACACTTTATTCCTTTAAGTGGTATTCACACCCATCATTCCGGACAGGTTACCTACATCTCTATGCAGCATAGGGATACAGAGTATTTGAACCCCATAATAGGTGTAGCAAGGCTTTAAGGATGTGTAGTATCTCAAAAAAACATATCCTAGGACAGGTCTTAAAATTTTCAGAAACCATCTGCTTTGGCAAGAACAAATCCCTGATTCTTTCAATTTATATTTCTGGCCCTGATAACAGAGGATATTATATCCTATGATATGTTGATGGAGTCTTGTTTTGCACAAGCATATTCTTAGATTTTTCTTCATTTTAAGACTTAATAGCAGGTTAGTAATTCCTATTAATCATTAACATATTAAGCTGTTCTGGCTTCCTTCTACGTCTTGCCTTCTAGGAAAAAAAAAAGTTTGCAGTAAGAAATGTCAGCATTTACCTTGATCCTTTCTTTCTGTCTTTGTAATGCAATGGACAGCACAGGAACTCTGGCACCGAGATTTATCTAGTTTTAGAGAGTTGAAATCAACTCTGCCCCAGTGTGTAATCAGGCAATAAAATTCTCCTGGACCTGCAGCTACAGCATTGGAGGTGTTGCATAATTCTTAACCTTATCTTTGGGAACTCTGTTTTGCTCATGGTACTACTTCTGAAGTTCTTTGATCAAGGTATGCCATGATCCAAAGCTATCCAGTGCATAGTAGGGCATCCTGGGAGCATTCCTGTATGCAGCTATATTCTGATATGTTGTTAAAACATACTGAACCACCCAAACCAGCTCTTATCAGCAGTTGTAAATTTATGGCTAAGATTACATCTCCTTTTATGTTCTTTGGTAAGGTGAGCTGTGAAGGTAAAGCAGATTACAGGTAGAATAGGTATCTTCAGCTTACTTACTGGACATGTGACCCTGGAAGTACATGACTTGTGGACAACCTGCATCACTTCTGTATGCCAAGCATCTCAGAGGAGACCTTTTTGTTAAGTCTGCCTGAACCTGACTTTAAATTGTGACTGTAGGAGCTGTGGATTAGGCTTTTACTTATTCTGGCTAGTTCTTCTCTGCAGATAAGCAGAAGCTTTATAAACTGCCCTGAAAGATCTGTCTTAAACTCAAATAGGTAATGACAGTCAGGAACCTTTACACAGAACTCAAACCTAAGCTCATAGTTTGGGTATAATTTTAATTGAGGATGTCATCTTTACAAAATTCTTTAAAAATGATGCTGTTTTCATAATCTCAAGCCTTTCTATTCTCATCTGTAAAGTTTTCTGTGATGCAGAAAACACAACACAGTAACTTTAGTTTTAACAAATTATGTTTTTTGTTTCCTGAGAATATCTGAAGGGGGTCTATAGGGATGCTGGGGAGGGACTCTTCATTAGGGACTGCAGTGACAGGACAAGGGGTAACGGATTAAAACTCAAACAGGGGAAGTTTAGATTGTATATAAGAAGGAAATTCTTTCCTGTTAGGGTGGTGAAGCACTGGAATGGGTTGCCCAGGGAGGTTGTGAATGCTCTATCCCTGGCAGTGTTCAAGGCCAGGTTGGACGAGGCCTTGGGTGATATGATTTAGCGTAAGGTGTCCCTGCCCACGGCAGGGGGGTTGGAACTAGATGATCTTAAGGTCCTTTCCAACCCTAATGATTCTATGATTCTGTGATTCTATGAAAGGATTCCTATAGCAATCACAGCTTTAAGGTGGTAAATGTGATCACTTATACATGGTCCAAAAGTATGGATGATGGTTTTAAACCTTATTTTGGTACAGAAAGAAAACTTTTCAAAACCACTAAAAAAAGCTTTTGAAAACACAGCTTGGTTCTAACAGCAACTGGAAAACTCAAACTGTTAAAGTTTGGTGTTTTTTTTTTGTTGTTGTTTTGTTTTGTTTTCTGTGATAAGAAATGCATACAGGTACCCTGGGTACATTCTGAGTTTGTTTGGAGTAAAGGGAAACAAAGGCATTCCTTTCTTCTCTGGGCAGGAAACAAACTATGTTTATCTGCCACAAAAGTAACACAGCACTGACCTTTGATTTTAGCATCTTCTTTCAGCAGCTGAGTCTCTTTTCCTGTTGCTAAAGTTTTCTTGTTTCTTTTCCCACATATCAATTATAATAACTTCCTGCACTTCAACATGTTGTCAAATTGACTAATGTTTTTCTGAGTAGCTTCCCAGTGGGGATACCTGTTTTGAGCATCTTAGATCCTGAAGTTCTCTGAGCCACTCTCAAAACACAGCTGGAGTTGGTAGCCATCATAAATAAAGACATCGGAATAGAGTGTGATATGAAATATATGTGAGTGAACAAAAGAAGATAAGGTGAAATTCTCCAGATAGTCATACCACACAGGCTGTGAATTACAAGGTTGTTGCACTAAATCTTGATGCTCAGCTTTCATAATATTAAGGGTTTGTATCGGCTATGCAGAAAACCAGTAAAGAAAATTATAGAACCACTTTAATTTTATTTAAAAGTGTCATCTTCCTCTTGCTGTGTATATGGCAATAAACCAGAAGTTATTCTGATGGCATTATTAGCCATAAGAATTACAAACTGAAACATTTTCTAGTATGCTTAGCATTATAATGAACTTTAACATACTGCACATTAACCACCATAAAAATACTTTCATTGCAAAACATTTTGTTGTGCCTTCAGTCATGTAGAAATCTAACAAAGAACAATCTAGAGTCTTAAGTTTTATTCTGAAATGTCAGTTTCTATTCATAAACATCAGTAAAAAGTATTTGTCACAATAGCATTTAGAAGCAACAACAAATAAACGAATCTGCGGTTCAGGACGTTGTCATCAAGAAATAATCTCTTAAAGAACACATTGGACACATGGTATACTATACATTTGCTCTTTATTTGAAGATATGCTTAGTTTACTTTGAGCTCAACCTTTGCTGTTTCTCAAGACTCACAAAAATTGTTCTTATACAAAAAAAATGCATTTGCATTATTTAGGCTAATTGATATAACAAAACTCCAAAAAGCATCTTAGTCTTGATTTTCTTTCCCGTTATCTAATAAAGAGTTCTGTTTCATCTTTCATGATGGCATGGTAAGTTCAGTAAACTTTATGGTGGAAGAAGCATTTTGAAACAAAACAGAGATTTCTTTGTTCAGTCTCAATGCTGGGTTTATTCTACATCTAGATGCCTTGAACTGGTGTAGTAACAAACTGAGTTGTGCAGGGAGTTTATGCCCTAATCACAACGCAGCAATGAGATGATGACTATATCTAAATTTGACACTTACTAAAGTAATGTCTGTTGTTAATTTGGAAGGCATACATTTGAGGCTTTGTTGTTTTTTTGCCTTTTTTGCTTTTTAATTTACTAATTCATCCTCTAAAATAAGCTTGAAGTTTAAGCAAGAAAAAGTAAGAATAACCATTTTATATTGCCTTCTTGAGAATACTGGCAAGTACAAACAAATTCTGTGAAATAGAAGGAGATTGCCTTTAAAAAAATAATTTAAATACCACTTACAAACACTGATTTCACAGGCATCTGGAGGGTTATGTCAAGAAAAATATTGTACTAACATATTGTGCAGTGAGAAGCTGAACAAGAGAATGTTAATGAAAAGACTTTCCTGTAATGAATATTTGTAAAGAGTAAGGTTTCTGTGGAGAGAATGGCATGAAATAAGGAATGGTACAGTAGTTCAGCTGGATAAGCCAGAAAGAACAGTGTTGAGAGAGGATGCGGAGGGCAGAAACCAAAAAGAATGGGATCATCACTATGTTTTCTTCCCTAAACCTTACACTGCCAGTAGTTTGTTTCAAAACACTTCCTTTTCTCATGCTGCTCCTTCAAAGGAAGGTGTAACCAACTACTGCTGTCAGGGGAGGTTTAGATTAGATATTAGGGAAGATTTCTTCACCAAAAGGGTTATCAAGCATTAAAACAGGCTTCCCAGGGAAGTGTTGAGTCCCCATCCCTGCAGGTATTTAAAAGACATGTATGTGTGGCACTCAGGGACATGATTTACTGATGGACTTGACAATGCAACATCAACAGTTGGACTTGATGATCTTAAAGATCTTTTCCAACATAAACAATTCTACAATTCTATAATTTTCAGTAACAGCAGTCAGATTTCCTGCCTTCTTGGCTGCTCTCAGGGGCTAGAACATTAAATTTTCTCCAACATCAAATATTTCTTTCATCAGTTGTGGTGAAATTAAATTCTGTCATCATGTCTGTACTGCTAGAAGTTCCCTCCCCCCACCCTTTCTACTATCTCAATGCACAGATTTTCATTTTGGGATCCCCCTAAGAAGGCTCCGTTTATTTAGGGAACTTTGATGGCAGATCTCTTAAAACTCTGCAAATGCATGTATGTTCCAGTGATTAGATCTTCACTATCCTCAAATTCTAAGGATGCGTTAATACTACCACATTTAATGTGCCTTCAACTGTTCTCTGGCACTTGAACTCACTAGTAGTGCCCAGTCTGTGTTTCATATTCTCCAAGACAGGTGGCTGCATGTTGAGAATGGTCTCTGAACTACATTTGCTCCTAAATTGTAAGCAGGACAGTGATAGTTGGCATGAGTCAAAAGCCTTCCATAGAGTATTCTAACAGCTTATTGGTAAATAGAACCAAGTTCCACTGCCTGGGAACCTTCACAAAGTAACCACTGATTTTTTTTACAGTACTGTATTGATTTTGGATGGGAAGACTGCTCTCTATAGAATCTGCATTGATTCTTCCTCCTTTCCCATCTCTCTTTCCTTTTTCTTTCTCCCCTGCCAGTTCCAATCTTTACAGTTTGCCTGAAGTTAAATCAGATTTACCAGTTCATTTTCTAGTTCTCTCCTAGACTATTTTAAAATTGATGTCCTATTTGAACCTTTCTATCCTTCTGATTTTAGCTGGATGTTAGCAATTTCATATTTGATTACCTTTAGAGTTCCTGGCTGAATATCATCTCTTCATACCAATTTCTTGTTAATCTCTTTATTGGTTTATCTTAATAGCCATTTACTGACACCTCAACTTCAGAAAGTTCCTTAGACTGT
This sequence comes from Pezoporus occidentalis, assembly GCF_034315485.1. Taxonomy (NCBI): domain Eukaryota; kingdom Metazoa; phylum Chordata; class Aves; order Psittaciformes; family Psittacidae; genus Pezoporus; species Pezoporus occidentalis. Next base: position 591,955 of record NW_026913209.1, read on the forward strand.
TCCCCATTAAAAAAAAAAAAACAACAAACAAAAAAAAACAAAGAAAAAACATTATGGAGATGAATTAAGAAAACAAAATGCAGTACATTTTTCACATTTTTATTTTGTTTGTTTGTCTGTTTGAGGTCTTTTTTTTGTTGCTTGTTTGTTTTTTGTTTTGTTTTGGTTTGGTTTGGTTTTTTTTTGGGTGGTGGGGTTTTTTTGTTTGTTGTTTTTTTGTAACAGTGCCCTATACTGAGCTGTTTACTAGCTTTTAGCCTTTCAGGTAGATATTAAATTTTGCTTCACATATTCATATGGTTTTAAATATTCTGTACTGCCTGCCTTAACTCTCTTCAGTTTCTTTCTTTCATTGTAACTATTTTATTAATGTATATGTAGTTTTCTTTCTGACGTTAAACGTTATTGTAGATTTCTGTAGCTCTTTTTAGCATGCAAAGTTTTTCATCAATTCTATTATATTTTTTGAAAGAGATCTATTTAGGTACTTTGCTGTGGCATTTCACAACGTGGATTCAAGTTGATGCAGGGACTCAAATCCTTGTTTATTACCACCAAGCCCTTTTTATCCCCTTGTTCGGTACTTTCCCAACCTGCACATACATACAATGTTCAATCTCATTGGCCACTGTGAAACTCTCCAGGTAAACAGTCCCATCATAATATTGCAGACCCTCTCAGAACCCCCACATCCTCTGGCCTCCAATTGAGATTCCCACCACAACTACATCCTGGCCCATCCTCCCAAGGCTTGCTTGTTTAGCTTCCCTGTCTTGCAAGGTTCCAACTCATTGCTCCAGGGCTTGTCAAGCACCAAAGCCTCAAGGCTTATTCCCAGACTCTTTTTCATGCAAATCTTATTGCCTTCACTCCCCACACTTTGCTGGATGTTTAGCACTACATAAGGCACTGCAACAGCTCAGTCTAGGGAACCCAGCAGGAATTATGTAAAACTCCTTAGAAACCACTGAACCCTTAGACTCAGGGTTCAAAACATGGATTTCCCCCACAATGGATAAAGGAATCATTTTTTTGTGAAAATGTTGATAAAGACAATGATGCTGCCTATTATTTATAAAGGAGCTTGGCATTCAGGCAGACTTCAGTTCTTGACCTTCATCTTGTGGGATTTCAGACTTCTGTGCCTCCCAAGCTAGCAGAATATCTTCATCATGAAGTTATCATAGTATGTTCTACTTTGTGTCTCTGAGAGAAGCATTTACAAAACTGCTGAAGCTAGACAAGCAAACAAAAGCATATCTGTCTGTAGTGAAGACAGCACACTGTGATTCAGTTCTGCTTCATGTTCTTTTTATAAATTTAGATGTTGCAAGGGTTAGACCCCTATGAGGCACTCTTTTTATAGATAAAAAATTCTCCATGCTTCTGACCTATTGCAGGGATTTCTGCTGTCTGAACTACAGAAACATCTCACCGTATCAATCTGTCATATGTTCCTAAAGAATTAGCTTTAGAACTTTCACATATTAGCAATTCAACTTAGTCTCTCATGATTTGCAATAAAATTGCCTCAAACTATTTTACAGCTAAGAAACTTTGGGCTGATATCCTTCCTATTAAAATCTTGTTCATTCTGAAGACATTGTATAAAGAGCATATTTAGCCCCTTCTGGTTTTCTTCTCAGGGAGACAAAACCTATAATTTTACTAGAATTTAATGAATCAAGCTAAGGCACCTACAAACTGCCTTGCAACAACAGCTCTTATAATGAGGATAGGAACATATTTTGCAATGATAAAAAAAGACAGACCAACTACAGTGAGCCTTAACTGTTATAGGTAAATTACAGAAAACAGATAAGTTCTAATCTAATGATCATTATCACCCTGTCATTTTATTATCTCATATCTGTTAAAGTAGTATTATTCAGTTGATAATAAGTCCCAACTTTCATAGACAGCTATAATATAAAACATAATAGCAGTAACAGCAATTGTTTCTATAAATGTAAATCTAGTACTAATACAAGATGCTAGATTCATTACTTATACAATGTATCAGTATAAAAAAGAGAATCAGAGACTCACTGCATGGTTTTCAATTTGTGTCCATTGACTCTTATCCTATCAGTCCCCATCACTGAATATAATCTGGCTCCCACTTCTTCATTCCCTCCCATCAGATATTATAAATATTGGAAAGTTACAAACCCCCTAGCCAGGCCCTCCAGCCTTCTCTTCTTCAGACTGAACTGCTCCAGCTCTCTCAAACATTCCTTGTATGAAAGGGGCTTCAGTCCCTCAATTGTCTTTGTGGTCCTGCACTGGACTCTCTCCAGTATGCCCATGTCTCTTTTGTGCTGTAGAGCCCAGAACAGGACATGCTCATTAGTGGCAAGCAGAAGAGAAGAATCACCTGCCTGAACCTGCTGGCAATGCTTTTCTTTTTGCTGCCCAGGATGCTGTAGAGGTATACTTCTGGTTCATGGTCAAATTATTGTCCACCAGGACCACTAGATTGTTTTTTGCAAAGCTAATTTGTAGAAAGTCAACCTCCAGTGTTTACTGATGTGTGGATTTATCCTTCTCCAGGCACAGGAGTTGGCATTTCCCTTTTTCAACTTCATGGATTTCCTCTTGGCTCATTTCTTCAGCTTGTTGAGCTCCTTCTGAGTGGTGGTGCAATCCTTTGGTCTTTCAGCCACTCTGTCATTTTGTATCATCTGCAAACTTACTGAAGGTGAATAAAAAAGGAGATTTTAAAATATGAGGAACATTTAGTGATTTAGCAAGGGCCTGCTAAAAGTTTACACACTTTTCCATTTGAGTCTTAATGAGGTAGGCATGATTTGAGCAAATATATTCCTGAGGGTTTAGATCTTTGGATAACTGTAATCCAAATAAGCCACTGCTTACCAAAGACCAGGATGTGACTGTAGAATCCTACTAATACAACTTCATGTGAACATGGACATTTCTCTTTCTGGTCTAACAAATAAGATTCAGTTTCCTGGACAAATATTCATCTTCTATTTTCAGATGTCCAGTTGTCCAACTTGTTCTCTTGTGACTGGCTGATATGCTACACAATATCAACCACAAGAGATCAGCATATTTCTAGAAAAGCAAACAGAAATCGATTGGGACACTAGCATATCTAAATTGGCACTAAATACAAATACATAGGCAGCTAAATCACATTTCAGGGATCCAAAGTATCTCAGATTACATGATAGGTTAACTGGTATTTTCTCAAATCAGCCCTGAACTATGTTCTTAAGCACTGCTTGACTGATTTGAGGAATGGAATCTAAATCCCCTATGCTTCCTGTAGGAAAGAGAAAATAAATTTAAAATCTCAACATGGTGTTTCATGAAACACTTCAAGGAATTTAACCTTCAGCTTGGAAAAAGGGCTCTGAATTCTAATCTTCAAATGTCTTCTGGTAAAATGAAGTAGACAGAAACTAGTTGGTTTCTTCTGTTACTGGATTACACAGGTGTGTTCCTATTTGTTATTTGTCTCTTAGGGAATCACAGGTTCTGTTCGGAGACCCTGGTGTAAGATGAAAGTGAATAAATAGGTAAGTATTGAGTGCTCTGAAAGATTTTTTTTTTATATGGTTTTAAACAAGACTTTCTTCTAAAAACTTAAACATATAAACTGTATTTCCTTTATGGTAAGAAGGTCATTAAAGCCAAGTCTGCCTCACTCTCTGGATGTCACTAGAAATTCAAGGACTAAGGCTTTCTGAAAGACAGTGAGAGAACAGTTCATGGCTGGCCAGCCAGTGCCTACCGAGCAACTCTATCACTCTTCCTCCATCAACAGGACAGGTGGAGATAATACAATGATAAATTCATGGGTTTATGGGCTGAGATACCAATTACTGTTTTGGGAAAACCACACCTGACTTGAGAAAATTAATTTTTGTAAACAGTACAATGTAGTGAGAAATCAAAACAAAACAACAACAAACAACAACAAAAACCCAACAAAAACATACCCCCTTCCTTCCCAGGGTCAACTGTATTCCTAACTCTTCTACCTCATCCCCTTGAGCAAAGCAGGAGGATGGGGAATAGGGGTTGTGGTCATTTTTAACACTTCATGTCTTCTGCTTCTCCTTCCTCCTGCTATTCCACTGCTGCAGCATGGTGTCCCTCCCATGGGATAAAGACCTTCAAGAACTGCTTCAACATAGGACCTTTCCATGGGGTACATCCTTCAGGAACAGACTGCTTCAGAGTGGGCTCCTGCCTCCACGGGGCCATAGCTCCTGCCAGGAGCCGGATCCAGCATGGGCTTCCCACTGGATCACAGCCTCCTCTGGGCATCCCCCTGCTCCATGTGCTGCAGGTGGAGATCTGCTCCACCATGGACCTCCATGTGCTGCAGGGGCACAGCTGCCTCACCTTGGGCTGCACCACAGGCTTCAGGGGAATCTCTGCTCTGGCACCTGGAGCACCTCCTGCCCTCCTGCACTGACCTGGGTGTCTGCAGGGTTGGCTCTCTCAGAGATTCTCACTCCTCTCTACCAACTGCTGTGAAATGTATTTTACTCTTTCTTAAATATATTATCACAGAGGTGCTACCAGTATCACCAGTCAGCTCAGATTTGGCAGTCAGAAGGTCTGTCCTGGAGCTGGCTGGAGCTGGTTGTGTCTGACATGGGGCAACTTCTTATGTTTTCTCACAGAAGCCACCCCTGCAAACTGTCCTGCTACCTGCTGCCGAAACCTTTGCTACCCAAACCCAATATACTTTTTATTCAATCCCGTTGTAGAACTGGGTGCCTGCTTGTATATTAAAAATCTAAACCACTCCAGTTAAGAAAATCATAGCAATTTTCATCGTATGGGTCATATATTTAGCCTAACATACACTTTCCTTTAATGCCCTTGTAGGAATAGAAATTCAACTGTTGGCATAATGTAGCCCAAAAATGTATCTGATCTCACCAGAGTGATAGAATTTTGTTAGCACTGGCAAAGAAATTAATCAAGAAACAAATACAAGCTTGGACATTTGTTCATAAATGAATACTTGCCCCTAGGACAAACTATCAATTGATCATCACAGGGAAACAAGCCTTATTTGAAGACAAATGGTCTAGTCTTGCACAGGCTAACTCCTCTGTTCATACAGAGACAGTTTTTCCTTATACCTTGCAGGATGTGTTCTATTTATTACACACCTCAACAATAAAAATGTTTGTTATTAAAGCAAACCATAAAGCAGATGTATGAAGCTTGGAAAGAGAGCAAGCACATTTTATGGCACTACTTTGAGCACATCCTCTGCAAATGAATCAAGTTAGAAAGCTATTTGAATACTGTTCATACTAAGTCTCTAAACCAGCAGCATGGAAAGGTGTTTTATTTTCATTCCAGTACTAACAGCAGTAGTAATAGCTTCAGTGTAATTCTGTTAACCTTACTATATTTCAGAATAACTAAGTTAGAGTCTGATTTACATACATAATTAATTTGTTTATATTTGAATACTGCTCTTGTCACATTATATGTTAATGAAATAGTAAGCTAAGGAGAAGCCTAAGGACTTCGCTTACTGTAAACATTTCTTTCAGAGTGAAATAATAATTTTATTAATACTGTGTGTGTAGAGGACCACACATATGGTTTGGCTTAAAATTCAGTTCTGAGAGTCTCCAAACCTTGAGGAAAACTATGTTTGAATGGTAACTATAAGCGAAGTGTCAGGGCAATTGCAAATTCAAGTGCAGCTGCAAATATGTCTAGTTAAAATGTCTGAAGTTCTAATGTGTTTTGCTTATGTAATACATGGCTTCTAGCTATAGACATTAATAAAATATTACTGAGTTTTGCTTGCATGAGGTCAATTGAAATAAATTTCAGTCCTTGAGTTCAAAGTGAATGGGATTTTTAATCTGAATATGGGAGTAGAGGGACCAGCAGTATAAAACACTGGGGATAGAGAACCTTTTACCTGAGAAAGGGACATGAAATCCTCAGGCCACTTACCAGTGTCCATGGGTAGAGGCAAACAAGAGAGAAAGGTGAACAGAACAGACCCAGCTAACACTGTGCAGTTGCTTTGTCAGAGATGTGATGATGGTAAAGAAATTACACGGAAGTAAACAGAACAGAATTGGTTGCTTTTTGGACATCGCCATTGCTTGTGAAAATAGTCAGGTGTGATTAGTGAGGCCATCAAGCAGGTAATTAAAAGACCTAAATAAAGACTAGTCATTTAAAATCAGGACACTTTCAACAATATTCACACCCAACCAAATAAAAAGCTTCATAAAATAAAAAGTCAAATTATGCAACCAGAAAAGACACAAAGCAAGATAGTTGATTAAATTCATTTGTATGGTGATGGAATTATTAAATGTACTTGAAGAGTTCACTCAGAATGGAAATTAACTGAGGCAGAGGAGGAACAGGAAGAATTAACACTCATATATGCAGCCTTTAGAGCTAAAAAGAGCACTGCTTCTGCTTTTGTCACCTCTTGTGTTGTGAAGAATGCCTCTCAAACCTTGGTCAGAGAAACTCTTTAACAATATACACATTTTTCTTTAGACATTCCAAGCAATATTGAAGTTACAATCTTCACTGATAAGTTATATAAGCATTAATTATCATCACTACTAAGAATGTTTGTCTTATTTAAAGTTGAATTTTCTAAAATCTTTTTCTAGCCACTGACTTTTTATTCCTTTCTCTGTAATACCAAAGCCTTCCTCTTTCCATCTCAACTTTTGCTCCATATACTTAAGCACCCACAGTCTTTGATCCAGTCAACTACTTCAACCTTTTTTTTTCATCATAAATTGCTGCATTAGCTCATTAAGCTATGCAGACAAAGTCTTTCTTACAGTTCTTTGGATCAGTTTAGGACTGTGCTGACTTTTTGTTAATGAATTGTAGAGGGGTAGGTACCATAAAAACGCATGGTATTCCACCAGAAGACTTACTGACACTGTGAAGCAAGATAATTTCACTTTTGTACTTTTGCAGGATTTTCTATGCAAGTTTTACCAAGCACTGCACTTAAATTACATGAGGAGACAATCACTAAATACTTCTACTCACTCCTTTTCTGGTCTAAATATCCAGTTGTGTAACTATATACAGACTCTGAATTTCTCCCAGATACAACCTAAAAGGGCACTTTTTAATACAGAGGGAAGTAACTGTTTCTTCAAGAGCTTTAAGCACTTTTTAGCTGTGTTGCACCTCATTATTTATTGAACTTGCAATCTGTTATCTATACATTTGACCACAAGTGTCATTGTCTCAATTACTTATTAGAAAGATTTACTGAATATACTAGAGGGCACTTAACTGTAAACACTTATGAATAGCTCCCTTGTAACACCTACAACTTTACTAATTCCTTGATTAAAGCTTTTAGGACTTTGGGGAATACATTTTCCTGGGTCACTTCATTTTTTTCAAGGTACAATACTTTGAAACAGACTTCTTCAGTCCAGGAATGAAAACTTAAATATTTTTACAGTACCGTGTCTTACTTATTTGATCCTCTATGATTTACACCTAGAAAAAGCCTTGACAAATCCAGTGATGTTGATAATCAAATATGAGTTAATGTGGAAGAGTATGGAATCCATATGTGATGAACTCAGGGAAAAAAAAAAAAAAAAACATGAAACAAAGCAACAAACCAACCTGTTATTGTCTCGTACTCTAAACTCACCACAAAAAGTTCTCTTTGGTGGAGGGAGACCTGTGCTCCAAAATCACCTTGCATTAAAGAATATATTTTCTTCTTATGCTGGTTATAAGTTAGTGGGTTTGATATCCAGATTTTGGGGGTCCTTTTTCCCAAATGCCTATCCAGAAGCCTACCTCTTGGAATTATATTTTGTTTGAATTCAGAGACCTCTTCTGCCATGATGCTCATCATAGGGAAAAGTAGAACAAGGGTGCAAAGAAGAGAACCAGTGTGGTGATCAACTTCATGGATTTGTATTTTCAAATTCTCTTTTGCCTTAAGCAGAATAACTACATAGACTATAATTTCTGCTCCCTGATTTTTTGCTTCAAGCTCATGTATTTCTGATCCCTGCCTCCTATCCAGAAGAAACAATGTGCTGTAATCCAGTTGTTTTTCTCTTGTAAGAGAATATACAATGGGAGGCAGATTGAAAAGTGACTGTGGGGTATCATTTCAAGGTAGAGAGGCAAAACCAGAAGTGGAGTGCCCAGCTGCTGCAGATATGTGCCTTGCTCTGGTAACTTCATGTGTGAGCTAGCAAATCAAACAAGTTACTACATTTAAATGAATTTTATGAGATGCAGTAGTTATCCATGCGTGCTTCTAGCTTATCCTACTTGTGAAATAAAACATGAGCTTAGACTACCCCCATCATGTTTCAAAAGTTATTAAAGGTTGAAGTTAAATTATTCACTTTAGTTTATCAAGTTGGGAATACATTCATGATTAGTGGATTGACAACAATTCAGTCTTTGGATCCCATGAGCATGAGTTTCAAAAAAATAATATTCTTAAACAAATGGGAAACATTTCACTAATTCAGAATCTACTCTTTGTATACCTCCATACTATACCCAATGTGAAGGATTCAGATTTGCTGTGAATGAGAGGATGTACATATTTATCATCCATTATATCTTTTTGTCTGCAATTTGAACTAAGGCCACCAGAAATCCCTTTTGCCCTTCAGACTGTAAATATTTGGAATCCTCTTAAGAAGAACCTGAGGGCACCTTCAAGGAATAATCTCCATACTAGTTTCTTTTTTCCCTACTTGATGTCACTGAAATGGCAAATAGAATAGCTGAAGGCTACATACAAATGTTGTTACCTATGATTGGGTAAATCACAAATTCCCATTGCTATCCAGGAATACCAGTAGGTTTGCCCCAGAGCCTGTGGAGTGATTCAAGCAGCAAATAAGGTAGATGGACAGCACTGCTGGCCTTGAGGCTACCCTGAGGGCTGCTTTACATGGTAATATAGACACAGCATCTGGGACTCTGTATGAGATCACTGAAGTAGTCTGTACTTTTAGAGCTGATGCTTCAGGCTCTTGGCACATCGCTTAGGTCTTGCTAAACAGTCATTTCACACTTTCAAAGTCTTCAGAAATTGTATACCAATAAGCCTGTTCACTTGTGAGCTACAATGGAGATGTGAATATGCTGGGTGCAAGTGGGAAAGAACTGATGAGTATTTTAAAAAGGAAGAAGACCAAACCCAAATACAGTGACAGCATTTGGGAGACAGAGTAAAAGGCTGAATGAGAAGAAAGGATCTGATCCCCTTGTCCTGTAACAATGTTATGTATGCGTGTCATTAATTGACTTGTACATTGCTGGCATCCATTTACTTCCTAACCATTGGAAAATGATCTCCAGTTTATTTAAGTCTTAAATAGTACAAGTAATGTCTCAATATTTTTCTTACATACAACTTTAAGAAGATACAGAAGTGAAAGAAAAAAGTTTTGCCTCATAAGATATCACTGTTCAATAGAATCTTCTCTAGTTGGTCTTATTTGTATGTAATATATATAGAAGAAAGAATATAATGTATTTAATTGTTGTTTTTTTTTTTCTTACTGGATATTCTAATATATGTACTTAAAAATACAGCATCGTTTGTTGGATAGTGCTGGAAGACAAGTTTGTCAGCTTATTAAAATCTTGCCAATAAAAACTCCAGTTAGTGAAAGAGAAGGCATTATACTATACACCTCATCACTCAGCTAAAGGTTTCTAAACACTTGCAGTAGCTTAAAATGCCAAATTACATGAATTTAACTTGTTTAAATGTAGCTCTTGGTGTTCTAGATGAGTTCAGGCTTGGATAATATTCTGAATACTTAAAATTCTGGAGTTTGTCTCATCAGAAGTTGGATGGCATCAAGTTGCTACTGGAAAGCAAAAAACCATAAAAACATTCTGTGGCACATGATGGGAGATTTAAGTAATCAGAGAAAAGCAGCACCTACACACTATAAATTAAAAATTTATGTTTGGCAAATTTCAGTATAGGCTCTCCTGAACAGCATTTTCCATTAATCTGTGTCCTGGGTTTAGCAGTAGCAGTCAATTTTTTCTCCTTCTTAGTAGCTGGTGCAGCTTTGTGTTTTGACTTTCAGCCTGGGAATAGAGCTGATAACACCAATGTTTTTAGTTGTTGCTAAATCATATTTACTCTGACCAAGGACTTTGTGAATCTCATGCTCTGCCAGGGAGGAGGGGAGGCTGGGAGGAAGCAGAGACAGAACACCTGACCCAAGCTGGCCAAAGAGGTGTTCCGTACCACAGCACATCATGCCCGAGGAGGTAACAGAGAGTTACAGGAAGGGCACTGGGCTCTCTTTTGGGGGTCGGACTTGTTTTGGCGGGTGGTATTGTATTCTCTTCCCTTGTTATTTCCCTTATCATTATTATTATTGGTGGTAGCAGTAGTGGTTTGTGTTATACCTTAGTTACTGGGCTGTTCTTATCTCAACCCGTGGGAGTTACATTCTTTCGATTCTCCTCCCCATCCTTCCAAGAATGGGGAGGGGGGTGGGGGGAAGTAAAGAAGGAGGGAAAGAAGAGGAGGGGGGGGGGGGGGGAGTGAACAAGCTGCCTGATTGGTTTTAAACCACAACAGTTCTTTTTGGCGCCCAACGTGGGGCACGAAGGGTTGAGATAACAACAGATCTGACTGGAGTGTGTCTAATCATATTTGTGATAAGCATTCATTGTTTTAGGTTAACAGTCACTCCTCACAATGCTGATTTATTGGCTCTCAAAGTTGTTCCTCTTGATCTCACAGTTTCAGTATATCGTACCTGTCCTGGGTTCAGCAGTAGCAGTCATTTTTCTCTTTCTTAGTAGCTGGTGCAGCGTTGTGTTTTGACTTTTGGCCTGGGAACAGAGTTGATAACGCTGATGTTTTAGTCTGACCAAAGACTAAAATGGTCATGCTGTGCCAGGGAGGAGGGAAAGCTGGGAGGAAGCAGAGACAGGACACCTGACCCAAACTGACCAAAGAGGTATTCCATACCAGAGCATGTCATGCCCAGGATGTAACTGGAAGTTACCCAGAAGGGCTAGGACTGCAGGGATGGATGAGGTATGGGTTGGTGCTTGGTCAGGCTGGGGGAGCGAGTTATCGGTCGGCTGGTGGTGAGATGTTGTATTCTCTTCCCTTCTTATTTCCTTTATCGTTATTATTATTGGTGGTGGTAGTAGTAGTGATTTGTGTTATACCTTAGTTACTAAACTGTTCTTATCTCAACCTGTGGGAGTTGCATTCTTTTCAATTCTCCTCTCTGTCCATCCAGGAGTAGGGAGAGGGCAAGAAGGGGCAGGAGTGAGTGAATGAGCTGACTGACTGGTTTTAAACCATGACAGTACCTTACTTAGAGCCGGTATTTGCTGTGTTAGTGTTTTTCAAGTGTGGGTCTTGGGCTAAGGTTCTTGTCTCATTGTATTTTGTGGTAATGACTTGTAATACAATAGAATCATTGATCATGAAACTGATCTGGCTTATGTTCCCAGTGTGGTCACCACCTTTATACTTTGGGAGGTATATAATAGAAGTGCTTAGCAATTACACAACTTTTTTCTCCTTCTCAGGTGGTCAACCTGTGAAGAAGACATTCTTTTACCCTCCCAGTCCCGTCCTCCCATGTCCCGTCCCCCCCGTCCCCCCCCCCTCACCTTTTTAAAGCATCATTTGAGAGTTTTGAAGTTTTTGAATGGCCTTTTGATACTGTTGAGACCTGTTTGCTGATTGTGGTGGGGATCGCCATGTTGGCACGCATACAGTGTATTTTGCCCATGACCATTTCATCTGATTTTAAGAGTTAAAAGACGATATAGGAGAACCAAGAGATTTTCCCCGAGGCTGGGCAGCCATGAGTGGCAGGGTGTGTGGGATAGTATGGGCAAGTACCTAGGTCAGTGGGCCCCTCCAGTACTTGGAATTTCACCACTGAACAACTGCAAAATCCGGAAGAATTAATAAAACACTTAAATGAAGTGTGTGGTCATTCTGACCATACCAGAGATGGACAAATCATGGCAACCTGCTGGAGCTTGGCCTATGCTTACAGGGCCTTGTTCAACACTATCCAGCACCGTCAAAAGGAAAAAATTGTCCTGGATCTGAGGGCAAAGTAACAGTCAGCACACCTACTCCAGCTCCAAGCACAGCAGCTACCCCACCTTCAGCGACAAGTACAGCAATTACCCAAACTCTCGTGGCAATGGACAGCACAGCTACCCCAGCGACAGTACAGCAGCTACCCAAACTTCAAATGCAACAGACAGTGCGGCTACCCTAGCTCCAAGCACAGCAGCTACACCACCCCCAGCAAGAAGTACAGTCGCTACTCAAACCACAGTGATAATCACTGCAGCCAAACCAGAGGACCAATTCGTACCAATATCGGTTGTCCCTGTTCACAAGAGAAAAAGCAAAAAAAAAGAGGCAAGAAGGGTGAAGCAAGATGAAGAAACAATGAATTCACCACCTGGTCCAGCATCTGGTCAGGGGTCATCATCACATGACGAAGAAGAAGAGGTGACTTCTCGACCTCGGACCTCAACCGAGCTATGGAATATGTGAAAAGACTTTACCCGTCAACCAGGGGGGAACATCATCACCTGGTTGCTCCGATGCTGGGACAATGGGGCTGATGGTCATAAACTAGAAGGTACAGAAAGCAAGCAGCTGGGATCACTTGCTAGAGAAGGGGGAATTGACAAAACAATTGCAAGAGAGAGAAAGTCCCTCAGTCTTTGGAGAACGCTCTTGGCAGCTGTGAAAGAAAGGTTTCCATACAAGGACGATGTTGCGAGTTGTTCGGCCAAGTGGACTACTTTAGACAAAGGCATCCGTTCTCTGAGGGGATCAGCCATTGTAGAGATAATCTATCACATCAAGCCAAATAATGGGGATACACCCATAGAACCAGATAAAGTCGAATGTACATGACCCATGTGGCGAAAACTTACACAGAATGCACTGTCATCATATTCCCATTCATTGGCAACACTAACCTGGAATGACATAGTACCACTAACAGTGGATGAAATGATTCATAAACTCCGAGAGTTCAAAGACAATCTCACCCCTTCCATCATCTCAGCTGTGGAAAAACTGTCCCAGGATCTCAAACAACTGAGGGATGATCTATCTGATTTATCCAGATCCTCACGTGTACCAGCACACGTCTCAGCTATTAACAAAAGGCGTCCTATTGTCGAGAGAGGAGATACAGGAGGTATGTGCCACAGGCTACCCTATGGTTTTACTTGCGGGATCACGGAGAAGACATGATGAAGTGGGATGGAAAACCTACTTCAGATTTGGAGGAACAGATGAGTGAATTGAAGAGGGGAGCAAGGGCCAAGACTGACCATCCAATGAGAGCTGCGGCTTCGGTCTCTGGTGAGCAGGTTCCCAGATGGAGTAGATGAGCTGATTTTACTGCAGCTCCTGTGATAACGAAGAATAATACCTTTCAACACCACTTAAGTGTCCAACGTTGTGATGACTATTAGAGGGGCCCTGCCTCCAGCCAGAGGGAGGTAGGCGACAATCGGATTTACTGGACTGTGTGGATCAGATGGCCTGGCACATCAGTCCCACAGAAGTATAAGGCTCTAGTAGATACCGGTGCACAGTGTACCCTGATGCCACCAAGCTGTCAAGGGATGGAACCCATCTGTATTTCTGGAGTGACAGGAGGATCCCAAGAGTTGACTGTGCTGGAGGCTGAAATCAGCCTGACTGGGAGGAAATGGCAAAAACACCCCATTGTGACTGGTCCAGAGGCCCCATGCATCCTCGGCATAGACTACCTCAAGAGGGTACTTCAAAGACCCAAAAGGGTACCAGTGGCCTTTTGGTATTGCTGCTTTGGAGACTGAGGAAATTGAGCAGCTGTCCACCTTGCCTGGTCTCTCAGAAGATCCTTTTGTTGTGGGGTTGCTGAAAGCTGAAGAAAAGTGCCAATTGCGACCACAACAGTGCACCGGTGGCAATATCGCACCAACCGAGACTCCCTGCTTCCCATCCATCAGCTGATCCGTAGACTGGAGAGTCAGGGGTGATCAGCAGGATCCGCTTACCCTTTAATAGCCCCATATGGCCAGTGTGAAAGTCTAATGGAGAGTGGAGACTAACAGTAGACTATCGTGGCCTGAATGAAGTCACACCACCATTGAGTGCTGCCGTACCGGACATGCTAGAACTTCAGTATGAACTAGAGTCAAAGGCAGCCAAGTGGTATGCCACGATTGATATTGCCAATGCATTTTTCTCAATCCCTTTGGCAGCAGAGTGCAGGCCACAGTTTGCTTTTACTTGGAGGGGTGTCCAGTTCACTTGGAACCGACTGCCCCAGGGGTGGAAACACAGCCCTACCATCTGCCATGGACTGATCCAGACTGCACTGGAACAGGGGCAAGCTCCAGAACACCTGCAATACATTGATGACATTATTGTGTGGGGCGATACAGCGGAAGAAGTCTTTGAGAAAGGGAGGAAAATAATCCAAATCCTGCTGAAAGCCGGTTTTTCCATAAAACAGAGTAAGGTCAAGAGACCTGCACAGGAGATTCAATTTTTGGGAATAAAATGGCAAGATGGACGTAGACAGATCCCCACAGATGTGATCAACAAGATAACAGCAATGTCTCCACCAACTAATAAGAAAGAAACGCAAGCTTTCTTGGGTGCTGTGGGGTTCTGGAAAATGCACGTCCCAAATTACAGTTCGATTGTAAGCCCTCTCTACCATGTGACCCGGAAGAAGAATGATTTTAAATGGGGCCCTGAGCAACAACAAGCCTTTGAGCAGATTAAACACGAGATAGTTCATGCAGTAGCCCTTGGACCTGTCCGGACCGGACCAGATGTAAAAAATGTGCTGTACACTGCAGCTGGGGAGAACGGTCCTACCTGGAGCCTCTGGCAGAAAGCTCCATAGGAGACTCGAGGTCGACCCCTCGGCTTTTGGAGTCGGGGATACAAAGGATCTGAGGCCAGCTATACCCCAACTGAGAAAGAGATACTGGAAGCCTATGAAGGGGTTCGAGCTGCTTCGGAAGTGATTGGCACTGAAGCACAGCTCCTCCTGTCACCCCGGTTGCCCGTGCTGGGCTGGATGTTCAAAGGCAGGGTCTCCTCTACACATCATGCAACTGATGCTACATGGAGTAAATGGGCTGCACTAATTACACAACGAACTCGAATAGGAAATCTCAGTCGTCCAGACATGCTAGAAGTCATCATGGACTGGCCAGAGGGCAAAGATTTCGGAATGTCACCACAGGAGGAGTTGGTGCGTGCTGAAGAGGCCCCACCATATAATGAACTGTCAGAAAGTGAAAAGCAGTATGCCTTGTTTACTGATGGGTCCTGCCGTATTGTGGGAAAGCATCGGAGATGGAAGGCAGCTGTATGGAGTCCTGGATGACAAGTTGGAGAAACTGCTGGAGGAGAGGGTGAATCGAGTCAGTTTGCCAAGGTGAAAGCCATCCAGCTGGCCCTGGACATTGCTGAACGAGAAAAGTGGCCAGTACTTTATCTCTATACTGACTCATGGATGGTGGCAAATGCCCTGTGGGGGTGGTTACAGCAATGGAAGCAGAGCAACTGGCAACGCAGAGGTAAACCCATCTGGGCTGCTGCACTGTGGAAAGATATCGCTGCCCGGGTGCAGAACCTGGTGGTGAAGGTACGTCATGTAGATGCCTAAGAGTCGGGCCACTGAGGAACACCACAACAACCAAGTGGATAAAGCTGCTAAGATTGAAGTGGCTCAGACGGACTTAAATTTGGAACATAAAGGTGAATTATTTTTGGCCCAGTGGGCCCACGACACTTCAGGCCACCAGGGCAGAGGTTCAACATACAGATGGGCCCATGATCAAGGGGTGGACTTAACAATGGACACTACTGCCCAGGTTATTCGTGAGTGTGAAACATGTGCTGCAATTAAACAAGCCAAGCGGTTAAAGTCTCTTTGGTATGGAGGACAATGGCTGAAGTACAAATATGGGGAGGCCTGGCAGATTGACTATATCACACTGCCGACATCCCGCCAAGGCAAACGCCATGTGCTTACCATGGTGGAAGCAAACCACCGGGTGGCTGGAAACATACGCTGTGCCCCACACCCGGAACACTATCCTGGGCCTTGAGAAACAGATTTTGTGAAGACACGGCACCCTAGAGAGGACTGATTCAGACAATGGGACTCATTTCCAGAATAACCTTATAGATATTTGGGCCAAAGAGCATGGCATTGAGTGGGTATATCACATCCCCTACCATGCACCAGCCTCTGGGAAAATTGAACAGTACAATGGGCTGTTAAAAACTACACTGAGAGCAATGGGTGGGGGAACTTTCAAGCATTGGGATACACACTTACCAAAGGCCACCTGGTTGGTCAACGCCAGAGTATCTGCCAACAGGGCTGGCCCAGCCCAGTCAGAACTTTTACATATTGTAGAGGGAGACAGAGTTCCTGTGGTGCACATGAAGAATTTTCTGGGGAAGACAGTCCGGGTTATTCATGCTTCAGGTAAAGGCAAGCCCACTCGTGGGATTGCTTTTGCTCAGGGACCTGGATATACTTGGTGGGTAATGCAGGAAGATGGGGAAGTCTGATGTATACCTCAAGGGCATTTGACTTTAGGGGAAAACAGCCAATGAACTTAATTGTATGCTGTTGTCTGCTGTGTAATACTTTTAGAGCTCATCAACTAGATGTCTCCAGGTCACCAGCGACTAGCCCTGACTTGCCTCCAACCATCATCCCAACAGAGAATGAACTTTGATAGAACCAGACGAGTTCTGCAGTAAAGGAGCAATCAGCATCAGCAGGCAACGATCCAACGCTGCGCACAGCCTTTCCTGCCCTGAAAGACTGTTACAAGAGATGGAATCTGACATCATGGACTGAATGTACTCGGCAGCATTATAGGGATTGGTCCATGCACTAAGAAATGATCTCATTCTCTCTGTCTGTGTATGTGGATGTATATATATATGTAAGAACGATGGTATATTGAAAATGTGGGATCTGAGCATGACATGAATGGTATGGAATAAGGGCTGGATACCGTAGCAGACATTTTTTTTCTCCTTCTTAGTAGCTGGAGCGGTGTTGTATTTTGACTTTCAGCCTGGGAATAGAGCTGATAACACTGATGTTTTTAGTTGTTGCTAAGTCATGTTTACTCTGACCAAGGACTTTTTCAGTCTTATGCTCTGCCAGGGAGGAGGAGAGGCCAGGAGGAAGCAGAGACAAAGCACCTGACCCAAGCTGGCCAAAGAGGTATTCCATACCACAGCACATCATGCCTGGGGAGGTAACAGAGAGTTACCTGGAAGGGCACGTGATACACGGACTGACTCCACAACTCGTTAAAGTTGTAAAGTAGGTATGCTTTATTCAGCTGAAGCACATGGGGGATAATTCCTCCAAAGGCATGCTCACCCCAGCATCGTTTTCCCTCTACATTTATTCTCTAAAGTGTTAAATATGCAATAGGTTACACAGCACTCCTATGCATATTCATATCCTTTTCCCACTTCATATTATGATGAGCTAAAGCTTCCTTCACGCCTGCGCAGTGCCTTGTGGTGGTTGTGGGCACGGGTCTCGAGATGAAGTAAGCGAGTCTTCCTCACTCTTGAACTTTTCACCTCCTTCACGTCTTGCACACATGGTCACTAGTCCTCTGGCTTCGGCTCAAACTGCAGTTCTAGTCTCAGCCAGGTCTTAACCAGATGTATGGTGTTGCAAGTGCAAACTTTGACCACCAGTTCCCCTTATCTGATGTTCTTTCCTTTCTTACACAAGTTTACATTAAACACCAGCTGCACTTTTAGACAAATGCTTATTGTTAACTAAAGAGGTTGAAGATAATCAGAAGAATAACATAGGTTTATCATTAGGTTATTAATTCAGGCCCCCTATCACACAGGGCTCTCTTTTGGGTGTCGGACTCGTTTTGGCAGGTGGTATCGTTTTCTCTTCCCTTGTTATTTCCTTTATCATTATTATTATTAGTGGTAGCAGTAGTGATTTGTGTTATACCTTAGTTACTGGACTGCTCTTATCTCAACACATGGGAGTTCTTAGAAAGAAGGGGGCAAGGGGGAGTGAGTGAATGAGTTGCCTGTTTTTTTTTATGAAGAGCCATAGAAATGTGTTAAGCTAAATAATTTCCCATAGAGTTATCCTGTTCAATCAAGACTATTGCTTAAAATCCTTGGAAGGTATATAATATTATAAATACAATCCCCCTTTTAATTCTATGTTAGGGTTTATGAATTCATGAAGCAATGAAATGAAATTCTAAGGGCCTATTAGGCCTTATAGAACCATGGCCTAAATGAAGGGTCAAATGGAAAACCACAGCTTTTACATGTATAACTTAATGTGAATGAACATCATTTCCCCTTACCTTGCTTCACAATACCATATCTAGACAAGGCGTCACATAGCCTTATTCCAAATAACTACTATTAGTGGGTGGTTTCTTTCAATTTAAACTCGGGATTCTATTTGCTTGTGAATTCTAATATTTCTGACCTGTGAAGAAAAATAAGCATACATAAGGACTTCAATTTGTGAAGTCTGAAGGTCTTCTATTGGTCTTGCAGATTTGTTTGCCATTGAATCTTGTCCACTAGAGATAGTGAGTGATTTTTTTAATTTTTTTTTTTGCTTCCAATTAAAAACTTATATTTGATTTATATTCAACTATTCAATTGTAGTGCTTGTTACAGTGTGTCCTGGGTTCAGCAGTAGCAGTCATTTTTCCCCTTCTTGGTAGCTGGTGCAGTGCAATGTTTTGACTTTCAGCTCGGGAACGGAGCTGATAACAAGCGATGTTTTGGTTTGGCCAAGGACTTTGTGAGCCTCATGCTCTGCCAGGGAGGAGGGGAAGCTGGGAGGAAGCAGAGACAGGACATTGACCAAAGAGGTATTCCATATCACAGCACGTCATGCCCAGGAGGTTTTTTTTCGGAGCTTGGTCGGGCCAATGGTGAGAAATTCTCTTCCCTTGTTATTTCCTTTATCATTATTATCACTGGTGGTAGCAGTAGTGATTTGTGTTATACCTTAGTTACTAAACTGTTGTTATCTCAACCTGTGGGAGTTGCATTCCTTTTTTTTCGATTCTCCTCTCCGTCCCTCCGGGAGAGCAGGGGGAGGGCAAGAAAGGGGGGGAAGTGAGTGAACAAATTACCTGACTGGGTTTAAACCACGACACAGTGTGTACCTGTGAGATTACCGGCAAATTTACAGGACAGATTTGACCCATATTAAGAATAAATATTACACCATTGGCAAAAGACAGCTTCTAACTACCAAACTGCATGCATTATTCTCATGCAGGCTTGGCTGTGTGTTAATATACATTTGTTCAAAGTTTCTGTCTTTAGCATGTGGAGCATGTGAGTAAAGCAAGCATGTTTGCAGCAATACTTGTATATGTAAAGCTGTGGCCTATTGTACCACTAATATTTTCTAAGAGTAAATGCATTTTCTTTCAATCTGAAATGTTTCAAACAAGGTTTCAATCAAATCATGTATTCAGAGAGGGAAGGTTCAAGGTTTAAATTAATTTGTTTAATCTGTGTTCTTACCTCTGTTCCTTGATGTTTATGGATATTCTGTTAGCTGAGTACATTACTAGAAGTGTTAGTTGAATAAAAAAAAATTCTACAAATGTTAAAGAAAACACATAGAAGGTGATTTCGGAATTAATACTGACAAATGAATGTATAATAATGTGTGTTCATTAAGTCAGAAAGAGAAACATATCAAACGTGCTTCATGTCCAACTAAAGAATTTTGAACTTCAGCTATAAAACACTTTCAGTAACTTAGTTATGTATTATAGATGTATAGAATTATGTTTATGTTATCAAATTGTTTATTAAAAGCTGTAGGCTTAATGCCTAGTACTCCCAATCTGAATTCACCATCTTTCCACACTTTCATCAAGTTACCTGACTTCTCCTTCTTGTCTCACTATACTACACCAGAAAACAGACTAATGCTTACTTTCTCATTGAGCTAAAGCTAAGGTTTAAATGACTTCAGACATCATCCTTAGGAGTTGCTGTGAAAGAGTAATGTTTCACTGAGAGCTCTATAAGACTTGAACTTTCACTATTTATTTATGTAGTCTTTCACAGTCTGGTGCCCTAAATTTAATAACATGGGGAAAATGCAAAAGCCAATACATTTTCTCTTTTTTATTTTACTTTTTTTATGTTTATCTTATGATAAAATTAAAATCTACATATGTAATCTTTTCCTTGGAAAGTTAGAAAACTTACCTCACCGAGATAAAATGTCACAGATTAGACCATGATAACATGCGGGGCAAATTACTCCTGCTCCTCACACAGGTGATCCTGGTTTCCATTGAAAGTTTCTTTTCAAACAAAGTGATTTTTTCTAGTGGAAAAATAACTTCTTTTTTTGTTTGGTTTTGTTGTTTTTTTTTGTTTGTTTGTTTGTTTGTTTTGGTTTTTTTTTGAGAGGGGTATGTTTTGAAAATTCCATGTAAATATGCTTGCTTCCTGATGGGACTATTGAAATACCAGTTACAACAATGAAGATATGGATTTGGATTTCTTATGGTAAGTAATTTCAAGTATCAAATGGATTCAAACAGGATTACGATCTGTGAAGGGATTATAGAAAGCAATGTATTGTCATTGCAGTGGTTATGTTTAGCTGTAATTAGTAAAACCTTTCCCTCCAGAACAAAAAGTCAGCTGGTGTTCTACAGAAAACTAAGGACATATTCCATTTCCTTAGGGGTATTTTATTAATATAAGAGCAAGCTGGCTTTTTTTGTACTACAATACCTGGAAAATTCTAGTGCTATCAACTGATAAGTGGATACTTCTACAGTTCAAGTAAATCTAATCTTTATTCTGAGAAAAATGCTTGGTGTTACATGTCAGGTTTTTAAGTTCACATGAAATAGACATCTGCCTTTTCTCACTGTCTGCAATAAATTTAGTATAAGTTAATGTCTTTCTAAACAATGAATGTATTTCATTTTTTAATATCTTTGACTCATGTGTCAAGATCTTTCTTCAAAAGGTTGATATCTTTTTGTGACAAAGTGAATACCAAAATGAGAAACAGAAGGAAATTAAAAAGAAGAGGTGAAAGGGACAGTTATATTTTTGAATAAAGAGATAGATCTTTAAACTATCAGTGCTGTAAGTTCAGAACAAAAGAGGCGAGTGGGTAGAAGAGACTTATATGAACATTTTAGTGCAGTTTGACAGGAAATTAAGCACCTTTATATCTGCTCATCTATCATGCATTCACCTTTATCTCATGACATGTCCTTAGTAAATGATGACATTTGGAAATGGTTCAATTAAAGTCACTATGTTTTGGGTAATGCTGCAATCTCTGTGTGTCAAATAATTAAAATTATAAAATATTTTAAATTATTAAAATTAAATTAGGTTAAATTGCATTAAATTAAATTGGATTGCATAGAATTATAGAATAATTAGGGTTGGAAAGGACCTTAAGATATCACCTAGTTCCAACACCCCTCTCATGGGCAGGGACACCTCCCACTAAACCATGTCACCCAAGGCTCTGTCCAACCTGGCCTTGAACACTGCCAGGGATGGAGCATTCACAGATTCCCTGGGCAACACATTCCAGTGCCTCACCACTCTTACAATAAAGAACTTCCTTTAATCTGAACTTTACCTGTTTAAGTTTAAACCCGTTACCCCTTGACCTAGGACTACAGTCCCTAATGAAGAGTCCATCTCCAGCATCCCTATAGCTCCCCTTCAGATACTGGAAGGCTGCTAGGAGGTCTCAACGCAGCCTTCTCTTCTCCAGGCTGAACAGCCCCGACTTTCTCAGCCTGTTTTCATATGAGAGGTGCTCCAGTCCCCTGATCATCCTTGTAGCCCTCCTCTGGACTCGTTCCAACAGTTCCATGTCCTTCTGATTTTGGGAACACCAGAACTTCACACAGTACTCCAAGTGGGGTCTCAAGAGAACAGAGTAGAGGGGCAGGATCACCTCCTTTGACCTGCTAGTCACACTCCTTTTGATGCAGCCCACGATACAGTTGGCTTTCCGGGCTGCAAGCACACACGGCCAGCTCATGAATGATACAGCAAGCAGTATCATAAAAATGAGTATGTATAACAAAGTTGGATGAATACTGATTATGAACTAATTTTAAGAATGTTCTATGGCCAAAGGTCATTGTAATCTTACAATTCAAGACAAAAATTATATCTATGTTAGCAAGAAGGCTGCAAAGATTAAACTTTTCTGTTAGCTGAAATGTGTTGAGAGCCAAAACAACAGAATGAATATATGCTGTTCTCATAGCTTAATCTCATAGTTAATTGTAGAATTTTACTTCAATTGTTTAAAAAGTTAAGTCTATACCAGGAGAAAATGTTCCACTTCCTTTTCTTCTGTACTCAAAATCTGACCTGTGAAAAATAATTAAAACGATGTTGGGGTGAGGAAGGTATTTTTAGGTATTAGCATTAGCATGTACATTTTACGTTACCAGATTTCCTTTCCTGTGATAAAGGTAACATCTTGGAACCTGTTACACTTGATGAGCAGAAAACATGGAAGTGCATTATAGGTAGTAGCCTGACTAAGGTAACAAAATGGAAACTAGACATGAGAGATACCAAACTAAAAGCTTTTGGCCATATCAAGAACACTAAATTAAGAGAGATTTTTAACTGAGCTCTGTAGTCATTGGGGAAACAATACAGAAAAGATGATTTCAGTCTGTAAAATTATTTTTGCAAAGAAATTTTTCAAAGAAGTTCCAGTTTTGCAAGTATCATAGCTTACTTAGTTTCAGCTACAGTTAACTGTTCCCCAATTTTGCAGAAGATAAGACAGAAATCTGGGTTGTTTGATACAAAAGTGATATTACAGATTGGTTTATCATGTATCTACGGCTGGTCATTTGGTTATTCAGTCTTCCCAGAACTATGTGCAATAACACTGCAGGCATGCCAGGTGTCACATTCTAAATGCAAGGCTCAAAACACTGGCTTGTGACTCACACTGCCTTTCACGATAAAGTATGTACATTACACATTAATGCAGTTGTGCATCACTCCTACACCTTTTTTCCTGATGGGAATTTGGTTAGGCTGACAGTGATGGTCACCTCACTTGTCTGACTGAACAGCAGGCACAGACGTGTACATCTACCAACCATTACAGAGCATCTACCAGGGCCCAAATTAGTCAGGTCCTTTTTGGCAGAAATCCCAACACCAGCTTTGTACCTGCCTTTCTATGATTTTGTGACCTAGTGTCACCTAAGGAAGGAAGTATGCAGAAATTTGAGATATCTTTGGTTAGAGCTAGAACTGATCTCTATGAGATCAGTTATGATTTCATATGAACTATGAGATGTATCTCTTCCAGATACCTGAACCTGAACGTACACAAGTCCATGAGACCTGATGAAATCCATCCGCGGGTCCTGAAGGATCTGGCAAATTAAGTTGCTAAGTCACTGGCCATCATATTTGAAAAGCATGGCAGTTCCCAACAACTGGAAAAAGGAAAATATAACCCCCATTTTCAAGAAGGGGAAAATGGATAACTCAGGGAATTACAGACCAGTCAGTCTCACCTCTGTGCCTGGCAAAATCTTGGAACAGATTCTCCGGGACGGCATGCTAAGACACATGAAAATCAACAAGGTGCTTGGTGACAGCCAGCATGGCTTCACTAAGGGGAAATCCTGCCTGACCAATTTGGTGGCCTTCTATGATGGGACTACGGAACTGATGGACAGGGGTAGAGCAGCTGACTTCATCTCCCTGGACTTGTGCAATGCCTTCCACAATGTTTCACATGACATCCTTGTCATTGGAGTAACATCAATTTGATAGGTGGACCACTCGGTGGATAAAGAACTGGCTGGATGGCCGCACGCAAAGAGCTGTGGTCAATGGCTCAATGTCCAGCTGGAGACCAGTACCAAGTGGTGTCCCTCAGGGATCAGTTTTGGGACCATTCTTGTTCAACATCTTTGTCGCTGACATGGACAGTGGGATTGAGTGTGCCCTCAGCAAGTTTGCCGATGACACCAAGCTGTGTGGTTCAGTTGATACACTGGAGGGAAGGAATGCCATCCAGAGGGACCTTGAGACACATGTGTGGTGTGTCAACTGCTGATGCCAACCTTATGAGGTTTAACCATGACAAGTGCAAGGTCCTACAGCTGGGTCGGAGCAATCCCAGGCACAGCTACAGGTTGGGCAGAGAAGAGATTCAGAGCAGCCCTGCGGAGAAGGACTTGGGGGGGGTTGGTTGATGAGAAAATGAACATGAGCAGGCAGGGTGCACTCGCAGCCCAGAAAGCTGCCCGTATCCTGGGCTGCATCAAAACAAATGTGGACAGCAGGTCAAAGGAGGTGATCCTGCCCCTCTCCTCTGCTCTTGTGAGACCTCACTTGGAGTATTGTGTGCAGTTCTGGTGTCCTCAACATAAAAAGGACATGGAACTGTTGGAACAAGTCCAGAGAAGGGCCACGACGATGATCAGGGGACTGGAGCACCTCCCGTATGAAGACAGGCTGAGAAAGTTGGGGTTGTTCAGCCTGGAGAAGAGAAGGCTGCGTGGAGACCTCATAGCAGCCTTCCAGTATCTGAAGGGGGCCTATAGGGATGCTGGGGAGGGACTCTTCACCAGGGACTATAGTGATAGGGCAAGGTGTTGGGTTCAAACTTAAACAGGGGAAGTTTAGGTTGGATAAAAGAAGGAAGTTCTTTCCTGTAAGAGTGGTGAGGCACTGGAATAGGTTGCCCAGGGAGGTTCTGAATGCTCCATCCCTGGCAGTGTTCAAGACCAGATTGGGCAGAGCTTTTATTGGCGTGGTTTAGTGAGAGGTGTCCCTGCTCGATGGCAGGGGTGCTGGAACTTGATGATCTTAAGGTCTTTTCCAACCCTAACTATTCTATGATTCTATGATTCTATGATACTTTGGTTTGGTTAGCAGAAGATGATCCTGCACAAGCAATCTTACATTTTGTTCTGGTTGCACACAGTAAAGATCACTTATATTAAAATGTGTCTGCCATACTTAATTCTTTTTACCAGCCAAGAATGAAAAGAGTAGTAAGAGCAGATGAAGGGGTATAAAGATCAAAACAAATATGATGTTAAAGTCTGTGAACTCTAGTGTGAACACAATCAGTAATGAGTTGGTCCATGCTGATTGTGCATGTGTTGAGTGGAGATTAAAAACTGAATTTAATACCAATCATTGAAAAGCAGTATAACATTTTAACAACAGCAAAAATACTCAGTAGAAAGTAGGTAATTCCATTGTTTCAATTATTCCAACTACTTCATATTATTATTTATAACTTTATGCAAATATGCTACAAACTCTGTAACTCCATTGTGCATTAGAAATAATGCTTATACCGATAACTAAAGCATGCCTCTATCCCATGAAGCATGAGACCTATGCCTATTTTTTGTACAAGCAAATGAAAACTGCAGATCTCTGAAGAAGGCAAATAACTAGATATGTAAACCAAGACACAGTAAAGTAGAAAAATCTCACTCAATGAAAGAGTGAGACCAAGTGAGCTGACCATCAAGGCCACACCTCCTCTACTACAAAACATAAGATTTGTCCAGTGACAGGTTCTAACTACATCAATTCAGGAACTGAGTGGATTGAATACTGAGTGTAAGGGATTAAACTTACAAAATCTTACTGTTTTCTATGTCTTTGTAATAGATTTAGTAAAAAGTCTATGTACTACTACTACTCTGTAGCTAGCTTTGCTCTGTTGTGTGATGACGCCCATTGTAACAGTTCTTATCAGCAGAGTATATTACAGAAACAATTATAAAAAGGAACATCTGCATCTTTATGGTTTTGTGTCTGTTTCCAGTATGGGTTTCTTGTTAAACTGTTTTTGTCATTTCTTAAGGAATTCAAACTAACATAAACAGCTTGTATTTTTCCCTGTATGGCATGTTCCTTCCTTTTTATGCCTTTATATTACACACCTCATATTGTTTCTCAAGGGGACTGTTTCTATGAAGTTATAGAAGTAGGGACTGATAGGTTGTTGTTTTGGATAACTGTTCAAAAGACAGAGAAGTGCCAGCTAGAAATACCACAAAAACATGAATGAAGATGATATAGAGGGCACTTTTGAAACCATCTATAAATAAACTACAGCAAGAATTGTGAGCGGATTTCTTAGAGGAAAATTACAAATCACAGGTCTTTTTATTTCTTTAATTATAACGTACCATCTTTTCTTTGTCCTCATTCTCCCCTTATTCTGTTCTTATAACTTGCAATGAGTTTAAAATTAGACTGTCTTCTAAAAGTGAGAGAAAGTGTCATTGCATTTGATCTACAAAGCAACCAGCATGCTTCAGAGTGCTATATAAATAATATGGAGGTCTAATTCTGTGCTCAACCTCTGCAGAGGTGTCAAAAGGAGCAGAAAGATAATTTAAAAGTTATTTTTATGCTGTTCAGATTTTGCTTTGACTGAGAACAGATGATGTGTTGTAACTGATTTTTCTAATAAGCTGAATGTCTACAGGCTTGAAAGTTTATTGTAAATCTCCTTGCTATACTTTACATGAAGAAGTGCTATAGAAAGAGCTGTGCAAGTACAGTTTAGTTTCTACACTAGGCGAATCCTCTGCTGGCATGTTAAAACTTCTGTATTCTGCTGAAATGATTTATGTGGGGAAGACTGTAAGAGGCCAAGTGGTCCTTTAAAGACCCAGAAGGGCAGCTGGCCCAGTTTGCCAAGACAAATAGGTGCTGGAGATGGGAAACCACATGGGATCCTGTTTTCCAGCTGACAGATTTAAAACATTTCCAGTTCAGAAAGAGGATTCTTGCAGAGACTTCAGCCCTCTAGCTCATTAGCTAGAGGACTGAAGAGACGAGCTGCCTGATTTAAGACAGTCTGAAAATTGTCTTCTTTTTCCCTTCTTTAGAGTGGGTGGGATTGCTCTCTTTGTTGTTTTGATAGCTAGCGCAAGTCATGCAAATTCTGTAGTTGAATTGCTCTGGTACTCATATCACCAGACCAGGGAACACACACTGTACCACAAAGTTTTGAATCAATATGTTTTAACTCAAAGAAGAGTAGTCATAGAGTCTGGTTTTCTTGGTTTGCTATTTTCACTGAGTTTTCTTTGCAGTCAACAAAGAAACAAATCCTTTTCCAGGCGGGCTTAGAATACCTAAGTTAGGCTGGTGTAGCCACCCCTGAAGGACTTTTTTTCTTTCTAAAGGAGATCATTAAATTACTTGTCACCAGCAGCAGAAGCATGTCCTTTCTCTGTAGGTTGCTCTAACAAGTGTGATGCTAAATATTATGTTAATATTAAAAGGGTCACTGAAGCAATATTCAGTGTGCTAAACTTCCAAACTGCCATGTGATCCTTGTGTTGTGATTCATAGAAAATCTTCAATTTTGTCTAAATTATAGAATTTAGACAAATCATCAGCATCCAGTGTAGGACTATGAGTATGGAAAGGGGTATCTACAGTCTATTTCAAGATGCCGTATAATCCACAATATAAATGTGTTGTGGGATTGTTTTGGAGGGGAAGGAGTAGTACTAAACCTGATGTTTTTATTTCAGTGTCCCAGTGATAATAGAAAACATCAAACACATTTTAAAAGAAACATGTTTTGTTAAATGTCTTGTTTCTTTGTTAGTTCAGTCATCTGGATGGATTCAACTGTATAAGGCTGTAAATCTGAAAATGAAAGATGAGGTGTGTTTCTGCCAGCTTACTAGCATTTGTTATGACCTTTATGTAGTAAACACTTAAAAGAAGAAAATATGTTATCTTTTCTTGTTTTAAGTGGCAACTTGAATAAATCTGTTACTTTCTTTAGTAAAAGGTCTATACCAGGAATATGGCTATTCACCATTCTGGGTTGGACTGGTAGCTCAATACCCTTATCATGTTTACCTCCAACGCAAGATAATACTAAAATGTTATAAGAAGTATGAAGAAAGCAAAAGAACCAGGGGAATCAGCAAGAGTTTTATATGACTTCATTCATTTTAACATAATTTCTTAGTTTAGAACTTTCCTCATCTATGAAAACTCCATATTCCCTAATGAAGTGCTATATAATTTCTCTTTCTCTTTTGATAAGTTCCCTTTCTATGGATGTCACACAACATTCTTATCATAAAACACTTCATGAGTTGCTGTTAATCCACTATGACTTCAGTAGGCTTTTCTGGAGACCCATAAAAGACTGACCATCACAACCATCTGAACTTCTGCATATTTTTGTATGTATTTACAATTGGTTTCAGTGGAATTCACTGTAGCTGGCTGTCCTGGCTTCAGCAGTAGCAGTCATTTTTCTCCTTCTTAGTAGCTGGTGCAGTGCTGTGTTTTTGACTTTCAGCCTGGGAACAGCGCTGATAACACCGATGGTTTTAGTTGCTGCTCAGTAATGTTTACTCTGACCAAGGACTTTGTGAGTATCATGCTCTGCCAGGGAGGAGGGAAAGCTGGGAGGAAGCAGAGGCAGGACACCTGACCCAAACTACCCAAAGAGGTATTCCATACCACAGCACGTCATACCCAGTGTATAAACCGCGGGCAGTTACCCAGAAGAATTACATCACTGCTTGGATTGGGCTGGGTGTCAGTTGGCAGGTGCTGAGCAGTTGCATTCTCTTTCCTTGTTATTTCCCTTATCGTTATTATTATTGGTGGTAGCAGTAGTGGTTTTGTGTTATACCTGTGTTATAGTTACTAAACTGTTCTTATCTCAACCCGTGGGAGTTACATTCTTTCGATTCTCCTCCCCACCCCTCCAGGAGCAGGGGGCAGGAAGGGCAGGGAGTGGGGACTGAGCTAGCAACTGCGTGGCTGAATTGCCAGATGGGTTTAAACTATGACACTGACCACTAAAAAATCTATGGTGTAGGCCTTTATAAAACTTCTCCATTAAAGAATGGTATTTGAATACATGATCTTCAATCTTTTCACCCATTTTGACAGGGATCTGCCAAAAATGTTAGTTGATGTTAAGCATGCCATTAACATTGTCTTCAAGCATTTGAATCAAAGTTTTTTAAGAGGGAATACTGTTTGAGAGCCATTTTGTCCTGACTAAACTCTTCTAAGATATCATCTAACAAACACCAAAACCCTTCTGTTCCCTGAATTTGCTTTGGCAACATGCCTTTTGATATTTTTAATTCATGGTCACAAATCATAGAATCATAGAATAGTTAGGGTTAGAAAGGACCATGAGATCACCAAGTTCCACCCCCCCTGCCATGGGCAGGGACACCTCACACTAAACCATGTCACCCAAGTTTTTATCCAATCTAACCTTGAACACCACCAGGGATGCAACATTCACAGCTTTCTTGGGCAACCCATTCCAGTATCTCACCACCCTTGCAGTAAAGAACTTCTTCCATATATCTGACCTAAACTTCCCCTGTTTAAATTTTAACCCATTACCCCTTGTCCTATCACTACAGTCCTTAATGAAGAGTCCCTCCCCAGAATCCTTATAAGCCTCCTTCAGATACTGGAAGGCTGCTATGGAGGTCTCCATGCAGCCTTCTCTTCTCTAGGCAGAGCAGCCCCAACTTTCTCAGTCTAAAAAAAATCTGCTGTTTCTTATCTGTGTGAAGCTCAATTACCTCTCATCTCTTATTCTGCCTGCAAATAATTCTGTCTTTCAATCTTTACTTCCTATGCTCTGACTCCTTATTGTATCCATTCTCTTTTCTCTGATTATTTTTTGCTGGTTTTGGTGATGGTGGTTCGTCTTGTGTTTGGTTGATTTCTTCCCCCACTTTTCTTCCAGGCATCTTCTAGTCCAGCAAATTTGCTTTTGAACTGTTAGTCTGGTAGCTACCTCTTCCTCTGCCATGCATTCTTCTTCAATATCTAGGTCTAAAAGTCTGTGCTCTAGGTACTTTTCTTGCCTTGTATCCCGTATATCTTTAAATGTCAGTGAGTTCCACAATAATTTTTTGCTTTATCTTAACTTCCCGAATCTTTACTTTGCTAAGCTCCACTAGATGATACTAAAAATACAAGAAGCATAGTTTTGTCTCTGAATAGAAGCTCTCATATCATGCTGGGGATTTTTACATCAATTTATTTCTGTTGCTTTTTCTCCCTCCTGATGTACCTTCCGACATTATCTACACGTATCATCACCTTCCCTTTCTAGCAGATATATTTGAAGAGGAGACCTTGCTGGACAGGTGTGCTAGGACATCTAGTATATGTCATACTGTGCCTACAAAGCGTGGGCCAAATGATTTCTGAGGTCCCTTCTAACCTGATATTCTATGATTCTATGAAGGGGAAAGATATCAGTTTGAAACATTATCCTCTAAATCTCTGTGTTAGGTACTTTTTTCACCACTCCATGTGTGTGTATCTGCACTGCTGTATTAAAACAGAAATTTTTTTTTTAATTTGGCTGCTGAGCCAAATTATTTTTGTTTGTGAACAATTTTAGTTGCTTGTGTCCACACTGTTCATCAAAATAACTCATAGCAGTAGCCAGGCACATATTCAAACTTCCTAAATGGAACTGGTCAATGAATTAACAAACATGTTTAGTGTGAATTTGAAAATGAAAGACAAACAGCAGTTTACCGAAGCGTTTTGGGTTGAAATAAATTCAAATCATGTAAATTCAAAGTCACTTAAAAAGCCCACAAAACAAAAAACTGAGGATTTCAATATTCTTTACTGAAAGAGTTCTAATCCAGTAATTTTGAAATATAATTTGAAGTCAATGGGGTGCAGTCACGAGAAAAAGTTTCACACACCAAATTTCAGAACAGAATTCTGATTTTTCTATATATACAACTTAGTTTAAATATCTTAGCAAAGCTGAATTTAACTTCAGAGATTTAGCCAACATTTTTTTCATTTGATTTATTTCAGACTTGACAGATAGCTCTCAAAATGAATAAGATTCCAGCAACCATCAGTTTTATCCACAATGGTAATGAATACATAATCTGGTGGTGGAAAAGCTGACATTCTACCCTGTTATTTGACAGAGTTCTGTACACAAAGCATCACAAAAAAAAGTTTGATACAAATGAAATATTTGTACATGTATAAATGCATGTATGTATATATGCATGCCTATACATATTTATATATGTGTAAAAAGCATTTGTTTCACTGTGGTGGGTTTTCGTCAGCTAAATTTCATAGACATCAAATAGGACTTGGGATCCATTAAAATATTAATCTCCTTACTGTAAATCCTAAAAAGGGGGGGGGGGGGAGGGAGGGAGGAAAGTCACTGAAAATATTACATTGCTTTTTGAGACTTTATCATATTTTTCCTCTTTTTTTTTTTTTTTTCAAAAAATATCTCTCAGGGATGTCATCCTTTACAAAGGGGAAGAGTAGACTATTTGGGTGATAAAACCAGCTACGCACAAAGGGCCATATTCCTGCCAAAATCAAAGTATATCTTTTCGTTGATCTTTTACTCACTGAAGTGTTACCAGGTATCCACAGTATGAGAAGTATGATAGCAGAATAAAAATGGAGGATGCTTTTTTTTTTCCTCTGTTACTTAAGTACAGTGTGTGACATTTACAGGTAGAAAGCTTTTCTGTGAGAGGAAGATAGTACTTAAATTGTCAGAGGCACTTTAATCTCAGCTACTCCTTTCCCTTATTATAGTTCTAAAGCTATTAGTAAAATTTGAGGAAAATGTCATGCATTTACGATATAAAAATAGTTCTGAATGAAGACTTTTTAGTAACAATACAGTTATGACTGATTGTACTTTGCTATAATTTTCAGAAGCATTGTAGTTCAAACATGACTTAGTCCAGGTAAGTTCTGCTTCTGAAAAGCTAATTATAAAGCAAGTATCCTGTACATTACTAATGGAATAAATTCCAGATACAATCGTTGGAGCAAGACTCCTTCATATCTTCTAATTAATTTGTTTTTACTTTTTCATTCTTTTTCATTCTAATGCAAAGTAAACAGAAACAGAAATCTAAATAACAGATTGCATATTTAGAACTATATTTCACATTTAATATAACACCTCTGAAGACCTATAAGTTTCTGAAGCATTATACAAAGCTGTAACTCATGTCACCTCAGAAAGGTACCTTCTCTACACATTAGTGTCTGTCTTGCTTGCTGATTAGAACCATTATCTAAATTTATGAGAAATAACCACACTTTGTACCTAGATACTGTCCTGGGTTCAGCAGTAGCAGTCATTTCTCCTCTTCTTAGTAGGTGGTGCAGTGCTGTGTTTTTGACATTCAGCCTGGGAACCATGCTGCTAACACCAATGTTTTTAGTTGCTGTTATTGGTTATTATTATCGGTGGTAGCAGTAGTGGTTTTGTATTATACTTTAGTTACTGGACTGTTCTTATCTCAACCCACGGGAGTTACATTCTTTCAATTCTCCTTCTCATCCCTCCGGGAGCAGGTCGAGGAAGAAGTGGGGGTGGGCAGGGAGGGAGCCAGTGTCTCTGTGGTTGTGAATTGCCAGCTGGGCTAAAATCATGAGAGATACATCATGACACTATTCACAAGGAGACTGTTTAAGGTTTTTATTTGTCTGTGAAACTCCCCTGACAGCATATTTTTCCTAACATTTTCATGTCTGGTGGTCTGTCCTGTTCTAAGAGCACATTCACACCAGCACAAAACAAAGTGGAGGACAAAAAGACATACCATAACACCAGTTCAAAAGTCTTGACTACAACTAAGTCATTTAGTACCATAATAAGAACCTGGCAACAGACCTTTTGAGCATGAAAATAGATCAAAGAATTTTATTCTTATTTTACAGACATGTGCTAAGCAAAAAATAAAAATTAAATTCCTTCCTTTGGATCTAATTCAGCTGGAGGGCCTCATTAAGTTTCATTAAGTGTCCTAGACAAAGTCATCCCAAAAAGTCAAAGCTCCAATTTTCTGCCTGATTTGGAGCTAAAAAAAAACCACTCATATTTTCCCATGGTATTTGCTTAACATTTTTTCAAATGTTCTTTCTTCCTCTGAAAGAGAAGGTCAGAGCTGAAATGGTGAGATGGATTTGTTGAAACTTGCATGGAGGAAACCTTCATCTTATGCAAGGTCACAATCAGAATTTCATTTGCAAAATCCCAGTAAACTTAGACAAATTCTTGGGTTTGAAAGGAGGTGTATGTAAGATCTTCTTTTTGAGATAGAAAAACACTTTAATCATGTTTGAGTCAGAGAATGAGTTCATTGGCCTGATATTAACTTTATAAACTACCAAATGAAAAATATTCAGTGCTGTAATTAAGGAAAAGGCACTGTAGCCCTACTAGTCTCACTATTGAAACAAAGATTTGTAGGCATATTGACAAAAAAGTAGTCTGAACAATGAAAAAGAATACTAAAATATCAAACTACATAATAGGTCCTTAAATACAATGCAGAAAATATACATTATCATAGACTATTATTCCTTATAGTGGGAAAAGTCACACCTACACCTAAAGCTATTACACGCCTGGAAAAACACTTTTTGTCTGTGTTATAAGAAAACAATTCCACAGGATTAAGTATGATTAAGAATCATATCAGTAAATCTGATTCAATCTTCAATCTAATAGCATATTTAATTTTTTACTAGGAGAAACCCAGGAGAGAAATTTAGAAAAAAAATATAAACCTTTAAAACTTTTAAGTAGTAATTAAGTCAGTTTCCTACAGACCAGAGTATCATGAACCTAATTCTCATAGTACATCTCAGTCAATTTAAATTTTTTTTCTGTATTATCCCATAGGAACCATAATCCTCCTGTCAGCATCTTGTTTTCATAACAGTGTCTGTGAAAAAAGATGAATTATTATTTCCTTAGTGAAGATTCCAAAGCACCTAATTCTAGGCTTTACACTGTAGAGTAACTGTGGACTAATATCACTAAATTCCTATTAAAAAAGGGAATTCTGTTGCAAAGGAATATTCTGAGGTTATAAATTAGGTTTCTGTGAGAGATATTTTATTCTGTTACCCCAGTAAGACAATAAACCTAGGCTAAGATATGCTGTACCTAGTGATAGGTACAGCATATCTTCTAAAACACTACATGTTCATAAAACCATAAAACTGTCTTAGACCTTCCTGGACTGCTAAGTCCAGTTCTTTCCCACAAATGCAACCATACCATGCCTTACTTTTGGTATAATGATCAGCTCCATTTTGTAACTAATTTGTATTTTGACTTTGTTGAGGTTCTATAACCTCACTACTAAAATGGTACGAAACCTTTTATCTTACTTAGAGTACAAGTGTATGCAGGAGAAAATACGGGTAAAGTGGTACAGAGTAAAAGAAAAATACGTCTGTTTTTTTTTTTTTTAAATATACCTCATAATGATGAGACGTTGAAAGTAGGATATTAAAGTTGTAAAGAAAAGTTCTCCTTCATGTAACAAGCTGTTGACAGGATTTGACTTTTATTGAGAAATCTGAGAAAGCATTCTTCTTACTGGGATAGGCTAACTTTAACCATTTAAAAATGGCTAAGCTAGCCAGTATATACCTTGAATGCTGAAAAAGTTAGTTGCAGCAGAATTATGCTGCATTTTCTAACCTTCTTCCTTAGAACAGTCTTACATGTAAAGTTCCTCTGAAAACGTTCAAGGTCAGGTTGGAAATGGCTCTGAGCAAACTGATCTAGTCACTGTCATTATAGGGGAGTTGGAATAGATGACCTTTAAATGCCCCTTCCAACAAACAATTCTATAGATTTTATGATATATACCTCCATTCAAACAAATACACAGAGAGCCTAGTAGGTTCTCTAAGACTAGAATCCTACTTTCAAACAGTTTAGATAGAAAAAATCCCTCCGTTTTATACAATCTGGATTGTGGTGGAGTGAGGAAAAGAAATATAAGACCTCTATCAAGGTAAAGACATTTCTCAGCGTGTAACTCAATTGCTATCTTCTGTTACATGGGTTCCCACAGAAAGCAGAAATTTGTTCCTAGCTTCTAGTGGTGAATTAATTACACCGTGAGACATATTTTCAATTAATTCCAATTGTTCCTTCGATGTCAAAACCACTAAAACTTTATCAGCAAGTGTTGCTATGTATAACTGAGTGTTGCTCCAGTATACCAGAGACCTAAATCCCCTCTTCAGATGTATATGACAGCAATATGCGAGAGAAATACTTTATACACATTAAGGTGTGAGGTGTCAGGGCTCTTAAGAGCATCAAGAGTTCCCAGTGTCCCTGACCAGTCCCTTCATGCCAGAGACCCCCTACCCACAACCCTTAAAAGTGGGGGCTGCCAGATGCCAGGTCCCAGCACACCTGCCAGCAGCGGGCAGACCCTGTGCCCTACCTCTGAGATCCTAAAATATTTATTTCTGTTGTTTGTTTCTCTGAACCATTTAGGTAAAACATTTTAAATGTATAAGTTCTATGTGCAGACTGGTTTTATTTATGATTCTCATTTCCATAGTGTACAGTAAAATGCATCATTCCTGTAGTTACCAAATTGCTGTGAAATTTGAAACCCCCATGAGTGTCACTCCAAATTCTGTTCTGCATCTGAGTTCTTTGAAGAGTAGCATATCATTTCACAGAAATGTTTTATTTATTGCCTTCTTAATATATAGAAGCACTTAGTAATGTAAGGTAGATATAAATGCCTTTGTGATGAAAAGTCACTAAAATGTTCCTGTCTGGTTAATAAATTATTACAGTTGAAAAAGAGGCTAAATGTGGATAATGTGGCAGGTGCCAAGGGCTTCAGGAGCTTCACCTTGCATCTGACTATTTTCATTCTGCAAAGGCATGTGAGTGAGAGTGTGTACTCCAGGGAACCCTCTGCAGTGAAGTAATCCTCTATAGAAACGAACAGATTGCAATGAGGGTAGCCACTGGGAGCTAAGATGGTTGGATATTCTGAGAGTTCATTTGCCAAGATTATTCACCAGTTTTGGACCTTCATGATACCAGGTAAATGGGGTAATGGAAGAATTTCCTTCCGTATTGCATTTCCTTGCCTAAAGGCATTCCTATCTTAGGTTGAACAGATCTCTGCCTGGTTGTCAGTTCCTACTGACTTCACTGAAGCCATGTAAAACAACACATAGTGAAGTAGCATCAGACTGTGTAAGCAGAAATAAGTTAGAGCTTTGGCTGGTGGCAGGCCATATGCACATTGGTTAAGATACATTAGTTATCACAAACAGTCCTGGAGGCTACATCTATGTTAGTGAATAAAATATTGACAATTCTTTTAAACTAGAACAAGGAGCAGCACATGGCCCATGTCTATATCATTAAAATCTCATAACCTACAACACAGAACAGTCATGAACAAAACAGGCTGATCAGCAGTAACTGTTCTGAGAAACTACTCATAAACATGTTAGTATTCCCAAGTCAAAGCTATGCTAGGCATCATCCTGAGAAAATCTAAGTGGCAAATATGCAGCCTGCTGGAAGAGGTGCTTCTACTTAGGAACAGGATGCTAAAGTGGCTCTGTGAGCTGCATCATTCATTTGCTGTAGAAAGTGAGAGTGAGTTAGTGTGCAGGTGCGGATTAAAAGGAAGAGGGTCAAAAGCAACCCTCTAAAATGGCACATATCAACACATCCTAATTCATACAGGGGTTTATTAGGACTATACTTACTTTGTAGTTTTTGAACTTGTGAATAATTTCACTTAACAGGCATTTCTTCCTATGCTATAGTTACAAAAGCAGCTGCCAGATATAATGTGTGATGTTTAATGTGTAGTTAAGAAATAAAAAAATTATTATATATCCGATAAAGGTAAATGGATAATTTATATTGTGTCTATTTCAAGTTCTTAGTAGGCTGATAATTCAAATAAAGCACAAAAGTGTGTCAAAGCACAGATTCTGTGTTCCTCCCATGAAAGTTATTTTCAGTGTAATTTTGACATCTAATCTCTGACTACCTATCTTTTTTTTCTAGATTTGTATACTTATTTTTGAACTGGATTACACTTTTATTATGATCTGGTTCCTGACAATCTCTTCTTCACTCAGGAATTCAACACAGGAAAATGCAAATTAAGGTAAAAATGAACAAAAAGATTAAAAGATAAATGGGAACTATTTATTAGTAAGGTGTGTATCATAGAGTCTGTCATGTAACCTTCCCATTCAATTTCAGTCTCTTGCTGTTTTATTCATATTATTCTTATTTATGTATAACTGTGTGGTTGCAGTATGTGATACATGTGTACCAGTAAGAATATTTTGAAGTCCTCCACTTCCTCAAAACTGCTGACTGAACAATATGTGTGGTTTCTTGTGGAAGCATCAGTAAAAGCAGTTTCCCAAGTAGTAAAACCTGATGAAATCAAGTGAAGAAAAAGTAAAGTATACTAATGAGTCATCTGTTCAACGTCAGGGTTTTGCGTTTTCTGTCACAATTTTCCTCAGTACAAAGTCAAGCACAAAGTTCAGCCAGAACATGAGAGGGAAAACTGGGAATTCAAGAACATGCACAAAAAGAGAAACACTAGGAAAAATGTGATCACTGATCATTCATTTTAGAAGTGTTTTCTGATTTTTATTCTCAAGGATTGTTGCTTTTTATGTGCATGTGTCTATGCACGTGTGTGTTTTTTTATGTGCACGAGGAGACTGTATTAGATCATCTGTCCCATTGCATTCATGTGTTAGGCCAAAGTGAGAAAGAAGCTATCACTTGAATATGTTCCCAGCTGTATTTCTTTGGCCTCAGTTCCCATCAACTCTGCAAGCTAAACACAGTCAGGAATACATGCCTCTGAGGGGAAAACTGAAGGAAAGTACTGGAGAGTGTCTTACTTGAGAACACAAATTCCTGATCCAGGCAGATTCCTGCTTGTTATTATCCTGTCCTGTTTCTTAGCTTTTCCTGCAGACTGTATTGGGAACTTAGATATCTAATACAGTACATTCCCATCCAGGTGATGGTCATGTAAAGTAAGGCGTCATGATGCTAAATTTTAAAGAGACCAAGTTCTGTAATGGAGCAGGTCCCAAAGGATCTTTTTCTTGCTTGAAATTAAAAACTTTTTAAAAATAACACCTAGTAATTATTTTGTCTCCACATGCACTTATAGCAATTGGTTTTGTGTTCGTTTTTTTTTCAGTTATCAGAACTGTTTAATTGGTAGCAGATCAAAATATAGCTACATAAGGCAGCCATTTAGTATTTATAGTCATATATATATATATACAAATTCCAAATAACACTGAAATTAAAAAAGTGTTTGGAGAGTCTTAATTTAAGTATACACTATTTTAAAGGATGTTCTATATTTCCTGCAAGTTAAATATCTACTTTCATTTAAAAATCCTCCATATAACTTTCCTTGGGTCAGCATAATTAAGAGATGCATAATACAATTAAAATATAGATACAATTTCTTTATGCTTTGGATTGATGGCTAAAGGAACATTTAGAGAGATGGAAGAAAAAACTTCTAAATTAAGTTATTTATGCAGGCAACCATGATTTAATAAGTCTATACATAACTTTCCTTAATCACATTCTCAAGCTTCTTCTCCCAACTGCCTCTCTGTCAAAAATTTGTTTGATTTTTGCACTCCTTTTGTGCATAGCTAAACCCAGTGATTGTCCTAAATTATATCCTCTTACACCACTTCTGCTTACCTGCCTTTGTGTTGTGCTGAAGGAAGTTTTCCCTGTGACTGTCAGTCTTGTTGATTAATTATTCTTATAGTTTTTAGCTCCAAGGAGTAAAACAGCACAGGTATCACCACGGCTGCTGTGATAAAGAAATACGCTGGAAATACCTTGGAACACCAAAGGTGTAATCCAGATTTTTTTTCCTAACATTATAACAAAAAAGTAGTACAAGAAGCATTTTCAAATTTTTTATGTTGTATTTATGTCAATCTACATATGAAATCTCCTATTTGTTGATGACTATTCAGGGAACTAAATTCTATGAACTTTATTGCTCTATTAATGAGAAGCCTACAAATAAATTAATTGTTCCAGTCACAATTATACTAGATCATTTAAAAGAATTAGTGCTCTTTTATTTTTTTTTTTCTACACAATGGTACAACCACTTAAGGAACTTAATATTGCATTGTGGGTTTTCTTGTTGTTCTTGTCATTTTACAGTGAAAATGAAAGTTTAATTTAACATAAATTTAAATGTTACTGACAGGAACTATTTCCAGATTTCCCTTTCTCACCGAAAAATGTCTTTCAAATTGGGTTTTTCTCTTGTGCCTGCTTATGTTTTTCCTGAAGTCAGTCTTTCCTGGCTAATTTATGATCACATTTTCAATATCTTTTTGCTCACATTTTTATGCACACCTGTCATTGTAAGATCTCCTACTGTAATGTTATTAAAGCTTATGTGATGTAAGATGAATACTCCTTACTTAAAATGGTGGGGACAGGAAGTGAAATTGTATTGCAAAGATGTAGAGACATAGAATGAAGCATGCTTCCCACCTGGCATTTCCTCTGATTCCTGTGATGCATTAATTAACAAGGTGCAGAGATACTCCCTATATTTCACCTGTACCATATTCTTCTGTTAGTGCATAGTGGACCATCTTTTTGGTATAGTCTAATGTTCTGCCTCATTTGCAGGGGCAAATCTTATCTCTTGAGCCACAACACGTCATGAAGTGGGAAGCTGTGGGATTGAGTGTGCCCTCAGCAAGTTTACTGATGACACTAAGCTGTGTGGTTTGGTTGATACACACTGGAAGGAAGGGAGGACAGCTCACCACCCACCAAGGTCCCCACCAGGGAGCTTGACACACCTGAGAGGAGGGCAAATGTCAACATAATGAAGTTCTACCAAGCCAAGAAGAAGAGGAGGGGGATGGAGAATAGACTCAGAGCTGCTCTGCAGAGAAAGACTTAGGGGTTTGGTTGATGAGAAACTTAACATGAGCTGGCTTCAGTGTGCGCTTGCAGCCCAGAAAGCCAACCGTATCCTGGGCTGCATCAAAAGGAGCGTGACCAGCAGGTTGAAGGAGGTGATCCTGCCTTTCTACTCTGCTCTCGTAAGACCCCACTTGGAGTTCTTTGTGCAGTTCTGGTGTCTTTATGTCCTGGGTTCAGCAGTAGCAGTCATGTTTTTCCTTTGTGGTAGCTGGTGCAGTGCTGTGTTTTGACTTCCAGCCTGAGAACAGTGTTGGTGAAGTCGATATTTTCAGTTGTTGCTAAGTGATGTTTACCCTGACCAAGGACTTTGTGAGGCTCATGCTCTGCCGGGGAGGAGGGGAAGCCGGGAGGAAGTGACGGGGCGCCTGACCCGGGCTAGGGAGGTATTCCATACCACAGCACGTCATGCCCGGGGTGGGGGGTGACTGGGAGTTACCCGGAAGGACACGGGCTTCCGGGTGGAACTCGTTCTCTTGGCCGGTGGTATCGTATTCTTTTCCCTTGTTATTTTCCCTTATCATTGTTATAGTTGATAGTAGTGGTGGTGATTTGTGTACATTGGTTGCTGGACTGTTCTTGTCTCAACCCGTGGGAGTCGCACTTTTTTTCGATCCTCCTCCCCGTTCCTCCGGGAGTGGGGGAGAACCCCGGTGGGGGGGGGGGGGACACGGACCTCGATTGCTGTCAGCTCGGCACCACTCACTGGGAGTGAGTGAACAAGTTACCTGACTAGGTTTAAACCACGACACTTTAACATCAGAAGGACATGGAACTGTTGGAGCAAGTCCAGAGGAGTGACACCTGGAATATGAAGATGGGCTCAGAAAGTTGGGGCTGTTCAGCCTGGAGAAGAGAAGGCTGCGTAGAGACCTCATAGCAGCCTTCCAGTATCTGAAGGGGGCCTACAAGGATGCTGGAGATGGACTCCTCTTCAGGGACTGTAGTGATAGGACTAGGTGTAATGGGTTCAAACTTAAACAGGGGTAATGGGTTCAAACTTAAACAGGGGAAGTTCAGGTTGGATATGAGGATGAAGTTCTTTATTGTGAGGGTGGTGAAGCACTGGAACAGGTTGCCTAAAGAAGTTATGAATGCTCCATCCCTGGAAGTGTTCAAGGCCAGGTTGGACAGAGCCTTGAATGATACGGTCTAGACTGAGGCAACCCTGCCGACGGCAGGGGGGTTGGAACTAGATGATCTTAAGGTCCTTTCCAATCCTGACTATTGTATGATTCTACCATTCTATCATTCTATGATTCTATAAGTGGCTCTTTTGCTTTAATGAATGCCACCGACATCCCATCCACAAAGAGGAAATTCATTTCTATCTTTGCAGAGTGAACAGGCATATACATACAATGTTTGGCAACTCAGGACATTACAAACCCAAGTTGCCACATAAAACTAAGTTCATATTTTCTTCACTTGCTGTTATGTACACCCAGTTTTGCATATAATATATTTGAAATTGAATTATTCTAATAATAAAAAAAGGATACATCTGAACTGAAGCTGTCCAAATCTACATTTTGCAACCAACCTGATTTTTAATGTTCGTTTGGGCTCGGAGGGAGTTTAGTTTACATGTATGAAAAATATGTGTGTAGGAACATGCTTATTTTTGTATGTCCAGTTTGTGAGGTCACGTGTGTTGGTAGGAGTATAAAGATGCAATAATAAGTTTCATAGCTTCTGTATGGAGATGAAAAATCAAATTATCAGTGAAACATTGTCCTCTTGGCCTCCCACTCAAATTTGCATTTCTGTATCACTTATAATTTCATGTTATATCATTGTTTCTTTCTTCAAGTTAAAAAGAATTTCCTAAATGGAGAGTCCTAAATGGACTCTTAAAAATCCTGAAAATTGAAGAGACTTAAAAAGACCTCAGTACTTCTTCAACATCTGTCTTT
Source organism: Pezoporus occidentalis (assembly GCF_034315485.1). NCBI lineage: Eukaryota > Metazoa > Chordata > Aves > Psittaciformes > Psittacidae > Pezoporus > Pezoporus occidentalis. Next base: position 633,848 of record NW_026913209.1, read on the forward strand.
ATTTTTTCTACCATGACAGATGGTACACATTTCTGTTTGGACCAAAAAAGTGTTATGTTAAGGAGATCTTCCATGTAATATTTATGACATTTGGAAACAAGCCCAAATTAACCTGATGAGAAGTGCTATACCAAACAAAATATTCCCAACACTTACCAGTTCACAGGGCTGGGAAGGAAAGGTTACACTGGAATGAATATTTGTGAAGAATACACACTCTCCCACCCCAATCCTTGCTAATTCAAAACATTTTTTTATTTTTTTTTTCACCAAACAACAGTGACAGCAAAGATAGAGTAAATTCCTTCCTTTTAAGGAGCACTTTTAAGACAAATCAATCTTATTCAGATCGTGCATGCTGTTGGTCAACTGTGAACTGTGAACTGCAGTCCAAAAATACTCACAGTACTCTGCTGGTTTCTGTTGTATGCTATGCTGCAACCATCTGACAGGATGGCAGGCAAAGTAAAACAGAAGGAATGTCTCCAAAACTGGCATGCATATGAAGGCAAAGCAGGTGGCTAACCAAATTATTGATAATTCACTTTTCATAATCACTCTCTTTTGTTGTCTGCTGAAACATTCTCTCTAATGCTTGTATAGAACCACAGAGGAGATATAGTAATTGTATATTGGGAAAAATTCTATTACCATACTCAGCCCACCTCTATTATACTGTTCCTTCTAGGAAAACAACAAAATATTTTCCTATTTTATAAATTTATTCTCTTTTACTGTAAGAATTAGATGCTTATCTGAAGAAAGAGAGCTATAGTGTAAGTTTCATATTTAAAAAATACTTGTCTAAATGCTGCTGGAGCCAAATGTTCTTCTATTCTGGAGAAGGGAAATGAGTGCAAAATCATTATTTTCCAGTTTTCTGATTACCTGAATATCAGAAGTCATGTTTTTGTCATCTACAATCTTTATTTTGAAAACAGCAGTAAGTAAACTGGTTGAATACGATACTTAAATACTAGAAAGGCACCTGTCTGTCAGATAGATATGGTTGAAAGGTAAGTTTGGCTACCAAAAGGCGTGAGGAGTGCTTTGTCGTACCCAGTTCAATGATGTCTGTGTCAATGCAAATATCAGTGGCAAATATCAGATGCAAATGCCTGAGGCTGAATAGCTGTTCCACAAAGCCATGCATGGGACTGCTTAGAGAAGATATAATTTCCAATATGACTGGACACCTTTGTTACTGCAAATATTCTGTCCATGTCTCCCCCATTTTGTTATCATAGCTGTTTAAGATTGTACACCTAGAAGACCTCTAGTTTTTGGGACATTGCTGTCCGATGGCGGGGCAGTGCACAGCAAGGAAGCCTGTTCCAAACCAGTCCAGACTTCTTTCTTCTTCTTTCCAGAAGGACAGCCTTTCAGAAGGTGCATTTAAAAAGCACAAGTTTTCTCAGAAAAAAGAACAACACAATAATGGAAAAAAAAAAAAAAATTACATCATTAGTGGCGTCACTTCCAAGTTAGAACAATATATAAACCTGTGTTTGATATCATCTCTGCAGAAATTTGACTTCACCTACGTGCTCCCCCTGACAAAAGTGTGGTTCTGTATAATCATTCATCTGTTTTTTTTCCTAGCTCAGGATGAATCACTGAAGTGGCATTTCAGAGGAAAACAGCGTAGAGGAAGCTGACTGGAGGAAAAAAAAAGAAGTCTAAAGTGAAACTCTTCAAACATCTCTGCATAATGTCAGCACAGAACATTACTGGGAAAATTCCTTACGCTGGCCAAGACTCAATTCAGCATGGCAAGCAATAAACTTGCTATAATATTTGAGCTTTAACCTTCTGCTAAAGTCCCCCTCCAATTACCTAGATGTGTCAGGTGGTAAGTCTTGCCATTCTGAATAAATCCGACATCAACAGATTTCTATTTCTAATTTTTATTTTAATAAGTAAGCCATATAGCAGCTGTGAAGTTACTGATAATAAATGTTAGGAAATAGGATTACTCAAGTGAGTTAAATCCTTCTGCCTTTTCATTATATGCTATGTAATACTTGAAACTCATGTCCTGAATAGACAGAGAACAAGTAAATGGAATTTACATATTTGATCCTTATGCCTATAGCTGAATCACTAAATAATTCTCAGGCATTATGGGCTTTCCGAAGGTCATGTTCATGAGAAAACCTGGGATGACAACAGTATCTAAATGTTCTTTTCTGCACTACTGTGTTTAGAAAATCTCCAGCAGGCTGTGGGAGTTTGTCTGTATAAGATTATTAAGAGTAGGCTGATTTTGTTTTATCTTGATGTAAGCTATATTTTAGCATCTAGTCACCAATAGTTTAATACCTAAAGATCCGTGAGACATTTATGGCTACAGTCCTGCAGAGTCCCAAAGTTTCCACAGGTCCACTTCATATACTTTCTGTCACTGTTACCACTGGGGTTCCACACATAGAACATCTTTATTAGAAGCCTATTGTTATATTAGACAATGTTATGAGCCATATGCTAGCTATATTAGGGGTGGAATGAGAAGTACAAGTGACTGGTTACCTGAGTCACTCTGAAATAAATGGTTACAGCCTACTAAAATGTATTTAACACACTTCAGTAAGGGTAATACCAAAGGAAACAAATAGCTCTATACCTACAGAAAAGCTCTATACCTACAGAAAGAAATGATTCAGAAAACAACTCAAAATCATCACTGAACTTCCTTAACATGACCTTTCATTCTCATACTGGAGCAAAAGGTCTAACACTCTTCATGAATATATAAAAGAACACTGTCAAGTTAAAGTAGGGAAATGGTTTTGACTTAAAATGAAACAAATAGAAAGACCTCTTAAGGATGTGTCAAATTCTAGTGTCCGCATTCAGACAAGCATGTAAATACTGAAGATAGTTTAAAGAAGGGCTATAAAAAAGGGCGATTTAATCAGCATACGGGTGCTCATTCAAGTAAAAGAGATGTGATAGTGGGGTTGCTCCATACTTAAAAAGCTCCAACATTTGGAAGCTGAACTTTGATGAATTCAAGCTTGGAAAATAATTTAAAACCAGTAAGAATAATTAATATGAAAATAGATGTGAGAAACACACCAGCATACGGACATTTGAGGTACAGTCTAACGTTTGCTCTTAAATCCATCCAGCATCTAGGAAAACTGAGAAAGAGAACTGACTCATGATGGTGTTTTTCCTTTCAGAGTTTAAAATCTCATATACTTCATTACTGCTTAAGTGAAGGGAAGGAAGTCTATTTTGTAAGAGACATAGGCCAAAAACCACATCACTTTGGAAAATAATTTCTTCAAAATATATCTTCTTTTACACCACCCCCCCACCCCCCCATACAAATAATTCTTTTTTCCAGTCAAGGAAAAATATAGGTTGTTTGACCTAAGAAAATCCTCCTTGTACTTCAGTCACAGATCTCAGGGGAAGAGAGGAAGTGACTATCTGCCTTTTCTAGTGCATTTTATCAACATCTAAAAATGTCAAGCTCACATTTAAGAATCTAATTCACCATTTCCTTTCAATTCCACATTCCAGCCCCAGGAATTGAGGCTTCCTAAAAATGAAGTGAGTGTGAACTGATGCTGTGTTCAGTCTGTTGAAAGTAACCAGGCAGCAGTAACAGATGAAAGATCATGCTGGGGTGCTAATTCTTGAAATGTTTTCACTGGAAGACAACTTAAATGTCATCTCTTTGCTTCAGAGGATGATTTATATATCATTGTTACCAACAGAGTATTTTCCATGCAGAGTTTCATGTCGGAGAAACAGACAGATAGACTTCAGTCTGGCACAGTGATTTGTACTTTCCTTAAGCTTCATCTTTACTGCAATTTTTTGTGCTGTTTTGATTTATTTTATTTACTATTTGACTCAAAAGGACCAATGTGAGTATGCCTACTTTGTTAGTATAATAGTTCACCCATATTTGGATTAATTCACACAAGGCAGCAGTAATGCAATTGAGATAAATAAGGATTAGCAGAATTCATGTAACTTGAACACTGATCCATCTCCCTTATGTATAAACCAGATAAGTTTACCTGTTTTATTTTATTTTACACCTCAGCTTTAATGATGTGGGACAAACAGTTTTGTTGTACAAACTAAATATGAGCACAGGTCACTAGGCTTTCCTTAGATATCTACAAATTCTTTCAATATAAAGAAGTATTATCCAGAAATGAAAAATGGAAAGACAGAAGAAAGGTAAAAAGTAAAATCCAGAAAAAGAAGATAGTTGGTGGGAAAAAAAATGGGACCATAAGGAGAAAAAGTAGCTCTGGAAATTATTGGACTTCTCCACAACCTTTTGTAGGGAGCAGCTCTTATATTTCTATATGTCACTGAAAGAGCAGGTGTACAGAAGACCAGCTCTCATACCTTGTTTCTCAGGGAGAACTCAGCTTGAAAAAAGTAATTGTCCCACTTCTATGACATTCCATATCTGCAGATTCCTGAAGGCATTTAAATATATGTTTTTTCTAGAGAGTTTCTCACTCATGCAAAATACCATGGGTAAAATGCCATGTACTTACGTGAACCCTGCTATGTCTAGTTCTCATCAGATTAACCCCTACTACTCCCACAGTAAAGCCACATAGTCCTTTGGTTGTCAGACTGGTAAAAGAAGCTTCAAGAAAATCTACCTAGCTGTACAACTATCATCTATCTCCAGAAAGACCTGTTTTGGTATGGCATATTTGGAAATTTTACTTATTCTTTGTGGAAAGAAGCTAAGCCAGTATTTTTTCCATATACACCCTTTCAGTTGAAAAACCTAAACAGTTGTTGGGTTTGGTGAGTTTGGTTTTCAGTTTAGGTTATTAAGCAGAAGAGGCAAAGTAAAAACAGAGATAAGCACAGATGATGAAAATGCTCCACTAACTCACTTTCAAAGAAAGTGAAAAAATTAAACACAACTGTACATGATTAAACTAAAAAATACAGTAAAATAAAGAAGTTTGATTTCCATCTCTGCTGTGACTTATGATTGACAGACATAGGATGGAATCTAAGAAGATGGGACCTTTCCCCATTGCTGAAGCATTTATCCTCTTTATTGATTCTGTCATACTGAAGTGGGTATGTAATCTGCCTGTGACTATTGTATCAGTCAGGGCTTTTGGTCGAAATTTGCAGAAGCTTTCAGTGGTTATTTTTGAAGGTTAAGACAGAGTAAAGGGGATGGTAGCAGAAAGAACTGGAACACAATGACATTTTCAATTTGAGAGACAATGTTGACAGGAATATGGGAAAAGTTTTTTGTTTCCCTCTTCTTCCCCAAACCCATAATATTAGAAAGTATATTACTGACTTTGTTGTTGACTTAATAAGAGAAATGTGAGAGTGGAGAAATGTCAGAGTAACAGGCATCTGTATAAAAGGGTAAGACAGATAACTACCACCTTTCTTTTTGTTCTTAAAAGTTAATTTATCCCCTGAGCAAACAAACTTCATTTACAGGGAATCATTTTCCCTTTTCACCAACTGCATTTATGAACATCTTATTATGTCGTAAATGTATGTACGTCTTGTTATGTCTTCAATTTATGTGTGCTTTACTCATGTAGCAAAATTCCAGACTTGGAGTTTTATTGCTGTGCTGTGTATTTCAGCAGTTGTGTATGTCAACTCCATTAGACTGAATATTTGTTTAAGAACTACTTACTTTATTGAGTTATGATAAACATCAGGTCCTTGTTGAATGTCTGCGACAGGGAAATTAAGTAAATTTATAGATACACCATTATTAAAACTATTGCTCATCTGAAAATTAGTGCCTTTTTCCAGCAACCAAGGATTATCTAAATAATTTTGCTGTTAATACTTACTGATTCAAATTGCACTCAACAGTTGGATAGAAATTAGAGTGGTCTTCTTTATGCAACAGCAGACATCTCACCTACTATATGCTTAAAGTATTACAATTGCAATTTTGGAATTCTTCTGAAAGATAGTTAATTAACACTGCTTTCATTTCCATAATCATAGAATCATAGAATAGTCACGTTTGGAAAGGACCTTAAATCATCTAGTTCCAACCCCCCTGCCATAAGCAGGGACGCCTTGCACTAAACCGTGTCACTCAGGGCTCTGTCCAACCTAACCTTGAACACTGCCAGGGATGGAGCATTCACAACTTCCTTGGGCAACTCATTCCAGTGTCTCACAGTAAAGAACTTCTTCCATATATCTGACCTAAACTTCTCGTATTTCAGTTTGAAACTGTTACCCCTTGTCCTGCCACTACAGGCCTTAGTGAAGAGTCCCACCCCTGCATCCTTATAGGTCCCCTTCAGATACTGGAAGGCTGCTATAATGCTGCTTTCTGTCATATTACTTGCTTACAGTGCTCTGCTCTGTCTGCAAAAGTCTACTCTAACTGAGTAGACTGAATCTACTCTAACTGAGCTTCTTCTTCCAAAACACGTAAGTTCTTGCTAGCGGTTTGTTTAATTCTTTTCCTGCTAAGTTTTTATGTGATGTAGCTAGTCACATGATATTGTTTCTAATAAATAACTTAGAAATTTTCAGAAGAACATTATATTATGGATTTTTAGTACATAAGTACATTTAGTACAAAAAGCTACCATATTCTTCTAAATTGAAGAATATTGTCAGAATCACTTGGCTAGGTATCCAAGAAATTAGAGAACATGTCTAACAATTCCAGAAATATAATACATGCTAAGTTTTAAATCACAGATACACATATATCCTATGGTTAATTATTCATATATCTTAAGCTTAGTAAATTCAAACAGCTTATTTGTCAGTAAAAGGTTAATGTGAAAAGCTTTTTGAATTCATACAGTGCTAGGCAAAAGCCTTTGTGCTTTGCCTAGATACATGATTTGGGAAACGCCTATCTGAGATCATAGAAGGGGCAAAAATGTGTTAAAGGAATGAATGACATTTTTCTTTTCATACTGCACTTGCAGTTAATTTATTTTCTCTTAACTATGAAAAGCAATTATGAGTTCCAAGTATTAAAACTGTGCAGATCTACAGTAATCACTGTCAGAACGTCTAAGTTTTCTAGAAAGATCAATGTGACAATATGCAATTTCCTGATTAAAAAAAAATAATTTCTGCTTCCAGTAAAAAGTAAACATTTTTCTAGTGCCAACTGTATATTGAAATAATTATTCATTAAGGAAACATTTAAAAACACCTCAAATTCAGTGAAGAAAACCAGCATTTTTCCTGAAAAGTCAAAGCCAATCACATAAAAAAGTGAGAAAGAATATAATATACTTTAAGCTTAATGTTTTTTTTCACCTTGACATTATATATGCTAGAAATTATAATAGTGTGTTATGAAACACATACATACTTCTCCCTTTGAAAACATTCAATTTACTCTAGTGTATCTTCAAATGAACCTTTGGGAATTGAAATTGATCCAACAGACCACTAAGCCTACCAAAAATAAGTATAAACTAAACAGTTTTCAGAGCATCTTAACACGTTCTACTGCTGCTCTCAAATATCCAACAGGCTGATGCAAACTATTGTTGCAAGACAAATATTTATATAATTTTTTTTTTTTTTTCAAAAAAGATAAGTCAAGGTAAAAATACATCTCTATCTATGAGCTATATAGTTGTGCAAAATAAGAGCAAAATTAGTGTCTAATACTAAGATTCAGATTTGCTAGCATTTTACAAGAGTTCTATATATGTCAAAAAATTGATGTCTACATCAAAGAATACTGGACCAAATGCCAAATTTAGTTGGTAGAGTTACATTTTTTATCATATCATAGAACCATAAAATGGTTAGGGTTGGAAGAGACCTTAAAGATCATCTAGTTCCAGCTCCCCGACCACAGGCAGGAGCACCTTCCACTAGACTCATCCAACCTGGTCTTGAACACTTTATATAGGTAATCTTAAAAAAGTATTGTCGTAGTTTAAGCTGTCATGTCCTGCTGAACCCAGGACAGTATATTCCTAAATAAAACTGGAAGCTAAGCAGATAAATGTAGCCTTTAGGGAAATGGAGGAAGGAAAATAAATAAGTTTTTTTTGGTATATGAGGTGGTCCAATATAAAATAACATTTAAAAAGCTTATCCACTGTTGCATTTCACTTATTTATTTTTTTTAAATGTGACTTTGTAAACATTAATTTTAGAATCCAAAGAAAATAATGCTTATGCAGCCATAATCATTATGTATCACGGTATTAATATGCATTCTTATTCATTTGCTCCCTTCCTTTTCTCCCTTTCTGATTTTAGAATGCTAGTGAACTTTTACAAGACATGTTAGAGGAACATATCTGAAAAATACTGCTTTTCCACAGAAAGCCTGTACAGGACAACAGTCATTGTCTCAACATACCAGCGCCTGAGAAATGAAGTGTTTTGTAGAGTTTACATGGGGGCCAAAAGCAGATGTCAAACAGGCAATCAGGACTTCTTATTACCTGGCCAAATTAGTATGTGTACAACTGGCAGAATCCCAGAAAGGAGAGCAGAAGAAAGCTTAAAATATTGTAATGGGAGAGTACAGGAAATCTGACGCAGGAAAAATGTGACACTACAGTTCAGATATGAAATACCCAAACAGATGAAGTCATGTTTCATTTTGGCTTCTATTGAGAAAGTTTCTTGTTCAGTTCACAAGATCTTTTTTTCCTCTGGAGTACAGGCAAATTACATATGAAAAGCCTTTCTATGAGCTATCAGTGCTTGGGAAAACAGGTATCTTTCTGGATCTGTACACCATTGCTTATTCCTAAAATCACAATAACCTGTTTAACAGTCAGTTTTGACTTAATCTTTGTAAAAACAAATGTTGTATATGAGACTTGATTAAAGTGGAAGTTTAGCCATACAGAGAGATGGGACAGTATGAGTTGGCTAATATACAAGAAAGTGAATGTGACTTGCATACACTCAGTCCAATGCTGAAATACTTTTCAACAACAACCAAAAAACCCTCCCTGGGACTACCCAGTAGTAGAATGAGTTAAAAATGAGAAGGAATCAAGTTTGAGTGGAAAGATAATACATTGATAAGAAAGCTCAACGAGAATAGTTCTGCCTTAAGAAAAATTTAATGGTGATTAATCATCATAAATTTTACTTTTCTACCTGGTGTCCCATCATCTGAAGAACATTCTCAGAGGTGGAAGTGCAGCTCCCTGTATGATGAATGTGTTGTTTGTAAAGTTGTTTTTCTAATCAAGAGATTACTTGCTTTCTCCTATCATGTGCGTCCATGCTCAAAAAAGCAGAACAATATGATTAATTAGGATTTAAATATCCAAAAAAGATGCATATATTTTTTTCTGCATTTAAAATATAAAAAAAGGCAAGACAATTGTGAGCATATTGACTTCTTTCTGCATAAAAGTAGAGTTCAGTTATTATATGAAAGAGATATATCTTTATCAAAAGCAACTCATGGACTTATGAAATCATACTGCCCTTGATTTAAGCTGAAGGTTCAGGAACTGGAGACTCCATATTCTATATCCTAATATAATAAATAACAGGAGAGATATAGATGACCACTGAAAAGAGAAAATTTCTTTCAGGCTTGATGAAAAAGCCTAGACTTAATCATGTAAGATGGCCATTCTGGGTATGAAGCTTCTAAATTTGAATCAATTCCTGTGGGTGACATGAAACTGAGGTGTTTATGTAAGGATTTTTGTACCTGTGTTCAGTGTTTAAACTGTCTTTACGTTAGGTAGAGACCTAGGAACTTACCTTACCTAAACATTGTATCTAAAGATACATGAAATAGCCTATCTGAAATATTTGCACAGGATTGATGGAAGAAGGACAGAACCCACAGCAGGCCCACATCTTTTTGGAACACCAGTTACAGGCCAGAATTACTTGAAGGCAACTGATGTAAGCCTATGTCTCCATTTACTAAAATGGGAACTTATATTGAGTCATGTAGAGGCAAATTTAACTAATTTAATTGGGGGTTGAATTCGACTGTTTGTTTACAAAAGCAGGAGTTTCTCCATCTCAAAAGACATACATAAGTATTCAAAGTTGGATTCTCTTGAGTAAAGAAAAAATGAAAAACATGTGAAACACATAAACACCAACAAGATAAACTGATTGCTATTTAATTATTTGCTCTGATTTCAATGTGACAAAATCAGCACTAGATTTTCATTAAAATTTACAAAAGAATGGCAAAGGTTATGAACAGTTCAGAGCTATAATACACCCTCATTGCCAAATTCTATTCATATGCTTAGCCATATTCATTCAGTTAAAAAGAACAGCAGGGTTCTCTTGAACCTGTCACTAGTAATTTATTAAGTTTGTTTTATATTCATTTGTTTATAGACCAAACATGGGGGGGGAAATGTTCACCAGTGTTGAACATCTTACAAAAAAAAAAAAAAGAAAAAGGAGGATTGGGTATTTAACTTTGCATTGCAATGGGTTCCTCGGTTCTAGGAGAGAGACAGTAATTAAATTGAAGCAACTGGTTTGATTGAGGATAACTGCTTTCTGACTTTTAAATGCCTCTGAAATCGATGTGCCTACTTAGAGCAAGATAATATGTCCTGAAAAAACATGGCATCATCTTCGTGGTGACTGAGGTTTCACGATGTGTGTAGTTTGCAAAAAATTCAAATCAGTTTCACTGAAAATTGATTTCTTACATGCAGGTAATAAATATCAGTGAATCAGACATTGTGCATGCTAGAATCATTGCTTTGCTAAAGAAACACAAATCAGTATCTAGAAGTGTTGAGTCTCACAAAAACTACCAAAAAGCTTCTGTTCCTTACCAGAATTATTCTTCACTTCAGAGCAGCAGCTGGAAAAACTGCTAAACTAGCATTTAAATACCAATAACAAAATCAATTAAAATTCATGAAAAGATGTTCTTTATTTTAAAAGGATTTACATGGTTATGAAAAATATGGTTCTTGGAGAATTTGTGCCATGCTTGACCTCATGCTCACCAACAGGGAAGGGCTCGCTGGAAATGTGACACTCCAGGGCAGCCTTGGAAGCAGCTATCACAAGATGGTCGAATTTCAGATCCTGAGGACAGTGAGAAGAGCGTGCAACAATCTCACTGCCCTGGACTTCAAAAGAGCAGACTTTGGCCTCTTCAGGAAACTGCTTAGTAAAGTTCCATGGGATATAACCCTAGAGAGCAGGGGGGCCCAAGACTCTTGGTTGATATTCAAGGATTACCTGCTACAAGCTCAGGAGTGTTGCATCCCAACCAGAAGGAAGTGCAGCAGGAGGATCAGGAGACCTCCTTGGATGGATAAGGAGCTCCTGAGGAAAAGTCAAATGAAAAAAGAGGCTTATAATAAGTGGAAGCAAGGACAGGCGGCCTGGGAAGAGTACAGGGATGTTGTCCGGGAAGGTAGGGACCAGGTTAGGAAAGTGAAGACCCAGTCATAATTAAACTTGGCTGGAGATGCGAAAGACAACAGTAAAGGATTCTATAACTACATTGCAAATAAAAGACATGCTAGGGACAACATTGGCCCTTTCTGGAAGCTCTCGGGAGAACTGGCTACCCTGGATTTGGAGAAGGCTGAGGTTCTGAATGACTTTCCCTCAGTCTTCACGGGCAAATGTTCTGACCACACCACCCAGGTATTGGAAGGCAGGTGCAGGGACTGTGAGAATGAAGACCTTGGGCCCACTGTAGGAGAGGATCTGGTTCGAGGCCATCTTAAGAACCTGAATGTGCACAAGTCCATGGGTTCTGATGAAATCCATCTGCAGGTACTGAAGGAGCTGGCAAATGAAGTTGTTAAGACACTGGCCATCATATGAAAAATCATGGCAGTCAGGTGAAGTTCCCGAAGACTGGAAAAAGGGAACTATAACCCCCATTTTCAAGAAGGGGAAAATGGATGACCCAGGGAATTACAGACCAGTCAGTCTCACCTCCATGCCTGGCAAAATCTTGGAGCAGATTCTGCTGGAAGGCATGCTGAGGCACATGAAAATCAACAAGGTTTTCCATGTTGATCAAGGATCAACAGAAATCCTGCCTGACCAATTTGGTGGCCTTCTATGATGGGGCCACAGAACTGATGGACAGGGGTAAAGCAGCTGACTTCATCTCCCTGGACTTGTGCAATGCGTTCCACACTGTTCCACATGACATTCTTGTCTGTAAAATTGGAGGGACATCAATTTGATAGGTGGACCACTCAGTGGGTAAAGAACTGGCTGAATGGCTGCACACAAAAAGCTGTGTTTGATGGCTCAATGTCCAGCTGGAGACAAGTAACAAGTGATGTCCCTCAGGGGTCAGTGTTGGGACCTGTCTTGTTCAACATCTTTGTTGCTGACATGGGCAGTGGGATTGAGTGCGCCCTCAGCAAGTTTGCCATTAACACCAAGCTGTGTGGTTCAGTTGATACACTGGAGGGAAGGAATGCCATCCAGAGGGACCTTGACATGCTTGTGAGGTGGGCTGATGCCAACATTATGAAGTTAAACCATGCTAAGTGCAAGGTCCTGCGCATGGGTGGGAGCAATCCCAGGCACAGCTACAGGTTGGGCAAAGAAGAGATTCAGAGCAGCCCCGCAGAGAAGGACTTGGGGATGTTGGTTGATGGGAAAATGAACATGAGCTGGCTTCAGTGTGCGCTTGCAGCCCAGAAAGCCAACCGTATCCTGGGCTGCATCAAAAGGAGTGGGTCAAAGGAGGTGATCCTGCCCCTCTCCTCTGCTCTTGTGAGACCTCACCTGGAGTATTGTGTGCAGTTCTGGTGTCCTCAACAGAAAAAGGACATGGAACTGTTGGAACAAGTCCAGAGGAGGGCCACGAGGATGATCAGGGTACTGGAGCACCTCCCGTATGAAGACAGGCTGAGAAAATTGGGGCTGTTCAGCCTGGAGAAGAGAAGGCTGCATGGTGAGGGCCTCTTCTTTAGGGACTGTAGTGATAGGACAAGGGGTAATGGGTTCAAACTTGAACAGGGGAAGTTTAGATTGGATATAAGGAAGAAGTTCTTTACTGTGAGGGTGGTGAGGCACTGGAATGGGTTGCCCAGGGAGGTTGTGAATGCTTCATCCCTGCCAGTGTTGTCGGCCGTGTTGCATAGAGCCTTGAACGACATGGTTTTTTGGAACGCATCCCTGCCCATGGCAGGGGGGTTGGCACTAGATTATATTGAGGCCCTTTCCAACCCTAACTATTCTATGATTCTATTTGAAACTTGAGCATGTGGGAGCCTTGTTAAAAAAAATCCTATTTTTTTTTTGGAGGCAAGATTTGACATGGGGGAAAAAGAGCCACTTCTGGGCAGCAAAAGTGGTCTTTGGGACACTCAAAATATTGTTATAAAGTTATGCTATTAATGAAAGAATATCTTTGAACTAACTGGTAAGAAAACAAAGCAAGGTTACCTTAGAGTCACTCTCTAAAAGAAATTCCAGATCACTCATAGACAATTGTCTGGCATCTCCTCATGACACTTTGGATGTAATTGCTAATCCACTGACATGCATCTCCTCTATCCCTTTTAGAACTTCCCCCTCTTATTATGTCAGTACTGAGATTAAAGTTAAATGCCTAACCTTGTTATTAATTTCTTTTTTTTTTCGTGTCCATCATCCTGAATGTGAGAAAAGCAAAAAAAAACAGACATTGATTCTGGCTCCCACAGTTCTGGGTAACAATTTACAGCAGCACGTGCTTGTCAGTGCATCTGCAGTTTAAAAAAATATCCTCATTCACCATGTTGCTATCTCAAAAAAATTTTAAGACATTTCTAGAATTATTCAGATATATCCTTGTTTGATTTTATACCTGTGGCTTTTATCTGTCTATTTCAATGGGTTCCATAGCTCATAGTTCAGTCACATGTTGTGTAATGCTTTATTAGTGTCATAGATTTTACAAATAGGGAAAAAAAGCTTCAAAAAGCATCGCTAACAGCAGAGACGTATAAAAAGAAGTTATGTGCTCTTGCTGTTTATCTCATTTTGAATTGCACTGTGACAGACAAGAACAGTCAGTGATTAACTTGAAAAGAATGAGGCCTTCTGGGGAAATTATATTTTACTCACCCAATGGCAAAATGAAAAGAAAAAAAATATGAAAGTAAATACCAGTGTAAAATTTGCGTGCTTCAAAATATACAAAATACACTGTGTAATGTTGCAAAAGCATAAAAGTATTTTAAGAAGGAGACCATAAGTGTATGCTTAAAAAAAATGAACAAGGGATGCACCATTTTGAAACAGCACATTCAAATAAAGATTCAAGTTATTAAAGATGTTATACAATTCAGTCATTAGAAATAACATGAGCAGCTACAGATTATAAACTTAAGCCTAACAGGAAATAGTTACATAAAAAACTACGTAAGGTTAAGTAAAAAATTAAAAGAATTATGAGATTCACATCTGCTGGCTAAATGAAATGAGGAGCGTGGTTGGTTACAGCTTCTCAGACTGTCACATATGAAAGATATATGGAGCTGGAAATGCTAGAAAATCTGTTGTCATTTTTAAGGGTGCTGTTAAAGTCAGTCAAATAATGTGTTCACCAGCTTATGATAAGGAAGATTAAATGTTTCAGGGTAACAGCATTGGTCTTTACAACTCTAGCTGATGTTGTGCTAATGATGGAATAGACACCACATTTACCAAGTTTTGTTTGTCATCACACAGTACTTATAGCAAAGTTCCTTTCACTTGAAGAGCTGCTAGTTTTGGTTAATACTTCAGCAGCTTCTGACCACACAGTCATAAATATCTTTGAAATCTGACTTAACTCCCATGGTATTTCCCACAGTGTACAGTCCCCTTGTATCCTTCTATATTTTCTAAATTGTTAATGAATAGGCAGCAAAATTTGGGGTTAGAGAAATTTGTCTTCTTCATTTCAAAAGCTAAGCATTAACAATGGGGTTACACTGAGATATTTTAGCTAAAATACTCAATACTATATTTTATTTATAATAATTTGTTTCACACAAGGAATTAACTGTTTCTTTGTCTGTATTTGTCATGGTTTAAAACCAGTCAGGCAGCTCGTTCACTCACTCCCCACTTCTTGCCCTCCCCCTACTCCCGGAGGGACGGAGAGGAGAATCGAAACGAATGCAACTCCCATGGGTTGAGATAAGAACAGTTAAGTAACTAAGGTATAACACAAAACACTACTGCTACCACCAATAATAAAGGAATTAACAAGGGAAGAGAATACAACACCTCACCACCAGCCGACCGATAACTCGCCCCCAAGCCCGACCAAGCACTGACCCATACCTTGTCCAACCCTGCAGTTCCCTAGCCCTTCCAGGTAACTTCCAGTTACCTCCTGGGCATGATGTGCTGTGGTATGGAATACTTCTTTTGTCAGTTTGAGTCAGGTGTCCTGTCTCTGCTTCCTTCCGGCTTCCCCTCCTCCCTGGCAGAGCATGACGCTCAGAAAAGTCCTTGGCCAGACCAAACATTTGAGCGTTATCAGCTCTGTTCCCAGGCAGAAAGTCAAAACACTGCACTGCACCAGCTACTAAGAAGGAGAAAAAAATGACTGCTAGTGCTGAACCGAGGACAATATTATTGTGTATTTTTGGGAAGTTGTGTCTTTAAATTGTTATCTCTGAAATAGTTAAGAAAGTAAAATGGAAAGCCAGAACTCTGCTCAGTTTCAAGCTTGCATTTGTCCAACAGGATTTAGCCTAAACAGTTATCTGTTAATGATATCTTGTTAATAATTTTATATGTTATCTACACTTAGATGCAATGAATAGGTAGTCTGGGTCATAAATATTTGACACTGAAATACAGAATAGCTTAGGCCCTAATCATGCATTCTGCAACAAGACCTTCTATAAGGTTATCAGTAATTAAGCATTCTCAGTGACCATTTTTCATTTGTGTTAAGGTGCTGTTCATTGACATTGATGTGTGAACAAGTTTAGAAGTCTGTCAGTTCTTGGGTGAATATGCTTTTGTCGTTACATTAAAAAAGTTAAATTGTAGCCCAAATTAAACAGTGTGTAGGCATGAAACTATATCCCCAGCATGTTAATCTTGCTTAAATTTGAAATAAAACTAAAAATAGATACAGGGACACAAAAAAACACAACCAAAACAAAACAAAGAAAAAAAAAAAAACAACCCAAACACTAAACAACAAAAAACAACCAACCAAACAACAAAAAAACAGCAATCAACATTCCAAGAAACTAAACAGAGAATAAAGTACCCCAAACTGTTTGAGTTGTGTCTTATCTGAAAGCTTGATTTACTATACATTTCAAGGAAACTTCTGTTCAAAATAGTGGCTAATTCACACTGAACTCAAAATCACTACCCTAGTCTAGGTAAGGTCTAAACTCTCCAATGTCGCATCTGTGCACAAATAAAAGAATGATGCTAAGAAGAAAAACAGCTGGTTCTTCTCCTTTTCCTTTTTTTTTTCCTCAAGAAAATTTCAGAAACCCAGCAAAGACAAACTCAACTCTTTTGTGTTAACTGGGGGTAACTGAGGTAGGACAGCATATGGACTGTAGTACATAAAAAATGGACAGTGTTAAAATTATGTTGCAGGCTGTTAACCTGATGCCATTAGTGGTCAAGCACTCCCTGCTTAATGAGCACATTTATTTGGAATTCATGTCTGTAGCATTAGGAAACCTCGATTCCTATTTCCAAAGTGTTAACCAAGATAACAAGAGCAGAATCAGTACAGAATGTCATTGAAAAGAAGCATGGGCATATATGAATAGGTGACAACTTATGTGGAACCTAATCTGCTAATTTTCTAAATGACATTTGGAATCTGTCACCCATTTGTTGCGTTAATTTTAGGTCGTATACAAAACTGCTTTCCAATTACAAAATTGCAGAGTCATTCTGGTTGGAAGCCAGTGCAATAGGTCTCTAGTAGTATAACCTCCTGATCAAAGCAGAATCAACACTGAATTCAGACTAGATTGCTTTGGACTTCCTCCAGTCAGGTTTTGAATACCTCTAAGGACAGATGACACACAATCTCCCAGGGCCCTCTGTCACAATGCTTAATTATCCTCACAGTGATTTAGAAAGTTTTATATACATATATATATATATATATATATAGGGTTTTTTTTAATAGCCATTTCCACCTTTGCTGTTGTAATTTATGACCAGCGTCTTATTTCCCTGCTTCAGTAGGTCTGTGGTGTCTGGTCCTGTCTTTTTAATAACTTCCTCATACTTACTAGCAGACTGCTGCTATATGTCCCTGTAGCTGCCTCTTTCCTGGTTGAACAGGACTAGAATCTCAGACTCTTCCCTGAGTGCTCCAGCTCCCAAACTTCTTGGGACCCTCCACTGAGGTTGATGCTGGTATCTTTCTTGAATTGTGGGGTCCAAAACTGGACACAGTTTTCCAGATGGAAGTATCATGTGAAGCGTCAAGTAATAAGTGTCAAGCCCATCCTACTTCCATCTCCTCCATATTGCCTCTTTGCTTGAGACTTTGGTAATTTGTTTTCCTGAGCATTGGTGTGGATGGACAGTATCTATCTGTGCTTGGAGAAGGCTGGGTTTTGAGATCTGCCTGTTTTGTTGGACTCTCTTATCCCTCAGAATTGCCACCACATGACCATACCTGTCAGTTCCTTGAGAAAACTGAGGTCTGATGCCATCCTGATGAGTAGAAGCTGCTCTCCAATTTGCCCTATCTACCATCTGGGGGATTTTTTAAACACATACATAAAAAAAAAAATGAGAGAATCCCTTTGTGAAAGTATTTTAAATATTTATTTCCTCTAAAGAAGCCTTGAGTCATAAGGCATTTAGATGGCGAGGTTTATGCTTTTGATCATCTAATCTACCCATAGCTGGATATGCAGGAATGTGTATGCAACTGAGACTGATCTCCTTAGGCAACACAAGATAGTGAGGAGTTCATGACGGGCACAGCAAGATCCTCCTCCCATTTCCAGTATGATAATCCAACTCCATTCATGGGTCATTTAACATCTGTGTGCAGAGATAAATATATTTTAAGCATCACTGAGCCAAAATCTTAAGTAACAAAATTTCCTTTCCATTTCAGACAGCCTCAATCTCTTGAATCTTGCATTATGAACATTTTATTCTGGTTAATAACTGTAGCTGCAGGTCACAAATTATTAAAACAAGCCTCAGTAACTTCCAGTTCATTAAGGCAATCAAAGTACCAGAAAAATATTTGGCTTCTTCACAAGGCTTAGACACTCCTAATATTTCTTTGACTTTGAACTCCAGTTAGTGTTAAGAAGATGTAAAGCAACCATGTTAATTGCTCATTACTGTGTTTTAAATAAAAATTATGCGTATATATTCTGATATATCCATATGCACACAGACACATGCATTTATCTCAGTAGCCCTCTTTTTAATTGAACAGCTGGTGTATTGAAGGAAAGGTTTCTTTGTAATCTCTTTGAATTTGGCTCAAAGGTTGAAGTAGATTTTAATTTCTCTGATGTTATTTGTGCTATCATCAGGTACCTAAACTCACAGACTATTTTATTATAAAGAAGAAACAGAAAACTGAAAAACAAAAAAGGTTGCCTACATAAAAAATATAGTTTGGACATACGGATTTTGCATGATTGGTTAAAAATAACAAAAAAAAATCCCAAAAGCTGTATCTGGCTGAAGTTTAAAGGTAAGGTTTTGTAGAGACTTTTATTTTCTGAGAAGTATGAACTTTTAAAATACATGTAACAGACAGGTAAGCACAAAGCAATTCTTATTCTCCAAAGTCATTTTTGCAAGCAGAGGAAAACATGCTAAAGTTCCCCCTCTGTCACTCCTGACTCCATCATTTGGAAAACATTTTTTTACAGGTGATATAGTCATATATTAGAAAAAAAAAATTCCTAATACTGAAAACTAACCCTTTATCCACTGTTTTTCTATTCATGGATACTTAATTTGAATGTAAATCATGTAATAAAGTTATATTTTCAACATACATGTTAAATAAAATCAAGACTTCTGTATCAGTAGTCTACAATTTGTTACCTCCATACCTGAGAAGAACTGAAGTACTAGTGGCTACTATATAGCAGGATACTTCTGCAGTAAACCTATATAGTGGATTATGGTTGGATTTTTTTGAGAGTACACAAAGTTTAATGAGTGTCCAAGACCACTATACAATGTTGTTGTAACTTCAAATAACATAGCAATATCCAAATGTCTAATGGAAATAGCAAGACACAGATTCAGTTGACAGGATGTTGAGACATCTAGTCTGGGTCATGCTTTGCCTAGAAAGGTTGGACCAGATGATCCTTGAAGACTCTTCCAGCCAAGTATTACATGATTATACAATTTTCAAATAGTCATCGAATATAAAATAATAAACAACTTTATAAGGGGTCACTAAATTGCAAGATCTTGAGAAATAACTGTTGAATTTGTTGTCACATACTTCATCTTCTTTTCATATCTGAAGAAGGCATCCCCTTTCAGCACCTAAGTAATCAAATAGCCCTGTAGGAAAAAAGGCAATAATATGCTGTTCTATGCTCTATTTTACTCTACTGCTAATTAATGTTGAACAGCAGCCTTCATTAATAAGTTCATAACCTGTAATGGAAATAACATAAACGGTTTTGAAATCACAGAATCATAGAATAGTTAGGGTTGGAAAGGGCGTTAAGATCATCTACTTGAAATCCCTCTGCCATGGGCAGGGATATCTCTCACTAGACCATGTCAGCCAAGGCTCATAGTCCTCCTAGAACTTGCAGCATTACGAAAATTAAGCTGATAGAACAAGCAATACTTTATGTCATTTCAAAGATGGCAGCTACACTTTAGGAGAGACTTCTGACTTAATGTAACCTTGAGCTTAAATCAGAGGAAAATTAGAGCCAACATAAACACTGTACGTCTGCATTATCAATCCACTGGACAGAAGGAACACATATTTGCAAATTGAATTCTGGAGTGCAGCAATGTCTTAATAAACCTATTAAAGCATTGCAGCTTCCTTTTTCTCTTACAAGTTTTCTTCCAAGCTTAAGTCAATATTCTTTGAGATTTCCTAAAACAGTCCTGCATCCGTTAGTCTCTTTTTCCCTACCAATGGCTGACAGATTTCATAATTGAGTATTGCTATTGTTTTTTATCACAGATTGCTCTTCAATGACAAACATCAGTCTAGAGCACAGTATGAAGGTTCATATTTTAACTTTTTTCAGAAACAAAGTGGGGAAACAAAAATTAAGGTTGACTTTTTTTAGCAAAATTCATTTATGGTTTGGACTTTGTATAATCATCATGAACCTTAATAAATTATTTGCCTGTTGTCTCTTTCTCCAGATAAGATTATAAAAATCTTAAATCTGGCTGTTTTGGCTTTCTAATAGTAATTTAGTTAAAGAAAAAAAAACCCGCGCTTAATTTTAATCTTCCCCCAAAATTATGAACAAGCCCACATTTATCGGTCATTTCAGCTACAATGTTATTTCTTTTTATCTGCTGTAAAATCTGAAAACAGAAATATTTTCTGTCTCTTACAGGAAAGAATCTGGATAAAGTCATTGTCTAACATATACTAGGGATGTAATCCATACTTCATTTTAATGGTGACAGTTATGATGCTAGTTTTCATCTCACTGCAGTATGCCTCATGTTAAAAACAAACAAAAAACAAATGAAAAATCAAGCCAAAGAAATCACACATTAAACCAGAGAAGTAAAGCACTTTTTGCATATATTCAATTACATACAGAAAGAAGTTAAAAACACTTAAGCACACTTCTTCAATAGGACCTGGAGCATTGCATAAAGCCATAAAAAGGAGTAACTGATCTTATGTTAGAATTTACTACATTTTTGAGAGATTTACATAAAGCCTTCACTGGAGCCTCCCTCCAGCCTTGCCCAGGGCCCATAACCCCATTTCAGCTCAGCCTGAGGCCATCAGTCCCTGGTTAAGGGTGACTGGGCAGGTCCTCCCCATCCCACCACTCTTCAGACCCGGGAAAGGAGGACCTGCCTTGCCTACCTGATGGCAGCCCCCACTCTAGAATTCACTGATTATTTCAGGAGAATCTTTAGATATTGAAGACACTCAAATCTCATTAAACTTCCACATACCAGGAGTATTCAGCGTCTGTGTTTCTGCCTGACATGTCAATACAATTAAACTGGGCACTTCTGACAGAAGCATGGTTGTAAGAGTTATATTGTGAGTCAGCATTGAAATGAAAAAGGGATTGCAGAGCCCTCTTGTTAAAAGATTTGACCTTCTAATTGTGCTTCTAATAGCCCCTTTGTCATAAGGGCTAGATCTGGCAGTTCCCAAAGCTATCTAGGCAAGAAGGTCTTGTAAGATTTCCAGCATAAGATTCCTTAAGGGTAGAAAGATAATATCCGTAAAGTTACATGGTAAAGCAAGCAATGTGTTCCTTAAGGCAAGCAGAATAGCCAGGAAGTTTCTAAATGCTTCTAACTGCTGCTGCATCCAGACTATTTTCTGTTGTTTGTTCTGAGGTTGATTAACCTGTAGCAGTGTGCTGGAAGTACCCAGCTGCAGGTTAATCTATCAAATTAAACACAGAATGGAAGAAAAGCGAGATAAGGACAGTATCACCTTCCTTCAGTCTTCCATCAAGCTAGATACAAGTCCAGAAACTATTTCTATTCTTTCTCTTAACCTCTTTTCATTGCAAAGGTGTTCTTAGAAACATGCATTAGGAATGACCACCAAGAAGCGTGCATCTGGATTAATGTGAGATTTGAGATGAACATGTATGCAAGTAAAGATCCAGGGTACTCAGAAATTTTCCCATTACATAAGTGGGATAGGTAGGCAATAATGCTTCTTCTTTTGTCTGATTTTCATGTAAAAAGAAAAAAAAAATCACAAACAGCACTTCAAATACTTCAGCTCACTGTAGACAAACCTGTGCATTAGTGACAAAAGGGTCTCCCTCATGAAAATGCAACACACACTTTCCAGCCTGGAAGTTTATTCTCCCTACATCCCTCCCTGTAACCCATGGCAAGAAGAAAATATGAAATATTGTCAAAGGCCAAGCTACTGCTGCACACCTAATGGCTGTTTTCTGTGGTTACCTCATTACATGCTAGGAAGAACTGTTTGAGCCCACCCCAAAAACATGTGTTTGAAATAGGTGAAGACTGGAAATATAGCACACTACTCCTGAGTGAAAGGGGAGATAAGTGTAAATAAAAAAAAGAATAAGCCCAAAGCAAACATTTTAAAACTGAAACCTTGAACTACGTTCAGAAGTGGGAGGCAATCTTCAGGTTTAATTAGGGGTTAATCAAAGAAGAATCTGAATGGTAGCTTAAAAGCATGAATCCCCACAGAAAATACTTGGAAAAGGACTCGAGAAAAGAAGCATCAGGGAAACGATGAAGAAACATGAAGTGATTCCTGTATAGCAGACCCAGCTCTACTCTGTGCTGGTAAGTGCTCATTTCTAGAGCACATTCTCCACCTCTGTCACACAGTCAGTCTGATATGAATAAGCAGTAGACCTACATGGGTCATAAGGGGAACTTCATGTCAAGATGTTCAAAATCCAGATCCCAATGTCATGGTCAGTCCCAGATGACTACTATATAAGGTGTCTGGTCTGCCCATCTTCCTGTAAAATTTATGAGGTAAAATATTTGCCAGGACCATAGTCATTGCTAAACCAATTTCATGAAAATACCAAGAACATAAATAACTTTATGGTCTTTTATTTGCAGCCTATAAAATGAAAAGAGGTTTCTAAAGCAAATTAAAATTAATTGCAAAATTACCTTTCTCTTGGGTAGGTTCCAAAAAAAAAACCACCCCAAAAAAACACCAAACAAAAGAAACCCCAAACCATAAAACAACAACAACAAAACCCTAACGCTATTTAATGTTTTTCTCTCATGCTGTGTATTGCTTTTCTGCTTGCTCCATAGCCAAGTAGGAAAAAAAACAGAAATATTTAGCAAAACCTTTTCTTTCCAATTCATGTTGTCAGTTGTTTTTTCTGAATCTCACCACTGAGATTTTTCAGCCAACCTTATTTTTCTTGTGACAAAATTTACCTGAAGTCTTCTGCAAACAATATTAGTAATAAAAACATGGTCTATACCTTTATTTTTTTCATCTTTTAAATACTTCAGTTTATTCTTTTAGAAGTCATAAGATTTAAAGTCTATTAGCTGTGGTTATTTCTTTCACCTTGAGAAAGTCAGTATGTCCTCAAAATTTCATTTTGCTTACTTATCAAATAATAATAATAATAATAATAATAAATAATAATTAATTTCATTGATATTGTGTCAGGAAGCAGCTGTTCCTTACAGCCCTCCTCTGAGGACAAGGCTGGCAGGGGCGATGCTTACACCAACCAGGGTGCAGTCACACAGCACACAGCACAGTAGAGCAGCCAACACAGGGATCTCCTGACAGGCCTGGGGTCATCCTGAGAAGTCAAGTTCACAGGTCAAGTTCAGATCAGCAGGTATGTGGCTGCACACATGCACAGCTATGTCATAGTTGGCACAAGGACTAGGATTCAAGGCAGCTCCTGAGCAAAGCTAAAAAGCCTGTGTCTCCTACAGCTCTTTCTCACAGGAGTGCTGTCCAGGACCATACAGCAGCATCAGTCGTTTATACATGTCTTTGTTGTTCCAAGTCCATCTTTTTAATGCACTCAACAGAAGTAGAAGATTATGTATAGTGAATTTTTCAGTACCATATATCATCTCATGTCCACTCATCTTCACTGGTTTCTCTAAATAGGTTTTGAGGGAGATAGAGCTTACTTGTGAACCTTCTGTATCATTGGGTCCCACGTTATACTGGAAAAAGAATTATGTGTTTATATTTCTTAGAACTGAGCTTGTCTACTTGTTCTTTTTGGTTTTACATAATGTTTAAAACCAATGACAAAATTATAAAAAAAAAAAACAGCTGATTCTTATGGTTCAAAATGCCCAGTAATAATCTTATCAAAGATTAATGCCATCAACATAGTGACTGGAATTCTTGGAAACTTCAATATTTACCAGGGCTAGACTTAAGTTGAGGTCTTAAGGTTTACCTTTACTGCTAATAACAACAGGAATTATACTTCCAGCTGTAGTGAATAGATGAACAAGGATTTCAAGTAACAAATGGGATGGAAAATAATATAGCAAATATTTTAATATGAAGCAGTATGTCTTTTTATATGCATGAAAAATATATATAACATTATATGACATAGATATATATATAAAACTAATTTCTTCAGGAATACTGGAGAAACTGCTTGGGAGAGATACTGAACTTTAAAAAATTTTAGGAAGAGTCATATTAAAAGCTTGCAAAATAGTTATATGGTGAAGAGAAAACCTTGTTGTTCATCATGGCTGCTAAATTTCCTGTTTAGTATTCAGTCCAATTTCTTATTTTTAGATCCAAGTTTATCACTCAGAATTTTATTCAATTTTTACTTTAAAAAGTGCTGCTTTTTTTTTATACGTTCCTTTGAGGTTTTTGGTGTTTATCCGCTTGTGTTCTGAAACTCACAACTAGGAGGAGCTCAGATCAGACCTAGTGTTAACATTTCCATATTCAGGTCTTGTTTTCTGTTTCCACTCCTTGAGGTGTGTTTCTAATTCCTTAGGCTATGATTGCAAGCAAAAGATCATATTTGCCATCAGGGAGGGAGTTAACAGAAATAGTTAATCTTTATGGGTGACAGCAGGGAAGACTAGAGAAAAATTGTAGGTGTGGTCTTGGAATCTGATACAGGCAGTATACCCCTATGTTGGGTATCCAGCTGAAAAGTGACATTAATCATGTCCAGTCTTATCTAAACTCAGCAAAATCTCTGGAAACACTTTCCTGTATGTTAGTAGCTAAACCAAGATCTATTCTAGTAGGAAAAAAAAAAAAAATAAAATTATTTGGATATTTTTTTTTTCCATCTTCTTTATCTGTTTACAGTTGGTCACATATTTTGAAATGGTATATCAGCATAAACTTTGTTATGTCTGCTGGGGAAAAGCAGAGGTAGATAAAGAATATAATCAATCATTTTAAAATGCCATTTAATGTTGCTCTAACAATACCCTTTATGTTGAAATGTTGTCAATTTCAAGCATAAATTACCCTGGAATTTGTGTCAAAATGATGGTCTAAGATATTTTCTTGTTCATTGTCCTGCAATGTGGGTAAACTGGTGTCTGTAAGACTAAATCATCAGGTGCCTTTGGATATTCTGCACCCTTATTTCCTCCAGCAACCTAGAAACCGATAACCCCATTGGATTTCAAGTAGATTTATGGCCCACAGGTCTCATTCAATGACTTTTGCAATGCTCTATTCAGATGCTGCCAAATTTGTTTTTCAAGAGGAAGGTCTCAGGTACCAACTTCGTGGCTTTCATTTACAGAAACATTTTGATTAGTAACATGGAATCTCTACATGACCTACTGTACTGTAATGCCTTGTAAACAATCAAAATGTGAGGAGAGTATTTTTAAATGAACTTTTATCAGTTTCTTCCCACAAATATGTTACATGAATAGTGGAAAGATATCAATGTCTCCAATTTAATGATAAGACATTTTCTATAATTCTCAAGTCTCCTTATTTTTTACTCTACACAATTGGATGAATGATAACTTACTCCTAAGAAACTATATATATACATTTCTTCCATCTTTCAGAATCACCCACAAGGACAACCTTTACTGAGGTACAAGAAAACAGCAAACCCTTGCTTTCAGAATGTCGTAATAGTAAGATGAACCATGTAAAAAAAAAAAAAAAGTTACACAGTGTCCTATTTTTATTTTGAGAAACTTGAAAAAATCAGCTACTATTTACTTCAGTTCTGGTTTTCCGTTTTGGAGTTTGCAATCTGTAGTGACATTCTTATTCTGGATCTCTCATCACATATAAACACTTTCTGTGTTTAACTCTTCCAAGCTGCCATCTGTAAAGTCTATCTGGATCACACTGGAAGAAATTTACCAGGTATTCATTGCCCTTCCTTTAATATAAGTTTGTATGTTCAAACACGGGTATGAAAGAGCACACAGTGTCAGGGTAAGTCAAGTCAAAATATTCTAAAGTTTATTTATGTAAAACCAACATTTAGATGCCTAGATACTGGCATGAAATATTTAAGTTGTCATAGAGATATGAAATATTTTAGCTGTCATAAAAAGGTTGACTTTTAGCTTAGGATACTATGAAACAAGGATAGTACTGTTGCATTATTTAATAAGCAACTATTTAATGATAGAAACTGTAGTTGCCACTTTAGAGCTATTAAAGAGCCTTTATTGAATAGGTTTGCACACGTGGAATCCACTGAAATACATGAGTACTTGTGGATGTACGTTAGTAATACCCATATCTCAGTCTGAACTAGTCATTGAAGGTTTCCTTTACAAGTAGCAGAGAGGTATGAACACTTGTCAGATACAATGCAACTCATTATAAAACTGCATCATCAGAAGAATTGCCAATACAATTTTATATTTCTTCAAAGACTATAAAGAATGAGTAGGTCAAATGTAGATTACTGCAGGTCATCAGTTTCTGAGAGGAATTTGCAGTCGTTCTGGTTTACTTATTTGGGGCCCTTATGGGAAAGCTACAGATATTGGCATGGAAAAACTTGGTGAAATGAATCCAAACCCATCCCACATGCTTGATTTTCCATACAATTGCTGTCAGTTGGAGTTGCTAACATCACTCATGTGCATAAAATTAGGGAGATGTTGAAGAAGTTACTGCCCAGTAACTCTTCTGCCCAATAGTGTACAATGTAGCATAAGATTCTTATATAAAGAGGTAATATGCTGTCGTGGTTTAAACCCAGTCAGGTAACTTGTCCACTCACTCCCAGTGAGTGGTGCCGAGCTGACAACAATCGAGGTCCCGTCCCCCCCCCCACTGGGGCTCTCCCCTTCCCCGCTCCCGGAGGAACGGGGAGGAGGATCAAGAGAGTGCAACTCCTACGGGTTGAGACAAGAACAGTCCAGCAACCAATGTACACAAATCACCACCGCTACTATCAACTGCAACAGTGATAAGGGAAAATAACAAGGGAAGAGAATACAATACCACCGGCCAAGAAAACGAGTTCCACCCGGAAGCCCCTGTCCTTCCGGGTAACTCCCAGTTACCCCTCACCCTGGGCATGACGTGCTGTGGGATGGAATACCTCCCTGGCTAGCCCGGGTCAGGCGCCCTGTCCCTGCTTCCTCACAGCTTCCCCTCCTCCCCGGCAGAGCATGAGCCTCACAAAGTCCTCGGTCAGGGTAAACATCACTTAGCAACAACTGAAAACATCGGCTTCACCAACACTGTTCTCAAGCTGGAAGTCAAAACACAGCACTGCACCAGCTAACACAAAGGAAAAAACATGACTGCTATTGCTGAACCCAGGACATATGCTAACTTTGTTGTATCAGGGAAAACAGTATAAATTTATTCCTAGCCAAATTTCTGTTTTTTTTTGCACTGCATCACAAGTCAGATACTGTTATGACATATAGTTCAGTACCTTTTTGCACCCATCCTTTCACAGGTCATTGATTCTTAACTCAATATTAATTCTGTCTTAAAGCGCACCAGATAAAGTACACTTTCTGTCAAATAGCATTAAACACACAGGTGTTCAAATCCACAGCATATTCTGAAATCTCAAAATATTACTCATATAATTTAAAGATCTGATTTCCAGGATCTGAGAAAGTGATGCATGGTGGGACACAGTTTGAGGTTTTGACACTTAAACTTTCACATCCAAATATGAGTGTCTAGGGGTAAGTCAGATGACATCACAGTCTGGTGGAATCCCATAATAGTCAGTGGAGATGCAGCCAGTACTTTTAGGGAAGTGTGGAGAGATGCTGAGTTTACTGGTCACCACTTTTTTTTTTAGGATGAGACAAATCTTAGGCAAACAAATTCCTCCCTTAGTCAATGCAATCAGTGCAGCTAAGATAGATGTCTATTGATATTTAAGATGACAAAATATATTCTTCCCAGCCTCCAGCTACCGTATCAAGCAACCATAAGACTCCTTTTAGGACTGTTGCCTATGTGCCAACTCCATGTGGATATCTCTGGAGGCCTATATTCGTGAAATCCAGAAAAGATCTAGATTCCACTGACAGCAACAGGAATTTAGTGACTACCTCTTATGTTGACACAAAACAATTAGTAGGTAATTAACACTGTCTAATACACCTTCATACACCTTTAGATATCTAAGAAATCTAAGTACAGGTGGCAGATATGACAAAAGACCTACAAAAGACCTGTTCTCTCATGTAGTGGTTGATAGAGACCAGATATGATGCCCTGAAAACTCTCAAGTGGCACTAGATTCTGACATCTAGGAAATGCAGTCATGTTCTCAAGTTTAGATGCTTAAATTTGTATCTCACTGTATCTGTATTTCATTGTATCTGCATTTCATTATATCTGCAGAGCAATTCTATTTCACCTGTAATGTCCAGTAAAGTCAGTCAGTCATTTCAAGATAGAGATGACATAAGATGATACAAACTAAACCAGTATTCTTTCTGCTCTGAATCATACAATTCTGGATAGTAAGAGGAAAGAGAGAACACACTGGTTCAAATTTTGGAGGTTCACCAAGCACAAATATGAATGCTGGGGGCCGTGCATGGACGGTCGGACAAGTCTACAGCAAGCTGTGAGAATATGAACTTATAACCCCGAGTAAGGAATGCAACAACAGGATAACAGTAACCGCAAAGCAAGGTATAATGCCAAGCTAACGCAAGCATTTGGGCCCAATCATAAAAGGAATAGCGGCGCGTGGACACCTCATGGACAAAGCGGGGCAGCCAATCAAGTAATGCGTGATCGCGTGTACGGGGGCTCAGAACAGTATATTAATAGCAGCCTTGTAAGCAATAAACGGAGTTTTTTGCAAATGTACATCGCATCGGTGTCTGCTCCCCTTCACCTGGCCGCTGCATTCTGGTGACCCCGACGTGATACCAGCAGAGGAGAAGCGGACGAGAGAAGGTGAAGATCCCGGCTGCTCGAGAGAAGCAGGCAAACAAGTTGAGTTACGTGGCCACGGCTGACCGGTGAGTCAGGCAGACTGCGGTCTGGTTCGGGATGGGTTCCGCTGTATCAGCGATAGAAAAGGCTACGATAGAGGGACTGTTAAGCGTAGCAAAGAAGACAGGGTATTCGATACCCCGGCAGGAGCTTGTGGACTTTCTTTTTTGGTGCAGGCGAAGGGGGTTGCTAGAATCTACAGGACAGTTATTTTCGAAAGATCAATGGCGCAAAATAGGGGAAGAATTATGGGAGAGCGTTCAGACGGGGCACAAGGGGGCAAAGGGGCTAGCACGCACTTATCGCTCCGTTAAGCTCATGATCGACCAGGTGCACGCAGATGCAGAAATTGCGGCTGCATTGCAGGATGCTTTGAGTAGGAGCATGAAAGACTCAGACTTAACGAGCTCGGAGTTAACCGAGTCGGGTCCCTCCCCCGACCCCGTGCCTCCCTATAGTTCCCCCGAACAGAAAATTGCGGCTCCGGTGAATAAGAAAGGGGAGTTTGATGATATAATCATCCCCTGGGACCCTTCAGAAAACTTCCATATGCAACCATCTGCACCCCCTGAGCCCGAAGCTATGGAAGTGCAGCCTGAGAACGTACTTTTACCACTTAACGAGCACGGTAGTCCTCAGGAAAAGTCGCCTTATGCCGAACTTTTAGAAGAATTACGACAACAACGACGCCAAATGACAAGATTGATGACAACCATGCAGGAACTGGATGGGGATGGGGACAAAACCCGACGGCGAAAATTGTATGAAAAGGCTATGGAGGCAGTTAAGGAAGGGATAAAAAATATCGAAAGACAACTAGATCAAAAGGAAAGGTTGGAAGGGGGTGGGCGAGAAGCGATTAAGAGGGCAATAAGGCAGGGGAAGCTTTCGATTAAAGATGGGCATGAGAAAATAAAACGTTTATATGGGGCGGGAGAAGGGTTAACAGAAAGAGAGAGAAAAGAATTGCAGGATGAATTAGATGAGGGAATGATGGGGGAGGAAAAGGAAAAGAGATATATCCCAATTAGACAGGATAAAAATATCCCTACGGATCGTTCTTTTGATATGGGGAGGAGGTGGAAAGGGATTGTTACACAAGCCAATTTGAGTGGTGAAGTTACTTTAGAACCCATAATCTCAGCCCCGATTAGAGTTACACAAAACGGGGCAGAGTGGACACCCTTAGAATGGAATCTGGTTTCAAAATTACAACAAAGTGTTATGGCCTATGGAGCCACTAATTCTGCCGTTAGGCGACAAATGACAGCATTTATGAAATATCAAGAGCTCGTTCCGGCAGATATTAGATTGCTTATGGAAACCCTTCTGGGGGCCACTGCGTATACCCTGTTCCTGGTGAAATGGCAAGAGAGGTTAGAGATACAACAGTTGGAAAATGTCCATTTGCCAGACGGGGATCCGCTAAAATTTGCTACCCTGGACATGCTGATGGGGAGCGGGGGGTATAGGGATCCGCAACGGCAGGCTGCCCTTCATCCCCGGGTGCTTTCACAAAGTAAAGCTGCCGCCCTGGACGCGTTTCATGCGTTGCCACAGATGGGGAAACCAAACCCTCCCTACCTACAGATAAAGCAGGGGGATAATGAATCATTTTTAACTTTTATGGATCGAATAAGAGAGTCAATTGACAGCACCCCCGATATAGACCCGACTATTAAGACAGCCCTGTTAAAGGAAGTGTCTACTCAGAATGCCAATCACACATGTAAAAAACTCATTGCTACTCTGCCACAGGGAGCATCCTTGGTTCAAATGATTGATATATGTTCAAAGGCTCCCTTGGAAGAGGAAAAGCAACGAGCTAACATACATGCTGTTGCTTTAGCGGCAGCGCTTAAGCAGGGTGGCTTAGGGAAAGGGGAGGGGAGATGCTATCAATGCGGGCAAATGGGGCATCTGAAAAAGAATTGCCCACAAAAGAAAAAGGGACCACCTACACCCTTTGCAAATGTGTGTAACCGTTGTGATAAATTTGGTCATAAAGCTGCAGATTGCAGGTCGAGATTCAAGAAAGACGGGACGCCGCTATCGGGAAACGCTCAATGCCGCGAGTTGGGCGCGGCACCGAAATACCCGACAACACAGCGACATGCAATGGCTGTCTCTACGAACTCACAGCAGCAACCAGCGGAAGCGCAGGCGTCGATCTGGCCGTGGCAAGAACAGTAACTATTTCCACTGGAGAGGTAACGGTGGTAGACTCTACTGCCACTGGACCTCTAGGGGGAGGGTTGAGCGCTTTATTAATCGGTCGTTCCTCCTCAAGTCGTCAAGGTATTTTTGTCCTGCCTGGATTAATTGACTCTGACTATGAGGGCATAATTAAAATTATGATTAAGGTGTTTGCCCCCCCAGTTACCATCACACAGGGAAGTAGAATAGCACAATTAATACCATTTTATTCCCAAGTACCTGTATCTCACAATCAAACCAGAGGTACAGGAGCTTTTGGTAGTACCGGAGATACGGCAGGGCCCATAACAATGTTCTCTACTATTATCCAAGATACAAGACCCATGCTTAAGGTGCTCATATCTTATGAGGAGGAAACCCTGGGTGATGGAACTGTGGAAATGATGTTAGATACCGGGTCAGATGTTACCATTATTCCTGTTGTGTCCTGGCCAAAGAAGTGGCCATTACGCAATACGTCTGCGCTTGTTAGTGGAATAGGAGGGGAAGTTAAAACATTACAAAGTGTTAACCTTGTGTGCTTTCGGGATGTAAGAGACGGAAACCGGGCTTGGGTGCGACCATACGTTATGCATACTCCCCTCTGGATTCTAGGGAGGGATGTTATGGCACAATGGGGAGTAGCTTTAAGGACACAGGATTTTCATTAGTGGCTACTGAGGGGCAGAGGCCACCCGCCTTAAAAATTCAGTGGCAATCAGACTCTCCTGTTTGGGTGCCTCAGTGGCCTTTAACGGATGAAAAACTTGAAGCTGTTGAAGAATTAGTACAAGAACAATTGCGATTAGGACATATAAAGCCCTCTGTTAGTGAATGGAATACTCCTATTTTTGTTATAAGAAAGAAGTCAGGAAAATGGAGATTGTTGCATGATCTTAGAGCTGTTAACGCTACCATGCAGCCTATGGGAGCATTGCAGCCCGGTTTACCCTCTCCGGTGGCCTTACCCAAAGAATGGCAGTTATTAATCATTGACTTAAAAGACTGTTTCTTTTCTATACCATTGCACCCCTCGGACACAAAGAGATTCGCTTTCAGTGTACCACAGAAAAATGTATCTCGGCCTTCTCCGAGATATGAATGGGTTGTTTTACCACAAGGCATGCGTAATTCTCCCACTATGTGTCAATGGTATGTTGATTTAGCTTTGCAAGAATGGAGAAAGACATATACAGAGCCACTTGTGTATCATTATATGGACGATATTCTAATTGCCACCCCTGATAATCTATCAGCAGAAGCAGAAAAACATCTTATAAATACACTACAACAATATGGTCTACAGGTAGCACCTGAAAAAGTACAGAGGCAAAGTCCATGGTTGTACCTTGGAATGATGGTAACAGAGACGCGGGTAAGGCCAGGAAAGCTGAAATTACATTCGGAAATTACTACAGTTAATGATGTGCAAAAACTCGTAGGTGATATACAATGGATACGCACCTGGTGCGGGGTAACAAATGAAGACCTCGAACCATTATTCGAACTTTTGAGAGATTCTGCAGACCCATCAGAGCCACGACAACTTACAAGTAAAGCGAAAAAGGCCCTTGAAAAAATTGAATACCAAATAGGACAGCAGCAGGTTTATAGATATGACCCTAACTATCCAATTATGGTTTTAGTATATGGATCAGAACAGAATAGGTCAGCGATTATAGCTCAACAGATTGAGCAAAACTTGGCCATCCTGGAATGGGTGTTTCCCACGTATTTACCCTCTGCATCTGTTACCACATTCCAAGATTATATAGGATCACTGTTATTAAAGGCCAAAGAACGTGTAAGGTTAGTGTTTGGTGTTGACCCCTCTGTATTTGTATTACCATGGAAAACAACTAACTTAATCCAAGAGTGGTCATTGTGTTCTATGACCTTTGCTCTCGCAGTTTATGGGGTCCAGCTGTCGGTACATTATCCTTCTCATCCGTTATTTAAAACAACCTCTGTCATTATGAGGGAACCTATTGTGAAACAGAAACCAATAACCGGTGCGCTTACTGTCTTCACTGATGCCAGTGGGCGATCCGGGAAGTATGGCTTCGCATGGCAAAGCAATCAGGTCTGGAAAAAACAACTATGGGTCGACACAGGGAAATCAGTACAAATTTTAGAATTACGGGCAATTGTTGAAGCCCTTATTTGGTTTTCTTCGGAATCCTTAAACATTATATCTGACTCAGCTTATGCGGTTAGTTTATTCAACCGCATTGATTGTGCGAAAATTGGCAAGATCGGCACAGCAGAAATTGAAGAACTGTTAGTCCGCCTGAAAGGCATAATTCAAGAACGAACAAAACCTGTATGGTGTTGCCACATGCGCAGTCATACTAACCTGCCAGGTATATTTACACAGGGTAATGATATTATTGATCAAGCAGTAGCAGGAGGAGTTGTTTTACAGGACCTTGAAGCAGCTCGACGGTCGCATGACTTTTTCCATCAATCGTCTCGAGGCTTACAGGAAGAATTTAAGATATCCAGGGCCCAGGCCCGAAGCATTGTGGCAGCCTGTCCTGACTGTGCTCGAATCGCCCCCCTACAACATCAGGGAGTCAACCCACGTGGATTAGGCCCCAAGAAATTATGGCAAACTGATGTTACTGTGTATCCTCCTTTTGGTCAACTGAAGTATTTACATGTTTCGGTCGATACCCATAGCCATGCCGTATGGGCTACCGCGTTAACAACAACAGCCTTCAGGGCAGTTAAGCAACATTGGCTCCAAGCCTTTGCTGCCCTTGGGGTTCCTGAGGCCATTAAAACGGATAATGGCCCCAGTTACGTAGGGCACTGGAGTGAACAATTTTTGAAACAATGGAATATTCAACATATTACAGGAATACCCTATAATAGTACTGGCCAAGGTATTGTTGAAAGACGACATCAAGATATAAAACGTTTACTTCCAGCTTTGAAAAAAGAGGGGGAGATAACCCTCTCACCACATGATATGTTAGCTAAAGCATGCTATGTGCTTAACTGGAAGAATCCTGTATCGATCAATGAGAAACAAACCGCTCTCCCGATAGACTTACATTTTGCCACCGAGAATGCTGTTTTAAATGTGCCTGTCTGTATTTGGGACCCACGAAAAGGGGTATGGGGATCAGAAAAAGAGATCCTATTGACCTGGGGTCGGGGCTATGCTTGTGTCTCAACAGGTGGCGGCTCACCTCAATGGGTACCGGCTAAATGGGTAAGGCCATGGTTGAAAAAGGAAGGGGACTCGAAGGAAATTCCAGAGGAACATCAGACGGATCCTTAAACTAATACTCTGGGAAAAGGAATGTCTCTGTACTTTTGTCTTAACAGGAACAACTGATTGTTGCTGATGCAGCATTATTTCCCTCTGCCAATAACTGAGGAAACAAAAAGGAGAATCGAGCAGAAGTCGAAGCTTACTCTGATACCTTTACTATCGCAATTGAAGGGTTATCATAAGCGACTTGATCAGGACATTGCGCGATGTAAAAATTTTGTTAGCCTTGTTAAACTGCTTGACTCTTTACAGACTTTTAATAAGAAAGGACCAGCATATTGTCATTGTCTCGACTGTGGTCGAGAAGATTGTTCTGCTTGGGTGGCGCTATTATGTGGAAAATGTGCTCAGGCCTTTTGGATTGAGCAATCCTTGCTACAAAACTTTTGGTGTCGCAGTTGTAATTTTGATTATAATTTTGAGAGTTGGCAAGGAGAATTGCGACAGTCAACCGGTCTTGATCTTTTTGAAGCCTTGCAGCTATTTGAATCCCCTGAACAAAAGGTTTTAGCATATTATCGGTGGGAAATAATTCACATCCTGAGACGAGTGAAAGCTCAGAGCAAATCCCAGATTCTATCGGTGCGATGCCGATCAGCGGTGCCTTTAACCCGGCAATCGCTAGTGGGACCATTAACTGAAGATCCGGATGAGGAATTAGATAGGTGCCTAAGAGCTCTTGGACGGCTTAGCTTGCAGGGGTCGAGAAAGGGCCGAAGAAAGAGGAACAAACCTGCCGCACGTAAACGAAAAAAGAATAAAAGGAAAAGGTAAAAAGTTAACTGTATCTCTGATCTGGGACAGAACAAGGTAACATGATGTTCCATAATATGCTAATTTGTGCACTTATGTTAAATATGAGCTACGTAAAATCTTGGCTCTTATCACAACCAAAGACTAACGTGTGGGTAACCTTAGCTAATATGACAGGTCAGGATTCTATTTGTTTGGCCACAGCATCTCCAAGCAATCCCTTTTCAACATGTTTAGTCGGAGTTCCGCTTGACTCCTGGCCTATCCCTCCAGAAGTTGCCGTCCTACATCTCAAAGGTCAGAATATAACAGATAATTGGGACGGATGGGTTGTACATCTTCCTCAAGGAGGCTTAGAGCCTCAAGAAATTGAATTGTTAGGATCAGTGAAAATGGATTACTGTGTGTATTTTAATTATTCGGGACAGAATTCCTCCTTCATACAAATAGTGAACGCATCCATTCCACAATACCACAATCAAACTACCTGGTGTAATTATACTAGCAGGAACATCTCAAAGTCTGTTAACATGCCCTTAAAATTACCCTATGGAGTATTTTTGATTTGTGGTGATAGAGCATGGCAAGGAATCCCTTCGCATATAAAAGGAGGACCATGTTCTCTGGGAAGGTTAACACTGTTAACTCCCAACATTTCTACAATCCTGACACAGAGAAGAAAGAGTAGGGAGAAGCGAGGTATTCATGCCTTCAACAAAGACTGTAAGGATAATATAGAATTTTGGGGAACAGGTGCAACTGTAGTGTCTTCGCTGTTAGCCCCAGGAGTTGCCTCTACTCAAGCTTTAACAACTCTAAGAAAATTAGGATGTTGGTTAGCAAAGCAAACTAATGCTACTTCTACTGCGCTATCTGAGCTTTTAGCTGATGTTGATTCAGTTAGACATGCTACGCTTCAAAATCGTGCTGCAATAGATTTTTTATTATTAGCACAGGGACACGGATGTGAAGATTTTGATGGGATGTGTTGCATGAATTTGTCTGATCACTCAGAATCAATTCATAAAGCGATAAAGAGGTTAGATGACTTAACTATGAAATTAACTATTAATGATTGGGGTTTAGATACATGGCTAGGTGGCTGGGGAATTACGGGATGGATCAAAGATATTATCAAGGGTACTTTAATGATATTCATATTCATACTCTTATGCTTAATGTTTATTCCTTGTATCTTACAATGTATCATGCAGCGTGTGCAACAAATAACTAATGTCTTGTTTGAAAAAAGAGGGGGAGATGTTGGGGGCCGTGCATGGACGGTCGGACAAGTCTACAGCAAGCTGTGAGAATATGAACTTATAACCCCGAGTAAGGAATGCAACAACAGGATAACAGTAACCGCAAAGCAAGGTATAATGCCAAGCTAACGCAAGCATTTGGGCCCAATCATAAAAGGAATAGCGGCGCGTGGACACCTCATGGACAAAGCGGGGCAGCCAATCAAGTAATGCGTGATCGCGTGTACGGGGGCTCAGAACAGTATATTAATAGCAGCCTTGTAAGCAATAAACGGAGTTTTTTGCAAATGTACATCGCATCGGTGTCTGCTCCCCTTACCACGTATTAGAAAATGAGATATCCTATAGCTTTTTTATGATGACTGAATATGAAAAAATGGCTAATGATGTATGTAACTGGGCAACTAAGGCACCTTAGGATGGGAGCATGGAAGAAGAAGGAAAGATAGAAGGAAAAAAAGACCTGTGATAATCTGAAACTATCACCATGGGCACCACCTGGCCGCTGCAGGGAATCAAGTTTTCTAAAATCAAGGCCGTAACAGAATCTGAGGGAGGATCAAGAAACTTGCTACATCTTTGTATATTTGCACAATTTCAGCCAATACAAACTTGTCACAAAAAAAACCAGCCAAAAAAAAACAACAGGCTGAAGTTTGTATCTTTACTGATTTAAGATTCTGAATTCTGAAGTGAAGCAGGAAACACCATAGCATCTTTAAGTATGTGTGTACTTACAAGTAAGCTGCTATGTAGGTGGTTGCATAGCTTGCTTACTTTATTGCAAAAGAGCTCAGCTGGTAAAATTTCCACAAGCAGTAGATTTCAGTGATATGAAAAACTTCTTCATGGGAAAAAGAACTGCAGCTTCTCAGGGAATTCCCTTCAAGTTACAGTACAAATTGACTGTTTGGTTACTTATATCCCTGGAAATTATAAAGTCAAATGGGAAATTGACACAGATGCAGAGCTAACGGTTGAGAAACAATATATTAGAAAAAGTTAATTCTCTTCAGAATTCAAGCAGGATAATATGAAGCTTTTGCAGAATACATTAGAGGTAGATTAACTGTTTGTAAATGCCTTTAAAACATAGAGGAGATTAAAAAAAGAAAAAAGATGCATATGTTGTATAAAACTTATGCCAAACACTCTTAGTTATTCTGGCATTGAGGAGCTAGCCTTACCTCTAGGGTGGAAACCATTGGCCCACAGAAAAATCAAAGATTTTGTTCAAAAAAAGTCTTCAAGAATTAAAAAGAATAGGTGAGGGGATACAAACAATAGCCAGATGCCGAGCCATATGCCAGACATACTCCCTGAAACATCTCAATCCCATATAACCATGATATGTGCAAAATATAAATGATCTGGAAGATATAGAACTGCACCTGTAAAATAAGAGAAAAAGACAGTCTGCAGTGATATTCTTAATATCGATTAACATTGAGGAAATATTATATTCACAGAAAATAATGCTCTTCCTGATATAGCAACATAATTTCTTTCCTAGGCATATTCTCTACAGCACTGGTTAATTGATACATTTAACCTATGTTATCTCTTAATTAAAATACAATATCTGTTATTTGACTCCAGAAATTACTGACTATTCTGGTTTGTAACTTGAGAGCAAAATGCAGTCCACTATTCTGATGCTGCTGACAATGAAAGTAAAGGAATTACCTTAATAGGCAATGAAAACTATTCCTATTTTCTGTACAATCTTAAAATATGTTAAGTAGATAATATTATATAGCAAGATAATACTCTTTTTACTGTTTTGGGAGTACATATTTGAACAGTATTATGGCTATTTATACATTAGTAACTTTATACTAATCAATTCATAACCACTTAGGCAAAATTCACATAATATTTAATTTGTATTTTTGTTGATCTGCCAGTAGAGTTCAGCTCCTCTCAGGATTAAATGCATAAACATTGCACCTCTAATCATGAGAGGTGTCCCTGCTCATAGCAGGAAGGTTGGAAATATATTATCTTAAGGTCCTTTCCAACCCTAACTATTCCATGATTCTATGGGAAGTAGCCATTTTTATTGTATGGTGTAGCTTATGCTTAGTAGTGCATTCACTGAAATCGTAGTTTTAGTAAATTCAAATTAATTTTCAAATGTGAATGAATTTCAGAAAATAGTTTAGCTAAAAAAACAGTTAAAATTCTGTACTAAGTAACTTAATTTTATATTTCCTTTCTCTCTCCTTCCCCCCACTGTTTTTATTTTTTGTTCTTTTTTCTTTTCTTTTTTCTTTTTTTCCTTCCCTCTGAAATCAAGTGAAGTGGAGAAAATGAGAAGAGATGTTGCTCTGCACTACATACATAGGTTATAGCATAAGCCATACTTAGGAAGCCTGTAAGAGGATAAAGGTCAAAACCCATATGCTGTTAGGGAAAAACTAATTATTTCAGTTCCTAAGAGAATGCCCTAATCTTCAGGATATGGAGAGGTGATTTTCCTTCTTAACACAGTTGTTGGCTTCTTTTTAAAATAAATATATTGTGGAGAAGGGATGGGAATCAAAATGTCATTTTTATTTAGTAAACAAGTCATAAAGTATTTGAACAGCTTTGACTGATAATTCTCATCCAAAAATATTAGTCTTCAGCTTGTATATTTTAATGACAAAAGATGATTTAATTTCATTTCTGCTCTAACTGATGGAAAATAGAGGGCCTCAACCCTGAATTTTTTCTAGGATTCAGTTCAGTTTATCCCACTGCAAATAAAATAGCTTTGGGATCCATTTGAGAAAGCCAGCAGGAAAAAAAATCAGTTCTCTGTGGCAGTTTATTTCAAAGCAGAAGAAAGGGAGGCATTTACAGCTACCCATCAATGTTAATTTCTATACCAGATACCGGTGTCTTGCAAATCTTACAGAGCATTTTAATTAATGCCTGAATAATAGATGAATGTGAAACCCATTGAAAATTGTTGGGATTCATGCTCCAAGCCTTAATGTACCCATGTTTATAAAGCGTTTTTAGAATGTAAGATTGTATCCACATATTAAAGGTGAGCTCCAAACAAGAGCTTGAGAATTTATACATTATTTTGAGGAAACTGCATTATCAAAGTTACAATCTAATATGTTTTAAAAGTCTTGATTTTCAATAAATGGTGAGAATTTTCTGCAACACTCACCTGTTTGTTTGACCACCAAAATCTTAAGCTGGCTCTAGGTTTTTCACATACCACAAGAAAACACAAGTAAACTGCTTGTAAGAAATTAAGCTTTCATATTTTTTTTTAAATTCCAAACTACACTTGACCAAAAGTTTTACAAAGAACACAGAACTAGACAGGATCTTCTGGACTAGCCACTCTTTTGCTCTTACATGAAGTTGTATCATTTTAATTTTAGAATCATAGAATCATAGAATAGTTAGGGTTGGAAAGGACCTTAAGATCATCTAGTTCCAACCCCACTGCCATGGGCAGGGACACCTTACACTAAATCATATCACCCAAGATGCTGTCCAATCTGGCCTTGAACACTGCCAGGGATGGAACATTCACAACTTCATTGGACAATTTGTTCCAGTGCCTCACTACTCTCACAGCAAAGAACCTTTTATATTTAACCTGAACTTCCCCTGTTTAAGTTTGCAACCATTACCCCTTGTTCTATTGCTACAGTCCCTGATGAAGTGTCCCTCTTCAGCATCCTTGTAGACTCCCTTCAGATACTGGAAGTCTGCTATGAGGTCTCCATGCAGCCTTCTTTTCTCCAGGCTGAACAGCCCCAGCTTCCTTATCCTGTCTGCACATGGGAGGTGTTTCATCCCCCTTATCTTCCTCATGGCCCTCCTCTGGACTTGCTCCAACAGCTCCATATCCTTCTTATGGAGTTGTTGCATACTTTGCATGCTTTGTCATGTCCACTTAAAAATCAGCTATGTTCCTCACTTAAATTTTTAGTTGAAAAGCTATATCAGAATTTCATGTTCTGGCAGCTGTTAGAGATACATACTTTGCCATATATACAGGAAGCTATTATAAAAGAGGATTGCGTACTGTGAATGATGAGAAAGCAACCCTCATTTGGCTGCTCCTTTTCTTACCAGGTAGAACAACTTTCAGCTTGTCTTACCTTATTTTTTTTTTTTATTGTATCCCTTCAAAATATCTAGAAATCTCATGGATTTCTTTCTATGAACATTTGCAAGATAAAGAATATAACTTAGGTAACTGAAACATTTTCGTTAAACTTACTGGAGGGAAAGGCTGCTATTTTTTGTAGTTTCTAATGTCATAATATCTGATTAAGAAAATGGATGACATTTTTACATGAAGATATTGGAAAATATTTTAAATTAAAATGTCTGAGTTTTCTGGATGGAAGGACTAAAGTTCTTTTCTTGTTATTACTCTTGTATTTAGATTTCTGTTCTTATCAACAAAATAAGATTATTCATTTTTGCTTAAGTAAACAAGACCAAAAAAGCCCTGTAGAATCTGATTCTAATAAAAATTCAGGGCAGGAACAACTTAAAGTATGGAACAAGAAGCAAATCCCTTAAAATAACTTTCTTGAGGTTAAAGATTGAGAATGATGGAAAGATTTTTCTTTAATAAATTATGTAAATTCTAGTTCAATTGTGTTAAGCCTGGAAAAATGGGAAATTCATATGATATTAATCTTTTGAGAAAGAGTTATCTTTTACACTGACATGAGTGAAAATGAGGCAAATAAATTACAATATATGCTTTTTCTGTTGGCTTTACCAGGCAAAGTGAGCTTGTCACTGGCTCTTTGAGGTGAGTTGGTAGATGAAATCTCAGCAAGACAGGGAAGATTACAGTGTGGTAGATCATGCCACAAGTTCTCGGCCTGTTGTACTCAGATCTGGCTGTGGAACCATAACAGCATGCAGAGGCAGCACAGAAGGAAGTCTGTGACCAGCATTATTCCAATATTTACCAATTTTTAAAAGTTTTTAATGTAAAAAACTGTTACATATTTCTGTTTTTATGCTATTGAGAAATAGAGATTGTGTTTGTTGTGCCACAGACTTGAGAAATGACAGAAGTAAAAATGACAGAATAAAAGTAAATTTAACTTAGTTTTCAGAACAGCTATACCAGAGCTGGTGATATAACAAGGGAGTGCCTACTCTGACATACACATAAGACATAATGTATGTTTTTGCTGTAGTGTTATTACAGCGTACTTGTCCTATATTCAATAAGGCTAGAAAAGATATATTATGTTGTTATCACACATGCTGCCTGAGAAGCTGCAAAAGGAAAATATGCCTTTTAATTTCTATAATGGCAGTGTAATATTGCAAGCATTGCTTTCTCTTCATTTCCCGATAAATCCTGGTATTGTCTTTCTCCTTTTTGACTTACTCTGCGCAATAAGCAGACATTTTCATTGTACTAACTAAATGGCACTCATTTTTTTCTCCTCAGAGGTTACAATGCATTAATATAAGCTTTTATTATATTTATATATGGTCAAAATTGTTCTTATATAACCACATATAATCAGAAAATTCCAATTCATTCAGCCAAATTTTAAGCCCAAATACAAACCCTGTGATCCATGGGAGTTAAATAAATGCTTACAAAAACAGTATTATCTATATAGTTAACTGTCTTGCAGAAACAGGGCACTCTAGTACTTTTTAAAAGTCATATTCTTATTATTTGAAAAAATTGCAAAGGATCATCATATTAGAAACTCCAAGAAAATATTCAGTCAAAGAAGTAATATAGTTTCCCTTAACTGCTTTCATTCTGCTTGATTTTTGTGTTTTTTCATACACTAATTTTTCACATATGTGTGAGTGTCCGTGTGTGTCCCTGTGTGTATTTGTATGTATCTGTGTCTATGTATGTAATAGTTGCTCTCTTTTGACAAAAACTAAGTTTATTAAATTTTGTTAAGTCCATTTGACCCCTACAGTCCTGAGTAGGAATGTCACAATTATACCTTTTAAAGCATATTTATTCCTATGCTTCATTTTTTTTTCTTTTTTCCTCTTTTTGTACGGTATGTAATTTATGTTCTTTGTCTTCTTTTTCTCCTCAGAGTTTGGGATTTTGATTCTTGAAAAATACTTTTTTGGCATGTTGCACTACACCTCTTCTATTTTGCAGACTCTGAAAGTGCATAAACAGAGTGAAGAAATTATTGATAATCTAATGAAAATTAGTATTAGTCTGATGCTAATAAAAGTAGTCCAAATTATACACTTTTTGTAGCTAATTCATATTAGGAGGACAGTTAATTATTATAATTTATTTTATTCTCAACTTTCCAGTGTGTTGATAAAGCTAGATGCCTTCATTCCAAATCCAAAGAGTGTAGTAGTAATGGTAGATTTGGCTTTCTCCTTGCCTTTGGGCCTACATGCAACTATTCTTATGTGCTTGTCAAAACCACCAGCTTGCTTGCTTTTTCTGACCCTGTCCTCAATTATATTATTTCTTGTATGTTTAATATTTCTTCTTTATTCTCTTTAATCCCCTAAAGCTGATTTTACCAGCTTCTAAGTGACAGGTGGTTGACTGTGATTAGCATCTATAATCAAGGGTCTGGGCCTGTACTTTGTAAGCCCCCATGGTTACTTTATGGCTCCAGTCCTCTATGCTACAGTCCCTTCCTAGTGTCACAGGTACCTCTTTCTGCTGCATAACATAGCTACTTGTTGGTTTCAGCGATGTACTACTTTTGGCTGGGATAGAGTTAATTTTCTTCATAATAACCTGTATGGGGTTATATTTTGGATTTGTGACCAAAACTGTGTTGATAACACAGAGATGTTTTAGTTATTGCTAAGTAGAGTTTACACAGAGTCGAAGCCTTTTCTGCCACTTACACACTGCCATCTGTGTGTAGGCTGGGGATGGACAAGAAGATGGGAAGGGGCACAGATGGGACAGCTGACCCCAAATGACCAAAGGGATATCCCAGACTGTGTAATGTCATGCTTAGCAATGAAAGCTGGGGGAAGAAGAAACAAGGGGGGGACATTCAGAGTTATGGTGTTTGTCTTCCCAAGTAACTGTTACTTGTGACAGAGCCCTGCTCTCCTAGAGATAGCTGAGCACTTGCCAGACAATCAGAAGCAGTGAATTAATTCCTTGTTTTGCTCTGCTTGTGTGAGTAGATTTTGCTTTACCTATTAAATTGTCTTCATTTCAACCCATAATTTTTCTCATTTCTAC
Organism: Pezoporus occidentalis; assembly: GCF_034315485.1. Taxonomy (NCBI): domain Eukaryota; kingdom Metazoa; phylum Chordata; class Aves; order Psittaciformes; family Psittacidae; genus Pezoporus; species Pezoporus occidentalis. Next base: position 677,575 of record NW_026913209.1, read on the forward strand.
CTTTCTGATTCTTTCCCCCATCACACCTGAGGGAGGACTGAGTGAGTGACTAGGTGTGGCTGAGCTGCCTAAAACGGTTAAAATGTGATGAGACATTATTTACATAAAAATTTCAACACTGTGGTAACCGCAGGTGATCTAAACTTAAAAAAACCTGAAAATCTTATGCTCATCTTGTCATTCTCTGAGGAAGTGCAGAGAAAGTCTGATAGATCCAGGGACTTTCACTGTTCATACAAAGGCTGTGGCCTGCTCCTAGCAGTTGCAAGATCATATATATTGGATTATGCAGCTAAAAATATTTCTGGAGTTTATTATCGATTTCAAAGTTCTTTTTTTTTTTTTAGCAAGGATGTCTTATAGAAGTATGTTGATGTTTAGCACAATTAGAAACCTCATGATTATATAAATTTTTATTTTAGAATATTATAAATTAATTTTCACATCTTTTTCTTCCAGTTTCTAGAATCTTCATACATAATTGGCCATAGTCCCTGAGCACCTAATGTAGATCCCTATAAAACGCATATTTAATTTCTTTTTTCTTCTTAGGTTTAATAGTAAACCCATTACCAGCTGTAAGGCTCTTAAATATTACTCTGATCACTGCCAATTGTCGTTCTAGGGACATATTTACATAACATGTGGAGAGATGCCTGGTCTTATTTTGTGTACTATGGCCAAAACCAAATTCAAGCAATTGTAAAAGCAATGAAAAGGTCTTATGTCCTTTTGGACAAGATTACACTGTTGAAAGTTTAAAGACCTTTCAGATAAAATAAATTTGAAATAGACCCAAGAGATGCATGGAAGCAGAATAAGTCTAGTAAAATATGTAACTATAAAATGCATTGAGAAAAAAGAAAATATCATTGGAAGTTGGGGAATAATTTTTAAATATGTTCCTGAAGAAATATAAAAACATGAATATATTTCTAAAAGAAGTCTGTAAGAGAGTATATTTCAATTATATAAAAACAAAAACAAAAACAAACCCAAACCAAAACTAAACAAAAACCAAACACAGAAAAAAAAACACAAAACAAAAAACAAAACAAACCAGAAAATTTTACTGGAAGCATATCCTTTTATGAAAACATAAATGATGTTGGTCTTTTTATTTCCCAGTGTTCTTTGGAACACCTGAAAAACCATATTGTCTCATTAGGCATTTACTAATGAGTAAGACGATAAAAAAAAGATAATTTTGTCTTTTGAATACACAAAAAATGTGATAGGAAGAGGACAAACGAGATACTAAAATAGATTCTAAAAGGATCAGAAGGATGTTAATATAAGCAATGATCATAAAACATTGTACTGCCTTTCTAACAAAAAAAAAGTGCAGTAACATGCAACTTTGACCACCATGTCATCTTACAATCACAGAATCATAGAGCAGTTAGGGTTGGAAAGGACTGCAAGATCGTATAGTTCCAAAACCTCCAGCCATGGGCAGGGATGCCTTGCACTAAACCATGCCACCCAAGGCTCTGTCCAACATGGCCTTGAATGCCACTAGGATTGGAGTTTCACAGCTTCCCTGGGCAAACCATACGAGTGCCTCACCACCCTTACAATAAAGAACTTCCTTCTATCCAATCAATGTTCACGTTTTAACACGTTACTCCTTGTCCTGTCATTACAGTCCCTAAAGAAGAGTCCCTCCCCAGCATCCCTATAGCCCCCTTCAGATACTGGAAGGCTGCTAGGAGGTCTCCATGCAGCCTTCCCTTCTCCAGGCTGAACAGCCCCAACTTTCTCAGCCTGTCTTCATACGGGAGTTGCTCCAGTCCCCTGATCATCCTCATGGCCCTCCTCTGGACCTGTTCCAACAGTTCCATGTCCTTTTTATGTTGAGGACACCAGAACTGCACACAATACTCCAAGTGAGGTCTCATGAGAGCAGAGGAGAGGGGCAGGATCACCTTCTACCTGCTGGTCATGCTTCTTTTGATGCAGCCCAGGATACGGTTGGCTTTCTGGGCTGTAAGCGCACACTGAAGCAGGCTCATGTTCATTTTCTCATCAACCAACACCCCCAAGTCCTTCTCTGCAGGGCTGCTCTGAATCTCTTTGCCCAACCTGTAGCTGTGCCTGGGATTGCTCTGACCCAGGTGTAGGACCTTGAATTTGTCATGGTTAAACCTCATAAGGTTGGCATCAGCAGTTGACACACCACACAAGTGTCTCAAGGTCCCTCTGGATGGCATTCCTTCCCTCCAGCATAACAACTGAACCACACAGCTTGGTGTCATCGGCAAACTTGCTGAGAGCGCACTTATGTCCATGTCAGCGACAAAGATGTCAAACAAGACCTGTCCCAACACCCACCCCTGAGGGACACCACTGGTTACTGGTCTCCAGCTGCACATTGAGCCATTGACCACAACTCTTTGCGTGTGGACATCCAGCCAGTTCTTTATCCACCAAGTGGCCCACCTATCAAAATGATGTCTCTCCAATTTAGAGACAGGGAAGTCATATGGGACAGTGTTGAAAGCTTTGCACAAGTTCAGGTAGATGACATCAACTGCTCTACCCCTGTCCATCAGTTCTGTGGCCCCATCATAGAAGGCCACCAAATTTGTCAGGCAGGATTTCCCCTTAGTGAAGCTATGCTGGCTGTCACCAAGCACCTTGTGGATTTTCATGTGCCTCAGCATGCCTTCCAGCAGAATCTGCTCCAAGATTTTGCTAGGCATGCAGGTGAGACTGACTGGTCTGTAATTACCCAGGTCATCCATTTTCCCCTTCTTGAAAATGGGGGATATATTTCTCCTTTTCCAGTTGTTGGGAACTTCACCTGACTGCCATGATTTTTCATATGATGGACATATGATAGACAGTGGCTTAGCAACTTCATTCGCCAGCTCCTTCAGTACCTGCAGATGGATTTCATCAGGACCCATGGACTTGTGCACATTCAGGTTCTTAAGATGGTCTCAAACCAGGTCCTCTCCTACAGTGGGCCTACGGTCTTCATTCTCACAGTCCCTGGGTCTGCCTTCCAAGACTTGGGTGGTTTGGTCAGAGCCTTTGCCAGTGAACACTGAAGCAAAGAAGTCATTAAGAACCTCAGCCTTCTCCAAATCCAGGGTAGCCAGTTCTCCCGATAGCTTCCAGAAAGGGCCAATGTTGTCCCTAGTCTGTCTTTTATTTGCAATGTAATTATAGAATTCCTTCCTGTTATCCTTAATATCCCTAGCCAAGTTTAATTCTAACTGGGCCTTAGCTTTCCTAGCTGGGTCCCTACCTTCTCGGACAACATCCTTGTACTCTTCCCAGGCTGCCTGCCCTTGCTTCCACTTTTTATAAGCCTCTTTCTTCCCTCAAATTTTCCTCAGCAGCTCCTTATCCATCCAAGGAGGTCTCCTGGCCCTCCTGCTGCACTTCCTTCTAGTTGGGATGCAACACTCCAGAGCTTGTAGGAGGTAATCCTTGAATATCAACCAACAGTCTTAGGCCCCCCTGCCCTCTAGGGCTGTATCCCATGGAACCTTCCTAAGCAGGTTCCTGAAGAGGCCAAAGTCTGCTCTCTTGTAGTCCAGGGCAGTGAGCTTGCTGCACGCTCTTCTCACTGTCCTGAGGATCTGAAATTCGACCATCTTGTGATCGCTGCATCCAAGGCTGCCCTGGATCATCACATTTCCAGCAAGCCCTTCCCTGTTGGTGAGCACGAGGTCAAGCATGGCATCTCTCTTGTTGGCTCCTCTATTACTTGCAGAAGGAAGCTGTGTTTCACACAATTAAGGAACCTCCTGGCTTGCTTGTGCTGGGCCATACCATCCTTCCAACAGATGTCAGGGTGGTTGAAGTCCCCCGTGAGAACAAGGGACTGTGAGCATGAGGCTGTTCCTATCTGTCTATAGAGTGCTTCATCCACAGAGTCCTCTTGAATACATTTTTTATAAATGCAGTACTTAGTGGAAGCTGTTCATGTTAAATGTGGTTTCTGGTTAATTTTATTGATGTTACCATTAGTGTACTGAATCAACAATCCATTAAAAGGGACTGTGGCAGGCATTACACACTTTTGGCTGCTGTAGATGCCCAAAATTAATTAACATTGGAAAAATTTTGTTGGTTGACATGATGAAAAAGAATAGGAAATTTAACACTGTCAAACTTCAAGGACAAAATAAAGTCACAGTATCACAGTATCACAGTATGCTAGAGATTGGAAGGGACCTCAAAAGATCATCTAGTCCAATCCCCCTGCCAGAGCAGGAACACCTAGATAAGGTTACACAGGAATGTGTCCAGGCGGGTTTTGAATGTCTCCAAGGAAGGAGACTCCACAACCTCCCTGGGCAGCTTGTTCCAGTGTTCCGTCACCCTCACTGAGAAGAAGTTTCTTCTCAAGTTTAAGTGGAACCTCTTGTGTTCCAGTTTGTACCCATTGCCCCTTGTCCTATCATTGTTTGCCACTGAGTAGAGCCTGGCTCCATCCTCGTGACACTCCCCCTTTATATATTTATATACACTAATGTCGTGGTTTAAACCCAGTCAGGTAATTCGTTCGCTCACTCCCCCCCCCTTTCTTGCCCTCCCCCTGCTCCCGGAGGGACGGAGAGGAGAATCGAAAAGAATGCAACTCCCACAGGTTGAGATAAGAACAGTTTAGTAACTTAGGTATAACACAAATCAGTACTGCTACCACCAATGATAATAATGATAAAGGAAATAACAAGGGAAGAGAATACATCATCTCACCACCAGCCGACCGATAACTCGCCCCCCAGGCCCAACCAAGCTCCGACCGATACCTCCTTCAACCCTGCAGTCCCCCAGCCCTTCCGGCTAACTCCCAGTTACATCCTGGGCATGACGTGCTGTGGTATGGAATGCCTCTTTGGTCAGTTTGGGTCAGGTGTCCTGTCTCTGCTTCCTCCCGGCTTCCCCTCCTCCCTGGCAGAGCATGAGGCTCACAAAGTCCTTGGCCAAACCAAAACATCCTTGTTATCAGCTCTGTTCCTGAGCTGAAAGTCAAAACACTGCACTGCACCAGCTACCAAGAAGGAGAAACATGACTGCTACTGCTGAACCCAGGACAACTAATAAGGTCACCCCTCAGTCTCCTCTTCTCTAAACTATAGAGACCCAGCTCCCTCAGTCGTTCCTCATAAGGGAGATGCTCCACTCCCTTCATCATCTTAGTTGCCCTGCGTTGGACTCTCTCCAGCAGGTCCCTGTCCTTGAACTGAGGGGCCCAGAACTGGACACAATATTCCAGATGGGGTCTCACCAGGGCAGAGTAGAGGGGAAGGAGGACCTCTCTCGACCTACTAACCACCCCCCTTCTAATACACCCCAGGATGCCATTGGCCTTCTTGGCCACAAGGGCACAGTGTTGTCTCATGATCATCCTGTCGTCCACTAGGACCCCCAGGTCCCTCTCCCCTACACTGCTCTCTAACAGGTCGTTCCCCAACCTATACTGGAACCTGGGGTTGTTCCTGCCCAGATGCAGGACTCTACACTTTCCCTTGTTATATTTCATCAAGTTATTCCCTGCCCAACTCTCCAGCCTGTCCAGGTCTCGCTGGATGGCAGCACAGCCTTCTGGCGTGTCAGCCACTCCTCCCAGCTTAGTGTCATCAGCAAACTTGCTGATAGTACACTCAATTCCCTCATCTAAATCGTTGATGAATATATTAAATAATACAGGTCCCAGTACTGACCCCTGAGGCACTCCACTAGTTACAGGCCTCCAACTAGACTCCGCCCCACAGACTACAACTCTCTGGCTTCTCTCCTTCAGCCAGTTCGCAGTCCACCTCACTACCTGATCATCCAGACCACACTTCCTCAATTTAGCTGTGAGGATGCTGTGGGAGACTGTGTCAAATGCTTTGCTGAAGTCAAGGTAGACCACATTCACCGCTCTGCCATCATCCATCCACCGTGTTATTTCCTCATAAAAGGCTAAGAGATTGGTCAAGCATGATTTCCCCTTGGTGAAGCCATGTTGACTGCCCCTCATAACCCTCTTATCCTTGATATGCCTTAAGATGGCACCAAGGATAAGGTGTTCCATCACTTTCCCAGGGATGGAGGTGAAGCTGACCGGTCTATAGTTACCCGGGTCCTCCTTCTTGCCTTTTTTGAAGACTGGATTGACATTTGCTTTCCTCCAGTCCTCAGGCACCTCTCCCGTTTCCCAAGACTTGGTAAAGATGATGGAGAGTGGTCTAGCAATGACTTCTGCCAGTTTCCTCAGCACCCGTGGGTGCATCCCATCTGGACCCATGGATTTATGGATGTCCAGATTGCTCAACTGGTCTCTAACCCATTCCTCATTGACTAAGGCAAACCGCTCCGTTGACCTGGCTTCATCTAAGGTCTCAGGGGTACAGGGCTCTTCAGGACTTCCTGCAGCAGAGTAGACAGAGACAAAGAAGGCATTCAGTAACTCTGCCATCTCTGTATCTTCTGTCACCAGGGCACCCATCCCGTTCATCAGCGGGCCTACATTGCCTCTGGTGTTAGTTTTATCTTCCATGTATTTGAAAAAGCTCTTTTTGCTGTCCTTGACCCTTCTCGCCAGGTTTAATTCTAAGGAGGCCTCAGTCATCCTAGCTGCCTTCCTACATCCCCTAGCAGCAGCCTTATATTCCTCCCAAGTGGCCAGCCCCTCCTTCCATGACCTGTAAACTCTCCTCTTCCACTTGAGCATAGCCAGCAATTCCCTATTTAGCCACGCAGGTCTCCTGGTCCTCTTCCTTGACTTCCTACGTGTCGGGATGCTCCGATCTTGAGCTCGGAAAAAGCAATCCTTGAATGCCAACCAACTATCTTGGGCCCCTTTACCTTCAAACAGCCTTGCCCATGGGATTTCCCCTAGCAATTGCTTGAAAAGGCCAAAGTTTGCCCTGCTAAAGTCCAGGGTTGCAATTCTACTTGGTATTCTACTAGTCCTACCACACAAGATCCTGAACTCCACCATCTCGTGGTCGCTGCAACCAAGGCAGCCCTCAACCCTTACTGCTTCGACCAGATCCTCCTTGTTAGTGAGGATAACTAAAGTCCCCCCAAAAAAGGAGAGAAGAAAAACATGGTAGAAAGTGCTGTTAAAGATCTGTGGTCTGTGAGCAAAAGAACCTCTTCAATTCCAAGTTTGAGTAATCTAAATTGAGCAGATTGATCAGTTACTCTGAGAGATCCAAATAGCTTCAGAAGAGAAGTTTTCTAATAAAACTCTCAGATCAATAATAATGCTCCAGAGATATGTTGGGATTTTTTTTTTCTTTTAATTATTTGGATCTGTAAGTCTATATTTTTTTCTATGAATAAAGAGTATAAATTTATAAATTTACTTTCCTGTATATAAATATTTCTGAAGGTACCTGTGGGGAGTGAAGGCGATAAGATTTGCATGAAAAGCAGTTTGGGAAAAAGCTCTGAGGCCTTGATGCTTAGCAAGCCCTGGGGAGATAAGTTGGAATGTTGAAACACAGGAAAGGTCAAAAAACAAGCCTTGGGGGGATGGGCCAGGATGTAGTTGTGGCAGGAGTCTCAGTTGATGATGTGGGGGTTGGGAGAGGGTCTGAAGCATTGTGATTGGACTATTTACCTGGAGAGTTTTACAGGGGCCAATGAGATTGTACGTTGTATGTATGTGCAGGTTGGGAAAGTACCAAACAGAGGGATAAAAATGGCTTGCTTGTAATAAAGTTGTATTTGAGTCTCTGTGTCACCTTCAGTCTGTGTCATGAAATGACACAAATACTTGCCATGAGAAATAGAACTTAAAGGTTTGGTAGCCAAAAAGATGGAATTATAGCAACACAAGTTCTACAGTTCTCAGTAGTGTTTTTGAAAACACAGTTCATGTTTTCATGCTGTCGCACCTCAGGATATTATTCCATAAAAGCGTTGGTATGCAAGCAGTAGGATTTATTCTAATTTCAGAGGTCCAAAACATAGGTATGGGATCCTAAGCTAATTACTTCCACCTCCTACTCTAACCAGTTGACAGACACCTGGAGAGAGTGATTCATCAAAATTAGACAAATAAGTCAGAAGTTAAATGGATCACATTTGTAGGTATTTCTTTCTATTTAATAGGAAAAGGGAATATGGGGATTTTTAGTTGCCTAAAAATAGACAAGTAAATTAATTCTATCAAGAGACTCTTCTTTTTGAAGGACCATATTCTAGGTCTGATTTGTATTGCATACCAGGTTCAGTTGTGCACTTTCTGTGTTTGTCTCCAAACACAAGACACTTTCCTGAATCACTGCTAATGACTTGTCTGTTTCTGGTTCCACACAGTAACACAGAAGCATTTTTTGTTAGATTTTATTTATACCAAAACTTACTGTTGTTGCAGCTCTTTGTATGGCCTGGAAAAATTGAGGGGATTCTGGCCACAGCCATAGAGCTGAATTATCTTCTGAAAAGTGATGGTCTACATCCAGGTTGCCTATTGAAATTAACCAAGTCATAGTCACTTTCAAGCCACAACTAGGATTTTTCTGGATGGAGCATGTCCACACTCAAGCAGGCAAGATTTTTATAAGTCAGCCTCCTTCAGGAGGCCTCCGTCTGGTGTTGTATTTTCCCTGGATGTCAGATGTTGTAGCCTTTTCTCTGGTCCTGTTTTAGGCAGTATTTCCTTTCTGTTCCTCTGTGGACTCCCTGAATGGGCCCTGGAGTCCATGGATGGGCCCTGGACATGGCTCATTTATTGCTGTGGCTTTGGCTGTTAAAGGACTCTATTACTACCACAGGATTCAGACCCTGTGGGGCTGTGTCTTTCAATGAGGGCACAATCTTGTCACCCTTGATTTGTGCCTTGTCCCTGTGGTGTGAAACAATCTTTTTCTTGCTTCTGCTTGATGTTTGGTATCTGTACCAACCTGACCGTGAAAATGGATTAAACAGATTACTGGGAATGACCCTGAAGTGAGCAAGCAGTGCTTTCAAGGAACAAACCTTCTCAGAACTAGAATATAGAGATTAATATTTCTCTAGATAATAATTTTCATGTGTACCTGCAGTGCAAATTTTCATGTTCTCCTTGCCCACACAAGAGTAGAAGACTCAAAGTGTATCAGTGATTTGACGAGTATATAAACTGTTCAGGTTATGGGAATATAGAGTTCTGTTCTTTTTGCTTCAACTGAATTCTTTCATAGATAACTGGACTGCTTTAGAGTAAGTGTAAATGACTGAGGAATTTTTATATCCTTGAAGCTTGCTTAACTTTTTTGTTAAAATAGTCCCAAAGTAAAAATTCTCTAGTGTCGCACTCCCATATATTTCTTATGATCACAGGACAATGCACTGCTTTAAGTCAGAAGAGTGCCTCTGCCAGCAGTGTCTCAAACATAAGGACCTCCCTACATTCAAAGTTCCATAGGTATTACTGGTGCTTGCAAGGCAGGGAGCCTCAAGTTTTGAGTCTACGTTCATCTGTTACGGTGAACAGCTTTCTTTTATTATGGCAAGTACTCGTGTTATTTCAACAAGACATATGTATGAATAGGGAACATAAATGTGGTAACTTCATGATCTCTTCAAAGAGATGTTCCTTCAGCCTAAAGACTGGAAACAAAACTCTTAGATGTCAGTTAGAGAAACAAAAAGATAAGCCCTCTTATATCATAATGAAATCTTAATTGTATACATTTCCTTTTTCTATTGGCACAGTCATTGATACACATTTGTGAAGGTAGAATATTTCTACAGTTGAGTTACTCAGAACAGAGAGATTTTGTAGATGTCCGTAGCCCAAATCCATCAATTTCACAGCAGTTAGCATGTTTGTCAATCACATTTATTCTGCAAAATTAAGAATATGGTGTTTAATGGGATAAAAAAGTAGCATAAAGAGCAACTTGACAAGTAAATTGTATAGGAAGCTTTGTCACACCTGAACAGTTAATATATATACATGTAGATATGTTTATGTATTGATTAAGGGGAAAATTATCTGAATGTTATTTTTTTAAACTTTTGTGATAGATCCTTTTGTGTTATCTAGATATCTTAAAGGTTAACTTCCTAAAGAGCTATTATGCTTGCTTGAATTATAGGACTAAATAATAGGACTGGATTTCCAGTACTGACCAGTGCTTTCTTATGTAATATCACCAAATGTTAAACCAAAATTTGTCTTGCAGAAGTCTGTAAATACGAGAGTTTGTATTAAAATGTGAGGTAAAAACTTACATGCAGTCACTGATAGCTCACCATGTGGGAGCATCTCCCTTTAAAAGAGGAAGACCTGCAAAGTTTACTTTCCACAAGGTTTTTTTTGCTTCCAATGCACACAGTTTAGTCTGCTACTCTACCCAAACAGTACTCTTCCATTTTTAAGGGATAGACAAACCCCTTATGTCCATAGGTTTTGAACCTGCACTTGCTGTTCTGCAGTGGAGAGATTTGTACAATACTCCCAAATAATGAAGGTTTCATTTAAATTAAAGGTCTGTTTCTGATTGGTAAATTTCTGTTGTGGGACTTCATTTACTAGTGTTTTAACATTTTAAAATTTGGTTTTATATATAAGTCGGGTGCCATGGATTATTGTCCTAATTTTGGCTATGCCATTATTCAAATCAGAAGAAAGGAAAAAATCAGATAATAATTTTACATTATCTTGATGGAGGGGTTTGTGAAAGCAGTCTTATTGTGAGTGTGAGATAGATAGAAAAATGTGCAAGACTCTAACAGAGACAGCATACAACATTCAAAAACTTCTTATCTACAAAGTGACTCTGTTTTATGACAGGTTTCTTAATTAAATAAAATAGTGTCATTACATGATTTGATTTAGCTATTGACTTTTGTTCCATTTTCGGGGAAAATTGAGGACTTTCTGTTTTGTTTTCTGTTGTATTTGGATACAAAAAACCCTAACAGTGCCTCAGAACCAATGGCAAACCATTTTTACACTCATACTTGAAAGACATGATGATATTTTGAATACAGTATTATGAAGATTCATTATGAAATTAACATGACAAAATCAGCTGTGAAACACCAATTCAGGAGTAACCTTCTCATTTTAAAATAATATTCCTAGTCATGCAGAGAAATGTAATTAATGTAAATTTAATTTGAATACTCCTTGTTTCATTTCTTTTTTCCTTTAGTCTTGTAATCAACACAAGCAATTTTTCAAAAAAATGACCTTAAGAAGTGATTAACATTTTCTTAAACCTAACCTAACAATTTTTAGTATAATATTATTACTGTTTCTGTAAAGAAACAAAAAGTTCATTCTAAAAAGATATGTTCAAAAAGCAAAGCACCTTAAGTAAATGGTAAAAGGTACATTATTTCATTTAAAAGGGTTGAAGTAAAAATTAACACTATAAAATACCTATGCCAATGCAGCCACACATTTCACACCTGCTATGAATTTCCTGAAATGGTTCTTATGGATCAACAATTGCTGTCATGCTGCCTTAGATATTTTTTCTAATCAGGACGAAAACTCTGAGGCTGGGGTTAATTATCTGTAATAGACACATGGGTTAATTGAGCTTCTTTTTTCTGTATGAATTATTCACAACCATATTTCTCAAATATGGTAATTATTCAAAGACTATTTTATGCAGACTCTGTGAATAGTATGTTAAAAAATATTTATAGTCAGTGTATTTTAAAAATAAAATCACAATTCTGTTCTAATTTCCATAGGTAAAAATCCACAGAAATAAATCTCACATCAGTGAGTAGACTATCAAAGCAACTGGAGCAATTGAGAGACACAAAGAATACTCTGAAACACAAAGTATTTCCAGGACCAAAGAAACCCAGAATTGAAAGTATAAATATTTAAGTTGCTGAATTCATTACACATTTTAGTCAAATTTTCTGTCATTGCTATAGAAATTATTCTTATTGGCACATCTTCCTTCCAATAATTCATTTGCCAGAATATTCACAAAAAGGAGAACATAAAGCAGTGAGTACCAGTGAAAGGATCAATTTAAAAGTGAATATTCAGAGGAAATTATTTGCCCAGCTGGCAGAAATAACTGTAGTAGCTAGAAGTAATTACTAGATATCTGAACTACATAGTTTTAGCCAGGATTCAAAAGCTTTTTCTTTGCAAATGCGAAACATGGAGGTTGAGATATTTTAAATGAGCTTTTGATATTTCTTCAAGTCATAGTTCCATGTGACATGTGGCTCTATCTGGATCCAATTCTGCTCTGAATTTATCAATGTAGTAGGGCATAAGTACAAGTAGTTACTAATGTTCACATCTCTACCAGGTATTACTATTAGAATTAGCTCTTTATAGTAAGCCTGAGAGTTTTGAATCCAAATGCTGCAGCCATAAATTTATACTTCAACCATAATTTTTTTAAACATTTTATGTGATGCATAATGGCAATAATTCCCTTGTAAGAAGTTAGATTTAACAGCAAGCTTCATCATATTCATAGTTAGTATAACTCAGATGTTTTTTATGACTTCCCAAAGAGTCATAGAAATTTTATTGTTTGGTTGCTTATTTTCATAAAATATCTAGTGTGTTTCTTGTGATCTTTCATGCTGTGGATTTTGAGTTTAACATTCTAATGTTATATGAACCTATTATAACATTCCTCCCAAGCTGCATGACTACTCTAATTTTGTTTTATTCTGTTCAGGCAGATTTCAATAATAAGACTTATAATTATTCAGTATCAATCTGTATTTAGACTACTCTTCTAAGCAATTAATTGGTGCGTTAGCAAAAATTATAATCTAGAGAGAGACTTTTTACAAGGTGCTGTAGTGACAGAACAAGGGGCAATGTCTTGAAACTAAAAAAGTGTAAATTTAGATCTTTAAGGTCCCTTCCAACCCAAACATTCTATGATTCTATGATAACGGAGAAAAAGGTTTTGAATGGGTTAACTTAAATTACTTTACTGGAAAAGTCGTAGAGAACTGCTTCCATGTTTTAAAATTAGATTTTCAAATCATGTTAGTACATCCAGCACATTAAATTAAGAAATGAAAGGTTTATCTTTGTCTCATGTTCCCATCTTTCAAAATGTCATTCCGTAATCATGTCAAAATTATTTTGCCTTTTTACAGAACCTATCTACATGAAAATTGGGTTTTATCAGCCACTATTACTAGTAACTCATGCTTAAAAAAAATAATAAAATGGAATAACATGATTTTTTTAAATTGATACTGAATTGCAGAAGACTCTCTCACAGTTCATGCTGCCTTAGTGTAGCAGATGTCACTAAATTACCTCCAACTCAAACAGGTAAAGACCCACTGAATTCCACAGAGCCTAGACACTTCTGCTACCACTTTCAGGGTTTCCCACAGTCTCTGAGATTTGAAATCAGGACTTGGTATCTCTTAGAAGACAGTATTTAAACTAATGACTCAAAAGGGAATAATTCTGGCATTAGGGCTTACGGCCCATGTTATTCAAGAAATCATAGTCTAGAAAACCAAGCACTGATATTTAGTCATAGACTATAAATGTAAAATATTTAATTCTAAACTTGGAATATGCTAATATGAAGTTCTTCCAGATTATTGCATTTTCAATTCATCAGCATTGCTTCACAGTTATAATAAATTGCATTGTTTACTAAAAATATTTTACAGAGCTACCAAGGGTTCTGTATAGGTATTTTCTTTTTATGATTTAAATGCAGTACTGTGCCTTTTGTATCAGATATAGTCTATGGGTAGAATGTGTCATAAATAATTTTGCATTAAAGTCTGTTATAAGAACTAGTTCTGTAATATGTTCATTGACAATATTTTGATCAGGCATGCCTTTGAGAAGTAAAAAGGAAAGGCAGTGTTTATGGTTGTTGCCAGTTATGTTATTGTTCTGATTTTGGCTGGGATAGAGTTAATTTTCTTCCTGGTACCTGATGCAGTGCTGTGTTTTGGATTTAGTCCTAGAACAATGCTGATAGCACAGAATGTTTCAGTTGTTGCTAAGTAGCCCTTACCCAGATCAAGAACTTCTCAGTTTTGCATGCTTTTCCAGTGAAGAAGCTGGGAGGGAGCAAAACCTTGCCAAAGGGATATTCCATACCATAGAACAGTATGCTCAGTATGCGAACTGGGGGGAGTTGGCTGGGAGCTATCAATCCCTGCTCACTTGTGTTTCTTGAGTTTTATTCCCCTCTTTTTTTTTTTTCCTATTATCGTTGTTGTAGTTACAATTGCCATTATTAGTATAATTTTACTTTATTTTAGTTATTAAACTGTTCTTATCTAAACCCATGAGTTTTAACTTTTTCTGATTCTCTTTCCCATCCCACTGTGTGTGAGAGGGAGTAGATGGAGTCAGCAAGCAGCTGCATGGTACTTAGTTACTAACTGGAGTTGAAGCACAACAGTTATGTATTTATAGTCAAAAGTCTACAAGAGAAAGAGAGGGACGTGAAGGTCAGCTAGTGGGAAGAAGAGGGTGTTCTAACTCTGACTTTTGCTTTTGTACAGAATTCTCTTTTACAGGCACAGACACAAAAAGAAGAAAATAAAGCAGTTTGAAAAGCTTCAGTAGTTCAGACTACTGAGAATTTACCAGTTCTTTTCTTTGATAATATTTTCATTTTTAAATCTTGTCTGCAGAGGAATCTTTTCATCCAGGTGACACTGGTTAATTGACTGTTATTTTCAATATTTATGCAATGGCAGCACTCTATGTCATACATAAAGGCTTCTACAGGCATTTGAAAAACACAGATTCTCTCATGTGAATGAAGTGTATTATCAGGAAAAGAAAGATGAACTATCTTAACCAAGGCTAGTGCTAGAGAGATAGAAGATACTGCATGTTCCCTACCTTAATGCTGTGGATGATGCAAAGCTGCCTAATATGGGAATGAAGTTTCCCTTGAAACCGGAAATATCCTGACATGTTGCTAAACAAAATAAATTAGGTGTATGAAGCTTTGTGTGATGTTTCTCATGAGGAGGGTGGGAATAACACAGACAATTTCTAACTATGAATGCTATGAAATTTACAATTTCTCAGTGTGATTCCACACTGTGTAGCTGGGCTTTAAATTTCTGATTCCATATTTATTTCTTTTTTTCTGACCCCTTGTAACTAAATGATCCATTGGCCATTTCATGCCTTAAATACAGAACATATGAAAGAGGTTTGCTCGCAGCTAAGGAGAAAGAGTCATAACATAACATAGGATCATAGAATAACATGTTTCAGAATAATAGAATGGTTTGCATTGGAAAAGACCTGAAGATCAACTAGTTCTAATGTTACTGCCATGGGCAGGGATACCTCACACTAAACCATGTAGCTCAAGGCTCTGTTCAACCTGGCCTTGAACACTGACAGGGATGGAGCATTTACAACTTTGTGTAACCTGTTCCAGTGCCTCACCACTCTGACAGCAAAGAACTTCCTTATATCTAACCTGAACTTCCTCTGTTTAAGTTTACACCCATTACCTTGTGTCTGATTGTTACAGTCAATGATGAAGTGTCCCTCTCCAGCATCCTTGTAGGCCCCCTTCAGATACTGGAAGGCTGCTAGGAGGTCCCCACGCAGCCTTCTCTTCTCCAGGCTGAATAGCCCCAACTTTCTCAGCCTGTCTTCATATGGGAGGTGCTCCAGTCCTCTGATCATCCTCGTGGCCCTCCTCTGGTCTTGTTCCAACAGTTCCATGTCCTTCTTATGTTGAGGACACCAGAACTGCACACAGAGCTCCAAGTGAGGTCTCACGAGAGCAGAGTAGAGGAGCAGGATCACCTCCTTCGACCTGCTGGTCACGCTCCTTTTGATGCAGCCCAGGATATGGTTGGCTTTCTGGGCTGCGAGCGCACACTGAAGCAGGCTCGTGTTCATTTTCTTATTGACTAACACCTGCAAGTCCTTCTCAGCAGGGCTGCTCTGAATTTCTTCTCTGCCCAACCTGTAGCTCTGCCTGGGGTTGCCCTCACATAGGTGTAAGACCTTGCCCTTCCCTATGTGCCCCCCTCACTTGCATGTCAAGGTCCCTCTGGGTGGCATTCCTTCCCTCCAGCATTAGTGTAGTTGGCAAACTTGCTGAGGGTGCACTCAATCCCACTGTTCATGTCAGCGACAGAGATGTTGAACAAGATTGGTCCCAACACCAATCCTTGAGGATCATCACACGTTACTGGTCTCCATTTGGAAATTGTGCCACTGACAGCAACATTCTTTGTGTGGCCATCCAGCCAGCTCTTTATCCACTGAGTGTTACATCCATCGGAGTTATGCCTCTTCAGTTTAGAGTCAAGGATGTCATGAGAGACAGTGTCAAACACTTCACAGAGGTCCAGGGAGATGAAGTCAACTGCTCTGCCCCCGTCCATCTGTTCTGTTCCATCACAGACCACCAAATCAGTCAGGCAGGATTTTCCCTTAGGGAAGCTGTGCTGGCTGTAACTGACCACCTGATTATTTTTCATGTGCCCTAACATGACTTCCAGCAGAATCTGCTCCAAGATTTTGCCAGACACAGAGGTGAGACTGTAATTCCCCGGGTCATCCGTTTTCCCCTTCTTGAAAATGGGGGTTATATTTCCCTTTTTCCAGTCATCAGGAACTTCACCTGACTGCCATGATTTCTCAAATATGATGGCCAGTGACTTAGCAACTTCATTTGCCAGCTCCTTGAGGACCTGTGGATGGATTTCATCAGGTCCCATGGACTTGTGTATGTTCAGGTTCTTAAGATGGTCTCGAAGCAGATCCTCTCCTAGAATGGGCCCAAGGTCTTCATTCTCACAGTACCTGCATTTGTATTCCAAGACTTAAGAAGCATGGATAGAGCACTTAACAGTGAAGACTGAGGCAAAGAAGTCATTAAGAACCTCAGCCTTCTCCAAATCCATGGCAGCCAGTTTTCATGTTTCCTTCCAGAGACAGCCCACGTTATCTGTAGTCTGTCTTTTGTTTGTGACATATAGCCCTTCCTGTTATCTTGACATCCCTGTCCAGACTTAATGCTAACTGGGCCTTAGCTTTTCTGACATGATGTCCTTGTAGTTATCTCAGGCATCCTGCCCTCGCTTTCTGGATGAACTTTTATAAGCTTTTTTTTTCCTTCTGAGTTTTCTCAGAAGCTCCTAATCCACCCATGGAGGGCTCCTGGCCTTCTTACCCCATTTCCTTCTTGTGGGAACACAATGCTCCTGAGCTTAGAGAAGGTAAAATAAAATCAGTCAGGATTCTTGGCAGCACCTTTAGAGGGGACATACAGAGTCAGGTTTTATGTGGGAAACCATAAAAACTCTATTTTGCTTTCAACTAATTCAGCATGGCTAATGAGTAATAGCTTTGAACAATATAAACTTTTCCTTATGTTAAATTGCACAAGCCCATGAACTATTTCAGAAAAATATTCTGTACTCTTTTAAAGGAATAGAAGTTCTTCACATTTCACATTACAATCTATAAGCTCTATAAAGGAATGTCATTATAAAATTATTACTTCTGCTCTGATCAGGTGGTGTGGTTTAAACCCAGCAAGTAAATCAGCCACACAGTCTCTCTCTCCCCCCCCCCCCCGCCTCCCTCTTTTTGCCCTCCCCCTGCTCCCAGAGGGATGGGGAGGAGAATCAAAAGGAGAATCCCATGGGTTGAGATAAGAACAGTCCAGTAACTAAGGTATAACACAAATCACTACTGCTGCCACTAATAATAATAATAATGATAAGGGAAATAACAAGGGAAGAGAATACAACACCTCATCACCAGCCAACCGATAACTCACCCCCCCCTGCACAACCAAGCATCGACCGATACGTCGTCCAGCCCTGCAGTGAACTAGTCCTTCCAGGTTACTCTCAGTTACATCCTGGGCATGACGTGCTGTGGTATAGAATACTTTTTTCGCTAGTTTGGGTCAGGTGTCCTGTCTCTGTTTCCTCCTGGCTTCCCTTCCTCCCTGGAAGAGAATGAGACTCACAAAGTCCTTGGTCAGTCTAAAATCTGAGCAGTAACTACAAACATCATTGTTATCAGCACTGATCCCAGGCCGAAATTCAAAACCACAGAACTGCACCAGATACTAAGAAGGAGAAAAAATGACTGCTACTGCTAAACCCAGGACATCAGGTATCTCAGATACAGATTCAGCCATATGTGAACTAGTGAAAGAGTTAACTGACCACAATTTGACATTAATATAAGTCTGGTCCGTGTTCAGTTACAGGCCCCTCACTGCAAGAGAGATTGAGTTGCTGGAGTGAGTCTGCAAAGGTCAACAAAGTTAGTGAAGAGCCTAGAACAAAAGTCCTGGGAGGAACGGCTGAGGGAACTGGCATCATTTGGTCTGGAGAAGAGAAGGCCCAGGGGGGACTTTATCACTCTCTACAACCACTTGAAAGGATGATGGAGAGAAAAGGTGACAGGTCTGTTTTTGCAAGTAACGTATCAGGACAAGAGGAAACACCTCAAGCTGTGCCAGGAGAGGTTTACACTAGATATTAGGAAAAATTTCTTCACCAAAAGGGTGAGCAGGTACTGGAACAGGCTTCCCAGGAAAGTGGTGGAATCACCATCCCTGGAAGCGTTCAAAAATCATGTAGATGAGGCCCTTAGTGACACAGTTTAGTGGTGGACTTGACTTGGCAGTCCTGGGGTAAAGGTTGGACTTGATGATCCTAAAGGTCTTTTCCAAACTAGTTGATTCTATGATTGTATGATTATTTCAGCTGTAGTCTGGCCCAAGAAATTAGTTTCTTTACAATTGTAGAAAGAAGGTTTATAGATATCAAATCTCATACTCAACTTTAAGTATTAGTGGATAGAAGCTTGAAGCTGAGGATTCTTGACCAAAGTCAGGGTTCCCTTCATCACTAGTTATAGAGAGATTGATATCATTCCTTCTGTCCCTTCCTTGGAATAACGTCCACTGATGTAGATACAGGTAAACTATTTTAACTCCTATATATTATGCATGCAGTAATTTGTCACACATGATGGTTCATTTTATGGAAATTTTGGTGGATTCAGCATAAGAAAACATGTTTCCAAGAAATTCAGACATGATGTAGAAGAGCGTCATATAAAAAGCTAGAGGGAGCTGAGTCTACAAAATGTATATTAAGATATCATTTATCACTTCCCTTGTTTTTCATTTTGTATTATATCTGCTATGCTACAACTATATTACTATTCCAGATTGTGGTCATGTTCCTGCATTCTTAATGGTATCTCAACTTTTGTTTGTATTTTCAGGCAGTTATTTTTAGGTGATTAATTTCAGTGTCAAAAACGAAACTGCTGTCTTCCAGACACTATTCTGATCAGATTAACTATGTCATTATCCACAGGTATAAGGTATTTCAATTCTAGCCCATTGCTCAGTCTAGATAATTAAGTTGTCACTTCTTAAAGCAATTTATTACAATATAGTATGCAATTGTTTTATTATACATGAAAGACTGTAACAGACAGGTTCCCATCAGTGGTTTGCAACTTTAATATGCACGACTGTCAAAAAAAAAAAAGCATGTAACTAGGAAAAAGAATGAAAAATGAAATTAGAAAACAGTTTATAACATTTCTAGTTATAGAATCAAAGAATCATAGAATAGTTAGGGTTGGAAAAGACTGCAAGATCATCTAGTTCCAATCCCCTGCCATGGGGAGGGACAACTCACACTAAATCATCTCACCCAAGTCTCTGTCCAACCTGGCCTTGAGCACCGCGAGGGGTGGAGCATTCACAACTTCCTTGGGCAACCAATTCCAGTGCCTCACCACCCTCACAGTAAAGAACTTCTTCCTTCTATCCAATCTAAACTTCCTCTGTTTGAGTTTGAACCCATTACCCCTTGTCCTGTCACTACAGTCCCTAGTGAAGAATCCCTCTCCAGCAAATTTGTAGGCCCCCTTCAGATACTGGAAGGCTGCTAGGAGGTCTCCACGTAGCCTTCTCTTCTCCAGGCTGAACAGCCCCAACTTTCTCAGCCTGTCTTCATACGGGAGGTGCTCCAGTCCCCTGATCATCCTCGTGGCCCTCCTCTGGACTTGTTCCAACAGTTCCATGTCCTTGTTATGTTAGGGACACCAGAACTGCACACAATACTCCAAGTGAGGTCTCACGAGAGCAGAGTAGAGGAGCAGGATCACCTCCTTCAACCTGCTGGTCACACTCCTTTTGATGCAGACCAGGATACGGTTGGCTTTCTGGGCTGCAAGCGCACACTGCTGGCTCGTGTTCATTTTCTCATCGACCAACACCTGCAAGTCCTTCTCAGCAGGGCTGCTCTGAATCTCTTCTCTGCCCAACCTGTAACTGTGCCTGGGATTGCTGCGACCCCAGTGTAGGACCTTATTCTTTCATGGTGTCTCAGGGTTACAGTGACCAGCTAATCCAGTTTACAGAATCTGTCAATTCACTTCTGAACAAGTCATTCTACATTGCAATTGTGTACTTAATAAATTAACATGTATTTATTAAATAAACAGTAGACAATAGAATATTCAAAACCACATCTATTTGTATTGAGTGAGATGCCCTTTCTTCAGCTTATAATTCATGAAGGACTAAAGAGACAAAAAGAAGGAAAATTCAGCACTTTCAATCAAAACCATTGATTGAAAGTGCTGAATTCAGGAATTAAAGACTGTCTCTTTCAGTAAGAATGTGGGCAAATAAAACATTGGAGGCCAGGAATGAAAAAAAAGGTAAATCTACTGTGAGACCAAACAGAGCAGCAAAGCTCGTTCCACATCTGCATTAGAACTAAGAGGAATACTAATACCATTTAATGCTATTATTTGTTTAAGGGAAAAGTAAACATAATGCATAGTGCAGGGAAAGCTGAAGTAGTCCATGTTGTCTCACTTTATTCTTCCCAAAAAAGGAAAAGAAGAAAAAATATCAATTGTGACCAGACTCTAAGGAAAATTAATTTTTAAGATTGTCACAGGCAGAATGTGTAGAAAAACACCTTTAAAAGTGTACATAGCTCTGATGCATTCAAATTCATAGGCTTAGATAAAACTCCCCCCAAAGCATTTAAGGGACTAGTGAATGACTTGCAATTATGACTCATTATGTTAGACAAACTGAGCATGGAGAAAGGTCTAGGATACTGAAGAAGTTAAAACAGTATTTATTCTTAAGAGTCAGGTGAAAGAAGAACCAAGAAGTTTTAGATATCAGGCTCTTTTCAGTACGTGCAAAGAGTGTTTTTTTTTAAAAATCAAAAGTTTTGTAAACTCTTAGGAGATAATAAGATCTGAAACAAACACCGAGCATAGTTATGTCAATGACTATATAATTCATTTCTTTATTATAACGGCTGCTCTTGTTGACAATGGGAAACAGTACATGAAGTGATGTATGGTAATTTTTACATCTAAGTCATATAGGTTATTGTCATAGTAAAATGAGGAAAATACAGTTCAAATGAAAAGAACTATTTTTGAAAAAGGTAGTGCTTTTTCCTCAATTCTTAATCCAAAGAAGTTTCAGCATATTTTATTCCATGTGTGCACTACCAGATCTAAACAGAATAGTGTGTGCATGAAAATTGTGAGTCACTCCAAAATGGGAGAAATCAAAAATATCATTGGGGTGAGGATCAGATTCAGGATGATCTTTGCAAATTAGAACTATAGCAGAAATCATCAGGATGCAATCAGTCAAGAAAAGTACAAAGCACCTTTTGCAGGAAGAAAAATATGTAAGTCATCAATGCAGTATCTAGACAAACTGGTTATAAGCAGTTGCAAAGATTCTGCAAGACAAAGCTAGCTGGACTCGAGTCAAGGCTATTATACAGTTTCAGAATGACTCTCTGAGAAGTATTCTGTATAAAACTCAAGAAATTTTTCCTCTCAGTACTGGGAAAGCTTCATCTGCAGTAATACATCCAATTTGGAGAATGACACTAGTGAAGACAGACCAAAAAGATATTTAGAAGATATGATCAGATATTTTTTTATACAGATTTTTAAATTCTAAAATAGGAGACTATCTAGACAACCTGATAATTACCTTTTGTTTTGTTATATGTTATAAACAAGATTATGATCAAAGGTTTTCCATATCTATTTGGGCAAGGACAAAGGGATAATCTCTTTGATTAACAGTAAAATGATATTACTGGATGTCAGGAAAAACTTTCTAATACTGTGACAAACACTGGAATTGTCAAGCTAAGGGAAATTTTAGAAGTTTACGTCCTTGAAGATTTTTAACAGACATTTAAGCGGTATAAGAAGGTAGGAATGGCTGAAACAGGTTACTCCTCAGCTACAGCTGTCCAGGACTTTATGGGAGACAGCGTAAGTTAGATGGTTTTCCTCAGGTGAGGGGCAACGTTTTCATATTGTCCTGGAGAGATGGGAGGAAGTAGTGTGTCTCAGTGGATGTGTCTCTCCTAGAATACACACTGACCCCCCCCCCCCCAGGGAACCACAAACTAGGACCATTTTTCTTGTGTTTAATAGTTTGAGATAGATTTTTCTTCTCTGGATTTTTCTCATGAATCCTTTTGAAGTTTTTAGCTTGCACAACATTTAGTGCAAACCCTTTTCATAGCTTTATGTGAAAAATCTCCTATGGATCATTTTAAGCCTTCCTCCATGATTCATGACCTACATGGTTCTTCCCATTGTTGAAATTTCATGTACAATCTGCTTACTGCAATGCAAACAAGCTCTTAACAAGCATGCAAAGAATCTGTTTACCAGAATGTGATTAAGAAAAACAGAGCATTACAGAGCAGCAAAATGGTGTAAAGAGCACACAAATGCCTGTATTTTAGTCAAAGCATAAAATATAACTGAAAAACAGAAATGTTTTGCAGAACCACACAGTTTTCCATTCTGTAGAACACAACCTTATTTGAGATATGATTTTATCAAAACCTGGCAAAAAATCATACATAGTTTCTAAAAGATTTTTTTTTTGACAGACATTATTTTTCTAACAATATTCTTTCCCTATTTTTTCTAACAATATTTTGTTAAAGATTTTTTATCCTAAAAACCACTGAACTTCAAATGAAGCTTTTTTTTCATCAAGATAATAATTATTACTAAATTTCAAGAAGTCCTTTAAATTGACACATACAAACTGAATGAAAGCAAAGGACTGGTTTCACATTGAGAAATACTAATCAGCCTGCATTTCCTGCATGCAGTTTTGCAATAGAAATAGTTATGTATCTGAGTTTAAATATTGTTAATTCCTTTACAAGATATATGACACTAGAACCCCTTTTTTCTCCCTTTTCCATTTTGTTTTTGAGCTAAACTGTAGGTTTTACACACAATACATGTAATGAATTCTGATATATGTCATTATAATAACCTTTATTCAATTATATTAATGGATTTTGAACAGACTATTGGCAACAGTAGAGTGATGATTCTACTTTTTTTTGTCTTACGAAGTGCAGAAGAAAAACATAGACATTAAAGTATGTGGCTGAGCAAGAAAAACCTTCTATTAATAATTTATGCAGAAAAGAATTTGTCTTAGGTGGCATAATGTATATTTTAAGTAACATTTAATGTGCCCCACTGGTCTTAAAAAAGTGTGCTACATAACATGTTTTTCTCATGAAGAAAATAATGACAATCGTGGATCAGCCCAGAGAGTCTTTCTATGCTCTGTGAGTCTTGACATTCTGGAAAACATAATGTCATCTTGTTAGAGGCCTTTATTTGACAGACATGGTGACAGATACAGAAGCAAAGCCTGTTAGTGCTACATAATCAAAACTGGATGGTAGTGTTTTTCACATAAGCTTTGAAGCCTTGTAAGTATCTATGGGCAAAGCTGTACTTAAAAGAGAATTCTAAAGATAATGTGTTTAGGTAATCCTAGAGGACATTGGGGAGGTTAAGGCAACATTGCATATCAAACTATTCATGCTTTCACACAAAAGTGGAAAAAAATGAAAGAAATGTTCCCGAGTAAACAGATTTTAAAATAGTCCCTGTCCTTGTAAAAAGCAAAGCTTAGTTTCAGTAAAAAAAACAAACTATAAACAGTCTTTAAAAAATTTACAGGTTCTTTACATTCCCATCAGTAAATCATCACAATTTCACTCATTAACTCTTCAGCAGGTATAGAATACCGTTGTAATGACACTAGTGTGTCATTTATTTGTTAAATTTACTGCATGTTTTTTGGGGTGTGTATGAGAGACACTGTAAGGCTTACACACAGGGATTTAACTTTGTTGCCGGTAGTCTGAATTTATTTTTACTAGGCCTTTCTTTTTATACTTGTCTTTTAGTGGCTTCTTGATCGTTTTCTTATAGACATACTATTAAAAAAAAGCCCTAAAAAGTATTCATGGCTAATCACCTCATACTCATTAGATTATTTAGTAATACACGTATTTGCTAGCATGTCAAGTGACAATAAAAGTTAATTTACATGAATCTGCAATAAGAATTATTTTTAAAACCCTGTTACGAAAATGTGTGCAATAATTTTAATTGCTTTTATGGCTTTCATTATTTAAATTACACATATAAATATTTGAGTTTATTGGAAAACTATATTCCTGCAAACTGAGAATCCAATTTTAAATACTTGTTCTCTACCACTATTTCGCCTTAAGAAATTCAGCTGGTCTGCCATTTATATTTTCATTTAAGAAATTCTCTTCTCATTTTTTCTGTGCAAAATCTCAGCTTTGAAACAATGTAAATTAATTCAGAATATGACCCAGTGAAAATGGTTTGCCATCAAAGGATTCACACTTCAAGCTGTGTTATGTAGCTTTCCAAAAGTGACATCTGGCCTCTTGGCAGGCTCCTCGGGCATCTGTGCTGGTGGCTCAGAAACTGCTGCTGGGTTTGCCATATGCAGTACCTGCAGTTTGGCTGCTTCAGGCTTGCTCCAATTCATTGCCCTACTGAATAAAATTTGCTTTGAATTATCTTCTATCTGCAAGTATTGGCATAGTATTCCTTTTTTTTTTTTTTTTTTAATTTAATCAGAGATGTGGTCAGAGAGGAGGGTTGCCACTTCTGTTACATTGGCTTAGTTAGAGAAAACAATTCTGTGATCTAAGAATATCCCCATGCTGCCAGCTGCTATTAAACAGATCTCCAGAACCTGACCAATAGTTCTGTATATCTTACTTAGTGCCCTTGATTGTTCAGATGAATCTGTTTCTCTTTACAACCTGTATAGCTTTGGAGTGGCCTGGAATCAGCTGTTTTTTTTTTTTTTTCCTATGATAAAACTTGGTGCACCTATTCATCATTTTGTGAAACTTTGAAAGTGATGACAGTATTTATAAACACAGGTTGCAATCAGGGAATATTTAGAATCATAGAATCATAGAATAGTTGGGGATGGAAAGGACCTTAAGATCATCTAGTTCCAGCCCCCTGGCCATGGGCAGGGACACCTAACACTAAACCATCTCACCCAAGGTTTCGTCCACCCTGGCCTTGAACACTGCCAGGGAGGGAGCATTCAGAACCTTCCTGGGCAACCTATTCCAGTGCTTCACCACCCTTACAGGAAAGAATTTCCTCCTTATATCCAATCTAAACTTCCCCTGTTTAAGTTTTAACCCGTTACCCCTTGTCCTGTCACTACAGTCCCTAATGAAGAGCCCCTCCCCAGAATCCCTATAGGCCCCCTTCAGATACTGGAAGGCTGCTATGAGGTCTCCATGCAGCCTTCTCTTCTCCAGGCTGAACAGCCCCAACTTTCTCAATTTGGCTGTTTGGTATGTTAATACAATGAAAAATGTGAAAATGTTCCAAAAAACTGACAGGAATGAGGCCACAGAAAGAGCTTTGTGTTCCTTAACAGGATGCTTTAATCAAATTGCTTTTCTTTTTTGTCTTAACGTGTACACAGAAACATTATTTAACAGTTGCATTGTTTTAGCACCAGAGACCCATAATTATAATAAGGTATCAGTTGTGCTAAACTCTGTACACTCATACAAACGAATAATAACAGCAGTGCCTGGCAAGTTTGCCATATGTTAAGACCTTCTCCCCTCCTGTTTCACTTTATGAATTAGATACCATGCCCAGATTAACTCAGCAGAGGTGCAGGAAGCAATACACAACGGCTTTGCAAGTACTCTCAAAATCAATTGTATTTCAGCTCTGAAATAATCCTTCTAATCATTAAGTTCTTGAAAGATTTTAATACTTATTACATATCCAGAACTAAATCTATTGAACACAAAACCACAGGCAGATACTGCTTTCAAAAACTATTCTAAAGTCAGCATGTACTCAGATTCACTCTTTATGAATATCTGTAAGGCACAATGGCTGAGCACACATAATCTGGGAAGCAGCAGAATTTAGATCATATATAAAATATAAGCTCTGCCACTCTGAATGAGGATGACATTAAAGGCTATTACAAGGAATATATGCAACATAATGATTCCTGCGCATCCTGTGTGATGGATGGATTGTGGTGGCTAACCCTGGCTGGTAGCTAAGAAGGACAGAAGCAAGAAAAACTCAGGGGTTGAGATATAGACAGTTTAATGAGTAAAAGAGAAAAAAGGAAAATAGGTAGAGTTACTCAACACCTCCCACCAGCAGACTGATGCCCACCCAGTCTCTGAGCAATGGTTACTTTGGAAATGTTAGCACAAGTTTACAACAGGCAAGTCACGCCTGACCAACCTGATTGCCTTGATTTGTTTTGAGGACTGGGAAAGGCAGACAATACTTGACTCTTTCCATTTTCGAAAGGCTTTTTACATGATCTGCTTATATTTTTGCATTAAAGTTGGAGTGTTACAGTATAGACCTATGGACAACTAAGTGGGTGAAAAACTGGTTAGGTGCTTGAGCTCAGAAGCTGCTGATGAATGAAGTCAAGTCTACTGAGAAACAGTGTACTGCACGAGTCTGTCCTGGAACCTGCCCTGTTTAGTGTCTTTGTCAATGGTCTGAAGAATATAAGATTGTGCACACTCTATACAGTCTGTAGGTGACAATAACTGTAGAGTGAAGTTAATACGCTTGAGGGCAGGGCTGATACTCAGAGCTTGAGGAATTATCCAACAGAGACTCATTCTGCAAATGAAGAAAAATTCAAAGTCCTACTTTGAAGATGTGGCTTTGGAGGGCGACCTGGCAGTTGGTGCCCCAGCACCTAAGTGGAGATTAGCAAGTAGACAGGGGTTTGGTATATGGAAGCATGATGAGAGGTAAAGGACATATTTTGAAACAAGAGACTTTCAGACTGGATGGAAGGAGAAGCAGTTTCTCCATTAGGACAGTCAGGTGGTGGAAAAGCTGCTTAGAGAGGTTATACAGTCTCTGTCTTTGGAGATTACGAAGACTTGATAAAACTCTGAGCAAGTTGGTAACTCTGTTCTGAGCAGGAAGTTGGACTTGAGACCTCCCAAGGGCCTTACAAGCCTCAATTATCTGGTGAACATGTTATGCTATAATGACTGTCACATCTGAAGGAAGCACTGAAAGTTACTATGTAGAAAAGTAAAATGACCAGCAAGAGTTTAGTGGATCAGAAAGGAGAGATCTCTTCATTCAACCTCCCCTACTTACCAAACCTGAGCTCTCTTTTTAAAAACTTTGTTTTTCTTTTTCCTATTTTATGTTACAGTAAAATTTACTATTGGAAACTGAACACCTTTTGACAGTTTTGGTGTGATCATTTCAAGAAATCGCAAGTAGACCCACATCAAGAAACTGAATGTCATTGGGTTTACAACATCTTAGCTGAGGTGTAATGACTTGGAATATTTTTCACTTTTATATATTCATAAGGGTCAGCTATAGAGGCTTGAATCCTCCTTTCTTCAACTGTGCAAGGGAATCATTACCAATAAAATGTTCCTTTAGAAAACAGCCATAAGATTGCCTATGCCAGGGGTATAGTTGGAGGAGAGAACATGTTGTTTTCCAGAAACTCAGAGTGAAAGGCAGAAGTTTTCTTATAGTTTCACCACTTCAATACACACGCCTATTAGCTTACTAGTCTTGCCAGGAATGAAACTGTGCATCAAAGCCTGTTATTTTCCTTTCCTCCAAAGCTTGTTATTTTCCTTCAAGCAGACCATTTGTCTTGCCTTTCATTTTTTTTTGTGTAAGGTCTTCTGAGTATTTAAATTAACTTTTTCTATCTGCAGCAATGTATTATACATTTCCTTTTTACTGCTAATGCAGCTTTCTTTTAGTACCATGCAGGAAATGAAAAGAAGCTTAATTCATGTATCAGTGGAACTGTATAAACTGATTGCTTATGATACAGGGGAACTGGACCTAATGGTTCAAATAGATCCTCACAACCCCCTCTGTGTTCTTGCTTGCTCCCCTCAATGACATACAGACTGCTTACATGCCTAAAACATAATTTTCCTTCCTGAAGTCACAGGCAGCTTATAGGACAAAACGTATTGCTGGATAAAGAATGCATTGGGTCTAGTTGAGATGAAGTTCCTTTTCCCCATAGCAGCCCTCCTAGTGCTGTGTTTTGTACTGGTATCTAGATAGCTGTTGGCAATATACCAGTGATTTGAACTCTTTGGTGATTCTTTTGGATGCTAGTAAGCATATATGCTTCAGGAAGAGTTTTCAATCACAGTAAATGCCTAGTTCTTTGACCCAGAAGAGTATTGCCAAAATGAAACAGGTTGCATGGCAATTATCAAACATTTAACAGAAAACACAGTGGTTGTATTATTTTATTTTGTTCCATGGATCAGCTGGAGACCTCTAGCCCTAACTACTCAATAGTTTTTTTCTTTATTCTATAATGTCTCAGAAGGAAATACTCATATCAAGTTAATATAACTAGTAAACACTGACAGCAAGTTGAAAGCTGCTTTGAAGTCATATTTTATCAGCCATGACCTAAACAACACATCCTAGCCATAGCTGTACAAAACTTCTTTGTGCGCAGTGTTATCATTAACTAAACACTCTGAGTATGAAATTGTAATGAATAATCTTGTGCTGTCTCGTTACAGACTAGGCCAAAGAGACAACTATAAAAATACTGAAGATGTAAAATAACGGAATACTACTGTAGGCCCCAACACTGCCTATGAATACCAGCCCTCATTAATTTTTACTTTTTTGAAGTTCTTTCAAGTCTCATAACAGACTTTAAACTCTTACTTGTGAAAAAAAAAAGAAGAAAAACAAACCCATAAAACAAACAAACAAACAAACAAACAAACCAACCCCAACAGGGTAAAGCAAGTTTTACAGACCTCTCATGGAAACTACTCTGTCTGCCTGAGGCAGCTATGCAAGACAACTTTCAGTTCAAGAGATTAAATGGGAGCTTGGGAAGAGAAAGAGAGGGGTCTGGATTTTAGCCACAGTCTACTCTCCACATTGATAGTGCCTGTCATTCAGCCTAGAGAAACATTTCATATCAGAGCCTAATATGGATAACTATCTATATTAGGACACATAACGGTGTCTTAATACTTCCTAGAAAAGACTAAAGGCTTGGCATTTTAGATGGCTTTGTCTAATCAAAAGCTGCACTGTCATTCTATAGCCAATCATATGCATGATGTCTTTATGAAATATGTTCCATGGCTTTGCAGATTTCCCACTTGGGATATTTGAAATAGAAATGAGGTTAGCATTTTTCTCTAACCTTATTTTAAAAGATCTAGGGTTTTTTCCTTCAGTGTACTTGTACAGCTTTTGACAATGCAACAGAGAAGTTATATTCTAGCTACAGAATTCTGTAATACTAAAATCCTACTGTCACCTACACGAACTGGAAAGATAAACCCTTACCATATTTAATACGTATCATACATGTATACTATTTGCCACTGGGTTTTGTCCTTAATATCTCTTCATTTACTACTATTCCATTTATATTTCCTCTTAATATTATTGTACATTAGTTTCCCATATATCTGTGTTAAGAAAACACAAAAATTTCTACTCAGCATTCTGTACTAGCACAGTAAAACCATGTGATACTTTTCTGATAAAAAAACTCTGCACAAAACAGAACAAAGAATTACAAAAACCATAAAGCATAACTTAATTAGTATCAGGAAATGCTGGATAGATGCTGATGCCATCAGGCCCACAAGATGGTGACACCAGGTGTCCTGGGTTCAGCAGTAGCAGTCATTTTTCTCCTCCTTGGTAGCTGGTGCAGTGCAGTGTTTTGACTTTCAGCTCGGGAACAGAGCTGATAACAAGGATGTTTTGGTTTGGCCAAGGACTTTGTGAGCCTCATGCTCTGCCAGGGAGGAGGGGAAGCCAGGAGGAAGCAGAGACAGGACACCTGACCCAAACTGACCAAAGAGGTATTCCATACCACAGCACGTCATGCCCAGGATGTAACTGGGAGTTAGCCGGAAGGGCTGGGAGACTGCAGGGTTGGAGGAGGTATCGGTCAGAGCTTGGTCGGGCTGGGGGGGCGAGTTATCGGTCGGCTGGTGGTGAGATGATGTATTCTCTTCCCTTGTTATTTCCTTTATCATTATTATCATTGGTGGTAGCAGTAGTGATCTGTGTTATACCTTAGTTACTAAACTGTTCTTATCTCAACCCGTGGGAGTTGCATTCTTTTCGATTCTCCTCTCCGTCCCTCCGGGAGCAGGGGGAGGGCAAGAAAGGGGGGGAAGTGAGCGAACGAATTACCTGACTGGGTTTAAACCACGACACCAGGTCACCAATCCATCAGTCCAGGATCCCACCATACCACTACCCCTGTCTTCTTAACTACAAAAGTAACCACATGCGCCCCGCCTGGTATGGTCAGAACAACAGGTTGGCATTTTGGCCCAGTTTAGATGTCAGTGATCAAGGGCAGGGCTTCCCAGCAGGTTCCCCAAAGAGCACCGGTCACATAATTTAGCTACTTTACAGTATCAGACTCTTTTACAGTTTCTTGGGCCTGTTTTTCACCTTTCCTTTCTTCTCATTTTCACATATATTCCAAAATTTTTTACTTCTGTTCCTGTTATCTCTGTAATGTGGAATGATATCACTGATACTTTTATCTAGGTTGAGTTGGTTTTGCAAGAGTTTATTCTTTAAGAAGCACCCAGTGTTCCCCTCAGTTGATCCATTACATTCAGCTATTTGTCACACAATTTCCTCTTAATCATCCCAGCATTTTTTCCACATCCTTTTCTTTTAGCTTAACCTTTAGACCAGGTCCTAGTTACTGGCGTAAACATTTTCTTGCAGCCTTGACAGCTACTAGGAGAACAGAAAAGTTCTTTTAATACACCTTGAGGATGTTTAAATTCAGCTAAACACTGCAATTAAATTCAACATGTTATGATGTTTCTTCCACACAGCTTGTCTTCCTCTAAGGAGCTAACAGTGTGTGAATAACAAGCCTGGACATGGAAGAGAAGCAGTATGAATAATACTCAGATAGAGTTTTATATTATATATCAGAAGTGACACCCGGAGCTGAAGAAACATTGATTCACCAGATAAGGCCTTGCCTTTCCTAAGACTACCCTAAATAACAAGAGGAGACCATATGATCCAGAAACTATAAATTATGAATTCTTGGAGCATACAGATACAGCAAGCCTACTTTTCTTAATATCTCCCATTCTTATTACTAACACCCCTGTTATCCAAAGTCAGGATATGCATGCACATGGTGACTTTAATTTCTATCATAGCTGAATGCCCCTTTTCAGCTCAATTTCAGTAAAAAGAAAAATACTGCAAGGCTCAGTAGCCAGGAGATAATAAAAAACTAATGACACAGTAGATCAAAAAGTGTGTTTCTTATTTCTATAAATGGATACAGAGAGAGGTCCAAGCAGATAGTGATACCATGAGGAAGATTAATTTCTGTATCTTCCAATAACTTCTGAGAAATTAACATTCCTAAATATAGAAACATGAACATCAAAGTATCATCTTTCATGCTTTTAACTGTGAAAAAAAAAAAAAAATTAAAAATAACATCTAGTGCCAGGACAAAAAAAATTAAAAATCAAATAATTACAATGCCTGTACCCTCCTTCACATTTGATATACAAGTGCTTTCAGACAGGTATATTAGGACTAACACCATGGTTCATTCTCTTTTGGTTCTCTGAAATGTTCAGTGTGAAGACATACTGTATTGGAGAAATGTATGTAAATTATTAAAAGCCTTCTAAGATGCAGAGGTTTAGTAATAAGCTTTTTCATATTATTTTATGCTTTTTTGTTCCTTTCTTCCCATTTAAACACAGGCATTTTTCTCTGATGCCTAGAGTATGGTCTCCTCTGTAAGCCACAGTTTCCTTTGTGATTAATAGAGACCAAGTGCCAGCTTCTAAGGAAATTAATGTTTTAAGCAGGCTGAATACTCTTCTGAAGGTAATAAACCTTTTTGCTGATTGTGTAAGGACACTAGAGAGCGTTTGTTCTTAATCTGGATATTGTAGTTTAGTATGTCAGCTTATGTGTCATGAATCCAGGCTTAAGACCAGAGATTTTAGATAGAGAAAATCAAATATAGATAGTGATTCCAAAAAATCTAGATTAAAAAAATAGATGAAAACCATCTAGTTACATTTAACATCACTATCATTTGTTGTATTTATTTAAGATATACCATGATACAGTTCGAGTAAGGTTCAAAATACAGCAGGAATAACATCTTCTGAATCAGCCCTGTATATGGCTTGAACAGATTTGTGGAACCCTTTGCTCTGAAAAAAATTGCTTTACATTGGATGATATTGAGCTAGTCAGGTGTAAAATATTCTTAAAGATGTAGCAGCTGTGGTGCGACAGCAGAATGAACAATGAAGAACCTCTGTATAGAAGTACAGGCAGAAAAAAAATGTCACTAAAAATCTGGTATGGAAAGTCTAGCTCACTAAACATTTTGACACGACAAAATGCTTCAGCGTGTTCAGATCCTATTTTGCAAAAAATAAAGAAGAAAGATCATGTTCAGGTTGGCTTGATGTTACAAAAGATAGATGGGTGAATTTTCACTAAAAGGAAGGCCAACTAGAAGACTGCCATCTGTTTTAAACTATTTTTAACTTTTACAGGTCATTTATGGTTTATCCCGATCAGTCCAGAATGGAATAGAAATGTACACACAAGGTCAGAACTGGTGCTTTCAAAATGTGTTCACTCCCTGCAAGTGCATGGTAAAGACAGACCCAGACACAACCCCTGTGTCAGGCTTTCGGCAGTTAACCCCACAGTGCATATGCAGTGCATGTTCAGTGCCAGCAACAGAGGTGAGCTTCTCTGAAAGCAAATATGTATTGCATCAGTTCCATGGTACTGGTGGCCACAGAAATGGTGGTACACAGGGCCACAGAAATAAACCCCCAGTTCTTTCTTCTTTACAAGCAGACTTATCTATTAACACAGATACATACTGAGTATACAGCAAGACTTTCTTCTCGCTGCACTGTGGTGAAGTATAAATACTAATGGCCTATGAATTTATTGCTAATTTTCAAATAAAGTTGTATGTATAATGTAATTTTAAGGTCTTGGTTCCTCTGTCTTTTAATACGCTTATTTTCTTTTGGTTTTGGAGCAAGTAGAGATCTCCAAAAAGAAACGGAAGAGGTTTTTTGTTTAATCCTCAGTAGTCCACATTTTATTATTGCAGAATAGTCACTTTATAATAATCACAATGCAAATGTCAACAGAGAGACTGTTTAAACATTTCAAGATGGAGGACACTTTTCAAGTTGGAGGACAAGGACAAAGATGTAAAATTACACAAAGATTTGCAAAGGTTCAACAAAAAAATCCAGCAGAGTTAAAAAAAAATACAGTAAAAAAAATGCAAAAAGAGGTTAAAAATCCCCCAAAACAACTAAAAAAACCTTTTCTTAGATGAGAAAAACATAGGTTGCTCTGAAAACTAGGGCAAATGAAATGTAAGAAACTGTTTGGGAAGTGACTAAAACCAAAGGCTAACCAGCACAGTTTTAAAATAAAACACACTTTTAAAATAAAATCATTAAGGGGTAAAAGCAGATCATAAGGAAAAGCCATCTATATGATTTATAGGTCTTCTATTTCTTCTTTTCTTCTCTCAAGTATTTGTAAATGGCCATTCTTGGATACAGAAAATTCAGAATAATTGGACTCTTAGCAAGGCTCATTGTGGTAGTTTTTCATCTTAGAACTGGTTTGTATCAATATGGGGCAAAGATCTTAACAGCCTGAAAAAATCTGCACCAGAAGAAAAACTACATCTCTGTTTCTCATAAGTATTAAGAAAAACAAAGAGAGCAGACAATACTCAGAACAGAGTATCTCAGTGTTAAAAATATTAGCTAAAAAAAAAAAAATAAAATGTAGATATGCTAATCAGAGTGAGAAATAGCCAAATTGGGAGGCTCTGCATCCCAGGACCAGTTTAAGCATCCAGAAAAACAAAGCACCTTAACTCAGAGCAGTAGCTCTGGCCTTGTAACATCTTAATAACTCTTCCGAGTGCACAACAAAATGTGGTTTTAACACAGCAGAGCCAGCAAAACATTTTCTGGAATTCTTGAGTAAGGAGCCAGCCTTTATCATCATACTGTTGTTAGGTCGATCACTAAGTCAAAAAGTGCATTTGCTTAGGAAATCAATTTGTGTCCATTATCATAAAAACAATGCCACTGCTCCTAAAATATGCTCATTTTGACTGGGTTGAATGGCTGAGAGGGTTTTGAATACTTAATTGAATGAATATTTCATATGAATTCCTTGTGGTACAATATTTTTTCCTCATAGCTACCAAATTTCCAGAGTGAATGCTCCATTTTTGCAGATGTGCAGAGCAGGTAAGATAGGTTACTGATATTCTTTAAAAAATATTTGGCTAATGCCTCTTTCAGAACTTCTCCTAATTGTGTTTTCATATAAAATACTTCAAATAATTTAATGAAATAATGATTAGCATATTGAGTATTTTTTTCTCATAAAGCATACATTTTTGTGTGAGAATTCTGTTTTAAATCTTTATGTTCTGTCTTAAATACTAGTGAATTCACACCCCAACCCAAGTAACAGGGTATGAATGTGCAGAAATTTACATGTGTATTTTCACTGTATC
Source organism: Pezoporus occidentalis (assembly GCF_034315485.1). Classification (NCBI taxonomy): domain Eukaryota; kingdom Metazoa; phylum Chordata; class Aves; order Psittaciformes; family Psittacidae; genus Pezoporus; species Pezoporus occidentalis. The sequence goes on from NW_026913209.1 coordinate 712,527, forward strand.
TTCCACCATATACAAGAAATCCTGGAAAAAGTAGGGAGACAGATGTTGTTAATGTTTGCATGTTTGTATATCCATCTGTATGTGTGTTTGATTGTGTAAGTAATTTGTTTATACAAGTCAAAGTTACATCTTCTGTCACTTGATTATAACCTCTGTTTAAAGGGCATTCTATCTTTAAAATTATTAATGTTCTTACCTGCTATTAAGACAAATCATTAAAAAAAAAACAACACAAGAAAACCCAGATATAAAAGTAATTGCCATTTTTATGCACCAGATAGCTTTAATCTGCTGGTAAAAGCTTTAAAATCTGAAGGAAGTACAAAACAATACTTCTAATCAGGTCAGTGTTTCACAGGGAATGCAACACAGCATAAAGACGTTAAGTTGAAGCAAGATGCAAAATGACCACTTTCAATTAAGTCCAAGAAATAAGTATATGTAAAACAGCTGAACACATGAAAAGGGATTGAAATATGCAGTCTAGCCAACAGCTGAGTTCAAACTGTTGACATTATGTAGAGCCTGAAAATAGTGATGATGCTGTACTTTACTGAGACCTTATAGCAGCCTTCTACCTGAAGGGGGCCTATAGGGATGCTGGGGATAGACTATTTATTAGGGACTGTATTGATAGAACAAGGGGTAACGGGTTCAAACTTAAACAGGGGAAGTTTAGATTGGATATAAGGAAGAAGTTCTTTACTGTAAGGGTGGTGAGGCACTGGAATGGGTTGCCCAGGGAGGTTGTGAATGCTCCATCCCTGGCAGTGTTCAAGGCCAGGTTGGACAGAGCCTTGGGTGACATTGTTTAGTGTGAGGTGTCCCTTCCCATGGCAGGGGGTTGGAACTAGATGATCTTACAGTCCTTTCCAACCCTAACTGTTCTATGAGTCTATGATTCTAATTCTTGACACAAAAGAATTGGATAAGGCTGGAACAGGGAAATAAATGCAGAAAGCTGAATAAGACATAGTGTTAAATGAAAAGCAGAAATGAGAAGTAATAGTTAATGCCCGAGGGAGAATACAATGCTTATTTGGAAAATTAATTATCTGAAAAGAAAGACTGAGGGAGTTCATGGACTCTCCAAAGCAGGCAGTAACAAAGAAGAAAGTGAGAGAAGGTAGTGACGTACTGTCCAGATTTGCAGAAGAGGGCTCGCTGTGTAAGCAAGTTTCAAGACAGTAAATAAATTTAGTGTGTATGAAATACTGTTGTGCACCTTTTTGTCCTCCTCCTCATGACTATTTTACAGAATCACTTTTACATGCCCAGCAAAGATTTTTTTAATTGCATTTGTTGTGCAGTACTAAGCTATTCCCTGTGTGGTGCTAAATTGCAGCAGGTATCCCTACAAACCTCTATGTGACAGAAGCAAGCAGCTGGGTGTTAATAGCAGCACATCAGCAGCTGATCTGTAATGAAAAGTTCCCTAGAGTACCCACTCTCCAGTACTGTAAATGCAGCAATTTGCATGTTGCTCAATTAATATGTCATTCCTTATTTGTGTTTGCAGTCTACATATTTTATATCCATGACTGATGATGTAGATACAGCAGTACAATAAACACATTAGAAATACCAGATGGGTGGGTGGATGAAATTAGATTATTGTTGCTGTCATCACCATCACAGATCAACCAGATACAGTCTGATCAAACAAGAAATCCACTTCCACTTAATTAGCATATCCTCACCATACTATAGTTTATTGGGAGGTTCTGTCCACTGGCACAATTTGTTAAGCTGAAATGCTATGATGAAATGCTGTGAGTGCAAGTTTCATCTGCTCCACTCTTAGTATGCTTTCTAGGACAGTCAGTCCTAGGAAGTGTTTTTTTGTTTGTCCCCAGACTGTGCCTGAATCAAAATCTATCAAACAGATCCGTCTCAGTGACGGCTTCCATTAATACCACCCCCCTCCCAAACTAACCCGAAACACCCTACCAATCCATACTCTAAGTAGGCAAACAAACTTTAGCTTCATTAAAGACACCCAGAGATGTAAAAGACCAGTCTTGGCCCATGAGAAGGAGGACTTCAACATTCAAGTCCTATAGTGTATTTCTGGCAGGGATCTCAAGCTTTTCACAATTATGCTGGCTAGCATGTTAAACCTTTTTTTTGGGTCCTACAAAGAAGCCAATAATTTCTAGCATTAGGTTTTGCCATACTTGCTAATCTAAATCTTGGCAAGTGTTCTAAAAAATTGATCATAATATACAATCATTTCTCAGGATACGTCATGATTTTTTCCCCATGCAACTTTATTATTATTTTTTTTAATCTCCATGGCTAGTAGTGTAAGCTAGGCCTAGAGGTTTCTTTAATAGAGATTTATGTAGTTTCTCTAATGCACATCTTTGCTTCCATGGTTTCCTCTCTATCGCATCTTCCTGTTAGAAACCTGTCAACCCATCTCATTCATTTCATTCTCACATTCCCTACAATGTACTATAATATTTAATAAATTGAATGTATGGGAATGAGATATCTCCTCAGAAGGGTTTGAAGAGAGCTTTTATATCAGGCAGACTATTTCTGCCTCTGTGGTTACAAATAAGTACCCTCCATTTTATAATACATTTAGGCTATGTATCTAGGTTCATACTAAATGATGAAGTAATTTTTTTCTCAAATATTATAGTAAACTTTCCAATTTTACCGTTTTCCTTTTCTATCATAAATATTAATACATCAACTTGTTTCAACTACAGACCTACCTTGAGCTAAAACTGTCAAGTCAAAATAAGTCCATTTAATTCAGGATTTCTGCATTAAAAGGTATAATAATTTTTGTTTTGTACTGGTTCTGTGTGTATTATAATGCACTTAATTCTATGTGCACATTTGTGTAGATATGTTGTTTAGATGTATTTCAGAACAGTCTACCTCTTCACTAGACACCTTATATGACCCATTTTTCTGTTAGCAAATGTTGAGGTGAGGATTTGATTCTTTAAATACTGAGCATGTGCCAAGCTAGCAATGTAATACTGGATGCAGTAGACCCAGAGCATCAGCTGTATGCTAATAAACTCATTAAACAGGAGTTGCACCTGCCTCACTAGAAATCAATAAAGAGAAAAATGTGGGGAGAAAGGTAGTACTATTATGTTCAGAGTGATGTGAAACCCAGTGAAACATACAGGGAAGCATCAGCAGAAAAAAAAAGGAATCATATTTTTAATATTCTGGGACGAATACTTTCTTTTTTTGCTATAGTTCTATATGCTGAAGGTGTGGAGACGCTAATAAAAACTCAGGGCTTTTAGATTTTCTAGGAAATATATAGTGCCAAAAAATCTTCAATATTTGCATCAGCTAAGCCAGCAAGAGAGCTCTACTGTAAAACTGCTCCAGGCAACTTTTCTACTATGTGCAAAATAGTTCATAAGCTGAAAGAGATAGATGTATAACTACCATGTCTTAAAGCTGCTACAAGTGGGCATTGTTAAAATAAATATTAGATCCTACAGAAAAATGTAGATTCCTACTCTCATTACAAAACAAAATGATGCTTATACTTACTGAGTAAATATACTTTTTCAGCAGTTCAGCATAATATTCCCTGGCTTTACTAAATACAGAAACCTCCTAAGGCTGCTGACTGAAGTGGTATGACACTCCTCAGTAATGCTGAAGGGGAATCCATGAACAAATTAGCAGTTCCACCTACACACTATGTTGATGTCCATTGCCTAATCCAGGCTACATGCTTATTTTCCTAACTGGATGCCCAAATACCAAAACCTAGAAGTAATGACATTTGACTTTTCTTCCTGTGAAATCTAAATACCTGAGGGCTTGAGAAAAAGGTGGAAATGAAAACAGAAAATTCAGTCTTCAATTTCTCCCTAATGCGTTTTCAGTCATACTTAGGTACCCAGTCCTTTTTCTACTCACAGCACTTGGTAACTGTAGTGATACTGCTCATATTTTAGGTAAGTTAAGACAGCGTAATGCTTTGCCAAAATAAATATTGATTAGTTGCTAAGATAATTATATATAAGCTTTGGAGCTTTTCTAGAATCTATTCATTACTGAAAAGGAAAAAAAAAACAAACAAAACACTCCCGGCAGCAACTTAAGACAATAAATTTCATCTGTCTGTGCCTCTGCCTTTCCAAGTTAATGGTTCTGCTTTCATAGCGTCTTTGAGTCAGTTGTGCAAATATGTCTTTTTCTTAGATTTTTTTCATGGTACTTTTAATAATAAGTATGTGAAACTCACAGTGAATTCATCTTTTTCTCACTTTCTTTTCACAGATACCTTTATTTTTTTCCCTATTTTCTCCCCCAAAGCAGACAATAAACACAGGAAATCTGATTCCCTGAATTTGTTGTCTCTCTTTTCTCATTACAAAATTCAGAAAGTTTGGCATAAAATTTGACTATGAATTTTCCTCATTGTAAGGTTCTTTTTTTTCAGTTACATATTTCCTTTAGATAAACACTTTTTTTTCCATGACAACTATAGACATATGTATGAAATTTTAAACAGGTTTGATAACGACCTTAATTTCAAAACCATAAATATATTAATGATAAGGCAGCAGATACTACCATGCCACTTACTAACTCAGCATAGAAAAATGGAATCACAGATAAGAAACCAAATTTAATTCACTCCCCAGCAGCACATTACAAAAATGCTCAATAACTGATTAACTAACTAAACTAGAAAACTTTCTAACTAACTAACTAAATAAACGAGTAAAGATCCCCCTCTAAAACATAAGAATAGAAATAAGCTCTTTGAACTAAAAAAAAATGGTTTTCCGGAGTTGTTAGAAGGTAATATACACTTCATGAACATAATGCACTTATCTAGTTGTCACCCTAAGCTACTACCTTTTAAGTAAATTCTTCAAATAGATGATGGAAGCTTGGCTTTTAACAGGAGGCTCATGGGTTTTTCTGGGATTAAAATCTACTAATTTTGAACAAAAGGAGGTGAAAGCAGTATGCCTAACTTCATTTACTTTGAACAGTATAAATGGGTTGTTAGAACAGTACTGAAGTTTAAATCCAGCAATCGTGTCATAAGCTTTAGTGAAAATAGTTATAGGCGTTATATTAGGGTTTTGTTTGTTTTTTTTTTATATATGCACTGTCTCAGATTGTAGGGAGTACTCAATTAATTTCTTCAGTTGTACCTCTCTCATCCTCATTTCATACTGTATTTATGTGCTTTCACCTTACAAAAAGGTGAGCACCTAAAAACTCCTGTTGTCATCTGTTGCAGTCCAGAAAGTTCCAAGACATTTTGAATTCTTGTAGTTTCTTTTGAGATATGTGCTTTTAAATCATCTTCAGCATCACAACAAAAGAACAATGAAAGGAAATCTATCAAAGCACTTCTACGGCATTTGTACCCTGTTCTTAGGGGTGGTACACTAAGTCAGAAGGTGAATGGAGCTGTTCAGCAGGGATAATGGCATTGGACTCAAGCTATGATTTCATTATCCTGCCCCTTAGTGTAAGTGATCAGGGAACACAATTAGAAGTGGCAGGATTAGGCTTTTAATGTCTGTGAAGCTCTTTGAAGGTGAGTGTTCACCATGGCTGTGTTCTACTGATGGCAAGAATCCTATTAAAGTACACACAGAGATTAAAAACAGTTTGAGTGTTATTGCCCCTGGTAGAATAGTGCCACAATACTGAGAACAGAAATATCTGATATCTTTAAAATATTAGCCTGGAAGTAATAGCACTCTTAACTGTATTAATTTTTACTAGCTAAGTGTGGGCTTTCCCAAAATTAATACAACAGATTTTTTTGCATATTTTTTTAAATAAGGATCTGCCCACAACTCCTCATGTAAAAAATTGTTTTTTTCAGGCTGGAATTCTCCCTAGCACTTTGTAAGCATATTCTGCTCATCCTCCTACTTTCCCAGCTGTTTCACCTGCAAGTAGAAGTCCATGATTCCCAGCAGCAACACTTGGACAGCAAGCTGATTTAACACCTTGCCACTACTTAAACCAGGAGATTTTACTCCTTCTCCTCTTTTCCTGCTCCCTTTTCTTCTCTCTGTTCCACATGCCTGCTCTTATTTTATGAGACTGATGCCTTTCGGACTCCCCTAAGAGGTAATCTGTTGAAAAAAGGATGAAAAGATGGAGAGGGGGCAGAAATTAATAAAGTAGTGGAGGCTTCTAATACTTTTCAAATTTGATTACAGGGAGCTGACAGGACAGCATGAATGGGACTTGTTGCTCTACAGGAAGATAAGACTTGTGAAGGGAAAAAGATGAAAAATCTTTCCCCTTGGTGGCAGAGTCATTAGCTTGTTTTGGCTGCTCATGAAAATAGTTTTTGATTTCCATGACCTACTTTTGTGACCTGACACAATACCCTTCCTGTGAATGGGGATATTTCTAAGTATCCCTCTAACAGGCATGTGTTCATTCAGACATTGAAGTATAGTGAAACTATGCTTATTCCATCTTTCTAAATATTTTGGAATAAATATATGGTCTTTCACAAAAACATATAGGCATATAGGTACATGTTATGTCAACAGACAGACTTTTGCAATCCATACTTCTGGCTCTTCAGAAAGAAAAAAGAAGAAATCTTCTTTTACCATATAATTAGGTTTTTTGAAACCTAAAAGTCATTGAAGTCAATGATAAAACTAAATCAAACTCATCTCCTCCATTTGGGATTTTAGACATCAGATGTGTCATGACAGCTAAGTCATTTACTGTCCCTCTGTGTTAAATGGGAAGAAATGTCTTCAGACTGTGATTTGTTCTCCCTATCTTTGGAAAAAAATGCTCTGTGAAAAATCTCACCACTTCTCAATCAACACAGAAGGATTCTACTTAGTACGTTCAGGTAAGTTTTACAAAACTGCAGTTATCATATATGGCTTCCCCAACTTCTTCCGTCTATCTCAGATTCTCTGTGTGATATTCACTTGACTTCAATACCTTCAGCATTTTTACAACATCAGCTGGAATCCATAAGTAGAAAACTGACATTTTTCTCAAATTTCCCACTTAACTCTTATTTTCCAAACTTTCACAGACTCACTAAACAGTAGAAGTATTGGATCACGCCCAGAAAATGAGACATGACTGGAGTAAACATGAATGAGTCACTAATGATGAAAGATAAAAACCTCTTACTTCAAGTAAAGAGTAAAGTTCAAACACCTTTGCTGAAAGTTTATACATGTGCTAATAACTTCAATAACTTTTATTTTATTTTATTTTAATTATTTTATTTTCCTTGGGTTTTGGTTTGGGGTTTCTTTCGTTTGTTTTGTTTTGGGTGTTTTTTTTTTTGTTTCAGAGACTATATCAGGTTTTGTAAGACTATATATAAGACTATAAGACTATCAGACTATATAAGAATAAATCACTTGGCATCAACTATCTTCACTGTTTCAGTTTAAGAACTATATGGCAAAGGGACTATTTATATTAAAGAATGTGTCAGAAACCAGAAATAGTACTGCATATCAATTCATACTAAACAAATGTTGAAAAAATAGTTGAAATTATTTGTCAAAGTCTTTATCCTTTTTAGCTGAAATATGAGCTACAGGATTTATTTAAGGAATACAAGATGCTGTCAAATACAGTGGAAACCTGAAAGTTCCCAGTGATTACAGATTGAAGCAAAGCTCTAGTGTGAGCTTTAGGACAATTACCATTATGTAGCAGTAGAAACAAATACAACTTAAACATTTTTTTAAAGTGGTTTATGCTCTAAACAGCGTTGGAAAGTCATCTATATATGGTTTCTCTACTCATTTTCTATATTTCTGAAAAGGTAAATAACTAATTAAGCATACTGGTAGGCAAGAAAAAACTGGCATTAATATGTCATGGTTAGTAAAGTGTGATTAAAAATCTAGACTTCAAGCTTCAGTTCCCAGTTAGCTTACTGGCTTTGTATAAGAAGTTGTTTTGCTTCAGCTTGTTGAACCCTAAATCAGGATAATAATAGTTCTCAGGGCATAATGCTTCAGAGCATAGTTTGGGGAACTAACTGACTGACGTGTGTGTCATGTGTTCCATTCTTTGAAAGTGTACAATATACAGTTAGTGTGATATATTATTATTCCACTGAGGGATTCCATTGAATGATGACAAGATGCACAGCCATAGAGAGCTCTTCAAACCAGTGTCTCTCCTGAGCAATTAGGCGGCAGCAGTGATTATAAATATCTTCTTTTTATCTCCACTTGGCAAAATAATGATGCATTTTCCTTTCACATGTAGATGCAGTTATTATGATTGACATCTTTATTATTTTTAGAGTACATGGCTCTAATAGCCATTGGCTTAAGCTGACATATAGCAGTCAAAGGCATGGTATAATAGGCAGTTCAGCACGCAGGAGAGCACAGACTAATTATGAGAAGGTTCAACTTTTTCCCTGAACTACAGTCTAGAATCCTAATATGAGGTAAAAAATGCAGATACTAGAACAGGTCAAAACTTTGGAAATACTCCCAATTTCTCTTTGCTTGGAACAGTGGTAGTTTACTAGTGCAGCTTTTTATACAAATTCTGCCCATTTGATGTTTTATAAAAGAGAACTGTTGACATGTGCCTTTTCCATACTGACCTTTTGGCCAATGAATGTAGTAACACTTCAAATAAACAAGAATACTCTAAATATGCATCCTCAAAAAAATATATTTGAAATGTCTCTGAACTGCACAGTGCAGAGGAATGTTGTAAAACTCCAGAAGTTACCAGGTGCTTTGATTTTGATAGAGAATTACCTCCAGACACATTTATTTGTGGAACAGAGACTTTGAGCTAAAACCCTATGAAGATCTATTACCCACAAAATGATTCTTACAGAATCATAGAATGGTTCAGATTGGAAGGGATGTATGTACACCAGGACATAGTCAGGCTGTAAAAAGTCTCATCCAACCTGGACTTGAACATGTCCAGGAATGGAGTACCCACAATTCCTCTGGGCATCCTGTTTTAGTGTCTCACCACCCTCATAGTGAAGAATTTCTTCCTAGCATCTAATTTAAATGTACCCTCTTTCAGTTTAAAGCCATTAAATACTTAAGCTATCTTTAATGAGGGAGTTTAGGTGGCTCCATGAGGCAGCATTACGTGGTTTTCACAGGCTTCTAGATGAAACTAGTTTTTGAGGTCTTACATTTTGGATGTGTATCAGGAGGTATGATCTAGTAACACATGTATAGCTATTACAATATTTACAAATCTGTATATCGTGAGATGAAGTTGACTGAATTTTCCTAGTGTCTCTTATTGAAATTTTAGACACACAGAAATTCTGCTACTTAAAAGAAAAAAAAGTACTTAATATTATAAGGTAATGCCTATTAGTACAACCCTAACCTTACAACTCAATATAAGCTTGTTGTTTGCTTATAATTTTCAACATCAGTTATGCTAAATGTAATCCTTCATATTCAGGGTAGATCACATCATCTTTCAACACAGGTGCCCTTTTATTAATTCATCTCATATTTCACTTAAAGAAGAAAACTCAAAGGGGTCAGAATCTCTATTAGTCATTTCCTATGTAATCACAGCTTTGCACAGGCCAGTCTGCAACCACATTGGTGAGATCCAAAAGAAGTTTTGGGATAAATGTAGTACTCCTACTAAAACCAAATAACTGCATTCATACTAGGAGCCTGAGAACTTCCCAGCTGCTGTGTGCCTCCAGATTCTGCTGTATTGCATCCCAAGGAGACTCAGTCCTTGTCTCTTCACACGTACTGCTCCACCTTCCAGACCTCAGGCTATTCTTTCCATCCTCCTAGTGCCATGTTGTCTGAAAATGCCCAAGACTGCTAGAGAGTAATAACATTTTCGAAAATAGCAAGTAATGAAGTCAGGATTGCTGCCCACAGATATTCTTTCTTTGCCCAACGGGATACAGATTACTTTCAGTGCACCAGCTAGAGCAGGAAGGGCAAAGGGGGCTCCCTGCTTTGCCCAGAAAATCCTGGAAAAAAAGGCACAGCAGAACTGGTGTCCAGATGTGCACAGGTGCTGGTACTGGAAAGGGTCAGTACCTGAGCACTCCTCAGCAGGTAACTATCACACCAATGAGTATACAATTAATCTAAGCATTTCAAGGAGTGTTGCAGAGAACATGTATACTTCACTCCTTTATATTACAGAAAATGTGCAGAGGCTGAGAAAAGAACTTTTGATCCTTTCAACAGGCAAGGTTTGTGTTGGGTCTTATGCATTCATAATTATTGCACCTCTGGGAGAAAGAAGGAAAAAATCGAAGCCTAAGTTTTCCCATTACACTTTAAATTTGTCTCATTCAGGACACAAGCCGATGTCATATATACTTGTTATTTCTTCTGTAACATTTTGCAGTTATTTTGCTTACAGGATTTTACGGAAATAAGAGTTAAAGTGCACAGAATACATCAGCAGACTGTGAGATGAGGTCTACAGCCCAAATGAAGATTTTTTTTTCCTGGAAAAAACACTTCCTTGATGGCATGGTTTAAGCCCAGCCGGTAACTCAGAACCATGCATCCGCTCGCTCACTCCCCCCTCTTCTTCTCTGCGCAGGTGGGATGGGGAGAAGAATCAAAAGAATGTTAATCCCATGGGTTGAGATAAGAACAGTACAATAACCAAAGTAAAATATAAAACTACTACTACTAATAATAAAAACAACAACAATAAATAACATAACAAGCGGAGAGAACATAGGACTGAAAGCTGAAGGAAAAAAGACCTCAATAAATACAAGTGATGCACAGTATGATTGCTCACCACCTGCCAGCTGATACCCAGCCTGATCTGGGCAGCAAACTGGGCCTTCGAGGTGACTGCTCCTAGTTTATATATTGGGCACGATGTGCTGTTGTACGGAAAACCCCTTTGGCTAGTTTGGGTCAGGTGTCCTGTTTATGCTTCCTCCCAGCTTCTTGTACCCCTCCTCACTGGCAGAGCATGAAAAACTGTAAAGTCCTTGATAGGAGTAAATATTATTTAGCAACAAATAAGAACATCGGTATGTAATCAGCACTGTTCTCAAATTAAAGCTGAAACAGCACTGCACCAGCTACTAAAAAGGAGAAAAAATAAGTGTTACAGCTGACAACAAGACTTTCATGGTTGCTTTATACTAGGGGAGGTGGAACAAAAATTATTTGAGAATTAATTATAAAAATACATATTTATATGTGGAAAAAAGATTTGGTATTAGGTCTTATCCTAAAATGTATTAAATTTGCAGGGATTTTCTGACTGATTGCATTGATCATTTGTTCTGGCCCTGGATGAAAAAAATAGAGAGGAGTCAATCTAAATGACAAGACACAAACTTACAGTACTAACAATGTGACATAGCTACTGATTCTTGCAATCATATGCTTATCTGTAACAATGGTGCAAAAATATAATTAAAAGAATGTTCTGACCTGTAAATGAAAACATAAAAATTAGCCTACCACTTCTTCATCTGCTTACTAAAATATCAGAAAGAAGAGGTTTTAGACAATTTATCACCAGAAAATTGGCTGTTAGTGAATACAGTGACATATTTCAACAAGAACAATGTACTTACTAGGAAGTGTAAATTGCTTCTACATCACACAATTTTATCCATGTTGACTTGAAAATACTAATATTTCATGGGCACTCTTCTAACAGTTACAAAACATTCAAAACTACAAAGACTTTTAAAAGAAACATTTTAAAATTTGGTTTTTATTGAAAATATATATTTAAATTCGAAAAGACAGTATTTCCTCCAAGATGTAGAACTCAAAACATGCATTAATCCTTTCTGGCTGTGGGTCCTGCATTCTGAATTGCAAGATGTTTATCTAATTATTCAAAATCTATATTGAAACAATTAATATGACCTGTATAAAATGGTTGTTTCTTCCACTGTATATTAACTCCCAGAAGGAAGATAAGATTCCTCTTCAAAAGGTAGAAAGATGCAAAATAATAAAAATTCCCTCTTCATATTTTCCCCAGCCCTGTGGGATAGGAAATGAAGAAGCCAGCCAGGTGAAGCCAACACTCAGGAGTTGAAGACTGTTTCCAACAGTAGGAGAAACAAACATGCACAGCAGGGATGATCCAGGTTCATCAGGGATCAAACGGTCCCTTCACAGCTGCCATCCAAAACAAAAGCAGTAGCTTGCTGATGGCAACAGAATTTGCAAATTAGTTCCCTTCCACTGCTTTCTTACCATGTACCACTTCCTTCTTCACCTCCTTGAATAGTCTCTCCCTTCCTTAGGATGGCCTTTGTGTTGCTCCCTATTGCATGCATAATTAGTTGTGATTCACAAAGCATTCATGAGATACTCCACTCTTTACCCAAGACATAAAACCACTTCTGAAATAGAGGTACAGTCCCATTATGTATCTCTTTTAAAAATAAAAATTTAAAAAAATCATTTAATTGTAGCTGTAGTTAATACTGATTGTGTTTATAGCCCTTGGACTCATTTGGGACTTTAATGCACAGATCTGGAATGGTGCTGAGCTGCTCACTCCATGGCATCTCTGCTTTTTGGGGAAGTCTACTTATTCCAGCAGTGGTGCGTCTGGTAAAAGTGTACTACCTATAGCTGTGCACAGTACCTGTTCCGAGGCTAGATCTTTACTTACCTGAGCAGATTATGTGTCCTTGCAATTTCCGCTTTTGTTAGTGAAACTCCTTGTACCCACACACATAAGGTCTGGTCACTATATATTCATTACATTATCTCATCTTCCATCTTTTGGCTTCTTCCATTACATGTTAAATTTGAATTTCTTAGTATTATGTTTATGTGCTTAATAGACGGCACAATAAGTGAGGTTTCTAAGCACCACCAGAATGAAAATGAATATTCTGCAATCCTGTACAGAGACCTAGAAATTCTTTAAAATTCATGACCATTTGAAGCCAGATGTCTCATTTCCTTAGGCACATCTGGAAATCCTTGTCTTAAAGTATTTCTGGATCAAAGAACCTTGTCTAGCATGCAGGTGAATGTATACCCTGAGCAGGTTATTGATAAGAAACTGGTAATTAAACAGTGCAGGTGAAACAAAACAATTATGTAAAACATTTAGCAGTTCATCAGACAATCAAACTAATGTGTATAATTTGCATTAAACTGCACACTTCTAATAGTTTGAGTTTTTAGTCCCAAACTCATTTCACCTTAAAAGATTTGCTGGCAATGTTCCCACTTTGGTTTTAAGTTAATGTGACTGTGTCAAAGGATTGAAAAAAAAAAACAAAAAAACAAAAAAAAAAAAAAAACCGAGGGAATTTGACAGAGCTTTACAGGAACTTAGCAAAGTATTGGAACATGGTGCTCTTTCCTTAGAATTGCTAAGTAACTTCCTATTTCGAGGAGTATTTTTGTGTGATGACTGAGATAATACAATAATTTTAATGGAAAAGATGCTTGAATCTCTCAGTCTCTGCTTCTCCATAGGGTTCATTCATTGTAGCAATTGCTCAATGATATCTCTTCGTAACATAAATATTAAATTTGCATCTAAATTATATGACATTTTAGACTGAGGTGGTTTCCTATTGCTCTTTGCTGAACACATGCATGTAATGAAGAAGTTGATCTTTTCGACAAGAAAAGCTGGAATCCCTTCTTCTGTTAAGGTTATTGGTATACAAACCCTGCTAAATAGTATAGTAGCATTAAACAATAACAGATATAATCTGCTTCAAGAGGAAAAGACAAAGGACTGAACTGTGTATAAAAACTGTATTTAGCAAAAAGAAAATAAAGAAAAAATATGTTATTCTTTCTCAGGGTCCTGCCCAGACCTATGGAAAGGCTGGAATCACAATTTGATTTTGTTTCAAAGCCTACGAACAATCAGTGTCAAAACTCCATGACAAAGTGTAAAATTGAAGGTTTTCCTTGAATCAGGTCTTGCTACTGTAAACACTGTGACAGGGAGGAGTTTTCCAGAAGAATTTTTCCACATCAGTTCCTTAAGTTACATGAAAGACATTGCACAGAGCCCAGATTGCCATTTTGCTTCTTTGCACATCCAAATGGCCTAAAAGAAGGTGAGAAGATGGACTGGACTAACTACTTAACTGAGATCAAATCTTCCAGACAGTTGCCCATTTTTTTCACTCTAGCACTATCAGAGGATTTGAAGAGGCAGTGTTTGGAGGGAGTCTGGAGTTTCCCTTGTTTTTTTTTCACAGCTGCGTCAGTGAAAGCTATATGAAATTCTGGTCAACCAGAAAAAGAAATCCAAACTGGAACAGACATAAAGCACAGGCATTAGGATGATCAAGGGACCAAAAAGCCCTCTGAGGGAAGACAAAATAATGGGTTTATTTAGCTTAGCAAAATATGAAGAGACATAAAGTACGTTATGCACATTAGAGTGTAATCACCATGTAAATTAAACAAGAGTGTGGAAAGCTGGGAACAGAATGACCATATGAAATTTAAAAGAAAGGTTCTAACCTTTAGAGGAAAAGGTTTTTCTTATGAAACAACCTGACAGTACTAACAATGGGAACAACAACAGCAAAAAAAAACACCACAGCAAACAAAACCGAACAAAACACCTTCTGGATTTTAAGGTGGAGTTTATGACTAGGTCATTAAAATGCCTTTAATACTAGAAGACTGCTTTTGTCAGTCCTGATCTAATCTGCTGCCTTGTGCTCCATTTTCACAGACTGGAAGAAGCCACGATATGAGCAGCTGCTCTCGCTGTAGTCAGAAAGTCTATCTGGCATGATCAGTGCTGTGGAGAAGAAAGGTTCTGGAGGCACTGGGGGACTGTTAAGCCACCAGGTCAGGCAAAATGAGCATATATGCTCAGATATCAGTAACAATCAACACAGATAAAGCACCTGTCCCCCTCCTTCAGTTAAATCTCTGCTTGGCAGCTTACAAGCTTCATGGCATTTCTGAGAAGCAACAAGCAATTCCAATTTACATTTCGTCAAATGAAGAGACACTTTTTTTTTCCTGAGGAGTATACTTTTAAAGTTCTGGTTCAGATTAATTGTCCATACATCAGAGGTAGGGAACTTGTTAGGATAGTCAATGCAAACTAATTCTGGTAGCAAGGAAAAGCAAAGGTCCTTTAAACAGACCTTTCATGACAAGATTTAATACAGCAGTCAGTAAAGACAGAGGAAAATATACCAAAACAGACAATAAATTTTAGTTGTAAGCATGTACAAACTTGAGGTCT
This sequence comes from Pezoporus occidentalis, assembly GCF_034315485.1. Classification (NCBI taxonomy): domain Eukaryota; kingdom Metazoa; phylum Chordata; class Aves; order Psittaciformes; family Psittacidae; genus Pezoporus; species Pezoporus occidentalis. Next base: position 727,722 of record NW_026913209.1, read on the forward strand.
TTTGCTCTGCTCTAAAAATCTCCCCGCAAATTTACATTTCTACTGACTAGGAGGGATGAGTCTTAAGGAATAATCAGGCTTACGTGAGATCCAGTTTTCCAGGAAAGTAGGTGATAGAGATTTCAAGTTATTGCAGAGGAGAAAGGTACAAGGGGAAAGTTCTTTTTCTACAAATATTGTATCTTACTCTCTGCACAATCTTTCATTACTAATCACTCACCTCATTAGGTAATTAGGCAAGGTGGAAGCAGTCTCACCCTATGAATTATTAAATAAAAGGGGCTAATATTAATACATTTTAAAAATTATGCACATTTTTTCAAAATACATTTGCTGAAGCATCCTGGGTATTCAAAAGTATATTTTTCCATTCTCTTTTTTCTCTTGTGTTCTGAATACAGAATTTACAGATTTTTGAGTCCCAGGCAGAGGCATTTCCAGCTTCTAAATCAACTAGCTTTCCTAGTATTTAGTCATTGTCCCCTTATTGTTCTCTTTTCATACTAATCCGTATTTAAACTTATCTTTGCATTTAATGTGCCTACACTGCAGGGAGTGCTTACTATGTTTATCACACAACTGGAATCAAAGATTATAAGGGTAAATGCCTGTAAGGGACATGCTATAATTTAAATGTTGACTGTCCCATTATTGTGCATTGCCTTACTTAGGTCCCTTAATGATAACTGTTCTAACAATGAGAAAGTGCCTCCTAAATAGGCATAGAATGCTCCCTCTTGGAGGCCTCTTTAAGATCATTTAAATGAGTGCCAAAGTCTAATAGATTCAGTGGAATACAAGAACATCCTTGAATTTTTGGTGAAGATTGAAGCTGAAAATAAAGAATTTTCAGTGGATGCAAACATGCATGAATTAAGCCAGAAGAAAATATTTTTCGTTCTCAGAAACTGAGATGTGAGGGCAATCTGGCTGCAACATCTGTCACCCCATTGATCGCCAGGCTTGATTCAGCTGATTTGGCCGGCTAGGCGGGGGTCCACTTCCTCCCTCACCACTTCATGCGCGTCCCTCCCGAAGCTGTGTGTTGGGTGTTTGGTTGAAGAGGACAACCGTCCCCTATACAGGTGGTACTGTTCATCGGCCATGGTTATACAGTAGCTACACTTTTTTTTTTTTCCCCCAACCAGAGGGACTTGACACACTTGTGAGGTGGGCTGATGCCAACCTCATGAAGTTTAACCGTGACAAGTTCAAGGTCCTACACCTGGGGTCAGAGCAATCCCAGGCACAGCTACAGGTTGGGCAGAGAAGAGATTCAGAGCAGCCCTGTGGAGAAGGACTTGGGGCTGCTGGTCGATGAGAAAATGAACATGAGCCTGCTTCAGTGTGCGCTTGCAGCCCAGAAAGCCAACCGTATCCTGGGCTGCATCAAAAGGACAGTGACCAGCAGGACGAAGGTGGTGATCCTGCCCCTCTACCCTGCTCTCGTGAGACCTCACCTGGAGCATTGTGTGCAGTTCTGGTGTCCCCAATGTAACAAGGACAAGGAACTGTTGGATCAAGCCCAGAGGAGGGCCATGAGGATGATCAGCAGACTGGAGCACCTCCTGTATGAAGACAGGCTGAGAAAGTTGGGGCTGTTCAGCCTGGAGAAGAGAAGGCTGCATGGAGACCTCATAGCAGCCTTCCAGTATCTGAAGGGGGCTATAGGGATGCTGGGGAGGGACTCTTCTTTAGGGACTGTAGTGACAGGACAAGGGGTAATGGCTTCAAACTTAAACAGGGGAAGTGTAGATTGGATATAAGGAAGAAGTTCTTTACTGTAAGGGTGGTGAGGCACCAGAACTGGTTGCCGAGGGAAGTTGTGAATGCTCCATCCCTGGCAGTGTTCAAGGCCATGTTGGACAGAGCCTTGGGTGGCACGGTTTAGTGAGAGTTGTCCCTGCTTATGGCAGGGGGGTTGGAACTATATGATCTTGAAGTCCTTTCCAACCCCAAGTATTTTATGATTCTATGATTTGATGAAAGATGGCAGAAGCCTAACCCCAATCCTGAGCTGTAAAACTTTAGGCTTTGCTTTTAGTGGTAAATGTTCAGTGTTCAAGGCCAGGTTGGACAGAGCCTTGAGCAACATGGTCTAGAGTGAGGCATCCCTACCCATGGCAGGGGGTTGGAACTAGATGACCTTAAGATCCTTTCCAATCCTAACTATTCTATGAGTCTATGATAAAGCTGGGAGATATAAGCTATCCTTCAACTAAGCCTGATGACTTGGACTGGTTCATGTGGAATAATTTCAATTAAGACTTTTCATTCTCATTTTAATGGGGCCACTTGCCCTACGAAGTGCTTCTACTGAAACATGAAAACAAACATTTGGTTTGAAAAATAACGTAACTTTTTGCAATTTTTTTTTTTTCCTGAATAAAGAGATGAATTAAATGTTTATAGAACCATATTCAGGCATGACATAATCAAAGTAAGCCATTTAGAGTAAGAGTGAGAACTGGGACTGAAGGGTGGCCCATGACATACTGTACAAAATATGAAACACAAAACTTTTTTAAGTTTCATTTTTTCTCACAATTCAACATAATTAAGCCCTGCCAGACTTACCAGGCAGCAGTCTACTGGGTGTTGCCATCTGCCACTTGCTAAAGTATTTCAACAGAAGTACTTCAGGAAAGCTTTCTCAATAAGTTTTCATTAAATTGTAACATGAGCATATCTGGACATATTCCATCAGCAAACCTTTTTTTAGTTTGTTAAGAAATATAATGGGTTGCACACACAAATTTTAGTGATGCTTTTAAATTTTTACTTCACTGTTATGGACTCTTATGCTTCCATGGTCCTTCAATCAAAATAATGTAAAGTCTTGTTTTTGTCTGAGAAAGGCAGCAGTAGCTGAAATCTGATATTCATAAGTCAGACCACAAGAAAGACATTGGGAACATTGCTTATTTTGTTTGCTAAAAAGCACAAAGCAGAACAAAGTTAAATTATAAAAATGCATTTACAATCGTACTGGTTTTGAAAAAAAAAAAAAAGGTTTCTTGTCTTGGTCTCAGATTGAAAAAAAAAAAAAGAGCAAAGCTTTGTTCTTCTAAAATTGAAAAAATCTATCTGAAGTTTACAGAAAGGACATCTAAAAGAACATAAGAAAAAGAAACATTTTGCTGCTGAAAAATGGCAGTCAGTAGTTCCTTCTACATGTGCCACAGGCTCTGCATTTTTCATTTGTTGTCATGAACTGTTCGTGCATGCATTTGCACCTACCTGAGGAGGATGTGAGTCCATAACCTTGCACAGGGAAGAATCTCTAGTAGATTCTTGGTAACATCTGGAAAATGTCAGCTCAGGCTTTCTCCTTGTGTACAGCATTTCTGCCTCCTCTTGGGTCCCAAACTGTGCCAATCCTTTGGGCACTGTCCCCTTGCTCCAGCAATCATCAACTGCTTCCTATTTCTGCTAATACCAACACCACTGCTGACAGATTGTTGATGGTAGCAGAAATCCAGCAGATTTCCAGACATTTAGGAAACACAAGCAAATAGCCAGGACACACTTTCCTGCCAATGCTGGCATCTGTACATATCCTTTTCCTGGATTCCCCAGGATCCCAACGGCTGGAGCCCTTTTAGGCACAAGACAACATCTTTTATTTTTACAGACTTTTCTTACTTTTTCTATGTTTTTCTCTCTCTTCCAACTGCCACCTCCCCAGCCACACTGGGAAGTAATAATGTGAACTAGAAGTGTTCTCACCTTCAGTTTTCATCCTTCTTGCAGTCAGAGCATAACTGACTAGGAAGCAGAAATGCTGATGCAGCCTGTACTCACTTGGAAAAGAAGAAAGCAGCCAGCTATTTCAATCCATATGAGCTGCTACTCAGCAGCCAGAATTTGAGAGAACAGCTAGCCATGAGGGGGGGAAACATATTAACCAAACACATGCCACGTGTACCCCTACTACCTCTCCCTGAACCCCCCAAAAAAAGAAATAAATGGCCTCTTCAGTGGCAAGCTAGAGATATTATCCACTCAGTCCTCCAAGCCTGCACATTTCTCTACCTATTTAGAATTACAAAGCAACTCTAGGAAAACAGCAGATAATTATTTACTCTTTCTTTCCTTCATTTTATGTCCTGACAACCCCAAGTGTCCTAAGAGATAATGCTGCTGTAATGGTCAGAATCCAGCCCTTAAGTTTTAAGCACTTCAATCTGCAGTGAAACATGCAGGGTCCATGTACAAGTTGACAAGTTGTGTGTCTCAGAATAGGGTTAAAAAAGATCTGTATCCTGGATACAGAGGGTCCTAAATTAGCACATCACAATGCTGAGAACATTGACACGGCTTAAGTCCTACACATCTCTAAATCTTAGGCTAGTGAAAGTCATTTCCCTTCTCCTCAACATTTTCCATTCCAAAGCCTCTAGAAAAGCAACCTGTCCTCCACATGACCCTGTTTTTTCAAAATGTGAACAGATCTTGTTTGTGACTTTCAAAAGGACAAAAAAGATGCCCCTAGTCCCTGATGCCTGGTACTTATCTTAAGTAATTGGCCTGAGTTTAGAGTAGTCCTTCAAGAAAATCTCATTTCTAGTTTTTTTTTCTTAGGACTGAACATATTTCAGTCTTCAGCATGTCCATGCAAACACTTGTAAGTGTGCTTGTGGTTTTCTCAGCCTACAGGGCTGAAATGGTTACTCCAGCTGGTGGAAGTAGGGGAAATATGATGGAAAGGAGAAGAGAAGATGGATGAATATATGTATCCAGGGGAGAAAGGATATTGTTTGAGATGCAAGTCAGATTTTCTGTAGCCCTTCTGCAAAGGCCAAATATTAATGGAGCAAAACTGCTTCCTGGTGGTTAGGACACTTACTTTGGTGTAGATAAAAGTGTACTCTTGTCTCAATTCAGTGACTCAATGGTGATTCAAATGTCTGCATTTTGTGTGAATGAGACAAAATTCAAGATTAAGCATTATGGAAATTAAAGGCAGAGGACAATATACATTACAAAATTTATCTTTGTCATAGGATAAAGGTGACATTTCCCTACTTGGGTGGTTTTGAGCAAACCAAATGCATATCTTCAGGTAAAAAAGTGAGTTTCTATGGAATTTAGATGCTTCAGGGAATATATGGCAGCTCTGCAGAGGTTTTGAGAATCATCTTTTCAAATTAGATAAATACCTAATGCAGAAGTTCGTTTGAGCCTAACTTGGTCTCCATGCATGGATAACATTTTTTCTCATCCTTTCTCTTTGACACAGCTTCTTTTTCCTTTCTCTCACATCTGTTTTTCTACAGGAGTTGGTTTAGAAGGAGAAACCGCATTGTGGTTCTACTGCCACCAGAACCTGCTGAGAATGTCTGCTGTGAAAACCACTGGCTAGGGCTGTTCTACCCTTATTTTTTATGCTTATGAAAGATCATGATTATTCACAGATATCCTGTTTTCCAGTCAAGAGACCATGAAACAAAAATCATTCAGCATGACATGAACAACTAGGCTTCCTCACACCATAAGACAGGAATCTGTGTTTTAAACCTAGACCTCCCACATGTTTGAGAAACCATAATTTTCTCACTAAGCCAATCTTCATTCTATAACAACAAATTATACTCCTGAACAAACAAACAAAAAAACCCAAACAAACAAACAAAAAAAAACAACCAAAACCCCAACTATCTGAAATGAAGCTGGACAAAACCAAATCTATTATTGTATAGTGTGTGCAGGGAAGTGTAAGAAATAAATGTTTTATTGCTTCATTTGTGATAGGCAAACAAAGCTAAGGTTAAATCAAACTGCCAAGAATTAAAATTAACCTTCCTAAAGGACGCTTGTATGCATCTTTTATACTGTGAACATCTAAACAGGATTTCACCTCCTCTGTGTAAAAAGAAGAGAGGAACAAAACCAGCAAACCACCTATTTAAAGATTGCTTTTACATATCAGTATGTGCACTCATGCACAACAGCATATACACACTGAGCGATAGCAGCACCTATGCCTGTCACGTAGGCAAAGATGATGTCATTATTGTCATTCTGCACTTAAAATGCATTTTTCATTAATACATAGAAGCTTCCCCAGGACTGACAGTTACAACATAGCCCTTTCAACAACACTCCAGTTGTTTCTAAAGGTTTACAAGAAGCCAGGCCTTGCAGGAAATTATGTTGACAAATTCTCATTTCTGAAAATTCTTTCTACACTTACGGCTATCTTGTGAACTTTAAAGAAGTAAAGATGTGCCTGGTAAAAGCAGTAATATTTATAAATTTGTATAGATCTAGTAGGATTTTTTTTAATCTTCAGTGGTGTTGGATACTTTAATGAGGATTCAAGAAAAGATTGTCTAAATCCCAGTAAACAGGGCAATAGCAAGCTGTGACATCTTACTGCTTTTTGATATTCATCACTTTGCTTTTCTATATTTCAAACCAACAAATGTAGCTGGCAAAAAATCCCGCCGAAAACTAAACCAAAGTCAGGAAAATTATTGTAAACATAAATGTTATACCATATTATGTCAATTTGCATGGCAAAAAGGATAGAGAAACTATTACAAAGTCAGGAGTGGGGCTCATTAACTACTGAAAAATTTTATCTCCGAATATTAATTGATTTTTTAAAATTAATCCACAGAGTTTCATATCCTTTCCAAGTATGCTTCCCATTAGTATTCTAGCAATGAAGTTTGCTTCAGGTTAGAAACCCTTTGTAGATCTATGTGTGTTTTCTATTCAAGGCCTGAATAAATAAATTGTACTGTGTGAAATATTCATGGGAGGACTTTTAGTATTCTATTATAAAAATCAGAGTTTGTAATTAATAAAAAAGAATCATAGAGGAAATCTATATCTCAATCTTTTGTTGTTATGCCAATCATCCTATACTATTCAATCTACATAAATATAGTGAACAGGCAGGGCTGAACTGCAAAAGCGTAACACCCAGGAAAGTCACTAATGATGTATCTACCTACGGAGATATATATATACATTTAATTTTATTTTACTTTTTCTCAGAGGAACCATGTCCACGATACTTTTTTAGACATGCCCAGCAGAAAAGCCTTACTTACCTAACTGTAATGCAATGAAAACAAGAAAATGTTACCCATTTTGCAGCATGATTAGATTCACAGGTATGTTTGCTTAAATGATGTAAAATTTCATATTTACCAGGTCAATGTATAAGCATGCTTTCACGAGTTATTGCAGCATCTGATATGTAATACTCTTAATACTTTCCTCAAAGTCTGTACTGGAAATGGAGAGACCAAGCAATTTTCCCAAGGTCACAGGTCAGCTCTTGTACTTTGAGTTCTTACATGACATGATTTTTTCAAAAGTCAAGACAGAGCAGTTTTCTTGAAATACATATTATTTCCCCAATTTAGTAATAACATGTCAGAAATCATGATCAAAGGAAATAATTTAACCTAATAAAAAAAAAAAAAACTGGTCGAAGAAAACGAAGGTGATATGCTACTCAGGAATTATGTAGCATGGCACTGTAGACACAGGAAGGGAGAAAAGTCCTGGACCACAGAGATCAGGGTGGTACGTACTGCAGGGAAGAGAGACAGGAAGAGCTTAGGAGAAGGATGAGAGCACACATTCTCCTACCAGTAAAGTTCGCACCTCAGGCAAAAAGAGGATAAGACACACATCTGTGTATGAGTCTAATCTTAATGGAAAGAATAAAAAGATACTTGTTTTTCCCCACTTAAATTTCCATCACCCTCTCAGCAAAAGCACCTTAGATCTACAGGTTTTTGACATTTTGTATTCCTACTTTCACTCAATTGAGCTGTCTATTAATTTCAAGTTCTAGAGGTGATTTCATCATCTGGCACTTATATTTCTTTTTCAGAAGATTTCTGAAACATTTTCTCTCCTCTGGAGCTGCCAGCGCAGTGGGCTTCAAGGGAAAAGGTGAGTGCTTCTGACCCTCTCCAAAATAAGAACAAACACAGCTTGTCTAAGAAAAAAGCAAAGAGAAAACTTCAAGAAAGAAAAAATCAAGGCAAAATAAGTTAATGAAATTATTTGCATATCTTACAAAACTTCACAAAAACATTCAGAAGTTTCTGCACTCACAAGGAGCTCTAATTCGTCCAAAGCATTTTTTTGCATGTTCACTTAAATTTATGGGTTTTAACTTTGCACCAATTTTCTCTAGGTTTCTAGTAAATTTACTGCCTTACAGATTTAAAAAAGGGCTTTCTGTGCTTTTGAAGTGTTTCCTTCTTCTCTGTCTGAAAGAGAATCAGAAGTATCAATATTTCCAAGCTTTTCTCAGAGGTTTCCTTGTCTTGACAGGGATAATAGATTGCCCTCCCAGGTCAACTTCATTCTCACTTACAGTTTAGGAACCCTGAAGACTGAAGATAATAAGAAAAAGAAAAACAGCACTCTTTAAGCCTGTGGTATCACACAGAAATCACAGTTTCATGTTCGGACATAACTAGGTCATTTTCTTCCAAAAGAAAGATAAGTTCGGAATACTGTACGTTCCAAAGTAAGCCCACTGCTTTATTCACTAGTAACTTCACTTTTTGTTTTATTAGTGACAGTCACAAGGCCAAAAGATTCAAAAGTGACCAAGCACTGATGTGTTAGGAGACAACACAGGTTGGCCTCTTCATTTGGTCCAAATGCAAAAGGTCTGCTCTGGAATTGGCATTACTTTTACAACTTCTTCAATAAAGGAAATTGAAACCAGCTTGTAATGTAGCCATTAAATTTACCAGCAGTTCCTGTCCTCAATTACTTCCTTTCAATCTCAGTGAAGTCAGTTAAATTCCAGCTCACAACATTAAGTGAGTTATAATGCTAACCGAAGACTTCTGCTTTCAATAGTGTAATTGATTCTGCATTGGAAAGCTGTCCAAAAATTCCTAAGATCTTTTCTGGCAGCTGTACCTACTGCAGCAAATGACTCCTGACCCTTGTACACATGTATAATGTGTTTGTGTGTGTATGCTGCAAATTCCTTTTTTCTCGATAGAAAAATTAGGGAGAGAGAGAGATCACAGTAATACATACTGGAATATATTTTATTAAACTGTTGTTAGTGAAGGAATCAAGCCAGTAGTATTATAAGCAGATAACTGTTTGCAAGATGCATTTGCTTATTCCCTCTGAATCCACGGGTACACTGTCACACACAGCCACTCACAGTCACCTGAGTGGAGGACAGCCCAGCTCTTTCATCACAAGGGAGATCTGCACTGGTATTGCAGTGTCTTGCAGGCAGGTGTGCAGAGTCCCTCACAGAGTCCCTGGTTTCCTCAGCAGCACAGGTGGTGCTGTTGCCTCTGACAGCACACAGCTGCCACTGACACCTTGGATGCGGTCTGAGTTGCATGGTCCTTCACTGGCACTAGCACGGCTAGGTGGCCCTATGCATGCCCAGCAGACTCTGGGTCATTCATTTCTTGAAGGTGCAACAGGCTGACAAATTTCCAGACCTTGTCAGCATTTGGGAGATTTTCACACATTTCCTCTCAGCATGTACTTCTCTTCAGCATGCTCTGTTCTCATCCACGTGTGTAAGTAAGACCCATTCATGTCTGCTTGCACAGTCTTTATGACACATGGGTAGGTGTTTGAGTCCTGGCTTCAGTTTACTCTCCCTCACAGAACAATACCATAAAAGAAGCTGTGCCTCTGCTGGTCTCAATATATTGAAAGAGAGAGCACACCTAACAGAGCTTAAGTATGCTTTTGGGGTTGGAAGGTCAGGGCACAGGATTGCAAGACAACTTATGTTATCCTTATTCACTTTTGAAAGAAATGTCAGTGAGCAGATGCCAACCATTGGTGGCAAGTATTGTAAAAGACACAAAAAAGTCTCTTGTGCTACATACAGAGCCAACTGCACTGTTTGTGATTAAGAAAAACTGAGTCCAAGCCTCAGCTGCTGTTTGACATAGTTGCCAAAGTGGAGTATCTGACCCACTGAAAAATAAATATTGCCAATAGATCCCTATACATCAGTCTGATATTACTGCCCTGAAAATCGTGGAGTTGATAAGGTGAAATGAGGAAAAAATATTTGGCTGAAGCCAAAGCACAATGCTTTTACTTGGGAGAGGATGTGAGAAAGGGCCATAACTCCTTTCTTTAATCTGACTTCACCTAGCTGCTTGCTACAGTCACGGCCAAGCTGGATCCTCAGGCTTTTCCTTTTCTCTCCCCTCCACATCCATGTAACTTGTAGAGTTTCATATCCAGAGAAGTGGATTGGAGAATGAGCAATGAAATGAGTAATGTTATTTGGTGCTTATTGTCACTGAAGAGACATGGTGTTGGCTTCTTTCATGTCAACAGCAAACAAAATTCAATTACTGTTTGGATATGATCAATTATTGCCAAACTACCTTCCAAGTCTATTTGTTCTGTTGGCATGAAAAGAGCAACTCTTCCAGAAAGGATGTCAAGAATTCCCGTGGTAAAGAACAAAGGCAGAAAGAGGAGAAACAGAACATTAGGAAGAGGTATTGAATGGCAGTAAGACCATTTTGGGTCACAGTTTTGCTGTGTAAAGCCCCTGAAGTGTGACAAGGAAAGTGTCGTCAGAGCAGATCCCAGATGGAGCTGAAAAGGCTATCAGTTGTGCTTTGAAGGGTTTCCACAGCACCCAGAGAAAATAATGCCTTGTCAGAAGAAAAAGGTTTCCACAGCACCCAGAGAAAATAATGCCTTGTCAGAAGAAAAATCACTGCAATGTTCAGCACAAAATTGTCACTGATATGCTATCATTACTACCCCAATTTACACACATGCTTAAATTTTTCTGAGCCTTTTCAATTAAACCAGAGAAGGAAAGCCAATTGACTGTAGAAAAAGGTATTCATGTGTGCTGATGCTTTGTAGAATCCGACTGTTTCTCTATTCAGTATCACAGGGCTACTCTACTTACCTATGCCAATACCTTTAATCTATATTTTTTCAATTGACATGAAGTAGCAAATATCCAGTAAAGATATGGCTATATTTCAGCAAAATTGCAAGTGGCTACTGCCACGTAGTTTCTGAACTCTGGAAGTCTGAGGTAATATCTTGTTGTAGGAATGGATCAGGAAAATAGTGAAAGTCCAGACAAAGATGGGGGTAATACAGGTGTTTGTCACTGTCTTACTTTGAGAATAGGGAAGGGATTGGATTATAAATTATTTTAAGGCAATAAAGTCTGGAATACATAGGCATACCTATACTGTCACATCATTATTTGCAAGTGTGTCATACTAGAAGTTCTCAATTTTGAGAACCTTTTTGAAACCTACTAAAATTGATACTGAGCTGTGTTTTCTGTTTGCATACTGAGGATTAGTACATACAAAAATTGTAGGTATATAAGCATACTATTTTATCTGGCTTCAATGTATATGATACGTGGATTTTAGAAAATGACACAGGTTATAACTTTGAAGTGGGAAAAAATATAATTTACTGTATTGAATTTCTGCAGACAGAAATGCTAGAAAAATTAACTGAAAACATTAAGCAAGTGGTAAATAAAAAGGCAATTTAGCAAGATCACTTGTTTAGCAAGTGGAAGTAGACAGTACTGCCTCCACTTTCTACTTCTCACTGGCCTGAAAGAGGTTTTTCCTGAGTACTTGTCGTGGTTTAAACCCAGCCAGACAGCTTGTTCACTTACTCCCCTCCCTTTCCTCCCTCATTCTTTCCTTCCCCATACTCCTGGAGGGACGCAGAGGAGAACTGAAAAGAATGCAACTCCCACAGGTTGAGATAAGAACAGTTTAGTAACTAAGGTATAACACAAATCACTACTGCTACCACCGATAATAATAATGATAAAGGAAATAACAAGGGAAGAGAATAAAACACCTCACCACCCGCCAACCAATAACTGGACCCCCCAGGCCGACCAAGCACTGACTGATACCTCCTCCAACCCTGCAGTCCACCAGCCCTTCCGAGTAACTCTCCGTTACCTCCTGGGCATGACATCACCTCTCCCATAACTCCTCCTTAAACTCCTGTGGACAGAGACAGCCTCATAGCACTACCTGTAATTGTTTCAATTCTTCACAATCCTACTGACACATCCAGTGGTTTCTCACATTGTGTTCAGCGATTTTCCACATTCATTTGGTTACCTGAACTGCCCAGTCAGTGGTGTAATCATTTATTTGCAGCCATAATGTCTTCAAGCAGCAGGTACCATCCCTGGGAAAGTGATGGAACACCTTATCCTTGGTGCCATCTTAAGGCATATCAAGGATAAGAGGGTTATGAGGGGCAGTCAACATGGCTTCACCAAGGGGAAACCATGCTTGACCAATCTCTTAGCCTTTTATGAGGAAATAACACGGTGGATGGATGATGGCAGAGCGGTGGATGTGGTCTACCTTGAATTCAGCAAAGCATTTGACACAGTCTCCCACAGCATCCTCACAGCTAAATTGAGGAAGTGTGGTCTGGATGATCAGGTAGTGAGGTGGACTGTGAACTGGCTGAAGGAGAGAAGCCAGAGAGTTGTAGTCTATGGGGTGGAGTCTAGTTGGAGGCCTGTAACTAGTGGAGTGCCTCAAGGGTCAGTACTGGGACCAGTATTATTTAATATATTCATCAATGATTTAGATGAGGGAATTGAGTGTACTATCAGCAAGTTTGCTGATGACACTAAGCTGGGAGGAGTGGCTGACAAGGCAGAAGGCTGTGCTGCCATCCAGCGAGACCTGGACGGGCTGGAGAGTTGGGCAGGGAATAACTTGATGAAATATAACAAGGGAAAGTGTAGAGTCCTGCATCTGGGCAGGAACAACCCCAGGTTCCAGTATAGGTTGGGGAACGACCTGTTAGAGAGCAGTGTAGGGGAGAGGGACCTGGGGGTCCTAGTGGACGACAGGATGACCATGAGCCAACACTGTGCCCTTGTGGCTAAGAAGGCCAATGGCATCCTGGGGTGTATTAGAAGGGGGGTGGTTAGTAGGTCGAGAGAGGTCCTCCTTCCCCTCTACTCTGCCCTGGTGATACCGCACCTGGAATATTGTGTCCAGTTCTGGGCCCCTCAGTTCAAGGACAGGGAGCTGCTGGAGAGAGTCCAGCGCAGGGCAACAAAGATGATTAGGGGAGTGGAGCATCTCCCTTATGAGGAACGACTGAGGGAGCTGGGTCTCTATAGTTTGGAGAAGAGGAGACTGAGGGGTGACCTTATAAGTGTCTATAAATATATAAAGGGGGAGTGTCATGAGGATGGAGCCAGGCTCTACTCAGTGGCAAACAATGATAGGACAAGGGGTAATGGGTACAAACTGGAACACAAGAGGTTCCACTTAAACTTGAGAAGAAACTTCTTCTCAGTGAGGGTGATGGAACACTGGAACAGGCTTCCCAGGGAGGTTGTGGAGTCTCCTTCCCTGGAGACATTCAAAACTCGCCTGGACACATTCCTGTGTAACCTTATCTAGGTGTTCCTGCTCCGGCAGGGGGATTGGACTAGATGATCTTTTGAGGTCCCTTCCAATCTCTAGCATACTGTGATACTGTGATACTGTGATACAGAGTTATCTGCGAGCAATACATAGTCTATACTGTGTTTTATATATATATATATATATATACACTGTATAGCACCTTTCTCTCTGCAGAGGATTTGTCTCCAGTATTTGGAGCAGTGAACTCGTTTGTATTCCTGTTTTATTGCCACTAATCTTGGGCTTTAAATCAGCTAAAAGAAAATAAAGGCTAAATTAGAATATAGGGGCTACTGAGAGTTTATTCAGTTATACTGAAGTATATCTTTGTCCACTGATGCTACTATTAGTACAGTATATGAGTTAATTACATTCACATAAGGCAGTAAAGAAAACAAGCTAATGTTCTAACAAAGCAATCGTTTTTAGGGAAACATGTTTCAGTGAAACAGACTCCACCATAAATCTTGTAAGAGTGAAATAATTCCATTTCTACTGCCTTGCCTTGCAAAAGTATACGACAAAGTAACGCATTTACCAAAGAACAGCCATGCTGAGCCAGACTAAAAAGCTGTTCAGCCCAGTTTTTTCATAGTAGACAAATGGTGGCTGATTTTGCAAAATAAGTATGAAAACAACACATGACAAATGGCAATTCTAGTGCACTGTCCTCATTTTCAACAATTTAAAGCTTAGGGACTTTCTGGGTCCAAACTTGTATCTTTGTTGCTGTGTGTGCTTATATCAAAAGGCATTGATTGATTTTCTTTTTCCCTGTGCCCCAGCTCTTTAGGGGGATAAAATACTACCTCCATTACAGCCCATGGTAATGTCATGTTTCCAAACTTCAGCAGAGAGTAAAGTGATTCTGAAAAGATGAGATTTAGTAAATGAATCAAGGGAAAATGTAAAGTCTTCTGCATATAGTAAGTGATTTTAAAAGAAAGGCCTTAGAGCAATACCAGGAAATGGGATTTTTTTCAACTGCCTTTTTTTTTATTTCTAAACATTTTTTTGCTGAATTTTTAGTTGTATAGCTGATTACACACAATGTGTGTTCCTTACATAATATAATATTAATTTTATTTCATTGTCATTATTAATACAACCTATTATGTCAGGAGGCAAAAAAATTGATCCAAAGTTATTTTAAAAACAGTTATAGTAGTAATTCCCCCCAACCCAAGAATGTATTGAGAATAATCACAAAAAAAGAAAAATTCTTCTCCCTGAGATTTTAGATTATAAACCAAATATACTCATAAATAACATAGAAGAAAGCAGATCCTTGAATAGCATAGAAAAGAGAAACAGAAAATAAGTGAACAGGAGATACCAGGCTCCACCTTGATGATAGAGATGTAATGCCACAACTTTTCTGTCAAAGATCATTACATAGAGCCATCTCCCCTGCTCCCCTACACGAAATTACAGAGAGATGATGAAATGATGTTATTAAAATTACAAAGGCAAACATTCAGATATTTAGAATATTATGGTGTGTTTTATTTGCACCTTATTTTTTCCAAAATAATAAAAAACCTCTGGAGATGAATCAGAGCCAAACAGGGAGATCCTTAGGATCCTTACCTGTTTCTCAGAAAAAGATAACCATGCAGTTGGAGAGGCTGGGGCCTGTACTGTGGTGATAGGAAAGATCTCTTTACAATTAGGGCAGCTGAATAGTTCTTGCTAAACTTTTAACAGCTCGATAGTAACTATCAAGTTCTCTTCTCAGGAAGTTTGCCTTGAAAATAGGATCCAAAGTGTTTGGCTGTCACAGTGATGACAAAGTCAAAGGTAGCCCTGCTTTGTGTGAAGAGCTCTGACAAGTCAAATCCAATTTGGTATTTGAGAGGACTTGCTTAGAAAAGAGCTTGATGCTCCCTGTGCACAGTAGCAATGCTGTTTAATTGAGATCCCTGACCTACCCTCCCTCCGAATGTTTGAAACCTCCCCCAGAACACATTTTACTGCCCACTCAGTAAAGCTGATTCAGCTGTGTTTGTGGATTTATGCTGTGAGCCAGACCAGTGTAATCACTGGTATTAAAAAATAATAATACATTTTTCAGGGTATTCAGCACTTTCTGTTTGTTTCTCAGCCGCCTAATTCCCATCAGCTGACTTACAGCACAGCCTTCACAAGCAGCTGAGGGTGTGACAAATTTCATTCGGGGGCTAGGAATGACTGATTGCCCTGGGAAGGAACACAAACTGGTGTAATAGTTAAACTACTAGAGAAACAGCACAGTGTGGTGACACCTCACAGCCTGTAACTGGCAGGGTTGGTATCAACACTGAAGCCAATTAGCCCTGCAGGGCTCTGAGCAGTCAGATGCGGAGCTGGGTCTGCTGCTTCTCCATTACACCCACCAGTGCTTCCACTTCCCACAGAACAGTGCAGAGCCACCCGCACTGACAGCCAACATTGTTAGCACGTGTCCTATGGGGTTGACTTCTGTGGCTTTCACTGTCTGCAAGAGCAGCTGCTGATGAGCCTGAGCTAGTCTTGGCATCAGCACCCACTGCAGGGTGCTCTGCCTGCCTTAGCTCTGAACTGGACCCATACTGAGGGTCAGCTTACACATCTGTCCATCCATGCTACACTTAATCTGCAGCTCAGATAATCCATCTGTGGATAACTGAGCTGACAGATCAGGGTTGGTTTTCTTTTGCAGCATTTAGTAAGATTGTACAGATGGATGCCATGAAAAACTCAAGAGAAAACTATTAATTCTGTCTTCAGACCATAATTTGTATGCTTTGCAGAAAATAAGATATCCAAACATGTAGACAAACATAGTGGTGATTTGTTTGCTTTTTTAGTTAGTACTCCACCCTGTATCTTGAATGACACAGGGGTCCTATAGAACAAAAAACAGAACTGAAAATGTATTAAGAGTATTAACTTTCCCATTGCATTGGAACAAAACAAAGGAAGTTAATATTAGCAGGCAACCTTAATTGCAACATCCTCTAACCTTTAAGGCACTACCATGGTAACCATGAAGTTCTTTATATATGCTGCTTTATATGAGAATGAATGAATTAAATCTTGCTTTCTCCATACCTTTAGTGAGTATGCTAGCCTCCACAGTAAAGGTTACACTTTCAATCAACATTTATTGAGAGAAAAAACTTCCCACCATCCTCTGGTGGAAGGTTGTGCTGGTGGGAGAGCTGCTGTGCTCCACCCTGATTCCAGCTCAGCCCAGTTAGTAATCAAAGGATGATGAGCTCAGGATCAGAGGTGCAGAAAGTGACTAAGGCCAGTGAATCCTGATTAAAGCAATTTTTTTTTTTCCTGGTTGTTTGAAGTAGGACCCATACATCAGCCTTAGCCTCCTCCTTTGTACCTTACGTAGTTCCTTAGTTTGAAGACTGGCTTTGCAGATGCTGCTCCTGGGTACCATAGTTTACCATTGATTGACTTGTTATCAAGTATTTCAAACCTTCCCCAGATTACATGTGTTTGTTCCTAAGATTCACTTACGTTTACTTAGAGAAAATTGTCTGTTTGACAGCAGATTTTGCTATACAATAGACTGCCAACACTTCTCTTTCCAGTAACTCTTTTCAGTACAGTAGCTATATTTATTTCTACAGCTGTAAGAAATATATAAGAATATAGCTGTTATGTCAGATGTTATGGGTTAGCATTACCAGGAGGTATGTGCACTTATGTATCCCTTCAATTAACCAATGTAAAGCACATAATCAGTGACACCAAGGGATACTTTGCCAATTATAAATAGTATTTTATTTACAATCACATGTAATCATGGCCAGCACCTTGTGACTGCATTTGTTATAGAATCATGCAATCACAGAATCATAGAATAGTTAGGATTGAAAAGGAACTGAACATCACCTGCCATCAGCAGGGACATCGCACACTAGACTATGTCACCCAAGATGCCGTCCACTCTGATCTTGAACGTTACCAGGGATGAGCATTTATCGCTTCTTTGGGCAACCTGTTCCACTGCCTCACCGCCCTCATAGTAAAGAACTTCTTCCTTATATCCAATCTCATCTGGGATATTTTTTCTTCAATATTTTTTCTTTTTAAGTCTGTTTGAAGTTAATTTAGAATTTTACTTTGAAAAAATTACAAGTTACTGAACATGAAAATGGGATGAATCATAGAATCGTAGAATGATTAGGGTTGGAAAGGACCTTAAGATCATCTAGTTCCAATCCCTCTGCCATGGACAGAAACGCTTCATACCAGACCATGTCACCCAAGACTCTGTTCAACCTGGTCTTGAACACTGAAATGGCACTGTTGCATGAAATAATGACGTATTGCACTAAATATTTCAGAAAGGCCCCATGATATATTCTGGTCCCACATACATTTGCCCTGCCACCACTGGAACAAAAAGTCATCATATATGATGAGTCATTATAGCTCTATGATCACAGAGAACATTTTCTAAAAACATTCAACAACCCTCCAAATTACATATTTCACATAAGTAGGTCAAATTAAGCAGTGACTGAAACCTAACATTTCTGCAAGTACCCAGCTATCTAGATTTTATCAAGATAATACCATAAAGAAGTGCTCTGCATATTAAGAATAGGATATATTTTTGTAATAGAGATCTAAAACTGCTGTAGGTAATGCAAAGGTCTTTTTGTTTCTGAACTTTTTTTAAGTTTCTGCTCTTGCTCTCTTCAGGTGCTATTAACTCATGTTGTACAAGATCAGAGTAAGATCTAAGTCACTAAAGACATTTATCAGTTCTGCATTAGTGTAAGAGGAAAACAGCAGGGAGACTGAAGACAGAGATTCCTGTGCATATGGAATTTTCTGCACACCACAAAAATGTACTGACACTAGACAGGTAGGTGATATCAAAGGGTCTACCAGTGCACCTTTGAATAAAAAAATGGCATCCGTTCTTCATATCCTAATTTTCAATACAGCTTAAATTTCACTCTTTTGATCCTGGTGAAGGATACCACAGGAACATAAACTGTAGATTTGTGCCTATCTTTAATATCCCTCTTTACATCATTTATTGTCCATTTCCTTCCCCATTCACATTTCCTTCTAGAGCTATGCCAGTCAATAGTTACCACCTGGACCATAGTGTTACAGTAGTGTCGTGGTTTAAACCCAGTCAGGTAACTTGTTCGCTCACCCCCCCCTTCTTTCCCTCCCCCTACTCCCGGAGGGACCGAGAGGAGAATCAAAAAGAATGCAACTCCCACGGGTTGAGATAAGAACAGTTTAGTAACTAAGGTATAACACAAATCACTACTGCTACCACCAATGATAATAATGATAAAGGAAATTACAAGGGAAGAGGATACAACACCTCAGCACCAGCCAACCAATAACTCCCCCCCCCCAGCCCGACCAAGCACCGACTGATACCTCCTCCAACCCTGCAGACTCCCAGCCCTTCCGGCTAACTCCCAGTTACATCCTGGGTATGGAATACTCTTTGGTCAGTTTGGGTCAGGTGTCCTGTCCCTGCTTCCTCCTGGCTTCCCCTCCTCCCTGGCAGAGCATGAGGCTCACAAAGTCCTTGGCCAAACCAAAACATCGCTATCAGGCTTCCCAGGCCGAAAGTCAAAACACAGCACTGCACCAGCTATCAAGAAGGGGAAAAATGACTGCTACTGCTGAACCCAGGACAAGTAGAAGCCTATAGCGTACGTACAGTTAAACAGACTTTGACTGAGTGCACCCACCTTGGGAAGATGATGTTTCTGGCTTTGAACATATGCCACTGACTGTCAGAAAAGGAATTTGGTGTCCCAAAAAGATACAGCTGCAGCCACCATTACTTGACTCAGACACCATAACTGCAGATGAAGGCTTCAGTGGGGAAGGCTATATCCTAAAAAAAATAAAAATCCCTGTGAACTTTCTGTAAGAATGAAATACAAGATGAAAGAGAGTGTTCAAATTAGTACAAGAAAATGGTCACAATGTAACAATATGGCACTGCTGCTCAGCAAAAGTAGTAGAAATTACAGAACAGTATCTATTGAACCATTACCCCATTACCATATTTTTGTAGGTATATTAGAGGTGGTCAAAGGAAATTCTGTCATTTTGAAATCTGGGGGAGGGAATTTATGATTAAAATGAAAAAAATCCAAATGTCAACATTTTCTAAGATACAGTTTCAGGGAAATATTTCTTTCGAAATGTCAGAATTTTAGTACAAGTTCCTTGTTAATGGTTTTGAATCATTAAACTACAAGAGATTGCATGTATGTCGATGTAACTGCTATTACTTACGTGGAATAATAAAACATTATTCAGAACAGTCAAAATGAAACTATGATTCATAGTATAAATGAAAGATGATGAAATCGTAATGAAATAGTCTAATCATACTGAAGGGAGAAATCTTCCTGTGACAGTGCTTCAACTTGTTTCAGTAATCATGTAGGAATAAAATTATGTTTAATGATATTGTCATATCGGTATGAGGGTTAAAATTTCTAAGTCAGTTTTATACAAACAAAGCCACACACAGAGTGACTGCCTGATATTATTTATTTATTTTTAACTCTAAGGCATTCAGATAGTTTCATAGTGTTTCATAAGGCACACAGATACATTTTGTATTAAAAAATCCAGCACTGTTTCTATTGGCAGGTGCCCTTTTAGCAGTGAAAATAAGTTTTAATTTCGGCACAATAAACCTAGAACTTAAATGGAATTACTGCTGAATTAATTACAATTTTATTACAAAAGTGATTAAATTCTTGTTTTTATGTTTTAGCATTTCTATTTTCACAGCAGTGCTTATGAGAATTTTGCTATACACCTCCTATAACACAGCAAATTTATTCCTTGGTGTATCATTTTGCAGTCTTCTCTAAATAACAACCTTGAGGTTTATGGCTTAAGTATTTTTTTTTAATTTATTTATTTATATTTTTTTCTCAGCTATGTATCCAGGCTTTTTTGGCTGCTGGGAGTTAATTTATAAAAGAAGCACTTCATAGACGATGTTTGTGCCCTGTAGCATGCTTAGATGGTGAAAGTGTCTTTTATTGTTGATTTCATTGCCTCAGTGGGTTTTAAAAAGTATTTATTAAATTTAGTGTTTTGTTGAAGGAAAAGCACAAAATACAGGAGACAGACGTCACTTTCCTAAAAGCTTAAGCAACAGAGTTTGTTAAGGTCTCCCCATACCATCAGCAGGGCTTAACCCTGTTCTGATAATGTGGTGGGGATCCGCCAGACTCCTAGACAAATTGGTTTAGGGCAATGAATTTGTGTGGGGGTGCACATACAAGTGTGGGATATCATTTACTCTGGTGCTAAGTGCTGGTAGTGCCCTCGCTGGGTCTGTGAGTTCCCAGCATCTCACAGGTAAGACTGCATGCAGTACATGAGACCTTGATGTAAGGTCTCAGGCACAATCCTTGGATATTATGGTCTCATGTGGACAATGTGAAGTTTGTTGAAAAAAAAAGATGAAATTATACTCAAGGACTCAGTTAAATTAGATATGAAATTAACAAAAGCCTCCACAGTATTTGTGTTGTTAATAAATTCCATTTATTTTATCCTGTTCTTATCACTTTTACATACAGTACAGAAGTGAATGTCATTTGTTAGGTTGCACTTATGACCTCACTCATTTATTTTCCTGAATAAGATACCAAATGAGACCTCTCAGGCACTCGCAATGTTAGAGCCATTTTTAGCAGCCTGGCTGGAGATGTATGTGCGCACATATACACAGAGCACTTCCCAAGTTATGTTCCAGTGGGAATTTCAGAAATTTTTTTTGAGCCATAAAAGTCATCTGTGCAATTAAATTTAAAAAAAAAAAACTCTGAACACCAGTCTTGTTAGGATCACCCAAGATGCAGGTGAGTTTTTGTTGTGGCTACACCTTGAACCAACCTTGAGTACACCTTTCTTCATACCTGTCTCACCTGCTTTCTTTTTAGTACTTCTTTGGATCTCTGAAAAGAAACTGCTATAAATGTCATCAAACACCTCTCCTCTTCTCCGCGCTGAATGATGGGGAGAATCAGGCAGGCCACGCCTGCATTTACTTGTGGCCTTTTTTCTCTCCCGTCTCTGGTCTCACCTCTTGGCAACCTCCATGTATCTCAGCACTGAGTCTCATTTACATTCATATTTCAAAACAGCTCGGTATAACCACTACATTTCCCCTGGTTCCAGGGCTCTAACATGCACTTCCTTCAAGAGCAAAGCGCAGACATTTACATCCAGGCTCTTGTTATTCACACAGGTCCAGGTATTCCTTGTTAGAACCAGGCAGATGATAGCAATCCCTTTGGTTCCCTGTCTTGCACAAATACATGCATACCTCAATACTGTCATATGCCTTTTGCTGCAGTTGTCTTGAAAACTTATTTCCGTTGATTTATTTTAGTCGTTTACCTGACACAGTTTTACGGATTTTCTCAATCAAGGCTCACCTCTGTGTGGAAACCAGGTCCTGACTGTCCCTACTACTAGTCCTGGATGGTTTATGACAAGTTATTAACAGAGTACCAAACCAATCTCTGGGGTCAGTGTCTCCATTTTCCTTAAAATCTATTCAGTGCATCCTGGATAATAAAATCAGTTTATGCTACTGCACAACTCGGAAGTGCAACATTTAATAAGCCCAAATATTAATTTGACTTTTATAATACTAGATATCAGCATCCTAAGTAATTACATCTGAACTTCTAAAGTATATTTTTTTCAGACAACATAATTATTTGAAGGTTATTACATAGCACAGAGGATTTGTCCTTGTCAAATGCATTTTTATTTGCTAGTTTTATCCAGTCTCAATAGATCTGATTGCTACCATGCAGAAAAGTAGAAAACAAAGTAGATAAGTGAATAAATTTCCATTTCTTCTTAAGCCTGAAAATTCTTCAGGCAAAGCTATTCAAAGTACAGATAAATTAAAATGTAATTTACTCTTTTCTTCCACTTCAGAAATTAATGTCTGTGTTCTTTGTTTAGCCCCTATTATTCATATAATAGCAAGTTCTAGGTCACTGCATATAGGCAGCTGATATTTAGCAACTGATCTCAGAGGGGCTTAATTGGTTGTTTTGTGAAAACTGTATGTTTCCTAAAGAAAGATCAAAATGCATTCCTTCTAACAAATCCTCTTTTTCTGGAAAAATATCTGAGAAGGAGCACTTAAAAAATCAGTTTGGATTTTTTTTTCAGATATAATCCAATATTTATTAAAATTTATGAAAATGGCTGCCATTTACTTCAGGGATAAGTGCATAAGATCTTGTTTCTTTAGTTTTGGTACAAAGTCAAGGTCCTCTATTGTAATGTAATCACTTGAAGATCCCATTCTAAAACTGATATGGCAAAGCAAAAACAAAAATTCTACAAAGTATGTGGGAGGTATAATCTCAAAAAAGTCGTCACAAAAGTCTTTTAACCATACATCTATCCTGACACCATCTTTTGGAATGCATCTGGATAGTGGCTCCATAAGGTAGACTTTTGTTTGTTTGTTGTTTTGTTTTGTTTTTTTTTTTTTTTTGGGGGGGTGGGGGGGAGAGGGATATTATTAATTTCTGCATCTTCTCTTTTCTTTTTTTTTATCCATAGAAAAAATATTAGAAATTTCTCTAATTTTATTTTAGTAATGCTTAAATCATTATAGCTAAATTGACTTATTTCATTTCTACTGGAAAACATTTATTTGTAGCTCATTTATTGAGAACTGCAGGTCAGGATCCTCACCCTGTTTAACAGCTTCAGCTAAACCCATTCTCTCATTCTATATAAAATTCTTAAGACCTGGAGCCTGAGTGGCAGATCTGAGAGACAGCCTGTCCTTCCATTCACAAAGTTAAAATTCCCACTACCTCGCATCTTAACATCTGAAAGGATTTTTTTTTTTAATTCCAGATTTTTTTCTGTTTCTTACTAATACCCTACAAATAACCTACAAATATGTCGTTTCTACTCCATCAAAATTTTATCCATCTTTTCCTCTATTTTCTCTCTGTCTTCACCTTCTATACTGTGTGCTAAATACATTTCCCTTTTCTGTGTACAGCCTGTATCCAATCTTGCCAGTAATTTTTGCTTGACTGGGCCACAATTAAATTTTCTGTCACCCAACTGGGAAAATTTTCAAGAAAACACCTCTGTGCTTGATACTCCCCTTTGCCACTTAGAAGGAGCTACTTATATACAATTGTATTTGTCTTCATCCTCTTTTGGTAAATCCTTTATTTATTAAATTCCCTCAGGGGAAAAAAAATGACCAAAGATATCTGTCAGGCAACAGGTAGGTAGCAGTGCTGCCTGTCGTATCGATGCACGTGTTCCTTTTCTGGTGCTTGTACCTATCTGATGTTTCATTCCTTGCATTTAGAATACTGATTCTTTGCAGAAGAGACCATCTGTTTGTTTTTTTTTTATTAGTTTCTAATACAGTGGTCTGCTAGTCGATGAGCAGGACTGATGCTAATATAGATAATGACAGTAACATCACCAGGGACTTAATTTGGGAAATGATTGTGCACAGAACACTCTAATGACTGGAGAACTCCAAAAGTTAAGTTTCTGCTCTCTTCTCCTTTACAGTGAAATCTGGTCCCCAGTTTGCAACAGACGCATGACAAAATTAGTTGAGATTTTGGGATTCTGGTGCAGTGCAAGGTATTACATGTTGCCTACAGTTACTTTATGAAAAATTTATCATTTCGCTTTCTGCCATTTACGTAAATGCAATGAAACCAGTATTAGTTACATACAGTCTTCAGGCAGTTTATTCTGTGTCACACAGATCTTGTGTACAGTAATGAAACACTGCTACCAGTCACTTATGCTGTGACTGAATGGTGTGCTGGAGAGCCTTTACACCACAAAGTGAAGTAGAGCAAAGAATGCATAGCTCCAGAGGATCAGTACAGCACAAGGAGCAGGTAATGAACTCTGTATGCCTGGTATTATTTCAGGTGACTCTGAAATAATGTGAAGTGTGTCATCTGTCACATAACAAGGTGCAAGCATTACAGTGGAGTGTTTCTTTACAATGTGGTACTACTTTAATGTTTTTTTGGCATTGGTGCATCTGACTGTGGATGAAGTAATGAGAATGCAGAAAATCTGCAATCTTAGGTTGCTTCCTGAGATTGTTCAACCCATTACAGGAAGAAGGCACTAGATTCACAAGGCAGACTAAAACCATACAAACTTGAGGAGAATTAGGTAACTTAAGCACCTACTTGGGGCAGGAAAAAAAATAGATATATCTGTATCATCTGATTTCTAGAAATATAAAGGGCATTTTACCATCTAAAGGCCCCTTTGAATATAAGCAAAGTGAACATTTTTTAATTGCTAATTTTAATGAAGAAGACCATTCTTATTTCATGTTTAACCTAGGTTGAAGAATGTAAGCAATGATAAACAGGCCATATAAATTCTAGGTTTTACTTTCAGTGACATTTGCAAGATATGTTTTTCTCCATGTCCAATAGAATATACTTAAATTTTCTCAGTACAGTGAGGAAAGTAAAACTTATATCAAGATATGAGAGGGACTTCCAAAACCCATTTTCTTATAGTGTCACAGATCTCTGTTGCTTAGTATGAGGTTTCTCAGAAGCAATTCCCCTATAGTTCTTAAAAGCAATCTAAGAAAAATCATTCCAGTATCTACAGAATGTTTTAAGTAGAATTTAGAAACCTAAATCCAAAGGAAAGTTATGTAAGAACACTGATTAACCTAAGAAATGCTTAAATCCCAGGACTATACCTGAAATACATAATCTAGATACCTAGATATCTGCAGAGTCCATAACGGTTTCCTTTACACCATTTGGATCTACAGCATCAGCATTTAAGTCTGAGCTGGTCATTCAAACCTCTTTATAATGAATGACCAAAAATATATAAGGTACAGTTCAGTTCTAACTTAGACATTAGCATTAGGATGAGATCCATTCTGTTACAGAATCACAGAATCAGCTGGTTTGGAATAGACCTTTAAGATCATCAAGTCCAATCATTACCCCAGAACTGCAAAGACCGCCACTAAACCATATCACTGAGGGCCTCATCTAAACAGGTTTTGAACACTTGCAGGAATGGTGACTGCACCACTTCCCTGGGAAGCCTGTTCCAATACCTGATAGCTGACTATACACTTAACTGACAATTAGAAGGGTCCACTTTGTATGCACACACGTTTGATCAGATGTCTCAGACTTCAGTAAGTCTACATTTTTATTAAGAAATTTAATTTGATGCCTATTGCATGTGCCTAGATTGACCTTCATGGAGTGGTTTAGCAGCTTTTGAGTGCCTCACTCACTACATAAGGCTGGTTTAATTCAACAGTAGACCTAGATCTCCTGAGGTGAGAACTGAGTAGGTACGGTCTGAAACTATCTATGCCAGAGTGACAACAAAGAGCAGATTGCCGAGTAGAGAAATCTGTGTTGGATCATGCAAATTCCAACAAATGTATGAGGTACATGAGAAAACTGTTTTAGATTCTGAAGTTCTGTCAAATGTAAGAAAAGAATTTCCTGCTGGATTAGTAGATTGCTTCTTCAGCATAAGGATAGATATGAACACTCTTTAGACCACTGCATTCTTTCTGGGTAATCATATATTTTCTGCTGATTTCTGACTTCCACATGCAGGACCTGGCATGAATGGTAATATACAATACCTGTTGTGAAATGTACTGCTTAAATCTCAGTGTTTAATGTTTGGTGAAGGGAGGGTTCATCTACTATAAAGAAACCCACTCATGTTCAGGATTACAGAACAGTTCAAATCCTTCAAGAGAGGAGAAAGACCCTCATCTGGAGCTAAAACAAGGGAGTGCACTTTTTGGAACTATTAAAACCAAAAAAATCTGTGGTGCCATATGCTCACATGTCTTTTGTCCTGGTTTCAGCTGAAGCAGTTAATTTTCTTCGTAGTAGCTGGTGCACTGCTTTGCTTTGGCTTTAGTCTGGGAACAATGCTGGTAACACACTGATGTTTTAGTCGTTGCTAAGTAGCACTGACTCTGATCAAGGACTTTTCAGTCTCATGCTCTGTCTGTGAGGAGGGGCACAAGAAGCTGGGAGGGAGCAAAGACAGGACACGTGATCCAAACTAGCAAAAGGGGTATTCCATACCACAGCATGTCATGCCCAGTATATGAACTGGGAAGTGTTACCTGGAATGGATGGGTCACTGCTTGGGTCAGGCTGGGTATCGGTAGGTGTACAGTGAGCAATTGCACTGTGCATCCCTTGTGTTTGCTGAGCTTTCATTTCTTCTCTTGTTGTTTCCTATTTTGCTATTATTATTGTTTCTATTATCACTACATTTTACCTTATTTTAGTTATTAAACTGTTCTTCTCTCAATCCATGGGATTTACATTCTTCCTATTCTCCCCATGCCACCCTGAGGAGGGAGGGAAATGGCGGAGTGAGCCAACGGCCACGTGATGCTGAGTTACCAGCTGAGTCTAAACTGTGACACCTATAAATATGTTACATCTGTGTAGAATTATCTTTAATTTGAAAGCATTTATCTGATAGAATCATTCCTATTCCAGTAGGTCCGCCTTCTCCCTATGAAGTCCCATATTTGTAGTACTTGTCTGGCATAGTGTTTTGAAACTACAGATGTTCCAATGGCAAAAATGTACTTCTGGGACACCAGAAAGTGTATACAAAGCCAAACATGAAGGGATAAATTTCCCTTTTAAAACTGAAATTGTCTCCTGTGAAAATTACAGGAATTTTAATGTATTTGAAATTATTTTTTTATATCTCAGCAATCAAGAGATGATAGTACAGGGACTACAACAATAAAGGAAACACTATCTTAACCTCTAGGAGTGCAGGTATGAGCAGAATTTACATTCATGTTTTCTGAGTCAGCTTTTGCTTGAGAAAAGCTCTCAATTATTCTAGATGTACCAGCTCCATATAAACTAAAGCTAGAGATCGGGGTGGCATGAAAAAGCAGTATTTATCACTTCTTCCTGTGCCCAACAATAGCAGTATGATAATACTGGTACTGTTGGATCTAAACACTTGCTTTGCACCACTATCTGGTTTACTATGAAATGACCATGTAATAGAAACATGCATTTCCTTTCATCATCACATTTCATCAGCACAAAGCAATATCAACAGACCATTCTGCTTAGGAAAACTCTCCATCATTATCACTTACTTGCGTGAATTTATTACTACGTTTACTTGCTTGAACTTGTTACTGCATTTAGAAGAATGGGAAATAGCCTGTTCATGCTCACTTTTCAAAAAGCTGGCCCAAACATTTGGAGATGTACAGAGCATGTTCACAAAAATAATACACTGTATCTCATCTGTAGTTTTAGGATCTGATCATTCCCCTACTGTATTCATATTACTTTATTACTTTACCTCAAAAGATAATGTTCAGTATTTCCCTGGGAAACTCTTACTCTAAGAGTGATACTTACTCCTGTGCAGTTGAAATAAAATTCCAGTGGGAAAAGGGTTTCACAAATTAACCCCCTTTGTGACTCATTAAAATATCAGACTGTTGTTAAGCTATGGGGAAAAGAATCCTGGAGAGAGAAAAAAAAAAGAAAAAGTTTGGAATAAAAACTGAAAAATGGAGTCTAGGGACAAGGGCTGACCACATCATCTAAGACACTTCTTAGATGTACTTTGCAGTCACAAAGTGTTCCAGGAGGTCCAAGTGGACTCATGGAATTGCTCAAGAAACATTTAGGCTGGACAGCCGTCCACAGTCCAAAATTTCTCCATGCTGTGGAGGTTTTGGATCATGCTATGAAAGAAAAAAAAGGAAAAGAAAAAATAAAAATTTTTAAAAAGTACCAGAGAAGGAGAAATATAAAATTGAGCAGAAGATTGACTCTGGAGGCATGATGATTTGAGAGGAACTGAAGATTAAATGATTGTTAGGCACTTCCCACTACAGCAAACTTGCAAGTGTACTACAGGTACTACAAAATTCCTGACATCTTGTTATAATACATGCTCACCGAGTTTGCTTGACACAGCATTACTGGAATAAACCAGACCAACTTAGTGGCACAGTGAACTGGCTAATTAAGGAAGAATCATATTAATCACTACACAAACACTTTTCAACAAGGTGAATTTCTGAATTTTTCATTTAGATAGAAAGCCTGTCAATGCACAATCATAGTTTACCTGGGAATCTCACAAAAAAAAATTAGTGACAGAGCTTGTGTGTGGGGATAAATGGGGAATTAACTAGATTTGTACCTCCTTTCATTTCTATGGGATATTAAATAGATCTTTACTAATGTTATCACCTCAAAATGTTCAACATTAAGGAACTTGGTCTTCTCTGGTTTTGCTGAAAGGGACATTGATGCTCATGTCTCTCTAATCCTTGCCATTTGCTCCTACAGCCAGAACAGCTATTTTTGGAATGGATTTTTTCACATATTTTTTAAATCAATTGGCACTTGCATATATATGGTCTCTAACATGGAGGTGGGCTGGATGGTCTATGTCATTAGTTTTCAACTAAAAGAAACAAATGAACTAGAGCGATGAATTCTGTAATAGGCTCCCTGACAGCTATCACTTAATTTCAGCAGTTCACAGCCTCTGTGTTTTACTTACAAGGCTCTATTTGAATTTGCTAGTGAGCAGTCATGCATTCAAGTATAATTTGTGGTCTAAGGCATATAATTTCTTTAATCTCCTACTGAGATAATTTTGTATTCTGGTAGACCTCGGAGGGTATAACATTTGGATGGGAAGCTTGCCTCAGGAATGATATTGTCCTTATGCCCCCAGGAAACAAATGTTGCAAGTTGTTTTCTGTACTGAATACCTAGGTTACAATCCTGGTTTTCACCACTAACTTTTTTCCTTTAATGTATAAAAATTTCTATTTCCCATTGTCCTGGGTTTAAACCACGACACCCATGCATCTTCTCATGCATGGACTATATGCAAAGATTCAGCCATAGATTCATCCCATCCCTCAACAGTCATTTTCAAGAAAGCTCAGCAACAGCAGCAGGAAACATTCAAAAAACCTATTCTGTTAAAAAGACAGAATTTATCTCTGACTTGGAAGACTGGGTGATATACAGTTTCAGATGTTTAACATCCTGAATCCTATAATAAATTTCACTTTTTATATGTACCTGAAGTATAAATGAATGTGAACTTTTTGGATTATTCAGTCCAGTAATGTACTACTGCAGGCAATTATGTCATGTCATATGCTATAGTTACCTAAATGCAACGACAGTTAGAGATGCCAAGCTCAGGGGTTATTTTAGACTTGCCTGTTGGGACGGTAAATTGCATCTGTGTTATCCTCTGCTCAGAAGCCACTCGAAGCTGATCCACTGATGCTCTGCAGCATGAGAGGCAGCTAACCCCTCTTCCAGTAAATGAAAAGCTTCCTCACTTCGTCTTGATTCTGCCAAGAGAGTGAATATACAAGTAGGCAGATATGGTGAGTGAGTGACTGACTGACCCTTTGTATACATGGGGTGATAAAAGCCCAGTTACCTTCCACTGAAGTACAGCAAGCTAGCTTGCATTTACCACGGGAAAGTAGAAGCTTCTTACCACAGTGAGAATATCCATGTTTTTACACTTCATTACCTTGGGATTATTCAAAGTAAATTATTCAGAATTTTTTAAAAATACTTTTATTAACCTCACCTTGTGAATTTTAGAATCAGGTCCTTTTCAGTGGGTCAAACATAACAATCTGACATCTACCTCAAAATAATTATTTGTGTTCCTTTATAGGGAAGTATTTTCAGAAACCAGCTGTCTGACAGCTAGACGTTTGTTTTTTAAAATTTCACTTAAATTTATTTATGATGAGTTATTCTTCTTTGTTTTCGGGCTAACATTTCCCTTTAGTTTACATAAGATTTATTCCCCAGTGCACTTGCAGGTAGCAGTCTTGTCCATTCACAGCTTCTCTTTGCTAGACAAGATGAAACTCATTAAACTCACCCTGTGTGTTAGATTCTTTCCTCTGATACAGCTAGAAGCATTTCTTCACATCTTCATCTCAAATCCATTGGGCTTGAACATGTGTATAATGTGTATATTATTACCAGTAAAGTATTAGTGTATTAATTATTCGTAAGTATCCTGTGACTAATATACTAAGGCGAATGTCTCCGTGTTGCTTCTACTTACTGATCTCACAAATAAATGTAAAAAGACGTGTTTAAATTTTTCTTGTTTAATTTCTGCTCGTTTCTATTAGCTCAAGAATATCTAATTTTTCTCATTCAATACCTCAGTCCTTCCATACTGAGAATATCATTGAACTTGTATCATAAAATGTCCGTAATGCAAAATAGTTTTAATGCCAACATCATGAGCTGAAGAATCCACTTTTTATATCTCCCCACTTTACATCCTCTGTTCATCACAACCAGCTGCCTTCTTGTCTTTAATTAATCACATACTCATTCAGCATGTTTTGGCAACCACCATCTTTAATTTGTTTTTTCAATAATACTTTACAAAATTATTTTTATTTTTAATCCTACAAAACCAGGTGCTTTATTAAAGAAATTATAGAATCATAAAATCATAGAATAGTTAGGGTTTCAAAGGAACTTAAGATCATCTGGTTCCAAGCCCCCCGCCACAGATGCCTCACACCAGACCATGCTACCCAAGGTTCTATTCAGCCTAGCCCGGGACACTACCAGAGATGGCACATTTACCACTTTGTTGGGCAACCTGTACCAGTGCCTCTCCACCCTCACAGTAAAGAACATCTCTCGTATATCTAATCTGAACTTCCCCTGCTTGTTTGAACCCCTTGTCCTATCACTACAAATATAGAAGAATTGTTTGGAACTCTAACTCTAGGAATCTAATTTCTTTTGATCCATTTTCTATTATGAAGTGGCTTTAGTAAATTCCTCCTTCAGTAGCTGTCCTGTAGCCTGACACTCCATGACATCAAGTCAAAGAAGCCATGCTCTTCATGGAAGTATCTGGTCACAGTAAG
Organism: Pezoporus occidentalis; assembly: GCF_034315485.1. Classification (NCBI taxonomy): domain Eukaryota; kingdom Metazoa; phylum Chordata; class Aves; order Psittaciformes; family Psittacidae; genus Pezoporus; species Pezoporus occidentalis. The sequence goes on from NW_026913209.1 coordinate 759,159, forward strand.
TTGTTTTTCTTTATTTCTGAAGACACAATTCCTGCTTTTTTTTTTCTTATTTATAAATTATAAGTAAGCAAATTTTGGTCTTCCTTTGCTTTGTAAGAATGTCATATTAAATGTCTCAAAACCATTTACTATCATTCTTCAGCTGAAGAGCCTCCATTGTTGACATTTTGACAAAGATTTTATGTCAGATAAGTACTAGACAGTACTAGAACTGAATAGATGTTAACCAAACACTAAGCAGTTTCGTAAATGATTTTTTTCTTTCTCACTCATGTAGGACCATTCTGACTTGTGATTACAAAGATAATTCCAAGACTCACAAGGTCTGAATATATAACAAGAGCCAATAAAAATTACTACATTTGGGCTAAAGATCCATTTATAGTACACAAAAAGATGCAAACTGTTTCTGTTTCATATCACCTATAGTAATAAAGCTGAACAATGCATGATGATATTATTATATTAGGTATCAACAGAAAGATTTCCTCATAAAAACCCTGTACGATCAGCAACATTCTGACATTTCATCCAAATGCTTTAAGATTCACTAGATCTTTCAAATTTTTGAGATCATTTGGGTTAACAGGGATATTTTAAATTAATAGGTTTGTAACTAGATGATCTTAAGGTCCTTTCCAACCCTAGCTATTCTATGATTCTATCGCAAAGAGGTTGGATGGCCTGACCTCTTATCTAACAAGACCCAGATATTGTAGTGGTCTAACTCCATTAGGTTATACTTGGTTTCTATACCCACACATACAATCAAAATCAGACTCATGCAAGACCACTCCATCAGTGCTGAGTGGCCCAGCTGGTTTTAAAGATAAAATGAAATCACAAGAAGTCACGTAATCTCTCAGTGAAAAGAAAGATGTAGAAGAGCCTGCAAAAAAAAAAAAAAAAAAAGGAAAAAAAGAAAAGGATCTGAATTTTATCTTTTTACTTATTGGACATATTAAACATGAACTTGGTGTCTATGATGAAAGGCTATGGCAATATCACTGGTAGACACAGAAGAGACAATTTTAAAGAGTGTTTTCAAAGAATATAGTGAGTTTACACCATTCTACAACAGAAAGAAATTATGTCAAGTTGCAAATAGTATAGAAAAAAATTCTGATGGGTTCCCTGCAACCAAACCACCATTTCTCATGTCATATGACCCCACAGAGTGTCACAAGAGATTTTGGCTCCAATCATCCTCTTTATTTAACTTGTTTTACATCAGGTCAGTAAAGCAAAGAAGTCTATTGCTAACCTCCTTAGCACAATCTATTCAGCTGCAGGTGGAGGCTGTTTGTTGCCTGTACACAGCTACTTTAGCATTACTGACATAAAGTATGTAAACAGGAAGAAGATGTGTCAGGAAAGCTGCTGTACACTTCATTGGTCCCCAGAAAATGGACCAGTATTTCAGCATCATTCAGAGATGCCCTATAAAGTATGAAACAGTTATGATCTTCCTCAATCTACAACAGCAAGGTAATGTACTCTTTTTATTCTGCCTTACCATGTGGCATGTCCTGGTTTCACTCTGTGCCCCTTGGCCACACAATGTCAGAGGGGCAGATTCATACATCTCTGGGGCAGATTCATACATCAAGCAAAAGGATATTTATGAACTTGTTAGGCAATTTCCTGAGTAAATATATCAACCTTTTTAGGTGAAATAGCATATTTTATACAGTTTGCAACAGCATCCCAAAAAAAATATTTTTGTCAGTTAAAGGAATATATTGTCAAAGTACAGAGTACAGATAACTATATAATTCAATTTTTATATATACTTTAATTTCATGTAAGTTATATATCATAAAATATTTTCCAGAAGAATGCAAACATCATTCTTATGGCAGATAGAAAAGAAATAATATAATTTCCTTCCCATCAAATAATAGAAGTATAAAAATGCATTAAGTATTTCTGTCTGGAAAGGCATTTCAATGTAAAAAAAAAAAAAAATCCATTTTGCAAAATCTATAGGCATGGAATGTATGAAACAAGAAAAAATTAGACTGTCTTGAACATCAAGTTCAACTTTCCACTAGCTTATGTTGATGATTAAATTATGCTGATGTGGGGGTTATTGTGCCCTTGAGCCAAAGTTTAACAGTCTACTTACAGTCTAGTAATAGAGATTTTAAGGAATGATGACTCTGTTGTACTGCTGGTGTTATAATAGATATATTTGAATGCCTGCTCACATACAAATGTATTTAAATGAAATGAGCATCGTATCAATCATGATCTGCAACAGACCTCAGATTTTTTTCTGGCACTATCTATTTCAATTGCACCTAAATTATAAATACTGTGAATATCAGCAGTTAAAGTAATATTAGCCTAATAACAATGGAGATGGATAACGGAAATATTTTGTTACTTCACTGTGACCTACAACATCATTCCATTTTCTGACATTATTGCAGAACTTGCTTCACCATTTTTACTGTGTAAAGATCTCTGCATCATTCTTAAAAATCATTATACCTCAGAAGCATAAACCTTTGTTGAGAGGTGACATATCATGTACCCCAAGGTTATAAGGCCCTGAAATAAGGTGCCCAATTTTATATAATATTAATTCATACAATATTAATACAATTAATAACTTATATAATAATAATTCATACAATAATAATTCAACTCCAACATTACAAGGCTTTTTGAAGATTTTTTTAACATCATTGATGTGAGGCATTTCATTCACTTCACTTGGTTGGACACTTTACCTGCCTGTACCCTACCCTAGTGACATTTCCTTAAAACTTTTTCTGAGGCAAAAATGACAATGACTAAATTTCTAAACTATATTCAGTAGCAGGCATATTCCTTGAAGTAAGATCTCCTCTTTTCCTGAGGACATCCACTGTTTTTTCCTGTTTCTAACATTATGAATAAATAAACAAATGAATAAATGTATAAATAAATAAATAAATAAATAAATAAGACCATCAAATCATAAAGACTTTACTAACAAAAGATGTAGATAAGTAAAAATGATTCATTATCAAAGCTTCTAGAAAATCTGTCAGACTAAATATAAGTGTTCCTGCACATTTTGGAGTAAGCCAAGCTGTTTCTTTTATTAAGTGTAACGTGATCTGTGCAGCCCCACAGGGCAAAAAGTGCCAACTGCATATCCCAGGTGTGTGAATGGCAAAGGATACACTTTCACACCTCCCTGATCAGAGCATAAGTGTGTTGAAGAGTACCTGTGGGTCCAAAGCCCTGAAATTAGTTAAAAAAAACATAGGAGCACAAGAGCAAAGTTTCAGTCTGTCCTAATATTCTCCCTTTACCAGTGGCTAAAAGAGTATTCCTTGGGAATAGTAGAAGCATGCTCTGTACAAAGCAATCATTTCCAGAAAAGAATAATTTAGTACCTTCAAGCAGAGGTTGTGTTTGAGCCATAATGTTAAATGTTCACCAACAGAGCTCAACTTTATGAATTTCTTTTTGAACCCATTTATACTTTGACCTCTGTGAGACCTGTGGCAATGACAGACACAGTTTAATAAAAGAGAAATGGTGACAAACTGTTCCCAGTTTGCCTTCTCCACACAACACATAGTTTTGCAAACTTCCATTGTCTTTCCTTTCAGTTGTCTTTCCAGTCTGAAGACTCATAGACTGCTTTGTCTTTCCTTACACTCCTGCTTTTACAGAACCCCGTTGTACTGAGTTCCATCATGAAATATATGAGGGTAAAAGAAAAAAAAAGTCCCATCTTTCTTTCATAATAAACACCCTTAAGTTTTCTATCTTTAAATTGTCTTTTCTAGTGCAAGGAGTTCTGCTGCATTTTTAGGTAAGCTTTACTTTTAAGAAGTTGCTTCAAACCTTTAGTAATTTTTGCTACACTTCTCTCTTCCTTTCTTAGCTTCTTAGGTGTTTCTTTTTGATAAAGGAGGACTCAACCCTGCAGAAGGTTTTATGTTAAAGGCACACCATGGATTTTTAGTAGCATAATCATTGCTCTATTTGGTTTTTATTCCTTTTCAAATAAACCTCAAGAATCCATTTGCTTTTCTGACCATTGTGGAGCATGTGATGAGCTTTTTAGAGAACTATCTAATAAGATTTTTTTTCTGCGTGATTTTAAGCAATTTAAAGTCTGTCATTATGCATATGTTTTCCCCTATGTGCATTGCTTCTCACATACCCACATTGAATTTCTTTTGCCATGTTTTCACCTATGAATCATTCAGTATTGTAAGACCAGCATTTCCAAGGATATGGATTAATCCACTTTATTTGATTAAGGGACATGACAAGCTGTCTGTCTCTTACAGAAGGAAGACATAATTTTAGGGAAGGAGATTATATGTCTGGAACCTTGGAGGATTTCAAAGGAGAAATTGGCTATAAAAGTCAACATGCATCACCAAGACAGGGTGCTCTCTAGTAATGCAACATGAGGAGCGTGATTAGTAAAAACAGAAAATCCCCGACAATCACCTTGTCTGGACAACTTATCACAAATCTCCTAAATACGAGGAAAAGGAAGAAAAAGATAACTGTTTCTCATCTTAACATTAAAGAAGCAGGTGAAGCGTAGTTTTTCATTCTTCCACTTCTTTTGTAAATTTTTGTAGCTGTTTTGCTTCTTTTAAATGCTGTAAACAAAATAATGTGCTCTCCATTTTACTTCCTATTGTTTGAGTTAGATGCATGATAGAGTGAAATACAACTGGTAAGTGAGTAACAATAAGGCATTCCTCACACAAGAGTGAAATAACACAACAAGCTTCCTAGGATCATAGAATAGTTTGGGCTGGAAAGGGCCTTAAAGCTCATCTACTTCCAACACCACTGCCATAGGCAGGGATGCCTTCCACTAGACCTTGTTGCTTACAGCACCATCCAGGCTAGCCTTGAATGCTTCCAGGGTTGGTGGAGCCACAACTTCTCTGGGCAACCTGTGCCAGTGTCTCACTACCCTCACAGTAAAGAACTTTTTCTGATGTCTAATCTAAACCTACCCTCTTCTAGTTTAAAGCCATTCCCGCCTGTCCTATCACCACTTGCTTTTATAAATCCTCCCCCTCCAATTCACTTGTAGGCCCCCTTTAGGTACCAGAAGGCTGCTCGAAGGTCTTCCTGAAGCATTCTCTTCTCCAGGCTGCACAAGACCAGCTGTCTCAGCCTGTCTTCATAGGAGAGGTACTCCAGCCCTTTGAACACCTTCGTGCGCCTCCTCTGGACACATTCAAGCTTGTCTGTGTCTTTCCTAAACTGGGGATTCCAGAGCTGAATGCAGTACATGACAGAACTGAGACTCCCAGGATATCACTCCAAGTATCCCAAAATGGTGTGATATTTTCATCAATATAATGCAAATAGAGGAGTTAGTTAGGGGAGAGCAGTCAGGAGAGTAATTAATTTCCTTTAACCATGGGAAATCCGGATGTTTTTCTGTACTGGGGACTCTGACTGGTCCCCATAAATGTCTTCTAAGTTTTCTGCACCTGATTTTTATGATTGTGTATGAGAATTTTTCACCAGATTACACTTCATACTTGTAATTATATTTTATGAGCTACTGAACAGCAGAGATCTAAGCACAAAATCTTGGGTATAACTTTTCTAACAGAAAACTGCTCCCACCTTATGTTTCATATTCTTCATATTGGTCATTTACTAATCCTTACAAGAGGACTTTCCTGTCTTTTTATGATTTTGGGGATTTGTTTAAACCCAAGTTGAGTACCTCACATGCATTTATTGCCCACATACTCACTGGTTCCTCCTGATACACCTGTATAATGCATCTTACTTTGAAGCAATCTGTTCCACAGTGTGAAACATTTTTCCATTTGTTTATTCATCCTCTTCCCTTAGTTTATACAAGCTGCCTGATTTTTGATATTCAAGGATCACCTACTACAAGCTCAGGAGTGTTGCGTCCCAACTAGAAGGAAGCGCAGCAGGAGGGCCAGGAGACCTCTTTGGATCAATAAGGAGCTGCTGAGGAAACTTCGAAGGCGAAAAAGGGCTTATAAAAGGTGGAAGGAAGGACAGGCGGCCTGGGAAGAGTACAGGAAGGTTGTCTGGGAAGCTAGGAACCAAGTTAGGAAAGCTAAGACCCAGTTAGAATTAAACTTGGCTAGGGATATTAAGGATAACAGGAAGGGATTCTATAGTTACATTGCAAATAAAAGACATGCTAGGGACAATGTGGGTCCTCTCTGGAAGCTATCGGGAGAACTGGCTACCCTGGATTTGGACAAAGCTGGGGTTCTGAATGACTTCTTTGCCTCAGTCTTCACTGGCAAATGCTCTGGCCACACCACCCAAGACTTGGAAGGCAGATGCAGGGACTGTGAGAATGAAGACCTTGGGCCCACTGTAGGAGAGGATCTGGTTTGAGACCATCTTAAGAACCTGAACGTGCACAAGTCCATGGGACCTGATGAAATCCATCCACGGGTCCTCAAGGAGCTGGCAAATGAAGTTGCTAAGCCACTGGCCATCATATTTGAAAAATCATGGCAGTCAGGTGAAGTTCCCGACGACTGGAAAAAGGGAAATATAACCTCCATTTTCAAGAAGGGGAAAATGGATGACCCGGGGAATTACAGACCAGTCTCACCTCTGTGCCTGGCAAAATCTTGGAGCAGGTTCTCCTGAAAGGCATGCTAAGGCACATAAAAATCAGCAAGGTGCTTGGTGACAGCCAGCATGGCTTCACTAAGGGGAAATCCTGCCAGACCAATTTAGTGGCCTTCTGTGATGGGGCTACAGAACTGATGGACAGGGTAGAGCAGTTGATGTCATCTACCTGGACTTGTGCAAAGCATTCGACGCTGTCTCACGTGACATCCTTGTCTCTAAATTGGAGCGACATCAATTTGATGGATGGACCACACGGTGGATAAAGAACTGGCTGGATGGCCGCACACAAAGAGTTGTCGTCAATGGCTCAGTGTCTGGCTGGAGAACAGTAACGAGTGGTGTCCCTCAGGGGTCGGTGTTGGGACCGGTCTTGTTCAACATCTTTGTTGCTGATATGGACAGTGGGATTGAGTGCGCCCTCAGCAAGTTTGCCGATGACACCAAGCTGTGTGGTTCGGTTGATACGCTGGAGGGAAGGAATGCCATCCAGAGGGACCTTGACATGATTGTGAGGTGGGCTGATGCCAACCTTATGAAGTTTAACCATGCAAGTGCAAAGTCCTATACCTGGGTCCGGGCAATCCCAGGCACAGCTGCAGCTTGGGCAAAGAAGAGATTCAGAGCAGCCCGGCTAAGAAGGACTTGGGGGTGTTGGTTGATGAGAAAATGAACATGAGCCTGCAGTGTGCGCTCGCAGCCCAGAAAGCCAACCGTATCCTGGGCTGCATCAAAAGAAGCGTGACCAGCTACAAGGAGGTGATCCTGCCCCTCTCCTCTGCTCTTGTGAGACCTCACCTGGAGTATTGTGTGCAGTTCTGGTGTCCTCAACATAAAAAGGACATGGAACTGCTGGAACAAGTCCAGAGAAGGGCCACAAGGATGATCAGGGGACTGGAGCACCTCCTGTATGAAGATAGGCTGAGAAAGTTGGGGCTGTTCAGCCTGGAGATGAGAAGGCTGCGTGGAGACCTCATAGCAGCCTTCCAGTATCTGAAGGGAACCTACAAGGGTGCTGGAGAGGGACTCTTCATTAGGGACTGTAGTGACAGGACAAGGGGTAACGAGTTAAAACTTAAACCGGGGAAGTTTAGATTGCTTATAAGGAGGAAATTCTTTCGTGTTAGGGTGGTGAGGCACTAGAATGGGTTGCCCAGGGAAGCTGTGAATGCTCTATCCCTGGCAGTGTTCAAGGCCAGGCTGGACAGAGCCTTGGGTGACATGGTTTAGTGTGAGGTGTCCCTGCCCATGGCAGGAGGTTTGGAACTAGATGATCTTAAGGTTCTTGCCAAACCTAACTATTTTATGTTTGTATGATTCTAGAAAAATCTCATTTATAATCCTAAATTAATTCTCTGAACACTTTTCAAGTTTTGAATCTTATTTTCCTCCCTCAATTCCCTGAATTAGGTTTGCTATAAGCAGTAGATGATAACCCAGCTAGAAATGTAACAATTTCATTTTTGGGTGTCTCATGACTTTTTGTGTCTATGTAATTTTTGTTTTCACCAATTTCACAGAATCTCAAATATCCAAGATAACAGTCACAATTCTGGTCAGAGCAGAGCTCTAATGACCTTTACTTTTGACCACATCTTTCAGGATATTTTCCGATTAGATACATTCAGGTACCAAAATATTTCTGTGCTGAATTTATATTATACGCCACTTTGTCTGAATGTAAGAAAAATCTTTTCACATGAGTGTTTTAATATAATGTTATCTTGATATAAGTTAAAGAAGTTTCCATTTCAAGCTAAGTGGAGAGTAAAAATTAAAGCTAAAATATCATGATCTATGAGCAGAGATTAATTAAATTCTTCACCGTCTTTATGTAAGTATCACTCAAATTTGTTGAATCAACCACCAGCCATGTCAGCAACAAGTTTACATTGCCATTCTATGTCATGTTCTGAAGCAACTCCAAAAGATGATCAGTGAAAAATCTGAATTCACAAAAATATTAGCCTTCATTAAGGAAGCCTATCAAGTTCTTTCTTTCACTGTAGAAAGATACAGATGTGTTTGTACTGTGTGTCATTCTTTCCTGATGTATAAGGACTCTTTCCAACTAGATGACATAGTTCTCTAATTCCTATATCATTTTTTTTTTGTCATCCTGCTGTGAGACAGTGGGGCTGTTTAGGAAATTCAGGGAAGAGGTTAATTTTGCTCCACACCTGAATAATCAAGAAAAATTTTGTTTCACTGTGTCTCAGTCTTCTTAGATAGCAAAGAAGACTTTCAACATTTTGTAATTTAGACAGAATGACAGTTACCACAAAATAATGTGATTTGAAGATAAGTATAAAAGCATGAGTCATCATTCCTAAAAAGGATGTCTCTGGTAAGTCAAGGCTTGGAGGTCTGCATCTCTCCAGTGAAAGCTTCATTGTCTTGAAGAAGTCCCCAGGTGATGTTGCCTAGTCTCTGAACTTCCAATTGAAATGCGGTAAACAGAGTTCTACTCACACAGTTTTAATAGATAAAATGACCATTTTTTCATCTTAACTCATCTAAAGTGTGCAGCAAGAGCAGTTTTTTGGGGGCATGTTTCTTTTCTTTACACCAGAAAACTCTATTTAAAGACGAGTGAAGTAAATTGTAGATTGCATAAAATTCTATAGAGTAATAGAAAAAACCCAAAAGCTTATCATAGTCATATTTTATGATATTTTAACAAAATTAGTTCAAAGAATAATTCTTCAAATGATGGCTAAACAGGTATAGTAGCATAAACTGAAAAAGATTTTATAGTTAGTATAAAGAGAACATTTATATGTTAGCTTATTGCCAGGAAAATGAGGAGAAGTAAAATGGCATGGCAAATTGACAGAGAAACTGCCAGGTTGACTGTGAAAATTAAAGCTTTGTAGAGCAGTCCTTAGAAAAGAAGTTATTTTATAAAAAAAAGTCAATAAATTTCTAAACATTTAAGTAAAATACAAATATAATTATTAAATCTATAAAGCAACCCTTCAGATTAAACCATTTTAGCAGCATGTTGAGAAAGTTATAAACAGAGGCATTATAACCACTGATGTGCTGAAGAAAAAAATACTAAGTTTCCACTGATGAGAAAGTTATATAACGGCATACAAAACTGACTGATGTGGTGTACAGGAAGAAACATATCATCCTTCTAAGCAAATGGAATTTTAAGCATGTTCATGTGTTATTTTAGAACACAATCCATCCATAGCCATTGCAATGCTCAATACTGTATGATTTTTTACTGTAAGGCTTTATATAATTTTGCAGAAATCCAAAATTATCTAAATAAATTATTTCTACTTGATCTTAACCTCATCTGAAAATTCAAAATGCGATTACTATCATGCTATCTGATCCACACAGTACTGTAAATCCAATTGTCCCCTACCCCCACATGTCTGGAGGCAGGGTCCTTCTAATAGTGATTACAATGTTGTTCACTTACGTCTTGTAGACTGGAATTAGTCTTCTTTATCACAGGAGCTGGAGTAAAATCAGCTCTTCCATTCCATCTGGGAACCTGCTCACCAGAGACTGAAGTGCCAGCTTTCATGGGATGATCATCCTTGACCTTTGTTCTCCTCTTCAATTCACATAACAATAACTCTTGTTCAGATGCTGTCCTGTGTAGTAAGTGCATTGGTTCTTTATCTTTCTTCACTGTATGAGTTGCTCTTTGTGCCTCTTATTTGCTTTTCCCCTTGCGTACAGGGGCAACTGCTATTGGCACAAATAGGTTTAGCTGCAGTGACTGTTACTGTGGTTGGACTGGCTGCAGTATCTGTTGTCAGGGTTGCTGAAGCCGCTGTGCTTGGGGGTTGAGCAGCATCAGCAGCTGAGTTGTCTGTTGCTGCTGGAGTTTGAGTAGCTGCTGTACTTGTTGCTGGGGTTGGTGTAGCTGCTGTACTTGGAGTTGGAATAGCTGTGCTGTCTGCTGCTTTGCCATCAGATCCAGAGACATATTTTTCCTTTTGAAGGTGCTGGATAGTGTTGAACAGGGCTCTGTAGGCATAGGCCAAGCCCCAGCATGTTGCCATGATTTGCCCCTTTCGCGTATGGCCAGGATGACAGCACACCTCATTTAAGTGTTTTACTAGTTTTTCCAGATTCTGCAGTTATTCAGTGGTGACGTTCCAAAGCACTGGAGGGGCCAACATAGGAGATTCAATTTTAGGGGATAAAAGGGCAAGATGGATGTATACAGAGCCCCACAGATGTGACCAACCCGATAACAGCAATGTCTCCAGCAACTAATAAGAATGAAACACAAGCTTTCCTGGGGGCAGTGGGGTTCTGGAGAATGCACATCCCAAATTACAATTTGATTGTAAGTGCTCTCTTATCACGTGACCCAGAAGAAGAATTATTTCAGTTGGGGCCCTGAGCAGCAACAAGCCTTTGGGCAAACTAAATGCGAGATAGCTCATGCAGTAGCCTTTGGACCAGTCCAGACCGGACCAGATGCAAAAAATGTACTGTACACTGCAGCTGGGGAGCACGGTCCTACCTGGAGCCTCTGGCAGAAAGCTCCAGGGGAAACTCGAGGTCGACCCCTCAGCTTTTGGAGTCAGGGATACAGAGGATATGAGGCCAGCTATACCCCAACTGAGAAAGAGATACTGGCAGCCTATAAAGGGGTTCAAGCTGCTTCGGAAGTGATTGGCACTTGTCCTGGGTTCAGCAGTAGCAGTCATGTTTTTCCTTTGTGGTAGCTGGTGCAGTGCTGTGTTTTGACTTCCAGCCTGGGAACAGTGTTGGTGAAGCCGATGTTTTCGGTTGTTGCTAAGTGATGTTTACCCTGACCAAGGACTTTGTGAGGCTCATGCTCTGCCAGGGAGGAGGGGAAGCTGTGAGGAAGCAGAGATGGGGCGCCTGACCCGGGCTAGCCAGGGAGGTATTCCATACCACAGCACGTCATGCCTGGGGTGGGGGGTAACCGGGAGTTACCTGGAAGGACACGGGCTTCCAGGTGGGACTCGTTTCTTGGCCGGTGGTATTGTATTGTCCTCCCTTGTTATTTTCCCTTATCGTTGTTGTAGTTGGTGGTAGCGGTGGTGATTTGTGTTGTACATTGGTTGCTGGACTGTTCTTGTCTCAACCCGTGACAGTTGCACTCTTTCGATCCTCCTCCCCATTCCTCCCGGAGTGGGGAAGGGGAGAGCCCCAGTGTGTGAGTGGGGGGGGGGGTGGGGGGCTCGATTGCTGTCAGCCTGGCACCACTCACTGGGAGTGAGTGAACAAGTTGCCTGACTGGGTTTAAACCACGACAGGCACTGAAGCGCAGCTCCTCCTGTCACCCCGGTTGCCCGTGCTGGGCTGGATGTTCAAAGGCAGGGTCTCCTCTACACACCATGCAACCAATGCTGCATGGAGTAAGTGGGCTTAACTAATTAAACAACGAGCTCAGATAGAAATCCCAGTCATCCAGGAATTCTAGAATTCATCATGGACTGGCCAGAGGGCAAAGGTTTTGGAATGTCACCACAGGAGGAGATGATGCGTGCTGAAGACACACCACCATATAATAAACTGTCAGAAAGTGAAAAACAATATGCCTTGTTTACTGGTGGGTCTTGCCATATTGTGGGAAAGCATCTGTTAGGGTGGTGAGGGACTGGAATGGGTTGCCCATGGAAGTTGTAAATGCTCCATCCCTGGCTGTATTCACGGCAGGTGGGACAGAGCCTTGGGTATCATGGTTTAGTGGGAAGTGTCCCTGCCCATGGCAGGGGGGGACAGAACTGGATGACCTTAAGGTCCTTTCCAACCCTAACTATTCTATGATTCTATGATTCTATGAGATGGATGGCAGCTGTATGGAGTCCCAGGCAATAAGTTGCAGAAACTGCTGAAGGAGGGGGTGAATTGAGTCAGTTTGCAAAGGTGAAAGCCATCCAGCTGGCCCTGGACATTGCTGAACAAGAAAAGTGGCCAGAACTTTACCTCTATACTGACTTATGGATGGTGGCAAATGCCCTGTGGGGGTGGTTGCAGCAATGGAAGCAGAGCAACTGGCAACGCAGAGGTAAACCCATCTGGGCTGCTGCACTGTGGCAAGATATCGCTGCCTAGGTGAAGAACCTGGTGGTGAAGGTACGTCATGCAGATGCTCACATACCCAAGAGTCGGGCCACTGGGGACCACCAGAGCTACCAAAAGGAGGATAAAGCAGCTAAAACTGAACTGGCTCAAATAGATTTAGATTGGCAACATAAGGATGAATTATTTTTGGCCCAGTGGGCTCACAACACTTCAGACCATCAGGGCAGAGATGCAACATACAGATGGGCTCATGATCAAGGGGTGGACTTAACAATGGACACTATTGCCCAGGTTATTCATGACTGTGAATCATGTCCTGCAGTTAAGCAAGCCAAGCGGTTAAAACCTCTTTGGTATAGAGGACAATGGCTGAAGTACAAATCTGGGGAGGCCTGGCAGATTGACCATATCACATTGCCGACATCCCGCCAAGGCAAACGCCATGTGCTTACCATGGTGGAAGCAACCACCGGGTGGCAGGAAACATACGCTGTGCCCCATGCCACTGCCGGGAACACTATCCTGGGCCTTGAGAAACAGATTTTGTGGTGACACGGCACTCCAGAGAGGACTGATTCAGACAATGGGACTCATTTCCAGAACACCCTTATAGACACTTGGGCCAAAGAGCATGGCATTGAGTGGGTATATCACATCCCCTACTATGCACCAGCCTCTGGGAAAATCAAATGGTATAATGGGCTGCTAAAAAAACTACACTGACAGCAATGGCTGGTGGGAGTTTCAAACATTGGGATACACATTTACCAAAAGCCACCAGGTTGGTCAACACCAGAAGATCCAGGACTGGGCCAGCCCAGTGAGAATATTTGCATACTATAGAAGAGGATAAAGTTCCTGTGGTGCACATAAAGAATTTGCTGGGGAAGACAGTCTGGATAATTCCTGCTTCAAGTAAAGGCAAACCCACTCGTGGGATTGCTTTTGCTCAGGGACCTGGGTATACTTGATGGGTAATGCGGGAAAATGGGGAAGTCTGATGTGTACCTCAAGGGGATTTGATTTTAGGAGAAAACAGCCAATGAACTCAACTGTATGCTGTTGCCTGCTATGTAGCACTTTTATAGCCCACTAACTAGATATCTTAAGGTCACCAGCGACTGGCCCTGACTTCCCTCTGACCATCATCCCAACAAAGAATGAACTTTTGTGAAATCAGACAAGCTCAGCAGTGACCAAACGAGTTCTGCGTTATCATCAGCAGGCAGCAACCCAACACTGCACACAGACTCTCCTGCTCTGGAAGACTGTCATAAGAGATGGAGCCCAACATCATGGACTGGATGAACTCAGCAGCTTTATAGGGATTATCTTCATAGTCCATGCACCAAGGAGTAATAGCTCTCTCTTTGTGTGTTTGTGTGTATATATATATATATAGATAGATAGATATATATATGAGACAAAAGTGATAGTATGTTGAAAAATGTGGGATCTGAGCATGACATGAATGGTATGGAGTAAGGGGTGGATACTGTCCTGGGTTCAGCAGTAGCAGTCATTTTTCTCCTTCTTAGCAGCTGGTGCAGTGCTGTGGTTTTGATTTTCAGCCTGGGAGCAACGCTGATAACACCGATGTTTTTAGTTGTTGCTCAGTAATGTTTACTCCAACCAAGGACTTCCTGAGTCTCATGCTTTGCCAGAGAGGAGGGAAGCCAGAAGGAAGCAGAGACAGGACACCTGATCCAAAATAACCAAAGAGGTATTCCATACCACAGGACGTCATGCCCAGTATATAAACTGGAGGCAGTAATCCAGAAGGGCTAGATCACTGCTTGGGTCAGGCTGGGTATCGGTCGGCGGGTGGTGAGTGGTTGTATTCTCTTCCTTTGTTATTTCCCTTATCATTATTATTATTGGTGGTAGCAGTAGTGGTTTTGTGTTATACCTTAGTTACTGGACTGCTCTTATCTCAACCTGTGTTAGCTACATTCTTTTGATTCTCCTCCCCATCCCTCCGGAAGTGAGGTGAGTAAGAAGGCAGGGGAGTGAGAGAGCATCTACATGGTTCTGAGTTAACAGCTGGGCTTAAATCACAACAGTTCTTTGGGTTTTTTTTCTTATGCAAAATAGCTAAAACAGAACAAATAGGAACCAATATAGATATGAGGTAGGATTCCTTGCTCTAGTGTTGGTATGTAAAGATACAACAGTATCTAAGCTAATAAAAGAAAAAGAAGAATTACCAAGGAACAATTATTTTGGCTGTGCTCAGCACCTGTCAAAGGGCTGCTCAGTCCACTTTGTGGTATCCAATTCTCTCCAACAGTTATACTGGTATCCTAAGGAAATTACCTGCCTTTGGCTTTGAAATATCTGAATTTAGGTGAGATGAAGCATGTCTTTATTGACTATTACACAAAGACACTGTAGTTAAATGAAGCAAATAGATGAAAGTGGGTCAATGGGGACAGAGAAGATAACAAGAGTCTCTAATTCTTTCTAAGGCCTTTTTCCAAATAAAGACAAACCAAAAAAAAAATGCATCAATGACTACACTCCTGTCGTGAGTCTATGTTGCCCTCAACACATATTACACCCATAAAATCATCATGAGTGGAGTGACTCACTTCACTCATTAGAGAGAAATGGCAATATATTTTAGGGATATAAAGAGCAATTTATCAAAGTTTCATAGTAAATGTGTCAGTTGCACATTTACAAAGATTAGATGACAAGGTATACTTCAGTATTTACTGCATAGAAGGACAGGGTCAGACAAAATTGTCAAGGACTCCCTTCTGTTGAGTCATGAGGTTCAGAAAGGACCCCCTTGTCTTCTTAACTCCTTCTCAGAGGGAAGTTTATGTGCAGCTGGATCCAGACTTGATCCCAGACTTGATCTCAGACTTGTTCACCGGTTTATGTCTAAAGGATTATATGTGCAAAATCAATCCTTTCTGTCACTTAGCTAAGATTTTAAAGTTAACATTCTATTAATCCCTTACCCAGAATCTGTCATGTCAAGGAACCTCCCAAACCTGAGGAGTAACCTCTAGAAGTATCCCTACTCAAGAGAAGATCCTAGCGTGCAGACCACTGGTATGCAGGAGAGCTCAACAGGCCCTGGGCTAGTTATGGAGTTAGGGTAATTGACTCATATCTGCGTATCAGTTACTGATAGTTTCTTCCAATCTTGGACTGAGTTGGCTTGACCAGCACTATGGTTAAATGGGTGTGTTGTTCAAATTATCCTTTGGCTATTGTACCTATTTGTCTGCCCTGAATCCACTTTGAGTCATATGCAGCCATCATGATCAGCTGCGTCCGTTATGACCACCACTGGCAGTTACCACTTCAACGGTGTTACAGAAAGTAAAGGTGTGTGGTGCCTGGTCTGCATTGGTTTTACCGGCGTTACATTACTACAAAGTTGTGTTGCCCTTCCCTTTTGCCCACTAGCAGGTGATAAGTAACCCTGCTTCATGCAGTGATTATGTATTGCACGTACTGTATTCAGGTATGTGTTGCTAGTATGGGCTCATTGACTTAGTTTCCAGGTCACAAGCAAGGAAGTGACAGTGCTTGCCCAAGGCAAAACAACTGCATTGCTTTACTCCTTGGGGAAAACTATCATCACACCCTCAGAACAAATTTCTGTAACATGGGGAATATTATAAAACAATTTCTTCATAAAATGACATTCCTGTCTCTTCTCATGTAATTGCATATTTCCTACTTCCCCTCTCCAAAGAAGAAATTGTGTGCAAACAGATTCCACAGCTTAGCCACTGATCTGCATTTTACCCATGCAGCATTGTGCAAATCTCATTCTTCCAGCTGCAAGCTACCCTTTTCTTTTGATGCTCACTTTGTCTCGGGTCACTTATCTCCAGAAACTTTCCCCTTCTGCCTTCTCCCATTTCCTCAGTCTCTTACCATTACAGCTACAGAGACAGAGACTGCAGCTGGAGAGGGGATAGGAATACAGATTTATACTAAATGTTCAGTACAACTGGTATTTAGACAAAGAATTTGCCTGCAGCCAGTAGGAGAATGAAGTAGATTAAATTGGTTTGACGTTGTAAAGAAGTGAGTGACATTTTTATATTTTAATTAAGTGAGACTAGCAACAAGGAGAAGATGCGAATGCAAGAGCAAGGGGAGAGAAAAAAAAAGGAAACAAAACAGCAGTTCACAAGAAAATATTAATAAATAAGATTACTTTCTAGATTCTGTATTGTAAAGCAGGGGATTATAATAGGATAAATACAAGAACTTGAAGCTAACAGGAAACATAAGGAGGACTTCAATTATGTTTGAAATGACCCTTTTATCCAGAAGTCTGTAACGGAGAATAACCTTTCAATCAACAAAGGTAAGTTTAAAAGGGCATTCTAAATATTACCGTTATTTAATGCCCTGGTGTCGTGGTTTAAACCCGGTCAGGTAATTCGTTCGCTCACTTTCCCCCCTTTCTTGCCCTCCCCCTGCTCTCGGAGGGACGGAGAGGAGAATCGAAAAGAATGCAACTCCTACGGGTTGAGATAAGAACAGTTTAGTAACTAAGGTATAACACAAATCACTACTGCTACCACCAATGATAATAATGATAAAGGAAATAACAAGGGAAGAGAATACATCATCTCACCACCAGCCGACCGATAACTCGCCCCTCAGCCCGACCAAGCACCGACCAATACCTCCTCCAACCCTGCAGTCCCCCAGCCCTTCCGGCTCACTCACAGTTACATCCTGGGCATGACGTGCTGTGGTATGGAATACCTCTTTGGTCAGTTTGGGTCAGGTGTCCTGTCTCTGCTTCCTCCCGGCTTCCCCTCCTCCCTGGCAGAGCATGAGGCTCACAAAGTCCTTGGCCAAACCAAAACATCGCTTGTTATCAGCTCTGTTCCCGAGCTGAAAGTCAAAACATTGCACTGCACCAGCTACCAAGAAGGGGAAAAATGACTGCTACTGCTGAACCCAGGACATTATCCACCCCTTATTCCATACCATTCACGTCATGCTCAGATCCCCCATTTTCAATATACTCTTATCTTAGTGCATGGACCAGTCCCTATAAAGCTGCTGAGTCCATCTGGTCCATGATGTCAGGCTCCATCTCTTGTAACAGTCTTCCAGAGCAGGAGAGACTGTGTGCAGTGTTCACACTTGTGAATAATCTGGGCAATAGTGTCCATTGCTAGGTCCACCCCTTGATCATGAGTCCATCTCTGTGTTGCATCTCTGCTCTGATGGCCTGAAGTGCATTGGGCCCATCAGGCTCAAAATAATTCACTGTCCCCTTCAGCAGTTTCTGCAGCTTGTTGCTGGGGACTCCATACAGCTGCCTTCCATCTCCAATGCTTCCAAAGCACTGGAGGGGCCCAGTGGACTAGATACTTGCCCATACTGTCCCACACACCCTGCCACTCCTGGCTGTCCAGCCTTGGGGAAAACCTCTTGGTCCCCCTGTATTGTCGTCTAACCCCAGACAAGACCCAAACCCGACTCTGCTTAACTTTTGAGATCAGACAAAATGGTTGTGGGTAGAACACAGCCTGTGTGTGTGCCAACATGCTGATCCCCACCACAATCAGCAGGCAGGTCCCAAGGACACCCAAAGGCCATTCAAAACCTTCAGAACTCTCACACGATGCTGTACTTGTCACTGGGGCTGGTGTAGCTGCTGTACTTGTCACTGGGGCTGGTGTAGCTGCTGTGCTTGCCGGCTCTCCCACCACCAGCTTCTCCTTTCCTGAGTCCAGCTCTTCCTCCTCTGCCTTGCTGGGAAATGCTGCGTGGTCTCCTGCATCCTCCTGGGGCTTGGCGGGCGGCTGCCGGGGTACGCTCTCGGCCGTCGCGGGGCTGGGCTCGGCCGCGGGGCTCGGCTCCTCCGCAGGGCTCGGCTCCTCCGCCGCCTTCTCCCGCTGCTCGGCAGCCCCTTCCTTCCTCTCCTCGACCGCCCCGACCTCCTCCACCGGCAGCCGTCCCCTCGCGGCCTCCGGCCCCGCTCCCGCCGCCGCTTGGTCCCCGGGGCCGCTCTCCCGGGCCGCTTCAGCAGCCGCCGGCTCCCGGGGCCGCTCCCCCTCGGCTCCCCGCAGCCTCACGAAGATGGAGAGTAGGGTGAGGGCCAGGACGGTGAAGAGCAGCCGGACGGCCACGTACAAGTCCAAGGCCACGTCCGTCCCGCCCTGCTGCTGGAGCCCGCCCGTATTACAAGCCATTGCCATAAAGCACAGTGAGACAAGAACCTTAGCCCAGGCCCCATACTTGATAAACACTATCACAGCAAATACCGGCTCTACGTACGTTACAACATTCTGAAGCTGTGAGATCAACAAGAACAACTCTGAGAGCCAATAAATCAGCATTGTGACGAGCTACTATTAATCCAGTCAGATCTGTCGTTATCTCAACCCCTCGATGCCCCACGTTGGGCGCCAAAAAAGAACTGTCGTGGTTTAAACCCGGTCAGGTAATTCGTTCGCTCACTTTCCCCCCTTTCTTGCCCTCCCCCTGCTCTCGGAGGGACGGAGAGGAGAATCGAAAAGAATGCAACTCCCACGGGTTGAGATAAGAACAGTTTAGTAACTAAGGTATAACACAAATCACTACTGCTACCACCAATGATAATAATGATAAAGGAAATAACAAGGGAAGAGAATACATCATCTCACCACCAGCCGACCGATAACTCGGCCCCCCAGCCTGACCAAGCTCTGACCGATCCCTTCTCCAACCCTGCAGTCTCCCAGCCCTTCCGGCTAACTCCCAGTTACATCCTGGGCATGACGTGCTGTGGTATGGAATACCTCTTTGGTCAGTTTGGGTCAGGTGTCCTGTCTCTGCTTCCTCCCGGCTTCCCCTCCTCCCTGGCAGAGCATGAGGCTCACAAAGTCCTTGGCCAAACCAAAACATCGCTTGTTATCAGCTCTGTTCCCGAGCTGAAAGTCAAAACATTGCACTGCACCAGCTACCAAGAAGGGGAAAAATGACTGCTACTGCTGAACCCAGGACACCTGGTTTTTCATCAGAAGTGATATATCATGGATCAGAATCCATTTCACTGCACATGCTGAATAGTCATTCCTTACTCATTGAGTAGTCACACTGATTTCAAGGA
This sequence comes from Pezoporus occidentalis, assembly GCF_034315485.1. NCBI lineage: Eukaryota > Metazoa > Chordata > Aves > Psittaciformes > Psittacidae > Pezoporus > Pezoporus occidentalis. Next base: position 778,903 of record NW_026913209.1, read on the forward strand.
GACAATTTAGCAAGTAAGATTCTCCTCAGTAAAGCTCAGACCTGACCAAAAGTTTTCACCTGTCCATCCAGTCAAGGTACTAAATCTAATACAGGAATTATTTTTATGAATTATACTCCCAAACCTACCAGTACTCTGTCTGACTGCTTTATAAAAGAAGGAACTGGTCTACTTTGAGTTTAAATCATTGATCAGATTATTTCTACCCAAAGTTAGGCATGCATCTAAAATTTATCCATTAAGTGTCCATAATATTAATGCTGAAATGTTCTAGTTGCCTAACTAGTTTGGTGTAAGAAGATCCAAAACATTTAATTGATGTTATCAGAGTATTATCCACTCAGAAAGTATGAGTGGAGTGCCTTCTAGAGGTGTCTATCATTCTCACTACCTGAAAAATAAACTTAGATGACCCATTTAGATTAAGCACATAACTTGCTGAAGTTTATGTGTGCACTGAGTCTTGCATTATGAAGGTTTTGAAGTATCCAACTTTGACAGCCATAGAGAATAAGCACCTTATATATCATTTAATATCATCTGACAGATTTGTCAATGGACTTTCCTATGACACAGAAGCTTTGGAACTTGTGTAATGTGGAATGCGCTTTTTGCAAGAATGGCCAACTTTTACCCTTCATTTCATCCCTTATTATTGCTATCAATGCAAAGACAAATTCACCGATCAGCACTGATCAGCACTTTGGCCAAAGAGGCACTGAAAGTGCCAACCTCAGATTTTAATTGATCTGGCTTTTGTCACTTCTTTTCTAAGATACTTTATTATGGTTAGAACCTTAAATTCAGACATTCTGCTTTAGTCTGAAGATGCGTTAAATTTTATCCAAGTTAAAGTGGAAGTATCACCACGTTTTCAATGTAAGAACCACTAGCTACACTGTGAATACAACCAACATTTCTTTGTATCTTTATTGCATATGTTAGGTGCAGAGAGAGAAAGTAATATTTATTTTGCAATACTCAGTTTTTTTCAGGGACATTTTTATCTGAATACTTGCAGCATCCAGAATAGGCATTCTTATTAAAAAGACTATTGAATTTTTTTTTTGTATGATCTTTAATATTGGTGTCTGCAGGCAGGAGGAATGACAAATATGCAAATGTAACTATTTATCATGCCTTACCACTATGTGTTTAAAAATTTATCAGCTAGCAAATTAACATAGATTAAACTTTATAAAGCAAAGCGTATTTATGAAGAAGATGAGACCTTGACACATTTATTCCAGAGTTTCCTAGGGCAGTGAAACATAATACTGTTTTAATGGACTTAAATAAAAACATATGGTGGAGGTCAATATGTATAAAAGAATCTGCGACAACAGAGTAATGGTGGCAATGTTTTTCAAGCTAACACTGTTTATTTCCCCAGCTGGTGTGTTTTTATCCTTGTAATCGCCACAGTCACACATAGTGTCTGTGTGCCTGGCTTGTCCTCACAAGATTTCTGTAGAAATCAGACAGTGTGAAGTGCTAATGGTTTTCTGATTGACTAGATTTGTTTGAAGTAGTATTGGAATCCAATGTTCTTCCACCTTTGTAAGGTAGCATTAGTGCTTTTTCCTTGGTCACAAGCATATGATTATCTGAATATTTCTCAGTGAATTTATAAGCACATATGTCAGAATTGTCCTCTGTGCATATCCACATGAGCAAGCAAATCATCACAGCCATTTGTTATGGAGGGCTTTTTTCCCCACACTCTTCCTTAATTATGAAGTGATGGCAATTGTTTTTGACGTGGTGATACACATTATTTCGAGTAGCAGCAATAACAAAGGTGTTAAAAGTATTCTTTTGTATGCTCAAAGGGGTAAAGCATAATGTTTTACTGCTCTGTAGGGAGTTATAAGAAGTGTTTTAAATGTAAAGCTGCAGTGAGCAGTTTAGCAACTATCTGAACTCCAGAGAACAATAAAATGCGTGTAAACTCACTTGAATAAGTTCACAACCTAAAGGGAAATAGCAAAAATGAGAAAAAAAAATTGTAGCATCACTAAAATTACTACAATTCCTAAATATTCACAGATGTTACTTCTATTTTGAAAGTCAGTTCACCTTACCCATGCCACCTAATATACATTCTCGACCTTTCTTTTAGATTCAAATGAATACAGACAAATATTTACAAACACTTGCACAATTTGAAATGTAATTTGATCCATCATGTTATAATCCTCTGGGAGAATTCAGTGATAGAGAAGTCCTACTACAGTGACTAATCTGACTTTTTTTCCCCTTTTGGTCAATATCAGTGTATTTCCATCTGTATTCACATATAGGACAGGAAATAATTCTGTTGCACAGGCATGCAGAGTTGCTTAAAATCCCAAAGGGTTGTAAGTCAAGCCCAGTAGGCAACTGAACATCACAGTCTGCCTGTTTTTTTTTTATTGTTGGGACCAGAATACAGTAGTGCAGGTGTGTCCTGTCAAGTGTTAAGTAGAGTGGGACGATCAATCTCTCTCTGCTAGTAATGCTCCTGTAGATACAACTGTTGACCCAATTTGCTTTGTTGTTGCAGCAGTGCACTGCTGACTCATGTTCAGCTTGTTCACCAGTACCTTCAGGTCTGTTTCATGAGTGCTGCTCTTCAGCCACACAGATCCCAGCCTCTACTGAGCAATTCATTCATATTGTCCCAAGTGCAGCACCTTGCACTTTGTTCATACAGTTCTTGCTTGCCCACTCTTCCAAACCATCCAGGTCACTTTGTAAGATGGCTTTCCCTTCTGACATGTCCACCTCACCACCCAGTTTAGTGTCATCGGCAGGCTTGGTGAGAGAGTTTTCAATCCCATTCCCCAGATCATTTATGAAGATGTTGAACAGCATAGGACCCAAAATGGATTCCTGGGGGACCTAGCTTGTGACAGACTGTCAGTCTGAGTAAAAAACATTAACCGCCACCCTCTGACTGTGGCCTGTTAGCCAATCTCCTACCCATCTCACAGCCCAACCACCCAATATGCATCTTGCCAGGTTGTCTAAGAGAAGTCTACAAAATCTACAGTGTAAAACACTTTGCTGAAGTCTGGGTAAACAATACCCATGTTTACAGAAGATGTTATTTTGTTGTAGAAGGTGACCAGATTAGTCAGGCATTATTTGCCTTTGGAAAATCTGTGCTGGCTTTTCTCAATCACCTGCTTCATTTGGCTTCTAATATTTTTTGAGAGGACTCATTCCATTACTTTTCCAAGGATCAAAGTAAGAATAACAGGCATGTAGTTTCCTATGTCCTCTTTTTGGCCCTTCCTGTAGATGGGTATGACATTTGCCCTCTTTCAGTCATCTAACATATCCCCTCATCTTTACAACTTTTCAAAGGTTAGAGACAGTGGCCTTGCAATAATATCAGCCACTTCTGTTAATACCCTGGGGTGTATTTCTTCTGGGCCCATAGATTTACGTGGGTTCAGGCTTTGCAAGAGGTCACAGACCATCTATTCCTCCATTACTGCTCGGCTGACACAAGTTTTGTAGCTACTCAATCATGTGATGGTGAAGACAGAGGCAAAAAATGCATTCAGAACCTCTGCTTTGCCTGTGTTAGCTGTAACTAGTTTCTCTGCACTGTTTAGAAATGGGCTTATGTCTATCTTGTTTCTTATTTATCTGAAGAACCCTTTCTACTTCTTCTTGACATCTTTAGGCAATATCACTTCTAGCTGAGCCTTAGAATTCCTGATCACATATCTGCATGCCCGTGTAAGATTCTTGTAGAAACAATAAGATCATTCACTTAAGCTTTTCTTCTTAAAATGAACAAACCCCCAAACCTTCTTTGTAACCCTTCATGGGACTCATTGCAGTATGTCAAAGTCTTTCTTGCATTGAGAATAACAAAACTGAACAAAGTACTTGAGATGCAGTTGCACAAGTGCCAGAGTGACAGGAATAACCACTGCCCTTTGTCTGCTGGCTACTCTCTTGCCAATACAATATGCAGCTGGCCACCTTCATTTCAGGGCCATGATACTAACATTGTTTGCTCTCTGCTCATGCTCCACAGTGATTTTCCACACAGCTGTTTTCTATCTGAGTGACTCTCAACTGCTAACAGGTTTACACATCTCTAGGTGTAGGACTTGGCATTTGCATTTGTTGAACCTTCTGAGATATGTGCCAGCACATTTCTACAGCTCTATAGCTCTCTCAACACAGTAGACCTGCCCTCCAGTATATAATCTACAAACCTGTAAGCATCCCATCCCATTGTCTAGGCCACTAATAATCATGTTAAATAGCATCAAACAAAATATCAGTCCCTGAGGGGTGTCACTCATTGTGGCTAGACACCAACTAGACTTTGAATCCCCTATCTCAATACTTTGATCCCAAAAGATCTAACAGTTTTCCACCCACTTATGTGCTCAATATTTCATCAATATGGCTCTAAGGGTGCTCTATGGAAGAACATACCTTGATAAAAGCAAGGTGAACAACACCCACTGCTCTCCCCATGTCCACAAAGTCACCTATCTCATCCCCCAAAAAACCACAAATCTACAAAGCCACAGAGGAGTCCTCTATTTATATCTTAGAACTCATTTTTTCAGAGTTCTCAAAAATGATAGGCAAAATTTTAGGTAAAGAAAATCCTAATTTTATTCAGTTTCTAGTCACTGTTTCAGTTAATTGCCTTTTTATTGCATAAGCTCCTACTAAGATATTGGGAATTATGTCATTAAAAAAGTGTAAGTAAATAAAAATATGAAAACTATTTTTCTGAACCTCCAAATTGAAAAATATTGCTACAATTTCTAATAACTATAAAACAGGCAATTAGTCCTGTAAAACTGATTAGTAATATACAAAAAAAAAAGTTAATGAGTTTCAATATCTTACAGTATTTAAACAGGTGTGACATTACTATATTCAGCAAATTTAAATACTTGTTACCACCGTGGAAATAGTTCACACCCACGATTATTGTGATATCACATTTTAATGAATAAAACAACTTTATTTTTTTTTGTCTCTGTATATGAAATAGCATATTTTCATCTTTTTGTTATATTTTTTTAATCAGTAATATAAAGCCAGTTTTGGAAGTCTGGATTGTTATTTGCACAATTGGATTAAAATTCCAGAGCTTCCACCATATTTCCATTAAAACAAACTGTTTTTCTTAAATAGCCACTTTGCTGAAATTCCATGTTATCTTGGACTGTCAAATATCTCATAATTTACATGCGTAACATAAGACAAAATGCATAAGTATCTCTTGGAAAGACAGAAAACCAGCCAGCAGACATAGTGTATAATGATGGCTGAGGTAAATTCATAGATCTTTAAAAGTTGGCCTTTGATAACTGTTTAACCCTAAAGGCGTAAGTTTCAAGTGGAAACAGAAGCTCTTCTCTGCGTAAAAGTAACTAGAAAACAACTGTTTGGGCTAGGATAGAGAAACCATTTCTAAAAAATAATAAACCAGTGTTATTCAGCTTAACTGATATGCTGCCAAAGGTGAAGATTAAAAAAATCTGAATGAGAAGGACATACTGGTGGTTTTGGTTATCATGAAAAATCATTAACAACTATTACAATAAAATTTATCAAATAACAGATCTCTTTATTCAAACTACTGCTGTTGCTTGGATAATTTGCTACTAAATATTTCATGTGGAAATTTCCACATTCACAGATGCTGTTTCAACAAAGACTGAAATAGATGCTGATGTAGCCTTGACAATTACCTTGGATTTAAACATATAATGGCTTGGTTTGCTTTGCAATAAAGACCACCTTTTCTGTTATACATAAACTTCTAAATTGTAGAAAATTTTAACATATGGCTAATGGCCACCTTTTTTAATTCCCCATAATTTGCTTGAATATTTGCAGCAGTGTTTTCTGATAACCTGAGTAATATCACAGGCCATCATAACAGTTTTCCCTACATATATATTGTAGAACATATACTTAAAAAAAAATTTAAATATCAGTTTTTTGAAACTCTGAAGATACCTTCAACTCCTGTTTTTATTTGCCATTAACTTATGTTGGCATAGGTATTTGTCCAGTCTTTCCGGTTCATAAATCCAATTCACAAAATTTCTGTTTCATATGATATCTCTAAAAACTTATAATATTTTGTTGATTGACAATTTTGCCACTTTCTGAAAATTAGATTTTGGTAACAGCTCACTGTAGTGTGCAAATGCTTAGCATACTTACTATAGAGTTGTAGAATTTCTTTCACAGTAGATAAATTTGTTACTGTTCTTTCCCTACATTGCAAAATCAAAGTTATATTCCTTTGCAGCCAGACAGTATTCTGCATCTCTGTATAAAGGACACCTATTTTTTCATTTAGAAGATTTTCATCTCATAGCTAATTTTTATTTAATCTACCTCACTTTATAGAGTTCTTTAAAAATGTGTTTTCAACCATTGTTATATATTTTTACATGAAATTAGTTTTAACTTACCAACTACATGTTTTTTAAAAACAAAAGCTTCCTAATGGCATAAATACATGTACACAATTTAGCAGTTCAGGTTGCTTGAAAGGAACAGGCAAAACTTATTGTTTGCTTTGCAAAGGTTGTTGAAGTTAAGGTACATCTTGTTTCATTGAGAAATCAGATATGCTTGCAAATGCATATACACTAATGACAGTACTAGGTTTTGAGGATTTTTGTGTATACTTGAACTTTATGATCTTGAGATTTCCTAAAAGAATTGAAGTAGAGAGGCCTGAAACGTATTATAAGCAGTTTCCTTTTAGCTTTGTGGTGATACTCAGTGAACACCAGAGGGGTAGGAATGCAAGGGCAAAAAAAGGGAAAACTTGTAAACAGATTAAATTTCTGTTTCTAAGTATTTGTTCAAAATAATGTTATAATTTTGGAATAACTGTCTGTTGATAAGTCAGCTGCTTTTCTTAAATTATTTTTTTCAGAATATTTTCCTAATATTTATGCCTCCAAACTTTATAAATATAGGTAAAAGAGAAAATATGCACAATCACTGTTTCTCTATAAATGCACACAGAGACACACACACACACTCATAAATAGATGAAATAGTTCAGAATAGTTCCCCAGTAGCAGATGCAGATTTTCTCCTAGTTCTGTGGAAACGTGGTCACAATGTTGATATTTGTAGTAGTTTAAACCCAGTCAGGTAACTCGTTCACTCACTCTCCCCCTTCTTTCCCTACCCCTACTCCCGGAGGGACCGAGAGGAGAATCAAAAAGAATGCAACTCCCACGGGTTGAGATAAGAACAGTTTAGTAACTAAGGTATAACACAAATCACTACTGCTACCACCAATAATAGTAATGAAAAAGGAAATAACAAGGGAAGAGAATACAACACCTCACCACCAACCGACCAATAACTCGCCCCCCCAGCCGACCAAGCACCGACCGATACCTCTTCCAACCCTGCAGTCCCCTAGCCCTTCCGGCTAACTCCCAGTTACATCCTGTCCGTGACGTGCTGTGGTATGGAATACCTCTTTGGTCAGTTTGGGTCAGGTGTCCTGTCTCTGCCTCCTCCTGGCTTCCCCTCCTCCCTGGCAGAGCATGAGGCTCACAAAGTCCTTGGCCAAACCAAAACATCGCTATCAGCTCTGTTCCCAGGCCGAAAGTCAAAACACAGCACTGCACCAGCTACCAAGAAGGAGAAAAATGACTGCTAATGCTGAACCCAGGACAATATTGCACAATGATTTCTAAGTAACCATTACTGAACATACAGGAGAAATACTCAGTAGGTACTAGTTTCATCCTCAGTAATGTCTCTTTTGATGATGTGGAAAGATAAGTTAAAACTTTTTTTATTTACCATAATTTGTCTTCCTCAGTAATCAACAGCATCAAATAAACTCAGAAAACCCCAAATGTTACATCTTATGTATTAACTAACCAATGTTTTAGATCAGTCATACCACTTCTCACTTTTGCTACAACTGAGATAACAGTCAGGGGTCTACTTTATATCAAGTTAGATATTATTTGATATCTAGATTCATATAATAATCAATAGGCACATATGAGCCATGGTTACTGCAAGATTTTATCATCTAGATTATTTGTTCCTATATTTATTTCTTCTTGCTATATTCCATCATGTATTGTGTGATAATATGGTTTGTTGAGCTGATGGTGTTTCTGATGCTTTGCTGCAAACAACAATGATCAATAAAAAGATATAAGGAGATAACTGAGACTTTGACAAAGTCAGAAAATCTAGAGGGCAAAGAGATATTATATAGGAAGGATAAATTATTTGAAATTTTCATACTTGTACAAGTATTGGAGTTTTGTACATGAAAGATAACACTGAAAAGTGAAATTTTACTAACAACATAGCTTCAAAGTAAGCTAAGAGTGATTTGGGAGGGGGAATATGCCATAAAAATATTGATTTTATAAGCTTATTTTGAATATGGATCAGTGCTTTATATTCAGTTATAGCACTTTGGAAAGATAGATGCATGAAGAAATGCAATGCCATTTTGTCTTGGTTTTGGCTAGGATACTCCAACTGAGCATCTGCAGACTTACAACACTGACCGGGGACTTAAGTTGTCATCTATAAGATTGATAGAATCACTAATTGTAGTATCATTAACTGTAGGGTGTGCTTCTAGAAGTAATGAAAATTCCCTTGTGCTGGATGTTGAAGTCTTGCAGTCACACTTCACAATGCAATCTAAACATAAATTGACGGACAAGATGAAAGACGTAATTTTTGAAAGGTTGAAATGTAATATACTACATTTGTGTGACTTTTGTGGTGCTCCTGAGAGGTAGACTAAAAATGCATTAAGACTGTATTAAGTATGTAGAAAAAGTATTAAAGGAACAACACTTAAGTTCTACTGAAGGTCATTCAAGGTATATGGTGAGATATTCAAATGTCTTAAAGACTTCAGTGAGCACAGACCTTTGATTAAGCTATAAACATCTTTTGCTATCAAAGTTCTTTTAGAAATTAGAAAACCTAATGAAGATTTTTTTCTTCATTGAGAATTTTCCTCCCAGAGGGTCTAAGAAATATTGCTCTTCTGTCTTTATAATACACTTTCCACAGGAAAAATAAAAAACAAAACAAAACAAACAAACAAACCAAAATCCACAAAAAAAAACAACAAATCAACAAAAAAAATACAAAAAAAAAGCCACCAAAACCCAAAACACTACAACAAAATAAACCAAACCAGAAAAATCATGCAATACATGCTTCAGAATCATTTGTAGGGTGTCTATGTGTAATTTTGTGTAAATATTATTGCCAAATAATGGCTTAACATTAGAAAAAATGTAAATGTTTTTGAAGTTCTTTGAGTTGCTGAATGTGTCTGGAGGACGGTTTAGTAAAATAGTTCATCTTTCTCATCCCGTGCATCAATAAAATTCATTGGAGAAAACAAAACACATTGATGTTCTAATGAAATGAGAATGCTGTGTGATCCACATCAGGGAGCAGTCTTGAAAATACATCCTGAATTACCCTATGTAGCACTCAGATAGTTTCATAGTCCATCATTAGACTTTATCTGTAAAAGACAGGAGTTGAAGATATTAAAATTTAAAAAGCACATTTGCAGACAATATGTAATGAGCTCAAGAAAGATGATTGCAGTCAACTATTGTACAGAACATGAGCAATGAAAAAAATCAGAACATATTGCAGGAAGAGATAGAAAGGATAAAATCTTTATTAATGCTCATAAAATCTAAGTGTCAGAAAGCAGAATAGAAATCAAGGAGATTAAGCAAAAGCCAAAAGGCAGATATCAGGGATTTCAAAGGCAGATATGATAGCATAAATGGAAGAATGTAGATTTTTAAAGCAAGGAGAGGAAGTGAAGCAAGAGTGTGAATAGTTGGGAGTTGTAAGTCCATAAGAATGGGGAACAGAACTAAACACTGCTCTTCCTACACATGAACTAAATAAAAACTTTTCATAGGGATTAACTTTTGGAAAAGGAATAGAAAGAACATGGAGGTAATCAATAAAAAGACATCTAAATAAAAAAAAATAGACTTCTAAAATGAGGAGCAAATTTTTACTGTGTAGATTGAATATATTAAACTAGACTTTTAGTAAGTTAATGTAATTCCATTACTTATATTGGACCTAGGCTCTGATATGGAAACAGTGTTTTGGAGAAAAAAAAAGCAGCTTTTACCCCAAGTGATGTACAACACCTGCCACCCTGGCAGTGCAGGTCTGGAAAGACAGCTCCTTTTGCATCTCTCATAAGTTCATCTCTGTAAAGATATACTGCTTATATTTAAGGATCTATTCAAAAAACACTGCATATATCTTGAACCCGGTTACTTTAAAAGGAAGACCATTTCGTTTTGTCCTTGGTTCAGCTTTCACAGTCATTTTTCTCCTTCCTTGTAGCTGGTGAAGTGCAGTGTTTCGGTTGTTGTTAAGTAATGCTTACTCTGATCAAGGAGTTTTCATTCACTCACGCTCTGCCAGTGAAGAGGAGCATAGGAAGCTGGGAGAAAGCAGTGACAGGACACCTGACCCAAACTAACCAAAGGGGTATTCCATACCACAGCATGTCATGACCAGTATATAAACTGATGGAATCACCCATAGGCCCAGACTGCTGCTTAGATCAGGCTGGGTATCGGTCAGCAGATGATGAACAATTGTTTTGCACATCACTTGTGTTTATTGGGTTTTCTTCCCTTTCCTTTTTAATTTTCTGTTCTCTTCCCTTGTTATTTCCCTTAACATTATTATTATTAGCAGTAGTGGTTTTGTATTATACTTTAGTTCTTGGATTGTTTTTATTGGATTGCTCTTATCTCAACCCATAGGGTTTACATCCTTTCAGTTCTCCTCCTCATCCTGTCTGGAGTGGTGTGGAGGAAGTAAGCAAGCAGCTGCTTGATTTTGAGCTACTGGCTGGACTTAATCCATGGCACCTTTGCATATGTAAAAAGATTTTAGAAAGAACATTAAAAAAAAAGTCAATAAAAAAGTGTTTAGGATGGTAATGTCCTGAAAACCAAAATCTTCCTTGTCCAGAACTGGCAAGAACAGACTAAATATCATTACCTTTAAGTTTCTTTACCTAATGTAAATCATACAGAAATTCAGAATTTTCCCTCAAAAAACAACGATTTAACAAATGGTATAATTTTAAAGGGCTAATGTTAATTTATGCAAATTTGAACTTATAAAGAATAATAAATTAAAAGAGAAAACAGCAAATTCATGAAAATAATAAATAAAATGCTACAAAGCAATATCAGTGAATTATACTGCTTTTGACTAAGAAAATATCCCAAGGGCTCTGTCTAGTCATAAATACTTCAGTTGGTTTTGAGTTTGCATGATACTTGATATGGCAGAATGAGTGCATTGGCATCATACTGTTCAACAGTAACAGGCAATCCATAATATTCATTTGGAAGACCTGGCAGACCATATATGCAGGGGTAGACTTTAAATATGAACAGGCAAGCTGGGCCCTCCATTTTACTATGGCTATTTTTGCAAGTGATAGACTGGGTCAAACCTTGTTCTGAATGAAATCAAGGGATAAAAGTCTGTAGCACACAATAGACATGAGATCAGGTTTGCTATTCAGAAGAGCCACAAAGATTAGCACGTGGGTCTTTTCTGTAGAAATTATTGATAGGTGCTGATTCCTGCACTGCTGGAAAACAGCATCACACAAAACCCTCCAGTTCACAGCTTCACCACCAAAGAATGTTCTATATCTTTATTGCATTGGAGATGGTGTCAAGGAATGAAAGACATGATTCCTTCTTTCAAAAACATATTTCAAAAACTATCAAGATAAATGGGTAAAGATGGTGCTTATGAAGGGCATGGGAAGGTGAAGATCAGTGTGAATTTAATCCAGTACCTTATTGACATTATTATAGGGATAGGCATAAAAAGCATCTACTGCAACGATGTGTGAGCAGTAAATTCACACTTGTAAAACACTTCAGGATCTAACATTATCAGACCAAGCGATAAAGTAAAATATCTAGTTTCAGTAAGCTCAGAGCTGCAGAAAAAGGAAGTTAAATAAGGTGTGCTCTGACCCAAATGGTAATTTGCTTTTAGCGTATTCTGAATTTCATGTTTCAGTAGGAGGTGAGCTGCCTAATATCATAAGAAACTGAGATCTTGGGAAACAAGATGAACACATAGCTTGACTTCGTATGAATGAATTACAATTAATATAGCCACTTTTAGAGAATAAAAGGCTCATTTCCATAATCCCGGTCCATAGAAACATTCTTTAATAGAATGGAGTTCTATTAGCTCTGAAATATCTGCTCACTTTAGAAAGAGCTTGTTATCAACTTTCTCTTAGAAATTAAAATCAGTGGAATAAGCCCAGGCTTTTGTGTATGGCGCATAGGGGTAAAGGTTGCAGGCCTTCTCTATTTTATTTGGGATTTTTTATTTTTTTTTTATTTAAGTTGTAGTTGGAAGATAAATTTACTTATATGTTTTGGTTCTTTCTTTCCTCTGCAGTGAAATGAAGCAACTTGGAAACCATCTGCATAAACAAACAGCCATAAACTTAGTTTAAGTAAGTGGCAAGTTGTCTCAGGCTTGCAGCTGCTTTTGTATTGCTGAAGGACAGTGATAAACCTGACACTATGTATCTAGTTATTGTGTCAGCCCCATAAATTGTATAAGAAAAGGTGCAGAATATATATTCAACTATAGCACAACCTATGAGATTGTTGTAAATGGCAGAAATAGAAAATCTGAAAAAAAACCTCAAATTTAATCAAGATAAATAAATATTCTGTCCAGTTATTATGAAACATACACAGCTTTTCATTCTTTCTTCTCCAGTTCTATCTGCACAGCTACCTGATAAGTTTCTGTTTCTTCAGAGGCATGTAAGCCAAGTGGTACAAAAATATGCCCCATGAAACTGGCAATAAAGCAGATTCTTATCTCGATGTCTTTGACAGAAGAACTTAAAAAGAACTTTAGAAAAGTTTTCTATGAATCTGCTTCATCAATAAACGGAGAAGGTGCTGCTCAGTAGCAGTTTGCAAAGTACCTTTTTCATTATGATTCCTTAAACTAAGATAACATTTATAAGCATTGCATTAATAATGATTTCTAGAAGTAGGCTTCTGAATAAATTATATCTATTATAATGTGTTGTAGAGAAAATTACTTTGACATAATAAATTATCTAGTGGCAACCTTTAACAATGTGGTTGAAATGATGATTTTTAAACTTTTCAATCAGGAACATTTCCTCTGCAAGTGGAAAAGCCACCTTTTACAAAGATCTAGCCTTTGCATATAGGTTTATGATGTACTTTGTGGGTGTGCACAACTGTTTGCACACACTCCATGCTGGAAAAAAGTGGTCTACCCAGGATAACATGGAACCATGCCTGCACTAACTGAGACCAGATGAAATGCCACACTATTGCTGTATGACCAAATTTTTTCAATCCCAAATTCTGTCAGATTGAACTATGTCTGCTATATAGATCAAAAATATCCTTTTTATGAGATAGAAACAGTACCAAATAAGTTGCTGCATATCCTTACTTCATGTTTTTAACATCCAAAAGCATATTCAATAATTAGCTTATAATTTAAAATCAGTTAAAAACTTTGAGCCTTTTAAGAATTTGGCATCTATGTCAGTCTTTATTTTGTTCCAAATGATCATAGAAATGGAATAAACCAGATGTTTAGACTTTCTGTCATTAACATTCATTGAAATTTTATGCATAACTATATCAGAGAATATTAGGCTGTAATTTAGCTTCTCTCTAATTATTATGATTACATAAACTATAGACAGGTCAGGCTAACAGCACATGTAACTCATCAGTGTGACTACCCTGACAACAGAGATAGTAGCTAGTCACCCCTACCGTCTTTTAAAACTAATTTGCATGCATTAATTCAATTTGCTTCAATGAATGTCTGCTATTCATGTGCCAGGAATTCTGATTTGTACTTATTTCATTCAACTGTTGCTTCTTTTTAAAGGTTCTGTGACCAACTGCTTTTTGGGCATTTGCCCATAAATAACACTTTACAGCACTGCTGCCTTGTCAATACCACTTAAATTACTCAGCAGCAGGGAAGGAACTGAAACAGGAGCACAGGGGAAATCCTTCAATGCAAAAGGAAATAAACTTGTAGGCAGAGATATCTGAACTGGTTTTGCCCCCTCTTTAGACTATAGATGATCCTAAAAGCCAGGGGAAATAATGTGAACAATAAAAAAGAAAAATCAGATTAATCCCACTTGGGACTACAAACAATAAAATAAATAGGTGGCCTTTTTTTTTTTGCCAGTACTGCAGGAATTAGTTAAGAGAGTACTTCCAGGTTATAACACGTTTGATTTCCTCTAAAGATCATTAGGTTTGTCATAATCGTAACAGTTCCCCATTAAATTGAAAATTAGCATTTCCATTCTAAACCACATTTTCATTAAGTTTTGTTCCTTGAATGATGTAGAATAACCCAGTATGATAGATTCATCACATAACAAGATTTCACATTACTTTGTGGGTTTTTTCACTAAATATTTGTTATTGTCATGTGTTCAGCTGTAACAGTTATTTTTCTCCTTCCTTGCAGCTGATGCAACAGTGTGTTTCGGCTTTAGTCTGAGAACTTTGATAACACACCAATGTTTTTAGTTGTTGCTAATTAATGCTTACTCTGATCAAGGACTTTTTTGTCTCATGTTCTGCCAGTGAGGAGGGGCATGGGAAGCTGGGAGGAAGCAGAGACAGGACGCCTAACCAAAGGGGTATTCCATACCACAGCACATCATGGCCAGTATAGAAACTGAGGGGAGTTACCCTGAAGGCCCAGATTGCTGCTCAGGTCAGGCTAGGTACCAGTCAGTGGGTGGTGAGCAATTGTATTCTCTCCCCTTATTATTTCCCTTATCATTGTTATTATTCATGGTAGCAGTAGTGGTTTTGTGTTATTTACTGGACGGTTCTTATCTGTGCTCATGGGAGTTACATTCTTTTGATTCTCCTCCCCATCCTGCTGCACGATTCTGAGTTACTGGCTGGGTTTAAACTGCGATGGTTATATATAGACTTATTATGCATTCTAAACAACCATTTATATTTTCCATATGTGAATCTATATAAAGTATTTATATACTGGGTAAATTCAAGCTGCAACCAAAGAAATTTTTTTAAGATTTTTTTTTCTTCTACTCTGTATATATATATATTTTGAGGAAATATTTACACTTAATTGCATTTTGAAAACTTAAGAGGTAATGAAATAGCTATCTGGGAGACTCAGATGAAAAGGCTGATGATTATATAGTTGTTACTGCTTGATAGTCCAGATGACACTGTTAATTATAATTAATCACCTACATACTACTACAAACATAAGTGCCATTGTATGAAAGAGAAATTCTCTGTGTTGTGGAGATCATAATAGCATGCCTTACGAAAGAAACAAGGGCCAAGTACAGCACACATGGGAAACTGTAGATAGAGAGTAGTGATGAGTAATATATGGAGGATTGCCTAGAAAAACAAATTTTCTAAACAGGTTTGCAGGAAGAGCTGAAGGTATATGGTCTGTTCACAGGGCTGCCAGACACCTCTTGGATCAATTCCCTGCAGATAAGTCAGTCATGAAATCGCTTCCATAAACTCTCTAAGTTCTACCTTTAAAGCATTTGGGGGTGAATTGCTCTCAGTACTTGTGCATGGAAGGCTGACCCAGAACTGTGTTCTGAGAGTTAGATCCCTTCTTCTCATTCCAGCTTCAACTTACTCATAGCCAGTTGATAGCCACCTGTTCCCATGCCAGCCTGATCTTTTATCTTTAAAAATAGTTCTCTTTCACATGCTTGCCCCCATGACATGCTCATATACAGTAACAATATCTCCCCTCATGTTTCATTTTGCTGGAATAATCTCTTTTCCTGAGAGGTATGCTCTTGTTTCCCCTGAAAAACCTTACATCCCTTCTCTGCAGCTGTTGTGATTTCAGTTCATCTTTCCTTAATATGTTGACCAAAATGGAACATGATATTAAAGTTGAGATCTCACCAGGGCCTTTAAAATGACAGAGAGGTTTCACCCTGTCAGTTCAGCTCCTGGGAGCACCTCTCCAGATACCCTATAGAATTACCACTGAATTTCTGTGGTCATTTTTCTTTGACAGGAGATAGCTGTTCTATAATCCCATCACTAGCTACCACATCCAGTCATTTCCCAGAGGACTTCTATCAGAAATTATTCTTGTTAATCCATATGTTAGGATGCTTTAGCAAGTAGACAAAATCACCCTATAAGTATACTGTCAGATGCCAGTGATGCAGTTGTCCCTAAAAAAGCCATAAGATCTGTTTGACTGCTCTACATACTGCATGCAACTGCAAAAAGATGGATGATCTGTTGCCTCATCCAGAAATATCATCAAAGGGTGGTAGGAAATCAGAAAAATAAAAAGAATCATTAGACAGAAACTTACGTTAGCATGATACCATATGGATCTGGTTTTCCTCACTTTCTAGTGTTAAGATTTCATTGTTTGCTACAGTCTAAGCATTGCTTTCACCAAAGTGAATCCTTCCTTTCCATTGCAGGATTCTCTATTTCATCTCTTCTTTCTTAAGGAAATGTTTTGTTTCCTCCATTAGGTCTGCATGCCTTCTTTACAAAGTTGTTGTCCAGAGGAGGACCACAAGGATGATCAGGGGACTGGAGCACCTCCCGTATGAAGATAGGCTGAGAAAGTTGAGGCTGTTTAGCCTGGGGAAGAGAAGGCTTCGTGGAGACCTCATAGCAGCCTCCCAGTGTCTGAAGGGGGCTATAGGGATGCTGGGGAGGGACTCTTAATTAGGGACTGTAGTGACAGGACAAGGGGTAACAGATTCAAACTTAAACAGGGGAAGTTTAGATTGGATATAAGGAAGAAGTTCTTTACTGTGAGGGTGGTGAGGCACTGGAATGGGTTGCCCATGGAAGTTGTGAATGCTCCATCCCTGACGCTCATCCCTAACGCTGCCAGGTTGGACAGAGCCTTGGGTGACATGGTTTAGTGTGAGGTGTCCCTGCCCACAGCAGGGGGGTTGCAACTGGATGATCTTAATGTCCTTTCCAACCCTAACTATTATTCTATGATTCTATTTCTTAAAGAAACAGATTCTCACGTCTCTTATCCAGTTCACTTCAATAAGCAGTTTCCCTCAATGTATCTAATCATCTCTGTTTAATATGTGATCTTAGTTACTGGCAAGCTCCTCTGAGTCTTTCATTCAATTTGCACTCAAATACAAATCTCATTGTAGGTGCTTTTAGTAATCACAGCTTTATTGTGGTAAAACTTCTATTAGATTTTTATACTTTTGGTTTCTCAGAGTTTAAGCCTATTACCTAAACAGCTCTGCTGCCTCATTTAAGGGTAGCAATTAACTGTTTCCTGCACTTCCTCACACATTTAACTGCTCCTGTGCTATTCAAAGGGATCCCTAACAGTGTCTGTGAGCTATAAATTATAGCCATGCTATCATTACTAAAGATAGCTAAGTCTTTGGATCTCCACTTTACAATGAAAGACATGGGAAGAGACTAGACACAGAGAGCAAAGGAGTTTGCAAAATTCACCACAGTTCCATGTCCATAGATCAACTTGCCAACAACATTGTCACCTATAAGTAATAAAGAAGTGAAACAAGACTGGGAGGGAAAATAATGAGTGGCTACAGAAGACATATATAAGAGAACACCTGAAGAAATTAAATTAGAACCAATTTGAGAATCCCACAGAGAATTTGGTTCTTTCACATAAAATTCAAAAAAAGGTAAAATTCAAATTGTCATAAAAAGTAAAATTATATAGAGCATGTCTGTTTACCACTATCAGTGATCTCTGGTTTGCCACATTGTTTTTTTGTCATTACATTAATATTTAAAAGTTGCTTACATGGGCAAATGTGGAATCCCTCCAGAAAAAAATTGTTAACCCTCTATTTGGCTTGGATTTAGGCAGACCGTTTCAGGTATTCATTACAACCAACCTTAGAGCTTTAAGCCACATTTACATTTATTTATACAGCTGCATCTCTGGTGTATGAGAACATTTCTCAAACATTAATGAACTAATCTTTTGCTACATCACTATAAAGACTGTCAGTTTTCAACCTACATCCTTAATCACAAAGCCTTCCATAAATCAGGCTGAATTATGAAGGATTCTCTCAAGACTTTGATTAAAATGCAAATGGAATGGGTAATTTTAGAAACATAAAAATTATCAGGTAATTTAAAAGTTTTATTTTTTTTGTTTTCATGTTTCAGTTAAGGTCAAAACCAGAAGTACTAAATTCCTGAAAAAAAAAAACAAACAAACAACATTGTGATTTTATCCACTATTTGATTAAGTGAGCTCCTACATGCTATTTATGCAGTGCTCAGTTCTTCCTATTAGAAATAACTTAGTGGTATATGCACATACTCTTCCTGATTTTAAGGGTTAGTTATTAGAGTTAGTTAGCCATTAGAGATATCTGTGATTTCCACTGTGCCATCCAAGGGTTATAGCTATATCTTTCAAAGGTTTCTAACAGCTGGTTTTGAGACCTGTGCAGTAGGATGCTCTAAATTTCTGCTTTACAAAAAAAAAAAAAAAAAAAGAAACCAAAATAAAACAAAACAAAATAAAAACTAAATATTGGCTAAAATTCCCTGGATTTGTTTTAAAAGTTTTAAACTTTTATGGCACAGTAATTTTTTTTTTTTTCTTTAACAAGAATAAATATATACAAATGTATATTTATCTATACACATACTTTCATATCTAGATCATACTGCCACCACCCTAGACATTGGAAGAATTTAATTAGGCTGTCCTCTAAAAAACATTCAAGGAACAGTCCTAGGGAACCTACACCCTCAAGAATGCCTTAGTCTATTAGTTCTTGATTATCTTTAAGGGAAGAGATTTATACTTCCAGGAGATTTAGGAGAAAGACAGGGTAATAATTTAAGCCACTGTATACAGAAATTTGGTCTACTTTTAATTTGTTTGTTTATTTTACCTTGTCATGGGTGCTTCTTTAATAAGTGGCTTGTGTTTTATTTTTACTAAGACAAGGAGTGGCTAAAAAAGAACCACTTCCATGAAGATTATGCTTTCACTCATTTATGAAGATTTGATTCTATATTCAGGATACTAAGACAAATGTAGACATCTAGTTGTTTCTGCTTCCTTCGTGGAGCATAAAGTCACATATTAGGATGGATCACTGACAATAATCTTTCTGTACCTAACATTAGCCATTATGCAGAGTAGTCTCTGGAAACAGTAATACAGCTGTTAAAGCAAATAAGCATGCTTTAAGTTTTATGGCCCATAAATTAACCAACTCCTAAACTTATTGTTTGTTTTAACATTTATGAAAATATTAATGAAATTTTCCTGGGGGGAATTGACATGGAAGAGCAGTATCGCAGATAGTACAGTTAAAACCCAGCAATGATGATCTAAGAGCTTGGTACAGCTTAGCCTTTCTGTTTGAGGGTCTTCCTGGTTTAGCAGGTAGTTACCTGTTTTCCAAAGGAAGCAAAGGAACTGTTGCCATTGCAAATAAAATGTCTGTGAATTAACCCATTCATTATCACATCAGCTTGTAGTTTCTTTCTCTATTTTTTCTTTAATACATAACTGCATTTGGGTGGACACATAGGGCCATGTGATTTTAAAAACTTCTAAGAAATGTTTACACTCTCAAAAAAGGCAAAAAGTGTGATATTAATTAAATTTCTTGTCTCTATGTGACAAAAACATGACTGACACTATATCATAGTCTTGATATACAGAGTTGCAGAATTACAATGGGTTGCATTATAGTTATCAGGTATTAATTGACACCTGTGTAAAACTGTTTTATTTTGTAGAAAAAACACTAAGTGTATCATAGAATCATAGAATCATAGAACAGTTAGGGTTGGAAAGGACCTTAAGATCATCTAGTTCCAACGCCCCTGCCGTGGGCAGGGACACCTTATGCTAAAACACATCACTCAAGGCCTTGTCCAACCTGGTCTTGAACACTGCCAGGGATGGAGCATTCACAACCTCCCTGGGCAACCTATTCCAGTGCCTCACCACCCTAACAAGAAAGAATTTCCTTCTTATATTCAATCTAAACTTCCCCTGTTTAAGTTTTAACCCATTACCCCTTGTCCTATCACTACAGTCTCTAATGAAGAGTCCCTCTCCAGCATCCCTATAGGCCCCATGTCACACTCTTTTTAATTTCTGAAGTACATTGTTGCCACCAGTATCCAAACCAAAGTTGAAGTTCAGCAGGAGTTTTCTGTACCTCAAAAGAAGTGATGAATTTGCATTGTACTGCATCTAGTTATTTAGAATTCAGCTATCTGGTTGAACAGGAGATTTCAGTTGAGAGACATGTTCAGGAGCAGTCATACAAAACATATTGGTATTACAAGAAACTAACATCACTATGACTTTGTAACTCAAAAATGAATGCACAGTCCATGAACTTCACAGCCAGGCATGATGCTATATGATCATAATAAAAAAGTAAATGCTCCTTCAAGAAATGGTGTTCTGCTATACATTTTTACAGCGGTATTTTAAGGAAAAGAATGGTGTATCTGTTATACTGTATCATTCAGTATAAAAATGCTCCCAAATTTGTATTTTTATTTTACCATCAGCAGTTAAACATGAAACAAATATATTTTTTCTATGTAAAAATAGAACACAGTTTTTTCTTGAACTTACTCTTTCATCACCATCCTTTTTCACTCAAGAGCTGCCATTTTTTAATTAAGCTCTATAATAGAAGTGCCTTACATTTGACATAAAACTTCTTTTCACCTATTTTACAATGGGATTTTTTTAGGTGGGAGAAGGAGAAAGCAGGTTAAATCTCAGCTGTCATAAATTAAATTTGTTATAAATTTTGTGTAACTTAAAAAAAATATCTTTAGATTTTATCAAAATAGTACAGGTAAAGTTTTGCATCACAGATCTGTGTTCTTATACAATCATAGGCATAATAACTAAACAAGGTTTTTTTTAGAGATATGTGGTCTTCACCTTGAGATCTGTGTTTGCCCAAATCACTTTATTATACAGGGATGCCACACAATGATTTTAGTTATTCCAGTCACAGCAGCTGTGTAAGTTTTTTATATAATCCTGTGAAAATTTGCATATTTTTTTTTCTCATATCTCTTCAAGACTTTGTACAAACCTGATTCTGTATGGTTTGTGACATTATTTGGAGTGGACAATGGCTAACATCTGCACTTTAACCTCATTTTCACTAAGAAATAATTTTAATCCCGCTGTAGATTATTTACTGACTCCAGAAAAACCATGCACTTTCAAAGTCAAGCTACTGAAATGTTTTATCAGACAATATGACTCCTGTTCAACTCATCTAAGTAATTATTATGCTAAGTTCACTGCTGCTTCTCCTCCACACTGCTTCAAAACCTCCTTCCATGAATCCCATGGCATCAGTCTGGACCTTTTTCCAGTGGGTAGCAAAGAACAAGCCCTATTGTCTAATTCCTTGTGTGGCATAACCAGAATACTTGAATTCCTCAGTTCTTTAGATATAAATTTATTACAAAAGGAACTGATAAAATCAAGAGACATGACATTATCTGAAAGTCTAATCAATTTTAATGTGGTCCGAACTTTTCCCCAATATGCCCTGATCCTTCTAGAGCTCAGTGATAGGTACAGCCTACTTCCCTAAACAATATAAATTTTCCATCCCCACCATCTTTTGCAAACTATACCAGTTTGCAATACATTTAGAAAGATGAAGCCCATTACAGCAGAGATAGACAAATTTATCAAATCAACACTAGTTCTATTTAGTTTCAGTACAACAGTCCTGCATCTGTTCATTGCTTGTGTGATGAAAAAAATTACTATGTTTTCTTAAATGTTTTTCTCTAAAGAGATCCATAATGCTCAGAATGCACTTTTGTTTGGAATAGTTTCCATCAAATCAATTCCATCTTCGTCACTAGTGATTTTCTTGTTGCTTCTTGAGATCCAATTAAACCAATCATGCACTTTCAATTAACTACAATTACCTTAATTCGATGAGAATAACAACAAGAAAAAAAGAAAAACAGCTTCCAAGGTTAATCAAGTTAGTGTATCTTTATTTACAAACTGCAATCAGGCCTCTGCGTGTTTCAGTCCAGTTTCCAACTTCATCATAAACTGACCTCAAAGAGGTTTATACAGTAGTAATATACAGGAAGGAAACATAAAGGAAACATGTGGGTTTTATTAAACTTAAGTGAAAAAACAGTGTTCCTTAGCAGGTAGATGTAAAGTGGGTAATTTTCCCTACCCAGCCAATGGCAAGAACCCAAAGCCAAAACTACAGTCTAGTCTCTGGAAACTACTGCTCATCCTTTTGGCAAGATGAATGGCATATCCAGGAAGATGCCTCATTCCATTTTTGGCTTAGTTTAAAGTTATTTAAATCCTTTGCAACTGTGAGAATAAAACTTATTTTCAATGAAAGCCAAGAAGTCAGTGATACTCAAACCCTTCCAAATCTTGGCAGTTTACTCCAAGATTTAGCTTGCATCATGCAATTCTTCTGTCAAATTAACTCTGTGAACCTGACACTTCCTACCCACTTTTTTTTTATTTTCTTTCTACAGCATGTATGACTCTCATTTATAGCCCAGTATTCTTTCATGTAAAGTACTGCAATCATTTCCGCTGTCTTTTTTTCCGTTTTCAGAACACCTGAAGCACTGTTTCAGCTCCTCTTGACAGCAGCTTCCCATGGAATATGTAATCTGTCTTCTACTGAGTTGCCTGTATCAATTTCCCTGGAGCAAACATTACTTCCGAAGCCTCTTCCAGCAATGCTGCAGATAACTCCCTTGTCACAATAAAAAATTTTAATACAAAAAAAATTGTCGTAGTACAAGACAGAAAAATTCTTGGGGACCAATACAAAAACTCTTGAAGATGGTCCAAAATTAACCCACTATCCAAGTCTGTATTTTTCTTCCCATAGTAAGGTTTCCTTTTTCACATCCAATCAATATGAGTACAATGCCATTTGAGTGAAAAAAAAAAAGTAAAAAATTATTAAAACAGCTTTTCCATGGATTTCCAGCCCCTTTTACTACTATGGAGACACTTCTTGGCATTTTGACATAGCAGTAATATGGGTGTAAATATATATGAAAATTGAAAAGGGCTTTGATGCTAATGAAGCTGATTCAGAAGAAAGAAACAAATGCAGTTAATATAAAGGGAAACATTCACTTCTTCAAAAGAAAGCATATTTTAAATGAGAACTCTGGATTCACTGAGCAAATCAAATATCTCTAACATTTAAGCTAATGTGTTAAAAAAAAAATATTAAGCACAAGCTGATGGCTTTGTATGCAATTTGAGATTTCTACGTGTTGTTATGAGTTGGTATTGTATGATTTTAACCTTTATTTTAAATAAAGTATTAAACTTTCTTTTCCATTTATAGATTTGACATTACTGTAAACTCACTGAGACAATGCAATATAATGGGTAGTCAGCAATTTTTAACCCGATAATTCTTTATTTAATAAATTTAGATAACTAGATCGAGAATTGGACATAATTTTTTGCATTAACAAATTTTCAGGAGTAATTTCCATCAAATGAAAACAATGTCATTTTTTCTTCAGTCCTAAAAGGAGTTTATTTCAGGTTCTGCACCCAATATTATGTATGTTGTTTGATGCTTGTTACTTGCATGTCAATTTACAGGAAAAAAAAAAGGCACAGTTTATATTTTCTTAAGTGGCCAGCTATCTCTATGAAATATTTTTTAATGCATCAGTGGTTAATAAAATCAGAATCTTCATCACTGTCTTGGAACACCAGCATTTTTTGTGAACAAGCTCTGCTTTCGCTCATTCTGAGCTGATTCAGTTTAGAGGTCGGTTCTGAAGTGCATGGAATGATTCCTTTTCAGTGGGTACTAAACCAGAAGCTCTGCTCCTGAAATATGTTAAATGCTTTCAAACATCTAATGGAAACATAAGAATCCAAAATAATGAATTATTGCCTGCAGAAAGCTTTGACTGAGAGTTGTTCTGACTGCAATAGAGTTAATTTTCTTCATAGCAGCTGGTAAGTGGCTATGGTTTGATTTGTGCTGAAAACAGTGTTGATAACACAGGGATGTTTTAGCTATTGTTGAACAGCGCTTACACAGAGTCAAGATATCTTCTGCTCTTCAGCCCACCCCACCAGCAAACAGGCTGGGGGTGCACACTGAATTGTGAAGAGACAAACCCAGGACATCTGGGCTGAATCAAGGTTTATTCTAGACCATATGACATGATACTCAGAATATAAAGTTGGGGGGGGGGGGGGGAAACAAGGGGGAGAACTTTTGAAGCGATGGCATTTGTCTTCCCAAGTAACCATTACATGTGATGGAGCCCTGCTGTCCTGGAGATTGCTGAACACCTGCCTGAACATGGAACTGGTGAATGAATTCTTTGATTTACTTTGCTTGCATGGATGGCTTTTGCTTTACCTATTAAGTTGTTTTTATTCAACCTGCAAATTTTCTTTTACCCTTCTGATTCTCCCCCCATCCCAACACAGGAGTAGGAGGGGAAGGTGAACAAGCAGCTGGGAGGGGCTGAGCTGCCTGCTGCAACACAAGTGACAAAAAGCTACATTCGTGAAGTGAAAATGACATACATGCAGTGGGGATGCTCAGGTCACAAGACCAATCTATAGAACCATAGAATAGTTAGGGTTGGAAAGGACCTTAAGACCATCCAGTTCCAACCCCCCTGCTGTGGGCAGGGACACCTCACACTAAACCATGTCGCCCAAAGCTCTGTCCAACCCAGCCATGAACACTGACAGGGATGGAGCATTCACAACTTCCTTGGGCAACCTATTCCAGTGCCTCACCACCATCACAGTAAAGAACTTCTTCCTTATAACCAATCTAAACTTCCCCGGTTTAAGTTTGAACCCGTTACCCCTTGTCCTGTCACTACAGTCCCTAATGAAGAGTCCCTCCCCAACATCCTTATAGGCCCCCTTCAGATACTGGAAGGCTGCTATGAAGTCTCCATGCAGCCTTCTCTTCTCTAGGCTGAGCAGCCCCAACTTCCTCAGCCTATCTTCATACGGGAGGTGCTCCAGTCCCCTGATCATCCTCATGGCCCTCCTCTGGACTTGATTCAACAGTTCCTTGTCCTTTTAATGTTGAGGACACCAGAACTGCACACAATATGTCAATTGAGGTCTCATGAGAGCAAAAAAATCTAAACTTAGGCTAGAGCCAAACTCTTTATGAAGCAGATATGAGATGGGTCTCAACACCAGCAAATGAAGTGTATGGATCCAGTGAACTGCATTGGATCACTAGCTAATAGAGACATAGCCCAGTCTTTGGAGTATTTGGACTGATGAAATGGATATGAGTTTGTCTGTTTCCCACGATAAACTGAATAAAGAATGGGAGGTGTTGTGAAATTTAATCCAAACTAATACATTAAACCTCTTACCAGATATTGCTGTGACATTGGTGGGCCATAAGGACATTTGTGTGTATCCGATTCTTTTTAGACTATGCAGTTCTCATGTGTGGCCTTTCCTGCCCTCCTTTTTTTTCCTGGAGAACATAAGTCATTTCCTTTGCCAGAACTGAAGCTGTTGGGAGTCAAACCAACAAACAATGTTTTCCCACACCTTTTCAGCCAAGATCACATCCTTACTGCATGTTCCATTAGCCAGTATTAGGCAGATTTCATAGCACAGCTGGTAGGATAATAAAGCTGAAGACTTTTCAAAAGATTAGTTTGTTACAGTAGAGATAAAAGTAATTAACTTCATACTACTACCAGCCCAATTTATATCTGCAAGTATGTAATTTCCTTCAATCTAGCATGATTTATGACAAAAAAAGTGGTTGTAAGATTGGAAAAACATGGATGCCTTTATGAACACTAGTAAGTGGGGAAAAACCTATGAAAAATGCATTTTGTATTCTTGAAATACTTCATTCATGTGTGTAAAGAAGTTTGTCTGCCTTTTATTTTAAACACTTGTAGCTCACTGTCAATTTGTAAACCAATGTCTTTTACCATTCTTTTTAATAACCCAAATTACATACAGTAAGCTTAGAAATTTCTTTCAGATTAGGGTATGTTTTACTTGAAGGCTTCCTTGCAGAATGTAAGGAGGATGAAAATCAATCCCTAGTCTGATTTGAAACAATTTGAGGCAATTCCAAAAAGCCTGTTCTTTGTGACTTTCTTAGAGCTAGGTTTTTGGAACTAATTTTATGCACTTTTAACTCTCTGAAGGAAGAAACTTTATTAACTTTCAGCCAGTTTTTACTTTTGCATGTAGCTAGGACTCCTTACAAGAATGGCTAGGAACTGATTTAGTAACTCAGTACTCCACAACGTAAATATAGGTTAAAAGGTCTGAGGGAAAAAAATGAAAATTTGATTTAGATACCTGTATTTTAGTGAAGGGAAGGAAAGGATTTCCAGATACTTTCTAACCTACAAGGGCAGATTATAAAGGCAGTTTATTTTGCAAATTTTACCCTTTGTTAATTTTTTCTTCCGCTCACATTATTCTTTTAGACATGACAATGAAGAATTAATAGCATTATCTAAAGTAACTGTCAAATTTATGCCCAAATCTGCCATTAGCACTCAACACTGAATTGTTTATTTTTATTTTAATTCTTGGCTTCATCTGAGCAAAGATGAATAAACACTGCCAAATTTATGTTATGTTATATTTTCATATTGAGTGGAAAACAGATGTTCATGGGAAACTAAGTTGAGACTTCAAGATTTATTTCAATGGTGAATAAATTTCAGTTTCATTGTTTCCCAAGAATAATGGTGCACCACAAAAGTTCAATCTATAATGTTTCCCTTTCTGTTTCATGAAATGTGCTTCTTGATGGTGATACTTTAATATAGAATTGTAAAATATAACTCAGTGATAACTCGCATCAACAAAAACTGAGTAAAAATATTTGGACCAAGACACATATCAAGTATGTGTGCATTTTTATCTGGTGGCATATCTTAGAGACATAGAACTGAACTTATTTTTGGAGTTTCTATACAGCCTCTGAGAAGAAGTGAACCATAATAATTGGTCAGTTGGTTGATTTGTTGGTTGGTAGGTGAGTTCTGGTTTTCTCCAAATACACTGCTTCCACAGATCTATTACATGATACTGCATGCCTTGTGCTGCATTAGTAGAACTTATTTTAAGTTAGGATGGAGCTCAGATGTGTACCTCAACAGATTTGATTTTAGGGGAAAATAGCCAATGAACTCAACTGTATGCTGTTGCCTGCTATGTAGGACTTTTATAGCCCGCCAACTAGATGTCTTCAGGTTACCAGCAACTGGCCCTGACTTCCCTGACCATCATCCCAACAAAGAATGAACTCTGATGAAACCAGACAAGTTCTGTGGTGTCATCAGCAGGCAACAATCCAACATTGCACACAGACTCTCCTGCTCTGAAAGACTGTTACTAGAGATGGAGACCAACATCATGGACCAGATGAACTCAGCAGCTTTATAGGGATTGGTCCATGCACTAAGGAATGATCTCTCTCTCTTTTTGTGTGTGTGTCGATGTATATATATGTATATATATATATATATATGAGACAAGAGTGATGGTATATTGAAAAATGTGGGATCTGAGCATGACGTGAATGATATGGAATAAGGGGTGGATACTGTCCTGGGTTCAGCAGTAGCAGTCATTTTTCTCCTTCGTAGTAGCTGGTGCAGTGCTGTGGTTTTGACTTTCAGCCTGGGAACAGCGCTGATAATACCGATGTTTTTAGTTGTTGCTCAGTAATGTTTACTCCAAAGAAGGACTTTCTGAGTCTCATTCTCTATCAGGGAGGAGGGAAGCTGGAAGGAAGCAGAGACAGGACACCTGATACAAACTAACCAAAGAGGTATTCCATACCACAGGACGTCATGCCCACTATGTAAACTGGGGGCAGGATAACCCTGAAGGGCCAGTTTGCTGGTCGGGCCAGGTTGGGTATCAGTCGGTGGGTGGTGAGCAGTTGTATTCTCTTCCCTTGTTATTTCACTTCTCATTATTGTTACTGCTTGTAGCAGTAGTGGTTTGTGTCATGCCTTAGTTACTCAACTGCTCTTATCTCAACCCATGGGAGTTACATTCTTTCGATTCTCCTCCCCATCCCTTCAGGAGCAGGGGAAGAAGTAGGAGAGTGAGTGAGCGGCTGCATGATTCTGGGTTGCTGGCTGGGCTTAAACCACGACAGTTCTTTTAAAAAAGACTTTATTATTTTGTCTATTAAAGTAAAGGAACCATGTGGTGAAGCAAGCATTCTAGCAAAATGAATAAGAAAGTATTAAAAAAAAAACAGAACCAAACCACAGGCAACAAAATACCTATCTACACTTAGTGAAGTACAGGTTTCTGTACTTTAGCTATTATTATTAGCTATTATATGTCTATATTAACTATTATATAGCTATTTTTATACTGTACTTTGTGGAGTTTTACATTTCCACATCCATTTAAGGAACAGATGGCTCAAAAAAGAGGGAGGCACTATGATTTCAGATTAGAACATACGTACATAAATGGAAACACACATCTCTTAAAGCTAATTAGCAGTGTGACTTCCCATCAGCGTCAGAGAAATCACAGGAGTACCTCCCTACTGTGTATGTGTGTTATTAGGCAACAAAGCCACCCAGGTGCACAGGAGAGTCTAGACTGAAAGAACTGGCAACTCAAAGATTTGCCAGAATTAGCTCCTCAAATCTGCAAAGCAATGAGTTATTGATCACTCAAAATTAGTACCCTCCTTTCTACTGTTCCTTAGTTTCATCTGAAACAAAGAAGTCCAGTAAGTTATTAAGTGAAATAAATAAGTGAATAAATAAATAAATAAATAAGAGAAGAGCCAATGACATTGCAAATTTGAGTTTATGGCTCAATCAGACATGTTTTCTAAAAAATGTCCCTGCCACTAAGTAAGTTTAATAATTCTAATGTCTACATTTTTTGTTCTCTTTTACTGTGCAGATTAAATGCATAGACTGTTTTCCTCCAAGGACATGCATATCATAGTTTCCATGGCACTGTTTGTTTAAAGTATAAAATGCATTTGGCCACACTTCAAATAACACATCATGTATTTCATTTTTGAGTCAGTATGAAAAATGAAGTGCATGTGGTCCGGTAATGACGAGGTTATTTTTGTATATCACTCATTCAGGTGAAAACTGAAAAGGTGAAATCAAGTGTATAGCGATTAGGAAAAGCTGCAGTGAGTAGATGCAATCAGGCCAACAAAATGTCACACCTCAGACCCACTTTTGGGTCATTTAGAGATCAAAGAATGGACCAGTGCAAGACATGAGAGATAATAAACTAAAGCACTTTGGCTAGTTTTGACTGGTTTGCAATAACTAAAGATTAGAAATCATTTTTTATTGTATTCTTTTTTTTTTTTGTTTGAGTCTATTATTTTTTCTCAGCATCTGCTATTTAATGTATGCCATGTGCCAAAACTGTCTTAGAAATTCTCCTATGACAGATGTCACCCTTTTGCCCTTTTGCTCTGCCTACAGATTTTCTTAACGGCATTTGAAACTACATTAGAGAGCATACATTTTCCAGTAAAAGAGGCATTATGAATAACACCTTTTGTGTTTCTGAATAACACCCACAAAGTGCAAAACACATTATATATCAACTACATCAACTATTTCTTTAAAAAAGGTCATTCTTAGCTCTTATCTATGCGGAGTGTATCTTAATGGTGTTATCCTTCTAAATATATATTTAATAGCTACGATGGAAGCTAATGAGAAGGGTTAATAAAACCTCTTAGAGGTGGATTTTATAACATTAATTTTACCTGAGCAGGGTAAAGTTGAGCTATTTCATTTTACATACTTCTTGTAAGTGTACAGTCTTCTTGTATGCAAGAGGTCTACTCTTTCATTGTCAAAGGAGAGTATTGTTCCTGTTTGAATTACTTATTCAGGGATATTACTGATTCTCTAAGGTTTTGTTCCTCATACTGAATTTATAGAAAGAAGTGCCCATTGCTTCTCAAGTTTTAGACATGAATAATTTTTTTCTTTTTTTTACACATAAACTTTAATTTGCTCAGGCCTTTCCCATTCTTCAAGTAAAAGCCTCTACTCAAAACAGACTTTTTTTAATGGGAAGGAGGATGTAAGGGGAGAGTGTCTCTCTGTTGAAGAGATAAATTTGAAATTTAGTTTGATTTAAAAAAAAAATCTACTGTGTATAAAAAAAAACAATATTACTGTGTATGTGGTCAGAGAGTAGAATCAGATTTTCTTGGTCTGGCTACTGCAGATAACCATTATGCGTTGTCACTGGGAAATGGAGGGGAGGGTGGTGTTTTGAGGGATTTTTATCAGTAAATGTTGGGCAAAGGTTGGCTGCTGTGAGTGACCCTGTCTTTAGGATTAACCATACAACAAAGCAAAATTAAACAAATAAAAAAACATTAAAAAACCCAGACAAAATATCCACAAGCTAGTACACTATGAAGGGTCTGTAATTTGAGTAAAATATCCTGCTTATATGTACAGACTGGTGGATGAGAGGCTGGAAAGCAGCACCACGCAAGAGATCAAGGGATTTGGATTGATGGCAAGTTGAATATGAGTCAACAGTATGCCCTGGCAGTCAAAAGGGCCAACCATGTCCTGGGTAACATCAAGTACAGCACAAGTAAATGTGTAGAATCACTGAGTAAATTTGTATTTATCTATATATCAGCACTTGTTTTTTCATAGCCACATGCACCCTTCCTCATCTTGAAAATTTTAATATTAAAAAATGTTTGTGACAAGATTTTGTAAGTTTTAAGTGAACTCTGTTTTGAAAATAATGTCATAATTAGCTCTGGAATTCATGTTTAATAGAGCAACAAGTAGCTGAAAATAGTTTTGAAAGGTTAGATCACTTCTGTGTCTGCTTCGTCTTTCTTTTTGTGAGGATACTGTAAAAACAGAAATACATTAGAACACTATTTACCTTGTTAAAAATAAATTTCAAAGTCATATCTAAAGGAAGGACACTAAGCTTATTACCGAAGATCAGCTGCCAAAATGCAAATTAACACCTACAAAGAAATATTGGATCATTCCCTTTAATAGTCAGAAGACAAATAGGAACTTAAAGCTTGATGTCACATGGAATGTTCATTAATATGAACTGATGCTGATGGTACATAGAACACAGAATTTTTATTTTGATCTTCACAAATGGAATATTGTCCCATTTTAACTTCTGGGGTTATAAATTTATTCTAATACTTTGTTAGATTTCAACACCAGTGCATTGTTTTCTATTGTCATATTTGTCTATTCTCATATTGCCTATTGTCAATATTGTCTATTGTCATATTCTAGACGTCTAATATGAGTCAGCTACCAGAATGCAAATTAAGACCTACAAAGAAATACTGGACAATTTCTCCTTCTTTTGTAATCGATATTGAACAATGTTGAATTTTCATCTATTAAAATTTAGGTCATTATTCTAAAAAAAGATTGATTTTTATACAGTCCTTCCCACAGGATCTTCTTCAGGATACTTTCCCGCATCAGCTGTAAGTGAAAACATATTCTTATGTCAAGTTAATGATTAAGACTTTCACACATGTATAAAAACTTGTTCTGCTACAAACTCAGTGACAGATTAATCATAGAATCACAGAATTATAGAATGGTTTGAGTTGGAAGTGATCTTAAAGATCATCCAGTTCCAATCCCTCCGCCACAGGCAGGAACACCTTCCACTAGACCAGGTTGTTCAAAGCCCTGTCCGACCTGGCCTTGAATACTTCCAGGGAGAAGGCATCCACAATTTTTCTGGGCAACCTGTTCCAGTGTCTTTTTATCCACACAGTAAAGAACTTCTTCCTAACATCTAGTCTCTAATCTAATCTACCTTCTTTAAATTTAAAGACAAAGACATTTCTCCTTGTCCTGTTTTGACAGAATTTTCAAAATAATACTTGCATGGGATAAAAACAGTTAAGTGAATTCAAAATATTTTAATTAATACATGTTTTATAATGGTTAAATACAGCACACTAAATAAGATTAGCTTTACTTAGCAAAGTTTTTAAATAGAATACTGAAATGTTCTATTTATAGTACAAAAATAAATACCTCTTTTATATATATGTAGACTTTTTAAAATGCTTCAAATTCTACATTTTATGTTCAATATCACTAATGTGATGATAGAGATTTAATTGCTCTGTCCAAGTATTCATGTATTCCTTTGACAAATATCAACAATAGTTATGGTAGTTTTTAACAGAAATTTAAAGAGATGTTCTTATGAGACCTCGGAGTATTGTGAGCAGTTCTGGTGTCCTCAACATTAAAAGGACAAGGAACTGTTGGAGCAAATCCAGAGGAGAGTCATGAGGATATCAGGGGATTGGAGCACCTCCTGTATGAAGACAGGCTGAGAAAGTTGGGGCTGTTCAGCCTGGAGAAGAGAAGGCTGCGTGGAGACCTCATAGCAGCCTTCCAGTATCTGAAGGGGGCTTATAAGGATGCTGGGGAGGGACTCTTCATTAGGGACTATAGTGGTAGCACAAGGGGTAACGGGTTCAAACTCAAACAGAGGAAGTTTAGATTGGATATAAGGAAGAAGTTTTTTACTGTGAGGGTGCTGAGGCACTGGAATAGGTTGCCCAAGGAAGTTGTGAATGCTCCATCCCTGTCAGTGTTCACGGCTGGGCTGGACAGAGCCTTGGGCGACATGATTTAGCATGAGGTGTCCCTGCCCATGGCAAGGGGGTTGGAGCTGGATGATCTTAAGGTCCTTTCCAAACCTAACTATTCTATGGTTCTATGATTCTACAATATTATTTTATACCTACCAGTAATAAATCTGACTCTCCAACTCTGAGCCCTGGGGAAACAGCCTGCCATATATCTTGCCATAGCAATGTCAAGGTCACCAAGCTTTGTGCTAGATCTGGCAGCTGCCTGGCTACTCCCTGGGAGAAGTGCAGACTGTGAGTAAGAGGTTTCTTACTAAACTCTAGAGACATGAAAGTTTCCATGTTATAGACTAGACAGGTGTTTGTGATAAATTATTAAGAGGAAGAAGAAAAAAAAAAAAAAAGAGATTTGGCCATAGAAAAATATTTCCAGCTAAGAAGGGTCACTAAATATCCATCGGCAAAGCAAAGCTATCAATAGTGTGCATCATACTTCCAATCAACATAGATCAAACCATGGAGCTGAATAAATGACACACAACACAGAACGACATTTCAATGTGGGTACACTAGAAAGCAATTTTGGCTATCTCTTTGTAATAAATACTGATCTGTACAATCACAGTGTTCTTGTCAATAATGTGGACTCAGACTGGGCTCAGGCTGTCTAAAAGTCCACTACAGAAACCAGTGTCGTGGCATCTTTTAGGAAGGAAACAATAAAATTTTGAATCCTCTGAAAGAGTTACAGGCTGCTTTTCTGCCTAACTTTGGTTTTGCTATTTGGTTAAATGGCCTTCACAGAAGCAGCTAAACCAGGCTAAAAGTGATAAATGCAATATTCAAGTGCAGATTACATATCATGCCAGCAATTGTCTCTCCTCTTCTCTGGCATTATCAGAGAATTCATCTTCAGACCAGCACTGAACATTTGCCAACACAGTGTGCAGCTGGATTAAGTTATCACCGAACGTGGTCTGAAAGCAATTCTTGTGCTATGTTATAGTGAAAAGATGAAAAAGCTGCAGTATCTGCAGTATCACTGGAGATGCAGAGGTTTTCAGAGAAGTGAATGTCAGAAGTGAGTTAAGAAAATCCAAGATTTCCCATGAGATACACTGCAGAAGACTGCAAGCTATTTGACTGTAACTGTAATATGAGATCAAAGATGGAGTCTAGCTGCAACGTTTTTTCAACTAGTTACTAACAATGACCAAGGAAATCAGACCAAATTTATACAAAGCAAATGAATAAATTTCTTCAAATGCCATAAACATGATAAATAGTAGAGTCAGATATATTTGTGGCTGAAAATGAAATTGTCTGTAACCAGACAGTAAGTATCTCAAAGGAATTAAAATTGCTGATGGCATTTTTGTTGTAGAAGAAATAGATATCAAAGAAGTAGCAATCCAGAACGACAATAACAAATTGAAATGATGACTAAGAATGTTCCAGTAACAGCCTGCATGCTGACAAGCTGAAACAGTGGATTCCTGAACTCTTCCAGCTTTGTTATATTGGCACCTAGAGAAACTGAAAGACTGAAAGCTGAGACAAATCATAGAAAATAAATAAAATTCAAAAACTTATGGGAATGGCAAACTATTTTTCCACAGTCTACCCATTCTTCATATTAAATAGCATTAAGAAAAAGCCACTGCTGAAGTCACAAGGCCAGCCTACAATGATACAATGAAAAACTAAGTCAAAGAAAGTTGGTGACAAGATTGCACTTTGCAGATCAAAACACAGATGTTCTCCAGACAGAAGAACAGAAGAAAAGCTTTATCCATGTGTTTCAGTTGCTGCACATCTCTCCAGAAGGATCCCACACAACCCTGAAATACTGATGTGAAGCTGCTCCAGGCATTTAAAGAATTCATACTCTAGAATTTAGAATACAATGCTAAAGGCAGTTATCACCTACCACCAGCTTATTTGTGGATGAGACATGAATGCAAGATAGACCTAACCAGTAACGTAGGAGCTGACACCGAGACAAGCAAACATTTCATAAACTTTTAATAAAATATACACAGAGCAAGTCAAAAGTCATGAATGCAGGCCATGCATTTGTTGACCATGTATACTGAACAGCGCAAAATGTACAACTGTTCAAACATCACAAAACTCTCCAACCTCATAAATAGCAATTTGATGCTGAAGTTACTAAGGCAGACATAATTTTTACAGACAAGAGCTCCACTCCTTATTTAGCAAACACTCTCATTCCTTTCAGGTTCTTCTGGACTCAGAGTTGGGAACTGATAGAGAAACTTCAGGGACAGTTTTCAAGGGTTTAGTACTGGTATCAAAGACAGAAGACAGCAGAAATTTGTAGCTGCTATGTATGCTGCAAGATGGCTACACAAGCACTCACACAAAGCAATGATGAAAGATTAGTCCTGGACATATTATACAGCTAGAACTAGGGCAGCAAAAATGAAATCAAGTATGCCTGCAGAGCAAATGCAGGTCAAAAGCCAGAGTGAAGTCAGTGGTTATAACTCAAACCATAAGTTTTAAGAAATAACAGGAAGTTTTTCAGATGGACATGCTAAAATGGACTGCTGACAAAGGACATGTCTGTATTATACCATATTTACTAATTGCTCTTGCCCCATCAAGTCGAGCAACACTCACAGAAAATACAAGATAACTACAGATACTGCTAAAATAAGGAGTAGCTAACTAAATATAACTTGGAAGAAGGAATCCAGGATCAAAAGCAGCACCAAGAAAATAGCCTTGTATGCACATAGCCTGAGTTCTAGCTGCAGTTTTCACCTCTCTGTGAAGAGTTCAAATAGTCACTGCTTCTATTTGTTGAGCTCTATGAAAGGTCTTTGTCCATAAAAAATGCTTAAAGATGGCAGCAGTCCCTTGGGTGTAGGAAATGGAGTGAAGCAAAAGCCAGTTCTGGGAGACTATTTCAAGAAGCTATGCCTCAGGATGTGGAGAGGATGACCACCAAAAGAACAAGGTTCACAAGGATTTAGTAAGCCTTGGTTAAAACCTTATATAACGTCCTGATGAATCTCCTATGGATTTGCATAACTGACAGTAAAAAGAAAAAAAAAAAGTTCTTTTTGAAGAGAGTACTATTTTTGCTATGTTGCCTGGGTAAATGGACCACTTATCAGCTCTAACCTTGTTTTTGACAATTAAAAATATTTGCAAAGTTATAAACTGCAAAGAAAGTTTCTGTTGGAAAGAATGCTTCTGAAATGGTATACCTGTAGTGTATGAAAATAATGTCACTTTTTAGTTTGTAATACCATGAGTCTAGAAATTATAATCCAGAGGAAACATCCCAAGCCTAAACTCTGATTTTGTGCTTTGTATGAGCTTACACAATCTTCCCATGTGAACAAATGTGATTTGAAGACACAGAGGCCGGCTGAGAGCTGGGAAAGAAGTTATTCTTTCTGCCTTTGTCTCTTTACAAGAATTCATTCCTAAAGAAGAATCATATGAAGGAGTATCAAATCATGCTCTTTTCAGAATAAGCCGTAGCACAGTTTAAAACGAAATGTATAAAGTGGAAAAACACAGGCAGCCTAACCTACCTCAGGGCTGTTTCCTTCCTAAGAAAGTCCTGCATGTATGAAATTGGGAGATTTTTTGAAAGCTGTCATCTGCCTCTCCTTTGCCTTGGCATGATTAATGAGAAGATGAATAATCAAACTCCATCCTTGTCTAAGCCTATGAGTGTCATTGTGAATGGGTACAACTTGAGCCTTTCTAACTACATTAGGCAGAAGAGCAACCTGAGGCAAGCAGATCTGGCTCTCACAGCTTGCTCTGAGGGGAAGCTGCAACACTGAAGAAGCCAGATATACCAGCAGAAAATTGTGATGCTGCTGGAGTGGATGTTAGCTGATTGTTCCTGATAAGCCTGTTCAAATTCATTTCCAATTTCAGTGTTTTAGCCTCTTTGTATAATGCAGTAAATAAGAAACATTTCTGTCTAGTCGCTTGGATTGAATCAAGCCATTCTTCTGTGAGTCATTGAGATCCACAGAAGAGCTTCCTGTCATACACAAGAACATTCTTAAAATTGCTTTCATGTAGCATTTTCTTTTATGACAGTGGAGAATAGGAGAGGAAAACACTATGAGAAAGACTGTGTTTAAGGTCTGCCTTTTTGATCTTACCAGAGATCTTTTGCCAAAAGCTGGCAAAACCAAATTTCTGTTGAGTTTTCCTAGTTTTGTATATTACAACTGAACTCAGATTAGCATGTCACGGGATGCAAAGGATAGAGAATTCAATTAAATAATCATGAAAGGGATTAACTCTTTTGAATCCCATATGCATGTACTGTGATAATTTCTGCTTAGTGAGTGAGCTTCCAAGTTGAGGATCAGTCAGCAGTCTGATGCTCTCAAGCAGGCTTGCAATCATGGATCATACATTAGGCTATGTTATATAGATGGGACTGACTTGTTTCAAAGAAATATCTGTGTGCTCAGCTGTTACTCAGACTATCATGAAAGGCTTGCAATACAGCTGAAGTGACTAAACCTTCAGGGCTCCTTAAGGAAGGGCATGACCTGTAGAAAACTTACTTGTTTATAATTTTGAGTGAACTGAGAAAACTTAATTTTTCTTTATTGACAACATTTCATATTTGTAATTTCACACCATTCTTTTATTGTGCTGGTATTGATGGGGATAGAGTTAATTTTGTTCATAACTTCTAGTAGGGGGCTGTGTTTTTTGTTTTTTTTACCTATTCACCTATTTTATCTCAATGTATGAGTTTTCTCACTTTTACTCTTCTAATTCTTTCCCTCATCCAGTTAGGGGGAGTGAGTGAGTGGCTCTGTAGGATTTATATGCCAGCTGAGGCTAAACCACAACAGTTATGAAGCTGGACAGCACCAGATTGAGGTCATTTTAGAAATTTTCTTTCTAGTTAAGTAAGAGCACCTGAAGGACCTAACTTATATCAGAAAATACTAATATCAGGAAATACTAATACAAAACCTTAGGAGGCAAAACTGCTGTCTCCCTTCTCAACTCCTTGATAAGCCTGAAATGATGCTTTAAAGTTAAAGAATCAGTAATGTAAAGATTTGATCAGATTTATGAAATGCAATCTTTCTTTATTCCATAAGAATAAATTCCTTTTAATCAACATTTTAGGTACAGAATTATTGTATAAGCTCTAAAACTTGGTTTTCATTTAGGAAAACCATGATAGCATTAAACATTGCATGAAAACATCATTTATGGTAGATTAAAAATTATTAGATTACAGGTGCGTTAGTATGACTGAAACAACATAATAGAGCTTGGCAAAAGGAATGCAGTCATAACACATATCTTCCTTTTCCAGGTAGCAGAGAAAATAAATCTACTTTAAGAGCCTTACTAAAGACTTCTAATAAATAGGTAAATAAAACATGCAAGAGTAAATTTCTTCTGGAGGCAATCTCTCCTTGTATTCAAAGGGGATACTGCATAGGATGCTACAGTGAAGAAAGAAAAATACAACAGATGGGGAAACAAGTCCTGAGAGGGTCACATTATTAATATTTATGGCTACTAAAAATATTTCTAAAAGACAGCTTTATTTAATCAGTTACCCCTGTATATTTCTTGCTGAATGCAACATTTCCATCAGAAATATGCATCATTACAAGTAAGAAAAACATCCCAAGAGTCTTCACAAGTAACATTTCCTGACCAGCTCTAACCCTTTTAGTTCCATGCAGAATGAGTTCTTAGCATTCTTAGGACAACTACAAATATTGTATTGGGTACAATATAAAGGGGCAATATATAGGGAATCTATTTCAATTCGATCACAATTATTACAGCTGAAGTACTACCAGGAATAAGTATTTCATGACTATGCTGCGAAAAGGAGAATGTTACAAAGGGATCTTGTTAGTACTGTATGTTTAATTTTATTTCTACTACACAAACTCTAACAGCCCTTAGGTTTCAAGTGAGACCTAAGTCAAGGCTGTACTCATATTCACCAGCTCCCATTCTAACTGCTGTGGTTTAATCCAGATTTGCCATTTATTTGCCATTTTTAATTAATAGCTATATTTTGCAATTTCTAAGCATAATAGGAGATAAAAAGGCCAGAGAACCTGCCCTAAGAAGAAAGACTGAAGGAGTTAGGTCTCTTTTTCCTGGAAAAGAGAAGGCTTGGGGGAAGCTCTTCAGAGTATTCCAGTACTTACTTAAAAGGCAGCTAGAAAGAAAAGACATACATGGAGGAGACAGGAGGTGATGGGTATTGTACCAGGAGAGGTTTCATCTCAATATGAGAATGACATTTTTTATTGTGAGAACAATCATTCCTTGGAACAGCCTCCCGAAGGAAGTGGTAGACTCCCCATCACTGAAGGTCTTTAAGATGAGATTGGACAGGGTACTAGATAATCTCATTTAGGCTCTGTTTCTCACAAAAGGTTGGACCAGATGATTTTTCAAGGTCCTTTCTAACCTGGTCTTTTCTGTGATCCTATGATTCTATAATCTTTAATACACATTTAAAATGGAATAAGTTTTTTAAAACACAGTAAGATTAACAGAAAAATTATAATAATATCGCAAGAAAATATTATTGATTTTTCCTTCTTAGGTTAAAAAAAAAAAGTATTTTGTTTGTGGCATGGGAAGTCCCTTAGCATTTCACCACTAAATAATAGTAAAAGGGTGCTATTATATAGCACTGAATCATTTCAGGAAAACCTCTGAAGTATGGTAATTCTCAAATTTATCAGGAGTAACAGAATCTTTTCAAGCAGTTCTGTAAGGATCAGAATTTAATCCATCATCTTCTTAGATGACAATAAGTGGCAATTAATGCCATCACTTTTACCAACTAGTTATAAATCTATGCGTAGCTATCCTATTGCCAATTTAGAAAAAACAGCTTCACAGTTCATCCAAGATTTTCTGCCTGCTCTTCAAGAAAATGAATGTAATTTTCTTACATTTAGTAACTTTTAAAATTAGTGTGATGGCCTTCCAAAAGTTTCCATCTGTTACTGATGGTAAGGTTTTTCATATATATTTGAATACATATACATTATTCAGCAAATCATTTAATACAATATTATATTTAATTAATAGAGGAATAAGGTCGATAAGAACAAGAAAATAGCTTTACTTAGACACTTGTTATAAATATCTGTAACCCTACACTACAGGATAAACTACAGAGCAGACCAACTTCACCCAAAATAGCTGCACTACTATAGGACAGAGAGTGATGAAATATAACACTTTTTTCCTCAAACCAGCTGCAAAATCACCTTATAAAAGATAAAAACATTTTCTGACTTTTGCAATACAAGTTGTTTTTTCATAATCCCAATCAATGTGTTTGTATGACTCATCTTACAGTTGATGGGAATCACATAAAAATAAAAAAAAAAAATAAAAAAAGTACTGGTAAGACATTAGAGAAAATGAACTACAAAGGACATTTTGACAAGAACTATGGGAGTCTTTGTCCTTGGGACAGAATAAAAGAAGTTCCTGGGGATATTAACATTTGAATTGACAGCATTGTTCAGCCATATGGAAGTTACTAAGAAATCTTTCACTGGAAGCTGCATGAAAATCTATAAACTAAGCTTAAGAAAGAGCAAGTAGAGAATAAAAGCTAATTTGAATGGGTAGATCTGCATGAAAATTGAAAGAAATCATCATGGATCAGATGACAGTTAATACTGAATATTAACGTCACCGTAACTTTCAAAAGGAGCATAGCATAATTAGGATAGATTAATATACTCACAAGGTATTTTCTTTATCTCCTTGTGTTTCTAAGCCTTCTATACTACTGCATAGCAGGTAGTATACATTAGCAAGTACAACCAAAATATGAGACAATCTGATTCTAGAGAGACTAAACTGTGAATGTCATTTCTGTAAAATAGTATCCCACCAGATCATGAAAATGCTTCACATGGTCTAATTTAGATAACATAACTGGTTTCACATCAGCAAAAAAGATATCAAGTAAAATCAGAAAGTTAACTTTACTGGTAATATAATTCATATGTAAAATTTGTAACAGTAGAGTAATGAACACTTTTGAAACTACATAAACAGGATATCTTCACAAATCATTTGTCAGCATTTTTCCAGTAACCTAAACAATAAAGACAGCCTTAGACAATGTGTTTTAACAAACAGATTAAGTACTCAGGAAATGTTACCAATCTCAAAGGTTAGACAGAAAGAAGCAAAGATAAAAAGAAGGAAGCAATCTAATGCACATCAAATTTTAGAGATTATAAATCATAGCAAATTGGGTTCTCTTTGATCTTCACTTATGAGATGTAAATCAACTATCAGGTCAGACTGCATGAATACCTACAGGATGAAACAACGTACTTTTCTTCAAACAAGGTAGCTGTTGCAAGAAAGGGACTATGTGCATCTTATGGTATTGTAACTGCTGTGAAGTCAGAAAAGACTGCAAAAATGGTATTTCCTTAAAAATCAGCTCCCATTGAGAGAAGGTTGAGCACAAAATTACAAAATGGAATATATAAACTTTTAGAATCAGTTTTAAGTAGTGTTAAGTTTGATGGCTTTGTAACAGTAGCAATGGAAAATTACTGAGGTGCATGATACACAGAAAAAAAATGTAGACTACAGCTAGAGAACATACTGAGAATTCTTGTACAAGATAAATTGTTATAGTTGCCATAGTTTTAAGAAAAACAGTCTAGAAGAACAGGACACAGGGATAAGGAGCATGTGGGAATGGCAGGTGTCCAGGATGGGCTACAGTTAAACCAACTGATAAGCAGGAGGACAGGAGGATTATTATGTCTCTGGTGTTAATGAACCAATTAAACTGGTATGAGCATCTACTACACGTGCTTCAAAGGCTGGCAGAAGTGATGAAGATTGTTGGAAGAATCAAACGACCCTCAGAGACCACCACCACAATTCTGTACGCATGCAGGGAACTTTCTGGAAAATAATGTAATCCATGCATAGCTTCATGAATATGTGGGGACACGTTAGGAGGAGCTAT
The DNA here is from genome assembly GCF_034315485.1 of Pezoporus occidentalis. Taxonomy (NCBI): domain Eukaryota; kingdom Metazoa; phylum Chordata; class Aves; order Psittaciformes; family Psittacidae; genus Pezoporus; species Pezoporus occidentalis. The sequence goes on from NW_026913209.1 coordinate 820,746, forward strand.
CCCCTCTGTCTCCTGATGCCACAATAAAGAATACCTGCTTGTCAGCTTCAAAACTTTGTTGACAACTTTGTTCCTGGAGTTTTCTCCGAATCACCATGTACTTGTGCGTGTCCAATGTCTTTAAATGTTCCACAGCCTCCGCCTTCCTCAGCCACTGTTAAGGCTTCCTTTCTCCAGATTTTCCCTTTAGGATCAGGAGCCCATCATTCCTGAAAACAAATCACACTAGTAAAGACTTCAGTAGAAGAAGCCATTTTTCCATTCCCTTTGTCACAAGATCTTATTCAGTACTGTGCCCCCATTTCCCCTAGTCTGCATTTTCTGCTTATACACCTGGAGAATCCCGTTTTACTTTTCTTCATGTTCCTCACCATATTCAACTCCAGATGAGCTCTGGCTTTCCTAACTCCATCCTTTCTCTCTTGGACTGTTGTAACTATATACACCTGGTTTACCTGATCCTACTTCCAGTTCTTATATTCTGCTATTTGATAGCAGGAGGCATCAAGGGAGAAGCTGGCTTTAGGATTTCTAACTCTGAAGCAAAGACTAAAATATTCCCTCTAGGAAGGCTTCAAACCCTGAGTCAGGAGTCAAACAGCATGCTTATTGCATGAAATAAAATACAGTGTAAAGGCCCTTGAGATAGTTCTAGTTAGGCTGGCATGAATATAAGATGGAGTTCAATGCTGAGATGACTTGGGTCCCATGAGCATCATAAACAATTAAAGCAGCAGCAAATGAAAGCTTGAAAAACCTGCTTCTAAATAAAATTAAGTAACTCAGGTGCCATGTTGCCTTCATGTGCATATATTTTTTCAACTTCGGGAGCTAGCTACTTTAGCACTATGCATATATGCTATGTTTTGGTATAAATATATTACAAGGGTGTTACTTTTGGTTTGTTTTTTTTTTCTTTTTCTCACACAAACCAAAAGCAGAAGAAAGACAAATTTACATACAGACACATACATTTAACCAATGATTAGAGAACTCATTTGGGGAAAAGCTCAGGTTCAAAACTTCTGACTTAAGTGATTTGGAATAAGGGTTTTATCCCCCTTCCTTTTAGCATGCCATAAATGCTGGATTAAAATAGACCAACACAGACCCAAAACAGACCCAAGACAGTTGTTTTTTTTTCTAAGTTTTTCAGGTATTGCTATGTCAGAATAAAAAGAAGCAGCTCAAGCCTGGTTTTGAGAATCTTCTAATAGCACATAAGATCACAGTTTGAAATTTGGCAGCTGAAAATCCTAAAAATCCATGTTAAATTCTCTTTCTTGATGCCTCTGTTCTCCTGTCACTTGTTGCCAAACTACTGTGTGACTGACCAAGATAAAAGTGGAATATTGCTTTTAGGGACAGACAGCTCCTTAAGCTAGGCATGGATACAGTCACTGTAATGTGTCATAAAGCCATGTCCCTGCTAAGTATAGATATACCCATAATGGTCTGATGTAGCTATTGCAGCCAAGACAAGGAGATCTAACCAGTATTAACCAACTTCTAGGTGAGAAATGCTGGAAGACTGAACATCTCCCAGGGACACACCACAATGTGTATATTTATCTTCCATGGGATATTCAGACTTGCACCTGACTATCAGGAGTATCCATAAAGACGACTATACATATCCTGCCTCACAGTGAATACAAAAGGAAACCACAGTTTCACCTATTGGAAGGGAACTGGAACTCAGGGAAACCAACATGGGCAGTTGCTCCCTAACTCACATTAAGTTAGACTTACATAGAAATCTCACAGGCCTAAGCACGTCTTCTTGTGTCTAAGACCAATATTCAGGGGCTCAGAAAAACATTCTTTTCACGTAAGTTGAGACCATTACCTTTGCTGTGTCATTAACCAGATAGACATCTAGCTTATTGAAATGTCCATCCATGGGCTTGGTGTTTCTCACTTCCTCTTTTAAGTCTCTAGAGTCTGATCTGGTAACTCCACAAAATATGTTATGGGGGAAGGGAAACTCATTCATATACAACATAAACAGCACTGAGGGATTCAGCTGAAAGAGAAAGGCTTCCAACCTGCTCCAATAGAAATTTGATATTCACATATGAAGCAGAAATTCAACAGCAAAATCTATGTGAATATGGAATATCTACACAAGACTTACTAGTTAGTTGGAAAAGCTGAAGTCTAAGCATTGCTACAAATCAGAGCTGTGAGTTGCGTTGGATCTTCTGCATTTCACTGCATTCTAATTACAAAGAAGAAAGCATGCTTTACAAATACATGAAGCTGATAGTACTGTGTGTGAAAGATGAAATAAAGCTTTTTAAAATATTGTAAGCACTTCTAATACAAATATTCTCACTGAAGTTTTTTACTGCTTTTCTCTCTGTAAACATTTATTAGAGCACACATTTACCTCCCTAAATGACTGCAAATAAAGTGGTGGCGATCACCACCTCCAGCAAAGCAAATTACAAGCTTGCTTGTGGGAGAATCACTCTGCTGTTGCATTTCCCAGCCCTCTTCCACTTCTGCTTTTAACGATATCACTGTTCTCACTCTTCTGGTATTAAGAAATTATTATAGACTGTACATCATAGTGCAGGAGGACTGACAGAGTAGAACTACTGGAGATCAGTACTTAACAACAGGCAGCTGTGACTGTGCCATTTACAAGTCCATTTTTGAAGTCTATAAATCTTTTCATGCAATGGGAAAAAATGTTAGCAAAGTACTGCTACTGCATATCCACAATTTCTTTCTCTTTCTCAGTCACACACACATGCGCCCACACATGCACACAGAGCATTTCTTCGTTCAACTTTGATTATGACAGTTCTCAGCTGAAATTCTCCACAGTGTTTTTCCAGTTAAAGGCTTTTCAGGAGCAATTTCATTTTTAAAGACTGCAAAACTGGCAGAAACTGTTGTCAGTTTCAGACATCCACAGAATTTCCTGATCTTCTAATAATCATTTTTAAACCATTATTGTGAAAACAGTTAAAGGGCTTTGAAATGAAAAATCCTAGTCTTTACAGTTTTTCACTTAGTCATTGATCTTATCAGCATTTTCTACTTAAAAAATAAATGCTTTCATTAAGAAGGAATAGATGTTTTTACCTGACTAGAATCTTTCAGACAGTAATTGTAATGTACACCTTTATTCTAGAAAGTGAGTTTCTTAAACAATATCTATTTGCTTACGGAAAGCATGCTATCAGCTGTATGCAACATGCTCCATTAGCATGGAAATGGATTTTTTTGTGTGTGTAATTTATTTTCCTGCTACTGTATTACATTATAGCAGCAGTTATCAAAAAAAAGACTGAAAACTGTTGTTGTATTTTGAAGTGTGTAAGATTCCAGCTGTTGCTTATTGTACTTCTAATGTGTTCTAACAACATACATTGTAATAAATATATGTGCATATGTATATCAGTTCACAAGTGTGTTTGAATTTTTCACATTTTAGAAACATTCTAAGAAACAAAAAGTCAAAATGTTGCAAAAAGTGTGTGAATATATGAGCATATCTGACAGATTCATTAGCATAACATATAAAAATTAAGAATTAACATTCCAAGAATTATGGTAGAATAAAACAAGAGTAAGTAGGAATGAGAATATTATTGTGTTCACCTGAAGCTTTGTATTGCTAATATGAGTCTTTAAAAATATATATCATGGGAAACAATTGGCAGTACGCGCATAGCCACATGACCAGTTTCTTCAGTGAGATTGCTGAAAATAATTCATAATACAAATTTAACATCATATAGCACAATAGTTGGTTCTAACTTTAGCAAAGATTGCACAAAACTGGAAAAATGCAAATGTGCTGAGGAAAAAAGTACTGAGCAACTGGGCTTTTTTAGCACTGATCCTTGATGTTATGATAAAACTCCCAATGCTAATATTCACTCAGAGGCAGTTTTGGGCACTTCAGAATTTTTAGCAAAACGGCAGTGTATAAATCAGTCCTTTTTGAGGCTATTTTCCATGTCACAGACGTCAGGTAAGTGTACCGTGGCTTGATGACATCAAAAGAGTTCTTGCTTACTGAATTATTGCACTTCAAGGCTAATAAAATCAGCACTGCTGGGATCTTATTGAGGCCCAGACACCATGGATATAAACTGGACATATTCTGGAAGGAACATGGATCATGAATTTGTATTCAGATCATTCACTACTATACTGCTAAACAAAACAAAACATGTTTTATTAAATTAAAAAATAAAACAAAACAAATAAAACCAAACCAAACCTGCTCCAGGTGCTGAGTTCTGCATTTCTCCCTATTGACTTTCCTGGCACAGGTACAAAGGCATCTCTAGATTGGAGCTATATTTTATGTCAAAGACTTTTTAGAACCACCTACAAATTTGCTGATGTTGCATTCTGTAATCAATCTGGTCAGCAATGATGATGTCGAACAGTATTAGGACCTCAAAATACATTGTTCATTTACAGCTATCAGGTAGATGATTGGATCTTTCAAGCACTTTCGAGCCTGTGTACAATTTTCAAGCCACTTAATAGTTTCTCCTTCTAGTTCAGTACATTGTTTCCAGCTTAGCCATTCCAGCCCAGTTTCCGTGCCTATGTTGTCTTCTTAGATTTAGGCATCTAAATTGCACACTTATATGTCCTATTGTTATTCTAGATTTTACCAAGACAACTTGCTGTTAGGACTTTCAGAATTCTGTGTCACTTCTGTCTGACCCATAAGCATCTCTGATCCTTAAGTTTATGACAGCAAAGTGAGGTTATGGCATTTCCACATGAAATACTGTTGAAATATATGTAGAAAAAAATTTATCCATATTCCAAGAGATTACCCTCATTGAAGAGCTATAAGTATAAACAGTTTACTGCTTTAACCTGCCTTCTACTGAGGGGGGCATGCCTACCACACTTCATGCAGCAATTATGACAAATGGTACTGCTGAATATTCCAGTAGTCAAGGCATTAGATATATGAGGATTAAAGCTTATGAGATACAGCTGCTACCTGCAGATGTGTGAAATAAATACCTAATATAGAAAGAACTTCCAGATACCTCGTGTAACTGCAAACAAACATTTCAGTAAGCCTTACAGTAAGCAAGGCTTTAAGAATTTCCTCACTCTTCACCTTTAAGGAAGGTGAAGCTACTGCATAATGTCTGCTGAGAGCTTTGCATAGGATTTAATAAAAGCAGAGTCAGGATCAAACTATGAAATATTCAGCAGCTCTTAGGAGAAAGGTGTTCCAGAATGGTCTGCTTTTGTTGACATTCCTGATATTTCTATTTCTGATACATATAAAGTTGCTGTTTATACGTCGTGTTTGTGCTGTAAGTACTCATGGAGCTGAAGCCAGAAGCGCATTCTTAAGCTTCATATGCCAAGATGAGAAAAATCAACTAAATTCTGAACACCTTGTAAGGCTGTCAAGGCCAGTAAGACCTTAAGTTATATGCTGCTGTGACAGCTGCGTGTGTTTAAGGTGTTTGTTATGGCACTATATAATTTTCATTTTCTGTTCATAAAGAATAGATTGTTCATATACACAAAATATATAAAAATAATTACATTGTTTCTTCTGCACCTTTAATAGTTAATTACCTTTGAGCTTGTTCACATTCAACCATACACAAATGACAGATGCAAACAAAAATTGTTTGATGATCTTGTCCTGGGTTTAGCTGTAACAATTATTTTTCTCCTTAACCAGTGCAGAGTACTGTACAAGCCATGGCACATACCCTTTCAGTTAAATTTTCTATACATTTGCAGACTCTTAAGTGCAATGTGTTTGGAGACTTAGAAGCAGGATAAATATTAATTTCAGTGAAGCGTCTCCTTTAGCAATTTCAGAATGTGGGTAATGTGTTACAAAGGAGAATGTGAGTTTTCTTCTGACACAGATGCAGAGCAGGAGCAACATCAAATGAAAAATCAGAACTGAGGGCTCACATGGAATGTTGCCATCTTTATCAACCAGGTTCAAAAAAATAAAAAGACTGAGACTGTTTCAAATGTCTCTGGATCCAGCTGTCTCATCCCAGTCTCCTCTCCTTCCAGCTCCAAGATGGCTAACTCTTCATCTGTGTCCGTACCACTATCGACGCAGCCTGAAAGGGCTCAGTAGCTTCATTTCAGCTTTTCTCGTGTGCTGCCTTTCTCACCCAGAACCTGCTGGGAGCCTCTCTTCTAGGCACCACAGATTCATTCCCAGAGATACCTATAAGCAGCCCCATAAAGTTGAGCCCTTCACAAATAAACCTATGCTGAATCTTTTCTTGAATATAACCTTACAGGCTAACTAACACTGACTTAGTCAGTCTGCAGTGATTAACACATCCTTACTGTTTCAGTGTTGGGTGCTGTAGTATGCAAATTCTAGTATAGCTTCAAAGATTTTTTTTGCCAGGTACTCTATTGACTGAGTTCTGTGCTACACCTGGCAAAAAGTGTCACCTGGCAAAAGGTCTTACTTGGCAGTTCATGATAAACCTGGGTTGGTATTTACAGTACAGTCATTCCCAGGGACTGAGGAGCCAGGCACTGCTGATAACAGCCCTCTGGCAATGATGGGAAAGTGTTCACAGGAAGCAATGGTAGAAACTGCCAGTCAGTGACCTTAGTGGTGTTCTAGTGGTGTCAGTCAGGGTGGGGAAGCTCACACTTTGGAAGTGCTACTGAAGAAAAACATAAAGCAAAGAGAGAAAAACTAATTTGGAACATAAGGACTTCATAAGTATATGAAGAATATATCAGCAAAAAGAGAGCATTCATTTGTGAAAAGCTTGAGCTTCAGGTCTCTTGCTTCTTTAAATCAGCATGGCTCCACAGATTTGAATGAAGCTACATTGCTTTACCTCTGTTGGGTACCTAGTGATTTCTACATCAGAAGAAAGACTTAATAAATATTATGGATTGTATCTCACCCTGTATAAATTGTTACAGTTCCCTCGATATCAGTGGAACTACACTAGATTACAACAGATGGAGGTCAGGCTCAGCTGACCAAAGAATATTTGCTGACTGCTCACTGAGCTTTTGTGGTTCAGCTTCCCAGCACAGGCATGCTTGCTGTGTTAAGCGCTTTGAGAAACTGGGCTCCTTACATGAAAAGGGGCTAAGGTATTCTGCAAACAGCATTTTAGGATCTTTATGGAAATTTGGTGCAGAATAAATGCTATTTACTCATGAAAATGTAAATGTATCTGTTCCATGTAGAACGCCCTGATGGCTGCAGATATTATTTCCAGTTAGTTCATTGTGCCTAATATAGAATTAAAGAAAAGAAAAAAATGTAACAGCCAGTTTGTCAAACTGAAATTTAATTATGGCTCTCAAAGTCTGTAAGCTGCATCAGCTCCTCAGTTTGAAAAAGCAGCAAAAGGCTATTTGCAGATATGTCTGGGCTCAAATGTTCATCCATTGTGACCTTATGTGAGCCTGAACTGTACTGACAGAATCACATTACTCCATCTCACTTCACAGATACATCTGCAAAAGTTAAGATAATTTCTGTAAACTTATGAAAACTGTGTTCTGCCTTGAGATATTACTCGAGGAAGTCACTCGCATATCGATTCCTGATGTTGCTGGTTTTAGCAAGATAAGCCTTCTAATCCATCTGCTGAATGTTACTGTCAGATTAAAAAGCTGTCATGCCCATCCCCCCCAAATTAAAAAAAGAAAAAAAAAAAGTTTAGTGTGTTGATGGATTAAGGAAGGTCTACTTTTGAAAATAAGCAAAAAGCAACAAAATGTGCTATCTGCTATGTCAGAGCTAACTTCTGAAGCTTTAAAGGCTATTTCTGTCTACAAAGAACAGAATGAAAAAACCCTGTGTGGCATCACTACCTGTAAAACAAGCAAAATTTCACTCAAAACATACAAATGGCTTTATGTGCCCTGCGCAGAGGTGCAGGCTGGTTAGCCTACTTATCCTCAACTTCCTTTGTTCCAAAAATAAGAATATGCACTGGGTATGCAGGCAAAGTTTTGGCAGCAGCGGGGCTACAGGAGTGGCTTCCGTGAGAAGCTGCTGGAAGCTTTTCCTGTGTCCAACAGAACCAGTGCAGCAGGCTCCAAGACGGACCCATTACTGTGACAATCTGAGCCCTTTGGTGACATTTGTAGTGCCTCTATTATATTTAAGAAGGGAGAAAAAAAAGCTGCAGAGCAGCCAGAAGAGAGGACTGAGAATTTGTGAGAGACCCAGCCCTGCAGACACCCAGGTCAGTGCAGAAGGAGGGCAGGAGGTGCTCCAGAGCAGAGATTCCCCTGCAGCCAGTGGTGCAGCCCATGGTGAGGCAGCTGTGCCCCTGCAGCACATGGAGGTCCATGGTGGAGCAGATCTCCACCTGCAGCACACACTGGAGCAGTCTGCTCCTGAAGGGCTGCACCCAGGGAAGGGATCCACGCTGGAGCAGTCTGTTCTTGAGCGACTGCACCCATGGAAGGGACCCATGCTGGAGCAGGCTGTTGCTGAAGGGCTGTACCATGGAAGGGACCCACTTTGGAGCAGTCTGTTCCTGGAGGACTGCACCCATGGAAGGGACCCACACTGAAGCAGTTCGTGAAGAACTGCAGCCTGTGGGAAGGACTCACATTGGAGAAGTCCATGGAGGACTGTCTGCTGTGGGAGGCACCCCACACTGGAACAGGGGAAGAGTGTGAGGAGTCCTTCCCTGGGGAGAAAGGAGTGGCAGAGACAACGTGTGGTGAACTGACCACTACCCCATTCCCTGTCATCTTGTTCCACGGTGGCGAAAGAGAAAACTGGGAGTGAAGTTAAGCCCAGAAAGAAGGAAGGGGGAGGGAGAGAAGGTTTCCTTAAGATTTAGTTGTATTTCTTATTATACTGCTCTGATTTGACTTGCAACAAATTAATTTACCTGAGTCGAGTATGTTTTGTCCCTGATGGTAACTGCTGAGTGATGTCTCCCTGGCCTTATCGCGACCCACCAGCCTGTTGTTTTATTTTCTCTGCCTTGTCCAGTTGAGGAGGGCAGTAACAGCATGGCTTTGATGGGCACCTGGTGTCCAGCCAGGGTCATTCCACCACAGAATGATACTGTGAATTTGAAAGTTCAGTTTGCTCTAACAGCTGTGAAAATCCAGATAGCAGTCATGTTGGGCACTGTGAAATTAGTATAAGGATATTAGTATATTAGTATAAGGAAGCACTTGTTCTTTCAAAAGGCACTGACGCAAGGACATATTTTAGAAGACACAGTGAGATATCATGAGAGATACAGAAATGTGTTACTTGGGAGCCTAGGAAGAGTAAGAAGAGAGCTGCAGCAAGGAATGTGAGAAATTTTAAGAATCCAAGGGAGGAAGGAACTCTCATTATTTTTGTCATATTTCTTAGTTTCCACAACTATGGAATGGAAAGTAATTTTATCATCTTTTTCTGTCTAATGAAGTAAGAGGCTGAAGTGACCTTGTATGATGAATTTGCATTAACTGATTTTTTATATACATAATACACTAATGTGTTTTATGCACATATATTTCTTCTTTGCTGACACTAGTTTGACATAAATGAAATAAAAATGCACAACTGGTAAATGGGAATTATACACAATGTATAAAACAAAGAATAACAAGATATCTGGAGTTTCAGTCCTCTTCTAAAACATTAAAAAGCCCCATTATTCTCCTTGGTCACCAGTACCTGTAACTATTAATATTTGGAGATACAAAATCTGCCATATAAGTACAATTGGCATCATTTCTAACGAAAGTATATGTGTCCAGAAATAAACACACACACACACTCATGCATACTCAAACACAACTTATCCTTGGTGACATCTTAAGGCATATCAAGGATAAGAGGGTTATGAGGGGCAGTCAACATGGCTTCACCCAGGGGAAGAATTGAGACCCCATCTGGAATATTGTGTCCAGTTCTGGGCCCCTCAGTTCAAGGACAGGGACCTGCTGGAGAGTGTCCAGCGCAGGGCAATGAAGATGATTAAGGGAGTGGAGCATCTCCCTTATGAGGAAAGACTGAGGGAGCTGGGTCTTTATAGTTTGGAGAAGAGGAGACTGAGGGGTGACCTTATTAGTGTCTATAAATATATAAAGGGGGAGTGTCACGAGGATGGAGCCAGGCTCTACTCAGTGGCAAACAATGATAGGACAAGGGGTAATGGGTACAAACTGGAACACAAGAGGTTCCACTTAAACTTGAGAAGAAACTTCTTCTCAGTGAGGGTGACGGAACACTGGAACAGGCTGCCCAGGGAGTCTCCTTCTCTTGAGACATTCAAAACCCGCCTGGACACATTCCTGTGTAACATTATCTAGGTGTTCCTGCTCCGGCAGGGGGATTGGATCTTTTGAGGTCCCTTCCAATCTCTAGCATACTGTGATACAACAAGCACACTAACAAATCAGGGCACTAAAAATGGAACAAACAAAACAAAACAAAACAAAACAATACCAGCCACCAAACATGCTCCTGAGAATATTGCTTTAAGCTGCATACTCATGGAAATAAGTGAAAGACCAGACAAGCTGAACTGACCAATACATATTAAAACAGTAAGAAAGGTCCTATTAGCTGCAAAGGTGTGCAGTGGATCCATACTGTGTGTGCATGAGAAGCCTATCAAGGTCTTAAAAAACTTAAAATTGGGTATTACTGACACATCCTAACCTTTTCCTGGCTTTGTTTTTTGACTTGTAAGAGATTCCTTTTTCAGTGCATCCACGTCAAGACAGAGTATTTTTGAAAGAAACTGGTATTTTCTTAGTAATAAAGATTGATACATCATAGAAATTCTGATCTAAACAAAGATATTACTGTGGATTAGGAGGAAAGACCAGAATTTCTTTCTTCTCTTTCTGAGGAGTTCTCAATTATTAATAAATAGCCCTCAGTTCAAAAAAAAAAGGGCTGAGTGAAGTGAATAATGCACTGGACACTGATCACCTGTGAATTGCCCAGTGCATTATCTGGGTGCTGAATCCTGGATTTCAGAAGTAGAATTTGGCATCTACATGTTGACCAAAACTTAAGGAAGTTTAAACTAAAATGGAGCTTGTTTTTTTAAGAGTGTAGTCTGAGATATAGAAATTTTAGCCTGCTGGATCAGACACTAAAGAATAAAAAAGAAATATATTTATTATATCTATGTTTTACTTTAAAATATATGTTCCATTTCCTACAAGTTCTTCTGGGTATAAGAGAAATAGCTAATGGGATATGTAAGTATAAGTGTCTATGCAATTATACATTAATGCATTAGGAAGACTGCATGTGAATTCATTGAATTAATATCATCACTTAACTTGAACATGTTTCATTCTCCTACTTTAACCTTCAGATGTGTAGATTTAATATCTCCAACTTTTTCAAGTATCACTGAGGTCCTACTATAGGTTTCTTGTAGACACTGGGAAAACTGCTATGACCCCTTTAAGTCATAAGATAATTTTCTTCAGACCAGATTATGCCTAACAAATTATTCTCTGTTGTAACATGAATAACTTTAAAAATTGCAGCGGTACTGCACTGAAACTAGAGTATAGCCTGTAAAATTTAAACTACAATTATAATTTCTTTCCTATAAATTGATATAAAAATCCAGTAAAAGATTAAATCTTTACATCTTTTGATTTTTATTTTTTCCCCCTTTAGTTCATGCCTAGGGGAACACTTCAGACTGTAATTATTTTGTAGGGCACTTGAACATTTCTATTGCTTGAAAAGACAGGAATTCATCTTTCCTAACTATGGAAAGCAATGCTGCTGCTTGAATTAATTAAAGTCTGCTGCAGTTATGCATTTTATAATTAGTCTTATTATGGTTCATAGAGTTTAAATTTCTGTTTTTGTTCTGCATCCAAATGTAAAAAGCTCCAGAATAACACAATGCTCTGTTAAATTCTCTTAAATACTAGTATCCACTTGCTCAAATTCAATAATATGAATTCTGCTTTAGGAATAAATCTGGTTTTTCACACAGTCATATTCAAAGCAAGTAGACAATAAACAACCAACATACAATAAACTTTCTGGAGCAGTCAAGAATGGTCCCAGAGGGATGTGCAGTGGACATCCCATTTCATACTATTAAACAGAAAGCAAACTTTCCCTTGTCATCAACATATGAAAATCTGCACCAATCTTCCAAAGTTCACTTTTGAATGATGGGAGTGAGTCCACTTGGAGGGCATAGCACCCTGTGCCTGTGTCCCAGGTAAAACCTAGGACAAACTGAAAGCATCTATGAATTGTGTGCTTTCTGATCTTATTTTTCTGTTGTCTTCTTCTTTTCTTCTCCTGCTCCACACTGAAGGTTTTTCAGCTTTGCATATGAGCAGCAATATGTATTTCCCACAAGGTCATTAGAATTACAGAAGTTGCTGCTGTCAAAGTTTGTCTTTGAGATACGTTTACTTTACATGCTTTATGGTTTGCCTTGAGATTATCTTCCTGATGTTTCAGTCACCCAGCTCTGCACCTTCTTCTTTCTACCAAAAAAATGGGATGCTCCCCTTTGGCATATGAACTATGAGACTTTGCTATCTCATCTGACACATGATAATTAGAGAGTCAATGTCAGAGCTTTTACAGACCTGCACACCTTTGGTACTCGTTATCATATTTTGCCACTTGACACTAGGTATTTGCTGGCAACAGCATAGGTGGAAATGAATAAGGCATTTACATTGCAATCCGTCCAAAACTTGATGCCATAAAACTATGACAACTGCAGGAGAATATTCCCATTTAAAAACTGATTTTGAATTCAGACAGCAGCTAGCACCATAATTTACCAAAGTATTGCTAGCCATGTTGATATACTTTTTGATATCGTCAGCAATCACCTCATTTCACTATCAAGATAACAAAACTTGTTGGCACCCTGAGTCACACATTATGAGGGGACACTATGGGAGCTATTAAGAAGCTACCCTGTCCTATGAGAAGCACAAATGCTGGACCTTGTTTTTTTTTTTTATTTATAGACTGTGAGATCACTGTGCTTTCTGGCAGAGCAGTCAGTGGTCAATAGGATACCAGCAGAATATGAGGCTATTTATTTTTTTTTCTTTGCATTTACAGGTTTCAAAAGTGTGGAATAACACATGCTGATAGCTGTCCTTACATTTGTCCATCAACACTGCATCATGTACAGTGCTAGGCCAATATGAAATCAATTTCTTATTTGAGAAAGCAAAGAATATTTTAGAAAACAAATTGCTTTGCTTTGTAAGACAAAACCTTCTTTCTCATATAAGAGAACTGGAAGCTGCAGGTATACTGATCAGGGCATCCAAATAGACTGTCCACAAATCAGAGCAATTCATAGCATCACAGAATTTAGAAGAATTATGAAAAATCCTTTAAAAGTTTTGGTCCTTAATGGGCTCCATTTGAAAGATGCAGGTAACAAAAAATATCTGTCATGGCACAGTCAGAATGGAATCCATGCTGACTTCTACGCGTCTTTAAACTTCTTGGTAAATCCACTAGGCAAACAATTTAACAGAACTGGTATACATCATTCCAGCATCTGCTGAAGCCTACCACTCATCTGAGGTTAATAACCTCCCTCTTTCATAAGCTAACCAGCAGGATAGACCGTGTTTTGGAAAAAGTCAAGGAAGGGACAGAGTGGGCATCTACTTATTGATTTTTAACTAGTCCAGTTTCATTTTTGTCAAAACTTTATTTTGCTACCAGTGACTGTTTTGTTACCAGTGTTCCAAAATGTGTCATGAAGTGGTGTGCATGCAGTGCCTAGATCCCTTTTTTAGAGTCACACTGCCTTTAGCCTTAAGTCATTTATCCTGTAGTATGAGGTGCCATTAGTCTATCATAGAATCATAGAATGTAGAATGGTTCAAGTTGGGAAGAACCTTCATATTATCTAATTCCAGGCCCACCTCTCACTAGACCGTGTCACCCAAGGCTCTGTCCAGCCTAACCTTGAACACTGCCAGGGAGGGACTATTTACCACTTCTTTGGTCAACCTGTTCCATATTTGCATATGGCATAATATGCTCAGATCCCTTCTAAAATAAACAAATTTTTTGCAAAAGCTATTGTTTGCAAGCCTATGATTTAATTAGTAGACTTGGGGTCAGAAAATTAAGTAGACTATGAGCCTACAGATGCATTTGACCTCATGGAAATCTGTCCAGGTTGGGCTATCTTCTACCTAATTTTAAGCAAGCCTTAAAATGACTTTATGACCACTTGCAGGGCACTGATTAACAAGAATCCTGTAGGAAGCTAAATGTATATACTCAGTATTGATGCTCAGAACTACTATTCCTACAAAGAATGGTGAGAAGGCATGACCCTAGGTTGGGATCAGCTATACAGCTAGGATGCTGAATGAGCAAAACACACAGCAGTAAATAAAAATTCTGGATGTCTTGTGCAGAAGTTTGGCTCTTAGGGTTTTGTTTCTGATTTGTATAAAACTCAGGTACAGAGCCTGACACTCTTGTCATGACTAAGGCAAGGAAGAAAGCATGAGAGAAGAACTTTGATTAATTTTACAGAATTTTACATCAAATATTTACTACATGTAAATCTGAAATGATTTGCAAAGCAAAACACTAGGTCCCTGTTCTGGAGCAGAGTCTTTTGCAGAAAAAACTGCAAACTTGGTCTTTGTTTTCTTCCTGCAAAATATTCTGACCCCATGAAATTTGTGTTCCTGTATGAACAGTAAGCTAAAGAAAAGGGTTGTGATTTTACTTCTAATATCTTAGTCTAGTGCCAGTGCAAAGTCTGATTGCAGACACAAGTCAGGTCACCCACTGCTATTTCTACTGAGTTTTCTGATCTTTCCAGCATTCTGAGCCAGGAGTGACATTTGTTGCAACAGGTAGCACAGGTTTATGTACCAAGGAAAATCATTGCTTAAAATATTAAGCAGTGAATGTGTCTCAAACACCTAGGCATTTTATGCATTACTCTTCTGAGCTCAGTTTCCCAATTTCCATCTAAATATCAACTCCAAGATCCTTGGCATTTTCTTGAATAAGTATCCAGAGCTATCATCATGTTTATAAAAGATATAAACATCTTTAAAAGATAATTGAGCTATTGGTGATTGTATTTATCTAGAAATGAAGATATAAGTATCTTAAAATTGAAAGTTAAACGATCTGCTCAATCAAAAATGAAAATTTACCTAAAAGTCTCTGCAGCTTCATTTGAAAAGCTTGTAAATACAACCATATAAACTTCTTAAGCTCACTATGAAAAAAAAAACTTGAGAATTACAGACTTCCTTACCTTACAGAAGAGAAGGCTCTGAGGACATCTTATTGCAGCCCTTCAAGACTTGAAGAGTTCTTATAAGATGGAGAGAGACTTTTTACCGGGGCTTGTAACAGTATGAGAGAAGGGTAATAGTTTTAAATGAAAAAAAAAATAAACAGAACAGTAGATTTAGATTACATATAAGGAATACATTCTTTACTGTGAGGGTAGTGGGTCACTGGAACAAACTGCTCCGAGAACCTGTAGCTACACCATACCTGCAAGTATTCAAGGTCAGACTGTATGGGTTTTGAGCAGTCTGATGTAGTAGGTGTTCCTGACCATGGCAGAGTGGTTGGACTTGCTATTTCATGGTCCCTTTCAACCAAAACCATTTTATGACTCTGTGATTCAGCTTTAAGCCATGGGATTCAAACACTAGAATTGAAGGAATGATTTCCTGTTCAGCTGCAACAGGATAAAATAATGTTCAGAGGGAGGTCACCATGCCTTAATCACGTTCTTAACATGTTGCTTTTTATCCGTGCATGAATGTCAATGGCTTATAGTTTCTCGTGTTCTAAATAAAACTCCATTGTATAAAGGAGTGCTTTCAGGAAGTTAATATATTAAAAACAAACATTTCACTTTAAAATAAATAAGCCATAACCATTTTTTTTTTTAATCTTACAGAGGGGCAAACATTTTAATGCAATTAATGCAAAAATGTGAAAGCTACAAGCTTTCAGTTCTGTTTCTAAAAGCAGTGCTGTAGGGCAGTGACACTTCAATTTAAGCGAACACTATAGTGACACTGTAGGAAGAAAAAGAAGCTCTTAGTACACTTACTTGATAAGTAAAATTTATATTTGTCATTTCACTTTCATCTGACTGATGTTAGGCAAAGGGATCTAGAGCAAGAGAGGTGCAGTAAATGAAAAACTAATACATAAGTGCTTTGCTTATTTTTCTTAATCTTCCCTATATTTTATATTTAACTGTGCTTCATTTTTCTTAATCTTCCCTATATTTTATATTTTACTGTGCTTCTGTATTCTCATGTTAACTCACCATCCAACTCTATAAATCCAGATAAGCTCTAGTAACAGATGTTCAACATCTTGCAGGTCAAATTCCCAGTACAGGAAGAAATATTGTCAGGGTTTCAGTATTTTTTTCAGGTGTAACCCTTTTACAAAATTCCTGGAACAGAGCTGGAAAGAAACAGCACTCAAGTAATTCTCCTCCACAAATCAAAGTAAAACATTTCTAGGTGATTTGGCCTCAGTGTATAAATTGAGTCTGGGAACAGACTTCAGCTAGCAATCAAAGTATGTTGCAAACTCTTATACTGATCATACAGTTTCTTTTATTCAGAAATGTATATAATACTGCCAACAAGAACAGAGCTTGTCTATAAAGGGTGAACAGTGGTTACACACCTACAAATACCAAATCAGACACCATCTTGTAATGTCTCCCAGAACATGTATTTTTGCAATGTTTCCTAGGAATGAACCTGTGAAGTGTAATAAATATGAATACACATTCTGAATACATCTGCTACTCCAGTTTGAGTTGTAATACAGGAACCCTGACAAAATGTTAATATGGACATTTAGCTGGTAGTAGCAAGGTGAGCTCTGGAATAAAAGGATTCACAGATATTTCCAAATACTTTGGTTATTCTCCCTAATTGCTATGCATCTGAGCTATTACACACCATGCAGCCTAACAGAAAAAAAAAAAATAAGGCCAAAACAACAAAACAAACCCAAATCTGATTTTCCTTCATTGCAAAGAAAAAGAAAAAGCCATGCATGTTTTTTGTACTAGTATCTTTCTAGGTAAACCTTTATTCATACTAATAAAAGAGTCATTTAAGCAAATACTGGTTACTAGAGTCTGACTATGAATGAGAAAACATATATTGATAAATGTTTATTTCCACATGCAGTTAATCAAGAGGCATTTCCATTTTCTTATGCAGATATATTGCCTGTTCATTAACCTCCAGCTCAACTTCTCTGGACTTTAGCCTACAGCATCTTCGTATAGAAATTTTTCTCAATATTGTTTTATTGAGAAGATCCCATATAGCGGCCTGTTGGGCACAGCTCTGCTTATGTGCTGTTTACCTGCAAATATTTGCATATCACTAATTTAGCTAGGCTTTTATTTTGCCTCTGATGAGCAATATGTTTTTTTTTATTTCAATAATTTTTTTTTATTAGAATTCTTAACCCATAATTATTCTACATGCAGTCTTCTTTAAATGCAGTAATACACATAAGAATTTCATTGTCCAATATACCAGATATCATTTATCCATAGAGAGATTTTTAAACTTAAAATAGGTTTTCAGTTATTCATTTTGACAATCCAGTGACATTTCAGTGACAAAGGAAGTTAACATCATGAATATTTTTTGTATGCCTCACAATATTGTCCACCATCCATAACAGAGCACTGAACATTGATTTTGAGCATTTGTAGCCCAGGGATACATATTTTTTTTTAAAGAAACTACTTGGCCATGTTGAATAATTTCCATTCTACCAGCAGTATCTGATTTGCTTTAGAGGCACTTACAACTCTGTCAGTAAAACTGAGATTGATTAGGGCCACAGCGTAAGAATACATAAGGCATGAAACCATGTAATATACTGAACAGTGAGCCTTAACCCTTTTATCCTTCAGATTGTTTTGTTTCACTTCATTTGTTTTCATCTAGATCAAAAAAATCAAACCAATCCATACAAGACCTCTCATAAACCCAAAGTCTCATTCTGCCCTCCAATTAATCCCTTCCTCAACAATTTATCCAGTTGACTCCTCAGTTAATTTAAATTTCTTGTTAGAGTTCAAATCTTTGACATGTTCCATATTTTAACAATGTGTTTATAGGCTGACTTACAGGTCAATGTTCCATTTAACCACATAACCTTTTGATTTTGTCCTAGTCACTGATTCAAACTCTGCTTTTCTGACCAGCCTGTTCTCTTGTTCTCAAGAATTTAAATCACTTTATGACATCCAATTAGCCACTATTTAATACCAATCATTAAAAGCAAAATTGGTAAAACAAGATAATTTACTTTTAAAACCACAATCAACCTGTTGCAGTTTTTGCACTTTTCTTATTTTGACAAGGGGAGGGAAAAAAATGGATCATTTAAAAAAAAACACACACAAAAAAAAAACCAAACAACAGCCAAAAAAACAAACCAAAGAATTTTAAGGAGAAAGTAAGTATACTTGAATATACAAGTTTTACCTTGTTTATGTAAGGTATTCATCAATGGATTCCCCCCTATGCACACATTCCAGCTGTGTTCTCAATCTCAGCTTGCTTTTCTGCAAGTATCCCACAGCTTATAACTTTGCAGCATCTGACTTTGTGATACATTAATACTGAGATGAGTGAAATCAGGTCAGGTCTATCACGTAACTAGATAATTATGTTTTCCTTCATGGATACAGAAGAATTAGATTAAAAAATGTAATAATATCCAAAGGTACCAATATTGTGAGATGAAAAAAAAAAAAAGAAACAATGGTTTGTATTTTTAGTTTTATAGGGTTGATTATATATTCAAAAAGTTGAATTGTGTAATAACACCCTTGGAAAACTCAAAAACTGTTTTGAAGACTGAAAAAATGAGCACTCATGGAAACAGAAATAATCTGGGTAAGTAGGTAAGCAACAGAATGAAAATTAGGCCCAGTGAAAATAAAATTTAAAAAAGGGAGATGAACAGTTTAATAAGTACAGTATAATACTACTACTACTAATGATAAGGGAAATTAAAAGGGGAGAAAATGTAAAAGGGGATAGGAAATAACAAACTAATAAACGCAAGTGATGCACAATGTAATTGATCACCACCCGCCAGCTGACACCCAGCCCCACCTAAGCAGCAATCTGGACCTTCCAGGTGATTCTCCCCAGTTTATACACTGGGCATGATGTTCTGTGGTATGGAATACCCCTCTGGCTAGTTTGGGTCAGGTGTCCTGTCTCTGATTCCTCCCAGTTTCTTGTGCCCCTCTTCTCTGGCAGAGCACGAGACTGAGAAGTCCTTGATCAAGGTAAGCACTACTTAGCAACAACTAAAACATAGGTGTGTTATCAGCATTGCTCTTAGACTAAACCAAAAACACAGCACTGCACTACTGTTAGGAATGCTTCTACTTGGCAGAAAATTAACACTATCCCAGCTGAAACTAGGACAATTACAAAGGGAAACTTGCAGAATGATTACTGAAATAAAACATGTAGAAGCTAAATACAGGTGTAAGCAATTCAGAGGCTTGAGGCTGTTGAAAAGCACTTCCTGATCGAGTTGACAGATTGCTTTTATTTCCAAATAGGTGGCCGAATTATTTAAAATACATATTCCAAATAATCATAAGAGAACGAGTCGTAACAGAAGTCACTCTCATGACACTTATGCTTCCTGACACACTAACACAAACCTGCCAGTTTTCACAATGCAGTTTCGTTTCTTCTGAAGAAAAAAGAAGTGTTGCCACCTGTATTGGCAACCACTTCCTACCTGAACTGCTACCTCATCTCTGGTTCCCAAGCTTAGTAAAGGCACCAGGTACTGTTACCAGTTTAAAATTTTTGTGAAGTGTCAGCCTTGCTCCTTTGCGTTTTTTGGTTTCCATGCTGCAGGGAACCACAGCTCTCTAATAACCCATCCTCAGTCAACAGTGCAGCCAGTTGAGCAAGAGTAGCTAAGTCCAGCGTGGCTCCAGATTTAACTTCAGACTGAGATAAAATAGAGATGGGACTAGGCTATTTTTTTATTTTCTTTTTTTTTTTTGTCCTCCTACTTATGGCTTGCATCAGTATTCTGTAACTGTGTTCTTCATAAATTTTCCCATTCCTGATTTATGTGGGGGTTCCATAATGCAGCCCTCCTTTTCCTTTGCCTGGATAATCCCATACAGTCTCTAAATTCACTGCAGTCTCTAAAGACAAAATTTACAGACCTAACTCTTTAGCCCAGATCTGTCTGCTTCTGTTCATATTAAATTTCTGTCCTCTTTCTCTAGTTTTCGTTTGTGGGAGGCTGTCTAATGTCGGTACAATCAAAATATGGTATTTAGCTGTTTTCCCTCCAAAATAACCCAGTGATCTACATTCATATGCACAATTGCAGAATCCTTTGTCTACGTTATCAAATCCAGTCTATATTTAGGACTAATTTATATATTTTTTAACATCAAACCACTCTGTACTGGAACCTGAATTGGGTCCTATACTTTTTGCCAGTCTAGTGTAAATCAAATTTTGATAAATGCAGATGGGATATATGCTCTGTTAAATATAATTTTTCACATGCCATAGTTATTTCAACTTTTCTAAATATTGTTAACTGGAATTTTACCTGAAGTTAGTAAAAGCTGCTTCCCTGAAAACTGTTAGTATGATAGACTCTGGAAAAACAAAGAACAGACAAAAAAGTATCATCAAAATGATTGAATTTATTTGAATATAATTATAAATATTTATCTTTGGGATTTTATTTTCTTCTTTTTTGAATGATCCCAAATTTACAATTTTAAAACCTGTGTTAAAAAAAAAAACAACACGTAAATAAAAAATTGTCTGAAGTCCTCAGGTCAAAAATAACATCAAAATGTATCTGTCAGTTGCTTTAGTGTCTGGATTTGTTTGACCTGAGCAAAGTAAAGACTTACGTACTGTTCTCTAAGGTTGGGTATTAACCTAATCTGGTTCACAAAAAAAAGGTACTTCATAACTGAGGGCCAAATATAAAAAAATCCTACTTATTAATTCAGTAGCTGCTCTACACTGTGAGGTACCCTATATTTAGCATTACAGATAGGCATGCGAGTAATAAAACTTACTTGTTCATGATATTTATCTAAATATTCTTCTCTTACATTCAATTTCAGTATCCAAGATTTTTTTCCTGTGCAAGGCAATCCTCTTGAAATATCATATATCATAATGTAAAACTCAGCTCCAATTCAAACAGGATAAACTGAATATAAAGAAAATAATCTTAACAACAACAGCAGCACTGTCTAACAGTCAAGATCAATACTGCAGCACTGTGCTATTACAGGCAGACAATCCTTCAGCTTTATGTAATCTACTCTTTTTTTTGTTTGTTAGCTATTAGCATGGCAAAATTCCAGAAAGTCAATTTCTTGTTCCAGATGTTTCATGTCACTTTCTCTTCATATTTAATTTACATTAACAATACTTTCATCTGCTGTATAGGTTTCTTTGCTGCTATCTTATGTTACTATGCCCACTGTTTTTTCTTTCTATTACAACACAGCGAGTTAGATAGAATTTCATTGAAACAAGTTTTCCTCTCCAACATTCCTCAGTAACTTTCTGTTGGTTCATCCACCTCCTAAACCTAGTCTTTAGAATGCATGGAATACTTTAAATGTTTTGTTTCTTTCAAGTTAATCTGACCAGGCATTTACCTTTGCCAAGACTGTAAAGTTTTCTGAGATCCAGTGCAACAGGAGAGATATCCACCCCTGAACTGCTGTACAATATGCCCAAATGAAAAGGAGATGAGAAATCTGGATGACTCTTCATGACCTTTTTTTTTTTCTTGTCCCTGCCGATTTATCATATTCCTGTTTTTCACAGTGGTAGGATTTAAATTTGCTTTGTTTTTATACATCAGATATAATTCTGTACTGAAGAGTGATGGCCATTATAAGAGTATTAAATATACGACGAAGTGAAGGACAAAGAATCTAATGTCAAACAATGTATTTGATATGTTCATGTACCACAGTCCACTACACAGCAAAGACAGAAACAGCATAGTAGGAAGTTAATGAGCTAGCAAGTGCATCTTTTATTGGCATCTCAAACAAAAACATTAGTCTGAATCAAACTTTTCTCCTAAGGATTTAAGCAAATAAATTTTAATGCAGTTTTCTATCAAAGCATTTGATCTCCCAGACTGAATGATCATTTTTTTTCCACAGGTTTCAGAAAAGGCTGGGCTGTGGCCAATGAAATATTAATATGCCTTATAAAAAGCTGGTTTTACAAGTCATTAAAACTAATACGCATAATTCCTCAAATATATTTGAATAGGATTATATTAGATGTAATATGTGGAATAGAATAGCTCAAAATAGTGTGTTTATAGACACATTTGTTAGCCAAAGACTTGCCTGAACTTGAAAACCTGCTGTCTTCAATGATATTCAATAACAGTGGTGTAAACTGACAGCACATATCCAGTGTAAAAAAATGCAGGAAACAGCTCAGTTGAAGAACCTGGTATAAAAAAAAACAGAAACAACAGGTACCAAATATTGACTGAATGTTACAGACTCAGACATTAGTGTTTCACCATCTTCTGAACTTCTCTTTCCTGCTAGACACCCTGCAGATCTGATTGAAGATGATTTCTTCGTTTCTAATTTGTAATCTCTCCTCTCCATATTTTTAACTGGAATAAAACACTGCAATATTTTGCAGAAGAATAAATTTCAAGTATTTGCATATGATAATTTATTTGTTAGAACTGTTTGTCAGCTGCATTAATTATGTTATTACCAAGGTAGGTTTCTTTGAACAAAAAGAAACACTTGTTTTTAAATGACCCTGTCTTTTTCTCAGCTAAATGATGCACGTACAAATTAGGAGGTTTGTAACATTTCATATATTCAAACTCTCACAGCTCATTTTAAACAGAACTTTACTAGATACATAGTTCTATGCATTCCTCCTCAAAATCTTGGGAAATTTAATTGCTCAAAGTCATCAAAGATTTGAAAATCTGACTCAAATTAAGTAATAAACCAGAACAAACTAAAGAAGGGCAAACTTTTAGTAAGAAATACATGTCTATAATTTTCAGACAAAACAGATTTAAAATGCATTTTGCCAGGCAATATCCCAATGCCATCCTGAACAAAGGAACTAAATCTTTTAATGTTAGACATACAAGCTATGTGACTGCCAGTGTTATAATTGATCACACGAGCTGTGCTTTGGTTTCCAGTGACAACCTGCTAAGTCTTTTCATTCAGTAGTAGTGTGATGTGGAGAGTTAAAATCAAAAGCAAACATAGTCAGTTTAGGGTGAAAGATTTGAGAAGTATTAAGATAAATATTTCTAGAAGTTAGCATATAGAAGACTATCTTTTCTCACATTAAAATTGCTCTGCATAATTTTAATTTCACTGATCCCATATAGAAAAAATGAAATGTCAATAGAATTACAATGTTTAGATTTCAGTTTGGAAAATCATTCGTATATTTCAAAATATACTTTAAAAGATTTCATTACAATTGCAAAGTCACAATTCAAACTGCCTATCAGAGTTATTTCACATAAGCAGACTGAGATAACATTATCCGTTTAACTGTTTTGTACTGGTTGTTTCTTCTGCTGGAATGATGAGATCAGGGCTGTGGGAAATGTTATTGCCCAAGAGATCACATGACTCCAGTTCTTATTGCACTGATATTGGGATTCTCTCACCACCAAGGCTGCAGCATCCAAATTTAAAATCATACCTAATGCGGATTGTTAGGTAGATTTTGCAAATGCAAATGTATATTCAGCCAAGATTAAGATAACAATGGGATTTGTCCTGTCATTCATAAAGTGCCATGGCAAAGTTTAGCACTGTCTGGTTTGACTATGCCCAGTCAACCCCTGTGAGAACACAGATTTGGTGAACATAGTGAAGATGATAGCCAACACATAATTTCCAGAATCACTGTTAAATACAAAAAAGGGATAGTGGAAGGGAACGCATCCAAAAAGCATAAAATTTTAACACTTTGCCTCTAATTTATATGCTAGATGTAAGTAATTACTGCTAGAGGTTACAGACTGGTAAAATTACAGAAAAGATCTGGTAAATGGAAAAGACAAAGTGAGAAACTGTACATGGGTAATGAAGAGACAGCAGTAAGCAAAGGCAAGGGATGAGGCAGTGAAAGAGCTCCCCTCCTACACACAACCTTTGACTACTCTGGGAGGTAACTCATTCTCATTCTGATGTGTTATTATTTTTGCCAAAAACTAAAATAAACTTTCTATGTATATCACATAGAAGCTCATCATGTGTTACCCTTATGTTTGCCAGGTCTGGGCGAGCAGGTGCTGCTGGGTGAGGACAGGGGCATAGGATTTCAGAAGCAGAATGCAAACTTACCTGGTTTATATTTTGTGTTTATGAAATTATGTTGTCTTAAACATGTATAAAATAATCACTAACATTGGCATCTTCTGAAACTGGATACAGCAAGTAGGTCAAAAGATACATCTATGACTTGTCATAAATATCTGTACTTTACTTACAACAGGAAAAGATAAATTTTTTATCATTGCAGCTTTTTCTTTCTAAATATAATACTATCTATCTGCATTAATTAAGGTAATTATCCTATTCCTGTTCAAACATTGGCAGCTCTTGTAGGATGCTAAGTCTTCGATGAGGTCCATCAATTTTTTTTCAATGTAGCTGTAGATATTCCCTTGGTAACTAATTAGTTTTATGTTCAGCCTGGAGAAGAGAAGGCTGCATGGAGACCTCATAGCAGCCTTCCAGTATCTGAAGGGGGCCTATAGGGATGCTGGAGAGGGACTCTTCATTGGAGACTGTAGTGATAGGACAAGGGGTAACGGGTTAAAACTTAAACAGGGGAAGTTTAGGTTGGATATAAGAAGGAAATTCTTTCCTGTTAGGGTGGTGAGGCACTGGTATGGGTTGCCCAGGGAAGTTGTGAATGCTCCATCTCTGGCAGTGTTCAAGACCAGGTTGGATGAGGCCTTGGGTGATATGATTTAGCGTAAGGTGTCCCTGCCCATGGCAGGGGCGTTGGAACTAGATGATCTTAAGGTCCTTTCCAACCCTAACAATTCTATGATTCTATGATTCATATAGACACCTTTCATCCATGCAGATAGAAATGCGTAAAATTCACAGGCTTAAGGGCAGGTTATTGTAAATAAACACTGCTCATCAGTTCAGTTTCTTCATTTCCCTTAATTGGCTGATATTTAAAGACCTGGAGGAGCATCAGGGCTGAACTTGTCCTTTCTTAATTAATTATCTATAATTTTAAACTTTGCAATCTATAATTAAAGAGTTTGAATTTCTATGCAAATTTTAAACTACATATATTTTTATATTTCTATTCTGAAAGGATGTGTTTATGTTTCAGACATAAACAGCAGAAGCTTCCAAGCTATTACAGTTTTTAATTCCTGGCACTGCTTATGAGGGAAGTGGTAGAGACACCCACTGTTCATGGAAATGTGCAGCAGAGGTCAGTGGATTTGAGGCAGAAATGGGCAGAGATTGTCTTATGTTAAAAAAACACTTGCATTCCTCCTCTATGTAGATACATCCAGGCTAGAAATGTAGGTTTGAGGGTTTTTTTTGGGGAGAAGGGGTCATTTGTTGTTTTGTTATTTCAATGTTTAGTTTAGTTTTTCTTTGCTTTCTTTTGCTTGGTTTTGCTTTACTTTGTGTTTTTTTTTTTCTGTTGTTATGTTGTTTGGTTTTTTTTTTTTCCAGGGAAGAGAAAAGAGAAAAATAATCCCAGAGGAGAGGGGTGGTAAGCCTCTCAGAGCAGGTTGGTAAAAACTACAAACACATAGATCAGAGAGTAGAAATGGCTTTGCCTTTGTAAAACTGAGGAAGGACGTTTTGAAAGGAAGTTGGGAAGGAAAAGTAAGGAAAATGTCATTGAATCTCTGAGAAAATACTCATGTGAAAATATTCCATATTGATTTTTTAAAGTGTAGATATTAAGGACTTTCTCATGAGAAAAAAAAAAGAGAGAGAGGAATATTTTTACTAAATAACATCTCAGAATGGCAAGAATTTAAAGGACGAAAAATGTGCTACAAAGATAGGAAGAAATGAACAGATTATCTGATCCAAGAGACCTGTGAAAGCCATGAGCAAAGTTTCTGCTAAAATGCAAAAGGATGACATTGTTTTTCTGGATGATACTTCTTGTGGAATAGATACTGGCTTTTCTACAAACTAGACAAATAGCCTAACAAAGGAAAACTGGAGCATATAAAACAGCTGTGTCTAGCAGCTGATTCCAGTAAATGGTGCAAAGAACAGAAAGGTGTCTATATCCCATAAGATCAATGGCTGCCACCTATAAGAATGGTCACATGCCTCTGTAAACTCCTGAATTCTGGGTTTTGCTTGAGAAAGTACTAATTTTCCTGAGACAAGGTATGGCTGAGACTCTTCCTATGCACTTTTATTTAACTAGGATTGATGCAATCTTAGAGACTAACTTTCCTACCTTTGGACAATTTGGACATTTCCTTGCTCAGTGCATTTTGGAGATCTCAGTCTTCCAGAGCTAATTCTTCTTATTTGTTGTATAAGAAGCCTGGGTATTCAGACTGAAGACGTTAATCCATTGAAGAAGTAGTGCAGCACTGGAAACCTTTTGTGAATGTTGCTTTTCATACCTCAGATACTTACAGGATTGTGTGTGAAAAAGAGAAAGAGAATGCTCCACAAACATTAGACTCACTGTGCCTAAATGATAGACTAAAGAATTTATGCTTACTTCTAGATGCCTGAACAACTTTTTGGATTTATCCCAAAATAATTTAAGGTAAGAAGTTCCATTACCTTTCAATCAAAGTAATGCATTTACTTCTGCATTTATTTATTATTTTTTAGAAAATATTGTCAGAAGTTTTCAGTGTTTTTAAAAGTCTTTCATCACCCTATCCCTGAGAAGGGTCTGTTTTGAATACAGCTTATTAATAGAGAAAAGGTAAAGGGAATCATTTTCTTTTTTTTTTATCCAGTTAGCAGAAGAGAAAATGTGTTCCAGCAGCCTTGCAGTGATTTTCAGTAGTGGCTAATGATTTCTCAAGTCAAGCATTGAATGACACATGCCTCAAAAGGAGAAAAACCTTATTTTCAAAAAGCATTAAGTCAACCCTTAGAGAACAGGCCCTTTCACACTTGGCACCCAGTTATTGAAAATTCAATGTCAGGTTTAGGATTGTGGCACAAGGCAATCCAAATAAGTTTAAACAACTTATTTGGTTGTCGAGAGAGAACAGAAGCTCTTATTTCTGTTGAACTTGCTAGATACTACTGTGTTTAGTATGGGTTAAAATTACTTCATTTATTTACAGAATTTCTTTTTGTTTTTAGTTGCTAAAATTTAGAACAAATATTTTGATTATTTTTTTTCACTTGAACATTTAAGAAATGATCAAAGTACATATTGTTCCATTTGCTCACATAAAAGTACTAACTTCAAAAGTAGGAAACACAAGTGAGATCTCTTGGTGAAAAGCTAACAGTAATCACCTCCGGCCTCACCCGCCAAGTGGGATATAACAGTGACATTATTAAGATATTCCTTGTGTAAACTGGGATGTAATCAACAGTTTTCTATATAATCTGGTTGATATAGGTGAGTTAAAGCAAAATGTCTAAATCTTCTTTTCAACATTTCTGTGAAAATATAGATACTAGTTTTGATGGAGATTATTTTTTTAAATCTTAATGTCATTGTTTCCAACTGTGAACAATCCATCAAGAAAGAAATCAACACTAAGGGAAACCCTCAGATACATGATTTCATAGGATCAAAGGGAAGTTCAAGCTTAATCTGTGTCATAAAATTGAAGAAGAACTAGGAGACAATTTGGCCTTGAATTTGACTTACCTGAGCTTTTTGATAGCAACCTGCTGGACAAATTACTAAATCATTAAAAAAAAAAAAAATCAAGGCTTATATTCATAGAACTTAACTGAGGCAACCAAATGCTCTTTGAGAGTTGCTGAAAACAGACTACCACCTTCAGGGACTGATTCAACCCACAGTATAAGGCTGAAAGTTCTGCAGTATGCTCTGAAGTCACCTGTCTTTAAAAATCTATTAAACAGAGCCCTGATTATGAATACAGGCTCAGTTAAATGGCTGAAGTTTGGCAAGTGAAGCTGAGTTTACAAGTTCGACGAAGGATTAGGTATTCCTACTTCATGAAGTAGCCTTAAAAAGTCCTTTTGCATTCTGCATCTGACTGTAAGCCCTGTTTGGTTTGTTTTGCTGTTTTTTTTTTTTCATTCTTGTAGGACAGAACCATCTCCAAGGGACAATTATTGTTAACTTTTGGGAGAGAAAACATATTTTTATTAGCAGAGAATGTTAATCTGCTCTTTACTCAACACTTTATATCCACTAACACCTGATATGGATGATTTAAAAAGAAAAGAAAAGAGAGAGATAAGAAATTCATTTTACCCCAACTATACTCCAAACTTAAGGCACAGAGCGTATCTTTCTATGATTATTATAACAGTGTGAGAAGACAGTGCCCTTATCATGCATGATTTTCTTGAAGAAGTACTTGAAAGATCATGGTATGGGTTTTCCATTCAGCCTCTGTCACTCTAGACATCAGGCAGGAGGAAAAAAAAACTATTGATAATTGCTGAAATACAGTCCAAAGCATTTTGTTTACAGCCTTAAAGTAGAAGTTTCTTTCTTAGAAACTTTTTCAGTATTTGTGAGCTTCTCCAATTCAAGCTTCTCCTTGTTTCTATTTTTATACATAATTGTTCTTTCCCTTTGGAGACTTAACAACCTTCCTTTCACTGTAAATAAAACCTTAAGAATCGTCTAATCTCACTACAAGGCATTAGGTAATGCTATTAAAGATTCAGCCCGGCATTTACAGAAATTTATACCTCATTGTGGATATTCTTTAAAAAGTTTATATCTTATCTTGGTCACAAGTTTAAAGAGTCTGTAATTGAGAGCTCTATGGCAAAAGATATTTCAACTTTCCTCTAGCACTTTGTTCTTCACAGAATTATGTATTTCCTTGAATATTATTTCTGTACACAACATCCACTGTTCTCCCCTCATCTACCAAATCAATAATTTCTTTTCAAAAAGCTTATCCAGTTGGCATCAGATTGAGAAAAGCCTTGAGCCTGAATGTTGCTATTTTTCACGTGAATCTACTAGATTAAATATTAGTCTATTTCAGTATACCATCACGACTGCTACTGCTGAACCCAGGACATCACTGCACTATCATGTAGTCATCATCATCAAAGTCACTCTCAGCATCTTTCTCTCAAGATGTTTTTTTTAAAAAATGAAACATAACCCCAGGACCAGGATATGGTCTTAGGTGATGGATTCCGGTAGACAGTTATCGCAGTTTAACCCCAGCTAGCAACTAAGTATCAGACAGCCGCTCACTCACTGACACCCTGTCCCCCACCAGCAGAATGCAGAGAAGAACTGGAATAAAGGTATGTCGTGGTTTAAGCCCAGACGATAACTCAGAAACAAGCAGCTGCTTGCTCACTCCCCTGCTTCTTACTCCACTCACTCCTGGAGGGATGGGGAGGAGAATCGAAAGAATGTAACTCCCATGGGTTGAGATAAGAGCAGTTTAGTAACTAACGTATAACACAAACCACTACTGCTACTACCAAAAATAATGATAAGGGAAATAATGAGGGAAGAGAATACAACCGCTCACCACCCACAGACCGATACCCAGCCTGACCCAAGAAGTGATCTAGCTTTTCTGGGTAGCCCCCCCAACCCCGTTTTTATATACTGGACATGACATGCTGTGGTATGGAATACCCCTTTGGCTAGTTTGTGTCAGGTGTCCTGTCTCTGCTTCCTCCTGGCTTCTGTCCTCCCTGATAGAGCATGAGACTCAGAAAGTCCTTGGTCAGAGTAAACATTAATGAGCAACAACTGAAAACACGGGTGTTATCAGCGCTGTTCCCAGGCTGAAAGTCAAAAACACAGCACTGCACCAGCTGCTAAGAAGGAGAAAAATGACTGCTACTGCTGAAGCCATGATGAAGTGAAACCCAGGGGCTGAGATAAGAACAGCTTAATAATTGAAATAAGGTATAATATACTACTACTACTAATGATAATAATAATGAAAAGGGAAATAACAAAAAAGAGAGAGATCAAACAAAAAAGTGACAACAGTGATACACAACACAACTGCTCACTACACAATGACTAATATCCATCTCATCCCTGAGTAGTGATCACTAGGTCCTGGCCAACTTCCCACCAGTTCATATACTGAGAATGACAATTTATGGTATTGAATATCCCTTTGGCTGATTTGGGTCAGGTGTCCTGTCTCTGCTTCCTCATGGCTTCTTTTGCACCTGGTCAATAGCAAAGCATGGGAGACTTACCTTTGATTAGGTTAAGCACTACTTAGCAACAACTAGAACATTTGTGTGTTATCAACATTAATCTCATACTAAATCCAAAATATCACACTGCACTAGTCAATAGGAAAAGAAATTAACTCTATCCCAGCCAGAGCTAGGATACAGAAGCAGCCAGGAAGAAACAATTGCTCCAGACTTAAGATAGGGGCAGTGTTGGGGGGTTGGAGCTAGATGATCTTTTGAGGTCCCTTCCAACCCTTGGGATTCTGTGATTCTGTGATCTTAAGGTCCTTTCCAACCCTAACTATTCTTCGATTCTATGATTCTATAACCCAAGTATACAGAAGTTAATGTTAAAAAATTCAGACATTACTCACGTATGTGTTACTGAGTAAACTGAGGCTTTTCAGATGTTGCTAAGTGAGCACTGAACATTTCTATAGATACTGAGAACATTCAGTTAAATTAGAAATGATATAAGTAAGGGATTTAAACTTAAGTGACTCAGGGCATAACACTAACCGCTGGAGTTGCAAAGTAATTTCCCTTATGGCAGGTTATTCCAAACTCTTCATTACTGGAAGTACAACTTACTGACCCTTGTCAGGAGGAGGTTACTGGACAAATGGATTACTTACCTGAACCCTTACAGTACTTAATGTCAGATTCAAAAACCATCCTTTCACAATGAGGGAAGAATGCAGGACAAAAAAGAAAACACATTCCTTTAATTACAGGTTCCTCAAAAGCAGGTTAAAATGTTAAGTACTGTAGCCTGATCTTAGATCCTGAGACATCACTGTCCTGCAGGAAACTCAAAACCATTTCTGCAATTAACCCTTGTAATCAAATGGATAAAACTATAGGGAGTGCTTCAAAAATGTTTTTATATGTTTCATTTATTAATTGCCATGTACTTTTTTAAAAATTAGGGTGGCATGGTTTAGCTCCCAGAGAATGTAAAATTCAGTTCTGACAATTAATAGAAAGATATGAGAAAAGGTTAGATGTTAAAAAAATGGTGAGACATTTGTGAGTAGGATGAGAAAGATAGTACATGATGTGGTGGGTTAATACACTTCCAACAAGTTACCACAAATTAACCATTTTTTCAAATTAAATTTTTGTAGCTGTATAATCAGGATAACCTTATATTCATAAAAAGCTGCTGCCTTTTTTTTTTTAAATATTCTACACCTGCAGGTTTTTAGTTACCACATCATCCAAATGTGAGCGGCTCATTCAATAACACACTGAATAAATTCCAATCAAGATGATATTTGGTTGGTGATATAGTTTGAATATTGGCAATATTTTCTGTGTAATGTTCTGCTTAAAAATCTCTTGCAGAGCAATTACATAAACCAGCTTCTGGCTTATCTTTTATTTCACAAATTAAAAACCAAACAAAGCCACAGCATTAAAAGGCACAATAGATAACCCTAGAACTTCCACAATAGGCTACTTCTTTTTTTTTAAAAATTAAAAAGCATTGCAAAACACTAGATGAAATTAAGTTTGCATCTGTGTCACCGGACCTAATAATCTGTGCGTTCATTTCGCACAAAGGAATCATTGAAAAGGAGTACAGATGCAGGGATAAAGATTTGAGCTCTGCTATCTCTGGGGTTCCCAGTCTATTCCCTAAGCAACCACCATGTGGGTGAATTTGTGGAAAAAGGGCATTCTCTACATCATTTGTTATTTGTATGGCCTTATTGCACAGAAAGCCTTAGTTCTAAAAAACCTCATCTTTCCCTGTCACCATATAACAGTGTAGGTCTAAGATTACTTAGAATTTTGTTTTTTGCTCTTTTTCTTTCATTTAGATTCGTATTTTGTATCACAAATGGTGCATTTGTACATTAATTGTACAAGACAAGAAATGATAGTGAATGACAAGTCTTTCTGCTAAGAATGTAGACTGTGATCTAAGAAATCCTGCTTTTTTTCCAAACCTATCATGATTATCTTATATGACCTTGGACAAGATGCTGAATGGAGCATGATAAGAATAGACCATGTTGGAGTGAGAAGGAAGAATGCAATAATTTTCTTGGTCATAATAGCAATGACAGTAATATTCAAAAAAGAGAGGGTTATTCCATGTTATAGGAAAATGCCAAAGTTGCGCAAGAGCATGCAGGTTCATCAGCTGCTAGACTCCTGAGAAATGATGCCTCTGACAGCTATTTTACTTGTAATATGCTGGAAGTATTCAGAGCTCTTTCTGATTTTAGTGGTAAACAAATCTAAAGGAATGAAAAATATTTGTGAAATCAAAATTCTGCATAGCAAGAGCTAATACCTATCATTACTTGATGCTCCTATGTTACTTTCAGCTTGTATGTCTTAGATGCCATCTTTGATGTCTGGTAAGTGTGTTATTTTGTTAGGGTTAACAAGGAGAAAGGCAGTACAAACTGCTTACTAAAGCACAACCTATTGTCTTGGCTTTACCTTTCTTTCCTTGGAGGGTTCTGCTCTAAATTATCTATTTTTTAATGGCTTCAGACCTGAACAGCTTTGTGCATGCCATGACAGATTCCTAGTCTCCATGTTACATCATTATCTTAAAAGAATAATATGATGCCTGGAGCACCTCCCATATGAAGATAGGGTGAGAAAGTTGGGGCTGTTCAGCCTGGAGAAGAGAAGGCTGCGTGGAGACCTCAGAGCAGCCTTCCAGTATCTGAGGGGGTCCTACAGGGATGCTGGGGAGGGACTCTTCATTGGAGACTGTAGTGACAGGACAAGGGAAATGGGTTAAAACTTAAACGGGGAAAGTTTAGATTGGATATAAGGAAGAAATTCTTTCCTGTTAGGGTGGTGAAGCACTGGAATAGGTTGCCCAGGGAACCTGTGAATGCTCCATCTCTGGCAGTGTTCAAGACCAGGCTGGACGAAGCCTTAGGTGAGATGATTTATTGTGAGGTGTCCTTGTCCCACGGCAGGGGTGTTGGACCTAGATGATCTTAAGGTCCTTTCCAATCCTAACTATCCTATGATTCTATGCCAGTATCACAGTATCACAGTATGCTGGAGATTGGAAGGGACCTCAAAGTATGTAGCAAAATAGCTTGTTTTCAGGAATTGGGTTCCTTAAATGCTTATTAGCAGAAAGTGGTACATAAGGCTACTTTGATACTGTTAGGTTTGCATCTTAGGAATCTAAAGGAAACATGCAACTGCCCACCTGCCTAGCATCAAAGGCACCATGAAGCTTACCCATCACAAAGTAGTCAATCAGAGAATGTATAATAGCTGACATGGATATCAAGGTCTCCTGCCTCAAAGTAGAAACAGGCCTTGTAATAAAAAGATAAAACCTTGCAAGGAAAAGTAATCTATTCCAATGTTTTATTACTTTTAAAATTCAAATGTTTCTTTCTCCATGTATTACCTAAAAGTATTATTGTTGCACAGTAAGTCTTAGTTCTCCTCCTGTACATGATGGACTTGGAGAATCAATGATACTCTTACACTTTACAGAAACCTTTCATGACTTTGAAGACTATGCTTCAGACTCTCCAGACTCAATGATAAATCCAAGTTCTTCCAGCATTTCTCATAGGTCATGTTTTTTTCTGGTTTCTCTTCACTTTTTTTTTTCCCCTCTAAAGACTCCAGTTGCTCCTCATTTTTTTCTCTGAATCTGGTGCCTAAAATCATATTGCAGATGAATTAAGCAGGAATATTGTTTCCTGTGTTTACAGTCTATACTGCTGCTTACAGAGTGTGCTATTTTCCTTATTCAGAACAGGATGTTGTTGACTCATGCTCATCTGCATTCTTCTATAATCTCCAAATTTTCTTTCAACTTAATCCAGCATGTGTATAGGTAATTATTCCACCAGACTCTCTACTCATAATTCTTGAATTCAGATCACCACAGTCTAATACCATTCTCCAAAATTATGTCAGTCTTTACACCCTTTGTAACATCCTCAGACTTAATAGGCATACACTAAATTCCATCATATGTATCCTATACATTCATATAAATTCATAAATATTTATAAATATATGTATGTAAATAAAGGTTAATGGATATTCCTTGAGGCATGTCACAGTTGAGTACCTGAGAAATTTAAACTTTCATAGCCTATATATGTTTACATGATAAAGAGCTGGTCTCCACACAGCCCAGAGGAGCGATGGCAGCTGGGGAAAGCCAAATAATACCATGACTTATCTCCTCTGTGGCTATTACAGGAGTCAGCAGACTGTGAAAGTCGCATTCTCACAGCCAAGAAGGAGCACAGCTGCCCCTGTACCACCTTCATGGGGGACAGTGAACACGAGAAGTCAGTGGTGAGGCTGTCTGTGTAGCCCCACAGACTGGTGACACTGCCTATGGGTATAGGGTTTGCTGTGAGGTGCAGGGAGCAGCATTCCAATACTGTGCAACACTTGTGGGATATTTAGGGGGGTCCAAAGTGAGGGGAATGAGGGTGGTTTGGGGAGGATCAAGGGTAGAAAAAGAGAGAGAGAAGGGTATGAAAGGAGCTGATCACACATAAACAGGTGCTAGTTTGTTGATGCCTGAACCTGATCAGTGCAGACTCTCATGTTCTAATTAAACTCCATTTTTAGTACTTTTTCTGGGTGCAGAGGTCCCTGAACTGTGTGCATGCATGGGGAAGGTCTGAGTGCCAGTAGCTGGGGCAGACCAGGGGTGGGAGGCCCATATGCCTGTGGTGCCAGTATGGGGTGTGATGCGGGTGCACTGCCAGTGAACGACACTGGCCAGCACCAAGCCGGACCAACAGGTGAGTGGGGCACATGGCCTAGAAGGTGGGGTGAAGGTATCCCTTGAGGTGAACATGAGGCATTGTGGGGTTGCAGGCAGCTGCTTAGACTGCTGTTTGGTTGGGAGACCCATTTGTGCGTGTACACCTTTGCCTGGGAACAAGGACTCAGGTGCCAGTATGCAGTAGGATTCTGTATACTGGGCAAAACAGGTGTCTGATGCTGGAGGCATCCACACTGTATATATTTCTATATATTTCCCACTTATGTGTTTTCATTCTTATCAGTCAGCAAGAGGATGAGGTCGCTGGTGCCATTACTGTTTATATGAGTACAGAGTTGATATGCCTATGTTGTGTGTCAGATGTATACGGTTATACCTATGTTGATGTGTATATGTATGTCACATTGTGTATGTGTGCACATGTCCAGGCAGAATGCATGTCTGGATAACATGAACAGAAAAATATTGAGGTAATAAGTGAGGAACAAATGCCTTCATTTTTGTTGATGACTCTGGCAGTAGTTTTGCAGAACACATACCAGTGAATCCAAAAAAAACCAACAACAAAACCAAACAATGCATATGATGAACTCTTCAGATACAGAGGTACTGATTCTTCAGCATTAGAAATTATAGGACAATCCAAAAGATTATCACGTATTTTTTTTTCGTAGGCAATCAATGATAACACTAAAGGATCCATTCAGTTACTAAAGAAACAAGATGAATGTAAAAGATATTTTCTTGAAGGTTTTAATAATTTTTTAATAATTTCTTATCCAGGCAAACATGACATAATCTGTCAAAGCATTTTACTGCTCCCAGAAAACTTGCACATTCTACAACCAATTATTTCAAAGTAAAATAACACAAAATGCACCAAAAAAACAAAGCAAACAAAAAAACCCCACCAAAATCCCCCCAAAAATTACACTTACAGTGTCATTTTAACATGAAGATGTCACATGTATTTGTTGACATTGTACCTAATGTGAAAGCACACTTGGCAAAATCTCTTATGGGACACGGTATAACCACTGCAGCTCTTCCTGGTTAAACTTCAGTGTTTTTCTGTGTGAACATTCAGATCACTCTTGCTCTCTCTTGAGTGGTTTGCGCTCTGGAGGAAGCACTGCCTGTAACTTCTGCCAACGTTGTGGAGGCCAGAGGATATGAGTAGCTCGAGCATGTAAAAGTCCAAGAGAAACCTGTAACCAAAATGTAAGCCATAGAAATCTTTAAATACTGAAAAAAGAATAAAATAAAATAAAATGTGGAAAATACAAAGCACATTATGATTTGACAGAACAATGACAGAATACAAAGTAGAGAACTCTGCATGCACGAAGAGCATCTCATGCATGTAACAAGAGGAAAAGGAAAACTGCTTCAGAGATAATTTTTACATAAAACATTTTGTGAAACTCAGAATAGCTTGCTGAAATGCACTGGTTATAACAAACATTAACTGGGAATGTTTTCTCAGGTTCAAGAGAAACAGCTAGTCAAAACAGATGAGGCATTCTATAATCCACCTAAGGCTTTTGGTTGTTAATTATTCTGGGTACAGCAGAACAGGGTTCAAGTGTCTATTCTGAATAAGTTAAACAGAACCTGTGTCTTGGATTTGAGCTATGTACACTAACCACACCAAGACAGCGGTTTTTCTAAACATGCTGTGCTTTCCATTTATCACTGTCCTTTGAAGTTCTATTTTGTCTCCAACCAAAACGGAAATTACTATGAATCATACATATTTCCCTGAGGATGAAAAAGTATTTCTGATAGAACTATTTGAAACACATCTACAGATCAAATATTGTGAAGTTCTAGGACTTCTACACTTCACTCATGTTTTTTAAACATATTTTGCCATGTTATTTATTATTAATTTACTTCAATAATTTTAATCCATCAATGTTTTACTTCAAGAAATCAAAATCAAAGTCAATATTGACATTGCTTACAAAGGAATCACTTATAGGTAACAGATTAGAAAACCAAATTGTTTAGAAAACCTTAAGAAAAATACAAGAATCTTTTCAAATACAGTATGAAATGGCTGGACTAAGAATAGCTAAAATAGTATAGTCATATTTTCAGATTGAGGTCATAAGACAGGTTTTCAATATCTATACTTAATATTTAAATTAATCAGTTTGGTATGGAGTTAATCTCCCTTAATTTGAAAAGCGTGCAGGATAGACTTCTGCATCTTACATTACTTGTTCAGACTTCTTCTGGAGACAGAAGTGAGTAAGCTTCCCACCAACTATGAAGTGCCAATAGAAAAGTTACAAACAGGACAAAAACACGGTTAGAAATACTGGAATGTCTCTATATGCAAAAAGATTAAATAATTCAGACTCCTAAAGAGTCAACATGGTCAGAAGTCTATAAAATTAGAACAGCACAGATAAAGAATGCATAGGCTTTATTTGCTTATTATGTCATCATTTCTCATAAGAATGAGGAAACATCAGATGACATTATCTTAAAGAATTTTAAAAACCAACATCCTTCTTCAGAGTATGCATGATTCCATTATAATTGCATACATTATACAGGATACTGAAGAGACCAGAAAATAATAACAGAACTGGTTCAAATAATAATAGTAGAAAGTCCATCACACACAAATGAAAATAAAAGTAACAGTGTAGTCTCTATACTCCAAATTAGGAAACACTGAGAGAAAAATTATATACTTGTTCTGTTCTTATGCTCTAATGATTTGGTACTGGTTGTTGTCAGAGCCAGAGTTAAACGGATTTCTGATTTGAACCTGTACATTGTTGGTTCAATTTTTATGTAAACTCAGTTCTTAGTTCCATTCCATTTGTCATCACAAAAAAAAAAAAAAGAAAAAAAAGAAAAAAAAAGTTATTTCAGTAAGCAGGTAATTCGGCATTTTATGGAACTAGACACCAAATAGGCCCCCAGGAATATCTTCAGCTAATTTTCTTGATTTAATTTCATAGGATTAATGTATATTCACCAGTCTCTCTCCACTACATTATCAAATCAGTGAAGCTGAAGTGGTCTATATCTAATTCCATATTCTGTAGCTTGATGAAGCAGGTGCTGAATTGTGTGAATATAATTTGGTTACTTAATAACCCATGATATCTAAAAGAATCTGAAGTAGATCACTCTAATTGCAGTCAGACATTATATTTCACTTGCTTGAGCCCTTGCAGTGATCACTTGTTTCCCAGATCCATTGCAGCTTTTTTCCTGCACTTAAGCAAAGGACAGACTCCTAAATGATAACTCCTTTTTCTTTTTGATAGTATTTAGCTGTTTTTTTAAGTCTTGACACACTTCTATGTAGTTTATTTGATATTTATGGAATTCACAATATCCTTTATCTTAACTATACCATAAAGCAGTCTGCAAATGTAATATTACCATAGGGATGTGTTCCCTGAGTATACAGCATAATGGCACACACATTACAGGCTGGTGACAAAATATAAAACCACAGCAAACCCCACCACTGTATATAAAATGTGACAGCTTTAGTACAAAGAAAAACGTTAAAATACTCTTCTCAAACACAAATAACATCTCATTTTCAAAGCTATGTGTTTTTCTCCATTCACTGCTTGTTACTGATGTCAGCAGGGGGTTCTCACGCATACTGAGAATATAATAAATGAATCAAAACTTGTTTGAAGCTGAAGGTGGGGATAATTTTGCCCAGAGGATTACTTCTATTGACCATGATCTGACTTGAAACTAATAAAGAAATATTCTTCCTATAAACCTGATTTACAGGACAACATGACTAGTGCTAAAAAGGAAAAACGGGTATTGTTGGTTGATGGAAGTCTTTACGAAATAACATACGACACTGGTGCTATAGGGCTTTTTTTGTAATAACTTCAAGGCTCACTTTAAAAGCACCTTGATATTTAACTTCTGCAAACAACCTTGATAACTTTTGTCCATTGCCTATTATGCTGTAGTTACCACAGCAGCCATGAATTTCACTGAGGAAGAACAGAATTGCTCTCAGAGAATAACCTGCCCTTGTTAACGGGTTTGACCTCATCAAGGTTAGATATAGACAGAGGGTGAACTGAGAGCTATGCTTTCCATCACAACAGTGAAATACTGAAATAACCTATTAAAAAGAAAAAAAAACAGATTAATCAGCTTCCATAAAGAATTATTTACTCTTATTAAATAAGAAAATAAGTTTTCTCCCTTTAAACACTGCATTAACTATAAGAAAAAGCTTTACAGGCACAAATTCTTTGAGAATCATATTTCATTTACAGACATGAGTAAGAGATGCCAGCAATCTAAATAGCTGATTTTCATTTCTACATTATGATCTATTTATTATTCTTGCTATGGCAACAACAGACACTATGTTGAATAGAATCCATATTATTGTCCATAACCTGAGCTGTTTAGGCATTAATTTTGTTGGTTTTTTTTTTAAATCTTTAAATACTTAATAACCAAGAAGTCATTCTGTTAACACAGCAATTTTATCTGCAAACTAAGTTTTGAATGAGTAATACTGTTTTGACACTTACTGTGATAAATGCATATTTCCTCAGAGTCTGCTCATTGTTAGCAAGTTAGTCGTATGGAGACTGATTAGTTTTGGTACTGCATTAGGGAAAGATAAGCCTAAATTAAGTTTGAATTTGCTGCACTGGTACTTATAACTATCGTGCTCATTCTGTCCTAACAGGTTTGGATAAAAACATCTTTATTAGTATAGAGGATTATATTATTATCACTCCCCCCAGTTCTAAAACTTATCATTTAGAATACTCACTAATTTACAGACTGTACTCTATACCTCTTCTTGTTTGTTTGCCATTTGACACCATCACTGTTGCTTAGCATGATGCCTTTTCTAATCCCAAATCATAATGGCATTCAGACTGTTCAAGAATCTTCTATAAATGCAGCTTGCAGTGGCGCACACCAAAATGTCTATGTAAATCTAGGTCCCGATAAGGGTGTCATGCTAACGAGGGTATCCTCAGCTTTCTCAGGATAAATAGAGTCTACCCAACCTGCTGAATTCAGGTACTGCTGCTCCCAGTTGTGAGTTCACTTCACGTTAGGAGAGTGACCCATACATTTCTCTTTGCTTCTTTTTCCCTTGAACCTTTGGTGATTTTGCTTTAGCTTAAATAGCCCAGATTTCAAATTCTGTAACAATGTTAAAGCAAGAAAGTACAGCACCAATGCATATAACCTGAGAAACAGCAATGCAGAAGCAAAAATGCCAACTAGTCAGTTTGCTAATTAGAAGTGATAACAAGACAAAAAGACAAGAGCCAATGCAAAAATATTAGTCCAGTTGTATCCCTGTAAACCAGTATTGGTAGACCTCGCACCAATTCTGCAAGGCCTCAAGACTCATTTCTCAGGCTTTTCTGAACTTTCTTTGCCTGCCTGGAGATTTGATTTAGCTAGTTTAGCTGCAACAGTTTTTCTAATGAGCAGGTGACTATTGCCTAATTTCTTACAGTTTTGCTTGTATAACTTATATTGGTTTACATTTGCATAATCTTGTGGTATAATCAAGGCTTTTACATATACAGTAAGAAGTCATTATTCTATATAGAATGAAATATTTATGACTTTGACATAATAATGTTGTTTATAGGAGTATAGGCATGGGATAAGACAGGCTTATAAAAAAAACAGGAATGCGAATTAAAAAAACAACTGATGGGGGAGCTGGACAGAGGTTTTAAGACTAGCAAAGAGGAAAAAAAATTGGAGGAGAGCAAGGAGTGTACTAACATATGTAAAAGAAAATATATAATAAATACAGATTAAAAGTGATGTTTACATTGTACCACTGTTACTGCTGGTTTTCTAAATGACTCTCCATAAACTCTCCTTTAAGTAGAGAAAGGAAAGAACAGTTATCTTTCTTCTCCTCACTTGATATTTCTTTTTGTATTTTTTCTAAACAAAAATGGTGATTTTGATGAAATCTTAATAAATACATTTTGGTTTCACTGTTTCTTCAACTGCCAAAAACCCCCAAACATTCAAAACCAGAAAAGAAGAAAATTAAATAGTCTATATTAGTATTTTCTTACAATATATTTTGATTTGGGGGGACTGTGACTGAAATGTAATGTAATTATTTCAATAAAAACATGAAGTATGCATGAAAATTGTACATCTTTCTGGCAGAAGATGCAATAATAATCATATTGGAACTAGATGATCTTAAGGTCCTTTCCAACCCTAACTATTCTATGATTCTATGATTCTATTACAAAGTATAAAATAATATAACAAATGTGTGAATATCTAGATAAGTCACAGAAAATAATAATAAGTGAAGGTAATAGAAAGATAATAATAAGAAAAAGCATAGCAGTAATCCTTAACATTGGATCAACAATCCTCTCTGAAGGTGTACGTGAACAAGTAATTGAATACAAACATTCTAAAGATGAAATCCAAAAAAAAAAATACTATATTAAAAATTATATTATTTCATCAAGTTTAAGCCTAGAAAAATTTCAATATTCATTTGTATTTTGTCTCCTGGACTCATTAATAAATGTTTAAATCATACAAATCCTCTAAAATACCACTGGAAAGGAACAACGCAAGCTACCCAAAAAAACAGAAGCAGACATAGAGTACAAGTGCCACAGACTATAAACTTCAAAATTTTCATCAACAGCCAGCCAGAAAATCACAATTTTAAAGGCTTACATTAGCCTCTGTGTTTCAAAAGGCACTTTTGTTTTGGTTCCTTAAGATAAGTTATATTTTAAGAACCTTGTACAGGCCTTCCAAATGCCATGGCCAATGATAAACATTCAATCACACACACACACAAAATAATTCTCAAACCAAAAAGATATAAAAAACCATAAACAATCACAGTGTTACAAATGATGCTTTCTGTTCTCTGCAGTAATACATTCTTATTACTTTTTTTTATAATACACAGGTTAGTAAAGAAGCTTTATGTACAGCATTTCACATGCTCAGCAATATGGAACATCAGCTGTAGTCAAGTTTTTATTCTCATTTTCTGTTTCATAAAACAAAGTCATCGGGGACAGGAGGGAGTAACCCTGTAGCAGTAGAGGTCTGTTCAGACTATACTTTGCTGGCTGGATACTTGCTACTCCGCACAGATTCTGAAAGGGGGCAATACATATTAGGTAAAAAATCCTCTAATATGGAGAAATCCTCAGTGGTTTATAGATGGTGCCATTTGAGCAGACATACAGCTCTAATGAATTTTTCCAGATCCAGTAGGTCATAGCCCTGCTACCTACATCATATTAGGCAGTTAGCTATAGTTTGGTAATACTGAAATTCTGGAAGATCAGGAATGCCAAAACTGTGGAGGTTGAAAAGGGTGTGTAAAGGGACCAGGCTAATGAGAAAGGATAGAAAAAAGTTCTACAATATTTCAGCCCTCAAAATCTCAAAGAAAATCTCAGGATAGAAATGCTTAGGCAACTATGCAGGGTTTCAGCTATAATGATAACAACAATATATAGTGTGGGACAGCTATCTGTGTCAAATGAGATTGCTTGTCTTTAAGAAAGGTTGTTGCACTGGGTTTTGATATTAGATTCTGGTGTAAAATGGTCTCAAAGAGAATTCTCCCAGTAAATTAGTCTTTTCAAAAAAAATCCATACTTTAGTAGAAAGTTAACATGATTGCTATTACGTTTCATTTTCCGTACATGGTTGAACTACTATCGAGTGCAGTACAAGGAAAAAGGCTCAATAAAAATAAAACCCTGTGGATTACAGTAAAATCCCAGAGAAACCACTTTCTCTAGTAGAAGTATCTGGGATAATGAACAATGGCAGGAGAAACAAATATCCTTGACCTCCTTCTTTTATGCATGCAAGAATAATACAAAGATTAGAATCAACAGATTATTTTGCTCATAAACTATACCGCAGCAGATGTTCTTTAACTTACATTGGCTCAGTGAAGGTTGGCATAGCAAAATGCTAACTAGCTCATGAATGCAAAAAAAAAAAAAAAAAAGTTATAGATTCCTTTCAACTACATAGAAAAATCCTAGCATTTTCATCATTCTTTCCTTTCATAAATGAACAATTCAGACCAAATGCAGCCATACAGATCTAATAACAAGGAAAAGAGTGCAGCCCATTAATTTTTCTAGTAAGTGTTCTATTATGGTTCCATTAGTTTGAGAGCAGAAGCAGATCTAGCTATAGATAAAACATCCCATATGTGTTTATCTTTCACAGATCTATTGTAGAATCTGTAAAGGTCCTTATTAATGTTATCAAATTCAGACATGTCCATTGAGATAGAAAATATATTATTAAAAATCTGAAATTATCATATCAACGATAACTATTTTAAGAAGTTTTAAGCAGTGAAAATAGACACTCAAAAGGGGTGCACATCTACTAGACATAGACATAGACATAATCACAAAATAAGATGTAAAAGAGAGAAATACATTTCAAAAGCAGTGTGTGATACCCAGAATTAATAAAATTTGCATGTTAGCACAGAGTATCTGCCTGAAATTAGTGTAACAATTGTGACTGTTCCGATCCAGCATGGTTTTGCAATGAATCTATTCATATCAGAAGAGGTGAGCACAGTCAGTGCATTGTAACAAAAGTTCAGGTTATTGATTAAATTGAAAAAATGTACTAAATTTCAAAATAACTGGGTCGCATTCTCATTTGTTCTACCACATGTACATGCCTGTGTTAAACCTAAAGTTACAAAAGAGGTAAAGGAAGGAAATGGTCAATATAAACAGAATGCATTTCACATCTCAGATTCTTCTATAGTTCGATTTTGCAGACAGGGACTAGTTAACATTGGACCATAATTTACATTCATAATAGTAGGCAGATTTAAAGGAATACAGTTTAGTGTATTTTTTTATACAATTCCCAAAGAAATCAGCCCTCAATGCCACTGACTATATTCTGAATTCTATCTCAATGCATTTTCTTGGAATTGTCAAGGATGTATTCTTGCAAGAGATACTATAGCTAATTAACTTCTTCACTCCTTCACAGTTTTTTCTTCTGTGTTTTCTAAAGGCATCTTTTTAAAACAGAGGTTAGCATATAACAGAGCACTAATACTCTTTTATCTTCAGTAAGTACAGCATCCTTAGAAATTTTTCTTTCTTGCTTATGATTAACAAAACCATTATGGTAAATAGGTCTACAAAAAGATTTACAAACTAATCTATTACTTAGTTTAGATTTTCAGCAACAAAATGGTGAAATAATTTGCTTACTGCACAGTATAGTGTGCTTTGTATGCTGCATATACATAAATA
Source organism: Pezoporus occidentalis (assembly GCF_034315485.1). NCBI lineage: Eukaryota > Metazoa > Chordata > Aves > Psittaciformes > Psittacidae > Pezoporus > Pezoporus occidentalis. The sequence continues at coordinate 865,244 of NW_026913209.1, forward strand.
TTGTTTAATATTTAAAAGCTTTCTAATGTTTCACTGGGTGATGCACAAAAATTCCTAGTCTAAGCCATGTAACTCAACAGAAGAACAAAATGTACTAATAGCTTTTATGAATCAGCCCCACGTTAAAACATAGTAGTATATCTGCAATTCAATATTTTAAGAATTGATAAATCAAGTGACAGGAAACAATTATTAAAATGCATTTATTATATTCATCTAGAAAGTATTAGCTATATCCCAAATCTATGCCTATTAATTATTCAGGAATATATAAAAGCCTTCAATGTGAATTCCTGTTCAGCAGCATATTGTGTCAGTACCAAGAGTCAGAAGAATGTCAGGCTTAGTGACATTTTTCAGCTTACTACACTAATATTATGTGCATTGTCTTTCCTAACTGAATACTTAGGACACTATGCAGAAATGCTGTGCGTTACAAATTAAGTTTATTTCCAGTTTTATTCTGTTGTGTGTCATGAATTTAGGGCTTCATTCTAAAGATTTGCCAAATACATCAGCACAGTGCAGGTAGTACATGGGAAGGAGTCCCCAGAGCAGCTGTAAGGGCTCACTCACACACAGGTACCCAGAGTCTACACTTGTCGTCTCTCTCTCTATAAACTTAATTCATCCCCATGGGCTGGTGTTCAAGCAGATGGAACCATGCCCTCTGCTCCATCACCCCTTCCCTGTAGTGCTTTGTGCTTCCAGGAGAGCCAGACAGAGGCATCCCAGCACTGCTGAGGCATAGAGATTTACTGTGATGCTCTGTGCAATATGGAGAAAAGCCTTGGCATGTTCGTGTTCTGTTTCCACCTCATGCTCACAGATGCAGGCCCTAATGATGAGTTCTTAGTACTGCAAAGCTGAGCAAACAAACCGAGATGACAGATCACATTCCACCAAATTTCCAAAAGTATGACTGTGCCACCAGAGTTCGCATGCACACAGGCTGGGAGAAATGACATTTCAGATTCATTCAGGATTGGAAAAAAAGAAAGGAAGTAATCCTACTGTCAGAAAGCAAACAGTAAGTTTCAACTTCTGGATATACTCAAATTTGCTAATACAAGTGATGTGAAAAAAAACCTCGCATATTAGTTGCCTCTGGCTCCTAATTTACATTCCTCATTCTCTTTTGAAAAGCTGAGCATAGTACCTGATCTCATAGGTCAAAAATCAGGGCTACTTATGAACTTAGGTCTAAGTATTGACGCTAAAAGATGTCATGGAGAACATCTTATCCCCCTGTTGCCTTGTCTGCTGCTAAGAAAAGCTCCAGCCTGTGTGGCCCCATCAAGTAATCACTGGAAGCAGCAGACCCCAGCTGTTTGAACATTCAGCACCTTAAATTTTACCTGGCAGATACCTAGCAGTCTGACAAGATCACCTTACAATAATTATCTAATGCTAAGGTAAGAAAAAACAAAACAACACAAAAGACAAAGTAAAGAAGGTCAGCAATAACCAGAAAAGTTAGTTCAAAGGAATAGGTGAGAAAATATATCTTAATTAAAACAAAATGGTACAACACATTATTATATCACAACTGTTAATGGGCAAAGCAAATCTTTTCTAAAGCTAGGAGAACTGTTTAGAAATTTTCAGTGGCAATAGTGTATATGTTCAGCAAATAGATCTGTCACCCTAATCACAACTTTTCTCACACACTTCAACAGTTTTAGCCTGATACAAATGAGATTGTTGCAAAACTGTTAAAAAATAATTTCAGCTTTTTCTTACCTTAAAAAGATGACTGTTTAATACACTATTGCACCTAACTAAACATTTCAAAAATTCCTACTGTTAGGCTTGCCTATATTTCCATCCAAAATGGCATACAGAAAAACTTCGACTTAGACAACATTGTGTTGGTAATGTGAGCTTATAAAAAGCAATGGGGAGTAAATATTCAATGAGCAGCTAGGATATCAAACTGTCATTAAATAGCTGCATGGCATGTTATTAAAATTATAAAAGACTGTTTAATAGAGGTCTTTGTATGAGGATAGTTAGAGCTCATCTAAAATGGTACATTTCATTAAGATAATTGTTTTATACATAATCTCCCCAAGTTGATTTACTGGAAGAAAACCCCACATAAATACTTTAAAAATATACAAAGATTTTTCTCCCTCTTGTAGCTATAATAATAGATATGAATTTAAAATGTTTAAATACTTCCTTTCATGTCTTTATCTGATTTACTTTGCATTTCTGTTAAAACCATGGGGAACATGCACTAAACCAGCTTTTACTTTGCTTGGAAAAAAAAATGGTAAATTTTTTGATTCTTTTCTAGTCAATCTTACTATTATTTAGCATTCTCTGTTTTTATGATACTGTGACAATTGTCAAAATACAAGGTTTCTTGATATAATTCAAATCATATAGCTATCCTTTCACTTTGTAACAGAAATGATGATTAAATAATTTGCACTATATATTTATTAATATGATTTCCACAGCCTACATCACTAGTCCTCTTCATGTTCAGTTTTTCTCTTCTTCAGTTCATTCCTGATTAGCCTAAGATAGTGGCATAGCAGGTTTTGCTGTGGAAAAAAGATCTTTGCAAAAATAAATCAGAAGCATAATAAGATTCATGTTCTCAATCAAATACAGTTGCAGTTCTTCCTTGTAGTCCTGAGTCTACAAGGACTGCACATCTCATGTGAGATGATTATTTAATTCTCCACAGAAAACTCTCTCCCTGAGGTAGCACACATGCTTTTCGAGAAGGCAATTTGGTAGCGAAGTGACATGATGGGTTAAGCCACCGGGCCTGGCCTATACACCTGGCAGCCCAGGTGGGCTGATCCAAAGGAGGGGCAGGGTAACAGAGCACCCCTTCATTATGGGGACATCAGAAAAAATGAGGAATGACAGGAGGAACCCACATATGGTCTTCCTGACCATTACATTAGAAAAACAGTTAATTGGACTAAAGAGGTACTTTCTGCTACCTTAGATGTCACAGGAAACTACTGGCTGCTATGCCTTCTCATTCAGAGCAGAAAGACTAATGACTGTATATTCAATAAAATATTATTTCATAGTTGTAATCAAATCATAGTTCAGCAAACCATATGCTGAAATTAAAAATTCAAGTAGAATACTTGAGCACATTGTTAAAATCAAGTAAAATAAAATAATATTAATACAATTTCCAGTGAGCTGATGATCCAGATTTATTAACCCTTTTAAATTATCCAATTTTTCAGATTATATGTAGCTATTAGGCTATTTTAGCGAGATATAAACACATAGGACTGCCAGGTCACAGGTGCAGGAAAAGAATTAATATTCTGGATCTGAAAGATATAAGTATTAAACTTTACCACTAAAATTAATTCATTACACAGAGTTCTTTCATTTCCCATCAGAAAAACAACATAATTAAAATTCCTTTTAAGTGCTTCCCTTTTAAGACTATCTCATCCAAAATATGCTGCAAAGGAAGCATTTATTTTGTACCTCAGTATTTTGGGGTCAGAAATCACATTTTTGGTCAGCAGCAGACTGTGTATCCATCACCATTGCTACAATGCCTGGATATCTAAGTACTATCTGAAATTAGCTGAGGAGACAGCAGCGGTGAAATGTGCAGACAGTTCACTCTGATGCATTTTCATCAGTCTGCTCTGGAGAAAATATGGTTCTACACATTTACTGAATTGTTTTTCTTCATCAGGATCTTAGCACTCAATGTAGATTAAAAACATGGCCCATATTTTAATAAGACCATTACGAACAGTAATTTAGAGTACTTTACTCTAGCTTACTTTAGAGTACTAGATTTCCAAAAACCCACCCAAACCTGTAAAGTAAGGGTTCCACGCTTTATTCCAAATTTCCCACAGTGACCTAAGTTTTCACGCCATCTGGAGCCACGTACAGAATGACAGAGGTCATTCTGAAGATGCCTTGTCCTCAGAAGTCTCATTCTCTGGTGGTATGCACCATTAACCCATTTGAAGAGTGAATCGGTCTCCAACTGAAGGCTGCCACATGGTATGCTTGTAGACATGAGGACATGATTTTAACCATTACTCCAATACATGCAATGAGCCAAAATCATGATGCCATCCCTAAAGATGGATGTTAGCATCTAATGACAAAGGAAAGTGTGGCTCTTATGAAAAGTAAACAAATGCAGGGCCAGATTCTCAAGAGAGTTGGAAAAAAGAAAAAGTAAGCTGTAGATAGCACACAAACTTTAGAGTTGCTTGAAAAATCTGAGTTAGAATCATAGAACCATAGAATCGTAGGCTAGTTAGGGTTGGAAAGGACCTTAAGATCATCTAGTTCCAACCCCCCTGCCATGGGCAGGGACACATCACAATAACCATGTCACCCAAGTCTCTGTCCAGCCTGGCTTTGAACACTGCCAGTGATGGAGCATTCACAAACTCCCTGGGCAACCCATTCCAGTGCCTCACCACCCTAACAGGAAAGAATTTCCTCCTTATATCCAATCTAAACTTCCCCTGTTTAAGTTTTAACCCATGACCCCTTGTCCTGTCACTACAGTCCCTAATGAAGAGTCCCTCCCCAGCATCCCTATAGGACCCCTTCAGATACTTGGAAGGCTGCTCTGAGGTCTCCACACAGCCTTCTCTTCTCCAGGCTGAACAGCCCCAACTTTCTCAGCCTATCTTCATATGGAAAGTGCTCCAGTCCCCTGATCATCCTCGTGGCCCTTCTCTGGACTTGTTCCAACAGTTCCATGTCCTTGTTATGTTGAGGACACCAGAACTGCACACAATACTCCAAGTGAGGTCTCACAAGAGCAGAGTAGAGGAGCAGGATCACTTCCTTCGACCTGCTGGTCACTCTCCTTTTGGTGCAGCCCAGGATATGGTTAGCTTTCTGGGCTGCAAGCACACACTGCCTGCTCATGTTCTGAAATTAGAAGACAGACTTCCTCCCCAAACTTCAGTAATGATATAAATTCAGCTGCAACAGGAAAGCATTCCAAACTAGGACTAACATATTAAGTAAGGGGCCAAGAACTTCGAATTTATACTGAGCAAGAATAATCTTTAGCATCCACTGCAACAGCAGAGTCCAATGTAGCGGTTGCTCTGTCCTACAGCAGGGCAGTGCTCTCTACAATCTCAGAATACTACACACCATCTTTCTTCACAGTCTCTGCAAGATCTCTGCAGAAATTCATTCACAGCTACTCACAGCAAAGCTCTCTAGTACACATTTGTGTAAAGAAATTTTTAGGTACATAGATGTTTCTGGATAGGATCCTGACGTTTTCCTGCCTGGTAAAACTGGCTGTAACTCCTGAGTTACTTCTCCATTCTGGAAGCCCTGTTACCCTTAACATGTGTGTGCCAAGAAAGGGGGTAACCTCCAGCTGGCCTCAATTATCCATCTTCAAGGCTTTCTAGTTACTTGCTAGTTGCATTCTCTAGGTAGAAAATTCTACCAACCTTCTTCCACTGCTGGACAGAGCAGCAGCCAACTCTGGTTCCAGCTCTCTGCTGCCTAGCTCCCTTATGCAAAATGGGAAGGGGATCCACTTTAAATCCCCACTCTTTTATGAGGAAGGCTGGAGATCAAGGCATATTCACAAGCAGAATCTGGATGACAGAGGATACAGAAATTATTTCCAAGACAGATTAATTTCCAGGTTCAGCTAAAACTTCTCCAACAAAATAGCTAAATTCTGAAGCACATGAACAAATATTTAATTCTCTGTCCAAAGAGCATCCCCCTAGATTAGACACTGATTGAGATTAATGGGGCATGTCCTATCTCCCTTGTTACTTTTTTAAACCTCATCCAGATTCGGGAAAGCCATCTCACCTGTCTGACTGCAATGAAAGCAAATTGCTATGGTCATATTTTCAACCATGAAAAGTAAGGCTTTTTAAAGAGAACTTAAGATTCTCCTCAAAAGAGAGATGAAATAAACAGAAATTTATAGAATATATATTGCATATACCATAGCAACTATCCAGAAAATATATCAGAAAATAGTATATTAAAGTGGCTTATTCTCAGGGATAATATTTCTGCTGGCCTCAGTTATTAGCTTTAGTGCTTAAAGAAGCTTTAATGCTTTTGGTTTTCAAACGTTGAGATTGTAATACCTAACATGTTAAGTAATACATGTTCATTTAACATGTATTACTTATCATGCAATACATCTTAAGTAAAACTTTTTCTTGCCCAACCTCTATGACTCTAGGTTTATTTAAAGTTCTTACTTGCCTGTACTGAGAAGCATTACTATCAGTGCTTCTCAATCGTTAAATAATTTCTGAAAATGCTAAACCAAGCACTTGAGCTGATGAAAATGCTAGACAGGATGTACACCAAAATATACATGCATGACAACTGATATTCCCAAAGCTATGATAATCTAAAAAAAAATTCAGTGTCCACTTTCCATTCCTTAGTACATTGCACATACTCATTTACATAAGTACAAAACACATGTAAAATAGTCCTTTTGTTGAGCATCATAGACATGAAGCTATTAAAAAGAGATATCAGAATCTTTATTATGCCAAATTGCATTTTACTTTACATTTATTGATGCCACAAAAACAATGTTGAGCCTATTTGATGATTATCATTTGAGATTTCTTACTTAGAACCATGTCAAAATTAATCCCTATTTCATGAGGTTTTTTGAAAAGGCTTTAAAACATCAAAATTCTGAAACATGCTCAGTAGAACTCTTTGTAAGTAATTAAAAATGATAGCTTATACATAAGTTGTGATCAGATCCTAAAGCCATGTGAGCAACGGTGCTCAGATGACAGCCTGACAGATAAATTTATGCTTGATATATGGGCGCTGTTGATCACTAAATACTGACATTTTTATTATTCCTTTGAAAACAGAAAGTTAAAATTTCTGCTATCACAAGTACTTTTGCCTCCTAGTTCACAACAGATTGACGTTATCCACCTGAAAACTAGAAAATCATTAATTACTCAGCTTGTGTTCTCCAACTTCTCTGTTATCAAATGCCACTGTCACAATGTAAGAGAGCCTTTACTTGAACAGAAAAGGTAACCAACATGATCAGGAAGCCTTAATTTTTCTCTGTTTGGCAGAGGCACTAACATGATGCACTATGGCATTTCTGTATAAAATACTTTTGGATTTGGAGTGTGTCACATTGTATCAGTCAGGAGTCAACAAGTTTCTCATGACATCTCACCCACAGGGAAAGCTTCAGTGTGAGCTTTTTTTTTTCTTTTGCTATTCTAAGAGTATGGCAAGGATTACAGTAACAGTTCTGAAAACTCTCCAGCCTTCAAAGTGTAGTATAAAAACTGTCTTTAAAATAGATAGTGAAAAATATGATGTGACCTTTATTTTTCATAAATAAGTCACTTGAAGTGCGGAGTGTTTGAAAATGCGCTTGCTACCAAAAACATCAACATTATTTTTGTTAATAGTAATTTGTTATTCTACAAAAAGAAAATTAGATGACAATAAACCAAATTAATATAAAATGTCTAAATTAAAATAAGAGTGTCTTTGTTAAACAGACCAGTATAGAAAAATAAGGATTAAAACCTGGTAATTTTTTCATAATTTCTTGATTATTATTACAATGCTTAAGGCTTTTTGAGAGACTAATTCTTGCCACTGGTGTTTCCTAGTGAAAACAAAACTACACAGAGCCAATAATGAATATCTCTGTTCTTTTAAAATCATTATACATGTTTCATATAAGCCACCCTGAGCTGTGACTTTCTTACTGTCTTAATTTCATATATAATCTGAACATTAACTGGAGTCTGTAACCTTTCTTCAGACTGATTAGTAAAGCTAGTTGCAGTGCTATTCTTCATGTATAAGCACACCTGAATCTAGCCCTAAGATTTATTTAATTTCCTCTATAAAACGAGAGATTAAAAATTAAATATAACCAAAAAAAACAGATTTATGGAAGATTGTAAAAAGTGTATGTCAAACTCCACCTCTTGAATCTTACTAATTTCAACTATTATTTATAGAGCACTGTGAACAGCAAGGCTGAACAGTTATTATTACTCTGACATAGGTAGATGACAGTCTAGTTGCACTGCATCTTGTTTTTGATGAGGACTGTTATTTTCAATAGGTATAATATGTAACAATACTGCAGTTTGTCAGGACTTACCTGAGAAACACAAGAACTTGTAGCAAATACATGAGATTTGTGAATGTCACTAGTACACAGGCACTATTTTTCATGGTACTTACTGAAGTGCTAGGTGAACGTACTCCTATTCATAGGAGGGAAATATTTAGTGGACTTCTAGGCTTTCGAACAATACAAAACAAACACAACCAAAACAAACTAAAACAAAACAAAAAATACCACCCAGAAAACAAAAACAAAAAACCAACCAACCAACCAAAGAAAACAATCTGAAATATCTGTATTTCTATTACAGAAATGTAAATGCTACTGAAATTTCTTTTCAGCCTTAAAAAGTGTTGATGACCTGAGGGACTTGTTTATCTACAGGGACAAAGCTTTATGTAAACAAAGAGGAACACTTGTTCACTCTGAAATTTCTGAATCTCCTGTCCGTTTATGTAAGCCAAGATATGGGTAGTGAGCAGCCAATTGCCTCACAGGCATTAGACTCAGACAGCTATTAGAATATAGTGCAGACTACCATAAAATTTACAAGCCTGACACAGAGTTTATTAGATTTAAGGGATATAATTGCATTTGTTTTGATGGACACTGTACTTCACCCATTGGTATGATCCAATCTATTGAAGCATATGGAGAAATACCCACAAAAGGAATCATACGTAGGCCCTATCCAGAGCTCCTTGGGTAGAATAAGAGAGAGATCCAAAGATTTTTAGTATTATTATCCATGGCTTATACTGTTGCATTTTTTCCAAATTCAAGGATACGTGGTTTTACATAGAAAAAGTTCCCTGGTAATGACCAGGGAAAAACTTCAAGTAATTTCTCTATATTTGGAATACCTGCTGCAATCTTGCCTTCTTTAGAGAGACTGTCTACATTAACATCTCTCTGATCCTAAAAAGAGGTGCTTGAATGCTAAAAGGATAATAAATCAAATACCTTAGGGTTTCTGATAGCCCAAATTAACATAATTCAAGTCCTGAAGGGAGACATATGAAAAAGCCTGATTTAACTTGGCAGTCAATACTTTGTGCTCTGATAAAACACAAATGTGAGAGAGCAATGACTAGGGATCATGGTATAAACAATAGTTGAAGAAGTTTAAAATGAACATAAATTTAGGAAGTTATCATTAGAAAACTGAGTTTGAGAAAACATCTAGATATAAGATTTGAGGTTAAATAAAGACTGATTGAACTGTTTATTTACTACATCCTCTCACAGTATACTCTTGAAGCCTTGACAGAGATTCAGCAAGCTTGGATTCTCCCACCTGACTCATAGACTAAACTGAAAAACATGCAAACTTATGTAGACAATCAACGCAAAAGAACTTGACATAGTGATGCAGACCTGCAGTAAGCTGTATTGCTCTTCCCCATTTTCTCTATTGCCTGTAGAGGGAGGCTAGAAAACTGTGCTATTAATTTGGGTGTCTCTGTTCAAGGCTTACAGTTAGATTAAAAAAAATCTGGGTTTTTATATTGACTTAAAGCTCATGAAGTGTTCTCCACTAAAATCCATCTGTTCAGAAGATATGCTTGAAATAAATGCAAGACAGCATCTGACATTAAATTAGCTTCCTAAACGACTTGATAAAAAATTCAGAGATTAAAGGAAAAGCTCACTTTGGAGTACACTGGCCCAGGACCAGTATACAGTAATTGATACTGCTTTTCCAAATTTCATTAATAATTTGGGGAGGGGGAGGAGTCTGAGAAAATTCTCAGAAGTCTTTATTTTTTACTGCAATGCTAAAGGAGCAATAACAGTAGGTGGATTACTGAGCGTAGGTAATGGGGATTGAAATATTAGTGACCTTGAGTACATTCCATTTCTAAATGCAATTCTTTAAATACCATTATACTATATGACAGCTCTGGGAATGAGGGAATATGAGAATAGTAAAGCCAAAGTCTCTTGGGGTACTCAGATAAAATGTAGCAGAACCTGTCTAAATGACACATTTGTCGTATCTAGTTTTGCTGCTTTAAAACGCTTTGCTCAGGAAGCTGCTAAACTCAGTAGTAGTATCACCTCATCTCAGCCATCACAAATGCATTGTGGTATAATGCCTCTGCATACATATTGCCAGCAAAAAATAAAAAAAAAAAAAAATAAACAAACAAAAAGTGTTGCAAAGCTAATATTCCAGAATTAAAACATTACTTATTAACAACAGAGACTTCTTGGCTATCACCACATTACCCAATTTTATGTTTTTTAAAAACAATTTAACCTCAGTTCCCAGGTTTTCTTTTTTTAGATTCCACTTCCAGGGCGGTAGATATGCCATGTTTTCTCTGTGGGACCACATCTGAAATGAGTCAGCCACTCTTTGCTACTCACAGTTGAAAGAACATCTAAAAGTACTTTAAGATTGGCTCTTTTGTGTGAAGCCCAAGTAATCTGCGGCTACTGAAGAATAAAAATATATTGAGGATTCACTGCCAGAGATGTAATCGTGAGATGCAGAAATAATTGCTGGAAAATATCAGAAGCTGGTGTGCCAGGGAAGCTTTTGGTTTCATCTGCTTTTAGAGGATTCTGTGTGTTCAGCCTACATGCCAATTTTATATAGCAGGGAACATAGTAAAAAAGTATCATATACAAAATTCACCAAGATCTGTTCCAAAATAAGAAATGTCACGGTTGTTTTGTTGTTTTTTTTTTTTTATTTGGTTTTGTTTGGTTGTTTGTTTGTTTTGTTTTTGTTTTTGTTTGGTTGTTTGGTTGGGTTTTTTTTTAATTTTAAAAAAGCTACTATAGATAAATTTTTATTTCTTTTTTAGATATGTGATAAAGTCATTTCCAACTTCCTATTTAAAAATGGAGCCTAGTTTTAATCCAGGTTAATTAATACGTAATGTTTGTAGTCATTTATAGTTATAATTGCTGTGTTTATATTATGCTAATAGGAACTATATGGTTTATTTTTTACAATATTTATTAGGTTTAAGTATACTAGATATTTCTATTTTCAGTTTGAAATAGAAAGAAAAAAGAGGTGGTTATACTTAAAAGATTTATGCTGGAACTCTGTATCTGCAGGAAGTGCATGAATATTTTCTCTGAAATGAAATGTCCTTGATATACTCTTCTTGCACTTTATACTGTTCTATGAATTATAGAAGAACCCACACTGGCTCTGTATGCTATTTTGGAAGAGTTGCTACTCTCCTTAGAAGCAGACTGCGCAAGGAAAACTGAATTATCCAATTGGTAGTCACATGGTACCATCGTAAACTTGCCCAAAGGAAAAATGAAAGTTTAACTTGAAAATTAATTTCAGAAGTAAGCCTTCAGAAAGAGATGTTAAGCTAGGTTAAAAACAATCGTGACACTATTTCTACGAAAACAACAATGATCAAGAAGACCAAGAACTGAGACTTTTACGGCTAATTGGAACAAATTATAAAGATACAGTTTCTAGAATACTGCAGCCTTTCCAACCAAAGGTCCCAGAAAGTTTGCACTGGCATGTACTCAAAGTGGCTTCAGATATTCAGGTGACTTACTATTATTTTACTAAGTCATTAAAATACCCTAAAATTCACACATACAAAAAACAATCAACCAAACAAAAAAAGTCTGTCTAATAGGTCACTAACCTTGATATCTACAGAAGTTGTAACATTTTTAGAAGATTAATAAGAACTAAGATGAAAGGCTGGTACTGTCTAGAGTATCCAGTTCAGGTTCTCAGCGGGGGAAGCCTCAATTTTTTGCAAAGAGTAGATTGCACAGCATGGCAGCTATCACTTCTCATTCATTAAAGAGTTTTCTGTTTAACAGTGCTGCCAATCTCTTCAAGAAGGCACTGATTTTAGGATAACTTGGAAAAGCCATACCATCTACAAATTAAATGCCACTTCCTATTCACAAATATTAAGAACAAAGTAGCTGTCAACAGGTTTTCTCTTTAACATTACTTTTGCTGCAAGAGGCATGTAATCCACAGCCTTCTTGTGCCTGATCATTTTAACTTCTGATCCCTTTTAATGCACTGCGATAGTCTGCAGAGACCTATTTCTTCAAGAGGACTGGTTTCTCTAGTATCAACAAACCTTAGCCTAACAAATTGCATGACTGCAAATTCTATCTTTTCCCATGTGCTTCCATGTCAGTTACTTGCATGCTGTCGCAGCTTGTATCTTTGTTGGGAACATAGCTTTGCTCTTATAGAGGGGGAAATGCAACAATAAATTCAGGTGCACATGAATGCATGAATCACAGCATGCAAAGTAAAACAGAACTGCAAGTAATCAACTCTCCACGGAAAAATATGTTTAAATACCTTTAGTTATCATTTCTCCAAGAACAAACTTCAAAACTTTGTGTCTCTCTGGACTAAACAAGTCTTTGGATCCACAGAAATTCCAAATGTCCCTGAAGACCCTAATAAAATCATAATTTCTATTATGCAAAGCCAAGGTTTAAGTGGTATAATTCCTTAAGATATAAACTAAAGCTAGGATTAAAAAAGAAAATTACTGGATTCTCCTTTTATCTAATCTATTATCTGAGTCATTACATTACGCACCCTTCCAAACCATTTTTAAACTTTAAAAACAAAGCACTGTTGCAGTAGATTTGCTAGATTCAGATTGAACACTGCTATGGGAAGGTGATGAAGATGTGTGTGTAAAAAGAAGTTTCATTCGAAATTTCTTCTTACAAACCTTTAGAACATTAGATCTTTGCATGTCTATTCTTAGAGGCAAGAAACAGAAGCTATTACACCAGATACATCTTAAAGTATTATGAAGTGCACTATATTAAGAACTATAGCAAATATCAAAATTTTCTTTTTTATTTTAAGGTGCCATGAAAAGTTAAAAGCTTTTTTTTTTTCCGTAAACTTCAAGGAGGATTACTATCCCTTCTCAAAGCAAAATTCCTTTATATAGTAATGTAATACTGAAATCCTAATGTTAGTGTTGTTACTTTATACACAACTGGTGGCTGTTTGACTGCTTATATGAAGCCAGCTGCAATAAATAAGGACTGATCAGAGCTTTCTACAGTTTCCTCAATTATTTTTATAGAAATCACATTAAAAAAAACAAAAAAAAAAAAGAGAAATTTTCAGAATACCTGCAAACACTAATAATATGTAAAAAGAAAACAATCCCACAAAGTAGGTCCAGTACATCCAACACCTTCTCATTTTATGTTTAAAACGGAGACAGATTCAATCAAACTTAGTCGTTAGCGAGCAGATTTTTGCGACTCTGTGGCCATGCTGGAATCATTTGACTCTTAAGTGGCTACAATAACAGCTGCTAATTGCCAATGTGGGATTTAATTAAATATCAGGATTTTTACAGACAGAAGCAAACCAGTAAAAATAAACACCAGATAATCAAGACAATGTGAAATTGATACTGTCCTCATTTAGTGTCCTCTAATATGCGTCTTGAAGTTTCTATTCTCTAATAGAATAAAAATAACATCTTTTCTTTGGCCAAAACACTGAAAATGAACAGCTAGAGCAAGCAAAAAGAGAGCATGAAATAAAAATGCAGCAATATATGAAAGAAGATAATTTCTCAAGTAACAGTATGTAATCTTGTGCCTTTGACAACTAAAATCATTTTGAACAATGAGTTATTTATTGCCATGAAAAGGGAAGCAATTTCCTTCATTCATTTATTTGGTTTATTCTCTCTAGGATACAGAAAATAAATAAAAGTAGTTCTAAAAAGCCATTTTCCATTGTTATCATTTATGCCTTGAGAAAAAGAATCTTAAAGTCCTGCAGGCTATGAACAAACCTACTTACTGTCATACATTCTTCCCTTTTCTCATTCTTCATAATAAAGTCAACAAATGTTTGTGATGTCACAGGTGTTCTAAAGAAAAGCAATATTAACAGGCTCTTTGCACCACACATTTAGATTTTTAAGATTCTTTAATTCATGACACCTGGGGCATTTGGACAGCAATAAAGTAATTATTTCTCCTAGTTGGGTAACTATTTTCTTGTCTTGTTTGACTTGGAGATAAGTCCTGTATATGCTGGAAACCAGCATCAATTAAAATATATATATATATCTCCTTTTTTCAGCCAATTTTCCAAGCAGGCAATTACAACCAGAGGTTCATGTGTTCCTATGCATTGTCATGCAAATGTCAAAAAAAAAAATAAATAAATCTTGTTGAAAGATAAGGTAGATGATGGCCTAAAAAATATACGATTCTTAAACAGTGGCTATGGTCATAAGGGAATAGATCATAGATATCCAGTAGTAAGTAAATTGGACCTGTTGATTTTGGAGCAAATTATGTTACTACTTGATGAACACAACTACTCAGGAATGAAATTCATAGAACCACTGAATGGTTAGAATTGGAAAGGATCTCAAAAATCATCTAGTTCCAATCCCCCTGGCATGGGCAGGGACACTTCCCACTAGACCAGGTTGCTCACGGCCCCATCCAGCCTGGCCTTGAACACTGTCAGGGATAGAACATTCTCAACTTCATTGGGCAGCCTGTTCCAGTGCCTTACCACTCTTACAGTGATAATTTCCTCCTTATATTCAACCTAAAACTCCCCTGTTTAAGTTTGAAGTCATCCCCCCTTATCCTATCACTAAAGTCCTTGATGAATAGTCCCTCCTCAGCAACCTTGTAGGCCCCTTTCAGACACTGAAAGGCTGCTACGAGGTCTCCATGCAGCCTTCTCATCCGAAGGCTGAACAGACCAAATTTTCTTAGACTGTCTCCATATAGGAGTTGCTCCAGCCCCCTTATCTTCCTCATAGCCCTCCTCTGGACTTGTTCCAGCAGTTTTCTGTTCTTCATCTAATTACAGCTAATGCACATTCCCATAAACCCTCTGTGCAGGTTCTGTTACATTCAGTAGGTCTGTGTCAGTTTTCTGTAAAGCTGATTATTTTCCAAGTATTGTTCACCTGTTCTTCTATATTGGGTTATTATAATTTACAATTTATAGGACAGTTCTTGAAGACCATTCAGAAGCTGAAATGTGCAGAAACCATACATGATCCTTATATATATCAGTAGATTAATATGAAATAAGTAAATATTATTTTCATTCTGTGATATCCTTGGGATCCTGCTTATCTATCAGTGCTCTCAGAAATGTCGGCTAGCATTCACAAATGTAGAAACCATTTTGGGATGCACCTATTTTAGCTGCCACCTCTCCCTACACTTTCACAACTGTTGCAATCCATTGATGATTATACCATCTGTCTCAAAAGCTAAAATACATGGCTTAAATATATAGAAGCCAGACAGGCAATTATTACATGCAAAGGCATCTCTGGCGTTGTAAACACAAGGTTAAACCTTCCCACTGCTTTTGCAGTTCTACCTGTGTTAACAATTGTGAGACTAGAAGAGGCTTTGCATCAGAATGGCTTAATCTGGGCTTTGTCATGGCACTGCAAATTGCTACAAAATTCCTCCTGGATTATGCTAAGGTTCTTTCCAAAAGAACTGCCTTACAGATTGGTACGTCCTATTGAGACATTTTCAAAGAAAATCTAGGAATTAAATCATTAATTGTTCCCTATCCTCTGATTAATCTTTGTCTGAAACCAAAAAATTATCCTCTATATGTGAAACCTTTTCCTAGTGTCCCATCTATATAGGGATTTGTCTTGTTAATGAAGTCTTGTAGGTCTGTTAAGGTAAATGAAACCTTATCATTACATTCTTATTCCTATATACTGTAGACAGGATTTGGTTAATGCGATAGCTGACAGACAGATCTAGATACTGAATTTCTTTGCTTTTGGATACCTGGGATAAAATAGGTTTCTTCTTGTTCTTCCTTCTTTTCTTTTCTGGTGGTGCAACACACCATGTCTTTTTCTGCTATAATGTCCTTCATTCCCAAATTTTATCCCTAATCCCCTTTATTCAGTTAGTTATAAATATTAAGGAATGGGCATATTTTAATTTGATTATATTAGCACATCTGCTGTATCATGTGGTCTGTGTTACTGTGCTGTTTAATTCTCTATTACCTGAAACGTGATTGTCATGCATCAAGTCAGGTAAGTATAACCAGAAAAGAAGTTAAAGGAACATTTTGTAAGACCTCTGAGATTTCATTTCTCTTAACAACTCTTTTTGCAAAAGTTTTCAGTGTAACACTGAACATTAACGCGCACATAACTTCTATACATCATATTTACCACATGATGGACAGTTGTGACATACTGTGCCAGAAAAAAAAGAAGGATAATGCTGTGTGGAAAATACTGTAACATTTTCTAGTGATCTTGTTTTAGCAGCACAGAATTGCAATATAAATTCCTACATCACAACTTGACAAAAATATATTCAACTCAATTTTAGAATAAATTGCTTCTGGAATAAGATTATCTGCCAGATTTCAGCTCAGAAACATTTATTGATATCCAAATTCCATCTTTTCACAAACAGGCACTCTGACTACATTTGGCAGGCTCTTAATTACAGTGCACAGATATGCCTCTAAAATAAAAGTTTTCAATATTCACACTTTGCAGGGACCACTTTATTTAAGACTCTGAGGGTGACATAAAATCTGAAATGACAGTTATGATTTTCAGGCATGTTTCCCTCTATCACACATACATTCTTCACACTTTAAAAAAAATGAAGGCACAGTTACAGCTGCTGCCTACTGATCTGTGTGCACTGAGCAGCACATAAACATATTCAGCTTATCAGAACCATTTGCAAGACCATGTTTGTCAAGCAAAACTATCTCAGAGCATTAGGGAACTGATGTCTCAGTTGGATTACTTCACTAACTTTTTTATAATAGTGTAGAAGGGTTATTTTAGCTGAGACTATGCAAACAAAACCAAAAGATTCTCACAGACTGTTAAGCGACCCAGAAACCTCAACACTGTGAAATCTAAAATCGTTTTAGGCTTGAGGTTCAATATGCAAATAAAGTCTAGAGCTAGTCATAATACAACAGCAGGAAGAAAATTATAAGCTTTGATCCTACCCTGTTTCCAAAGTACAGACCATACCTCAAAGTACAAATGTGCATTTTAATGTGTAAAAAAATTCAAAAGATTACTAATAATTTATATGTTTTTATAGTGAAACTCCTCAGTGAGTCACATCAAACTTTGTAAGATGGTATCATTATGCTCATTTTGTAGGTGTGGAAAGGGGCACAATGTGGTTCTCCTGAGCAGGAAGCAAATACATTTAATAATCAGAACACACTGATTGCCATGTAGAGACCAGATCTGCTAGTTTGTCCCACCAGCTTGGCTCAGGGCAAAATTGTCTGCTCATATATAACTTTCAGCTTGAGGGCCGCTGAATAACAAATGCATTTTAACAGTGATCTCTCTGTTGGTCAACCTTTTAGACCTCTGATGTCTGGCCCTAAAATCCAGTGCACAACGGGCTGTGCTTGCCTAAGGAAAAGACAGCTTTTCCTGAATTGCCTTGAAATGTCATATAAGCACAGGCAAAAATAATAGACTGGTAATTTCACTTTTTACTATGCATTGTTAAGAAGAACTTACAGCATTCCCGTGGTCTGCACAACAGAACAATGACATACCTATGAAATGTTTTAAATTCTGCTAGTCCAGCCCTTCACGACTGAGCTCTGTCTAGCATATCAACTCCTTTCCTCGAATTTAGTAGACAAGCAAAACTAAGAGACCTTGAGAAAGCAAAATGAGACATCCAGAAAAATGAAAATAGATTATTGGAGGTAGAGAAACTGTTAGCAATTATATCATTATTAAATTCATCTTTGCACAGTCGAATATTCCTAAGACACACATAATGAATTATAAATATATTTGTATACAATGTAGATTTGTATATTTATCACAGTATCACAGTATGCTAGAGATTGGAAGGGACCTCGAAAGATCATCTGGTCCAATCCCCCTGCCGGAGCAGGAACACCTAGATAATGTTACACAGGAATGTGTCCAGGTGGGTTTTGAATGTCTCCAGGGAAGGAGACTCCACAACCTCCCTGGGCAGCCTGTTCCAGTGTTCCGTCACCATCACTGAGAAGAAGTTTATTCTCAAGTTTAAGTGGAACCTCTTGTGTTCCAGTTTGTACCCATTACCCCTTGTCCTATCATTGTTTGCCACTGAGTAGAGCCTGGCTCCATCCTCGTGACACTCCCCCTTTATATATTTATAGACACTTATAAGGTCACCCCTCAGTCTCCTCTTCTCCAAACTATAGAGACCCAGCTCCCTCAGTCTTTCCTCATAAGGGAGATGCTCCACTCCCTTCATCATCTTCGTTGCCCTTCGCTGGACTCTCTCCAGCAGCTCCCTGTCCTTCTTGAACTGAGGGGCCCAGAACTGGACACAATATTCCAGATGCGGTCTCACCAGGGCAGAGTAGAGGGGAAGGAGGACCTCTCTCGACCTACTAACCACCGCCCTTCTAATACACCCCAGGATGCCATTGGCCTTCTTAGCCACAAGGGCACAGTGCTGGCTCATGGTCATCCTGTCGTCCACTAGGACCCCCAGGTCCCTCTCCCCTACACTGCTCTCTAACAGGTCGTTCCCCAACCTATACTGGAACCTGGGGTTGTTCCTGCCCAGATGCAGGACTCTACACTTTCCCTTGTTATATTTCATCAAGTTATTCCCTGCCCAACTCTCCAGCCTGTCCAGGTCTCGCTGGATGGCAGCACAGCCTTCAGGCATGTCAGCCACTCCTCCCAGCTTAGTGTCATCAGCAAACTTGCTGATAGTACACTCAATTCCCTCATCTAAATCTTTGATGAATATATTAAATAATACCGGTCCCAGTACTGACCCTTGAGGCACTCCACTAGTCACAGGCCTCCAACTAGACTCTGCCCCATAGACTACAACTCTCTGGCTTCTCTCCTTCAGCCAGTTCACAGTCCACCTCACTACCTGATCATCCAGACCACACTTCCTCAATTTAGCTGTGAGGATGCTGTGGGAGACTGTGTCAAATGCTTTGCTGAAGTCAAGGTAGACCACATCCACTGCTCTGCCATCATCCATCCACCGTGTTATTTCCTCATAAAAGGCTAAGAGATTGGTCAAACATGATTTCCCCTTGGTGAAGCCATGTTGACTGCCCCTCATAACCCTCTTATCCTTGATATGCCTTAAGATGGCACCAAGGATAAGGTGTTCCATCACTTTCCCAGGGATGGAGGTGAGGCTGACCGGTCTATAGTTACCCGGGTCCTCCTTCTTGCCCTTTTTGAAGACCGGAGTGACATTTGCTTTCCTCCAGTCCTCAGGCACCTCTCCCGTTTCCCAAGACTTGGTAAAGATGATGGAGAGTGGTCTAGCAATGACTTCCGCCAGTTTCCTCAGCACCCGCGGGTGCATCCCATCTGGACCCATGGATTTATATATATAAATATATAAAAGTAAAACACAATAGAACTTTATCATAAGCAAAACAACAACAGAAAGCTTCTCAAAATGCTTTATTAAAAGCACAAAAGTGTGAATCCTTTTCCTAGAAGTGTCTGTGGAAAGACTGAGCAATTTTAGTAAGGCCAGAGTTCTGCCAAGGTTCAAAGGAGGCAAATCATTTTTACTGGAGTAAAGAGCCTTGCTCAGTTGTATGGCACCAACCAATTTTACAAGGAATAAAGCAACTGACATTACCCATTTGAGGAATATAAAATGTGAGGACAAGGACCCATATGAGTTCACCTTTTTTTTCATGAGTGCCAAGTTATTCTGATCAAAAATTATCTCAGCAAAAGCTTCTGCACTTTCTTAAGTATTTGAAGCCCCTCAGCTGTAGCTCTGGCTGGCCCTTACTTAGCACAAATTACTCCAACTGTTGTACTGCTATGTAGAAAAGATTGGCTCCAAATTACTCTCATCTGATATGAGATACCAGCAAAATCGATTGCTCAATGCATTCCTAATGACCTTCCACTCCTTTGAGCTTTAAAATTCCAAAACTGCCTTGAATACCTTACTGGTTTTTACATACATTAGGATTGCATTCTATCACCCTATCACACAAATACATAACTCCCAGTTGAACTGGAGAATTGTATCATGCAGGTTATTAAGAAAATATTTTTATTAACATTTCAAAAAGCCAGACTCCCTTCTCAATGTAGGCATCAAATAAAGATAGCCAACAGAAAATGCTAAGCCCAGGAGCCCCTGCACCCCATAGTAAGTACACACCTATGTGTATGTGGAGAAACTCAGTCATAACTAAAAATAGCTAGAAAGAGGTTAAGAGAGCCAAATAGACAAGCCTTGTATATAACCCCTCTATGTGATGAGAGCACTAGCACGGGAAGCAAGATACCTTTGTGCAGTCAGAGGAGATTCAAGCTGTATCAAGCACTTCTCAAGGCATTCTTTCTCTAAAGGTCTATAATTGCACTGTGCTAAGGAACTGAAAGTGAGCATCACTGTAGGAAGGTACAAAGATTCCCATGGCCATAGGAAGAAAGCCTTGTGAACCTACCACTGAAGAAGAGATATTAAACGGAAGATTGTCTACACAAAGCAGAAATATTGCCAAAAGCAGAGATCAGCAGCCAGGATTACGTAGCACACCTGTGTGTGGGAGCTGAGTCACCAGGCTATGTACAGGCATGCTGATGAGAACATCTCCAAGCCCCACCACCATAATGTGCTACAGTGATATCTTTTGTGGAGTCTGACCCTGTGGAACACTCCTACCAGGTCACAACTTTCATCCTTTTTCTGGATTCAAAGTGGGGCAGTGACAATGAACTTCCTAAAGCAGAGTATAAGATCACTTATATATGGCACTGCAGGAAACTAAGGACTTTTGGTGTCAGAAAGGCAGTCTCCCTGAAATCTTTGAGAGTTAGGCAAGCACTAGCCAGTAGTTAGATGCCTGAAGGACATTTAATTTCAGCCTTTGAGATACTTTTTAGTATCTGTACCACAATGAGTGAATATATTTTGTCCTTGTTATGATTCTGATAAATGCTCAGTAATTTAATTTTCCCGATAAAATACCAACTAGGAAAAAAAAAAACCAAACCCCAATTATGATTTTTTTTTTTTTTAACTAAAACCAGGACACAACCATATGATCTGTGCAGATCCCCAGCAACTTCAATAGGGTTTCCCACAGTGACAGTTATCCTCCTTCTTACAGGAGTTCACAGGGCCAAGATCTAACAGTCTAAACAGCTTCAGTAATTACAACGCACATTGCAAGCACAATGACAAAAAAAAAAAAATGGGAGGAAAGAAGTTATCCACTTTTTTTCTACTAATCTTAAGCACAGACTAAGACTAGCATTTTCAGAAGGAGATTTAATTTTCAGAGTATAGTGAGCTATTAATGAACTTTCTGTAATGATTTTAGGCAGCTCTTCTCCAAGACACATCATATTATAATGTGGACAACAAATGCTTTTATTAACAAGCAGATGAGTCTCTCATTCGTATGCCAAGTAAAAACTCTCTCATAATTAGAAATTGCACATTCCCTGGAAGCAAAGCTCTTACTGAGTATACAGCTGTAGGGAGCCTCTGCTACCGCTGCACCCTGCTTCCCTCAGAAGAGGTCCCTGTGGTGTGGAAGTTATTTCCAGCAGTGTTATAGAAATAAATAAATAGATTTTAAATATATTTCTAGCTTTTATTTTGAAACAAGTGGTGTAATGAGAGTGCAGTTAAAAACAGGTTCCACCCATCCCTTCCTCTTTGGCCTTAAGTTGAGCAGCAATGTCTGCAATTGAAAATTAAACGGGCAATTGATAAAAACAAAACAAACCATAAACCAATGAAAACATGTTTGAAATAAGGTGGATGCAAAGCGCTTTCAAGGATAAGGTTAAGTTTTGTAAAAGATACCTCAGCATACAGCAATGGCATTATAAAAAATGAAAGGACTTCAAGCAAAAGAAAACCTCCCTTCAGCAGGGCTCTCCTGAGCCTTCTGTGCTCCCACTCTACCAAACCTAGCAATAACTCTCTCATAATGTCTGCTTAAACAAACTCCCTCATATTTATATTATCTAACAAGAGCTACAACAGCTTAGCTTTGGGTTTGGATTTTTTCTGTCTTTTTTTTAATAAAAATTTGCTCCCAAGCTGGTATAGAAAGGGGGTTTAATAGCCCACAACCATTACAACAACTCTTGGGGCAAATGTTCTACCTATACTCTGCTAATACCCTTCAGGCCAGACAGATCACTCTGACTCCTAGCCACAGATTTCTGCTTTTTGCATCCTATCATATTTGAAGCTCTCCAACACCATATCAAACTCCCACTCAGCCAAGTTGCAACAAAATGCTCAATGTTGAGACAATCTGGAGATTTTCCCTAGCTTGTCACAAAGTTTGTTGAATTTTAAAGTGTAAATCTTTCTTTTCAAACACTTGGGAAACTCATCTGATTTGCTGCCCACAAGGGTCTATCTCATTATACACAAATGTCTATTTCTAGAATCTAATGTGAAACATTTGCAAGGTAACATGTGAATCACACAGAATCTACAGCTATACTTTTCTATTCACAATGCTGTCAACTTGAATTTTATACCAAGGAAGCATGCTGTGAATACCAAGAAGGTCGTCTGAGGGCTGTTTTAACATTTATTTTTAGGCTATCAGAATTTGGGGTAGTTTGCAAAGAAAAAGATAGACAAACTAGTAACCTAAACCTAGTAGTTTATTTACCTAGCTATTTAGCTCCCAAGGCTTTTTTTTCTTCAACATGTACAACACTGGTTCAAAATCTGTGTTAAAGATAGCTTGGTCTTCTATATTACCTGCTCCAGAACATGTCACTCTGAAAATAATTACTTTAGTATCGGTAGACCAGCATAGGCAAATATAACATTCTAAACCATCACTCAGTATCATCTCAGAAATTCCTCAGAATTTTATGTTCAAATCAATTTTCTATAACAACCAATGCTGCCCCAAACATGAAGGTTATTATCTGCTTTCTGAATTTGCCTTCGCAACAACTACTTCTACCTGTGCTGTCGTCAGTGGCTGATGAGAGAAAGTTTCTCTTGCCAGTTTTTAGAAATGCTCCTTTAGAGTTCAATTAGTTAAAGAAAGTATTTTCTTCAGAAAATGCAGAGACGCAATCCATATTTTTTTGCAAGCAAAGATTGTCAGTGAACAGAAATATCTGGATGAAATATTACTACATTATACTCGAATATTTAAAGTAGAGGTGTCATTCTAAACTAATAATATCTCTATTCTCTATTGAGTATCATAATGTAAGCCTATGATTAAATTACACCTACAAAGGTAGTTTATGAAAATTATTCTTATTTAATAGGTTAAGATATCTGATTAAAATTTATAATTTTATTCAAATATGTTATATAGACCTTTTTTCTCTAAAACTCATTATAGAAACAAACAAAAAAGAATCTGTTAGCTTGTATCATCGTACACTTTTGTAGACTCCAGTGGGCGCACAACCATTTTGAGTGCAGACACCTACATATTGACAAGTAAGAATGAAAATTTAAGAACTGGCTGAAAATTAAAATATTTCTTTTTCAGTACTGTTAGAAAACAAACTACCATTAAGGAAGGAAATTAGATTTTTAGACAGAAGGCAATCAAACTCATGGCAGTTGTAGGGTTTACTCTATCCAAAGAAAAGGCTGAAAAGCTGTCCATAACATAATTAATGGAGTTTAGCAGTAAGTGAAGATTCTGGCCTCCCTTTTCTATTTACTGGCATTTTTGTCAGCATGTTAGTTAGATATATAAAGTTTTGTTGCTATATGCTGACAGATTTGGACCGCATATAATGGTCCCAGTGGTTGTGGGCTCAGTTTGCACAACATATGCCTCATAAACTGGGTTTTCTGTAAGGAATAAATGAAGGGCATACAGTATACACTATTGTATTCGTATCCTGTATTTGATTATTTTTCCTGTGGTCCCAGCACTTATAACAGTTGCTCAATCATTATTACGGTAACAACATAAAGCAAAAGATGTAGAATTCTTGGTAAAAGGATTTTGAGTTTTTTTGGTGTTTTTTTTTCAGAACATGCGAAGGATTCAGGTAGTAAATATTCAATCAATAATAGATCCAATTATAAGGACCCTCTACATATAGTCATCATCATTCTACCAATCTTATATCTGTCTTTCTTATGATTTCTATCAAGGACAGACACGTGTCCTTTGCTCAGTGACAATTCTGTATTTCTGACCTCCCACATCATTGGCATGGGACATTTCCAAACTTTATATTCTTTTGGAGGGTTCACAACAGCAGACCCACAGTCCTGGAAGTCTAGGACATAACCACACTATACGAAAGGTGAAAAGAATTCTAAGAAATTACTGGAGGCATTCAAAAGCATTTAATCTTGATTTATGTAGCAAGTTCAAATTAGTCCTTTCAAGACTCTCTGTTTATCTTGTCTGTCTTTTATACTGAGATAATCAAAGCAAGAAATATTTTATGGCCTGATTTGACAATATATTTCAGCATATAAATTGTCACACTTGCATGGGGTGGGTGTGTTTACAGCTTAATACTTTCTGAATTAGTATATTTAAGCATATTCTAAAGTGCTGGAAAAGCCACTGGAATTTCCTGGAATAATAATAATGATTCAAAATGATAAAATATCAGTCCTTTAGAGATGGACATGGATTTAGAACATGACGTCTTTGCACGTATAAACTCAATATACTACTATGTAGTACTAAATAAACAATTCAAAATTACATATTAATTGCCAATTAAGCAGAAGAAGCATTCTGAAAACAGTGGATTCTTAAAAATACACAAAATAGATGTTAGATTTTGTAAGTAAAATAATTATTAAAAGGTTTGGTTTTTTTTTAATCTCAAATACGAAGCAAAATCACTTTGAGTCTCATACTTTTCAGGACCGTTTGTCAAAGTGTTATACAACGGTAGTAGAAATGCACCTATAAATATATTCTAGTAGTCACTCCTATCAGTCTGTGTTGGAACATTATTTATTTAGCTACTCGATATTTTTTCATTGTAAATTCAAGCAAAAACTATGTCTTTTCCAGAATAAAGAACAATGCAAGAGAAGTTATCTAAAACAGAAAATTTGAAAAATTATGTGATCAAAGACTATTTCTTTGATTACCTAAATTGTATATTATTTTCTTCTAATTTTCCCTTTCAATTATTGTATATGAATATTTTTTTCATTTTAATCAACACTCTTATCCTACTTGATTGTATGCAATGGAGCAACTATCCTGTGTGTATGGTAATATCTCCATGGTAACAGATTATAAAACATTAGCACAGGATTGTAATCACTATTTAGAAAAGGAGGTGATTGAACATGAGGATATTACACTCCCAGGTCATTTAATTTCCTTGAGATTTCAGCAACAACATTTAAGAACTGGAATGTGCTGTCAAGCCCCAAGTTTCAATTAAAAAAAATTAAAATATAATTAGGCAATTTATAAAAATTTATACTATAGAAATAAACTAGAAGATAAATTAATATATTGTTTTATCTTATTCATTATTCTGACTTTAAGGTAAGAACAACCTTACTTACGGTTCACTGTGAGCAAAATCATGCAAATTTTTAATATTCTCATTGAAGACAACTTGTCTGTGGGATCATTTATGCTTTTAAGGAGAAGCACCTATTTCACAGGAGGTATGCCTTTAAAGTGTGCAGCATGTTGTATTTTTGATCTACAGTATAGTCACACAAAAGAAAGCAGCAGAGGTACCTGAATCCATTTAGCTTTTTGAGAGTGTATGAGCAAGAAAAAGGATCTCATCAGACATTCCCTTACAGTTATGGGCTATTAACAGGAACAGACCAAGCACAATATTATTTCAGAGGACTTTAAGGAAAATTGCCTTTCTGTATATTACGTAGATCTTTGGAGCATATTTAAGCAGGAAGAAAGAAAGGTGTGAAAGCTTTCTCTTCAATTCCTTGCCTCTCATCTTCTCCTGTGAGGAAAGGACCTACCATCTCTTCACTCTCCACTAAAAAAGCTGCTGATATTTTGATCAGTGATATCGAGTCCCCTTGATCTTGCAGATTACAGTGACAATTCTGTATTTTTGACCTCCCGCATCATTCTGACCATTCCCTCATCAAGAATCACAAAAGGGATTATTTAGATGAGTTCGCACAAGGAACCTATGTATTATGAAAGTTCAGCTGACTTTTTGGAAAAAAAAATATTTGAATATATTATTTACACTGAATTAAACTGTCTGTGTGAAAAGTTTCGACTAAATACCTAGCTTTTAGATGCATATGGCCAGATGAGACACTGTCATCAGAAGTCAATTCATGCCATTCTAGGTTGTGTCCAAGCTAAAGAAGATCACAGAACCACAGAATCATTAAGGTTAGAAGGGACCTCTGAGACCACCTAGTCCAACCCCCCCTTGCAGGGCCACCTAGTGCAGTTTACACAGGAATGCAGCTAGTTGGGTTTTTAATGTCTTCAGAGAGGCAGACTCCAGAACCTCCCTGGGTAGCCTGTTTCAGTGCTCTGCCACCCTCAATATAAAGAAGTTCTTCCCCATGTTGAGATGAAACTTTTTGTGTTTTAGTTAATGTCCCTTATTATTTACTTTCAGGAGCTACCAATTCTCTAACTCGAGGTAGAGGAAACCATCACAACCAGGTCATTTTACGAAGCTTTAAGTTATATAACATAAATTCCAACCCCAACTGCACTTTGGTGTTTTATTTACTCACAAATAAAAAGGACTAGCTTGCAGATGATGCATTAGTCTCTTGGCGCTTTGTGACTGAACAAGTCTGTGTCTAAATACCTGCTATTTTGCTCCTGCTCTGTTTCCCCACAGACCCAGAAGTATATGATCATTGACCAAAGAGCAGAGATACTACCTACATTACAGTTTTCTTTCTGTAGCCTGCTTGAATTAGAAGCAGTTTGAAAGATGCAGTTTCAAATGGTAGTTTATTTGCATTACTTGCGAAAGTCGTCCAGCTAAATTTCCACACAGCGCACTGATTATGTCCATGCAAGTGTGTCTGTGGAGATTTTAAGCTTATTGAGATAGATAGTCAAAGTAACAGACAGTGAGAGCTTCCTGTACTGTGTATATTTCCATCTTAGATTATTCCGAGCAAACTCAGTGAATGATCGTTTTAGCTATTTTCACATCATCCTAAACTCCACGTGTCAAAATTTGATGGGCGTCACTGAACTGATTTAAAATCTCTAGTTAAAAAAAGAAATAATATTTTAATTACTTTTTTTGTAAAATTGTAGGTATATTACCAGTTGCAATCTTAGAATAAAGAATGTTTTAGAAATAATACCCTGGACTGCATTGTGTGCATGTTGCATTTTCCATATTATGAAGTAACTTTTTTTCTTTCTAAAAAGCATTTCTGATCTACAAAAAAATGTGTATGAAGGAAAAAAAATAATCACTGGACAAAAATCTATGAACTTCATTATTCTAGAGATCAGACTAAATGATCCAGTGATCTCTTCCAGCCTCCATGGAACTTACAGAAATTACATGACCATAAAGAGTGAAAGTGCACATATTTAATACTCTTTAATAGGTTCACAGATATTAAGGATCATTATGATCACCTGCTATCACCTTCTACAGTAACCACTTATCAAAACTTAACTTAATGATATATAAAAATATCTTTACCGAGAAGCAATATTGGTTTTAAGACTGTAAAGTATAAGAATCCAGTATCATTAGGCAAGCTACTATGGAGGCTACTATCCTTCATTAATTTTCTTTATTTTCTCCTTTATTTTGCCAAAATTCAGCTTCCAATCACTTGATCTCATTAAGCCAGCTTTGTTAAACCCTCTCTTCTATCAAAAATTTATAAATATCACAGACTAATCACATCACACACTAATATTTCATTGTTAAACAGTAATCCGTCTGCCATGATAAAGGGAACCCAAATCATGCCTAGTATTTTTCTGAAAAAAATCACCATTAACATCTTTTTTTTTTCTGAAAAACAAGGTTACAAATTCACCTCACTCTTTACCTTCTAGTTCTCTGTTTGCAATAGTTCATTTACATAGCTGGAGTTTCTTTTACACTGTGAACATGCATAGACACACACATATACATATTTATATGTGCATGTGTACGCATATATTCTGCTTGCAGGGTCTCTGCACCATTTAAAGATGTGCAAGTAAATAAACCCCCAAGTGGGCCACATAATCACTTTCTGTTAAACTAAACTGCAGTATGTACCTAATTTCTTCAGCTGCAAATGGTCTCTGGAATCAGACCTGTTACTCACATTGCAGGGCTTTCTGTACCACTAATCAAATGGGCTCCTGTTGCTTCACACTTTCTAGTCACTAATTCCACTGTAACTGACATTGCTCATAAACCTCTCAAAATCTGAGGACCCTTTTGTTTCCAAAACTATATGCATTGTTTTTGTCAGACATGCTGAAACATGCTGTTCAGATGCCTTATGTTTGCTTCCTTAACTGTTAGGTCTCTTACAGAGGAATATTAGCTTTGAAATTGGATCCAACACGTAGGGGTTTTTTTTGTTTTTTTTTTCAAGATCCATTACAATACATTTCATTAATATTCACATTTGTCAATTAGCCCATATTGCAACTTAATCCAACCTTTCCATCCTTTGCCTTTGCCACTAATATTATACTTTCAGAGGTGAAGTGAGAGGAAAAGAGAGCAGAAAGACTTCAGCAACTCAGCATGGCTCTTGTACTATGCAAGATTTTGAAGCTGTAACAAAAACTTCTTTCCGGTTTTGTACAGCTGAGTACATAAAAGCATATTTCTCCTGAAGGCTCTTGGTTGTTTTAAATATTTCAAAGGCCTTTACTTTGTATTTTACCATTCATAACAGAAAACTATCCCATTTGTTTGACATGTTATATCAATTGCCACCAAAAGGTTCAAAATTGGGAATGCGCAGTACAAATGTGGAAAGGTTACCACGTCACTGATCAGGAAGAAACCCGAACTGCTGTTTCTCTACTAGGCTTTTTAGATCTGAAGTGGCAGCTGTTTAAATTAAGGTTGACTTATAAGGAAGCTTTATTTCAGTTTTCCTCTTTATTTCTCATTCTCTTTATAACAACTACTTCCCACCCTTATATTATTATCAAAACTGCCTACAATTAAGGAAACGCACCATCTGTCTTCAAATTCAAACATCCATCTGGACTGAACAATATATTGTAAAAGGAATCTGACACTGCTTCCTTACTTTTATTTTTTTGCTTTGTTTTTAAATAAAAAGATAGAATTGAAGTTTTCAAAGATGGATGATTGATAGACTTTTTTTAAGTAAAACTTTATGCTTTGCTTTTGAAGCAACAGTTATGCAGACTCCAAAGTTCAGAGGATCTCATCACTAAAAACTGTCACCATCTGCAGCTATACAAGAAATAGGTGATGGATCCATATTGGCAAAAGAAAGAGTAAGAGAATGATATTGAAGAGAAAAGAAGTGTTCATAAAACAAAAGCTTTTTGCTGTCAGGGAATTGGAAATCCTTATTAGCTGTATTTATTTTCAAAGACGGTATATGTAAGTGCAGATAAAGGTTCTGGACACAACTAATTAGCAAAGAGGAGAAACAAAATGTAATTTGTATCTGTAAACACAAGAAAATAGAAGTTGCCATGCTAAGTCAGTCTTGAGGTCTGTTTAGGTTCAACTGGCTTGTGAGGGTCTCCTAGATAATGCGAAGAAGGAGGATGCTTACTGTGTACTGTCTGTGAAACTCTGAGACCAGCTATAGGTGAAGAAAAATCTATAATGAATATCTTCATGTAAGCAGCTGCCATACGGAGAATGAAACCCTTTATTATGTAGACTCACTTCCTAGCAAAAGCATTAAGCATCATACTTTTCCAGCACTTCTGGGTGCATCAGTTAACATGAGTTAGGCCTTGTGAACAAAGCTGCCAACATAACCCTGTGAACTTTAGCCAGTTTTTCATTTCAATAAGAGTCAAAAAGTTTCAGAAATTTTTTGTGTAAGTAGAAATCTTGCAAGCAGCAGCCTGCATCCCAATAGTTTTTGTGTGCTCAAGTAAGTAGACAGCCAAGCTATGCCAACAACCTGCCAACCATCGAGAAGTGTAAAAGCACTGAAGTAATGCCCAGACTGTGAGCACCGCCAGCGGAGACAGCAAATTCAAAAACCAACAGCATGATTTGAAGAGACCAATCAACAAGTTACTCACTACTCAATCCTTTACCTAACACTTAGTTGGGGAATGTTGAGTTTAGTGAAGAGTTTCAAGAGAACTTCATGACCCTGCACTAGGCATTCAGAACCACAAGGGAACAGGGGAGAACCCAGAAGGCCTACAGCCATGCTCCAGGACCATGCACAGCTTGTCTGAAATTACTCACCCACCCAACTTCTCTGCAGGACTGCAGCATCTCTCCTGTGGAACAGGGAAGTTATGTACAAACCACTACACAAACCTGGCCAACTTCTCTGCCTCACTGCACCATCTATTTATCTATCTCCTTCATGGCACAGGCAAGCTGTGCAATTATCACAATTACACATATCTGTCATTACAGTACTGTGGTGTCCAAATCCATTTAGCTTCCATATTTGCATTTGGTCTTTGACCATGGCATCAAGATGGCATATCATAACATTTTCCTCTCAAACCTCCAAAACTGTTATGTTTCACAGTTCTAGTAATAATATAATAGGTGCATATTGCCTTGACTTTCAAAGGCATGTGTCCTTCTATATCACAAAAATCTAAAGACCTTGTTATCATACACATGCATATATATATACACGTTAAAGAGAACTAGTGTTTTCTTTTCTGATTTGCCTAATATTTAACAGTTGAATTATTTTTTTTCAAGACCAATCTCATGCTATCATAATACTCTGCTGCTTACAGAATTGAGATAACCAAAATTCCAAATGAAGGACTGCATTTAAAAAAGGAAGAGAAAACTCGCTACTCAGTCTTGTAAAATAATTAGCAATGCCTGTTATTTTATGCCAGATAGGTGACCAATGTTTTCCATTTTGTATAATCTTTTGAAAAATCCAACTGTATCCAACTTGATTAACGTTTCAGATCAACAAAAACCTAATAAAATATCTAATAAAACATAATTAAATTTCATATAAAGAAATATACATCTATATACATCTACCTATGTAGAATGAGCTTGATTTCCATCAACTGAAATCAACACAGCCTGGGAAAAAAACAATTAATTTTTATGTAAGATGATTTAGGGTATGCCTGTTACTGAATCCAAAGATGCATCCCAGTTTCATTTCAGTTCCAGATGTATACTTGGCCATCTTCTGACTACTTTGTAAGGTCAGATCTAACCAGCGGTTACTCTTTCAGTAATGGGAAACCATGCCAAAGTAATCTTGGCACAGCAGGAAATGGTTTGAAAAGATTCTGATATTTTAGAGTATACTCATCTCCAATTTTTACACCTTCTATAACTAAAATGTTTCAATAACTCTGGGGGTTTGTTTCACTTTTTTTCCTGAAGAATTACTTTAAGCACAGTAGGCTGAGATTTCTTCATTGATCAGTCAGAATGGATAAGAACAAGGACCCACACTGCTGGAAGGCAACATAACAGTGATTCAGAACACCTCACTGACCTCAGCCTAGAAAATGTTGGGAGCACAAGATGATAAAGTGTATTCTGAACACGGGGAGCTAACTTCACAGCACTGCAATACTTCATTAAAACATGTTCTTGGGGGCTTTGTATGTCCCAAATCAAAATAGTTTAGTTTCCTATCAAATTAAAAGTTTTATGTTGTCCTAAAATGCATTTCAGTGTTTTTATCATAATAAAAACATATATATATAAAAAATTAGATTCCTTTTTTCTGTATATTATTTTGGTTCATCAGTCTGTATTCAAACAGTTTTATCTACACATTCATTAAAAATACTGTCTTCCATAAAATCCATTGTATTTTGTTTAATCCCCAGGTGGTTCGCATTATTGTAGGCAGACTAGTTTAAGTCTTTATAAATCTTTGAACAGCTATTACATTATTTTGACTGGAATCAAAGTTAGA
This sequence comes from Pezoporus occidentalis, assembly GCF_034315485.1. Taxonomy (NCBI): domain Eukaryota; kingdom Metazoa; phylum Chordata; class Aves; order Psittaciformes; family Psittacidae; genus Pezoporus; species Pezoporus occidentalis. Next base: position 897,417 of record NW_026913209.1, read on the forward strand.
GGAATTGGATTTAATGGAAGTAACAAGGCACACGGAATAGTGTTGTATTTGTTTTCTTAATCAAGTTTACTTTTTTCTTCATTTGATGTTAAAATAAAAATAGATGCATTTTTTCAGCAAAACCAAGGATAAAATTTTAGACAACTCAGAAGTATTGGGAATAAAAAGGACAGCATTTCTTTGCGAGATTTGGTAGCCTACCATTGGAAATTTGGTAAAACTCTTAGCAAATCTGAGGACTGTACCAAACTGAGTAAGAAGCTTAGAGTTATGCTTGATGATTCTATACATCCAGCTTACAGGTATAATGATATACAACTTTAATTATTCAAGGCTAAAGATAAGTATGTTCAGCATGCCCACAGTAGCCATGCATGATGACAGTGTCCAAAATTTTATCAGCTTAAATGTAACACTATTTGTACAATAATGTTTTTGAAGCGACAGATTCCAAATAACATCTTTGAGTTACTGCATGTAGATCTACATCTCTTTATGGACAAACGTAGACAATTTTATGAAAATGTATAATCTGTAACATTAAAAAGTATAAACCAGAAGGATGCTGATTTTTCCAAGAAAAGTATTTCATTTTATAGTCCTAAGTCATTCAAGGAAGACGTTCACTAACTTGACAGTTGAATACTCTTATGTATATTTCTTCAATATTTAAGTATTATCAAATTGTAAAGGTAAAATATGCTCTGTAGCAGGTCTTTCAAAAAATATTAAAGCTTACTGACTTCACCAGACTACAAATTCTGAACATACTTATATTGATTTTTACCTTCAAGACATGTTTGAAAATAATGGAAAGAAGTGCAAAACAAATTCAGTGAGGGTATGGGCGTGTAAGGTAGGTTATATGTAATACTGCTCTTTCGAAGCAACCTTCTTGGAAAATCTTACTTATGCATATTTATTCAATGAAAAAAATGGCCTTTTTTAAAAGGAAAAGTGAAAACTGTAGTTGGAAAAACAGATAGATTTGCTGTGTTGGAAATTAGGGTTGAAACTAATTTGCCTGTATATAAGACTTTTTTTTTTTCTTAAAAAAGTATGCTTAAAGCAAAAAAGGAGAAGACTTACAACAGCAGCTTTTACTTTAAGAGCTATACTGTGGCATGTATTACACAATCAAATCAGGGGAGCAAGGGGGAGTAACAATGCGCCTCACACCACTTAGGATTTCACTGAACCTTGCACATGGGCAGAGAGCTGTATGTAATCAGTGTCCTTGGAGGGTCATTTTCACATTAATGATGAGTAATAACAGGAAGTTCATAACTGTCTAATTACAATCTCACAACAATGAACTGTGGGGGCAAAGCTGAATGTTTCCAGTAAACACTTCTCTCTGTGGGGTGGGTCAATATGCATTTATAATCCAGTTTTCCTAGAATAGCTCTTTTTAGATTAAATTCAAATGCTGCTTTCAGTTCTTCCATTTTTTTCCCTTCTTGTTTCTTTTTCTTTTCCAGGCACTTTTTTCCCTAAAATTTTTCTGTTCCTATATCCCATTTTCCTTTCATCTGACCTCTGCTTCTTTGTGTCAGAAATTCTTAGTGAAGCTGGAAAAAGAATTTATATGAGGAGAGACTCAGTTTAAATAGCATACAACTCGCAGGATGAGTAGATACAAGTTAACAATGTCAGAATTTTTAAACCGGAAACAGCGAAGAATTAAGACCCAGCAAGCAAATGGATCTGTGAAGCATGACTACAACTAGCACAATGCTTAGGAAGACAATCTTTCTGCAGAACAGAATAAAGGGGATCTGGGATTTCTAAGCCTGTGGCATAGGAAGCACATTGGATTTAAACTGGTGAGTTAGAAACAAGCATGTGCAGGTGTTTCAGGCATCCATACATGTTTTGTATCCTGTAGAACAGAGTAATATCTCTGAATCCCACAATTTTTTTCAACAAAAGTAAATTGCACAACTCTATGGCAATTTTTTGTAAATTTACTAGTTTAATTTATGACACAAATTAGTTCACAAAGTTCATTTTGTACATCCTTGACCATCACTTTTTCTCAGCAACTTTTCATATAAATATGGTTATTCAGCCTTTCAATCTTTTTTTTTAAAAACTTTTTAGCACAGTCTTTATTCTAGACTATCTGTTCCTTTTCTTCCACTCTCAGACTGTTCTTGTTCTTAACAGCACTTACTTCATGATTTCATTCAGGCCAGACCATGGGAGCTGCTATTCCTCCTTCTGTCAGTTTACTATCTGTTGATAGCAGGAATCTCTCTGCCATCCCTTCCACCTAAGGCTGAATTTTTCTCACTCAGAGTTAAAAGAATGGCGGAGGTAGCTCTAAGCAAATTTCTGGAAAGATTTGGCATCGCTGTTTTTTTTGGATATAGTGCAAAAAGGTTGGCATATATAGGGAAAAAAATTTGGGGACTGATAATGGAAAATTCTTCATTACAGTGAAAGGGTTGGATTTGAAAAGGTTTCAAAAAAAATCATATATGACTTTGAATCAAATTATTTTGCAGGTTTCTTACTTGAAAAGAAATGTGTTAAATCATTTTCAAAGTATATAGCTTGAGTATCAATGAAAAGGCAGTGGGAGTCAGCCTACATTCATAAGCATGACAATAATTTTAGGTGCTTCAGTTCTGAACTGCTCAACAGTATACCCTAAAGGGAACTGCATTCAAGTAAACAATAAACATCCAGCCACTGAGATACAATTCTTTTATATTCTTCAGTTAGGTTTTCAAAAACAAGAAATATCAAAACTCAGTTACTTCCTGGAGTGCAGACTAAAGTTTATATAAAAATATAAGATCTAATTCTCCTTATGTGTATGAGTTATACTCTTCAAAATTTATTGCATATTTATCATTATGTGTTAATATAACTCTTCTGGAAGTGTTAAGCGAATAAAATATGTAATCAATTTTGATTCATTAGGTGGTCTATTTAACTATAAAGACGAGTTATAATGAAACTGTAGGGCTGGTTTTAGTTCAACATTAGTTGCCTGTTATGTATATTATAAGTTAAGTTAGGTCTTAATATAGGCTGATAATGAAAAAATGGATCACAATAATAATAACAGGAAAGTCATTATAGCAGCCTTCCAGTATCTGAAGGGGGCCTACAAGGATGCTGGGGAGGGACTCTTCATTAGGGACTGTAGTGATAGGACAAGGGGTAACGGGTTCAAACTTAAACAGGGGAAGTTTAGATTGGATATAAGGAAGAAGTTCTTTCCTGTTAGGGTGGTGAGGCACTGGAATGGGCTGCCCAAGGAAGTTGTGAATGCTCCGTCCCTGGAGGTGTTCAAGGCCAGGTTGGACAGAGCCTTGGGTGGCATGGTTTAGTGTGAGGGTTGGAACTAGATGATCTTAAGGTCCTTTCCAACCCTAACTATTCTATGATTCTATGATCTGTGAGTTTTAAAATCGTATTCTCTTGTAGAAGTCTTTGTAACAATTTGTACATAAAATTTAAAGGAAAGAAAAGTAACAGTGAGCATGCCTCATGCACAGAAAATGCTTTTCAACTGAAAAGTAGCTGGAGATGAAAAAGGGACTGATACATATTTCCTGAGCCTTTTAAGACTTATTTAAGTACTCTACAAAAAAAAATATAAGAAACTCTTCCAAGATGCAGTTGTCTTGTTCAGAGTCTCTTAGCTGCTCAGACTTATTGAATTCTCATTATGCAATGTATTTGTTTAGGAAATATGAGTACTAAGGTGCTCTTTAAACTAAGTGCCTTTACAGAGCACAGAAATTTTGTCTGAGTTATATAATGAAGCTTTATGAGGTAAATCAGACTGAGAAAACAACAGAGGAAATAAAAACTAGTTACAAGAAATGTCAAAGAGACCTGGTTTAAGTGGTAGGTGTGTTTTAAACTACTCCAAATGGAAATGTTTAGAACTCCAAACTGAATGTCTAGAACAGTATAAACAGAAGAGAGCAGATAATACAACACTCACTATGTTTTTTTTAGCCAAACTACCTTCTACCTGTCATTGATACTGTTCTTAAATAGCTCTCTAACAGGTCAGTTTTATTTCAGGCAAACTATAGAGAGAACAAGTACAAGAAAGAGTCAAACTTCGAACTAAAATATCTTCCCTTTTTGGATGCTGGGTGACATCTTTTAATCAGTATCAGAATTCTTTCCAGTCCTGGGCCCTTCATTTTGTAGGCAATGAAATCCATGCACTCATCAAGTTCATTAGACCCATAGATGACAGAGATATAATATTGTTATAGGCTTTTTTTCCCTTCAGTGTTAACCTTAACCAATGGAGCTGATGGGTGCAAAGCAGAGAGCATACTACATCCTTTCCTGGGCTCCCCAAATACAACTGCAGTGTGAAGATCCGCCAGTAAGGCACAGGTAAATCCCTATCAAGTATATTTAGAATAAAAGTGTGATTGTTCGAAAGATAATTTTTTAAAAGCTGCCTTTCTTTTTTGCCACAGTGCCATCCAGTAACCATTAGATACCCACAGTGCAGCACCAAATTCATCTTTTAGCACATAAATGTAGCATAACTACCATTCATGCAATATTATGAAAGACAATTGCATAGTATAAGTCGTATACTTTTTCACGTTTCACAGTAGGTTAAAGTACAGCAAAAGCAAATTGGCTGTAAAATAATACTACAAATTAGTAAACTGTGGAGATCTTTCCTTTAAATCTCAAAGAAACAGAAGATATTGCTTTCTTATTTCAGTAAAAAAGGATACTGTATTCCTGTATGATCTTTTGTTCTGAAATTACTTTTGCTCTTTGTTGCTTTTGGTTAACCGCAGTGTTAAGTGCAATTTAAACACACGATGTTGCATTGTACCTGTATTACAGTATGTAAATATAAATAAAATTCCCACATATTGGTGAACAATTAATGAGAGTCATTTCATAGACATTTCATCACTAAATGATGTCTTCCTGCCAACCTAGACATGAAGTATTTAATTCTAAATGACACCACCTGCTCCTACCTATAAGCGAAAGGAAAAGCTGCCAAAGGACATGTTGGGGATTAGCTTGCAGCCTTCTCTTTAATCAGGCATTCCTCTATAATCTTGGAAGCCAGCAATCTCATGGAACAAAAATACCATTGTAGTATATGTCTGCAATTCAATTTCAGACTCTCCTTGTGATGTCTGACTTAACATATGTTTTCTTAACTTTTTCTTTAGCTGCCGGGTGGGTCACCACCTACTTGAAGTAAAGACATACTAGAGAAATGCCAATACCTCATTCTGACAAGGACAATATACAGTTAAACAAACACTTATAAATGAAGGCTTCTCTGACTTAGCTGATTTTAATTTCCAGGCCTATACTCAACCATTCAAATTCCAAAAGATGAGAATGCAAGGCCATCATGATAGAGGAAAGTCATTTTAAGAGTTAAAAACCCATACTTCTCCAAAAAAGCCCCATAGAAACTTCCTTACACAAATACCTTCTGATTTCCCCAGCAAGAGCTGCTTTTCGCAACAACTTGTAAGGCTGTTTTTGTGGGACAATCTTGATATCCTTGTGCTTGAATGTTTCCTCTTCCCCTAATAAATTGCTAATAAAAAGGTAAAATCCAGTACAAACTATCTTACATTTTGTTCCATGTCCTCAGTATCACATTTGATAGGTACTCAGACTAAGTTTTATTTTCACACATAGAGCTACCTTTACAAAAGAAAAAGTCATCCTGCAAGCATTTTGTGTGATAGAAAACAGCAAGGTAACAGCCATTTAACCTTAAGTTTACTAGCAAGAAAAGATGGAGTGATGTTTTGCAACAAACCTTCAAAGTCTATCTATATCTGGTTAACCTTGCTGAAGTGCCTATGAATACCTTAACAGCTACAATGAAGTCATTTGCACTGCTGAAGTTCCTCATCCAAACAGCTGCAACAAGTTTATCAATTGGGTGTGCTGCATGTTTGAACAGCATGGCCCAGGTCTTATGCCCAGTATTTCTTCATGTACACAGTATGTTTTCCCATAAACTCATAGCCCTTTGTGTCACAAACATCACACTCTTCTGTACTGAAGGGAAAGGGAAGGTCAAAAAGTATTACCTGCTGGGAATTAGAATGGGAATACAGTATTCCTCTTTTCCTGAAACAAAACACAGTCTTCTCTGTGATGATTGGGTTTGCTCCCCAGACATGCTGTGTTTTCATATTCCTGCCATTGAAAGTGTTATCTGCTACCTCAGCACAGTATCCTGATAAACTATTTGCTGAAGTCAACAGCTGTTTTCCCCAAGAGAATTAGTACTGGGCAAAGTATCTTAAACCTGAACATTTAAATGCTGCACAGAATTATCCTATATGAATATTTCCATAGTTAGGCATACTGCTTTATTGGGTGTATAGCAATGACCTTTTCTTTTGCTACTGTATAACCAGAAACTAATAAAAGACCAGATTCTGGATATGTCAGTGCTTCTTCAGAAATTCTTATTCATACTAAAGTAATAGCAAAAGTGAGAGAGACAAACAATTTCACTTCGTAACTCGAAAACCACAGGACTTATTTTTAAATGCACATGCAGTCATTTATAAATATGACTTAAATGCATAGGCTTCTCCAAGCAGAATTGACAGTATTAACTGGTATGGTGGGAGCTCTGCCTTCTGCATGAAACAGGGCAGCCATTCCATGTCACACATCTTAAGACTCCACTCCAGAATTTTAAAGCTCATTTTAACCTGCTTCTTATACTTTCATGCTGATTTTTTCTTTTCTGAGTATGCAGAGGCCCAGGTTCAGCAGGAGGGACAGACAGCAGGCACCTTTGCCCAGAGTAGCTCATAGATCATAGATCATTAAGGCACTCACAAAATGTGGAAGGAAGTAGTCAAACCTACTCATGCTGAAGAGAGCCTTGAAACCGTTGCTAAATGTTCATCCTAAAATAGACATGCTCTGAGCATTTAAAAAAATCAGGAAAATCAGAGATTCTTGAAGTCATACACAAAAAGAGCACATCTCTATATATCCAAGGATGGTTTTGCATGAAAAAACACACCAGTAGTGTCTTAGGCATCTGAGCAGTTTAAAGACAGTCTCTTAAATATTCTTCCTCCACTCTTACAGCATCTAAACACATTGAATATCTGGAGGTGGCCTCGGCAAAAGCGCAATGTTCACCACTGTGACACACAAACTGTAAATTATTTTAGCATTCAGTTTGTCTAAGGAAAAGATGCTGCCATAAACAAATAAGCACTGAAACAACAACAAACTTGTAGAACATTTGGGATTAGGAATAATTCAGAAATTTGTAATAGTAAAGACATTTTATCATTAAGCAGAACTTGCATGGTCTCTTGAGATGGCACGTATGCACTCACTGTATCTGTCCCTTAACAGTCACTGAAAAAGCACCAGAGTTCTTGTGCATTACACAGAGCTTATCTACAGTAGTAGCAGGCAAAAAAACCCTTATGGAAGTCAATTACTGAAATCACAGAAAAAGCAGTATTAGGTTTGAAGAGGTGGGGGAGTTGAAAACTGACAGCTCATAATTCAGGGTCAGGCACTTCTTATTTTTAACCTACGGCCTGAAATTCTACTTTATGTCATGGAAAAGATTAATAGTTCCTTCAGGCGATACCTAAAAATTCGTTACTGTTCTCATCACTTTACTATTTACAGGTCTCTGGATTATGATGAGCTGCATCCTGCTAATTTGTGTTCAGTAAAGGTTAAAAAATTAATGCATTAATGTAATCCAATCATTCCTGGTTATTAGTTTCATAGTTTATTGCCGTTTCAAATGCGTGTTGATAAACTGCTGCAAAATCTGGGAGGGGAGTTTTTGATAGCAGGCATAGGTCAGAATTCTCTCCTCTCTGATACCTCTGGTTTATAGGCTCAGTTTCCATTAGAAACAACATCTAGAAACTGCAAATAGGTAGTGTAGGATATTTTCAGACTTGACAGAAAAATCCATATGATGTCAGATAAAGTACAGGCTGTGTTAACCAATATCTGATCACCACTGTTTACATCTTCCATTTTATGTATGTTATATAAGAATAGACCTAAATACCATTTGAACAAGTAAAAACACAGATAAAACACATGTTCAGATGTTCTGTTAAGACTCATTTTTTTCTAACTATGAAGAACAGTTCATTTTATTAACTTCTTCTCCCATACCTCCGCTCTCTCTACCTCCTCCATCCCCCCCCCCGAAAGACATATACAGACCTACGAACAGAACTGGACAGCTTTTTGTATCTATCGATTCATGTGCCTAAATGAAACATCGGCATCTAAGGTTCATTAACTAATTCATAGTTAATAAACCCCAGCAGAAAGCTGTGTTTGAAAACAGGGCATTTTAGAATTTACAGAAAAAAAAATGTTGATCTTTTATGAACTAAAGGCTTAATTTAGGGATACAATATTCAGGCAAATAAGGGGTCAAACCTTACCTTCATTCAAATAATTTAAACAAATTTAAGTACTACACTGCCTGTCTTAAAAGCATGTTGAAAGCATACAATCCAGCCAAGAGAAGAAAGCAAAATGCCTCTGAAACAGCAGCTATGTTGGTGCGAGTGCAAAGACATATTGGTTTGCAGCACTAAAAGGGGATTTTGACTAGAGCTGAAATAAGATAGGCAAAAGAGAAACCACAGCTGGGACATGTCTCCCAGCACAGTAATTACATCAAGAAACTCAGAGTAACTTGGAACTGGGCAATATGAAATGTCTCAGAACCTGTAATTTCCTTAATCCTTGTATTTTGCGTTATGCCTTCTAGTTCTGTGGAACAAATTTCCACCTGCCTGTTTCAGACAGGCAATCATGCTGTATATGAAGAAAGAATTTTTTTTCCTCCAGAGATGCATAATCCATATGCATGTATTTCACAGAGGCAACTTCAACCAAATATCTGATTACTTTTGAAGTACGCTGGGAAGGTATGCATCTCTAGACCACATTCACCATGAGAGATTTTTCCCCAAAATAATTTTGGTCCTTGTTAACTACTTTCCTGTTGCTTTCCTAGTAGCCACAATGAACCACTGGTCCTTACAAAATGCTAAAGATACTTCATGAATGTGGGAATTGTGAAAACTTGGAAGTCCCAGGTTTTACAGTGGTAGAGAAGACCAGAGAACTGGACTTGGAGAAGACCATGACTTGTTTCTAGCCCATTTGCCACACTTTTTGTTAAAATAAAACAGGGTAGGAGAGCTGAGGATGATGTAGAAACATGTCTCATCCAAGCATCCTGTTGGGATATGGTTGGGCACACACCCAAACCTATGATCTGGAAATAGCTGGCATACCACATTCATTAAGTGACTGCCAGCATTCAGCCCTTCTGTTGCCTAAACCTGTCCAGATTATAGCTGTCTCACATGGTGCTTAAAATGCCAGTGGCATCAGGAGTGATGTTATGCTGGTGCTAATTCTAGCGAGCTGCTTCAGAACTATGGACAATATGAAAATGAATGGAAAAAAAATGATAAAAAATTTGAGAGGAAACTAGTAAAGGTAGGTGAACAGGAAGCACGACGACAGATCAAATTCAATTTTGACACAGGAATAATATTGCCCATTAGAAGGAACAATGTAAACTACTTACATATACTGCCTACTTTTAGCAACTGTAATTAAGGAAAAATAATACAATTGTAATAAAAATGTATTCTTAGTAATGATAAGGACACAGAAACAAACAAAGCTATATGTCTTCAGAGAATATGAAATATTGATGAAATATAACAAGGGAAAGTGTAAAGTCCTGCATCTGGGCAGGAACAACCCCAGGTTCCAGTATAGGTCGGGGAACAACCTGTTAGAGAGCAGTGTAGGGGAGAGGGACCTGGGGGTCCTAGTGGACGACAGGATGACCATGAGCCAACACTGTGCCCTTGTGGCCAAGAAGGCCAATGGCATCCTGGGGTGTATTAGAAGGGGGGTGGTTAGTAGGTCGAGAGAGGTCCTCCTTCCCCTCTACTCTGCCCTGGTGAGACCCCATCTGGAATATTGTGTCCAGTTCTGGGCCCCTCAGTTCAAGAAGGACAGGGACCTGCTGGAGAGAGTCCAGCGCAGGGCAACGAAGATGATGAAGGGAGTGGAGCATCTCCCTTATGAGGAAAGACTGAGGGAGCTGTGTCTCTATAGTTTAGAGGAGACTGAGGGGTGACCTTATAAGTGTCTATAAATATATAAAGGGGGAGTGTCACGAGGATGGAGCCAGGCTCTACTCAGTGGCAAACAGTGATAGGACAAGGGGTAATGGGTACAAACTGGAACACAAGAGGTTCCACTTAAACGAGAATAAACTTCTTCTCAGTGATGGTGACAGAGCACGGGAACAGGCTGCCCAGGGAGGTTGTGGAGTCTCCTTCCCTGGAGACATTCAAAACCCACCTGGACACATTCCTGTGTAACATTATCTAGGTGTTCCTGCTCCAGCAGGGGGATTGGAGTAGATGATCTTTTGAGGTCCCTTCCAATCTCTAGCATACTGTGATACTGTGAATAGTTTAAGTCACTGTACTAAGAAATAAGCTATGTTTTTAATGTACTAGGTGAATGCATTTCATTTTAAAGTCACTACACAGCAACAAGTAGAAAAAGACATAATTTTACAGGTCTAAATCTACACAACAAAATCTGTCCTTAGCTCAAGTATTAGCTTATCTGTGTTGAAATGCCACTGATGTAGGATATAAAAAATAATTAAGAAATGGTGAATCCCACCTTACTTAGAATGGTGTTATCTCTTGTCTGGTCTCCTTACCAAGTAGTCACCATTTCCATTTAAGTAAAATATGAAAGACTTGGAAAGGGCCTATTGGTTTCCAACAAGTAGCATAGCGATAATCTACTGGGAGATTATTCAGTACTTCAAGTTAAAATGAAGATACATACATAATGACATACCTGCTGAGAAGAATTAACAAAATCACCTGTCGATTGTGAAGTGGTAAAAAAAAGCCCAACACAAACAGCACAAGAAGACTGGGAATCAGTAGTATATAATTTAATACCTTCAAAATCTATTTCCTTTGGCTCACAGATGTCTCAATGTTGGGTTGTTTTTTTAAATCTGTATGTACTAAGCAAAACATTCTGGATACACGTTACAGGCTTCATACATGTTTTTTATCAAATCTTATCTAAGCATCTTTTCTGCCTCTGTACTAGGTCTGAAATAAAGAAATGTTAAAGGGCCTTTTCATCATGTATTGTTTTTAATTTAATTTGATATATATATACATTTTTTTTTTCTAATGGAGAAAAAAATATTGGTAAAGTCCACAGTGCACTTCCCAAATCCAGACTACTACACTCCCAAATCCCCAGTGAAATTATACAGCTTCTGTGGATTGTAGAGCAAAACATATCTCTCATCTCACAAATACAAGCTTGCTAAATGTGCAGTCATAAAAGTAGATGAGTGGAGTTTCTGTGCACTACCATAGCCTACCTATAAATTTCATAATTTTTTTTCAAGCTTAATCACACTTCTGGTTTTGTGACCGTTTATGCATTTTTCCAAATTTTATTTTCCAATATCTTTAATTAGAACAATACTTGATTATTTCATACTCTTCCATATATCGAACTAGTACTCATCCATAAAAAAATATTTCCTTTATGAATTTGCCATGAGCTATTCAAGCAGTGTAAGATGCCATGCCACTGTAATTGCTACTAAAACATAGTTTTGTTTTACTTACTTATCAAATAAAGTGCACTCTAATAGAAAACAATGACAACAACAACAATGGTTTATTAACCTGCACACAACTCATTGGTCAGTATTGCAGGAACGGCTGTGTGCAGCGTTTTGCTGCAGCCCCATAAATATAAGCTAAGAATTCTCAGTTGTGCCTGGACAATAGAACTATGGCAGAAAAATCTATTCCACTGTGTTCAGCAGCAAATTATAAGAAATAATTTGAGACAAGCAAATTTCCAATTTTAGAGATTTGGATTGTTTAAGATGTGCACAGTTCTGTGCTTCCCTGGAAATTAACTAATTAAATGAATTTATGGACTCTAGTAGTGGAATGGAAATCTCACAAGGATACATAGATTTCAAAGCTGCATGAGCTGGCTTCTTGCAGAACAGCAGTAAAAGCTGAAAGCAGCCTCTCTTTAAAGAGCACGACTCTTTAGAACTTTTAGTTGTACTTAGAACTGAAACTGCAATTGAGAAAATGTAAGAAAATAGTGAATATGTCTGAACATTTACAGACTACACAGAAGATTCTTCGCAATATTATTTTGCATCTGAGGAAAGTTTCATGTAGTTCCTGTTCTAACCATATTGGTACACATGTACAGAACTAATTTTTTAACCAAACCTGGAAACTAGATTCAGACTAAATTCTGACAAACAAACCTGAGTTGTAGGTCTATTGTACATTAGTAGTAATGGTTAATAAGTATTTTTCAGTTAGTCTAAAAAACAATTCTCTTCCTACCTTGGTGATTTCTAACTCTTCTTTAATGCAAAAAGAATTCTATATTTATGGGAATATAAAATGCCCTTCTGTTATTGAAAGATTACAGCAAGTCCAGCCTGAATATGACAGTATTACCAACATTATGCCCAAAAATCATTATTCAGACTCTGAAAATCAATTATTAGTTCTTGCATAACATAGTACATTTTATTTGCCTTGTGGTTCTTCAACTGTATTTCCAGCTCCTTCACTGTAAGTGCTAATGACTCCATTAGCAGACAATGATCCACGCAACACCATGAGAAAGCATTACAGATAGTCTAGATTAATACAGCATTCTATATTTAAGAAATATGCTGATGTCAATCCCCAGTGGATGACTAAGACTATCCTAGGTTAAAAAATACCTTTCCTGGACAATGAGACTAAGAAAAAATAATTCATTAAAATACAAGAGGGAATATATCCAGGCAATGATCCCCAATCCTCTTTGGAATACAAAATGCAGGCCCTTGGTATTTTTTTTTTTTTTTTTTTGCGGTAAATGAGTGTTATCATTTACTGACATAGACTTTATTGGCTATATAGAAAATAACTTAGCCAATAATAAATCACATGTTGTTGGTAAAAGTTAAATAGACTTGCTCTGGGTTGTGATGTAGTCTTCAGTAATACAGAGTAAAAATTATAACATTTCATTGACATGCCATATTAGTTGTCTTATTAAGTCTCTACCTACAGGGAGTAGATGACTGATTGCCCCCTTGTAAGTTTATGAGATATATTTACAGGATCTACAATGTGGACTTCAAGAAAAGAACTAGGATTACAAAAAAGGTTAGACATCTGACACTTTCAAGATGTGGGTATATGGCTGCATGTCATCCTGAATTAAACTGTCCTCCTGGCATTTGTGGCTAATTCATGCATTCTTTTCTTGTTTCAGAAACATATATAAAAAAACATCCTTACTGATGTGGTGGTTAAGAAGACAATCTCTTTCAGTGCCTGAGATGGATATATCAGGATCAACTCCTCACAGAGAGCACATGCTATTAGAAGCACACACTTAAAACGTATTTGTTTGCATCTCAGTCCCAGGTGCATTTACCACACTCTGGTGCCATCTGATCTTAGGTCACTTGCCAAAAACTGGAAAGAAGTTGTTTCTTATCAGGCAGGCTTCTGCCAGCAGGATATTAGTCATACCTCCAGTGAAATATCTACCATTCTGGAGGAACTACTTTATGTAGTTCATGTATGTCCTTGTAATTGTCACTGGGATTTGACATGACAAAACTGCCAACCCACCATCCCCAAGTATCCATCAGCCGGTTTCTGCTGTCAGCTGGCTGAAAAATTTTAGGGTAGAGTGCAAGTCCTGCAACTCAAGAGCTTTAAAACTCCTGAGAAGACTGTTGACAGATGCAACATGGAAGAAAATCACCATCATATTGTATCTAAAACAGATCTTCATTCAGAATTTTTCAGGGTTACCTTTTTTCTTAAGAATAACTAAATCATTGAGAATAAAGAAACTTCTTTGCCTTAACTCTCTTCTATCAAACCTAAAGTAAAAACAACATTCAGATCTTTAAAAGGTTTCATATAAACAAAGATGGTGTTAGATGTTGTGAGATTAAAAAGTATAGCTGGGTTGCTTACATACATAATTTTAGCTATTCCATCCAAGCACTGATTGAAATTTACTTAGGTCTTTACACTGCTATTTCATTTCCTCAGTAAAGCCTCTTAAGTTCTACTTTGCTCAAGAAAAGGTCTTATAAGCTCCAATATTATGAAGGACTGGAGGACTAGCCCCTTGCTAGATGGACAGAGCAAAGAATATGCGGAACAGAGCAGGGGACTTTTAAATAAAAGCATTCATTTCAAAGAGCTGGAACATTTGATTGTGACACACACAAAAAAAAAGTCATGATTTTATTTATTTTTTAATTGTTTTAGAGTTTTAAAAGATCTAAAAACCAGCTCTCAGACCAAGTTAAAACATCGGTTTTCCTGAAATCGAAGTAATTTTAATAAGACTTCTTTTAAAGTATTTATTTCTTCAGAAAATTTGCAGGATCTGACCATAAAATTAAACAGCAACAAATCCTGGAAGATATACATGATGGATTTTAAAACATTCAAAAGAAGAACAGCTACTAGTTATGTAGCTATCTTCCCTCGGATTATCCTAACAGAAGCACCTATTCCATACGCAAGATTTGTTTTCTAAAGTGCAAACTATTTCCCTGTGCTCCCCATAGTGATCTAAATAATCTAGTTTTCAATTTTTCATTTGATAAGATACAGTTGTATATTTTTGCTTTAACGACTTAAGTTTTTTTTGGAGGTTAAACCAAGTCAGTATAAAATGTTCTATTTCAGTTAAATATCAAGTAACACTACAGTCATTCAATTAGTATAATATTCAGCAGAGGCTTCTATTTGTCTGGATCATCAGTATGCTATATTACAGACTGCAGTGATGCAGATTCATAAATTCAGGTGAAACTGGGTAAGTCACAGGAAGAGAATCCTGCTCTATATTATTTGGTAAGTCTGTCTTAAAAAATGTTAACTAGTTACAATATTGAATACACACAGGAATCTCTTCCTTTGGAGAGAAAGCAAATAATGTGTATTGATATTTTGAAATGCTTTGTGACACAGAGCCTTTTCACACACCTCAAAAGATCAGGCTCACACTGGAAATTCTCGCAGTCTTCGAGAACCCATTGTCTCCAGTACAGCTCCTGCTCCTCTCAAAAGCAATAAATGCATGTGTTTTTACATTAGTAAAGTTATATTGCAGTAAATTACATCTTTCAGAACTACTGGCTTTTATGTTAAAGGTTATGCTCACCTGTTTGCTTGATATCTTTTATATTAATAGTTCTACACAGTCAGCACAGGATAGCTGAAATCCCAATAAACAAGGGTGGTGACCTTTCCTTACTTGTAAACAAAAGGCAAACTCTATCAAATATTCAACAAACGCTCTTTCAATAGCACCTGTGTGCTAAACCCAAGAGGGAATTTGAGAGCAAACAGATGGATGAGGTACTCATATCAAAATATCGTCCCAAGAAAGAGATCAGTGCAGAAATGCCAACTGAGATTTTATTTACTGTTCACTCAGTAAGATGCACAGAGAATAGAAAATTGAAAATACAGATGTGATGGGAATTATACATGAAAGCACCCAATAAAATGCAATGTGTGATGTACTCAATTTCACTTCTGTGTATGCTTGTAATATACTGAGGTATCAGCAACTTCAGCTCTATAATATATGCTGCCTATCAAGGACAGTTTATACATCAGTTTCATCATCAGACAACCTCTTTGAAAATGTTTCCTTCCCAACAAAGCAAGGTAGAAATGACGTAGCTCTAGCTACTTCTGCAACAAATAGCATTTCCACTCTCTTATAGTGCTTTATCAAGACCAGAATTAAGCAAAAGTAACCTTTAAAAATACATTGGTTTCCTGAAAAAACTCCTCTGCCTTTCTATTCCAGATATCTATCTTCTGGTATATGTCGCAGGATTTTTTTCTCAGACAGTTCTGGAATCCTGTGAATCCAGCAGCCACGAGTGCTAAAATCAGCCTCACAGAATAACAGAATCATTAGGGTTGGAAGGGACCTCCAATCCCCCTGCCAAAGCAGGGCCACCTAGAGAAAATTAGACAGGAACACATCTAGGTCATCAAATTTCCTATCAATCAGAGTTTGTGCATACAAATATTAATGTTCAGGTTTTGTCCTAAGACTTTTTGCTACCTAAGAAAGATGTACTTTGTGCTAAGGAAAAAAAAAAACCAAACCAAAACAAAAACAAAAACACACACACAAAAAAACATCCAAAAAAACCCTCAAAAATACTTGAGTCCATGCATGTTAATCTTCAAAGAAAAATGGCAGACAAAAAAGATGTTATAAGAAACCTCATTCAAGAAAAAATAATTTTGCAAACATAAATTTCAGAATATTAGAATGGCTGCTCCAGTGCGTTTTAATTTTCTTATATTAAAAAAATCAGATCATTTTGTTCTGAAGCATTATGGGCAAACTCACTTTTAGAACTTTAAGCTTAAGAGACTGCACATGTTCCAGGCCTCACTCCAGGGTTTGTGATGAAATTTTAACAGAAAAAATTTATACGTAAGCGATTTTGCTTTTGAATTTCTCTAGATACTGCTTAGAAAACACTTTGATGAACCAGGATGCTTCTCTTACTTGAACACAGACAAGAGGTTGAAGCCTTGTGGGAAAAAAATCACAATAATCTATACAGTACATATAAATAAATACTGTCTTAAAACAGGATCAAGAAAATAATTTAATCTTTTTTTTTTTTTTTTTTTACTTAATGGGACAAAGAACCTCTCTGAATTGGCAGTTTTTTACTAACAGGTCATTCCTCAAGGTATTTTCTACTTTGAGAACTCTTATTAAAGACAGTGGAAATGCCCAAGATTATTTAGATTCTTCTCCCATTCATTAATACTTATGGAAAAAAAAACCAAAACAAATGAAAAACAAAAAAACAACCCAGAAACAAGTAAACAAACGAAGTGCTTTCTCACAAACTTTTCTGATACATCTTGTTTATAATACTCCACTAGTAACAAAGTTTGGGCTGATAAACACTCTTCAGTATTTCTATAACGTGTAACTGATCTTTCAATTATTAGCAGGAATGCACTCAAGAAGGCAGATTTAGAGAGTATTAAAGATAGCACAACACTTACATTCTTGAGCTATTTCACTTGAATAAAGTGCAAATTTTACAGTTTCTGCTTTTCTTACCACTCCTCAAACCCTACACCATTACAAAAAAAAGAGGAAAAAAGATAAAATTACACAGATACATTGGATTTCCTGCTGAATAGCAAACGTAAAGGTAGTGTCATTGCAGCTGTAGTACAGATGTTTTTTCTTATGCTATTTCACTGAGTATTAAAACAGATACTCAAAATGTTTGAGAGCAAGGTAAACCAACAACTGGGTCCAAAACCCCTCTGAATCTATCAAATAGACACATTCAGAATATCTGGATGCCTACCAGATTTTAAGAGATGAAAAAAAATAAAGCTATAATTTTGAAACTTTGCTGTCACCATCCTAGCTAACTAGGCCATGGCAGTTAAACCTCAGGTTTAAAGGGTGGGGCCAGTTCTGCGCAAGCTGTGCTTCACCTAAAAAATCCACTGCACAGGCTGGAAGGGCTCACTCTCACTTGTCTGTATGGACGGGCGAGGGTCTAAACGGTAGGTAACAAGGTGCATGGGAAGCTGCAGATCCAACATTGCATTCAGGTGGACCAGCGCATGGGCAGCTTGAGATCGCTCAGGAGATGACAGTCCTGGTCGGAGACTCCCTGATTGCCTAAGCACCCTTTTTTCCAACCAGATTTGCATATCTCACATGCCCTTGGTCACTGTGCTTGTAGTAAGCGTGGTTAAAGCCCTTCCCAAATCTTCGCTCGCAAAGCCAAGCCATCAATCAATCAATTTTGAAAACACCAAAAATAATTCTTTTTGAATTACACATAGTTACATATATTACATTCTTATTACAATTAATAAAAAAGTCAAGTCTGATGGAAACCACTGAGGGAGAAAAATGGAAAGAACGTAATCCCTTGTGTGTACTAGTGAAAGAATTTCCCAGACTGAGAAGAACAAAATGAAACAGGGATCCTACCTTTAAAAATGTGCAAGACTTGTATTTACTAATAGGTCACAAAGAAAAGAACTTGCTTTGAAATTCACACTAGAGTGGACAGATTTAACTTTTGTGAATAGTAACACTGAGGTACGACTGTGGTATCTCCTTCCACCAGTTAGCATGAATGCCTCCAAAATAGAAATGGAAAGTTTGCAACTTAAATGGCCTATCATTTGAACAGTTAGGTATTGCATCAGACATACCCAGTTAGACATTTAACAGTGTATGATACCAAAGTATATGATACAAAAGTATCCAAAGATGCAATGGGGTGCCATATGTTCTTTCCACTTCTTATAACCTTTTAAAGCCTTTACAGTACAATGACATGAAGTTATAAGCATTCACTTATCACAAAAACCTGATCCAAGGACTACTCACCCCATTGTGGCTGTCAGAAAGAATGAACTATGGAACCACAAATTGCTAAAAATTTCTCATTTAAACTTAGCACATGACATGACAGAAACTTGGGAACAGTGTGTACAAAGTAGTTCTATGCTTCTGGCATACAAGCATCTACAACATTACACATGGCAGCTCATGCACAACCATTAGTTATCTTGCAATGCTTTTCAGCATTTCAAATTTAACTCTTTCTGGAATGTTACTTTTCAATGTTTAGAAGTAATCAAATCATACAGTATTTTACAAAGTGTAAATGCTTTCACTCTTAATAAACTAGAGGATTGTTAGTTATTGCTGTAAATAATTTTGGTTTTCCTTGATGCTACCTTGGTATAATTTCTTCAAGTAATACTTGTAATTACTGTATTTTGGAATAGCCTTATGATGCATTTTTCCTTCTTTTACCAGACAAATTATGCACATGAATTATCTTAAAGTACTTAGAGTCTTTTAGCCACTGAGGTATGGAAGCTTTAATTTCTTTTGGGATTCTAACAGTTACAAGAGTGACAACTCCAGAGCAAGACGAATGTGAATAAAATCTTGTCAGAGGAATTAATAACCATCCTTTTCTTAAACAGCACTGGAATTTTGCTGGTGCTTTAACAGAAGGCACATTGCTTTTTGATGTTCTTTTTTCTTAAAGGCTTTGAATAACTAACAACTTTTCGCTGGTAGTCAGTGTTTGAGGCACAGGATAGTGAGGATTATTATCACATCCCTGTTCCATGTTATGTAAACAAGTTCTAGAAAACCCACAGTGCCTCTGCTGTCTTCTTAAAAAAGACAGCTTTGAACCCACAGAGCAGACCAGAAGATTTTCCTATACATATAAGTTTACAAGAAAAAGAAAAATGTAAAATTTGTCAAGACAAACTTGTAATAATTTTCTGTTCTGGAAAAAAAAAAAAAGCAGGCTTATTTCAGGCTATATTAATAAAATACAGAAGAATCTAAGGACAAGGAGCCAGCCTCAGTAAAAATGAAAAGACATGAGTAAAAGGGAGTGTGGAGCCATTTTGTCCCAGAGTAGATTATGAATCAAACACTGACAAAGGGAAACCCTTTAACACCACTTACCCCAAGCATCAAGGCATATTTAACCTACCTCAACCTTATACTAAACAGAATCTATTTCCATCTCTGTTATACCATGGTCATACTCATGGTTGCCCTGAACAAGGTTAAACCAGGTTCATACACACTTTACACATCTGTGCAAGATGATCACCTGATACCAGAGGGACTCCTGAATGAATGAAGCTTCCTATACAGAAAAGTGAAAAGGCTCTAACCAACACTGACTTTCCTGTAGAGGCAGAAAAGTCTTCAAATGTACCAAAGGTCATGGGTGATGCTGCAGAAACCTTTCTGTCTGAAACCATTCCAAAGGCAGTGCTTTGGCAGATCTGAGGTGTGCTGATGACATATATTCCATCTGATAATAATATAGCACTTTTATTCTTATTATGTCCCTTCAAATTGTATAAATAATGAGGAAATATGTTTTAGGAAGAAGATGTGCAATAAAAAGAGAAAGAAAAATTTGCAGTTCTTTTTTTCAATCCCTAAATTATTTTAAATTACCAAGACCTTTACATGCCATCTCACATTTCCCTTTCATGTTTCTGGTCAAACAGTATTTTTCTATATTTGAACATGGAGCATTCTTTTACATTGTTAACAACCAGGAACAGGGAAAAAATGAGCTTCACAGCATGACAGAATAACTAAAATTACTAATTTTAGGTAGGTGAATTTCACAGTCTTTCTAAAATTCAGACGCAAATACTAGTAATTCTCCCTGGACTTTCTACAACTGCAGTAAAGCTCTATAAACACCAATTGCCATTTTGCAAATATTGGCATAGCTTTAACGGCTAATAAACTGTCACAGAAAAACATGGAACTTGAATCTACAGGGCTTTCATAGAATCATAGAATCATAGAATACTTAGGGTTGGAAAGGACCTCAAGATCACCTAGTTCCAAACCCCCTTGCCATGGGCAGGGACACCTCATGCTAAGCCATGACACCCAAGGCTCTGTCCAACATGGTCTTGAACACCGCCAGGGATGGAGCATTCACAACTTCCCTCGGCAACCAGTTCTGGTGCCTCACCACCTTTACAGTAAAGAACTTCTTCCTTATACCCAATCTAAACTTCCGTTTAAGTTTTAACCCATTACCCCTTGTGCTATCACTACAGTCCCTAATGAAGAGTCCCTCCCCAGCACCCCTATAGGCCCCCTTCAGATACTGGAAGACTGCTATGAGGTCTCCACGTAGCCTTCTCTTCTCCAGGCTGAACAGTCCCAACTTTCTCAGCCTGTCTTCATACGGGAGGTGCTCCAGTCCCCTGATCATCCCTGTGGCCCTCCTCTGGACTTCTTCCAACAGTTCCATGTCCTTTTTATGTTGAGGACACCAGAACTGCACACAATACTCCAAGTGAGGTCTCACAAGAGCAAAGGAGAGGGGCAGGATCACCTCCTTTGACCTGCTGCTCACACTCCTTTTGATGCAGCCCAGGATACGGTTGGCTTTCTGGGCTGCGAGTGCACAGTGAAGCAGGCTCATGTTCATTTTCTCATCGACCAGCAGCCCCAAGTCCTTCTCTTCAGGACTGCTCTGAATCTCTTCTTTGCCCAACCTGTAGCTGTGCCTGCTATTGCTCCGACCCAGGTGCAGGACCTTGCACTTGGCATGGTTAAACTTCATGAGGCTGACATCAGCCCACCTCACAAGTGTGTCAAGGTCCCTCTGGATGGCATTCCTTCCCTCCAGTATATCAACCGAACCACACAGCTTGGTGTCATCAGCAAACTTGCTGAGGGCGCACTCAATCCCACTGTCCATGTCAGCGACAAAGATGTTGAACAAGACCAATCCCAACACCGATCCCTGAGGGACACCACTCGTTACTGTTCTCCAGCTGGTCATTGAGCCATTGACCACAACTCTTTGCATGTGGCCATCCAGCCAGTTCTTTATCCACCAAATATCCATGGCTTTATTGCAGAAATTTTATGTGAGAAATATTGGAGAGGGTAATATATTAACAAATTAAATTAAGAGGTAACAAATTATAATAAACAGCTTTTTTGTGGTTTTAAGTCCTGGCACACATAGTTTCAAGCAGATTTTTGCTGTTTACTACAACACTTGACCTTGTTTTCTTACTTGCATATAACTGCAATGAATGTAGTTTTCTATTTGCTGTAGTATTTTTACTTTCTCTTACCACTATTTAAAAATTTACAAGAATACAATTTACATATAAGCCACTTGAGCATTCTAACATGATTTGAAAGTAGTCTTAACATTAACATTACTTTGAAGGCCTGCAAAGTGGTTGAATGGTGTAAATGGTCCTTCACATACTCAGACTCAAAAGCTGAACCATTTCTTTATATTACTCTTTGTTTACAAAAAATCAGCTTTCAAAACCAGAAGACTTTAATTGCTCATGTCATAGAGGAAGTTATTATTTAAAGACAGAAAGAATCTATAGCATTAAAAACTCATCTGTTGGTGGGGTGGTTTTTTATTTATTAATTAACTTTTTAGAATAATTAAGGAGACTTTAACCAAAGCCCATTTAATAATTCAAAAAAGATCCTCAAAATATCTCTTTCTCCTCATTAAAGATCCAAAAAAATGTAAAGCACGACAAATAGATTTCATCCTTGCTACCTACTACAGGTTGCATTAAACTAGACCTGGACTGAAGTCACCCCAACTGAGCGATCTTTTCCTCTGTATGCCCAAAATAGAAGT
Organism: Pezoporus occidentalis; assembly: GCF_034315485.1. Classification (NCBI taxonomy): domain Eukaryota; kingdom Metazoa; phylum Chordata; class Aves; order Psittaciformes; family Psittacidae; genus Pezoporus; species Pezoporus occidentalis. The sequence goes on from NW_026913209.1 coordinate 919,792, forward strand.
AAAACCTGCAAGTTACCCCTGAGGCTTTAAAATTCTAAACATGCACATAAATTATGTGACTATAAACTGCTGTTCAATGTTTTTTTTTATTTTCAAAATTCTCCTGTTCACATCTGTTTGTGTTTTTGAAGCAACTACACTACAAGAGAAGTATATAATCAAATATCAGTTGTGGTAGAGACAGCCTTACACGGAAGCTGAAGCAGCTTCTGAAAAACGAGTCCTTGACAATGTCATCGGGACTGTCTGCGCTGCTTTAGCAATTCATATGTCTACCTGTACAGATAAGCTGTGACTTGATTGGATACTCCAGTCATTAGACCACACAATCAATCCTTGCAGAGCAGCACAGATCCAGTTTTGTGGATATGCTTTAGGTTTGGGTTTGTTTTGTTTTTTCTATAGGAGGCTTGGGTGAAAGGAATCTAAACCTCAGCTTAATATAATGCCAAGGTACAGCCAAGGTATAATCTTTGACCTGAGAATTAAAACATAGTCCAGGGTTCCATCATTTACTGTGACTGAATTTTTCAAGACTATATGTCATATACTTTCAAACAATGAGTACAGGCTACAGCAGTGACATTATCACCTTGTATAAAAGTTCAGATTCTGAAGTCTTTTAGAAGATGAATGTTGAATGCATTTGCAGTTGCCATTGTTTCTCATAAAAGCACTAGTAAATTGAATGAGTTGTTTGTTCAAGACAAATAGCTTGTCTTGAACTCTACATCCATGCACTTTTAAAGCCTGACATGTTTACATATATTGGTAGGGAAGAAATGGAAGGAAAATTCAATGCTCAAGTGATTTATTTTATATAGTTATGAAACAGAAACATCTACGAGATAAACATGAAGTCCAGGATTGACTGTGGTATAGAAGTAAGTTATCAAATACCAATATTCCGTTCCCTTTTCAATTTTGATTAATAGCTAAAATTAAAGATAACAATATTTGTTATGTGAATTCCTTCTAAGAGATTTTTTCTGATCAAATATGGCACTGGAGTTCATAAAAATCAAGTAGTAGTTAGACAAAATCCATATGAGGTCATAGTACCTCCAAATTTCAAAGATAAGCGTAAGGAGGATTTGGGATTCCAAAACATTACTATACACCTACATCCTTGTTTGGAAAGTTATGCCAAAGAAGATAATGCTTTATGAGTATTTATTATAAATTATATGACCAACCATTTTTCTTTCCAGTCGAGGTTACTTTACATATGTTTACCTAAGTAGCCCAGTATTCCCTGGAATTTTAGACAGTTAAAAACTGTGGGTTGTTTCTACAAGTGGAAAAGATCATTTAAAGAGCTCCAGTTAAAATGTTAGCGCAAATGTGTATACTCTGCAATTACTGTGTGAACTCTATCAAACATTTCCTTTTGTAATTTAAAAAAGGAAGCTACTGAAAGAAATTTTGGCTGTGTTTTTGCGCACAAAGAATAAAACACAATCCAACAAGATTTAAGAAAGACAAGATTGATACTCCTCTCACCTTGAACTAATTTGACATTTCTCTGAAGCTTTCTTTGACATTTTTCTAAAGCTTTCTTTTATTTATTCTTTTTTAATTATGGGTTTCCTTACTGTTGTTTTGGCTGACAATAAAAGATCACTGCATTATACAAGGGCTACTGTGTATTTGTAATTCACCCCAAACACAGTAAGAAGGGAAAGAAAAAGCTTTGCTCTTCACTTTAACAGTAATCACACAAAGATAAGCCAGTGTATTTGTAGTTAATTTCATAAATGCCTATAAATAGACCTTTTTAAAATCATCTATTGCTTCAATTATGCTTTCTCTTTTAGGAAAGGAAGGGCTCAGGGCACTCTCTTCCATATAATACCTTATAGACCTTTTTTTTTTCTTCTATTGTCTCTGCTCATTGGAAAAGAGTGTGAATGACCCAGTGAGGTAGTATAACAATTAATTAGGACACGGTATAAAAGGGCAAGCAGAACCTGGGCATACTACCTGTGCTAGTACAGGAAGTACAACAAGCTTCTGATGCAATCCAATATCACCTTTCTTCTAATCAACGCAATAACCAGTTGTTTCTTTCTGGCCACCAGACTAATTAGTTTGTTCGAATATTATCAAGTAACTTTATATCATCCTTCAATACTTATCTTTACCTCTACTATTTGCCTATTTTGCCTTCTTGCCTGTGCCTTGCTTTTCAGGTGCCAGCAGCACTCAATGCCTTTCTGACATCTTCTGCTCTTATTTCTTTTTTCTGTCTTTGAATTTCCACTTCAAAAATTTACCCATATAGTACAAACATAAGACCTGAAAACAGGATATAAGCTGTATTTTTATACCCAGACTTTAAAGAAAAAAGAATTATTATAAAAGTTGAGATAGCCAAACCATACAATTACAAGGCACTATCACTGCATAGTTCATTCTTGTATTCACCCTGCATGAACTTACACTGTCACAAGTAAAATCAGACTGTCAGATGTCCCTTTTTTGTCTGGAAAATGCTCAATGAGTCTATATAGTGATGCATAAATGCAAATAATTAAAAAAAAAAAAAGAGGATTTATGCCTTGAAGATTATACAGTGAGGAAAAGACCAGAAATGAAAGCAAGATGAGGGGGAAGAGAAGGCAAAACAAACATTAAACAGAGAGAAAATATGAGACACATTTTAGTGGCAGCTGAATAGTACCGATAGTACTTTGAAATGAGAACAAATGGGGGAGTAAATAAGACTGAGCTGGAAGTCTGCACCGGAAAGAGAGAAAAGGAAGAGGATTTTGCAGGAAGAGATTGATGATGTTCTAAGTGTTTTATGAGTGTGGACTATGAAGTTTAAAGATGATTTTCGACAATAACATAACTCCCAGCTGAGCCAATTTTCTAAGCTCATGAAGGACATTCCTGTCAGTTTGATAGTGTTGGTCTTGAAAGCTTTTTTCATCAAAGCATCCCCCACTTTACTGCCCCCCCAGCAAACCATGACCACTAAAAAATATTTCAAAGAAATAAATGTCATGGATGGATGAATATTTTTGTTCAAATTATGCTTGCCTTTTATTGAAATGCAACTTTGAACATCATAAATTCTGTTTAAAGAACCAAAAGCTTTCATATTCTATATTTTTCATCCTTTTCAGTTGTTTCTTTCTAAACACTGGCATGTTTGTGGGCATAGCCAATGGCATGCCAAAAGCAGAGAACAAAAGTAGGACTGCATCCATCCTACTCCTCTGATAAATTTTCAATCTAAAACAAAGAAGAAATCTATTTTCCATCGCCTACCATAAACACTTGCACCATAACTTTCTTCACTTCAATTGACAGATCCATAAAAATAGCCATGTGCAGTATTTACCAGAAAAAATGTGAAGAAATATTTTTTTAGCCTGGCTGCAAGCGACAGCTGAGTTATAGCAATCTGGCCAGTGAATGCTACCTGGTGTGTTCACAAGACTAGAATTCAACAGGATAGGGTGATCCACTCACCTCCTTCTGTGACATACACATTTATTTCTAGAAATTCATTGATAATAAAGTGGAGGCATGACATCATATAAAACCCAGACAAATTGAAAAGGCTACCAGCCAACAAAGACTTTGCACTTCAAATTAATTTGGACACATGGCTAAAATCTCCTAAACGTAACAAAGGCAAAAGTAAACTATAGGAACATGATTTTTTTATCTTTTATCATGGAAAGCTAATACATTTCTGATAATAAACTTCAGAAAACTTCTCAATACTTTTTTCACATAGTAGCTTTTACTTTTTATTGGGTTCACTTCAATACATCATATTGGGTTCAGCTAATTAAATTCATTGGTAACCTGGACTGCATTAGACAAAGTATTTCCATTATGTCAAGGGAGGTGATCCTTTTCCTCTATTAAGCACTGGTGAGACATGTCTGGGGTGCTGGGCCTAGTGCTTGGCTCCTCAGTACAAGTGAGACATGAACATACTGAAGAAAGCTCAACAAAGGGCCACAAGGATGATTAAGGGACAGGAGCATCTCCCCGTAAGGAAAGGCTAAGAGCTGGCATTGGAGAATAGAAGGCTCGGGCCATGGGAGTGTCAACAATGTGTATACATACCTGAAGGGAGAATGCAATGAGGACAGAGCCTGATTCTTTTCAGTGATGCCCATTGAAAGGACCAGAGGGAATGTGAACAAACTGAAGCACAGGAGACTCTCACTGAATATTATTAAACATTTTTTCACTGTAAGGGTGACTGAGCACTGGCACAGGTTGCCTGAGACATTGCAGAGTCTCTGTCCTCGGAGATATTCAAAAGCCATCTGGACAGTCCCGGGAATCTGGCTGTATGTGGCCCTGCTTGTTAGGCCAGATAACCTCCAGAGGTTCCTTCCAACCTCAACCATTCTACGATTCTGGAATTACTTCTTTTACTAGTGGTACCAACCTAGTCTCACCCAAAAATCACTTGGTGTTTCCTATACTTTCTCACCTATGCCTCTCTATCCTGCTCTACGTGGATTTGTCACAAAGAATTTTCTGATTGTACTTCTGAGACTCAGTATTATACTGTCACTACATTGTATTTTGTCTACTTCTTTGCCATTTCAACTGTGAAATACTACATATGTGGGTTTTTTAAACATATTTCCAAGCTAATTTGCTACATAAGACCTCTTATCTTAGAGAACATATGACACTCATTTCTTGCTTGCAGCAGTGAATATTAGATATTCTTGCAACAAAAAAAAAAAGTACTTTTAGAATTAAAAGAGAAAAGAAAGAACCCATTTTATCTTACAATAGTAGATTTCCAGACATTCATGTATGCCTGTATACATTTAGAATCCTAAAACATAATTGGTTTATTAATCCTTTGTCTTTTCATATGTCTTTGCATAGCAACAGAAACTCATAGATATTCTGGATTTGCTAATAGTGACTGTTTTGTTCCACAAAGCATAAAAAATTCCACTTAAGACACCACTGTGGTTTGGCAGTTTGAGAAACAGCGTTAGAACTTGCTACATGGTACAAATTAGGGCAGTAAATTGGGTTACAATTTGGTTATGGTTTCTTTGGTCTTGTTTTTGTTTTGCCCAGGCCTTACAAGGCATCAGACTCACTGAATAGGATGTCTTGTATATATAGGTCCATGACAGACACATCTGCATATCAGTATGTGCAGCAGTATGCCCCCGTTATGCCAAACTGTATGACAGAAGAGGGTTTGTGCCATTTGAGGCTGTCAGTTAATATGCTATCACAAGACACATTCCCCAGTTTCAGTGCACTTTTGCCTTCTTTCTACTCTTCCTCTGGTGAAAACTACAGAAAGGTCCTACAGTAGCAGTAACAGTATGCATCTCATACCTCAGTTGGCTTTAGAAATCAGGTAGACCTTAAGACCCCCATTTTGTTTCAGTGGTGTCTAGAATTAGAAGCAGTACTTTCTCCCATTAGACTTTTTTCAATCTGATTGCAAATTCCAGTGTATCTTTTTTTACTAAGTTTCAATATAAACATTAATATCTGCAAGTGGAATACTTGCCACTGGACTGTTCACAGAGTGCAGCGCTGGCTAACTCTTCTGTTTGTTAGAGTTCTTAATCATAAACTATTGTCTGAAGGTCAGACTACAAACATAGTTATGTTCTCATGGCTCATGTTCTGTTCTGTTATAGATCTTCTTGCACTAATCAGATATTTACTTTGCTACTGAACACTGAAAGGTCATTTAGAATTAGTATTGTACTTTGCGGTAACTTCTCAGCCACTTCTGCTTATGCAGAATTGGGTATGATCTCAGGCATGTTTTCTTCCCCATCAAGAGCCAAATGCAAAGGACCTTTCCATACTCTTTGATGTAGAATCTCTGCATAAGAATTGCTCAAATGTCAAAAGGAGGAAAGTAGAAGGCTTGGCTTAAATATCAGTTAGTCACAGCTGTTACCTGTTTATTTTGACAATCTTAATTAAATAATAAATATTGTCTGCTACTTGTATACAAATCTTTCTCACCATACAACTCTTTCTCATGGTATTTAAAACACGGGGTTCATTACATTCTCCCACAGTCACTTGAAAACAGGTAAGCAATAACTGCTCATGAAATTGCTCTGAGAGTGGAAATAGGTTTGAGAAGCACAAGGTTTAACACTATGTTATCAGGTGTATCTTAAATAAACAGTTTAGCTGTGTTTAAAATGAAATAAAACACTGTAAACAACATTTCATTTCTTCTTGCATTTTGTTAATGTAGAATAAGTTAATGAATACAATAAATTTCTAATATAATTGGAATGCAGCCCTCTAATTCATATTTCGGTTGTAGCATATGACAATATCAGATAAAATGTAAAAACTCTGTATTTTTATCTGCATTACAAGTACTTCTCCACTTACATCAGAAACCTTTCCTGCACAGTTTGAACTTAAATGATAGACAAGTCTTTCATGTACACAGGCCGTGCACATTAAAGTTGACTGTGCAAAAGAAAAATCATTAGAGTTCCCAGGAAAGGGTCTGAGGGTGGCAGTCAATGACAAGTTAGCACTGTAACACTTGTAAAACAGCAAATCTTATTCTTGTCTGGTTTAAAAATGGAGCTGTGTGTGACACATAGAAGCCAGTAATTTTTCTTTATGCAGCACTCATGAGGCTTCCACTAGCAAAGTGTGCACAGTAACACATGTTATCAAGAAAGAAGCACATCAGTTGGAGGGAAGTATAGACTAGAGGACCACAAACAATAATTTCTTCAGGCCTTATGAGAAATTGTGTTCATTCAATTTAGAAAAAAAGAAATCCGAGGGAAATATAGCAGCTATCATTTAGTAAGTAAAATCACACACAAAAAGGCAATGATAAACTGTCTTCTACCTCCACTAGTGGAAGGACTAGAAGAAATCAAAGTACTGCAATGACGATGATCTTGGTTTGTGAAGAAAAACTAACTCTAAAAATATTGAAGGACTTGAAAAGACAAGGAAATTGTTAGATCTCCTTCACAGAACAGGTGTTAGGCAGGAAGTCTGTGTGTACTTGCTCCTCTCTCCATGCTGGGAGTGACCTGGGTTGTTCCTGTGCTTTCAAACAGCCTTGCATTTCTGTGCTTCTTTGATATCACAAATTTGAAGCAGAAACATATACCTACATTTCAGCTCTTTAAAGAGAACTACATATTGTCTGGGAAGGAAAAAAAAAAAAAAAAGAACTTATCAGAAACAACATACTAGGAATGATAACACAAACAGTAACTTTAGACCAAAAAAGTAATAAACTTTGACTCTCAAATGCAAATGCTGTTTTGCAGCATGCAATTTTATCTGTGCTGTTTCCTAAAAGAACACACTATCTTTGTGTATTTTCGTCTGAAAAGAAAGAAAAAAAGACTTATAGAGCAAAAAAAAAACATTTGTGTATTTACAAAAAAAGCAAATGAACTGTTTTGCCTGTGATACTCACTATAAAACCTCATAGCCAAAACTGAAGCTCTACCGCTACATGACTATGTTAAAGCGCTTGCTGTGAAATCTTTTGTAAATGAACTGTACCCAAGATATTATGAGTACTTGCCCACCAATAATCCCAAAAGGACTGTAATTCAGTACATATAGAGAAATCAGTTATGCTGTATGTGCTAAATAGTCTTTTCAACACTTTTCAAACAACTCTTTCTGCACATTGTCCTGTATCTTTGAATCAGTTGAATAGGAACTTGCTGGAGAGAACATTTCCACAATTCATTTATTGTTTGTTTGGGTATAATAGCATGTCCGGAAACACTCACTGAACATAATTAGCTCCTTTACACTACTTATCCAGACCTTTTTGGATGTAAATGCTGCCTTGCCAGATGGTAAGAAATAGCACGATATCTCACCAACTGCGAAACTTGAGTTTAGGTTCCGATACCAAGGGACAGTGATGGCTGTATATGACAGGAAAGATGCAGGAAGCCCCAAGGGTAGGGAGTGGCTAGATGGCTTTTGCTAAACAACACACACAGTTCTTGTCTCTCCCACAGTGAAAAGTTATAACAACATGAAGAATGCAGTTGGGTAGGAGACAAAAGCAAAGGCATCCAGTAAAAGGTCAGGTTAAACTGTACTCAATTCACAAATATGGTCATTAGGAGACTACTGCAGGTTGCTTATTCTTGTCTTTTTACTTTTCCACACTCTTCCTTCCTTCCTTTCACTTCCCCCCTGCCCTCTGTTCAATCTCTCTGGTGCTACTATGGACAACTGAGAGCAAAACCAGCACAGGAAGAGCTGTTCACCTAGATGAACACAAATCAAAATACAAACAAGTGGAAAGACACATAAAATTTCTGCTAGAGTAAAACGGCAGAGATTAACAGAAGACAGTATATTGCACTGCAAATCTGATCATTTGCAATTTTGTTCTATGCTTTTTAAACAAAGGAAAAGCTTTCTCTGAACTATTTCATTCTGCAGCCTCACAGCTGAGGTTCTTTGCAGTGCTTAAGAGAAGGCGGCTTTAACTGAGGCAGGGAACAAACCTACGACTGAAAAGCATTATGTTTGTCTTGCAAACTAAAACTCCTGGTCAAAGCACGACACTGACCTTAACTGGATTCTGATGCCAGAAATTAGAAAATCTAAATTAGGAGGCCTGAGTCAGACTGAAACTTCCTCTGAAAATGCTTGTACCAATATTTTCTGCTCTCTAAATTTTAATTTTTTACAGTAGGTAGGAATAAAACTGCTTCTTTAAGAAAGGTAGCACAGCTCTGTGAGGAAACAGAGAGGCTGCCTGCTTCCAAAGGGCAGGCGAGCTAGAAGCCAAGGAAGGAAGCACCATGCACCATGGGCTGGAGGTCCTTATGAGGGTGCTCTGTGCCAGCAAATGCACCCAGTGAACTAGCAAACACAGAAATATAAAAGCCAATGTAAGACATACACATGCCACCTCATCAGAGATAGAAACCAGAAAAACATACTTTCACAAGTCACTGCAAGACCTTTAAGACAACTAGGAAAAAAAAAAAAAAATCTTAAAGAGCTTCTTTCTATCAATATAATCTAAAAAACTAAGTTCAGAAAATGAGGTGACAAAATTCTGAACAGAGTCAGCATGTCTGGCTCCTGGCCCATGACTAATTCTGGTGTTCCCTGTGAGCTGCTGAAGTCCAGGTCTGCACTGCAGTCCACACAGATGCACCTTTGTATGCCTATAGGTCCACTGCCCACCACTATAATGGTGGGGCACCTGCATAAACCTGGCCTTACTATGTCTGTCTGTGAAGGGCTTATTACACCTGTGGTGGTATAATAATAATAATAACAACAACAACAATAATAATAATAAAATACAGGTTTTGTACAAGGCCAATCTTCATTTTATCTATAATAAACCTCCAAAACTCTCGCTAGAGCATTACATTTTGATAGTAGAAAGCAATTATTTCATTTGCTTTCTGCACAGCTACACCATTTAACTCACTTCTACATTTAATTCTTTATCGTTTCCAACTATTTTGTATTCTATCACTGAAAATGTTTTTCTCCAGCAAACCTGTGGTGAAGAAGGATGTAAATTCTGCAGCAGCAAGTAAATTAAAACATGGAAAATTTTATGAATTAAATATGAAGCTGGCTAATGCAATCAGTTCTGTACTATGTACATTATTTATTTTATTAAATTAATCTGATTCTAGCTGTTTCTAGGGTGCTAAGGTTTTCTTATCAAAGACACAGTAGGGCACTGTAAGAGAAATGGAAGGGAAGCTGATGGCTTTGGAGCTGAGCAGAATGCATTTTGGGTTCTGGCAGAGGAGTCTGGGATATGGGGAAACACACATTTTGGAAATTCTGTCTGCTTCGATAAGCAGTATGATAGTTTAGAGTATTTACATTTAATCTGTGAGGCTACAAACCTAACACCTCAGAGAAAAGGAAGGGTAATTCACACTTTCTCAAGTCATTATTTTAGCCTGCGAAGTAAGACATCACTGCAATGGTCATACAGCATTTTAATTTTGAAATCTCCTTTTGATGTATTGGCCCCAAGGGACAGTGTAGTTTAACAGACGGCTATTCAACCAACATACAGGCTTCCAATACATGGCCTTTTATTTCCAGCTACAATTCAGAAACCAGTAGCGGAAAGTGTAAAAACATAGCTGTCAGTCCTACACCAGGAAGGGTTGTAAAATTCTACTCCTAAATTAATACAAATCCCCATCAAATTATTTTTAAAAGAGTCCTACCCAGTATATATTCACCTTTTGCTTTTTCAGAAATATCTTGCAGCTGATATTTTTCTGTTCTTTGGAGGCTAGCTACTTATACAATTAATCTGCTGCCTGTCTATCCATCCTCTTCCCCCAAACATATACTTTTCAAAATGTATTATCCAGAAAATATGAAATTCCCATTTGCTGGTGAATAATTGTTGCTAACACATTTGTATTTCTTATGAGGACTAATGGGACTATCACAGCATTTCTCCTTCCAAACAGAGAGGTCAGCCTCTTCAAGCAATTTTCAAGGAATTATAATCACTGTAAAAGGTTTCCCAGCAGGAAACAGACTGGCACAGAAATATATGAAAAAAAGTCCACTGTGGGGAATAGAAGCTAAAGAATAGATGGATGCAAGTCAGTACATTTTTAATGTGTAATATGAATGAATGTACTTATTTCTAACAAATTAGGATCATTTTCAGCAACCACAGCATGTACAGTCTTTGAGCACCCTTCAGAGGAATGTATCAATGACATTAAAGTTTTGGGGATTCTGGATAACTATTTATGGAGGTTTGGATGAATTTGTCCCAATATATGATACAGAAGTGTATTTCTTTTATGACCAATTAAACAGAAAGTTTCTTGAAGAGGAAAATGATTTTGTTTATATTTTTATAGCACATAGTACAGCAATAACATAACCGTATGTTGCTCAATCTGACAGAATTAAAAGTGGGTGGATAAAGTGGAAGAGCTAGCTGTACAACGTTTGTAAAGTGTGAGAGAAGCATCATACTAAAACTGTTTCAGATTGTCTTGAAAACATGACTTGAAAGCTGTCTGAAAAATCACAGACAAACTGTGGTATTGGATGGCAGTATGTCCCACTAGGGGAAGGTGTTAATGGAACCAAGCTTTGGCTTCTGCTGTTGCGAAACTCAGTAAAATTCTTGTGGAGAACTGTGGACCTGTGTCTTGTACAAACACTGATTTCCATTCTATTTACATTTACAAACCTTCATTTGTAATGCATTTGTAATGTAATTGCTTGTTTGTGTCTAATTGATGTACTTTCATAATTATTCCTTAATAAACAGTAATTATTCAGAAAAAATAAATCATGCCCCAGATTAAGCATTCCTCCAAAATAACTACTAAGATTATAACCAAGGAGGAGACCCTCAGCTAACTGCTGAGCATATGAAAATTATCAAACCTGAGATCAAAAGGCATCTGATCTTAAAGCTCTGCCCTTCAAAGAGAAAAGGGGAAGCTGTCAGCCGCAACTGGCAGGCACAGGCTGAAAAAAAAATCTGTCTACAGCAGAAAAATGGAGAGCACTTTAAAATTACTAAGCACAGTTAGAGCAGGATTCATGCATGTCTCTGTATTTTGGCTGCTGTGGGGCTAATAGTAAAACCTGACAAATTGTTACTAATAAATACTAGTTAGGAAGAAGCTGCTTCTGTTTCCCCACACTACTATCAATCCTATGCCAAATGACAGGGGTAAACTCAAGGGACTGAAAGATAATTTTGAGTCTATGCCTCAGCTGGGATATCTGGGCACTTTCCAAGCTAGTATTTCAAAACAAGTGTAAGATAAGCAAAAGCCCATTTTTATGGCCATGGGTGCATAGACCTCAAGGAAACTGCAACACTTCCCACACTGGATGATCAGAAGACCAGAAATACTGGCATGCCCCAAATCCAGCTCCAACCTCAAGCTACAGAACATCTAAAAGCCTGAAAAGTCAGGAGTAAAATCTAACTATGTACTTTATTCCTTATAAAAAAAATTCCAAATGCAGTCACTGCTTACAAATGATGGATCAGGCCTTAAACCAAAGTTCTGTTACCCAAACTACACAGTGGTATTAGAATTCATGTCCAGTATCAGTTACTGTAAGTTTTATAAGGCATAGAAGATGTATACAGTATATAAAAGATGATATAATCTTAAGATTTTGTTTTCTATTTCATTCTTTCCTAGTGAAAGAAACAGATGCTGGTTTTGTGAGGCTGAGCATAAAATACATAATCTGATTAGGAGTCTCAACAGACAAGGCAAAGACTTTGCCAGAGTGGAAAGAGATCCCAAGGGAGAAAAGAAAGCGTCACAGTACAGGGGAAGGAATTAAATGAAACACTGGAGCTGCAGAACTGTGAAAAGCAAGATGGCTAAAGCTCAGCAGCATGCAGCACGCAGCAAGAGCAGAGTAGGTACACAGAGTTTTGCATTGGAAGATAAGGAGCTCTGACTTGTCGAAGGGAAAAAACACAGACAAGTGGCAATCAAGTGTATTCATTCCATATGATGTAGGCTTCAGTTACTATTTGGTATATTTGTTAAACGACAACAGTGGTTTAACCAGACTCAGGATAATAGTTTTGCTCCTGACCTTTGATGTTTGCAATTATATAAAATGTTAACTGTGACTAAGACTGCAAACAATATTTATTGAAAGAGTTCAGTTAAGTTTTGCAAGGATGAAAGGATCCCTTTTGCAAGTTCAGAGCCCCTCATAATCTAGGACAAGAGGCCAAACACAAGAAAATGTAAATCTAGCCCTAGAAGTGCATCACATTTCCTCTGAAAAACAGATATAAATATTTTCCGAGAATAACCAGGAAAGTGGTAATATAGAAAGGAATGTAAATTTTTTTCTATTAGCACATTATATTGAGTTTACCTGAAATGCAACAAAAAGTTCATGGAACTTCTAGAGGATGATTCACCCATTCATCTAAAATCCTTGGCTTTTGATGGGATGAATCACCTTCTAGGTATGTCATCAGTGAAAAGGGGATCTTAGATGATGAGTTAAACTTAGTGCTCAACCTCTAAACAGCTGAAGTAACATAATATACCCAAAGAAGCTTGTTATTTCTATAAACTATAAATTAGAAAAAAATAAATAATGATGAATATCCTTTACCTTGACACAAAAGTAATCCAATAGTGTAAACAGCAATAAGTATTTTCTGACTCTGTGAATGCATAGCCAGACACAATGTGCATGCATTTAACATGAGTACGTGAGCAATGTGACTGCCAAATGGGAAACAGTGGACACAGGACACAAATGATGCTAGACAGATCAAAATAAATCAAAGGACTGATAATAAGCATCCTGCTGAATACAGAAGAAAGATGAATGGCAAAATCAAAAACAAGATAGAATCTCCCTTTTGGGAGCGGGACAAATGTTTCAAGCAAGGAAGAAAAAATAATATTGTTAACATTAACTTAGCCTAATAGAATATTGTGCAACATCACCTGAGTTAAAATCAAGACTGTAAATAGCATAGCACAGCATAGCGTAATGTAGACTATTTCAGTTGGAAGGCACCAACTGACCGACCAATTTAGGGCTGACCAAAAGTCGAAGTACATTGTTAAGAACATTGTCCAAATGCCTCTTGCACAATGACAGATTTGGGGCATGAATCACCTCTCTAGGAAGCCTGTTCCAGTGTTTGAACAACTTCTTGGTAAAGAAATGCTTCCTAATGTCCAGTCTAAACCTCCCCTGGTGTAGCTCTGAACCATTCCCAGATATCCTATCACTAGATATCAGGGAGAAGAGCTCAGCACCTCCCTCTCCACTTCCCTCCTCAGGAAGCTGTAGAGAACAATGATGTCATTCCTCAGGCTCCTTTTCTCTAAACTAGAGAAACCCGAAGTCCTCAATTGCTCCTCACATGCCATTTCTTCCAACCACATGCCTTCCAGCTCTTTTACCAGCTTTGTTGCCCTCCTCCAGATGCATTCAAAGGCCTTCACATCCTTCTTAAATCACGGGGCCCAGAACTGCACACAGTACTCAAGGTGAGGCTGTACCAACACTGACTACAGTGAGATAATGACATCTTTTAACCAGCTAGTTATGCTGTTTTTGATGCACCCCATGATGCAGTTAGTCCTCTTGGCTGCCAGGGCACACTGCTGAGTCCTACTGAGCCACCATCACCCTCAAATTCCTTTCTGCAGGGCTGGAGTTTAGCCATTCCTCTCTCAACTTATACTTGTCTATAGCGTTACTCAGTCCTAGGTGCAGAATCCAGAATTTCAACTTGTTAGATTTCATTGAACTTTGACTGATAATGCCCATCTTTCAAAGAAGCAGAAGAGCATCTTCGGTCATAAGCTTGACAAACTGGTTAAGAGGGCTTTAAACTAAAGTTGCCAGGTGAGGGGAACCTCAATGCATTCCACTCCTACCAGTTTGAAGCCAGTGCTAGCAAGAGATGTCCAGAGCCTGAAGAAGGACTGCAGGTCAACAGGAGAGCACCTGAAGAACAGCACAAAGGAATTCCAGCCAGTAAGTTGGCTTCATCAGGGGCCCAACTTAAATTCCTCTATGAAAATGCACACAGTATTCGGAGTAAAGAAGAGGAATTATAGTTATGCAGATGCCTGCAGGGCTATGGTCTCACTGGCATCACAGAGACATGGTGGGGTGGCTCCTATGACTGGGATCTTGGAATGGAGGGATAAAAGCCTTTTAGGAAGAACAGGCAGGAGAGACAATGAGGAGGTGTTGCCCTCTACGTCAATGACCAGCTGTATTTGGAGGACGAAGGTGGAGATGACCAGGAGTTTATAGGTCGGCATTAAAGGGAGGGCAGGGACAGGTGAAGTTATAGTGGGAGCCTGCTACAAGCTTCCCATCCAGGAAGACTGAGCAGATGAGGCCCTGTATAGATAGATAGGAGCATCCTCACATTCACAAGCCCTGGTCCTCATGGGGGACTTAAATCACCCCAACATCTATTGGAGGGACAGCACAGCAGGGCACAAGCAATCCATGAGTTTCTTAATATTTATATTAAGCAACACTGCCTCTCTTAGGTTTTCATTCTTCTATGAAACATAGTCTTGAATTCTAAACTGAACTTCAACAGGAGACATTTCCCAATATATGTAAATCCAGCATCCTCACACTGTGCATTGTTAAATAATGTTTCAGTAGATCTTGAAAAACTGCAGCAATGGCAGTATAAACCTCTTCTATACTACTGAGATAAATAAATCTCCAGAGAAGGCAGAATAATCTTTTCTATTGCTATAAATATGGAAGTGCATTAGACTTCTGAACTGAGATTTGGTTCAGGAAAACGCTAAGTGCCTACTTTCACTATCAACTAAGGTAAAGTTTTAGTATGAATCATGTGCACTTTAAACAGTACTGACAAGAACAATGTATTATTAAGCATTGAACTCTGCCATGGCAAATAATATTTTTCTGTAAAAATGTAACTAGTGACTGACATTTTCTATATTAATGTCATGTTTTATCGTTTTAGAAAATCTATTTTCTTAATTCCTACAGAGTGCCCAAGGTATATGAAGCTTTTGCAGATGTGTGAACATACATTCTGTGTTCTGAATACCTGACAGACTGACTCACATTTGAGAATATAACACTCAGGGAGCCAAATGTAAGTGATTCAAAAAGGAGAAATTAAAAAGTACTATAAATATCTGTAATGTAAAGTCATGATATAAAGCCAAAGAAAGTGACTCTTCAGAGAGAATTTAGTGGAACAAATAGGAAACCATAGGCAATATTTGAAAGTTATTATTTGAAAGTTATTATTTGAAAGTCACAAGCTCCCTGAACCTCTAGCAGCCCGAACTGAATTCCTAATCTCAAGGCCTAAGCACTGCTACTTTCCACTAGGAAGAATGAGAAGTGTTTCTCAAGGGGCAGTTAAACAACTGAGTTGCCTTTCTTCGTGGGGCTCAAGACATATGACTGAAACCTGGCTGTGCTTCTGTTTCAGCAATTCAAAGTACTGAAAAGAAAAATGATTAAAAAAAGAATGGGGGGGGGGGGGGGAAGGCTTGTGGATTCAGAAAGCTGTTTACTAATAAAATAAGTTATCTAATGCAATTCATACAATTTAACAAAAGAGTCTTAACGGAGATTAATCTCTGTGAAGAAGACAAGGAATACATCAAGTTTATTGTAAAAAATGTATTTTCTTTTGTTTCTGGAAAAAAAAGGGAGGGAGAAAAATGTGAAAGGAAGGATAAAGAAATACAAGGGAAAGAAGTAAAACATGGGTTAGGTGTTTTTATAAATGCAGGACTTAAGAGTAAGTTTTAGGTTCAGATTTCACTGGACTTCAATAAGTATCCTGATTTTCTCTGGAAGACAGATGAATGGAAAGAATCAGGTATGCAGCATTACTGAAAGTTAGACCTCTTATTAGTGCTCTCTAACAAATACAAATTTAAATGTACACCATATCTGACCTCTCCATTAATTTAAAAATCTTTTTTTTCACAATATTTTTTTTAAATGGCACTTTTGAGCTTTTGAGTAACCTTTCTCAAGCATTTTAAGCTTACAAAGATTTCCATCCCTTCTACAAAAATAGTACATGTACTTTTCAGTGCTTGTCTTGGGACAGTCTCTTAGTCTGTACTTCAAAGCGAACACTAGGAATTTGACAAACGTGTCAGAACAACCAAGAGTGAAATCACTAAATACGCAGAAATCCATGTATTTAATGCAAGACTAATGCAGAGAAAAAGTGCTAATTTGACAGTTGTCAAATGTCAGCCTCATAAAATGGCAGAGAAAAAGCAATAGCAATGCCAAATCTATACGGAGTTTATACTCTCTAGAGCATGCAGAAACTGCCACATTCAGTAATGAAAAATAATTCAATACCTGCAGTGCTTTACTTCTATGCCTTCTCTGCTGAGATGGCTAAAAGTGAAATAAGATGCTAGTTTTATATTTTTGGTGATCTTGAAAGTTTTATATGAACTAAGTTGAGAGAGCAGGGTTTATTTAAACAAAAAATATCTACAGCTTGAAACATCTTGTAATCCTAAAATGTTTTACATCTTTTATACCTGAGGAAAATGTTTTAAAACATGCTATGTCTTTCACATAGGTTTTGATGGTTTTGTCTGTTTGCTTGTTTTCCCACAGTGAAATGCCTTGCACACATTTTCACAATCCTTTCAACATACCTTTTATCGTCATACTAGCTGAAATGTCTGTCTTTGTGCTGTTACTAAGTATGCAGTCCTGAAGGGCTGCTGCTACTGCCTACTCACACACTGCAGTAGCATTGAACTCAGTCGGGATGTTTTTTCAAGTTCTTTGAAAAACTTTGAAATAGAGAAGGTATTATAGAAAAGCAAACTCTTTTCTATTTCATCCATGTAAACAGAAATATTTTTGTCTTCTGCTGTGAACTAGCAAAGGCTGCTGAGTGTGACAGATAAAATGCCTTTCAGGACACCCATAGTGAGAGTGAACCTTTCAAATGTATCTATGGCTGCTCAGATGCTCAGGAAAAAAAGTGGCCATAAGTATTCATAGAGCTTATTTCAACATAAGAAGAACGTTAGGATAAGTAAGACATCAAACTAGATGAGATTGCACATGGGCTGAAAGATAATTTTATACCTAATACCGAACAATTCTGTAATCCTTACCTCAGTTTGTGACGGAGTGTGAAAGAGTGTATACTGACAGGATTGAATTAGAGTGAAAACATAACAAGAAGCCATAATCAAACTATAAATATTTATAATGGATTTCTTTTTTAATAATGACAAAATTTGGAAAATAATTTTTTTAAAAAGGCATTTACCCTAAAAGGTTCTCTGTGAATTTTATTCAGGTAGCCTAATAAAAGTTGTTAATATCAGCAGATATTTTTCCCTTTATGTGACTGCATTAGCAATGTCACACTAAGTGTCTTTCTGGTTAGTTACCCAGAACACTAAGGGACTTTTGGTTTATTGTTTCATGCTTTATATTGTACCTAACATCAACTAAACCAATCAAAAATGTATTTGCAATTTACCAGCTGTTTTCATTTTTAGCTGCAATGCACAGAGGCATTGTTCAGAAACAGTTCAGAAACTACAAGCTACTGTGACATGCACAACTGAAAGGATGCTAGGTAATTCATTCCACTTGGGATATGTGATCCTTTTTCTTACTGTAAAAACACATAAGATCAATTGTGAGTTTTGGAAGTAGGCTAAGTACTGGGAGACGTCCTTCACTGGCAAAGAGCTACTCTATGGTAGTCTGAAGGACAGCTTTTGGCTATACAAACAGGAAGATTATTTCTTCATCTATGTATTTAGCATTTGTGTGCTGCAAATCGACACCACAATAACAGAGGAAACCTTTAAATATCAAACATGAACAAGATTCTTCAGACACATGACTATGTGACAAAGATGCAATCTCTTTCTCTGAAGATTCTGCCAGACCCGGACAGATGGAGCATGGCAGGACTGGAGAAAGGTACAGCAGGGAAAGCTGAGTGCCACCCCTTTCTGGGCAGAGTCTGTAGTGCTATAAGCCTGCAGTATAGCGTCAGCAGGAAAACCTGCTGGGGGATGAAGTCCCTACCTCACTGAAATCTCTTGCAAAACTCCCAGGTAGTCCCACAGAGATAATATTTTTCCCAGGTTTTTACTACTACATATTGTACAAACCAGACATATGATCAACCCATTCTAGCTTACAAAAGGATTTCTTTTCCCCTTCCTTTGGTAAGAAAGTTTTTGTAGAAGTTCCAGACACCAACAGAGGTAATAAATTATTTTTAAAAGCTGAATATTATTCTTATAGCTATATAGGATAGTAAAATGCAATGCAAAATTCTCTTAAGAGTTTGCTCAATGTCATTAGTATGCTACCACTGAAAGCTTGCTTAATGCTGGAGCTTAATTTGCACATTTACTGAAATTTCAATATGATGAGAATACTTGAAAAAGAGGTATTTTTGCCTGGTTCCAAATTTAATGGAAAACAAATCCTGGGTTTTTCTTTGGTTGGAGAGAAGACATGAAATCTAAAGCTACCAGTCATTAGTGATATGTAACACTTATAAAGTAGCCTCCTGAAGGCTTGCAATATTCCACTTTAAAGATATAACTTAATTTTTTATTTCAAAATCTATAAGCAGCATCTCCGTATTATTTTTTTATACAGAACTTTGATAATTTTAGTCTCTTATGAATCTCATTTTAAAATGCATGCATTTAAATTCTTATTGGGACTTTCTCTAGAGAGCTGGGAAGAAAGGCTTTAACGTGGAATTCTGACAGAAAAATAAACTTCATTTTTTTGTTCCCAAGATAACTGAATCTTTTCCAGATATCACTGCAAACTGCTGCTGTCTCTACTGGTAGACAGAACTGTTTCTCCTTAGATTATATAGTTTCCATTTTAGAAAAAGCACCTAGCTGTTCTGACAAAAAAAAGTCTCTGAAAAATAATTACAACCCATTTTTATCGAATGTATCAATGCTTTGTTTCACCTATAGGTGTTATACTCTGGTTACTTTTGTATCATTAGCATTTGTTTCTGCAGCCAGAGACTATCAAGAGCACAAGATCCTAACGATCAATACTGAAACCATCATGTGCCACAGAAGGCAGCTTTTTATTATGTCCTGTTGAAAAAGGAATATTAATTGAATTATATACAGATTTATAATGTTGATGTTTAGTAAGTTTATTTTACTTAGATATTTGTCACTGAGTTAGAAGAACTTCTTAACAGTTTTTTTTTAGATGGTAAGTGTACCAGTTCTTTAATTATGCATAATAAAGACAATTCAGACTGTCAGTTATCACCTTTAAATCGTGGAATCTCTTTAAATAATATGTCTGCTCTGACTGAACATAGTTTGACAAGAAAGGAAAAAATTCAGTTTTGCAAAACTAGAAGAGATTGTAGTTATTTCTTTCTGATCTTATAAACAAGATATACTTTATACCTGATCCTACCTGGAGGTAACAGTACTCAAGAAGCATCTGCTATTTGTTTAACAATTACTTTATGATATATCATCTGTCTAGCCCACCTCTACTTTTCTGTTTCCGTAGAACTTATCATAGGAAAAGATTCAAAATTCAAATTATTTTTTTATTTTTAGGTTTATATATTTTTCTTTTTTCAAAATCTTTGTGCAATAAGTCATTGAATAAGTTAAATGGATGCGATCATTTCTTGTGTAACCCTGGTAATATGTTACTTTTCTTCAAAGTACCAAGAAGACATGCTCTTAAGAAACACAGATTTATCCTGGTAGGACAAAAGCTAGCTGTAGAGGTCAAGTTTGGTTTCACAGGATTTGTCCCTTAGGTTATAATTTCAAAGGGCCAGTGTGCTTTTTGGGCCAGAGCTCTTTTTGATGGATAAAATCCTAATGACTTGAGACATAGCAACAAGGGTAAAGCTAAGGTTACTGTGCTATTCTAGTTCAGGTAGTGTGAGATTCACTAAAAAATGTGCGAGTCAGGGAAAATGTGAAGGCTCAGCTGGTAGTCAATAATTTTTTTTTTTTTCTCTGTGAAGTTTAAAGATTTTTTCTATGTATAAGCAATCAATTGCAATGTGATGAAGATCTAGGATTTCACACACTTAAAGACAAGTGATAAATTGAAATGACATGGTTCTGTTGATACTTTACTGCTTAAGTAATACAAATACCTTTTTAGGTTTTGTTACTGTCAAATTAATTTGTTTAAAATGAGCCAGGAGAGAACTCTGAGGGAAGATAGACATCCTATTATTCTTTTACTCTTTTTTAGTGCATGACTTCAGGCTGCTGCATCTCTTAAAACTTTGAACTTAAAACACAGATGTGAGATAAGGCCTTCACACTGCGTGTAAACACAAGTACAAACAAACAAGACTACCTTTATTATTTTGTTTTTTAAAGATACAGACAGCTCATACACGCTTGAAACTTAAACAGGGGAAGTTCAGCTTGAATATAAGGAAGTTCTTTACTGTGGGGGTGGTGAGGCACTAGAACAGGTTGCCCAAAGAAGCGGTATATGCTCCGTCCCTGTTCAAGGTCAGGTTGGACGGGGCCTTGGGCGACATGGCCTAGTGTGAGGTGTCCCTGCCCATTGTGGGGGGTTTGGAACTAAATAGTCCTTTCCAGCCCTAACCATTCTATGATTTCATGATCTTATGAGATGAACACTACAACAGAAATTCAAGGTATGCTTCTGCTATTATGTGAACTGCACCTTACTCTACTTGATAAATTTATTGTTAAAATAATTTTTGATTTGGTGTAAAGAATAATGTTAGAATCTTTACTGAAATTAGTGCCTAGTTTTCTTAAACACAGCAATCTTTTACTACCAATATGAGTAAAGCCTTTCTTTGGTACAAACAGGAAATTAATTACTGATGTATTTGTGCTTATGTGAGAACTTCATCAATTCAGTACCATTCTGGAGTATTTCTTTGTCCTAACTCAGAATAAAACAGAGAATAAAACTGTGATCCAAATAGTGAGACACATGAAAACGTATAAGAGATAACAGCATATTTGAGAACAGATCAAATGTGTACATGAAGCGCTTTCTCAAGCCCTGTAATACAAGACTTACTAGAAAACAGTACATATCCAAGTGAAAGCAGTATATTGAACTTGGCAATGGGGAGTGTTTTATCTGTTCACAGCATAACGATATGGAGAGTACAGTGGCTGCAGCAATATCAGAAATGTTTTAGTGAGCATGTGTACTTTCATTCCAAAGTGCATGTCCATTTAGGGACTATTCAGTCTGGAAGAGTAATGCAGGTATTTCTGGTTTACCCTGTATATGGAAACCTACAGTAGCAACATTCTGAAGAACAAATTTGAATTAGTGGTTCAGGATTGTGACACCATTATAAGATTGTAAAAAAAAACAAACCCACAACAACAAACCACCCACGATTCTAGTATGCCTCTATCTAATGACTAAAATTGTAGAAATCCACTTCTGTTGTTCTCTTGCTTCCTGCCAAATGTGAGTTAGATATTACAATAGGTGGAGCCATAACCTGCCAAGGAGAAGTCATGGGTAATTTTGTAGGCAGTTACTTTTTATGATCCCTCTCCTTTTTCAGTGTATTGCACCTTCTTTTGGTCATAGGCTTCCCCTGGTTTTCATTAGATTCAGCATGTATATGGCCAAAATTCAATGTTAGATAACAGTTTCACATCTGTTACAGAGTAGTCCAAGAGTCTATTATTTTGGCATCTAAATTATACAAAAGCTGTTTTTTAATAAGTTGCAAATTAAACCTAAATTTTAATTTGTATAGTAGGAAAATATGTGAATATAATCAGTCATAATACAGAATTAAATTTATTAAACTGCTAGCAAGTTAGGAATTTTAGACTTTCTCTTCTTTTGTTCATTTTTAGTAAGAGGTAGCTGAGCTTTTGGCTTTAAAAATTCTGACTGGCTTAGTCACAAAAAAACCTGACTCCCATCAAGGTGATCCAAAAGTAAAATTGGGAAGGCTCGTAGCTCTTTTCCTTCCTCTCTCAGTTATGTACCAAGTCAAAGCTATACTCTACAGACAATAACTCTGGCAACATTGACTAAAGGTATTAACAATGTGCAATATTACATAAGTACCACCTGACATAAATGACCCCAGTGCCTGTAAAACAGTGATTAGAGGGACCATTTACTAAGCTCTTAAGAAACACATTGGAGTGACTTTTTAAGTGCCTGGTAACTCATTTTACAATTATAAAACAATGAAAGACTTTTAAGGATATTTTATTTCTTTGACTGATGCTGCACAGATTTTCATTATTAAAATTGCATGACTTCCACCAGAAGTGGAAGTGTTATTTTGTGGAATTTTTCTTTCTTTCTTCATCTTTCTTTCTTATCATTGATTCATTATTGATCCAAAATCCATACTTACAAAGTATGGAAATTATTCATCATCTTCAGATTTCCATCTTTGGTAGGAAAGAAATATCAGACCTTACTAATCATATTGACTGCTTCCTTCATTTCCTTCCAGCCTTCTTTCAGCAACTTATATCTCGCAAATATTAGGCTTAAAAGTTAACATCTCCTAAAACTTGTAATATGATCTCCCAGTTTCAAGAATATATATATGGCAAGGAAGAAGAGACAGCATTATTATAAGCTCTAATACATACATATTTCAGAAGAGCAGTCATTAAAAACATATTGGGATTTATGCACTGGGGGAAAAAAGTAATTTTGCAGTTAGAAAATATGCTATTGAGTTACAGATCTTGCAGCTTGCAGGCATTGTTATGCACCAGTGGTATCCAAAGGTTTACATCGGACTTGTCATCACAACCACAAAGAGCTGTTGGTCACCTGATGGGAGATTTCTGTTCTGTATGAAATGATGTTAAACATATTTTCAATGATTATATGAGAATATATAGTTACATAAATATAAGTACATAAGTACATAAGTATAAGCGGAAAAGGAAGCAGTATATATTAACAACACAGGAAGCACCATGGAGTTATTACTATTCCATGCTGTTACTAATAACAGTTCCCATATTATATACAACTCTTTTTTGAAAAGAAGAGAAAAATCAAAACAATTGTACGGGTTCCTGAATCTGGTATTCGGTTGCAATATCCCTTAATTGAAACCTACATAAAATTTCAAACCCTACTAAAAGCTAATCTGCAGTGCCCAAGTCCTCAGAGCAAGTAAACTGAATAACTCCGCAGAACTTTAATTAAGTGACATCGTCTTAAATAATAATCAAGGGAAAAGGAATACATCTTACAATTTGTTTTCTAAACATATTTACTCCTCTGTTTGTTGGCATTATTGCTCTCAGCAGACATAACATTCTATGAGAATTATCTCTTGAGTCTTATCTCTCAAGAATTATTCTTACTTGTCTCTTCAGCAGTGAAAAGGAGAACAAATAACTTTAAATTTCTGC
This sequence comes from Pezoporus occidentalis, assembly GCF_034315485.1. Lineage (NCBI taxonomy): Eukaryota > Metazoa > Chordata > Aves > Psittaciformes > Psittacidae > Pezoporus > Pezoporus occidentalis. The sequence continues at coordinate 943,734 of NW_026913209.1, forward strand.
TATTAATCTGAAAGTTCTTCTGGCAACACCATGATTATGTGCACTAAAACATTTCTAGAACTAGAATATTTCTATACTCTTAAAAAAATTAATTCTTAAATTCTTAAAAAAAATTTTGAATAAATCTGTCAATTCTATGCTACTTTTTAAAAAAATAGTTTGTATAATGCTTTGATGCCTTTGATACAATCAGAAACACAATTATTTAAAAAAAAACTTATGACTATTTCAAAATTTAAGGTTTAAAAATTTTAAATTTACCGAAATAGCTGTCAACCCCTAAAATCACTAAAATGATCCAGTTTAAGCTGGAGTGCTTTATTGATTAAGTCTTTCAAAATAAGTGAAAGAGCAAAGAACCAATATAAACAAAAAAGAACACTCTGAATAATGCAGTCCCTTGAGGAAGACATAAAACTATGTACACATAGATGTTCTCAAGATCAGGATCCTAGTGTTTTGGCTTTAATTAGATATTTGTGTTTGGTCCATATAGAATTTGAATCACTGCTTGGAGGGAAAAAAAAAAAAAAGTGTGTGCTGTTAATATAAGAGTATAGTATTTGAGGGAAACCTTTCTTCTCTGCCCAGGCTGAACTTTAAACATGGCCAAGTTAGGAAGATTCACGTACAGTATACCTTTCAAACTCTTCCTTTTTGAACAAGAAGGAATAGAGATGAAGTTTTGCAAAAAACACTTGCACAATCTGAAATGAAAGTTGATATATTAGATAATCCTCTGAAAGAATGCAACAATAGCATAGTAGTACTATAGTGGATAAATTTACCTTTTTTTTTACCCTTGGTAAATGTGGCTTTACAGTGTTAACACATAGGATAGCAAACTTTTGTAAGTTTTCTGTCCTATGTCCTAAATAGAACCATTTACTGACAAAATACAAATTGCTTTCCCAGATTTACAGAATCATATAGGTAGGAAGGGATATCTGAAGGTCATCTGATGCAACCTCCTACTGGGAGCAGGCCTAGCTCAGGTTGTTCAAGGCCTTGTCCAGTCAGGATTTTTATTATCTCCATGAACTGAGGTCTCAGAAACTTTCTGGGTAATCAATGCATGACTTACCACATAATGGAAAAAATCCTAATATTTATTTGGAATTCCCCATGTCATCTACCTGGACTTTTGCAAAGCATTTGACACAGTTCTGCATGACATCCTTGTGTCATGATGGAGAGACATCAATTTGATGGATGGACCACTAGATAGATAAAGAACTGGTTGGATGGCCGCACACAAAAAGTTATGGTCAATGGCTCAATGTCCAGCTGGAGACCAGTAACGAGTGGTGTCCCTCAGGGATCTGTGCTGGGACTGGCCTTGTTCAACATCTTTGCCACTGACATGGACAGTGGGATTGAGTGCGCCCTCAGCAAGTTTGCCGATGACACCAAGCTGTGTGGTTCGGTTGATACGCTGGAGGGAAGGAATGCCATCCAGAGGGACCTTGACACGCTTGTGAGGTGGGCTGATGCCAACCTCATGAAGTTTAACCATGACAAGTGCAAGGTCTACACCTGGGTCAGAGCAATCCCAGGCACAGCTACAGGTTGGTCAAAGAAGATTCAGAGCAGCCCTGCGGAGAAGGACTTAGGGGTGCTGGTCAATGAGAAACTTAACTTGAGCTGGCAGTGTGTGCTCACAGCCCAGGAAACCAACCATATCCGGGGCAGCAGGTCAAAGGAGGTGATCCTGCCCCTCTCCTCTGCTCTTGTGAGACCTCACTTGGAACACTGTGTACAGTTCTGGTGTCCTCAACATAAAAAGGACATGGAACTCTTGGAGCAAGTCCAGAGAAGGGCCACGAGAATGATCAGGGGACTGGAGCACCTCCCGTATGAAGATAGGCTGAGAAAGTTGGGGCTGTTCAGCCTGGAGAAGAGAAGGCTGTGTGGAGACCTCCTAGCAGCCTTCCAGTATCTGAAGGGGGCCTATAGGGATGCTGGGGAGGGACTCTTCATTAGGGACTGTAGTGATAGGATAAGGGGTAACGGGTTAAAAATTAAACAGAGGAAGTTTAGATTGGATATAAGGAAGAAGCTCTTTACTGTAAAGGTGGTGAGGCACCAGAACTGGTTGCCGAGGAAAGTTGTGAATGCTCCATGCCTGGCGGTGTTCAAGACCATGTTGGACAGAGCCTTGGGTGTCATGGTTTTGTGTGAGGTGTCCCTACACATGGTAGGGGGGGCTTGGAACTAGATGATCTTAAGGTCCTTTCTAACCCTAACTAGTCTATGGTTCTATGTTGCGCCTTTTGCCTGTTTTGTCTTTCTTTCTACTATTCTGAATCTCTGAGACAAGTTGGGCCCTGCTTTCCCCATATGCTGTACTGCAGATGAGGACAGCCATGAGCTCTCCTAGCTGCCTTCTCTGCTAAAGGCTGAACAAGCCTGGTTCTCAAAGCCTCTTCTACATCATGTGCTACAGGTTCATTACAGGGGCTTTTAAAAGGTCTCATTTCCATACATCATTGCAATTCCTGTGCAGGGAAGCCCCAAACCACAGTACCCCAGATGGGTCGTGAACCAAGTAGATGGGAAAAATAATTTCCCTCAAATAAGTTATAGAAGCAGTGGTAATTCTATTAATATTGCTCACCATGTATCAATTAAGTTTTGCTTCTAAAAAATAAACAAACATACACTTGCAAATAAATTAAATATGCACATTCACTACCACATAAATATGCATTCCTAACCTCCCAATATGATGTACAATCATGCAAACAAGGTGCTACAGTAAAATAGACTTACCTCAAGATTGGGCGATTCAGTGAGATGAGTATTTATTACACCAAAGCATTTATGTCATACAAAATTGGAATCTTATGTCATACAAAATTGGAATCAGGTGGATAAAAAATTCCTTTAATACTACTAACTAAAATTTAGAACTTTATTTTAGTAAACAGTGACTGAGCTTTGACAATGTTTGATGTCCAAGGAAGTAAAAATAGAAACAAAAACATTCAATGGACTTTTAAATGACATCCTGGCAAAATGTACTATGAATGCCAGCATGAATCAAAATTCCATATACAGTTAAATCATAGCAGTCAGCAAAGATTCCTTTGTGCCTCATTTCTATTAAAACAAGTAATTTATGAGATCCTATATAGGGAATATAATGCTATAAATTATGCAGAATGCTTATCAAATATAAAGGTATTTCAGGCTGGAACTTGAGAGAAATAGAATTGTAAGGAAACTGATGAAGCAGTATATAGGACTCAGCAAATTATTACATTTTAAAACAGAGCTGTTCAAATTAGTAAATTACAAATGATATCATGCATCTGACAGCTCTCTGATCTCTTCTAATATTTCATTAAACCAATTTAAGATTTTTTCAATATTTTTTCCTGGTTCCTTTCAATGTAAGTAACATCAAACCTGGTTGTTAAGTCCAGCCAGTAACTCAACAGCACACAGCCGCTCGCTCACCCTCCACTCTTTCCCCTCTTCCTGAGTAGGATGGGGAGGAGAATCAAAAGAATGTAAACCCCACAGGTTGAGATAAGATAAGAACATCTTAATAACTACAGTACAATATAATACTAAATAATAATAATAATAATAATAAGGGAAATAACAAGGGAGAGAATATAAAACTAAAGTGGAATTAGGAAGAAAAAACAATAAACACAAATGAGGCACAATACAACTGCTCACCACATGCTGACTGATACCCAACCTAACCCAAGCAGCAATTAATCCCTTCTGGGAAACTCCCTCAGTTTACACACTGGGCATGATGTGCTATGGCATGGAATACCCCTTTGGCTAGTTTGGATCAGGTGTCCTGTCCCTGCTTCCTCCTCACTGTCAAAGCATGAGAGACTGAAAAGTCCTTGATAGGGGTAAGACTTCTTAGCAACAGCTAAAACATTGGAGTGTTGTCAGCATTGTTCTCAGACTCAAGCCAAAACACAGCACTGCACCAGCTACTAGGAAGAAAATTATCAGAACTGAAACCAGGACACCTGTGGTTCTTTCCAATGTGGTTGGAAAATCCCTTAAAGGTACTTGTATTCAGAAATATTCACCTAACTAAGACAAAACCCCCAAACTTTCTGCTACTTTACAAGTCCTCATAAACATTCCATTGCTTAAGAAATAGAGTAAATGTAATTGAGAGCTTTTAACAAGGCTGCTTGAAAGATTAATTTTTATGCATTGGTTTGTAGACTACACTCAGGCTAAAAATTTTACTTTCCAAGAGAATTAGGACAGCTACAGAGGGCTTTTTATTCCCTATACTGCAAATTCACTTAGTCAATTTAATGGACAGTGAGGCCACACAATCTTATTACCAAGGCTACCCTTCAGCAGCTCCTGGAGAGAATTGTCATTCTCAATAGACAAGACACCATCTCTATTTGCATCTCACATATAACATTCTCTCAAAAGGGACAAGCATATTTACCCTTCGAGGTTTATTTATCAGCAGTCATAACACATAATGTCCTATCTTTTCTATTCATCATAGACTTTCACAAGTTCAAGCTCTGCATGAATCCTATTTATCACTGGTAACTTCATGCTCCATGTGCAAAGTCTTTTCTCTGGTTGTAAACAATTTTACCTATTTCATTTTTGCTAGTGGCCAGGGATAAATATTATAAAACGTTATTGACTGCATATTTGCATTACACATCCTCTTTAAACACAGCTTCATTTCTTAAAACCCAAGAGAAAAAATAGAAATGTTACCAATCCCATAAGAGTCATGCTGCTCTCCCAGGCTACATATACAAGGGAAGGTGAAGGTGCAAGTACTGGCCACAGTGGTAGCAGAAAGCAGAAAAGGTCATCACATCAGGTAGCAAATTGATGCAGAAAAGTCCCCAGGAGCTCATTCCCAGCCTTCGCTGACTACTTTTCCACCAGTGTTACTCTCGCCTACGTTAACTTTATGAGTGTAAGCACAGCTAGGAGTTTTCTTGCGAAAATCACACTTTTGTGCTCAGTGCTCGACTATTTCCTCATGATTTCAGTCTGAACTAAGAAAATTAGGTTTTGGGTACCTGCTATTGAACTATTTGTCTTAAGCCTCTCTCAAGGGCTGGTTGGAGTACTGGGGGGACAAATAGGGTCACTAGGTATTTCGAGACCTGGCAGAATTCTCTGTGGGATGATTCTGCCCTGCCTGTATACCTTACTGTGCAATTTTAACATGGTGCTGTTCAGCACACTGCTGTGAGCTGTTAAACTCTTCCCATATTTTGCCTTAGAGGCTGCTCCATTTCAGGGGGATATGTGATTCTTGCACTTGTTTGCAGCTCATGAAACCCTCAGCAGATGGCAAGATCATCACTGAGATGATGCGCACTTTTAGGACGTGGCATTCATTGCCTGCTATTATGCAAGTAATCCAGAACTGCAGAAAGATATCTGCTTCTTCCTTAAACTGTCTTCTGAACCTTAGAAGAAGACAGATGATACAAAGCCAGGCTATTCTCACAAGCTGCAAACCTCTTGATTCAAGTATTTTGTTTACCAACAATGCCCTTCACTAAGAAAGTTTTATTTCAGTTCACCTTATTGTCTAATGAACTTTTAATATTTTCTGGTTTTGACCGCTTACATTCACTAACAGTACTCACAGAGGGAAACACTGGATCAGTTTAAGAAAATAGTTATAATAGGGATACTCCATTCCTATTATTAATTGAATTTGCCCACTGACGGTTAGCAGTTAAACCATTTCTGCCATATCTGAAGAGAGATGATGGTAGCTTTTGAAAAGCAAATTAAAATAACTAACAAACTCAGCATATTATTTTGAATGTGATTCTACTCTTTTCTAGTCACAGTCTACAGGCTTGGGCTGAAGAAAATTAGTTAGACAGTAATATTTTTCAGATAGTTTATTACATGAACTTAACAGTACAAAATTGCTTATATAGGCAATCATAAAAATGGCCTCTACAGTAATGCTGACTAAAAGCTATTTACTCATGTAAAGCTTATGAATGTAAAACTTCTATTAAATAAAAAGCCAGGCTCAGGTTCAACAGGATTTAGTTTTGAGAGTAAATACATCAAAAGATAACTATTTTTAGTAAAAGAACTAGGATAGGGACCTGGCTGAGCCAAATATGTTTAATGACAAAGTACTCAACATACTGTGTCTCAGGTTTCCCAGGAAGATAAGGGAGATAATAGCTTTTTTCCTCTTACACTGGATTGTGAAGCTTAACTCATAAAGAGCCTTATCCAAATCCATTAAAGTCAAAGGAAATCTCTCATTGACTTTAATGAACTTTTGTTCAGGTCCTTTAGAAGACAGCTGAATGACTGCCACTGACTTCAAGCCCTAATTTTATAAAGGTCTTTCAGATCCTCATCTTGTAAGCATTTGGAAACACAGAAATGTAGTAATAATAAAAGAAAAAAAAAATAGTTGAGTTTCATCTTATAGGGATTCCTTTGGTAAATTAACTTTTTTTTTTTTTTTTTTTCTTATTCTGGAAAAGCTACTCACTGCATGTGTTTACATCCAGAAATATATATATATCTATCTATCAGTCACTGTATGCACTTCTTACTAGGTATTTCTCAGATGTCCTTACATGTTGGTTGCATAACCATCTCTGAACTGCTAGATGCCAACTCTACACATTTGATCTGGGCAAAGTACAGTCTATAATGACTCTTCCCTTGATTTAGCCAGACTGACAGATTCAGAATATGAATTATCACTTTGGTTTTATGCTGGCATTAACCTGGCTGTGCAAGCAATGACAGTAACTGATCTGGCATAAAGTTAACCCATTAAAATCTGTAAGAAATTGGAAGCAGCAGAGGAGTTTACTAATTGATCAAGTTTAATACTTCCTCAATTCTTTATAATGTGTCTTCTGCGTTTCTGATCTAAAAAAGAAGCAGTATTGCCAGGAACATTAATGTTATATTTCTCATGCTGTCGAACTACAACCTCATAGTAAAAAGGCCCTCCAAAACAGCAAAATTATCAGAACTGAAAACAAAATCAACTATTATTATATTCCTATAGTATGCCAATTAAGGAATGCTAAGGTAATATCATAAAAGTTTGATTTCACTCTATAATAATTTGATAACAGTAATATCCAACTGAGAAGAAATCTCTATGCTAGTCCCGGTAATTGAAAAAAAAATCCAGCTGTATGTAATTTTTTATCCCCTTAAATAATAGTAAAAAGATGCAAGTACTGTGAATATTTATTGGCTTCTATTCAAAACAGCTATTTTCAGCATTATGAATGGCTGACATGACATATTTCCAAACCTGAAATAGCAGTATCAAAACGACAGTACAACACCTGCCATTCTGTATTACTCAAAGCATTTTTTAAAGACAATGCACAACAAACATACACTACTAAATTTAGTCCAGTATTCTGGAGAGGCAATTGATGTTTAATTTTTATTATAGCAATTTAACAGCATTTCTTATCCAACATTACCCATAGATGTCCTGGTACAAGGTGTTCATTTATTCAAAGACATGATTAGGTAGAAAAGAAATATTAAACGTTTACAAATCTTAGTTGAAACATTTTCATCGTATTTACACACTTCAGAAAAATGTCTCTCTATGCCTCAATATTCCAATTTTAGTGCTATAAAAATCATGTAATAACAGGTAATATATTTTATAACATTTTATGAACTAAGTAGAGATATTTTAATTTTACAAGGTTTTACATTTTAGAAATTCATATCTCTCCAAAGGTTCATCTAATTTAAAACTTGATTGTTATCAGGGTTTTGGCTTTATCAAACTAACCCATTAGGCCATTACACATACTGTTATCCTCCAAGAGAAAAAAATATTCTAACATCTGTTCTCATCCTGTTTTTCCATAGTTTCCTTTTATGTCTTATGTAACTCATTAAACTTATCTACCCAACATTACTGGGTCTGACTGTCTGCACTATATACGTTTTTCTACCACAAGATTGCATGGTAGCCTACAACATAATGCACCTTAAAAAAATACACTATTTTTACTGAATCTTTTGATCCAAGAAAATTTGTCTGGGTTTGCAAGTAATAATTGTGACACACATAACATTTAAACTAATCTCTAGCAAAGTGAGAAAAATGCTTTCCTGTCCTTGTTGTGTAGTCTGCTCCCTATGACTGCCACAGTCTTATAAGAGAAAACGCTTTTAAATAGAACATACCTTCTGAATGGATTGAAGAGAGTGATTTTTATATTTTAATTCACCTGTGCAAGTAATCTCCAGAGTAAAGCTGACATAGGGGTAGAAAGTGTCCCAGTAACCGAAAAACAAACATGTAGAATGGAAAAGAACCTGGAGTCCAGTGTGTCCTTCTAAACATGCTTTCCATTTTCTTCTACAGAGGAAAATTTTCCAAATTTTATTATTCTCAAGCTATTTTTTATCCCTGTGATCGCTTCTGCCCCCTTTTGCCTGCATTCAAATTGCTTCTATAATTTAATTTCAAAGGAAAATGCCTCTTAATTTCAGAGGAAAATACAACTGATTTGCCCATAGTCTACACAATATAAAGGTCATTATTCCTGTGGAATGCTAAAGAATTCACTGTCAAAAACGATCTTACAAGCTTTCAAAAGGTGCCATTACTATAAGAAAAATGACATACTATCCAATTTTAGCTAGCAGCTGATGACTAATGTGAGGTCAAAGCCTAGTGAAGGCACTTTTCTAATATTTATAAACATCAGGGAATTGAGTAAAAGTCTGAGGGTAGTTACATCTACCCCAACATGCTATCTTGCATGAAAGCTGTATAGGGCCTACCTTGAGGATTTTACCTTGTATTAACTATTGTGTGAGTTGCTGCAAGTCTGCTTTAAATCTGAAAGTTTCCTTCTGTTCAGAGGCTACATTGCAAGTATATTTGTAATTGAAAAGATTAGTGGTTTTATAGCTAAGATTTACCTTGGGAACAAAGAGTGAGACAGAAAAGGAAAGAGATACCTGCACAGGATAGACTGAATTAAATTCTGCAGGAAAGAACCTTTAAAACTAAATGTTAGAAATCTTAGAAGATATTGGCAGGAAAGCAGTAATGGAAAATAGCAAGAAACACAAGCACAAAAAAATACGTGAGACCATCCAAAGGAAGCAATGGCATCACGTACTCCAGACCAGACAGAGACAGTAGGTCTTTTTGTTATTTTTTCCTGAGAATGAATTATTTAAAGTTAGTAATTAGGTTAAACTTCCAGACACCAGACAAATTCATAAGTTCTTTGCTGTTTTTAATAAAATTGGCCAGTGGGCTGACTTCTGTATGAAACATGGGTGCACAAAGGAGGAAAAATCCAGCCTTGACAACTTCCCTGTGACAGCTAGTGGGTGTCTTTTGTATCAGAAAAGCATTGTCTCTTAAAAACACATGTCAAAACCCTGCATATGGAGTAGGGCAAAAAGGATTTGTATTTCCACAGCAGGATGCACAGCTCATGTAGCTATTTCCTGCATGCTAGCTGAATCTAAGACAAGAACAGGAATCTGCACAAAGTTAACAAAAGCAAAACCAAACCAAAACTGAAGTGCAGAGAAAGCATTTACTGTCTTTTGATGAACAGATGCACAGTTCTACCAGTCAAGAAACAAATTTTTGTTTTGCCTTTATTCAATAAGAAAATGGCCCTATGTAAAGAAAACACACATATTTATTTTTGGGAAATTTTTGAAATATCTCTAGCATCGTCCACAGACCAATTTAACAGTTAACATTTGCTAAGCACAATTACAATTTCCTAATTTTTTACCCCAGTACTGGCACTAAAGCAAGACCAAACTCCTGGGAGGGAACTATTCCAAATTACATCAGCTGGCAACATGTCCTCAGGGAGCATCTGTCAGCTACAGGGATCTGGCTCGCCCTCTGGCTACTCCTCCAGTACATCCCTTCAAATTTAAAAACTCTATCACTGCTCTTTCCACATGGGGAAATTAAAAGGAGTCTTTGTTCTTTTTCTAATAGTTAAGAATAAACTCAATCTCCACTGATAAAGTTTAATAATTCTCACAAAAATACTGTCACAGTCAATTCGTACTTCTGTGTTGTACAAACGACCCAGGAGACATGCAATGCTTTTCAGTTGCAAATTGTAAATGATATACAGAAAATTGACTTACCGGGCCAAAAGCATTGCTGTCAAAGCTGTGTCCGTGATGATCACCTTCCACCCAAATATGCCCATGTGGAACTTTTACATACTTCTTTTTGTATCCAATAGTTCTAAAAAGAATTGCAAAAATAATGGCTAATTACTTAAAAAGAAAAACATACAGTGCTTTGTTAGGAAAATTCACACATTTATGGCGTGAATTCCATTGAACGGTTACTTAAAAAAACCTTCACTGAAGTCCTTTAGGCTTCAAAAGTGCTACTCAATCAAAATACATTGTAATTCTGTATTAGCTAGTTGCACTATCAGGGACTGTTTACTATGTTGTTTTGGCAGAAATCACAGCACAATGGGGAACAAGAAACCTTTCAGTTATATATAATTATGGGATTGGAGCTTGGATTTTTGTAATGTTTATGTCCTGGGGACAGGATTTCTTCAGCTGTAACAAGCTAAACAGCATAAACTAGAGGAAACCCCTAAGAGAAGGCCAAGTGCTGAAAAAAAAACTTACATTGATGATTCAAGTCATCCTCTACAGAAATTCATATGGAAGCAGTGCCTCAGCATGTCCTGATATTACAAAAAATGAATAACTACAGATAAGTCCTAAAGCTGAGGTGTGAAGCATGCAAAATTCCCATAGTTAGTTTCAAAGTAGCTGTCATTTTCACAATGCCAGGCTGCCTTCTACGACACACTTTTGCTTTCCTTCACGTGGGATCTATTACTCTGCAATCATTCATGCAGAGAAGTGATTTTATCATGCACATCGAATTAATAACATGATGAAGCATTTACAGACAGGACTACAGATAGTGATACCTCTTATTTTGCTTTGGATAACCAAGTCTGTCCATAGACAGAAGCAGAGTTCTGATTCAGGTTGTTGCCTCCAGATGCTGACTGCTTTTTACTGCCTGGAAGATATACCACGAAAGCAGAAGGCAGAAGGAGCACACTCTAAAACTAAAGAAAATCAGCTGAAGTGAGAAAATCACTTTCACCAGGAGATTCAGCTGAACTGTGCAACAGCACTGATCAGGGATGTTCACAAGTCAGAACAGGAAAACTGATTTTGGTAAGGTTTGTTTCACTTTGGCGGGGGTGATGGTGAGGATGTTATGAGCTAATTACTAACCTGTTAAGAACAAAATATGAAATATTAGATGAATAAGGAATCCTCGAAAGTGCATTTTATTAATTTTATTTTACTTTATTAGTCAAAAATAATAATTATTTACTTTGCAATTCACAAAATCCAGCTAGTGTTTTTTCACTCTTTTTTTTTTTCCATCAGCTAAAAGGATGAGCATGCCAGAACTATATTCTAATGGAATTTCTACCTGTATTTTCAGTGGAAATTGAAAAAATAATAGCTTGTTTGCAGAAGAAAAGGACTCTGATTTACATCTTTCTTTAGAACAGTTTCATATTACTCAGTAACCAAGACTGAGTTCCTAAACCCTTCAAAGTGAAAATGCAAAATTGTCCTGAGTTGGTAAATATATGATTTCTTAAACACAAAGAGTAGTTCTGTAATAATTTAATTATGCTAAAAGACCAATTTATTGCTATGCAAACCCTTTTGCTTCTTTTGTATTTTTTAAGAAATATATAATACAGTCTGTAAAACAAAATTATTTCTGTTTTGAGATTCCATAATGCTTTCTCTCACTGATAATTTCTTTTATAAACTACTGTATGAGACTATATTTTACCAGAAATATTTTTTAAGATACAGTTTGAGAGTACCTGGCCATTCATTCTTTTCTGTCTGATTAGACACTGAAAATTATTAAATTTATATCCTCCATCAGTGTCAAAGGCAAACAATAGCTCAGAAAATATTTTTCTCTTTCATTCATCTTCCTGAATATAGAAGAGTAGATTGTGATAAAGTTTTCTACCTTTACAGACTTCATGCACAAGACTGAATTTCACCTAGAAGGGTGAAAGGATTTGAAAGTTAATTTTGCTGACATGTTTACCTCATAAATATCAGGAAAATAATATGGCAAATACCAGTCAGTGACTCCACATCAGACCAGACACATTCTCCTATTTCCAAATAATTTCCTCCTTTATTGTGATTATGAAATCACTAACAGGAAGGAAAAGAAAAAGCTTTTGCAATAAGTACTTGAAAACAAAAATGGAAATAATTTTGTCTGCATCATTAACTCTTGCAGAGGTTCTCAGAAACCCTGTGAAAATAGAGAGGTGTGTACTGCGTTCTTTAAGGCCTAAGGCAAAAAAGAAAAAAATTACAAAGTGCAGTAATTATCATTGGTTCTTTTTATTATCTCTACAACATAGGAAAATGCATATTTATTTTCTACTCTTGAAATAATCAACATAAACCAGAAAAAAACCTGCTACAATTGTGCATAAATAAAGTCTCTTACCACAATTAAAGAATTATGTACAAATTCTTATATTGAAAAAAGCAAATGATTGTACACAAGAAGTTTTGACTGACAGGAAAGAGAATTAGAATTGAAGCTATTAGTAAATGTATTAAGGTAATACACAGAGAAAATAAACCCAACCCAACCCAAACCAAACCAGAAGCAGTAATTCTAATTATCTATTTTGGTATATAGGACTGATACTCCATTGACAAAAACCTCTGTAAGTTCAGCAGATAAATGAAAAACTTATTGACATTTCACATATGGGGCATATAAATCATCAGATTTTTTCTCATATGTAGATCAAATAGAAAAAACTTCAAAATGTATCATAAACAATAAGTAGCTGCAGAACTGTGAACAAGAGATGAAAGAAATTCTATACTCCTAAAAAATTATTTCAAAATGTTAGCGTGGTATTTGCGCACAGCAGTTAGGGACTTAGCATCCGCTTTAGTAATCCTCCTGCAAAAACTACCCTATGGAATGCAGGTGAAATTTAAAAACAAAGTTTTACTTGAAGTTTTCCCTGCATGCATTAGTAACAAACAGTGTCAATAAGCTCAAGCCACAGGAAATTGGATCATCCATTACTTACTAAGGGTTTTAATTTTCAATATAATTCCATTGCTGAATTACTCCACAATGGATCAATAAACCATTTATGCAAAAAGAAAAAACAACAAAATAAAATAACCAAAAAAACCCCACCAAAACAGGCTGCAGCCTTCAGAAAGCCATATTTGGTTCATGACAGTAAATTATTTTTAATTGCTGTTACGACAGTTGACTTTTGTTGAGAAAACAAACCCAAAACTTGTCGTTTCTGCTCCTACAAAGAGAGCACAAATTGTTCCATAATCAAAGTTATCCACTTAGTAAAACTGCCCTTCTCTGACATGGATCTTGCAGATCTCTGACCTAAATTGCAAGGAGGAGACAATGTGTGTGCTACATTGGCAATACGTCTTTTGCTCTAAATGTATAAACTATTATTCGCTCATTTTGCTAGCTAACCATTTTAGCTTTTATCCTGCAAGAAAACTGTTACCCATCTTTCTGTGCAATCCTACCAAGCCAAATTACTAACACAAATTGTATAACATAATTTCTGAGAAGAAAGTGAAGTGTTCAATAAACCTTATTCCTTAAGGGTAGCCAGACAGGCAACTGTCACACACTTTTTGGATTTAGGTCCATGTTAATAAATAAGAGTTATAATGGTCAATATTTCCAAGAAAAACTAATACAATATGAAGCAAAGAATTACTGTGGAATGCTTCTAGCACTCTTCAATAATGACAACAGGAAAACATAAAATCCTCAAGCCAAATATCAATAAAAAGCACAATTAGCTCATCAGGAATTTTACATCAACTCGTGAGAGAGGCCTTTGCTACAGTTTGTACTGTATATTTTGCAAGTAACATAAAAACCTAATTTTCTTTCTTAGTTGAGTATTCTTAGACTCATTTCTCTGATTCTGCCTGTAATCTTGACTGCTGATAGCGCTCAGATATGACATTTTAAATTTAATTTAGAAGATGTCTGAATGAATTCTTAGGAGAACAATTAGTGTAAGTAACAATTAACAGTATTTGTTAATTTTGTATCTAGTTCATTAGCATGAGTTATAATTACTGAACGATCTTTTAAAAAGCTTCTACTAATAAGGAGTAGTCTTTCACTTTCTGAAACGTACTTACTCTGAAGTAAAGATTACTGTTTAACACCTCTGATCCTTCCCATTTTAAAGGTTCATTTTAGGAATAGCACAGGCAAAGGAATTAAAATACACAAGTTTTGATACACAATATTCAAGCATCTGTTAAAAAACATACTGGTAAGTGCAAAAAAAAATCAGTTTTTACGTAAGTCTGTGACATGCTTGCAATGTCCATCTATGCCATCATTGCCTTAGTCTGTAGTTAAACTCTCACTGGCTTAAGAACAGAGTCTACAAGAGTTGCGTTAATTTTCTTGATCAGAATTTAATGGAGCTACTTTCATGTAACTCCATTCATGTAAGGTATATTTCGGACCTTTGCAAAGGTTTTTTTCTCCACAATTTAATAGTTAACAGATGTATGTATATTTCGCCATGGCTGGGAAACAATTTCAATCCTGACAGTCAAAAATGAACTCTATATGGTATTCTAGCCACCTGCCCAAAAGCAAGAAAAACCTGCTTTTTTAGGATGTGGTATCAGTGCCAAAGCAAGTAAGTTGGCTCAGTTACCTTGGATGAGAAATGTTTGCCTTCAGTTTGATTTAACCTTGAGAAATCAGAAGGTCTCAGCAATCTGCATACCTTTGGGTGGCATCAGGGAACAGACACTATAAATAATATCCTCTGTTCATGGGAGACAAAAACAAATACAAACTCTTTTCTAAAATAGGTAGTCTCTATCACACTTAAGAGAAACTTTTTCCAAACAACGTATGTTGTTGTACATGTATATTGGGTTTAAAAAACAACATGTTTTCAAAAAACCTTGCATAGAAGGATTTGGCAGAAGGGGATCTACAGGTGAGAAGCTGCTGGAAGCTTTCCTTGCATCCAACAGTCAGTGCAGTCAACTCCAAGATGGACACACTCTGGCTAAGGTGAAAAAGTTACTGCACATGAGCAATTGCAGCCCAAGAGAGGAGTGAGAATCTGTGAGAGAACCAGCCCTGCAGACACCCAGGTCAGTGCAGAAGGAGGGCAAGAGGTGCTTCAGGCACTGGAGCAGAGATTCCCTTGCAGCCCATGGTGCAGCCCATGGTGAGGCAGCTATGCCCCTGCAGCCCATGGAGGTCCATGGTGGAGCAGATCTCCACCTGCAGCACATGGAGGACCACACACTGGAGCAGGGGGATGCCCAAAGGAGGCTGTGACCCCGTGGGAAGCCTGCACTGGATCAGGCTCCTGGCAGGAGCTGTGGCCCCGTGGAGATAAAAGCCTGCACTGGAGCAGGTTTGCTGCAGGACTGGTGACCCCATGGGGACCCACACTGTAGCAGTCTGTTCCTGAAGGGCTGCACACATGGAAGGGGCCCACACTGAAGCAGTTCATGAAAAACTGCAGCCTGCGGGAAGGACTCACACTGGAGTGACAGTGTGGACTGTCTGCTGTGGGAGGCATCCCACGCTGGACCAGAGGAAGAGCATGAGAAGTCCTCCCCTGAGGAGAAGAATGAACTGACAACCCCATTTCACATCCACCTGTTCTACTGGGTGGGGGGAGTTAGATAAAATTGGGAATGAAGTTGAGCCCAGAAAGAAAGGAGGGGTGGGAGGAAGATATTTTGAGATTTGATTTTATTTCTCATTATCCTACTCTGATTTTGATGTGCAATGAATTAAACTAATCTCCCCAAGCAAAGTCTGTTTTGCCCATGATGATAACAGTTATCTCTCCATGTCCTTATCTCGACCCACCAGCCTTTCGTTATTTTTTTCTACCCCATGCAGCTGAGGAAGGGAATGATAGAGTGGTTTTGGTGGGCACCTAGGTTCCAGCCAGGGTCAACCCACAGCAACATGAAAGTTTGCCACATATAACCATCCTCAGAAGAGTCACAGAATGAAAAAATAGTAAGATGCTCAATTTCAGTTGACATTCAGATCAATAGACATGAACCTTATTGTAATATATTATGTAAGTTTTATTAGTACCACACAGGGAATCTTCCACATGAGACTAAACCTTCCAGCTCCTCAGAAATCTCTTTTTTTTTTCTCTTTCAGCACACATACAGCCATTTGTGTGCTTTTACTTTTACCCTTCCCTTACATATACTATATTCCTTTGATAACAAACCGTTATTTAAATCAGCTACATTTAGAAGACAAGGTTATGCATGTGAAGCAACTAAATGTTTTTTATGAAGGCCAGTTTAACAGATGATGCATGAGAATGTCAACAAGTTAGGGAATATTCTTTGATTGCATGCAGTTATTATTGCCTCAGAGCTGAAATGTATTTTCCTTAAAAGTTGCAGATCCATCAGTTATTGAGAGGCCTGGCTTTAAAATATCCACCCAGGCTCAAAACTGGTAAAGTGCAGGATGAGACTCCAGGCCTGAAATACTGCTTCTGAAGCATTGCCAAATCTGTTATACTGAGAAGGAAACCCCCAAAAGAAGACACACTGTAATGACAGACATGACAGAATCTGAAACAAGGGACACCAATTTGGTGATATCTGGAGCAGGCATTAAGGAGGCAGAGATTCCCTCATCTATGCTTGGACAAATTTTTGAGAGTCTAAACCATGTAGGTTTCCCCTTTTGCAGTGACAGATTTTGAAGATTCGGGAAAAAATAAAGACTAATTTACTTGTTTCCTCATCAGAACAGAAATATGATAAAGACACAACCTTTTGTAATGAATAAGCTAAGCAGCTAAACCAAGCAAGATGCTGAACTCCAAATGTGATCTCTTTTTTACCAGCCACAGCATTCCTACCAAAGTGATGCACCAATGCAGGTTCCTATGACTTGGCACTGTTAATAAGTAGAAATCTGATATGGAAATTATGGGAGATGTTTGTGGCTCTGTTTTACTAATTGGATAATTTCTCACAAAGCATGTCATTCTAAACAAAATAATTATTTAGCCATTACTTGCTCCACCAGCATCTTCAAAATAGCACTTAATCACTTTTAAAACATACAGTATTCAGGAAAATTACTGGATTTGTGCATATTTATCTAAAATAATAAAATTACTGAAAGCATAAAGGAAAAAACAGCTCATCCACTAGGGATATTAGGTTCAGTTAAAGCCTGAAGTTTGCTTGATAATAGCCCTTTTTGTACCAGACAGGGCACTGTAACAGAATCTAGAAATAATTATAAGACAGAAAAGATGAGAGATCATTTCCTATAAGAATCACAGAATTTATGGGATCATTTATATGTGTAAAGTTATCCTTGACAGATTAGTTTCCCAGCAAAGGAGGGTAATCCTATGCCTGAATACAGACATATTTGACCAAAACATACTAAAGACTCAGGGTGCAATACGAAGGATGAACAATTGTCTCTGTCTTAATATCACATAATTTCCCAGATGCTGTTCAGATTTCTGTTAAGGCTAACTTCAACACAATTCATTTTTTCTGTTCTGTTTCTTTCTTCCATTCTTTCCTGAATTTTCAGAATATCTTCACGCCACTCTTGGGCTTTTTAATGAGTAGCAGCCATGGAGCTGCAGTTGTTCTGTGTACCTGATACAACACAACCTTTATCTAAATGTTTTTTGAAAATACAGAATCACAGAACCATAGAATCATAGAATGGTTTGGGTTGGAAGGGACCTTAAAGATTATCTAATTCCAAACCACCTGCCATGGGCAGGGATGCCTTCCACTAGACCAGGTTGTTCAAAATCATGTCCAACTTGGCCTTGAACATTTCCAGTGATGGGGCAGCCACAACTCTTCTGGGCAACCTCTTTCAGTGTCTTACCAGGCTCACAGTAAAGAATTTCTTCCTAACTAATCTAAACCTCCATTATTTCAGTCTAAAGCCATTCCCCCTTGTCCTGTCACTACATGCCATTGTAAATGGTCTTAATAGCCTTTCTCTATATTCATTCTGACAGCTCCGCATTCGTATGTTGGGAGCTCCACAGCTCCACGTCTCAAGCATATCAAAGTCCCTCTGGATGGCATCCCTTCCCTCCAGCATGTCAACCGCAACACACAGCTTGGTGTCATTGGCAAACTTGCTGAGGATGTACTCAATCCCACTGTCCGCGTCTCCAACAGAGATGTTAAATGGCAGTGATTCCAATGCTGACCCTTGACAAATGCTACTCATCACTGATCTCCACTGGTCTCCTTCACATATCTCATCCTGGAGAAGTTTTTCATGATTTCTGTCATTCAGTAGGTTTTTTCCCAAAACTATAGTTTTGTTTAATCATTTACAATAACTATATGAGTTGATAACATTTCTAGATAGCATTTTATTTTTCTTACATATTCTACTCTGTGCTTTAAAGATGTGCAGTGTATCTAGGGTCTAAGTTATGCCCCTTTTGATACTTTTATCAATATGTATATATCTGTAACATATAGGTCCATTATACTGGTGCTGACAAGCATTCTGTAAGCTACTTTGAAAAAGTCACAGCTGCCAGAAGTTATTTTCTAGTCTCGTGAAGAGTAGAGCTGTAGCAGCAGTACCAACCAGCAGTGCCAGGGGATCTGGATTTCAAATAAATATGAGTGTATCATTTCATTACATTCTCACATCTTTCTACTAAATTATATTTTATAATTAACATGACAGGGTTTTGCTAATACCATTAACAGCTATTATCAATATCATATCATATATTGGATGGGAATAATTTGGTAGACTCATTATCATTGGCTTCATAATTTTACCAAGGTAAAACTTAGCACCTACGCTAGGTCATCTAAGTAAAATTACCAAACCCTGACATCACTGTCAAATTGGAAATTTTATACATTTATGAATGGGAGGATAGAGACCAAAAAGGTATTGCTATCAAAAAGGATTAAGTCTTGCACCCACATCTTCTTTTTACTAATATGAAGTAAACTGGAAAAAATTTAGCTTCTAGGTTGAAGGAATAGAACACAATTGTTTTTACAGTGCTATAAACAAGACCAAGACTTAAGCTGATACATACTTAATGGTTTGGGCTTAATGACGCACTGCAGCAATACCTTCCTTTTTCCCTCTTTCAGATACATTTTCCTCTCACTAATGCCTATGCCAGACTACGATGGTCAAACATTTTTCTGGATTAAAAATTGTGGAATTTAAAAGTTAGCTCAGCAGTTAATCTCCAGCCTGCAGAATCTACAACTATTAAATAAAGCTCTCTATAAAGCTCTCCTGACTGAACTCACTTTTTCTTGTCACCCAACTCCTCCCTCTTAGAAGTTCTTTTCACCAAGAAGGAAAGTACAAAGGAAAAATGTTGGAGCACCAGACCTCTGTCTGAGACAGGAGTAGGACACAAGGAATCAAGTCTGCATTTAGCTGATTCTAGTGGTCTTGATTTTTCTGAGTCCATAAAGCCCGAAACAGGGCATTGTGCTGTAAAAAATGAAATTATTATTGAAGTACTGGGCTTCCAAGCAACTTATGTGCTTGCTGATGTAAAAGGGCCTTTTCAAATATTTTTTTTTAAGTTACCTACTCTGCAAAAACTCTAGAATAACTTACACAGCACTGAGAAAAGGTAAGATCAATGACATTGTAGAGCTTCTTTAATAAAAAATGAATAGAAATTCTGCAGTTTCTCATGTTAGAATGGCATGTGAAACTGCCAAGAGAAGTTTTAACACATCACAAAGAACAATAGCCCATCTGTTTCCTTGGAACCCTGTAAGAAGATCAGCATTGTGAATAACTGTCTCAGTTAAAATCGGATTCTTGTAGACCTGTGACTGCTAAAAGAGTCTGTCAATATCTCTGCCTAGCTCCAACTGCAAGAAATAACTCCCCTCCCACACACCTTTCACACACAAGATAATTGTTATATTTTCCTCATTGCCTAGCACTAACTAAAAGTATTAGAATTTCCTAATCTGCTTTAGGCAGCATATACAAAATGTGCAACCTTGACTTAATAAATGCTTTCAAGATTTATTTATTTGTTTATGGAAAGGGGAGAGTTGTTATTCCCTGTACAATGTAAGCCTGAAACTTTACGTTTCCTTCTACTAATGTTCTTTAGGCAAAAATGGGAAAAGACGCCTTTTATTGCTTTTCTGTTAAAAGTGCTTTTTCTTTTTTAAGATATTAAGATATTAAGATATTAAGATATTAAGATATTAAGATATTATCAAAAAGATAATTGAGAAGCTTGCAAGTAAGCCATGATTATTAACTCTTTATTTTTAAATAAGTGTGCATTTTTATGATATGTAGTGTTTAAGAGTTTCAAAACGCAAACATTTAATTTTTTTCTCTCACATATGTAGGAAAACAGCCAGTGTCATATGGCTTCTGTTAGAAGATATGAGCATGCACATGTAGATCAGACTGCAGAAGACACCCACTTTGAACTGGTGATACTCTTTCAAATTAAAGCTTTGCAAGACTCTTCTATTGAGGTTTCCCACCCCTTGTACAGATACAAGGTCCACCTGGGGAGCAGTGAGGCATTAGATTTTCTTTCCCTATTTTCCCCAAACCTGACTACAATGTCACACCACAGGTAATTTTGGTTTAGAATAAAAAAACTATGTCCTTCCACAAACTGAAACACTGAAGAGCTCAGATATTCAGGAGTTATCCAAGTTGAATTCAAAGTGTGTCTCTTCAAGACGTTTTGTTAAAAAGTTCAAGCAAGGCAAGGTGGATAGAAGAGAAGTTTTGCCTGAAATGAAAGTCTGCCAATTTATTTGTGTCTGATACACACTGCTCCAAAAAGACCAAAGGAGTAATTTCTAGTAGGTATAAATCACTGAATAAAAAAACTGAATAATAACAGTAACTTTAGTTTTCAAATTTTAAAAGGAGTTTTCTCTAAGCACTTTTTTATCACTAAAGTCACAGGTGCCTAATTCCATGATTTCTTCACTATTCTAATTAAACTCATTAAATAAATTATGTTGGTGCCTTCATGCCTGACAGTTAGTACAAGCAAATAATGTAGAGATCACAGCACACAACAGCTGGGTTTAATTTCTAGCCAACTGTCTAAACATTTATGCAAGATACAGGTTCTTCCTCCTATTTTTAATCTTATCTGAAACAGAAAAATCAGAAAAAGCCTCTCTTTTTCTTACTTTAAGATATGATAAGTTAAATACATGTGTGTGCATGAACATCTGAACATACACATATTTATTCAGAGGGTCAGCATAGCCACCTTGAGCAATCCATGTGTTGGATAATTTTTCTAGTATTTCCTTCCACTGAAGAAAATTTTTGTCTTGCACTACAATTCTGTAAAGCACTCAGCAAGTGAGTAATCAGCCGGAGTGACTGGTGATTTCTGTCACTTACTGCAACTGTATGATTACTTTAAGGGTAAAAAATAAAAGGAGTATTCAAGTATTTTTAATCTTAAAAGGAGATATTTTTTTAGGAGATTTCTAAAAAAAAAAAATCTTACTGAAATTTTAATTGAATACAATTACAATTTGAAGTAAGCATCACACAAACTCTTATTGATGTTAGACACATCTAAATCTAGATAGTAATATTTCTTGGTGTTTAAGATAACATTACATTATGTCCAAAACAGCATACTCATCATTAAACTTTTATGAAGGGTATAAGAAATGCTTTATTTCTGGGTCTGAGCAGCAGTCCATGTAGCCCCACAGTCTGTCTCTCCACAATGAAAAAAGGAGACAGTGCCCAGGAAAGCCTGGCTGCTCTCCATGAGTATCAAGATTTACTCTATCAGAGTTGTTTGATCGTATATCATTGTCTACTTCTTTTAGTATCCATTTATTGATCTGTTATCCATGAATTTGTCTAACCCATTTTTAAGCCTACTAATACTGTTTGTCTCCACAGTCTCCCGGGGTAACAAATTCCAGAAGTTCACTATCTGCTTGCTGTGTAAAGAAGTACTTTCTTTTGTCTATTATAGATCAATCTCCCACCAGTCTCATCAAGGGCTCGAGCTTCTGTACTGTGGAATTTAGTGAAGAATTCAGCTCATGCACTGCTTTCACAATTTTTTCAGCTTTAGGTATTTCTCCCCTCAACCTCTACAAATTGAAGATTTCATGTTTTCAGTTGCCAATGTCAAGCAACTGCTCCATCAACACTGTTTCTGTTGTTTTCGTCTTTAACCTCTCTCTGTGTCTGAATTTAAAGTCATGTCTGAAGAAGAAAGAATTGACAGCATCCTTTAGGGGGTTTATATTCCCAGCCTGTTAAGGCAGACCTACATTTGTTGACTATTTTGATAGTTTTTCAGCTTTGGTATTACAATTTAGAGCAACAGTGCAAGCCTAATAATCAGAAATGCCTAAATTAGGAATAGGCTAATAATTTTCAGAGCAGCCTAGTATTTGCCACATGCACCTGTCTTTAAACATTTTTTTCTGAAAGAGCTCAATTACACACATTCAGGTATTGAAGAATAATAAAGAAGTGTTTCATGGAGCCTAAAAACATTTAAAAAGCTGATATGTGCTCTATATATTTGTCAATAATAGCTTTTTTTATTTTTTCTCACAACACTGGAATGTCATATTGCTTTGTTACCAGGAAAACCTTTCAAAACAGTAAAAATTTCAAGCCAAAGATCCTTAAAGAAATAATCTGAATCACCTACAAAAGAAAAGGGCATTGTCCTCACTAATACTTCCACAGCATTTGGTAACCTCACCACATTGAGTTAACTGGTGTCTCACTAAACTAGTGTATTTATCCCATTCTCATTCTCCCCAGGTACATTACTCCATTTAATGTTACTAAGCCAAGAAAATATTAATTTAATGTAAATATTAATTTAAGAATCTTTCAGAATTATTCCTTGACCATTTTAAATACCAACAAAGAACTTAATCCTGCTTCTGATCATAGCAGCAACTTCCTTGTTAGTCCCTTGTATGTTAGTAGGAACACAAGTATGATGAACACTTTACTGAGTCTTGTATTGCTAAGAAATATTTGGCAAGTAGGGGAATTTTTGTATTTCTTTTTTGAGTCACAAAGCGCTATTTATAATTTTGCTTTACATAGTCTTGCAATATGAGAGTAGGGAAAAAACAGATGTATTTTTGTGTAACAACAGAGAATCCCAGCATACTGGTATTTCTAGAAAGAGAAGTGCTATCAGCACTATCAGATGTTTCTAAAGAAGTGAGAGTACAGTGACAAGAAGCCACAGAAAAGACTTCCTATCATAACAGCCTGAGACAGACACAGAACTCCAAATTCTTATTTACAAACTACAGAAAAGAAGGAAAAAAATCAAGAAGCAGTCCAAACCAAGACCATTTCTACTTATGATATAAGGCTCTGCCTACTTTAGCCAAGTGTAAACAGTCATTCATCAGCAAAAGCTGAATCTAAAGAAGATTAAAGAAGAACACTGACATTACTTTTTGTCAATATACATTTTAAAATTGAAATTTTATAGGCATAATGAAAAGCGAAATGATCAACAATATGACTTCCAGACTAATGACTTGTAGAATAAATCTGTTTTAAAATTATAAATTTAAATTTTAGACTAGTAATATCAGATTCCATTGGTTGGTGATTCAACCCACTAGAAAATGTTTTTATGTTTTGCATGTCCCCACAGAAAGTCTACTAATTCAATTTCCTTTCCTCTGGTTAAGGATGAAAGAGATGTCTTTTACCACCCATAGAAAATGTTAGCCATGAATAACACCCATAATTAAAATTTCACCAAATGCAATATATTTTTAAATAAGAAATCATGAATAAACTCTGCATTTTATGATTAAAAATAAAAAATAAATAAAAAATAAAAAATAGCCTGAGTACCCCAGTGATTTCACAGGGAAAAAAATGGAGACCCATTCAGTACAAATAGTCTGCACTTCAAAGGGACCTTCTCTTGAATAAAAAAGAATTGTCTGGGGCAAGAAAAAATCTTGGCCTTTTACAGGTTTCTAGGATCATTCAGAGAGAGACTTTGAACCCCTTAATTTGAACTAGCACTATGCCAGTCAACCAGAATCAAGTAGAAAAAAGAGACAATTCAGAAAGGACTCAGATGACCTGATCCAGTTCTTGCATTCACAAAAATGTCCATCAGCCACAAGCACCTACCAGGTAAAGATGATAAGCAAGAATAAAAATATTAGCTGTAAAGGGAAATGGCTAAAACTAGTACTGTTAAATCAGTGAGCTCAGTAAGTTACAGCTGCCTATTATACTACGGTCTGTATTTACCTTGGCACTTTTCTTGGAAAGCATTTGAAAGAAAGCAAGAATGATAACACTTCTCTACTTCACAAACTAAAGAGATCCTAACCAAAATGAGGGTCCCCTTATGCTTGTCATTTTGCTCTGGAAACAATGGAATTAACTCTAGTACAAATTCTGTGGAGAAGTTTTTACTATCCCTATAGACAAACAGGTAAAAGGTAGGGAATAACGAGCACTATTAACCACATTTAATAGACTGATCTGAAATAAAGAGTGTTTTGTGCAAGGCTGTTCAACAAAAAGATTTCTGAAATGCCAGACAAGACCATGTCTTCCTTATTTGACCATTCCTATGCCTTGATTTCTATAGATAGTTTTTAACTGTATTTTTTTCTCTTGGGCTTTCCATCAGTAGCTGCTACTACAATACATTAAAAGAAAATAATTTGTATACACTGTTCTAATAACTTAGCTGTACAATACCCATGTTCATGTTTGTTCTTCAACACTGGAAAAAATCAGTTTTGTCAGAACCAGGGGCCATGGACCATGAAGAGGAAAACAGAAACACCAATATTAATGTATTTCCACAGGCTACTTTCTTCAAGTCCACAGATGAATTGGATTTGCAGGGCTTTCTCCCACAGGAGTGAAGGTACATCACAACAGACAGAAGGTAGGAGAACTATAATGTGGCCTTGCTGCCACACACACCAAGCCAGCCACAAGTACCAGCAGCAAGATCTTTTATCTTGGACATTGGCTCTTGTTTTCTTCTTCTTCATTGACCAGACAGAATCAGAATGCATCTGTGTGCAGGACGGAGTACTGGCATATACCAAAGGAGGAGTCGAGGGTCTGCATATGTTGCTGGAGGATGGGGCTGATATGAGGAGATTCTAACCCCAGCTGCCATTTAAAAAGCATATACCTCTACTTCCTAACAGTGCAAAGGGAGTCAAAGGAGACATCCTTCCCTGCCTTTCTTTCAGATGAGCTGCTCCACCACAAATCCCCATTGGTCATAATCTGTCATTTCCTCTGAGCTTTAAGACTGTAGTTAATTCCTCATGCCTAACTATGCAAGGAAGTGGTACTGTATAATCCCCAGCAAGTCATTCTCCCTGTAGCAGAGAAACTTTCCAAGAGAAAGAGAAATAATCTGACAGATATATGACAACTCAAAAACCCCTTTAAACATTTACTTCAAAGCAGAAAATGCACATTAATTTCTTTAGAGGACAGCTTTAGAGCTGTATTGTATTGCACTGGCCTTTGAGAGAGAGCAAAATGGGAAGCATTGCATTGGAAAGTGAAAAAGAGTCACTACCAGGTAATTGCCAGCTCTTCCTCCTATTCAGTGAATTAGTTAATATCTGTTTTAGGAAAGGGACAATCATACTTTGCTATCTCCTACTGGGAAAATTCCTAAGACATAAAAGCGCATTATGTGCTTTTCTCCTGCAGTGCACACCCAGCTCATTCTTTAGCTTCTCACTAGATGAGTTGCAAAAAGTGTTGCACCATGGAAAGTCAGTAGAAAGAAATAATCAGGAATACAGCTTCAATGTCCAAAAGAATCCTCATATCTGGAAAGCTACCTGTTATATCACTGTGGAAATACTGCAGCACTTGCTGCACCAAGGAAAAGCAGTGTTACTGACATCAAAAGTATCTAACCGTGGAGATACTGAGGAGAAAGAAGGAAGCAGGATTTCTGCCCCAGCCTTTTGCACTGCTGGGGCAAAGGGATTTCTCAGTTACATCAATAACAGCTTAAACCCACATATTGGGAAATAAAACATTAAATTCACAGCAATTGAACCAGTCATTTTTATTTCAACTATACTTGCTTTTCAGGAATGCTTTAGTTCTTTCCCTCCCTCCCCCCCCCCCCCCCCCCCCCCCCCCCTCCTTTTTTTTTATTTTCCTCCAGGTCTTTATACTACTCAGATATAAGGTTCTCCCCTTCCTTTATACTTCCTTAAGGGTAAGTCTAATAAATATTAGACTTGTTCCACAAATGGCTTATAAGTTCTTAACAACCCTAGGAAATACTTTTAGAGGCAGTATGCACCCAATAAGGATTGAGTGGAGTCAGTCCAATAAATTCTCAGTGCCCATTCAGATAGAACACAACACAAGACCTTGAGCAGTTTCACACTGATATAGCCCTTCTGTGGAGCCATAATCTTCTTCTCTCTTCATAGAATGCCATTTACTCACAACCACCAGCAAAAGATTCCTCTACAACTCAGAGATGCGCCGTTCCACACATTAGGTTGCAAAGATTTGCTTTGTGAAAAGCACATTAAAGCACATTCTTTACCTTCAAATTCTTCTGTCAACACAGCTTTCTGCTGCTGTGCATACCTGCTTCAGTAAAATGACAGCCTTGCAGATAATATAGTGGCTCTGAGAAGACATTAGTAGAGGTACCAACAGCTAAAAGGCAGGTGACAAACCATTAAACTGGCAAGAGCATTGGATTTTTCATGCTGAAGATATTAGGAAAATGAAATATTTGGAGCAGGGACATCAGTTTACAACTCCAAACTCATTTGATGTTTCTGTGTTCAGAGACTAATAGGAAGCAATACACTCACAATAAATAGACTTATGGTGCAAAGAAACGGATGACAGCTTTTAAACAAAGTGAAAAAATCATTAAAACTATTAAAAGTCTGGAATGGGTAATTCACAGCATGAGCTACCAGAAAGGGAACATTTCCTGGGCCCATAATGTTAGCATTAGCATGTATTGCCACTACTACATCATATGAAAAAAGAAATTACAAAACCTAAGGAAAACAGACAGCAGCAAAGAAAATCAAATAGCTCAGAGTAAACTTTCTAGCTGTAGATTAATTGTAAGAGTAATTATATTTTATAGACTGGTCAGTACCAGGAATGGACAAATACCTAACGTTCTGAGGTACAGAACATTTGTATTCAGTTGATACTTACACAATACACAAGGTACAACTACAATTCTTAGTTTTCCATAGATTTCCATTACATCAAGTTTTCTTAATATAACAAATCTTTCTCATATATCAATTTGAAAGATTTGTAATGGTTATGAACCTCAGTAGTCACTCTGTGGGTCTGACTGCTGTAGGTTTGGAAGATGTATCAGATAAATCTCAATTTCTCAATTCCTGTTCAGAAAATAAAACATATGGAATGACAAATCTTCACTGTGACTATAGCTTTGCAAAAAAAAAAAAAAAAGAATTAAAAGAACAGGAAATTAATTTGCTCCATAACAACTAGGAAGAGTTTGGGAACTATTTACCTCCATTCTTTGCAAGCCAGTAAGCAAAGAAGCAAATGGTGTTATGCTGTATACTGCTGCTACAGGTAGGAGTCCCAGTAGGTACATTCCTAAGAACCATGGTGCTATTACAGCTATCTCTTTATGAACAAATTTGGAGTTGAAGAATACTGAACTCAGTGAGATGTTTTCCTCTCTTATCAAATGTCTAGCAAATGAAATGACAGTGTTTCCTGTACATTTTTGGAATTCCACAAAAAGGGTTCTTCAGAACTTGGTTGCACCTACTAACCTGGTAGAAGCAGGAGTGGCAGAGCTAAGAAGAATTTCTCATTAGTCCTTGTGTGTTTTCTGCACAGATAATGCTTCACTAAAGAGAATCACACAAATATTTGACTAGTTTGTTTATTAATAGCTAATACATTTCAGTAAGAAAACCTCAAGAGGAGTCTGATTTTCATATTTCATCACCTCATATAAGCTCCACATTTTTATGCCTCTTTGACGCATAATATTAATCAAAAGGTTAAAAGAGAGAAATGACATAAAAAAGATATGACAAACTGAAGAAATGCTTAGAATAGAAACCGGATACTCAGTTGTTCATCTAGATATTATATTTATTTTCAGTATTGTTAGCAAATGCACAGCAATGTACAAATATGAAGACAATATCTTTACTGCAAAGCGCTTAAATCTTGCACAATAATATAACTTCCTTCCAAAGCTATATGGCTCAAAATAGACATTCTTCTCATTTTTAAATCACTGGTTCATATTCCTCCTGACTTTAGAGATTTACATCTGTCCTACTATTGGTCAGAAAATATTTTTGGATTTTTTTTCTCATCAAAAATGTTACTACCATGAAATGCACTCTTAAAAGTCTTAGCAGCTACCAATACCTGAATAAGCATAAAATCTAAAACATCCTTCAGATTATTGTCTTATCTTCAGGGCAATAACGGTCATGTGATATGAGATATAAAAAGTAACCAAGATAGCAATCAGTCTGAAGAAAGATATTTACAAATACCTCAGGATTTAAATACACCACAGTAAAAAAAATCAAAGTTATAATAGACCACATAGCTCCTTCTTCTCATACGTTGTGTACTGAATACATTTTTATGCATTACATGCTTTTAAAGAACTGACACTTTATTAGAAGTGTGCACTGTGGCACAGTTAATGTTGCTATGGGAACTCTAAGATTAAACTTTCTGATTTATCTACACGTATTCTCAGATACAGTGCTACTTTCATGCAATATTTTGTAATAAATTTTCCACCAGTCTTCTTTGGACTACTTCCTCACAAGAGGTAGATTGCTCTTCCCTAGGGGAACTTTTGCCATTTTTCTCAGTCAATAGAAGTTCTACTGCCAGGTAGAGTGGCAGCCATCATTTCATCCCAAACCTCTGCACCAAATAGAATTGCTTAGGTATATGCCCTGAAGATCTGATTCTGATCTCACTTATGCTGAACAGAAAAGGAGAGACAGAGAAACAGAAAAAACACGAATGTAAGAAAGCAAGACAAATCAAGAAATCAAGAGAAAGCCACAAAATAAAAGATCACAAAACCAAGCAAGTCTTCTGTTCCATTTCTGATTCATATGCTTTATATGATTTTTCTAGTGATTTTCCCATCATTCAACTTAACAATATAAATCCAAGTATAATATAATCATGATCGTTCTTATGTTTCAAGAACCAACTGGCCTGGTTTCTGTCAATGACCCCTTGCCTGTTCTTTTTAAAAATTAAGTCAGACATTTACTAAAGCTGTAAATACAAGTTCAGATTTGATGTGATAGCTGGGCATATCTAGAGGAAACACTGTCCAAAGAGAGAGAATTAATGGCGAACATTTTTACATCATAGAATCATAGAATCATAGAATAGTTAGGGTTGGAAAGGACCTTAAGATCATCAAGTTCCAACCCCCCTGCCATGGGCAGGGACACTTCACACTAAACCATCTCACCCAAGGCTTCGTCCAACCTGGCCTTGAACACTGACAGTGATGGAGCATTCACAGCCCCAAAACAACATCAAAATTTATGGTCCTGTCTGCATTACTTTGCCATTTACAGGCTGACATGGAATTTCTGTACTTCAATTGAAGCTTTTATAGGGCTTAGTCACCTTCCAATTATCTGTGAGTACTATACAATTGGAGATTCAGGAAGCTTTAGGAAGGTCTGGTAAGCTCTCTATCTAGCCCTTTAAATGTGTGTTCCATAGAATCACAGAATAGAATCATAGAATAGTTAGGGTTGGAAAGGACCTTAAGATCATCTAGTTCCAACACACCTGCCATAGGCAGGGACACCTCACAGTAAACAATGTCACCCAAGGCTCTGTCCAACGTGGCCTTCAACCTTACATTGTTCTCTTTAGCGATCTCTTCAACATATAATTGAGCAGTATCTGGTGTAAGAGATATTTTTTATTCTTCCTGGAACAACCAGTGAAACCCCTTGAGTACAGGAATAAAATTAAAACTCAAACGGTTTCAAGGAAATAAGTTTATACATGAAATTCCTTTTATTTTTCCATAATATTTACAATGCATAGAGCTTTTAGAAAAAAACACATAGGTTAGAAATACTGAAAAGCTAAAAATTAACCCTGTTCTAAAATCAATAATAGGAGCTAACATTTTTTAACTTTGTGCCTCCTGACAATAATACAAATCTTTCAACCTTCAAATATCCATTCCTTTTATACATAACTCACTAACATTCAAACTGCTTCAAAAGAACAGATAAACACATCAAAGATTCAAAAAGCTAACAAGACTATAGTATCTAATCTACTTCATACTTATGGGTATTTTAAAATCTCACCATTTGTAGTTTTCTATTGTATACTCAATAAACTGGTCAAACATAGCTGTTAGCACATCTCCAGCTGAATCTATTGTTAGATCACACTGCTCTTCCTCTCTAGATAAACCTAGATGATTCTTTATTAAAATTCTTTAACAATTAGTTTTGAAACTTAAGTACTTTAATCATCTTTTTTTTTTTTTAATTCCTATTCACTAAAAGACTTACTCATAGAATCATAGAATAGTTAGGGTTGGAAAGGACCTTAAGATCATCTAGTTCCAAACCCCTGCCATGGGTAGGGACACCTCACACTAAACCAAGCCACAGAAGGCTCTGTCCAACCTGGCCTTGAACACCACCAGCGATGGAGCATTCACAACTTCCTTGGGCAACCCATTCCAGTGCCTCACCACCCTTACAGTAGAGAGCTTACTCCTTATATCCAATCTAAACATTCCCTGCTTAAGTTTTAACCCGTTACCCCTTGTCCTGTCACTACAGTCCCTAATGAAGAGTCCCTCCTCAGCATCTCTATAGGCCCCCTTCAGATACTGGAAGGCTGCTATGAGATCTCCAAGCAGTCTTCTCTTCTCCAGGCTGAACAGCCCCAACTTCCTCAGCCTATCTTCATACGGGAGGTGCTCCAGTCCCCTGATCATCCTCGTGGCCCTCCTCTGGACTTGTTCCAACAGTTCCATGTCCTTTTTATGTTGAGGACACCAGAACTGCACACAGTACTCCAAGTGAGGTGTCATAAGAGCAGAGTAGAGGGGGTCACCTCCTTTGACCTGCTGGTCATGCTCTTTTTGATGCAGCCCAGGATACGGTTGGATTTCTGGGCTGCGAGCGCACACTGAAGCTAGCTCACATTCATTTTCTCATCGTGTTCATACTCATGATGTATGGTAATGGATTCTTTCTTCATTTGCCTGACTTCCAACACAGGCTTACTGTTTGAAAGCAAATGTCCATATTATATGTTTTCCTTTTGATTATATGAGTATGACATACCTCTAGGTCAACATTCTAAGAACTATTTAAGACATAGTATACCACAGTGAGATATTCTTAGCTGTAAGGAAATTACAGTATACCAACATTTCACTTTCCTAATGTTATGTCCTAATACATTCAATTCATTCCCACCGTTGCTTTTCATTACCATTAGATGTTATTTTTTTCTTCCCTTTTTTTTTGTTTATGAGTTTGGCCTCCTGCTTTATTTCATCACCATTACAGATGCACACATATACAACTTCTCCAGACCCAAACTCCACCTTACTACACAATCAGTGCTTACCTGTCCATACCACCAAAGTCCTTGTATTTTATGCATCAGCAAAACAAAAACTGAGCTTCCTTGCACCAGCCAGCACCACAGAGCCTGTGCTGAACCTCTTAGCTGAGCTTTGACCCTGCACCTACGTTCCTCATGCCCTGGGCTCAAAGGCCTCCTGCACTACAGTAAGACAAAAAGGAGCAGACAGAAGATTTTTAATGGTACTTCTCGAGTCGCTTCAGCCTCCCAGATCACGCTACAGACTCCAAGTCCCTGTCTAGAATATTCTGATCTTCTCCCTTCAATGGAAGGTGTGCTGGGTTCTACAGCTGAGAGAACTGGGTTCTTAAACCCAGTCTATGAGCCACTAGGTTGAGGCCCATAGTGCAGCTTTCAGTAGAAATATATTTGTGCATAATTTGTGTCTGAATTAGAAAGTTTTCACAATTAGAAAGTCAATGTTTAATTGTGTAGTGTTGTTTAGGGATATATATACAGCTCTTAGAAATCCTGCAGGTATCCAGACTACTATATTCTGCATAATACTAGTCTGCTTTAAAAAAAATGCACTTGTGATATCTGTCTCCATTCCAGGTTTTTCAACATAACCACCTCCTCTGAATTTATATTTTGTCTTAGAAAACTGGGGAAAAAAAGCAGTGTAGGCACTGCAGATATACATTTCCATTGATAAAATTTATTCTACTACACTCCAACTCATCTTGTCAGATTGCACCAATATCTTTGATTTTTTGCAGCACTTGCCTGCCACTTTCTCAAACGCTATAACACTTCAAATGTTCTAACAACAGACTGAAAGGTGAATAGTATATATTTGGCACTCACAAAATACACTTTAACATGTTTACTTTTTATTACACCATGGTACTTGACATGCATTTTATTTCATTGAAATCCATATTTGTTTTTTTAATTTGTTCAGTATATGTCAGGGTTATTTCCTTCATTATGTTCATATTAGCAGTAGTATGAATAGCTAGCCTGCAGATTTAATACTAACTGAATCTTTTCCCATTGTTGTGTACTTTATAAAGATTATAGCCTTATAATACATTCTTAATTTTTGAATTTTTTTAAAGGCTTATGTAAATATTCTCCCCCTAAACCCTTTACTATTGCAAAGATTATTATTAGGTAATATCTTACAGGAAAGGTCATCACCCTCACAATAATTAGATTCCACTATGATTCTTGTTCTCTAAGATGTTAAAAGCAGCAATCAAGATTGGAGTCCCATTGTTAGACACTGCATAAACCCATTAATTGGGATAACACTTAGCTAAATTTAAAGGTTATAAACTTATTTTAAACCCATTACTATAAAAGGAGACACATTCAGATGAATTATCATTCATTGCATCTATCTTGGCAACCTATTTTATAATATTGCATATCAAAAGTAGGAGGTAGACCTGTGATTTTTAGAACCAGCTCTCAAAAGACAGATGACAGAAGGGTAATTGGAGCAGGAAATTTTAACTCCTTAATCAATGGTTGTGACAGGCACATGGTATTTCACAAACATTCCACCAAAGTCTCAGAATATATTTTTTGTTGTATGGAAGAAATCAGGAAGGAGACACAACATGGATGTGACAGAGAAGGTAAATAGGGAGCTACTTTTCTAATAGACAATATAAGGAACATCAAATAAAAGGTGATCGGTAAGCTAAAAACTGACTGGTTCTTTAAATAGAGCACTGGGAAGCTTCAGAACTGCCTGCACAGGGTGTTGTGGATGTTATAATTTTCAAAGGGTTTGAAAAGTGATCAAACCTGTGGAAGAAAAGTCTTGTGAAAAGTTTAGTCAAAGACATCTGCCGCAAGATATTGCTCAAAGCCAGGAGCAGTATCCCTATGCACCTGCCTTCTCTTCAGATTCTCCTTCCAATGCGGTACGGTAATCCTGTGATAAATAAGATCTGACAGGAAAAATAGAAGTCCCTCAGCTTTCTTAGTCTGGAAAAATTAGTCTAAGTGCAAGAAGCAGCACCTAAAAACTGCAGTGTTATGTAAAGTTTTTTTTAGAAGGAACAATGATCAATTTTTTTCAATAACTTCAGAAGCAAAATAAAATAATGCTTAGTATTCACTAAAATAATTTACTATTGAGTTACTATGAAAAATATACTGGATACAGAGATAGCAAAACATCAGAACAGTCTTTCTAGGGAGGTTGTGGGATAGCTTTCAGAAAGGTTTAGAAGAATAAGACAGACAAACATTTGTTAGAATACAGAATCTCTTTGCAGGAAAACTGATTAGACCATTCTTCCAGCTTCATTTCTTTTTCATGACTACAATTTCCAGCAGAGTAAATGAAAAAAATTAAAGACGTATTTCAATAAAAAGTGCTGCCAAAACTAAACACTTCAAAGTTAATTAAATTAATTAAGTAAAGGCCTGAGACACACATATGGTGCTTAATTTTTTCAAAGGATGTGATGAACATAACTGAAGGTTTTATAAAGAAAAATGTTCTGGCACTTTTTTATCATTAAAAATCTATTAGATAGGAGGAGAAAGGAAGGCTGAGTGATGGACAATTAAATATGAGAATAGAACTGAGCCTCAGTGGATGAGTATTAGCAGAAGGTCACCTCTTGAATAAAGAGAGAATGAGCTCATATATAAACGCCTGTTATCTTGCATAAAGTTGGGTTTGTTGCTAAATAGAGCATATGTCAGACTTCAAGACTATCCAGTCAGTGCTTTTCAGTTGAAAAGAACTCCAAAAAACACTGAGAAAAATTAAATGAGATCCTTTTTCAGCATTAATCTAATTCTTTATTAAGAAAAACAATGAAATACCAGTTTTGTTCATCAAGATGCTAAATGCAAAATCTTCCATTTAGAATGGAAGTTTAGAATACAGCTTCAAAACAAGAAGCAATGCAAGGTCCTTCCTTAAGAAGCATTGCTCTCTTTTCAGAGTGGCAATAGGTGAACTTCTAACAACTTCCTCCTGTCTCCCAATTGTTATCAGAAGGTTCGTGCTTTAACTGACTCCCTTTTTATTTCACTCTTAATCTCACTTAGTCTTCTCTGCATGGAGTAGGATGAGGGTTAAAGAACTGACTTCCTTTGGTGACTGTTGCTGTAGCAGACAAATGAAGCATGATGCCAGTGTATGTTAAATCACTACTTTTATGCTGTTTATGCTCAGATAACTGTTTTCAAAAAAGGATGTCTCGCAAAGAAAAAAAAATGTACAAAATAAACTTTTACAAAGAATAAATCTCATCACTGTTGAGTTGGTCTTAGAGTTTTCAAATCACTAACTTAAAAGCAGAAATTGGTGAGAGACAAAGCACATACACACACAAAAAGATAACTGAGTAGATAAACCTGTACACCAATAAAATCTAGGTCAGACTTAATAACCTTTAAATTGCAGCTGACACAATGAATATGAAGCTAGTCAACCATGAGAGATGCATTTACGAAGCCAAACCAATTTAGGTTTTTTAGCAGAAAATTCATTATAACATACTGAAGTTTATGTGATTTTTCCCTGTACAAATGTTTTACCATTTCTAGCAAACTCATCACACATAGTTGAGGGTGAATCTCTAGCAGCAGTTTTTGTAAATGCCAAAATAATATATCAAGAAGGGCTAAATTAGCAATTTTTCCAGCATATATTTTTACCAAAAGATGGGGAAAGGAGGAATTAAAGGAACAAAGGTAATTTCTTTCCCTCTAAAATGTAATTGGAAGACTTCAAGTTAAATAGACTTATCTTCTGAAAGTACTATTAAGCAAAATTTTGCACAGAAAACAATAGTCAAAAATAAGTCTTGATTACCCACTTTCTAAATTCAATGCATGTTAATCAAGTTTTGTTTTGTTTTTTTTTTATCCTTTGAAAATAATATATTTATTTTCTGGAATATATATATGCATACAATACTCTATTAAAAAAAAGTAAAATGCAGCACTAAGCAACACTGAACTCATAGTTCGGTCATAACCATGTTATGAAATTTGCTGGAAAAGGACACAGAAATACAATGACTAGTCTTCTCTATGCTGGTGCCAAGTACGATACCATGAATATTCAATAAATTTAATACCTGGTATAAAATTAACATTGCTTCAAAATTTCTTAAACCCAGATACCTGAGCCTTGGGGGGGGGGGGGGGTCGGGGGAGAGGGAGTCATCTGTTGTGGTTTAAACCCTAGCCAGACAGCATGTTCACTCACTCCCAGTGAGTGGTGCCGGGCTGGAAGCAGTCGAGGCCTCCCCCGGGGGCTCTCCCCTTCCCCGCTCCCAGAGGGATGGGGAGGAGGATCAAAAGAGTGCAACTCCCACGGCTTGAGACAAGAACAGTCCAGCAACCAATGTACAACACAAACCACTACCACTACCACCAATGACAACAATGATAAGAGAAAATAACAAGGGAAGAGAATACAATACCACCTGCCAAGAAACGAGTCCCACCCGGAAGCCCGTGTCCTTCCAGGTAACTCCCAGTTACCCCCCACCCCAGGCAGGACGTGCTGTGGTATGAAATACCTCCCTGGCTAGCCTGGGTCAGGCACAACGTCTCTGCTTCCTCCCGGCTTCCCCTCCTCCCTGGCAGAGCATGAGCCTCACAAAGTCCTTGGTCAGGGTAAACATCACTTAGCAACAACTGAAAACATTGGTATTATCACTGTTCCCAGGCTGGAAGTCAAAACACAGCACTGCACCAGCTACCAAGAAGGAGAAAAAATTACTGCTAAATTCAGGACATCATCTCACTCCAACTTTGCCCCGTTCAACACATCCCACTCTGGGATTTCTACTTTTTATTTCATACCCCAAAGTACTGTGCCCAGCCCTTGCACCTCAAAATTTGTAGAAATTTCATTAATTTTTCATTCTCTCAGGACACCATGGCTGCTCCACAAATAAATTCTCTGTTTATGGGGATGGGCAACCTACTGTAGCTGACCCTACTTGGGCAGGGAAGCTGGACTAGATGATCTCCAGAGGTCCCTTCCAACCTCACCTATCATTGTGATTCTGTGCTAATCCAACTCTATGGATTGGGCTCAGAAGAGATTTATTAAAAAATATTCATCTTTGAAAAGAATGTCCTAACCTCTGCTTCCCTTAAAGACCACACAGAAGACATGCTGTTTTTCTAACTGCATTCCCTCTTCTATACAGTAATTTTAGGAAAAAGAAATTATATTAAAAAAATAAAACTAACATAAAAAACCCACTGTTCAAAATGGATTAAAGTCTCATTAAGTAGCAACTGGGACTGATGTTTTCTGTCAGTATGATTTATGAATTTTGTTTGCTTTCTGCTGTACACCAGCAGCCAAAAGAACTGCTCTGGAACCATTTCTGATGGGTGGGGAGGAAGTATGCAGAACAAGTTCAATTTTAAGACTCTCAGGCTGCATTTAACAACAAAAGTATGTAACAATATTAGTTAATTTTCACTGCATATTAATTGTACTCGTATGATGCAATTATTCATACTGACTGAAGTGCCTATCTTCTGCCCAACATTATGTGCACTAGCTTTTGATGTTTCACCAGACTGATAAAGTTGAAAGACAAGACTTTTCAGAAAGCTTGTTAACTTAGCAAGTGGTTTCATAAAGAAGTCTGTGTTATACATAAAGGAACCTGTATCTACCTGGTGTTTAGTATTCCAGCACTGCCTGTGAATTGATAAAGGTTATGCTAGCTCTTTAAATATTTTTATGCTTTTTATATATAAGGTGTTCTGATGTGATCTACAAACCAACTTTAAAATCAAAATATTGTCCTCAGTTTCTCTTCTCAATGTAATTTAGAAAAAATGTCAAATGAGTACTTAATTTATACTTATCTTAATAAAACAATCAAAATAAAACCTACTGTACATAGAATCAACACTGTGCATCTTCATAGAAATAATTCACATATGAATATTCAGTATCTTAAAATTGTACACTTTGACTTCTGGAAACTGATCAAAGAAATGGTTATCAAGCGGGATATTTATTATTCAGAACTCAGTTTATCTGGCCATTAATATACAAACTTCTTTGAAAATCCTGAAGCTACCTTTAATTCTGATTGTTCTGACAACTCTGATATTCTTTACCAGAAATATGGTCCTCGTGTCTTATAAGCCACCAATTAAATACAAGAAGAATGGTCTTGCTGTCATCCCATGTAAAATGTACCTAGTCATCTGAAAAAGGTCTAAGAAACTAGTGATATGATTCATATGTGTACACTAGGTGACTTTCATTCTACTTTTTGCAATGAGGTTGGACCTACATTATTTCAGAGTTAATTGTCTACCCCCTTTCTTAAAAACTTCCTGTTATGGAAAGTTAAACTTCTTTCCATAAACACTTGCTTTGAAAGATTGCATGAGGTTGGAGCTAGGTTTAAATAAGTAGCTGAAAGAGTAATTATAAAGGGGCTAAAAAGATACCTGCTAGACATTATGCAAGAAAACACAGTTTGAATTCTGTAGTATATAATAAGGAAAACTTTATTTTGTTAATAAATGCTGCAATAATAAACAGATCTGTATAGCATTTGATAGACAGCTTTTCTGTGAAGTAGAAGAATGCACCTTAAATCAATACAAAGTTTTTATACTTTGCATATGTAAACATCACTATTATATGTCTAATTAGGCATGCAACCATGCTTTTAAACTATAACAGGTGATACCTAACAGCAAGAGAATAGTTGCATACTTAAATAACAGCCTAGAGAGAACTGGATGAGCCAGAGGCACCAGCATCTATTTAAATATGCTATGTCATTTTCAACATAATTAGTTATCTAATTGCAAACCCAAGCTATTTCAATGGATTTACACATGTAATTAATTATAGTTTATTTAAAAGTACTTCGTTTGTAGTGTTTTAGTCTTCATTTCCTGCAAATCACATTATCAAAAGATAGATTTGATGAAAAAAAAAAGAGAAAAATACATAAAATGAAGAAAGGCATTAAACAAAAGAAAGTACTATAGGGTAACATGTTACCAGTGCTACCTTGAATTTCATTCCAAAAAATTATTTTAACTCTTTCAAGATGCAATATACCTAAATTCTACCACTTATGTGTTAAAAGGCTAAGCTTCCTACAGAAAGAAAGTATCATTTATATAGGTCAGATTCACATTGCAATCTTCAATCAAGCAGGTAATGGTGACCAAATCAAGCCCTTAGTTATTGGTATTTATTATATGTGTCATACTGGACCTTATTTATTGGAATTTATTATTTGTGTCATACTAGCATCTAGAACCTCTGCCAACAGATCTGGAATTGCTATGACAGCTTTTCTACCATTACACCCCAAGAAGTTTACAATTTAAGTATAAAAGTTGCACTGCATGCATATCAGTATACAGGCATACAAAGAAGCAAGATCACCACAAAGAGCAATACAAAATCACTTTCTGTAAAGTTGCAAATATTATAAAGATTGGCACAAGTGGCTAAGCAAATGAATTTACAGAGGTTTACTTGACTTTTACTTCTGAAAAGACACAAAAACTTCACACACATTTTAGATCTATGAAATATTCTTTATGATGAGAGCCTAGGAAGCATAATTGCAGCCTGACATGAGGGCTGACAAAATCATGCAGTGGATTTTGACACATTGACCCAAGGGAGATGAAACACAGGCAGAGACAGTGTGACACACCAAGAAAGGAAACAGCAAGACTAGCCTGGGTGTAGGGCAAATGTCCTGGAATACATGTCGTATGAGAGTTGCTGATCGCATATCCACAGGGTGACAGTGAGACAGAGCAAGATTTTGCCTTGGATAGCTGGAAGCAGATTTGGAGTAAAGATAATTATGTCTTGCAGTTGCATGAATGACTTGATCTAAGGTAAACTTAATGATGGTAACAGCAGAATATATACCCAGAATTCTGGACATATGTTCAAGGAAATAACTTATGCAGAAGTTTGGGTCACAACTCAAACCTGATTCAGTGATAGGGGAAAAGAAAACAAAACCAAAAAAAAAAGCCTTTGGATTTTGTACTAGAAACAAGCTTTAAATGCAAGGAATAAAAGAAACTATTCTTGATAGATCAAGGAACAGAATAATGGTCTTGAAATCTGGGTAGGAAGACTGGTTGAGAAAAGTTTCAGGTGAATGGGCAAATCAAACTCGAGAAAGAATGCTTATGACAGAAGAGTAGACCAGGAACATGAGACACTGATCATTTGAAAAAAAAAAAGCAACGAACCAAACAAAAAAAATGAACAAAAAAAACCAAACCCAAGAAACAAAAAAAAACACACAACAAAAAAAAACCAACCAACCAAAACCCTGCATATGTTCAATGAATTTATAGATGGAAAAAGAGTGAAAATGTTAAAAAAAAAAGTTAAAAAGACAAATGGGGTAAAGGACAAGTTTCAAGACAGACAAGAATAATGAGCCAGAGTGAGAGTAAAGAGCCAGATAAACCGGATTAAAGATTCAGAAGATTAAATAAAAGAAGATGAAGAATAAAAATTCATGAAAGGGAAGAGAAGACAGAGAAATAAAGTTGA
Source organism: Pezoporus occidentalis (assembly GCF_034315485.1). Classification (NCBI taxonomy): domain Eukaryota; kingdom Metazoa; phylum Chordata; class Aves; order Psittaciformes; family Psittacidae; genus Pezoporus; species Pezoporus occidentalis. The sequence goes on from NW_026913209.1 coordinate 984,083, forward strand.
CAAAAACTGTTGCATATATGACTAGAGAAAGAATGAGAAAAAATAAGAGAGAAAAGGAGGGAACCCGGAATCATCTTAGACTATGGAAATCCCTGTATTTGCATAAAAACTAATAGAGTTGAGAGAAAAATTATATATATATTTATAGAATTTATAGATATATTTATATTTTAGGCGAGTAAATGTTTAATGATGTAAGACTCTTGAAATGCAGCTGTCTTCTGATGGTTTATTGTCTCTTTTAAAAAGGTGTAGAGATGGAGGTGGGAGTGTAGAGCTGCTAGGAGCTGCTAACAGCACAAAAGAAGGGATGTTACTAGACAGAGACATGATGCAATTGTATGCTTAATTAGGCCTTCTGTTTGGTGCACAATGTGTGCTTTCCATTAACACTGTTACTTATAAAATTATTATTGCCCAGAAGAAATTTTCCTTGGGGTCCTCTTCCAAAAGCATCCAGGACAAAGGAAGAAAATGTGCAGTGCCTGAAGAAACAACTAGCATGCAAAATCTCTAGGGAAACAGAGGGAAAGTAAGAGATATGTTCAAATAGAAAAGAAAATGTTCAAATATCTTAATTTTTTTCTCTCTTGCCTCAAGAAGTGCATTTCATGTATGCACGTTCAAGCACTGAAACCCTTCTGAACAGCTGTGCTTTTATTGCCAAACCGTGGGTTTCAGGAACACTTTCTGGCTTCCAGATCCCCCATCCTAGTCCTATGTTTGCACAAGACCCAGAGGTACATCTTCTCCTTCCCTTCTTTTCTTGGGAAGGAAAACTAAATATACAAATGCTGGAAAGGAGGCACAGTATGAGCTATGCAGAAGCAGAAACCAGGAGTGAATTTTGGTACATACATGCTATGTAGATTAGACACCATTTATTTTCTAACTCTATGTACATTTTCAGAGCTCAGATGATTTTAACGAAGTCATAAGTTTCTTCCTTGAGAAGAACTTCTAGATTAAGTAATCTTGAAAATACAGACACAATAAACACATCCACATTTTGTTTTCTCACACAAAACAACACAGGATGGGACTAATCTCTCCACATTAAATATCTGGGCTATGGGCATTCACACTTAATCTAACAAACAAAAGCCTAAGGAAATTTAACCATCTCTTCAAAAGTTTTTTTAACCTATTATTTCAATATTCCAGTGGCACAAATACCACAACTTTCTCGCACAAAACATAGAAGTCCTTTAGTTATCATATTATTCCTAACATTTAACCCATAACTCCTAACAGTTTTATGGCAAAACCGGCTTTCAGCAGGATTTGGATTATTTTCCTCCCTTTCTCAAAGACTTCTTCCACTGTATCACCCCACACAATAATGTCATCAATGTATTGCAGGTGTTCTGGAGCTTGCCCCTGTTCCAGTGCATTCTGGATCAGTCCGTGGCAAATGGTAGGGCTGTGTTTCCACCCCTGGGACAGTCGGTTCCAAGTGAACTGGACACCCCTCAAAGTAAAAGCCAACTGTGGCCTGCACTCCGCTGCCAAAGGAGTTCAGAAAAATGCATTGGCAATATCAATCGTGGCATACCACTTGGCTGCCTTTGACTCCAGTTCATACTGAAGTTCTAGCATGTCCAGTACGGCAGCACCCAATGGTGGTGTGACTTCATTTAGGCCACAACAGTTTACTGTTAGTCTCCACTCTCCATTAGACTTTCGCACTGGCCATATGGGGCTATTAAAAGGTGAGTGGGTCCTGCTGATCACTCCTTGGCTCCCCAGTATATGATCAGCTTATGAATGAGAATCAGGGAGTCGGTGCAATATTGCTGCCAGTGCACTGTTGCGGTTGCGACTGGCACTTGTATTTTGACTTTCAGCAACCCCACAACAGAAGGATCCTCTGAGACAACTGTTACAGCTGAACCCAGGACAACAGTTTAATCCAAACAACTCTTCATCTAATCTCATATGTTTTCTAAAACTATGAGGAGTAGTCAATCATATCACTCATGTAGCAGGCTTTTGCATATTGAAAATTGTTATCATATCTCCTATAGCAATCTTGTGTTTTCTAAATGTTGCTGTTCCTTCAGACTTGCCTTATCTAGTCACTCTGCACCTTGTAGATGCACTCAAAACTGAAGCTGCTGTTCTTGCTGAGGCTTCTCCATTTCTGTATTGAACAGAATAATTACCTACTATGTCCTAAAATCATGTTTCTGTTAAGTAATTAAATTTAGTTTCTGTAAAACTGTCATATTCCTGCTTGCTATTCACTTTATATTGCAAAATTTCCCCACTCCAATATCTTCTTTTATAACTACTCCAAGCCGATTATGTTACCGCTTGCAATTTTCCTGACAAATGTGATATGCCCCTCTATGAAGTAAAATGCCCATGACAAACTAGCTTATAATCTCTGTCAGACTACCTATATTGATGCATCAGTACAGGGAAGACATGGTCTGCTCTGAATTTTAAAGTCTTGGTTTTGAGAGAAGCTGGATTTTTGTCTGGATATTGCTTTTCTGGAGGTTCCTGAGGAAAAAAAAGTCGCCTTATTCTATGTTCTGGACTGAGAAAAAAAATCATATTCCTACTTTTTGTATTGTCAGATACTATTATATTTTGCCTTGTTTTGAACCCCAACTCATTGGGATTATACTGAATTTAGCATCTCCAGTTCTGAGAGGCTTACTGATAACATGTTTGCTTTGTTGCAAGGAAAAAAAGTTCTAGCTTATACTGATGTCAGTGCCATATATTCATCAGCCTAATGACAAGAGGTCCTCTAGTTTGGGGATCAAATCTACTTAATGTTCCCTGTGTAAAATCTTGCATCTGGATATTTCATTTAGACAAAAAAATGCATGAAATCACATATGTGTTAGTAGTTCCCTACTGAACTTACATCTGGGAAGACTGATTTATGTTTATTATACCAACAAATATATGGAATATATCAGTCATACAAAACAAGACTGATTACCTAGTTCTTAACAGGATACAAGGTGTTGAGAGATGTCTGGAACTAAGAACTTCTCCAGTATATTTGGTCAAATAAGTTTTTATATTTATTGTCATAGGCTGTAGCATATTAGCTATCAATAATGACATTAATTTACTTCTAGAAGTCAGTAGATGCGGGTGGAAGAGCAATCTAAGACAGACATTACTACTAGCCTCTTATACATCTCCTGGTACAATGCAGTATGGATCTCAGAAAAAAAAAAAAAAATCGCTCTAAATAAGTGAAATAAATATAATAAACATAACTTAATTACTTAACATATGCTTTCCTCCAGCTAGAAACTCTAGAATTCTCAAGTATAATTTATTTTTGTTCAGTTCCACTTCAATAAAGCAGACAAGACATGTAAAAATATTATTCAACTTGAATTTGGTATCAGGTAAGAGTCACTGATGTATTTGACAATTTTCTAACAGGGTTTTCAAGATTACTACCCAATAATTTTTTAAAGCAATGACTGCAGAAAATAGAAGGTGATAGAGGACCAGCTATGAATTATTTACCTCTATATTAACTGTATATTATAAAATCATATACTCACAATATATCAAAATCCTGAAACTACAGTTTTATAATATCTATATAAATCAAACTATGTTTTCAAGATTCAAAAGAAAATTGTATTTGCTATTGCTTCTGCTACAGGCATTGTCCAAAAGATGTAATACTGTGGTTTATAGAATCAGAGAATCATAAAATAGTTTGGGTTGAAAGGGACCTTAAAGATCATCTAGTTCGAAGCTTCCTGCCATGCACAGGGACAGCTTCCACTAGACCAGGTTGCTCAAAGCCCCATCCAGCCTGCCCCTGAACAATTCCAGGAAGGTGACAGACACAGCTTCTCTGGGCAACCTGTGCCAGTGTCTCGTGACCCTCACAGTAAAGAATTTCTTCCAGATATTTAATCTAAATCTAACCTTTCCCAGTTTAAAGCCATTCCCCCTTGTCCTGTGACTATATGCCCCTGTAAAAAAGTACCTCTTCAGATTCCTTGTAGGCTTCCTTTAGGGACTGAAAGGTTGCTGTAAGGTCTCTCCTGAGCCTTCACTTCTCCAGGATGAACAAGACTGACTCTAAGCCTGAGTCACTCTAAAAGATCCATGTCCAGTTGTAGAGATGCTCCATACTGTGACAGATATCCAGAGCCTCTTTCAAAGGGCAGAAAAATGACATCTACACCTATTATTTTTCATGAGTTGTGGAAATGTGTCAAGTTTCAGTCCCTCATGCTGTCATTATTGTTCTGCTTTTCCATTTCACAAAGACAAAATTATAACTACTGATCCTGGGAGAAGAGAAGAAAATGTGTTTGCAACAGGACTGAGACAACAACAGCACAGTTTTTTCAGATTTTACTGACTGGGTGTAGTATAACGTGTGTTATCATTTCTAAGACAACAAGGCCTTAATTTTTGAAAGCCAAAAGTGAGATATTTCAAACCTGTACTGACATGCCTTTAACAAATAACCGATGAAAGCTTGGCCAGTGACACCTCTCATTCATGTATCTGTTCAATAAGTGTAATTCAGAAACTCCAGTGCTTACTGTGATACATAATCTAACCCACAATTCACTCAACATAATGGAAATATTTCCATTGTCGTAAATGATTTAAGGTCAGTTCTTGGTTAATATTTTTATTAACAGCACAAAGAGATATCCTTAGAGATGGTGACTCCTTGGGTTTCCATGATCCCCTGTGCATAAAAACATTTTTAATATTGCAAGGATACTTTTTAGAGAAGATATTGATGACAGTGGCACTAAAGAGCTCAGAAGAGTTTCCCTTCATTGTTTGTTTTCCAGAACCAACAAACAAAAGGAAGAGATAATAATTTCTTTGCAGAAATGAGAATAACTGTCTTCTGTAAAACTAGAAGGCTTTTTTGCTTGTGGGTCAGAGTACTTGTTATAAAAAATCCTGAGCAGGTAATCAGATCCACTGAAGCTTTTAAAATTAAAATAAATAAATTAAAAAAAAAAAAACACTAAGAAAAGAAAAATCAAAATAAGTGTGATTGTTACTATTTAAAAAGCTTGGAGAAAATTAAAAACCACAAGGTTATTAATTTTCTATCAGCCAATTTCCAGTTCTCAGGAATTCTCACTAGCTCTAATGTACATTAAATATTGCAACTTAACAACAATTTTCTTATATTTATGTCTATATGTATTTGGCCTTCGTTGACAGTCTGAATGTCTGGATTGCTGCACAGCTGGACAGTTTCATGATAATGGAGGAGGTTCTTTTAATTGTTTTTTGTGTTTCCTGAAATCAGCTGCTTTTAAACTTACCCAGGGCCTTGATCTGCTTAGCCAGTTATGTCATACTAATGGGATTCTGATATTATGCTGATATGAGTACAGTCAGGTGAGTCTTGTAGTCAAGACTTAAAGAAACTTTTAAAATAACAGTAAAAGTAACTGATGGTGATTTGGTCAGAAATTGATTTATTCTAAAGATTGAAACATGAACATAATCAGAACATGGTTGAGATGGAGTGGAGATATATCAGTGTGAAACTGGAGCTGCATTCAGTTTTGCAAACATGATTTCTTTTGCAAAGCTCCAATTTCAACCACAGGTTTTATTTTGGGATTCAAGAGTTACGCTGTATTGCATCTTCCACTGCAGAGTACAGACTCCATTCAGTAAAAAGATCTTTATACTTAACTTAATTACAGTACCTGAAAAGCTGACAGGGAATAAACATGAGTAATGATTCTGCTTACCTTTCAACTGCTCACTTATCCAAAAATCTCCCTACACAGAACCTTGAATGGTGATCACAATTGATGATGCTTACATGTCTGACATTAGAAATAATATTGTATCAAATCACACTTGTATCTGTGCAATACTTTAAAACTGAGGTAAAAAAAAATGAAAATAAAACAGCTGTGTTCAATTTAATCTGAATTGAGGGGGCAATTTCTGGAAAACTTCTCATTTTTAGAATAAGTGAAACATTTCATTCTCTCGCAGATCTACAGGGATGCACATCCTGTTTTAGGATATGTCCTGTTCACTATAGCATCTGTTGCATAACTTTACTAAACAAAGCCCAACAAGAAGGAAAGTAAAACAATTTAAGTTGTTCAACTTAATTTGTTTACAAATTTGCATTTATTGCCAGCCATTGTGACTGTCAGATGGAAAGTTTCAGGTACTTGACACCACCAGGTTTAGCAATCTTTCCTTGTTTTAAGAGACATGAAGTTTACTCCTTCAATCTGGTTATATTTAATCTAAGCAGAATTTGTCTCCAGTGAGTAACGGATGTTTTGAATGTCTTGTAATATAAGTTAGTGTTTTTAAGCATATATTATACACTTAATTTATATTTAGACTGAAAGCTTCAGTTGCCTGTAAAGTGACAGCATAGAATCTAGGTCTGAATAGCTGAATCATGATTCTTTTCAATCCATTTTTCTGTTCTGTTGCCAGCAGACCTATCTTATACCTCTTGATTCTTGACAAATTTGGCAGAATTTTTTTCTCATTCATGTATACTTCACACACACATATTTATAAAAATGCATCTGCATGAGTACATATATGTGTATGTATAAATATGTATGTGTCCTGGGTTCAGCAGTAGCAGTCATTTTTCCCCTTCTTGGTAGCTGGTGCAGTGCAGTGTTTTGACTTTCAGCTCGGGAACAGAGCTGATAACAAGCGATGTTTTGGTTTGGCCAAGGACTTTGTGAGCCTCATGCTCTGCCAGGGAGGAGGGGAAGCCGGGAGGAAGCAGAGACAGGACACCTGACCCAAACTGACCAAAGAGGTATTCCATACCACAGCACGTCATGCCCAGGATGTAACTGGAGTTAGCCGGAAGGGCTGGGGGACTGCAGGGTTGGAGGAGGTATCGGTCAGAGCTTGGTCGGGCTGGGGGGGGCGAGTTATCGGTCGGCTGGTGGTGAGATGATGTATTCTCTTCCCTTGTTTCTTCATGGGAAAAGGGTGGCCTCTGTGGAGATTCAATAAACTTAGGAAACTGAAAAGACTGGAATTTGAACTCTGAATACCTGGGCATTGTAATTTCTTTCTGATAGAAGACTAACAGCAATAGAAAACTGTTAAGAAAAACCACGACAGTTCCTTTTGGCGCCCAACGTGGGGCACGAAGGGTTGAGATAACGACAGATCTGACTGGATTAATAGTCATTCGTCACAATGCTGATTTATTGGCTCTCAGAGTTGTTTTGCTTGATCTCACAGCTTCAGAATGTTGTAACTTACGTAGAGCCGGTATTTGCTGTGATAGTGTTTATCAAGTATGGGGCCTGGGCTAAGGTTCTTGTCTCACTGTGCTTTATGGCAATGGCTTGTAATACGGGCGGGCTCCAGCAGCAGGGCGGGACGGACGTGGCCGTGGACTTGTACGTGGCCGTCCGGCTGCTCTTCACCGTCCTGGCCCTCACCCTACTCTCCATCTTCGTGAGGCTGCGGGGAGCCGAGGGGGAGCGGCCCCGGGAGCCGGCGGCAGCCGAAGCGGCCCGGGAGAGCGGCCCTGGGGACCAAGCGGCGGCGGGAGCGGGGCCGGAGGCCGCGAAGGGACGGCTGCCGGTGGAGGAGGTCGGGGAGGTCGAGGGGAGGAAGGAAGCGGCTGCCGAGCAGCGGGAAAAGGCGGCGGAGGAGCCGAGCCCCGCGGAAGAGCCGAGCACCGCGGCGGAGCCGAGCCCCGCGGAGGAGCCCAGCCCCGCGACGGCCGAGAGCATTCCCCGGAAGCCGCCCGCCGAGCCCCAGGAGGACGCAGGAGACCAGGCAGCATTTCCCAGCAAGGCAGAGGAGGAAGAGCTGGACTCGGGAAAAGAGAAGCTGGCGGTGGGAGAGCCGGCAAGCACAGCGGCTACACCAGCCCCAGTGACAAGTACAGCAGCATCAACTGAGAGTTCTGAAGGTTTTGAATGGCCTTTGGGTACCCTTGGGACCTGCCTGCTGATTGTGATGGGGATCAGCATGTTGGCACACACACAGGCTGTGTTCTACCCACGACCATTTTGTCTGATCTCAAAAGTTAAGCAGAGTCAGGTTTGGGTCTTGTCTGGGGTTAGACGAGGATATGGGGGGACCAAGAGGTTTTCCCCAAGGCTGGACAGCCAGGAGTGGCAGGGTGTGTGGGACAGTATGGGCAAGTATCTAGTCCACTGGGCCCCTCCAGTGCTTTGGAAGCATTGGAGATGGAAGGCAGCTGTATGGAGTCCCCAGCAACAAGCTGCAGAAACTGCTGAAGGGGACAGTGAATTATTTTAAGCCTGGTGGGCCCATGGCACTTCAGGCCATCAGAGCAGAGATGCAACACAGAGATGGACTCATGATCGAGGGGTGGACTTAGCAATGGACACTATTGCCCAGGTTATTCACGAGTGTGAACACTGCACACAGTCTCTCCTGCTCTGGAAGACTGTTACAAGAGATGGAGCCTGACATCATGGACCAGATGGACTCAGCAGCTTTATAGGGACTGGTCCATGCACTGAGATAAGAGTGATGGTATATTGAAAATGTGGGATCTGAGCATGACGTGAATGGTATGGAATAAGGGGTGGATAATGTCCTGGGTTCAGCAGTAGCAGTCATTTTTCCCCTTCTTGGTAGCTGGTGCAGTGCAGTGTTTTGACTTTCAGCTCGGGAACAGAGCTGATAACAAGCGATGTTTTGGTTTGGCCAAGGACTTTGTGAGCCTCATGCTCTGCCAGGGAGGAGGGGAAGCCGGGAGGAAGCAGAGACAGGACACCTGACCCAAACTGACCAAAGAGGTATTCCATACCACAGCACGTCATGCCCAGGATGTAACTGGAGTTAGCCGGAAGGGCTGGGGGACTGCAGGGTTGGAGGAGGTATCGGTCAGAGCTTGGTCGGGCTGGGGGGGCGAGTTATCGGTTGGCTGGTGGTGAGATGATGTATTCTCTTCCCTTGTTTCTTCATGGGAAAAGGGTGGCCTCTGTGGAGATTCAATAAACTTAGGAAACTGAAAAGACTGGAATTTGAACTCTGAATACCTGGGCATTGTAATTTCTTTCTGATAGAAGACTAACAGCAATAGAAAACTGTTAAGAAAAACCACGACAGTATGTATTCTATATCCAAATTGAAAATCCATGTACACTATATAAAATATTTAGAAGGACTTATAAATTTAGCAAAAATAGCACCTTATCACATTCTGTCCTCAATGCAGGCTGCCACAGTGAGTTCTCTATACAGATTTCTTCTCTTGAATAAAGCAGCTATCCCAGCAATCATATGTTAAATAACTTCTACAAAACAATTACACTGGAAACTGGTCACATACACCTTAAGATCAGGGATACTCTTCTATTATTGACCATTCTTCAAATATCAGCCAGTAAGAATACTTGGAAGACAAGGAATGATTCAAATACAACTATTTTTCACTCACTGCTGTTAAAGGTATTACAGTCCAAAGATGTACACCATCCTTAAGCTACCTTAGCATACACATAAGAAAATGCAAAGAACAATATATGCACAGCAAATTACTCAAAGACTTAAGATCCAAAAGGTTTCTGGATGTTTGCCAAAATTTCAGCATGATATTTTTAATTGCTTCTCATGAACCATCTAATCTGTTATGAAGAGTGACTCGTGTGCCTACACATAAGTGACTGGTAGTATTTTAGGCAGTCTACTGAGACATCATCACGACAAGGGCAGCTATAACACAGTGTTCAGGAGAATTGTGCCTTTCTGAAACTGTACTTTATAAGGCCAGACAGGATAACTAAGATATCTGAAATACCACCAGACAGGTATGTTTAAGTAACTGAATCCCACCTACAAAGGCTGTAAAATTTACAGTTTTCCATTGGAAATTAAAGCTTGTACAGAAAAACCTTTTAAATTCATCACTCAACTATCAGTGGTTTATTCTAGACCTTGGATTCAAAAATTTCAAATATTAATTATATGATTTTCTCTCAGCACTGAATACAACATGGAAAGCGCTCACATCAGGAAATACTTTATTTCAACACCTAAAGTAGTAGCCACTAACAGAAGAAGGCAAAAACATCCTTCAGTAGCATATGCTAATCTCTCACCCTTGTCCTCGAAACAGGTCAGCATCTAACAGTTAAGTAAAACAGAAGAGAATTGAGCAGCTAAAAGAGGAGACAAATTTCTTAAACTCTAGTAAAAGACAACTGTGGGGCAACGAGTAGATGTCTAGCATATTTTGGCATGTTCAAAATGATCTTCACATGCCTGTATATGAAGGAATACGGATGGTGTATACAGAACTGCAAATATTTCTAAAAAACTCCTCAAAACCTGTTAGGTATGTCAAAGGACACACAGGGACAGAGCACAATTACCTATGCAGAGGCTCTTGCAGACTAACTTTAGACCTGACGCAAAGTTGTATAGAGGATACATAAGCACAGGGGTAAGGGCAGGAGGGAGTAGAACAGAAGCATAATTTCATAAAATGTTCCATAAAAAATAAGATAAAAGAAGGGGTGTTATAGGATGAGTTACACTATACTGCACTACTCCAGCTGATTAACTGTTGATGCAGGTATTTCTACTGTAAATGTTAGCTCTGCCCATGCAGCTTTTTAAGTCTTCACATTAAATAATGAGTATCAAATTACACCTGAAATTGTTTGGCTTTCCCTTTTCATTGCCATCATAAAAATTCACATTATTCACAAACAAATGAAAGGTACAGATGTCTCCCTGTGCTTTAAGGTTTGTAACATAGAGGGCTTTCCTTCTACAGCCCTGTAACCTTTCACTTGTAACACAAAGTCTGCTTTTGCCTTTGTAGTCTTTCACTGCATATCCCAAGGCTGCTGTGGCAATCCTTTTACCATGTACTCCCAAATGCTCTTGTCCTCACGTCTTTGTGTCATAGTATTACAAGACTTTGCGATGTCTCTGATGTTAGGTTCCTTGTGGGAACAGATTATGACTGATGTTGAAGTCACCCTTTCTCCTCCCACCCCTTTTTCATGTCTCACTTCATAGTTTTTGGTTTATGCCTATATTGTCAAAATATGTAAAGATTAGTAGGTAACTTTTAGTAGATAACTGTTATATAAATAACCCAGAAGTAATATCCAGAAACACACATGCACAGGACTTCACAACCAGTTAGATGAGTGCAACATCTGCACCTGATCAGTGTGCTGCAGTCATCACCATAAGCACTAACGTGTTAAGAGAAACGACCTGGGACACCCAGCTGGTCCTGCTGTAACTTTATAGCCACTACGGGAAGTGTTCAGGGGAAACCTGTGTCATTGGACAAAATTATGGAAAAAGGAGTTTTGCTTGGAGATATCCTAGTCTCTCGCTCTCCAGCTGGCCACTGCTGTAGCTTTCTCCTCCTCCTCTCCTCAATAAATGGGGCTCAAAGAGTTAATTGTGCTGAAATAAACATCAGCACAATGCCTAAGGATACAAGTTTTTACCTGGCTATGGAGTGTTGGCAGCACAGATGCTGAATCCAAACTGTAGAACAACTCATTAGGAAATATGCAATAGCTGTGGCAAGATTTACTACAAATACGCTTGAAGTGTTTTTAAAAATTAATATTGTGTTGCTATGCTTGGCTTAATTAGCTTTCTTCTTCATTTGCAAACTGTATCAGTCTGGTTTATGAACTTAGTCTCTATTCCCCTTTTCTGAAAACCTGTTTAATTACAGTTTTAACTACGGCATGAGCTTTAGAAACAGTAGAATGACTTTTATTGCTAGAAATCTAAATCCTTCTTTTAAATATGATCATACCTACATATAATATACTAGAAATATGACAAGATATGCTCCATAATACCCCTGAATAGACACATGATACTTCTACTTGTAATTATATATGTCATCTGTTTCCAATATGTTGCACATTGGCAATTTGGGGTGGTTTTTTTGCACAGAAAGTTGCACTAGCAGTGGAACTGTGATTAATTTAGCCAATCACCAAGTCAGTTCCCTGAAGTCCATTAAAGGTGACCTTTCTTTTTTTAGGTACGTACCTATTTCTAATCCGTTTATTGATTTCCTCATCCATTATTCTATTCTATCTCTTGTAGAGGTCCATCAGTTACTAGACTCCCACTTCTACTAGTAGGGCACTATGCTTTGGTTTTCAATTATAGCAAATCCTATCACAGTCTTTCAGCATTTATCACTTGTTCCCTTTCATGCTATAATAAATGATTAAATACTAATTTATTATTGCTATATATACAAAATTGAAACATGGTCATTAGAAATGCTATCTGGGATATACCTGAAATTCTAGAAATACATGACATACAGTTTATCATAACATATTTTTGGCTGCATATTAAAAAGCTTGTGGCATAATGGTCAGTGAGCAGAAATTATTTGTGCATTCACTGCCAACAGACTACAGTAAAACAGAAAGTATTTTTGGCTCCCCTATGCTGGAGACCCTGCTTAATGACTTGTTACCCATTATACCCGAAATACAGTACAGTTTCATCACACAATTTACTCCACAGAAGCAGAATGTCAACAATAGTCGGTTCTATAATAATGAAAAAAGATAATAGTAATTTCCCCCCCATTCTCATTTGAATCTCATAACCGCTACGGTGATCAATTTCAAAACCTTATTAGTTCTGCTACTGTGAACTATTCAAGCCCACATTTCAAGATCAGTTTGCAGTGAAAAACTATGGAGGCAATCTTTTTAATTTAACAATTTACAATTAATATTTCTGCCAACATATATTTGCAAGCTTTACGTAATAACAAACACAATAATTTCAAAATTTTCAAATTAAAACATAGGCAAATACCATGACGGCTGACAAACAGTGCTATAAAATATACATTGGCACTAAAAATCTTTGTCAGGCTGTAAATCTAATGAAGAAAAGCAAACAAATAGGAAACTTTACAGTATTTTTCTAAATTAAAAAAAAAATAAAGCATTATCAGTTCATTCTAATCCTGTATTCACTACTCCACTCAGTGGAAGAATATGAAGTGTATAAAATTAATTATAAATCTTTCAAGAGGTGACTTTTTTTGCATTCTTTACGTAAGCTCTTATTTCAAAATATGTTTTATCCAGTTTTTAATTTAGGCTATATTGGCCTATTTCCCTTAACATTAACAGAGCTAAGATGGTTCATACCAGCTGATCCTCTCAGAGTATGTTCAGATGATCATAAATGACAGCATCAGTGCATTTTAAGAAGTTACTGTGCTTCAGCTGGAGTTGATCAGCAAACATGTGGTCCCTGTCAGCTCATTAAAATGCTAAGTACATGGTGTTCACTTAAGCTGCCTTCAGCAGCTCCAAAAGGGAGCCTGGGTCCCAAAGGCATTGGAAAGATGAGCATTCAGGAGGAACTTGCTTTGGAGGCAAGCTATGATTTTTTGTTTATTGTCAAAAGTGAGGTAACTGTTGTTGTTTCCCTACATGAGTTGAGATAGAAATAAATCTTTGTTAGACTGGAGTAGCATCAGGCACATGGTTAGCTTAAATAAATCGTATCAAGGAGTATCTCAGTATCTCAAGTTTTGGGGGATGGCAGGAAGGAGGGAAGTGTGTGTGAGTGTAGAAATGGAACAGCAGCAGAGAAAAACAATATATTTTAAAAACTACCAAGTCAGCCACTTGCAATTACCTGACCATTACTTGAATTGAAATCAACAGAATTCCGCTTAATTCTTCATTCAAAGCAGGCAAAGGAATTCAGGAAAAAAAAAAAAAAAAAACAAAAAAAAACCAAAACCACTGAGTCGAGTTTGAGAAATAGTTTTCCATTCACTAATGGCAGGTGAATACAACTCTTTCACCATGCCACTGGCTGAGTTCAGCACCCTAAATGTATTAAAGTAAGACAGAGAGAGGACTTTTGCACTGCTGTAAAATGAAAGAAGCAGTAAGATTTATTTACATTATTCAGAGTAATCTCTTCTGTTCCAGCATGTTTTCCTTCAATTTTCAACCATAAAAATATCCCTGATCCCAGTACTGCTCAAGCATCAATAAAAATTGTCCTTTCAATGTACAGGAGGAAAGTGCATGAATTACCTAGAAAAATCTGCTGCTGACAAATACATGAGTTTATTGTTCATTTTCTGGGATAAGGAACCCAGGAAGTTCAGTTAATGGCTGTTCTGCAAAGTTCTTATAGGAGCATAAGCCTACAACCTCTTTCACCTTGAGTTCCCCTTCTATAAAATGGGTTTAATACTATTTCCTTACTCCTATCCCTGCTTTGCTCTTGTCGCGCTGAGTTTTTAATGTAATACATTTAGAAGAGCACCAACATTAAAATGGAGCTCAATTATCTCTGTCTAGAAACTAATTAACAAACATCTAAATGTTGAGAAGGTGAAGTCCTAAAATTGCTCAGGATAAAGACCATTTTTAATAAACACACCCTGTATTCAATGACTAAGCATGGACTTCAGTGCCAAATTTCAGACAACCAATGACATTTGTAACCATAGCTTAAAAAGCAAAAAAGGAAGTTATTTGTGAAAATTAAAATACATGAAAGCATTTTATTAACTACTGGATTTTGTAGAAGTTAGTGCATTTCATTCAATTGCTGCTCACTTTTTTAATATCTTCATAGACAACCTACTGCACTTCCCATTGAGATGATTATACTTGTATGCATTTCTTTTCTATCTATCTGATGTCTTGGCAACAAATTAGCTTCAAGAAACAGAAATCATATGTATTTCTTTAAAGAAAAATGCCTACAAAAGACATGCTCTCCTAAGTGAGATGAATACATGGCATTTGTTTAAGCTTCTAACATTCCTCTAAATGTGATGTAACACATTTAAAAATTAGTATTTGATATCATAGAATTACAGGATAGTTCAGATTGAAAGGGCCCTCTGGAGGTCCTTAGTTCAATCTCCTGCCCAAACCAGGGTTACTGAGGTATTCAGCCAGGTCTTGAACACCTGTGAGGATGGAGACCACAGATTCTCTGGCAACTGCACCACTATCTGACCATTGTCATGGAGGAAATTCTTCTTTTGTGTGGTCTGAACCTCTCTTGTTTCAAGTTATTCTCATTGGACCACTATGCCTGGCTCCACCTTCTTGCTAAATTCCCCATAGGTACTGGGGGCTTGCTGTTAGGTGACCCCAAAGCCTCCTCTTCTCTAGGCTGAACAAGTCCCATTTCCCTAGCCTCTGCTGACAGGGCAAGTGCTGCAGCCCCTGACCAGCTTGAGGGTTTGAGGCCCTCTGCTGAGCTTGTTCTAGATTACAGATGTGTTTCTTGCCCCAAAGCAGACACTGAAGTCTATGTGTGGTCTATGCTACAATGGTGTTTTTTTGTTTCCTAAAACAGCATTTGTGTGTATCACAGCTCCGTTCCCATCAAAAGCCTTAACATCCTAGAAATAAGTTAATAGAAAATAACAACCTGCCTGTTAGTAGTATTATCCGTTCTTGCATTGGTCTCCACTCAGTGTCCACCACATGGAAGCCAGTCAGAAGTAAACTCTGCTGGATACTGTCACTGCACAGAACGTCACAACTGACCAACGGTGGGATAAAACAGCAGAAGTCACATACTCTAGGGTGCTGGTATAAGTGCAGCCATGATACTTCAATGGTACTTTTACCAACTCCTCTCCCAGATTTCTGTTCCCCATCTGTGTAGTTATCAATGCTAAAGACATAAAGTGCTTGTCTGCCTGTTTTCCCTTATTTCTCTAATATATATTAGCACAAGTTAGAACGGTACTTCTCACAGCTACAGCTGATGCTGGCAGTTAAGTGTCTGCAGATACACTTCTGCATATACTGGAGTATACTTCACAACAACAGGCTGCATAACTACAGGGATTTATTGAAAACCACCAGAAATGTTACTACAAGGTGCCTACAGAGCATTTAAACGTTCCCCACTGTTTATTACTCTGGCAGATTAAAATAGCCTTTGAGCATTACCGAGACATGTTATGCACAGTGCTCACAGATATGCAATCTTAAAGGAGATGCTGCTTTTTTGCATTTTAGAGTGCTGCTTCTCTAATTAAACAAAAAAAAAAAAAAAGGAAGAAAAATAATTAAAAAAGCCTTTCTCTCTCCTGTAGATGTAGCTGTCATTTGTGTCTTGGCTCAGATACACACTAATAGAGAATAGCTGAGTACACACTGCAATTTCAATTGCATACTCAATGTTAGTAGCAGGGTTAGTCTGAATAGTAGCTCTGTGGAAACTAGTGTTACTGATGGTCTCTCTTTTATTGTCTCTTAGTGTTGTCCAAATCAAACTTCCTTACGTCAGAGGTAATAGGATACATTGTTTCATTTTTCTAGAAACTAACACTGAAAATTCTGTACTATTTCACCAAATCAAATTACATTGTCACTGTTCCAGAACTAAATTTTGAAAAAATGAAACCAAATGAAATATCAGGGAAATGTTATTGGTATTCATGAGACATGGTCTTTTAGCAATCTTACCTGTACTCTTAAGAAAAAATATGTCTTTAAAATGTTATGGATGTTAAAGGACTGAAGACCTTACTGCATGGAGGAATGAGTAAATACATCTATATATATATTTAAACTCACACTCTCCATTGTGAAAAAAAGCAAAACAAAAAATTAGTCTGGAAAATTATGTCTTTTAATTTTCTGCATTTTTATATTTTTACCTTTGTGAGAATTATTTTGCCTGTATTTTCTGAAAACAAAAGATAGCACATATATACAATTTTTCCTGATATTCAACTTTCCATTCTTGTTCTGTCTCTTCATGCGCCTTCCTTTGATTGCCTTATTAGGCAATAGAAATACAACGCAAAGGGAAAGCATTTCTCCATATTTTACAACTAGTGAGAAGAATGCAGAAGTTTAGAAATCCAGCTTTGCAGCCCTTCATTACTGGACCTAAAGATCTACAGAGCCTTAGAAATCCATTATAAACATAAAATCTTTATCCCAGTTTTTATTGTTTTTATAGCTCAAAGATGTTGTACTGATATAGATTCCTATCAATTGCATTTACAGAAATGGAGTCCAGTCATGCAAGAACTCTGCATATGTAAATGGAACCAAAATAGATCGATGGAAACTCTATTTAGGAGACCTGCAAGGATACGATCAATGCTGAAAAGTCATGACAGAGCAGTACAGCTGGAAACTATGAAAGCTTTCATTGGCTTAAAAAAATCAAATCATTACCTAACAGTAAGTAGTGCAAAATAAACCACATAAATCCTGTGAGATGTGAATTTTGTGCATATGGCCACAAAATAAAAATATTTTGGAATACAAAGACAGAACAATATGAAGACTGCAATTAGTCAGAAGGAAAGATGTTCCAAAATTTGTAATTTCTGAGAACAGGGCTGTGTTTGTGTACAGTACAATCAATTCTCATTTCTGTCAGTCTCACGAAAACTCTTTTTGGGTTTCCACACTTAGAGATCTCTACTCACAACCCAAAGACAGAGACATTGGACTTTGTGAAAGAAGTGAATAGGAGACAGCCATAAACATACTCTCTGTAACATGATTAACTGGTGAGTCCTAGTCTTGATGTCTTTTACTGATAATCCATTTTTTTTATTCTTACTTTCAGCCACTACAAGCAGTACCTTACCACATCACCAGTACCTCAGAACAGTTACCAAAAATCTTTGTGTGTATGTCAGGGTGGTCAGCGAAGGGGCAGGGGAATGGAGGAGACTCTTACTACAGCACCAGTGAACATAAAATTACTTCTGTGTGATTAAATGGAAAACGACTGGATGCAATTCCTGCCAGGTGGCTGACCTGAAGATGTTACCCATAGACATTTGTGTGTCACAACACTGGCAAAGTCTGAGTTTTTCTGAAAGCTATTCTGCTTCCTAGAGTCAGGCAGTAAGTTTTTGGTACAATCTAACAGAAGTTGCTATCAATTAGTAGAGTCTCTGTATGAAGACAGCTGTTCTGCTGGTCAGCCAACCTTGGTCCTCAGTGAAAAAAAAATTGCAATTGTCTGATGAAATTGAGCTGGTTCAGTGAAAACTACAGTAAGAAAACTTTTGTTTGTCTTTTTTAGACTGAAATTATACTGGACAACACCTACTCTCTGAGGAAAAACAAGGCAACCAAACACTTGCATGGAGCAGTGAACAGTTTGTTTGAAGCTGAAAGTGTTCTCCAACAAGTGAACAGAATGACCAGATTCTGGTTATATTTTAAGGCAGTATGAGATCTTTGACTGGAAGAAATATAACAGCTTGCAAGAGCTGGGCAACAGGAGAACATGAGATCATACTCCGGTTGCTGCATTTAATATCTGTTGATAGGCTTTATTTCTATTAATTCTCTATTCCTTTTCCAAATCCCTTATTATCTCTTATAATTTCTAACTTTCTGTGGCAATAGTTTCTGCAATTTAATGATGGAACTTGCAGTAAAAGTGGAAAAGTTACTGAGGCTTGGTTTAGACCTACAGCCTAATAATGTAACGATTTATCTCTGCATTGCTGTGCTTTGATAAACAATGAATATTTCCTTACTGATTTCTTCAAAGCAGTTTTGCAAGATGCAACACTTAAATGCAATGTCACTCTGCTGAAACATTCAGTCCTTAGAACATTTACTCCTAAATAGCCTAATAATATCCCTGGACAAAATTTTTAAAATCAGTTTTTCTATAGGCTCACAAATCATTCTTAGACAAGGTACAGTATTAAAAAGCAAACAGTTATATGAAAGAAATGGAATTGGCACACCAAGCTCCCACAGACCTGTGCAGACGTGACAGACAGAAGGAAAACAAATTAGTTCAGCAACTTACCAAACAGACTTAATTTTCAATGTTATTAGTTTAATCCCAGTTTTGGTTTACTTCACATAAACCTTCATTTGTATGTGTTACTGAAAGCACACCATAACTCATCTGTGATATATTACTATAGATTTTTGAATTTCCACTAGAGCACTTAAGATAAATGAGCTTTAATAAGTTTAATTTCAAGTTATTCAAAGTGTGTTATAATACCAACATTAATTTTTAACAAATTAGATTATATTGACTTTAAAAAATAAAGCCTCTTTGGAAGAATTATCATTTAAACAGTCTTCAGGAACCATTGTAATGATTTCCTACTTAAAGTTAATTCTCCTGTGAATCCAGAGAAGAGAAAACAAAACCTGATCTATGGGAAATATATTTTGCAATATTGTCTACATTGCAACCTGACCTATAGATTTATTTTCAAGGGCTAAATAGTGATTTTCTGTTTATTCTTTAAATTCTTTTGAGGAGAAAATTTTACTAATGCATTCAAAATAAATTATCTGCTACAGGTTTTTACTACATGCCTCCAGGGATTTACAAGACACTACCAAACTCATTTTGCCTGGACTAGTATCTAGACTGGAAACAAAACCATTTGTTTCCAGTCTGGATACCAAAACCAATTTAAATGCCAGATTTTTTTTTATCCAGTGTATTTGTAGCATTTTTCAGTCCTAAAAGCATATTTCAAAAGGTGAAGAAGTTCTATGTATTCCCTAATGTGTGACTATCTGAAAAATACAAAATGAACAATAAAAATGGACTATTATTGATCTCATATATTCCTCTTGAAAAACTAGAAGTCAGTCATTACTGTTTACAAAATTTCACAATTTTCACCTTATTTAAAGTTTTTGGATATTAAGAACTGAAAAACAGGATTTTTCTGCCATGGAGTCATAAAATCTGAACTCAAGTCCTATTTGATCTTTCATTACTGTCCTGGGTTCAGCAGTAGCAGTCATTTTTCTCCTTTGTGGTAGCTGGTGCAGTGCTGTGTTTTGACTTCCAGCCTGGGAACAGTGCTGGTGATACCAATGTTTTTGGTTGTTGCTAAGTGATGTTTACCCTGACCAAGGACTTTGTGAGGCTCATGCTCTGCCAGGGAGGAGGGGAAGCCGGGAGGAAGCAGAGACGGGGCACCTGACCCAGGCTAGCCAAAGAGGTATTCCATACCACAGCACGTCATGCCCGGGGTGGGGGGTAACTGGGAGTTTTACCCGGAAGGACACGGGGCTTCCAGGTGGGACTCATTTCTTGGCCGGTGGTATCGTATTCTCTTCCCTTGTTATTTTCCCTTATCATTGTTGTCATTGGTGGTAGCGGTGGTGATTTGTGTTGTACGTTGGTTGCTGGACTGTTCTTGTCTCAACCCGTAGGAGTTGCACTCTTTTGATCCTCCTCCCCGTTCCTCCGTGAGCAGGGAAGGCGAGAGCCCCGGGGTGGGGGGAGGGGGCCCTCAATTGCTCTCAGCCCGGCACCACTCACTGGGAGTGAGTGAACAAGCTGTCTGGCTAGGGTTTAAACCATGACAATTACTTTTAGTAATTAACAAATAGTAAACTGCAAACTAACTTATTTTTATTGATAACATGAGAAAACACAACATTCTTGTGACAAACTATCATTAATCATGCACCCAAATAGACTGAATGAAAATAATTCATTCATCTACAAAACCATAACTGCAGACTCATAGACTATATTGTCTGTCACCTGTCTTATGGAGCACTAAACAAAAATACCTTCCAACTCACAATTATTCACAAATCTTACTTCACAAGAGAAGACTCTAAGACTCACCATTGGAAAGTGTATTGATTCTGTTACATGACACCAAACAAAATTTGCAGAGCAACAGACTTTGTACATCACACTCACCTTTCCAATAAAATGTCCAATACAACACCTCTCTGTATAACCACCGCCTCTCTGCAAAACCAATGTACCCAAAACAGCCCCATAAGTGCTGGAACCCCACCGCATCTAAGTGATGATTCCCGTTTTTCTGTACCCTGGAACTGAAACACCTCTTCTCTAGTGAACTTGGATATGTTCTCAGTAAGAAGGAATTCTGATTGATCAACAGAGCAGTGAAAGGCCTAAGGAAGTGGGGTTTTTATTATACAGGCATATATACTCCATTACAAAGACTTGAGATTAGGAATGAAGATGTTCAGATTTTCCTCTAAGGTCAGTATACATTAGTTATTCATCACATTTCACCCATACCAAAAAAGAAACAACAATAGGGAAAAATGCCATACTTCCAGATGCTTTTTCATATGTGATCCATGTTACTTTCAGTTACATTCAGAGCATCATTTTATCCTGATCAGGTATAATTCAACATATAAAAATATATAGACATAAAATCTCAAGATATCAAACCCAATTCTTTTTGGTTTGTAATAAAGAGTGTCTTCAGACATCAAGTAGGAGTCAAAAGCTTCTATTTATATTTTCTATACATGCTTTCAGTTACCAGTTGTCCATTTCAGTCACAAATATCCTAGTTCATACCTACTTGCAGTGTCTTTACAAAAATAATACATATTTTAGAAAAATCTTGCAAGCTTTTCTGTTATACTTTATTAGTTAAGCTTTTGCTTTACCCTAGTGCTATGGAAAGTGACAAGTATTGCTTACGTTTTCTACACATACACAATTAAGGGATAATAATATGTAATAAAAACTTAACAAGCTAAAGTAGATCAATAATTTATCTTTTGCTAAAAACTACTTTTTACAGTTAAAGCAGAAAGCTGTGGGATAATTATCATGCATTCAAATAGAAAAAAAAAAGCACATCTGAATTACTGAGATTAATATTTCTATTAGTAAATTAATCCAACATATTTTACCAAAGACAAATGAGAATTATCATAGTCTCCTGTGTGCATGACTGATTCACCAACCTACAGGCTCATCAGCATTCTGCACACAATCTCACAGTTATTATACCCCATACCTTTGTCCATTTAGCCAGGAACACCCACAGAAGGTGAACTTTTCTATTGAAACTATTTCTATTGAACTTATCTATTGAAAAGTCCAGAGTCTTAAGCATTTCAATGTACAGCATAGTTGATTTCCTACAGCTGGATTTTAAGTTATTAAATGCTTTTTGCATTATCAAAAACTACACTCCGTTTCAAAAATTCAAATATGTTAATATAGAACAGTGAGAAGTAACATTCAAAGTTGCCTTATATTGTTCTTTCTTTCTGACATTGCTACAGAAATGAATGAGGAATACTGAAATATGAATACTTACCGCTTATATGGATTACAGCACTAATATCAAATACATCAAGGAATAAGTATCCCCTTAAGGACATAGGTCGATAAAAGGCATCACTCAGTAGCATACACTACTCCTCCATTTTTAGTTCTTTGAAGTGATAGCTAGTTTTAACTGTAGATGTTCATAATTTTTGAACATCAAATTATTATCTTCTTAGTGTTTGTTATTTCAGATATTTTGCTTCAACAGAGATGCCAGAATTTATTTGCATTTCTCAAACTGAGATGATTCAGTATTTTTCGATAAAACAGAAATTATACCAACTGCAAGGGGGAAAAAAAATATACACAGGTATAGTCCATAGAGCCCCAATGCCCACTAGTGCTGCTATTAACTGGGGTTCATTAAGAACACATGCAAGTCCTTGATCTGAATTTGCAGCTGCCAAGTACTTCTTAAGTATTCACTACATCAGAGCAAGAATCATTATCTAAATGAATTGAGCCTCAGTCTGCCATATTTTCTGAGAGCTCCCAGGGTCATTCATATCTTAGTGTGAGAAACTAGGGATTTACCTCCCAGCTCTGTGCCAGTTCTATTCTGTACCTGGGAGAAAAAAACATTTTCAAACAAGAATTCTCAATAAATAATATTCTTCCCACAAAACCTGATTTACATCTACTAGTATTTTATTTCCACCCAGCCCCAGCAGGAAGGTCTATCCATCAAAGTAAATCAAGTCTTGAGGTAAACTAGAGTCTACTCTGGCTATGATATTTTTTCCTGATAAAATAATTTATTCCAAACCAGTTCCACCACATTCCCTACAGATTCCCACACTGCAGCGAAGACAGTCAACTGTGAGGGTTCTTTGCCTCAAAAAAAACAAAAAAGAAAAAAAAAAAGAAGAGGAAAATAATTCCTAAAAACCCACCCTGCTAGTGTTTCCCAATCACAGTATGAAACAGCAGATGGACTCTAAACGAAAGATCACAGCTCTTTAATCTTACTGAAAAAAAATGCTGTACAATTACCTGCCTTGATATGTGGCACAGATATTCTAAGAAACACGCATTATTTGCACCCATGTACCTTTTGTGAGAGAGTGAGCAGTTTTGCGCAGCACTTCTCCTCTCATTAAAAAGGAGACAGGTACAATGCTGACATCCCTGTTAAAAATAGATAGAAAGAAAATACTAGAAAGTTCTCGTTGTCTAGGATACTGATTTAAAATCCACTGAAAAGCTCCACTATTCCTATAAAGACTCAGAGACTAAAGCTTAAAATACTTACTTGATAATGTCTCCTTCAAGAGCAATCACTCGTTTAATGATCTTCTGTTCAGGGTTTCTAGGAGACCTGAGACAGGGTATAAGGTTATACAATCAGTAATGTTCCTGTTGTTTTAAGAAAATGAAAAGAAATTCCACAAAAAAATAGACACTATTAAATCCATTAGGAGATTCTATGTTCTCCTTGATAGAGCATCAATCAGGATGTTCCACCCTGAAGTGAATCTACAGTAATCATTCTCACTGCAAATCACTACTGAAAGCAGGTGCTGAAAAATCACCTGCTTATAAACACCATAATAATCAACAAACCTTTTATCATTAAAAATACACTCTACAACATTAAAAGTAGAATATTCCACTACCAATGAAGAGGATACCTCACAAACAGATGATGCATTAAAACCTGAATTCCCCATCATACAGTCATTTCTTTCACTCACTTTGGGGAAAAAAAAAAAAAGAACTTCTCCCTGTTATATTTATATCTATCACTAATTTAGGTATTTAGGGAATTGGGGAAGTTTAAAAAAAGTTGTAAGATTTTCTTCATCCAAAGCTGCTTAATGCAATACCATGTTTTCACTTCAATTTTCCTATAAGCACATTTTATTGAGTGGATTCTGATCATGCATTACTTAGCACTATGAGAAAGCAAAGCTTTTAGAAATTAAGAAATTAAAACCAGGGGTCATAAAACCTGAACTCAGGTCTTGTGGTACTAATGGCTCTGGCTACTTGATCTCTCATTACTTTTATTTCAGTAATTAACAAATAGTAAAATGCAAACTAATTTTAATTGATAACATGGAAAAACACAGCATTCTTGTGACAAATTATCTCTAAGAAGTGTTATCTTATCGTAGTCCTGACAGGTTAATGTAGACGTGCACCATATAACTTCTTTCTTTTCTATATATTTTACCTCTTCCTTTTCATTCTTCACTTTTGTTTATTTAACTATGCAACCTTAGTAGAGTGTTTTCATGTTATTTAAAAATTATTTTTATTTGCTTCTTGTATATAGGAAAGATGTTTGGGTTCTGTCTATCATAATCCAAGTAAAGCTTCCTAGATATATAATTGGAAGAACCCTGTGTTGCAGCTTTTATTCCTAAAAAGTTGGTCATCTTCACCACTGATCAGTACGTTTACGCTCATCTCTAGTCAAGTGGCAATACACAAAGACTCGATTGCCCTAAAAGCAAAGCTGAGATCAGTCTGGATGAAAAGCTTGCCTGCACTGCTGCATGATTAAAGGTGTTTGCAGTTCAATTTCAATTCCAAAAGTTAAAAAAAAAAAGAAAAAAGTTTCATACTTCTTAAGGTTTTTTTCACATGAAGCCAAAAAAAGTATTGCAAACATTTTAAAAGTGGTTCGGGTGTGTGTGAGTGTGTGCGTGCGTGTGCCTGTGTGTGTGTGTGTGTGTGTGTGTGTGTGACATATTTATATTTCAATGTAATGAAAGGAAAATTCAAGAAACATAATTTTGAATTTCACAGTATCAAATAGTTTCACTTTACAGTTTACCAAGCATGAAACCCTATTTTCACAAAGCAGTGCGGAACAGTGAACATGAATAAAGACCGTAATTTGATTTCCTATATATCACTTGAATTTTCAACTCATGGAATCACTTACATTAATATTTTATTCAGCATTAATTTTACCCAAAGAGTTGCATATTCCAGTTCAGTCTTGTTTTTCATGTCCTTTATCAGGCTGAGAATACTTCTCCCGGGAGGAGTTAATCATTTTAGATGCTCATATAATTTAAATATATAGAGTATTCACAGCACTTTCTGATGATACTCCCTAGCAGGCTTCAATGCACACTCATTCAAGCATTGACCACCTCTTATATTCAATCAGAGCACAGTCAAGAAAAAACAACACACCTTTATTATTACAAGATACTATGAATTTAAAATACTTGCAAAAAATGTTTTCTGTTAATTGATTTAATTTTTAATTCATTTAGGCTCATATTGTAGTATTTTAATGTAAAACTTAAGTAACAGAAATAGCAATGCATGATGTATGTGATGAACTCAGCATTTTTTAAAGACTAAATTGAAACAAAATTTTAAGTTCTTAAAAGTTCTGTTCTGGTTAAACACCTTACTTTCAAAAGTTCTTTGAAATTCCACATGTAAGCATTTTCACTTGATTAGTATGCATGTATTTTAATGTAGTTACTGACCTCTCCCTTAACTTGCCTTCCTGATGCAAAAAATTGTAATGATCTTGAATAAAGTTCACTCTAAATCTGAGATGAGTAATTGCTCTATGAGTGGTTTTCTTTCTGCCTGTAACAACATATTTAACTGAAGAACATAATTTATCAGAAAGACTTCAAGGAATTCTTTATAGATAGTTATTATAAATCAGGAATATCTGTTTTATTTGAAGCCAGAATAGTTTTAAAATAATCTTTATGCTAACGTTCTGATTGCAATTCACCAAAATGGCAAAGGACTGAAAAGAGAGGGAGCGGCAGGCTCAAACTGGCCAATAACATTGGCACTTCTAGACCCAGAATCTTCAAGAGGTGGGCAGAATGTTTTGCTCAAGAGGTGGGCAGAATGTTTTGTTCAACAGCCACAGTGATTGAACAGGAGGTAAAAGAGACTAGCTCTGAAGTGATGGAGATTGATGCGTTCCTGAAAGATGTTCATTGCAACAATGGGATTTCATTGATTAAGGAAATCACAAAGCCATGCAGATAGAGGCAATTTCTGTCTATAAAATTTTGCAGCAGATATAGAACAAATTAAACAATGAAAGAATTTTAAAAAGCCCCAAATATTGTAAGCCATAATGGTTTAGTCTTTCTCTGACGCTGATATCTGGGTGACGTAACAAGCAGTATTTTTTTTTAAATGCTAGTCATTCAAAACAGAAGGAAATAGAAACTGTTGATTTACCAGCTTGGACCTTTCCTAAATTACACTGTATTTTTTCATTCTCCTTACATAAAAGGTTGTATTCAGGCACATTTCTTTCAAATGATATTGTGTGGTAACAGATGAGATTTCTTACACACAGTGAACATATTTTTTTCTCCCAATGATGGCATTCAGAGGATATAAATGTCATTAACATGAATTGGTAACAAACATCCCTACATTTACCAGCCAGATCCTTATCTGATGTTTCACAGGACAGACACCATTCCTTAGTGATTTTCTAAATTAGTCTCTCAAAAAGTTAAGCTTACATCTTAAAGTATCTCCTCAACCTTGTATAAACATTTTTGGTTAGGCATGAATTAGGGACAGCAATGCAAGTAGAAACAGAATCACTATGAAGCTCTCAAGCACATTACAAATATTAATGCACAAGTAGCAGTTAGCAGCACATCAGGAATGCACTAGGAAAAACATCTCCAGAAAATAAACCCACTTGTTAAATGCAGATTGAATTCTTCGCCGCTCAGTCACTTTTCCTTGTTGCATGAAGAAAAATGGAAAACAGGCAAGTCTAGCAGTGTGTCCCTTAAGCCAGTGAATTTGAGAATAACTCATTGTTACCAATATCTCTTTGTTCAAGCAGCTCAGGAGAATGACCACTGTATAACATAAAAAGAAAGCAGTGGCCTGTGTAACATCCAAAACTAATGAATATTTTGGGTTTTATCTGTCAAAATAATTATTTAAACTTCACCTACAGACCACATGATAGCTGGCTGCAAATAACAGAACAAAAAAGCAATGTCCTCTTTGTCTGGAATATGTTCTGACAGTGGGACAATCCACTCTGCCTTAACAACAATCTCTAGTTTATTCCAAACTGCTAAATTTACGTACAGTGAAGTGCAGAAATCCCAGACTCATGAACAAAGACATGAATCATGACATCGCAATCCAGATTCAGAGTTTTAAGATAAACAATTAACAAGGGAAAATTAGACATTCAGTATGTGTTTCATAGAATCATAGAATCATGTTTTGTTTGTCATTTCCAGATGCAGTCTTAGCAACTCTGCAGAAGCAACCTGAGACAACTAGCTTCTGGTAATAATCCTAGCTCTTTCTCTTAACCCCATATGTTTGTCTTATTCTGTATTAACTTTCAGCTGTATAGTCCTCCTCCACACCCAGATTTCACTAAAAACTGATGAGCAAGTCCACTGCAGTAAAAAAAAAAAAAAACAAATGTCTATGTCATCAGAACATCGTTAACTTTGGATTAAAGCCTCTCACATTTGGTCATTTGTCTGAAAAGGAATTAAGATAGAAAGGTTAAGTAGAGGTGATGGTAGATCATTGCAGTGGTTAGAGCAAATTGAAATTCTTGTATCATCCACAACAAGTACTTCAAGACACAACAATACAACAGTCTAACCTCCAGCCTACACACTATTCTGGGACACAGTCACACAACAACCTCTCTACACAGACATTTAGTTCTAAATTTAAAAGGTATATGTTAGCAGATGAGCTCCATTATTCTATTTCCTTTTTTTTTTAATGTTTTTAATGCTGAAGACATTGCATATCATCATGAAGAGAAAATAATGATGAGGATGAAGAGTGGTTGAGTAGCTTCATTTGGGTTTTATCAGTGATGTATCCCCAGTACTGCAGGCTGAAACAAACTATTAATCAAAAAAATCATACGAAGAGGTAGTTTCTTTAGGAGGCATACAATAATAGCTGAATCTCATTAGAAAGTGACACTTTGTTCTGTTTCAGGAAAGCACCAATAATCTTTCCTACTTCTTACCTCAATATTGACAGCCCTAAAAAATGACACATTTATGGTTTTATTTTTAATTGTATGAGCTTAGAGAAACCACACATATATACACACACACATGTATTTATATATACATACATAAAATTTATACACGTATCCATTCTTCTATGTTCAACCCTGTATTGATCAGTTTGGGACTGCAGTACTACCAAATATATTTGCCGGGAAAGACAGGAGGAAAAACACAGACATCAGTAAAGTTCACTGTTTAGAAAATGATTGCCAGATAATAATGCTAACAATTCTCTGAAAGCTTTCTCTTTTCCTGATTGAGCAACAGAGTACTTCAACCACAATATTGCTCCTAAACTTTTCCCTTTCCATCACTTGGATTATTTATCTACTCTAGTTTATACTGCTTAGCACAATTTTAAACAATTGCTCCAGAAGCTAATTAATATTTGCTCAATTATAAAATTTTCATAACATTTCCACTTTTTTTATGTGTTATTTGACCCTTATTTCATTCTTTGAGTTGTCTACCTACATTCTTCTCAAGAGCACCCACAGCAAATCGTGCTTAAGAGGCTGAAACTGAAATTTTTAAAAGCTTTTCTATAAAGACTGCTTTTTAGCCTATATCCTAAGATCCTAGCAAGATAGGTGAATCACGGAAGATCTTATACAGTAAACTCATAATGCAAAAGCAGCTTGTTTTAAATACTGGAAATTTATTGAAAGTCTTGAAGTAATTTTATTTTCTCTTTTGTCTTTCTTCTCCTTCAATTACTAAAAAGGCATTTCCCAAATGGCATTCTACCCCACTTGAGTCCATGCTCACCTATCAGTAGCAATGTTTGAACCAGTTTTGACCTTAGTATTATAACTTTAAGGGAATGAATTGATAAGCAACTTTTTTTTCAAATAGAAATACTATGCAGAAATCATATGCAATTTTGACAATGTTAGCAGAGAATGAGAGCATGGGAAAATATTCTCCAACTGCTCCTCGATTCCCTCTGAGCTAAATTTGAGGAAGCAGGCTCAAGTCCTAGTAATTGGTGGCTTAGCGAACCATTTTGAATATTCACCATTTTTTATCCGTAATTTACAAAATAGTACTTCAAGACAGCAGTTGCACTGACTAGTTAGGCGTAAGTCCTTGTGATGCTTGATTTGCTCAGCAACCCCAGTAGAAAATGTGTAAAAAGATATACTTAAAAAATGTGGAAAACTGTACTTCCAATAACATCCTGTAATTCTTAATTTAACTCCACATCGCATTAGCATTTCTTAGTCAAACCTCTATTAAAAAGCAAAATCACTCACTGCCAAAAATTTACTTAGTTTTTACTGAAAGTACTGTTTTATAATAATTACAGATTGCAAGTGTACACTGTTGGAAAGGTAGTATTATATTTTATTAAATCTTAAACTGTTAGAGCATAACCTAAAATAATGCTTCCTTGAAATTTCACAGTGAATTCTAATTGATCTCTAAACAAAAACAACAATCTGAATGAAGCCTCAGTATAGGAGTCATACACTTTGCCATGTAGCCATGCAATAATTAGAACATGCAAACAACTCACTCAAGCTCTTCAATTCCTGGATACCCGTGCTTGTTCCTTCTTTTCTCATAGGCCCCCATTCCTTAGCTCCTCTCTAAATTCTTATTTATTCTTGAATTTTCAAACAGAGCAGTAAAGATCTCTCCAAGGGTAATAAATTCAGAAAAAAACTAGACTATGATGAAGAAAGAGTCTGGGGGAAAAGAATAAAGATCTGCATACTTCCAAAGCAACTGAGCTTTCCCTGCTATATCTACAGCATGCCATCCTTAGATGAGACATTATTAGTAGCAAATTTTCAGCATTTTTCATAGATGTTGAAAGGTTATCACAGATAATTTTAATCCGTGTCAGTTGATAACTATGGACTCTCCCCAGAGTAACCTAGACATATAACACCCATTTGACAAAATTAAGCAAGCCTTTCTATACTTTGGATCCAGCAATCTAAACTGTGCATGTGAAAAACTTTCAGAATCACAT
Organism: Pezoporus occidentalis; assembly: GCF_034315485.1. Lineage (NCBI taxonomy): Eukaryota > Metazoa > Chordata > Aves > Psittaciformes > Psittacidae > Pezoporus > Pezoporus occidentalis. The sequence goes on from NW_026913209.1 coordinate 1,014,170, forward strand.
ACAAGACAAAATCATAAAAAACTCAGAAAGAAAAAAATCAAATATATTTCACAAAAAAAAACATTTAAAAATTTCAGCAAGCTAACTAAAGAAAAAATAACATTTTTTAAAAATAGATTAAAATTGAAAACTAATTAAAATATTTCACTGCAATAAAGGTAACTGGTACTGCAAAACTACATGACAAGGCGCTCTGAAAACCCTCAAAATACTACAATGACTCAGAAGAATAGCTACTATTTTGAAGTAATATCTCATTTAATTGGTTCTCAGCCTTCTAATGTAACCACCCTGAGATTAAACAACTCAACTGCTCGCAATGCAGACTGTGTAATCACAATAGGTGTGTACACTTGACCTTCCTCCTGTTAACAGAGACACTCAATTAATTACTTGCTGTTTTAAGTGGCCATTTCACCTTATTTTCACCTTTTCCAAAAGGGCTGAAAAACTCTAACTTCACCTTTGAAAGCATATTTTTTTATATATATATATATATATATATATATATTTATCTAACAAGTAGGATGTTAGCAAAATCTACGTATAAGAATACCTGGCTTCTATGTTTAAGTCAACAACAGTATGTACTCACTGTCTCATTAACTATTATGCTGTATTGTAGGAACCATATTTCATCTTTACTATAGCTGCCCAAATATTCTACTCTGTAATGGAAATAAAATATGGCTTACTTCTGTTGCAACAGAAAACAGAGGGAAAGGCACAGAAAACTGCAAAATGCAATCAGATGCTTGAAAATCATTCTCAGGTTGCCATATGTGAGACTAGATAGAAAGAATTGATTTAACCTATACATAAAATATTAGTATCATTCTTAAAATTATGCTTACTTTTAAAGAATCTTACATGTTGTAACATGCCCTTCTATACCTTCTTTGATTCTGGGATTAGACCTATGTTCAGTGGCAACTCTTCCAAGCATACAAAATCAAATAATCAGTTGCTGTCCTAAGATGCTAGTTATGACTATGCACCATGAATTGTGTAGCAATGTTTGATCATCATTCCTTTCTGATGGGGTTCCAGAAAACTTTTCCAGTTATATAACACCACCAAAGTTATTGAATAAAGCATTGAATGCATCTATAGATGTTAAAAATGTCAGTAACTCAGGAATTAAAGTATTATCTCGAACTTTAGAAGTTGAGAAGTCTGGTTCTCACATTGTCTCTATTGGATACCAAGTTCAGCATCTTAGATAGGATTAACAGGATATTAGGAAACAAAATTGTGATTCTGAAGAATCTGAAAGTCTTTTCTACATTTGAAATCACCTAAATTCAATAAGTACATTGCTTTATAATTTTTTTCTAAATGCAGGCACCTCCTTACTCTGTTGAGATAATCTATTTCCTGATATTTCTGAGTAGCTTGATACTTTCTCAAATTTAACCTCTATTACTGCCAAGAAACTAAGCCTTCTGGATAAGCTGTCTGTTCTAGTCAGTGCACAGAAGGTAACAGACAATTAAAGTCGGATGAATCACCTTTTTGGAGGAGAATCTCTCTCACTGCTGACTATAAAGGAAGTCATATGTCACCTTCGTCTGGCCATCTTAACATTAAATTATGAAAGACAAACTGCCTAAAAATATTTTCATCTACCTTGCAAGTATCTGTAGCAGATTTTTTAAAAGTAACACTGGAAAGCAAGTAAAGTACTAATGGTGAGGTAAAAGAAAGAGCAATAACAATATAGTGTATACTCTAGAAAGAGTGGTAATACGCTTTAGTAAAAAGTCATTTAAGAATAGAGACATGATGTCAATGTAAATTCAGAGAAAAACAAATCAATGAGCAATTTAAAAGATCTCTACAGAGGCCAAGAGAAATCTTGAATTCTGAATCAATTATAATTATTTTTGTAAAATTGTGCCACATGCGATAAAAACACTTTTCATACTCATGATATAGAAAATGAAAATCAATGATCTTCAAACTACTAAATGGTAAAGACAGAGGCTTAACTAAAAAAAAAATTTGCATCTCTATTCATGGTTATTAAAAAAACCCAACTGTTCATAGGACATAATGTTAAATATCTCCATGTGCTCAGTAAGCACATAAAGAAATAAATTATTCCCAGGCTGTGTAACATTAAACTCAGTGGAACTTGTTATATGATAAAATAACATTTCAAAAATAAAGAATAATGCTGACGATAACTTATTTATGTAGCTGAAAACTTGGCAGTTGTTATAACAGAATAAAGAATAAAATTGAGAACTAACATCAGCAAAACAAAAAATGTGTTTTAAACCAACAGTTACAAAACGCCATTCGCAGAAGTTAAAAAATATACTTTAAAATATGAACAGTAATAATAAAATTGTGCACAGCTAAAAATCTCACAATGAAAAGAAACCAACCTAAGGTGTTGGTTTGGTTTTTTTTTCCTTCACAACTTCTACTTTTAGCTTAGACAGTATTTTGGGGAAAATGGCCACAGTTCCCACAGTTAACTGCAGGTGTCCACCCTGTAGATGAAGCCATGCTGAATTAACCACAGATTGGCTACTGTGACAGAAATCTTTCTAATAATAGGACCTTTGACCTGCTTATGAGGATTTGGAAAAGAACAGCAATAGGAAATTCAATAGGAAGTATTTTTCCACATGACAGTCTTTCTCAATATCTTCTATGTCAGCAGGTCCTCAAGCATTGTGCTGCATTTGATATTCATTGCATTATCCTCTACTTGTATGCTTTCACAGATAGCAGAAGGGACCCTGAACAATCACTGAGGATATTGCTCTAAGAGACTTTGATCACTTAAGCGGGTATGAAAGAACTTTGAGGAGTTTATCAAGAATACAATGGTTTTCTGTGTTGGTTTTTGCCATGAAATTTTTAGGATTCTGAGCTGCAAGACACTTTCTCTCTTGCATGATGACAAGTATATTTATTAAAAAAAAAAATATAAATTGAAGTAAATCAAAAATGTCACCAACAGTAAACAGCACAAATGAGTAAAATATCTATACTTACATATTTTTTTCCCCCCTCAGACAAAACAATTTACAAGCTTTTTTAGATAGTGCTCCCCTTTTCTGTGAAGATCAGTTTGCTCTCACAGTTTCACAGTATGCGAGAGATTGGAAGGAACCTCAAAAGATCATCTAGTCCAATCCCCCTGCCGGAGCAGGAACACCTAGATAAGGTTACACAGGAATGTGTCCAGGCGGGTTTTGAATGTCTCCAGAGAAGGAGACTCCACAACCTCCCTGGGAAGCCTGTTCCAGTGTTCCGTCACCCTCACTGAGAAGAAGTTTCTTCTCAAGTTTAAGTGGAACCTCTTGTGTTCCAGTTTGTACCCATTACCCCTTGTCCTATCATTGTTTGCCACTGAGTAGAGCCTGGCTCCATCCTCGTGACACTCCCCCTTTATATATTTATATACACTTATAAGGTCACCCCTCAGTCTCCTCTTCTCTAAACTATAGAGACCCAGCTCCCTCAGTCGTTCCTCATAAGGGAGATGCTCCACTCCCTTCATCATCTTCGTTGCCCTGCGCTGGACTCTCTCCAGCAGCTCCCTGTCCTTCTTGAACTGAGGGGCCCAGAACTGGACACAATATTCCAGATGAGGTATCACCAGGGCAGAGTAGAGGGGAAGGAGGACCTCTCTCGACCTACTAACCACCCCCCTTCTAATACACCCCAGGATGCCATTGGCCTTCTTAGCCACAAGGGCACAGTGTTGGCTCATGGTCATCCTGTCGTCCACTAGGACCCCCAGGTCTCTCTCCCCTACACCGCTCTCTAACAGGTCGTTTCCCAACCTATACTGGAACCTGGGGTTGTTCCTGCCCAGATGCAGGACTCTACACTTTCCCTTGTTATATTTCATCAAGTTGTTCCCTGCCCAACTCTCCAGCCTGTCCAGGTCTCGCTGGATGGCAGCACAGCCTTCTGGCGTGTCAGCCACTCCTCCCAGCTTAGTGTCATCAGCAAACTTGCTGATAGTACACTCAATTCCCTCATCTAAATCTTTGATGAATATATTAAATAATACGGGTCCCAGTACTGACCCCTGAGGCACTCCACTAGTTACAGGCCTCCAACTAGACTCCACCCCATAGACTACAACTCTCTGGCTTCTCTCCTTCAGCCAGTTCACAGTCCACCTCACTACCTGATCATCCAGATCACACTTCCTCAATTTAGCTGTGAGGATGCTGTGGGAGACTGTGTCAAATGCTTTGCTGAAGTCAAGGTAGACCACATCCACCGCTCTGCCATCATCCATCCACCATGTTATTTCCCCATAAAAGGCTAAGAGATTGGTCAGGCATGATTTCCCCTTGGTGAAGCCATGTTGACTGCCCCTCATAACCCTCTTATCCTTGATATGCCTTAAGATGGCACCAAGGACAAGGTGTTCCATCACTTTCCCAGGGATGGAGGTGAGGCTGACCGGTCTATAGTTACCCGGGTCCTCCTTCTTGCCCTTTTTGAGAACTGGAGTGACATTTGCTTTCCTCCAGTCCTCAGGCACCTCTCCCACAGCTATACACACAGCTTTAGGGTTTGATCTGAACAGTTGCTTCACAGCTTTTCCCACAGTAGTCTACTCTGGTTGTTGCACCCAAAATGAATTCCTCAATCTCAGGCAGCAGGAAATGCAGCCCTAGCTCCATCCAGCCTGTCATATCCAGTCCAGTGTAACAGTTTCCTGCAGAAGGTCCCTGTCACCTTTTTCTCCAAGTAAAACATATGCTGCTCAGAACTGCTACAAAAGCAGTAAATCGACAGAAGAGGCAAGGAGAGGGGGGAAAAGGATGAATTTAAATATGCAGACAGTTTTTGCACACTCTGAGGATGCACTTCTCACTCATCTCCCTCTATACAAGGGGCAAAAGCTCAAACAAGCTATTTGGGGGTTTGCTTGTTTAGTTGTTTGGGTTGTTTTTCAGAGTGGATTCATGTTATATCAAGGTGAATTCTAATTTTATTAAATCTCAAAATGTTTGTGCCAGTCTTATGTGCATTTTAATCCACTTATACACTGATTTACTTTTTAAAAAGCTTTCTTTTTTTTTTTCTGAAAATTAGAAAAAAGAAAAGTCCTCTCACAGAAAACAGTCAGAAAGATACGAACAAGTATCTTGGTTTTAGTGGCTGGAAATGTTTGCAGTATTAGCAGCATGAAAACATGGGAGGAAGAAATTCAAGGTATGGTGTGGGTTTAACAAAACTTTTCAGAAATTCTACTGGCTCTAATATAAAATCTTTAAAATATGTTGTTCATGTATTATTCTGCATGTTTTGGACAGTACTGACAAACTCTGAAATATGTTGACACTCACTGTACATGCTGGATCTTGTCAACACAGAATTTGAAGCACAAAAAAGATTAACTCTTGGCGTTATTGTTTTTGCCATTCTAAACTTAAGCCTTTATATTCTTATGAGAGGTGCATATCCAAAACAGGTATGAAACACAAACTTTAATGAAGCAGAGTCTGAGGGAAGCCCTTTCACACCTTTACATTAAGAAAGCAAGAATAATATTTCAAATTACTTGTGCTACGAAGAGCCAAATATCAAGAGCAAACATTGTGGGAAATCATGCAGATATTTGCAACGCATTTTTTTGCTGCCTCAAATTTAATCATTTAGAATATTCCAACCTTTACATTTTGATTCTCAATAGTATTGCAATATCCATTCTTGATAGGTATTTGTTGCAGACAAAGATCATAAAATATATGCTGGAATATATTTAAGATATATGGCGTAGTCTTTGGAGATGCTAACTCCATACTTCTGGCTCAAAATCTAAAGATAGCTTTTGCGTATATGTTCCAAATGATACACCAATACTGAAACAGTCACTGACCCTGTTACTTAAAACTCAAACTGGCAACGTTTAGTAAGTGGTACAGCAGCAGGGCTGTTAGAGCCATGGTGCAGGTATAACCATTCTTCTCCAACAGAAAGTGTGCAAGAGCATTAAAAGGTTTCTACAAGTTTTGGTTAAAGGATTGTACCATTCAGAGTCTTCAGGATTATGCCGTTTCATTTTAACTGAGAAATCGCAATACGAAGATTTAGTAGTTACGTAGTTCTCTGTACATTCAAAACACTGGCAATACTACCAACATTCACAATTTATAGTATTTGATGAAAAGTTATCAGTGCACTAAACTCTGCTATTCAAGTCTGCTGTGCAAACAGTATGTAATGGGGGTTGTCTTTACAAACGGATAATTGGAACATAATCGAACCAGTATCAAATAAATAAATAAATAAATAAATAAATAAATTTGTTGTCACATTTGGAAGAGAAAGTATTACCCTTCCTTAAGTTGTGATCAGTTCAGGTTGTCAAGATGAGTCACCAGCAGAAAAACAACTTGTGACAGGGAGTGCTCAGCAGGCAAGGATGTTTGTGATATAAATCCATTGTATATGAACAAACTGTGAATCTCTCAAATTCCAGCCTGTTTGTTAGCTCCAAAGAGGAAAAAACAAAAGCTTTTCTTCCTTTAGATCTTTACAAGTGTGTCTTTGCTAGGATTAGGCAGTTTTAACTCTCTGAATCCAGTGACTAGCAAGTAGCCTTGACCCCTAGCCCCTCACACTGTTGGTACACTCACAGATGTGTCTTCAATAAGGACAACATTTGTTCCTTCCACAGCTGAGCTAGTCCAACACATTCACTGCTTGAAGCAATATTTTTTTGAACTTTCTTTTTTATACTTTTGTTTTGTAAAGAAAGTATGGAGAATTATACATAAACTGAATAATTGAAATACCTGCCCAATATCATTATATGTTACCTTTGATTAAGAGGAATGTATATTACACAATATTTTATACAGACCTTTGTAACCCATTGACAATTAGTTTATACATTAACTGCGGCTGCAACAAAGTCACTGCTGGAGAATACTGTGGCTAATTGGTGCTCTTTTTTCATTCCTATGTTTTATTAAGATAACTGCATCATTTCACTAATTTTATCATGTAGTCTCTGCATGGCCACCTATCCTGACTCTGAAGGCAAGTATCTAATGTAAATTAAAGACTAGGAATCTCAGAGAAACTTCACACTGTCAAGGACTGGACTGAGCTTCTGTAATGCAAGCAAGTTTAAGGGGCTACACTTCTGCACTATGAAAATATATATGCCATTGTCTTGGCACAATCAGGTGACTTCACAGCTTCATTCTTGGCTTCTTTTTTTGGTATAATTTAGGGCCAATGATGAAGTCTTGAGTCTGACTTAGACATGCCAGGGTTTGTATGTACATGATAGCAGTGTCCCCATCACAGGAAGTTTCCCCTTAGACCTCTACAAAACTGCAGGACATGTTAGCCTAGTCGATGGTAATTATCCTCATGATTGCTACTAATCAGCACCAAACATAAGACAGTTAAAGTAACTTTCAGTAAAAGAAGCATCTGTCAGGAGCTAAAATGGAAAACTTGGCCAGCTGCCATGAAATAACTATGTTTGGTAATGTACCTGCATGTCTGAGAATTAAGGGCATAACAGTTGACTCATTTAACAATTTTGATGTAATAACTTGTGTTTGATTAAAATACAACTTAGCATCCTACCTTCATCTGAAGATTCTAATGAATGATCACTTTCTATTGTATTTTTTTTCCACTGGTTAATCACAATTATCTTAAAGTGCTAGTAATATTTTCACATTTGAAGTTGTCCAACACTCATCACATTTTTACTCAAGACAGTTTAATGTACAGAATAGGGTGAAACAGAATAACTTCCACTGCGTACATTTATGCATGACAAGCTCTGTGTACAACTGTGGAAGAGCTTCCCTCTATCAAGACAGGGTTGACAAACATTTAAACTATTTTACATCCTGAGAGGTGTTAGCCATTCCAAGGACAGATGCAAGACCTTTTTTTCTCTTGTACACTTAAATACTGCCATCATCATGACTACTTTCTGAATAATTTAATGTTGTTTTGGAAAAAAAAACAACACCCTAAACAGGGGAAAAAACTTTTGCACTCCTCTCACATCATCTGCAGTAGTCATTTTCTATTTCTTTAAACTTTCTCCCCTCTTCTGCTCCACTCATTTATATCTGCTGGCCTAGATCTTGGATGAACAGGAAGAAGTGGTTATTTCAGCCAGAGGAAAACCTGACTTAAAAAAAAACAGCAACCAAAAAAAAAGTGTAAAAAAAAAAAAAAAAGTGTAAAAAAAAAATCACAGTGTAACCTAAAGAAGTAGTGCAGCTACTGCTTGTGTTAGAGAGAGTGTGAAATTAGGAAATCAGTAACAGATTTCTCTCTCAGTGCATTGTTTTAATACCCTGAGATGGTCAACTTGCTTGAATTTAAAATATAACAATTTAAGTAGAAAATTTTAAAAAGGTCATACAAATTAACAGGGAGCCTGTTTTACAGCATATGACATAAAGAAACAATAAAGCTTATAAAGTAAAAAAGCATAAACCAAGAATTATAAATTCATTTGAACAGTCACAAAAACCAAAACACATAAAAAAAGTGTTCAGACCCCTAACAGCCCAGCTCTGATCCATCCAGCTGACAATTGGCTGTGTAAAAATATTTCTACAACAACCCTGGCAGTTAGATCTCAGATGACATTTTTTCTTTTAAACACATTCTCAACTTTGACAAGACAGTCTGTGGTCCAGTCATTGAAGAAGTCACTAGATGTAACTATACTCATAAAAGTTAAAAAAAAATTTCACAGCTTATGGAAAATCCAACCGACCTTCATAAAATGCTAAATATTGATAAACAGAAAGCATATGGATTACATTTAATGGTACTTGCAACAGTACAAGAAGTCAAGATCAATTTTTGTAAACTACAGTAACACCTCATAATCATATTATGAACACAAATGTCTGGGTTTTTTCTTGGCTAAAAATATTAATGATATCAAGACATTGGTTTTGGAGATAAGGTGGAAAGAAAGAATAAAAACTTGTATAAACTAGAATTTTTACTGCCAAGTTCATTTGTGAAAAAATGAGTTTTAGATTGCTGGCAGCATTTCAATGAGACATCATGTACCTTCCAGAAAGAAAGTTTAGACTGTAAGTATCTTAATAAGACAGATGCAGTCTTCTACACAACTGCTGAATCACAATTTTATCATTCGTGTAGTGGAGCAGAAAATGCAAGAGTGAAATTAGAAAGACCTTCTCCATTTCAATACAACAAGCCCTAAAAAGCTTAATCAATTTTGGAAGGAAAATTAGCTATAAAAACACTAGTACGTACTGTGTATTTAATGTTTTTATTATGTGTGGAAATTCAGCCCTGTACTCAACTGATCAGCTTATAGTTATACATAATTTAGAAAGCACTAACATAGTTCAAATGAAATTTTATAAAATGAATAGTGGTACAGGATGCCAGCCTATGACACCTGAGGGCCTCATGACTGCCTTGGTGTTAAGAGCTCCTCTTCTACCTAGTTCAAAGTGAGTATGTAGAAAAAATTGAGATTGTCAACTGATAGCTATCTGAAGGACCCTTAACAGTGAGCTTTACGTAAGCTGTAGGTGCTTATATCGCTTAGTCTTGCATCTGTGAATTGGTGTGATCTGTGAATGTGTGTATTCAACAGAAAAGATGAGGTAATTATTAGGTTTCTGATTAGCCAGAGATTTCTTCTCCTTTGCTTTGGAAATGCTGTAGGACCTTTTTGGAATGCTTTACAGGCAAATACATCATTTTCTTTCTTATACAATGTTGCTAGTCCTGACCCACAAATTTGGCTCCCTGGATTGACCTCGTACTTGCTTCACCCCTGGAGACTTCTCCAGCAAGCTGAACTCCTAGTTCCCCGGCTATGTTCCTGGCCTGATTCCACACTGCTTTTCATAGAATCATAGACTACCTCAAGTTGAAAGGGACCCAGAAGGATTGAGTCTAATTCGCTGCTCCTCACAGGACTACGTAAAAACTAAATCATATGACTTAAAGAATCATCCAGACACCCCTTGAACTCTGACAGGCTTGGTGCTCTGACCACTTCTCTTGGGAGCCTGTTCCAGTGATCACCCACACTCCAACTGAAGAGCCTTTTCCTAATGTCCTACCTGAACCGCCCCGATGCAGCTACATTCCATTTCCTTGTATCCTACAGCTGGCCTCCAGAGAGAAGATCAGCACCTCCCTTCCGCTGCCCCCCTTGAGGGAGCTGTGTAGACTGCAGTGAGGGCACCCCTCAGCCTTCTCTTTTCCAGGCTGAACAATGAAGTAACCTCAGCCTCTTCTTGTAAGTATTGCCCTTCAGGCTTCTTACCAACTCAGTCACCCTCCTCTGGACACACTATGAGAGTCTGATGTCCTTATACTGAGGCACCCAAAACCATATACAGTACTCAAGGTGGGGGTGCACCAGGGCAGTGTAGAGTGGGACAATCACCTCCTTTGACCAGCCAGCTCTGCTGTACTTGATGTACCTCAGGACATGGTTGGCCCTTGCTGCCAGGGCACACTATTGACTCATACTCAACTTGCCATCAACCCAAACATTTTTCCATGGGGGCTGCTCTCCAGCCTTTTCTCCCCAGTTTGTGTGTATAACCAGGATTATCCCATCCTAGGTGAAGAATCCAGCACTTGCTGGATTAAATCTCATATAGTTGATGGTTGCCCAGCTCTCTAGTCATTCCAGATCTCCCTGTGAGGCCTTTCTAACCTCAAGGGAGTCCACAGCTCTGTTACATATTCCCATACAAGAAATGCACACACTCATTTGCTGGGATTGAACAAGGCCTCACATATTCTTAAAAAAGTACTATTTATGACACAAAAGGTTTTTGTCCAGAGGCTGCAAACCTGTCCCTCAGTGGGTGAGGGACTGCTCTGCCACCCTGCTATCCCCCACTGCCTGTGCCCCTTCTTGTGCCCTTCTCCCTCGCTCCTGTTACTCCCTGAGGCTGTCCAGTTGCACTCTAAGCAGTCAGGCACCCACAAGCCAGAATGCCTTTGTTTTAATTCATACAGCACTAAAGCACTACAAGGACCTGATTAGCATTGACAAAGTGGCTTAAAATAAGGAAAATAAATTTCTAATTACTTTAGTTAAACAAATGCAAATTCTCAAATGTAGATGAGTTTAAACCAGTTTAACAAAGCTCTAGTTCATTTCCATGCATGTTCTTGATTCTTCTCTGCAGAAAGAGGTATCCCTTGAGGATGGCAAATAAATGAAAGCAATTGCATCTGTAACATCATTACAAAAACTAGATGAGCAGCTCAGGGCAGGAAAGGAAATTGCTACTTTGAGCAGGAAAGAGGAAGGTCCACAGGTTCTGACACCTGTGTAGGACAGTGAGCAACCACATGGTAAAAGCTGTACAATCTAACCCTTCAGTGGGCAGGAGTCTTAAGTTTCACCGAACTGGAGGATGGAATGGATGGATAACAGAAGGACTGGAGGATGGAAATAGTTTTATCGTGCAGAAACTGGCAATGCTGGCATGGCTAAACAATTACAACTGGAGTAGTTTAAGAAGTCATCAAACTTCAGGGAAGTTTTCAGGGAAAATCTACCAGCTTTGGTTAGAAGTTAATAATTAAAAGCAGTGACAAAACTAGTCACAAAAATGTTGGGTTTTTTTGTTTTGTTTTGTTTTGGGTGTGTTTTTTTAATTAATAGAGCAGCAGCTTCTGTGGAGTGATAATAACTTTTTAATTGTTACAACACAACACTTCATAACTTCCTGATTGCACTCAAAGTCCTTGCTTAAATAATTTTAAGCAAATGTGACTTTTGCTTTACTGTAGTTGGTGTGCAAAGTTAAAAGTGAATAACTTTACTAAAACCAGAACCTGATACCTACCAAGTGTAGTTTCCTATTTGGCCGTCATGAGGCATGATAATTATGGTAACTGCAGGTGAAGGAAAGGATCCTGACAACCTCCTTCATCAATGACTCTGTGTTCATCATCATTTCTGTAGGGCTTAACAACACTGCCTCAGATCACCAATCCACTCACTCACTCAGCTACATTTCTGCTATATTCAAGTACTCTGCTTCATTAAACCTTAAAAGGGCTCTGATTGCAGGCCACAGTTGGGAAGTGGTTATGCACTTTTTTCTTCTCTGTAATTAATACAAGGAAGACTTCAGAGTCTCACTCCCACACTTCCAAAGCAGCTTCATTTCAGGTTTGGGGTTGTTGTTTTTTTTCTGCAAGGAAGGGGAATTCTTGCTTTCTCTAACATGGGCCGATTTTTGGTTTGAGAGTTCTCTCTCAAATGTGGGAGTAGGGATATTGTTACACTGTCTACTGTAGCAATAAATGGCCAGTGTGGTCACAGGTGATTTAGCAGATTGCACAAGGCAATGAAACAGTTCTAAATACATTTTCTCACTTTGAATAATACTAGCTGAAGTTAAATCTTGTAGGAATAAACAGATTTGACACATAATATATATACAATATTATACTGTACAAACCTATTGTTTACAAACAGCCACATACTGGCCTTTTGACAGTTGAAAAAATCACATAAGGATTTTTACTGTCTTCAAGTTTTTGTAAAATAGAGTATATCAAGTTACATTTAAATACTTGAACAAAGAAAGTAATCACATCATTGAAAGTTTTTTATAAATTATCTAGTAAAAGTGAGGGCCAGCATAATAGTAAATTTCAGACATCTCTGCAATTAACCGCTATTTGTATATAAGCTCACTTGTCAAAGTGATTTGCTTCAGATTCTACACCAAGTACACTTTTCATAATGTATTCAACTGTGCAAGTGATAATAACTCTGTCTCTTTACCAGTAAAAGTACAGTCATGTACACAGGGCTGAAGAATGACCTTCGTATTTAAAAGCAAATTATCTACCCAGCTCCATTCCCTTGTCCAAAAGACAGCAGAAATTATTCTGTCCTTCCAGTTGCTTTCTGAGAACTTCCCATGTGACCCTCAACTGCATAAAGCTAGATTACCATCACAACAATTCACTCCTCCTCTGGAGCAAAGAATAGAGCTCAGACGCAGTATGTTCTGCTTCTCCTTGGGTGGAAGGCAACACCTATAGGCCTTCTATCTGCTAGAACACACATACCACCTCCAACAATGGGCAAAAAGTAGGGAGGGTATTAGAAGGAGCTGTATCTTCTCTTCATCAAGTAGGAGCTCATATGCATGGAATATGACCAAGTATTTTAAATTTTCTAAAATAAAAACGGGTTCTTACTCTCTCTTGTACTTATTTTATTCCTGACGAAAGATATTATTCAAAACCTAACTACTTATTTATCCACAGAGTTTTTGACAGTCACATGCTGACTACTATCTCCCAAACAGCTCAATTGTGAATCCTTTCAGACACCTCTGTCTGCTACTTCCTGCATAATCTTCTTCAGGACTCCAAGCTATTTGGTAACATTTGATAGCAAGCATTTTAGCAAGAGCTCCACAAAAATTAATGAAGAAGAGCAGCCTTCCAGTATCTGACAGGGGCCTACAAGGATGCTTCAGAGGGACTCTTCATTAGGGACTGCAGTGATAAGACAAAGGGTACTGGGTTCAAACTTAAACAGGGGAAGTTTAGATAAGATGTAAGGAAGAAGTTCTTTATTATGAGGGTGGTGAGGCACTGGAACAGGTTGCCCAAAGAAATGGTAAATGCTCCATGCCTGGCAGTGCTCAAGGCCAAGCTGGGCAGAGCCTGGGTGACATGGTCTAGTTTGAGGCGTCCCTGCCAATGGCAATGGGGGTTGGAACTATGGTCCTTTCCAACCTAAACCATTCTATAATTCTATGATTCTAGAAGAAGTCATACTACTTACTGTTGCTTGAATCATTTAAGACTGTCCTTTCTCACTGGGGTTTGTTGGAAAGCTGAAAATATTTCTTTTACAACGTAAGTTTTGTTTCCTTAGTTTCACTATAGTATCTTTTTTTTTCCACATACTGGCAGCTACTTGTACTTTCCCTCTTTCAAAGATGCCAGTTGCTGAGAACTTTATTCAAATCAGCTTGTTTCTAATTTTGAGGTACAGTTGGATTCTGCTAGGTAGAATGTGAAACAAAAATTGAAAATTCATAACACAAAAATATTTAAAATTGAAAGATTTTCAACAGCATATGAAATCGCAAGAATGGACAATAATTAGCAATGACACAAAGAAAAACGAACAAGTTTTTGTTCATTATAAAGGGATTGAGAAGACTGAAAATGGGCTTATATCTCTATTCTTGAGAAATCAGCTGCTCTTCAGGACATAAAAATCAAACAACATGAAATTACACAGGCCCATTACCCATGTGAATTTTGGCTCCTCAATTCCAAATAATCAGGTTTCTACTGCTAATGCTAGAAGTCATGGTCAATTACCTTGCTTCTTTAAAAAATCAAACCAATATGGTATTTTTTTTCTGGGATATATAAAGATAATGCAAACTAAGTACTACTTTGTTTAGGTCCCAATAAAAATAAATGGAAGACAAACTTCCCCTGACAAAGAGGAGCATAGACCAAGACTGTAATTCTCATTTGAAATCTTTATGACTAGAACTAGAAAACCTATAACTATTGAACTATAACCTATAACCTTATCTTGGGCTTTAAAGTTTAACCAATCAACTCACTAATTTTAAAGAGTGTGATCTATCTTTGGTTTGGGGGATTGTAGGTTTTGTTTGGGTTTTTTTTCCTAGGGTATTTACCCTTGCACTCACAAACTGCAAGGCAATTTTCAAGAAAATTTTGACAGAAATAGTGAATCATGAAGCAGACTTGTTCAAAGGGAAATAAAGATTCAAATTGCTGCCTTTTACAAAGAAGAGAGTTTAAGATGTCCTGGGGATCTATCTACCTGAATAATCCACAGGCAAGCAAATAACACTTGATTAAGTCTGGCAACAGAATGGGAATACAGCAATATGTTACAGCATTTGAAGCCACAGACTTGCTAGTTAGCAATAAACAGGGGAATTATCCCTTCACTATTATTTTAGGTGTGATGCATATTTTATTGCAATTCAACGACATATAACAGAAAAGCATATTTAAGGCAACCAATCACCACCAAAGCCTTTAAAAGTGAAATTTGAATAAAACAAATATATTGTTTTTCTGTGAAAATAATTTTTGACTTAGACCTTTCTTTTAGTTAATTGTATTAATAAACGTCTTGGCAAGAATTTCATAGTATACAGCAGATTTATTAGGCAGGTTTAATAAGATCATTCAAGCATTTGTTCACATGAAAAGTTCACCTAAAAGCATCAGGATTCTAAATCAATATCAAGAGACTTATGATAAAGGCATACATTCAGGCATACTATACTATATTTCTATATTTATTCAGATTGACAGCTTCACAGCGAATTTATTAGTGTTGTCCTTTTGTGTCACATGATTGCATTCAATCCCTGGAGTTAAACTGATTTGGCTAGCATCCAGCTACAAATCACTTAGTTAAAATTATCATTCCCTTGGTGAATATTCATTGGATCAGAAAGGGAATATAAAATGAAAGATGATTATATGCAACTTGTTGCTACTTAAGCTTCAACCTAACCTTGTTGTTATTCACAAATGGCTGGTTATTTTCTATTCATGGGCAATAATCTCAGCATTATTAGTAATTAATACATAAACATTCTACATAAAAAATTACTACTGAGTGATACTTTGGATGCCACACCCACTAATAGCTGTGAGTAAATTTTCAAAATTCATTGAATTAATTTTAAAATCAATAAAAAAAAAGAAGAGCTGAAAGCACTGACTAGCAAGAAGAAAGTGAGGAGGAAGTAAAAGTTTCTCATAAAACTCTCAAAGAAAACAAAAAAGTTTGTTTCAAATACTTAGTCAAATGCGTAATATATGTGATAGCAACTGAAGAAAACAACAGTAAACTCTGTTAGCCTACCCTGTCCTTAATTCAAATTGCAGAAGTGTCTTCATATCTGAACTTATTAAACATACCTTCTATTTTGCTCAAAAAGGACAAATATTAGTGACATTCAGGCAGGAGAGTACAAGAAATTTAGCTTCATATTTGTCCTTTGGATGCCCCTGAGAGTGAGTACATTGCAGAAGCAATGTGCCAGAATTCTGAATACAAGAATGTCAGATATTCTATTTCAGAAAAATTGCATGGATGAGTGGGATGGAATGCCACCACCACTACTGGTAAGACATTTGATACTTGCAGCGTATTAATGTGAGGCTGCTTCAGATCCAGACCTAAAATTATCTCACTGGCTCAAAATAAAAACACTGTTTATTGCATTTCAAGCATTTTCACGTGGCAGTGGAAAAGGCTGACATAATTAAAATCAATCAAAGCATAGCTCTCAACTTACACATTTTTCATACCTTACATTATTATGTTGAATCATGTATGAAAATATGATCAAATACCACTGCTTTCTGGAAACTTCAAAATGTATACAGGTTTATTGGTAAACAATATAAAATATAACCATGCAGCAACAGCACTCATGACACTATTTTTCTGAGGCTCACTTTGCTCTCACTTTCTCATTTATGCTCTCTTTTCTCCCCAGTCACTCCGCTTCTTCCTAAAATACCTTTACGTTTGCAGCTTCCACTATTTTTTCTAATCCTCTTCATCTTCATCTATTCTCTTAATCTTTTTTTTCAGTTAGATCATTTATTCTCCTTCAAACTCCACTAATATCTCCTCCAAACATGCTTTTCTGGTCCAAATATTTTTGCGATACCATAAGTGGATAATACCGAGGCTGTGTTTGTGCCAGCTGACAGCTACCCAAAGCCTCTATATATCTCACTCTCCAAATTCTTGCTTATTCCACAGATCTGGATCTTTCAGAGCAATATAACCTCTTTACTTGTCTTACCTTATAAAGGCCTCCCTCCTGAAACAGACTGTGAGGAAGATCTGTTGAGCTTCTCCTCCTCCAAATTAGTTCTTGCCTCCACTGTCTCTTCTGGAACTGTGCAACAAACAGTGACTTCCCTTCATTACGTCTCTATCTCTGCCATGTACTTATGTTCAGCTGTTCACTAGCAAGCTCCCTTTTGGTTTATTTCCTTGTCTTGGCTAGAATAGAGATAATTTTCTTCCTATTAAATAGAACTTTCACCCCCAAATAGAATAAAGTTGTGATCTCTCTCTTAAAAGATCTTCTCCTTTTCAGAGATTTTTTTTTCCTCTTTCTTATTTGTTATCTCTGGAAATTTATACATTTAAAAGTCCCAACTGTACACTCAGCATTGTATGTCTCATTTGCTGCAACATCAGTTTCTCTGTCCTTAGCAAATGCAATCTCCTCCCACACATACACACTCAGAATGCTGCAACAAAAATGGTTCTCCTAATTTGCTGCTTAGATCATGTCAGTACTGCCCTTTCTGAATTGCATCAAGTATGCTATTGCTCTGGATTTTATAGGTCTACAAAACAGATACAAAAATGATATGTTTTCAGTTTAGCATACGTACTGTTTAAAGGGGTATGGCATAGGTTTTGTGGCCCCAGTTGCTGCACACTGACTCAGTTTGAACTCTGTGAAAGGGGAAGGTTTTTCCCTTCATAAAAACAACTGGGTTGGCCAGGAGAAAGAAACTCCTATGGCACTGGATGGGTTCCTTCCTGCAGCAGGAAGGAACTTCTTACACACAGACCTCAGATATGAAAAATAGCAGACGAAAACTTTTAAAAATGCAGACAGTACATGTGAGTTATTCGTGAAACCTTGGGGGTTAACTGGGGCAGTGATAGAGGTGGGGGAACAGATGGAGAGAGGGAGAAGAGTGTGTGCTGCAGACTGTGTTACAGAGCCTCTGCAAGATGATGGTGAAATGCAGGCCTATTTTCAATAGACCAGAAGCACCATCGCAGGGTCTATTCTTAGAGTCATAGAATAGTTAGGGTTGGAAAGGACCGCAAGATCATCTAGTTCCAACCCCTCTGCCATGGGCAGGGACACCTCACACTAAACCATGTCACCCAAAGCTCTGTCCAACCTGGCCTTCAACACCATCAGGGATGGAGCATTCACAACTTCCCTTGGCAGCCCATTCCAGTGCCTCACCACCCTTAGAGTAAAGAACTTCTTCCTTATATTCACTTTTCTTCATCAGAAAAATGCAAAAGGCTTTTCACTTTTTAATATTTTTATTATTAATATTTATATAATCAATATATTAATTATATATTATATAATTAATTTAATATTTATTGATAGTTGTTTTACTATTATAATATTATTATTATTTCAAAGATGCTTATTTATTTATTTAAAAAAAGAACAGGAAATGACTGAGCTAACCAATTGCAAGACGAAAGTTACAGGTTCCAGGACACATGCTACTGGGATACATTTCACTGTCCTGACTTCAATTGCTTAAGAGTCTAACGGGGTCCAAACAAGCATTAAAAGGTAAATAGCATTGTTTGGTGAAAGCCAGGAAAACAGCAAAAATATCTTCAGAAAAATCTATTTTGTATATATAGAGGACTCTCAGTGCAAATTGAAAATTGTGTGGTTTGTGAGCAATGCAACAGGCACTGTAATTAAAAAGAAGTCCTGAACTTCATTCATTGTACTGTGTCACTACTTTAAGGCAACACTTACTTCTGAAAAATATTCCTTCACTTGCATAGGAAATGAAGAAGTAAAATCTCTGTATTATCATGCCCTTTATTAAACCAACCTAGCCATAAGCTGACTGGCAATTTACCTCTAAATGGACAGTTACAGATTTAATCAGATCATCATGTCTCTAGCTTCTGCAGACAAGTATTCAAGACAGATGTGAATGGCAAAAAGAGAGTGGAACTATATGTATTTTTTATGAAAGCTAGATCCAGCACAATATCAAATATCTCAGTTCATGTAAAAACAAAAGCCTACCACAAAATCACTCTTCCTTAGCTTATTAACAGTCTCAATTTAACAAATATCTTACAGGTATGCTCTTAAGGATTTTTCAATATAAAAATTACTACTATTAAAAATCCATGCTGTTAAGAAAGATGTCCTTAATAATATATAAGCTATAAAAAGTGTTGGTTTTAAAAACTCATCAATAAGCACCAGTTTTCACTTAATAATGCACAGGCTTTTTTATTACAGTTTATAAATTACACAAGTTTACAGTCTTATCCTACAAAACTCAGCAAAGAAATTAAATTTTTACTTTCACACCTATGTAGGATGAACATACATCCCAAAACTCCAAACCAGCAGAAGAATAAAAAGTGACATAATTGACTGTCAAGGTAAGTACAAAGCAACACCATAATGCAGCTGTGAAAAAGACCCATGTAACCTATTCGCAGTAAAGTATCACTTAGATATCACATAGAGATCCAGCCATCCATTCTGAGGCAATCCAGTACACACAACATGAACAGGTAATAATGAAACCAAAAGTCATACTGTGGTTCACAAAAATGACTAACAGAATTTAGTTTCTCTGACAAAGCAAATACAGAATACCATTTCTCTATATATACTAGGGGCAGAAATTGCAGAAAAAAAAAGTGGAAATAAGTGCTTATTGCCCTTTTTAGATATCGTTAGGATAGAAGAAAATGTTGATGCAGGACTGATGACCATAAAGCTACTATGAATAAACAGCTTGGGATTAAACAAATGCTATAATCATTTCCGAAGACTCTCCAAATACAAAAAGACAAAACAAGACTAACTATTTACAGAATAAAACTCAAGACTTTTTTTTAAGTATAGGATGTTGATGCAGGAGATGATAGCTGGAGACAGATTTACACGAAGCAAAGGGTCTATCTTAGCCCTCTTTTCCCAAATGTGTAGCAAGGAGAGAACTTCATACTATTGCCCTAGAAATGCCAGTACATTACTTATCAACACACTTTATGGTAGTACAAAATTGCATTCATTCTCTTCACTTCCTGGGAAATGCAGATACTATGTTATTTGATGAGCACAATTTCAGCTTCCCTAAATGCTCTATTCAGACAGGAACTTAAGGAAGAATATCCAGTTATTTCATCAAATAGTAGTTTATCTGCTGGATTCTCAGATAAGTGAAAATCAGCTGAAATATTCTCCATTTTAAGAAGTGGCAGCAAGTTTTATACAGCTGGCATCTCACGTAGCAAATGCACAAATAATGAACTAGCTACAACTGTCACTCCTGAGTCACCACTGTACACTTCCCCCATATTTTTAGACACCGATGATTTACGACACAGAATACTAACATACTGCAAGTCACAGAGGTAGCTCTAGCATCTTCCTGTAATCTAATCACACTGGCAAAATGCAAAACGCAAAACCTTTATAAATGTTGATGAGCAATTATACTTGTCTGCCCAGTGAAATCAATCTCCCCTGAGAATGAACACTCATCAGTAGCAGAAGCCCTAGACAGCTGAATGTAGTCCTGCAACTGCAGTACTAATCTGTCATCTGCTTTTGAGCAAACAGCAGCATAAGTATGTAATAATTTTTTATCAAACCTCTTATGTTTTTTTACTCCTTCTTTTTTTCTCTTTTTTTTTCCTTTTCAATTAACATCTACTAAAGAAAAAACTAAAACCACATGATGTGTGATTACAGTGGTGCACTTCTGGCTTTGACTTTGAACTTAGACTTTGGGGTAAAAAATAGTATACGGCAATACCTATTATGAAAAAAAGATTGT
Organism: Pezoporus occidentalis; assembly: GCF_034315485.1. Lineage (NCBI taxonomy): Eukaryota > Metazoa > Chordata > Aves > Psittaciformes > Psittacidae > Pezoporus > Pezoporus occidentalis. The sequence goes on from NW_026913209.1 coordinate 1,034,822, forward strand.
TAACTCACAACTTTCATTACTGAAAATTTAGTCTCCCCAGCAGTAATTTTCAAATATGCAAGAGCATCCCTGGGAGATTACCAAGGGAAGTCATGATTCCTACTTGCTTCCTGGCAAGTAAGCTTTCATGATTAATATGGCTTTACTAAAGGAAACCAATAACATTGTTTAAAATAATGCTAGGAGCATAACAGAGGTAATTTCTACACAAAAATGACCTTGATGTTAGCAGTTTGTTTTCACTAATACTATATTGAATGTGATTTGTCTGGATATTGAAGTTGTTACTTTTCAATATTTATGCTGAAATGTCCATATTTCATCACCTGCCATTTCAGTTTTCAATCTGAAGAAAATTGACATGAATTATACAAATGCAATATATGCAGACATCAATCTTGCAACATTGATTGTTTATTTTAAACAATGTCACCTAGCGATATGCCCACACTTGTCAATATGAGTCTTTTTTACCAGCTTCAACCTTACTTCAAGCCACCTCTTTTCCTATAGTAAATACCCTGATTAACACCATTTCATTGGTGTTATTTCCAGAATTAGGAACAACATAGCATATATTGTATGGGGCTACATATAAAAAATAACTGCTGCTACAATGGGTCAGCTATTTTAATTCAGGCTATCACAAATGAATTTGACTGACAGCAATTTTATTCCCCAGCCACAGTCACACAAGGGTTATAAAAGCTTAAATCCCACAACAACAGTGGAATAACACACACACACTATGACTGCTATTAGGGTCACTTTGGCAAGTTATTACTAACTGAATGATTTCTACTGATATCATAAGGGAGTAAAACTGGCATTTATGCATATGGTTGCTCTACAACAAGTTATAACAAAGCAGCATTTGGTGCTCTTTGCTCTATCAGAAAGGACACCAATAAAGTAGTTGCAAAAACTAAACCGCTCTCAATGATGAACCAAATTTATCAAGGCCAGCAAACACACAGTCTAGCATCAGCAATGCTGTGAATAGAGAAATACAGCTCCAGTGACATTAATATACTTTTACAAATATCACACTTAAATACAGAAATCAGGAACAAATGCATGCATAGGTAAAGTGCACAGTCTGTTTTGCTCCTTTTAACTAGACTGATACAACAAATTGAAAGGATAGCCAACCTCAACATGTAAAAGTAACTACAATTACTACAAGACTACTTTGCATCAGAATATAAAAATAAGACAATATTTCCCACCTATAATTTACTTTTACACTTGTCAGATCCAAGTTTGATCAAAATTGCTGTAAACAAAAGACTTGTAAATCCATGGTCCATTGCCAGTTATTGAAATGTCAATTTACTTCACTTGCTTAGTTCTATTAATTATATTCACAAGATTAATAAGGAATACTAAGCTCTTTTCTTGGGAAAAATTTTCATGTATTTCTAAGTCAATGCCTATGTAAGCTAAAAATAAAATTACCTCAATTTAAACTTATTTAAATTTCTCTAGATTTTAAAGAAAGGGTAATAAAAAACCTTGGCACATCTGCATGTTAACTACTTTTCTCAAAGCTTTAGGAAATATGGAAAAAGCATGATACTACCCCATATCACCATTATGGCACTACAATAATTTTAGTAGCTTGAAATATTAAGGTAAAAATGATACATTCCAGTGGTGACAGCATTTGAGTTTTTTTCCAGAATTATTTCTCTATTTCTAAACAGATCTTGAAGAGGACTTGCAGGAAGTTCTATTTGACATGACAGACTATTGAGTAATGACACTTTAATCAGTGGTTCTCTGTCACATTCCCTTTTTCTCTAAGCCTTTAGAAAGTCATGGAACCAACTAGCTCTCTGATACAAGGTTAACCCATCTGCTTTTATAACCTACAGAGATTTCTAAGTGGACCTTTAGTTGCCAATTAGCAAAAAAAAACAGTGTGCTGGTTCCCTCTGGTCAGCTCTTAACAGACTAAGAGAAAGGGAGAAATGATACTCATCTCTCTGGAAGGTATCTCTGGCCTAGGTGAATTCTGAACTGCCCTCTTTGGGAAGCTTTAAGCTATGCTGTACAAAACCATAGAGTGAGCTGAGATACACCCCACTATTACTAAAGCTGTTCAGTAAATGTGTGCATGCTGTATTACATTATATATAGTCTATATAGATTACATTGATTTTAAGAAATATATAGATACAGAGATAATTGCTATTGTTTTTCAGTTTCTGTGTAATTTCCTTCTGAGTTGGCAAATGTATATGAAAGCAGAAGCTGCGCAGGCTTATGTAAAACTCATATTAAACCCTGAAGTCTAAATGGAATAGCTTGCATGTAGAAGAAAATACATAAAGCTTACAGCCTAAAGATGTTCTGGGAGTCTCACATGATTACAAAAGGGAAAGGGAATGGGAAAGACAAAAGGAAAGGGAATGGGAAAGAGAAAAGGAAAGGGAATGGGAAAGGAAAAGGAAAAGGAAAAGGAAAGGGAAAAGGAAAAGGGAAAGAGGAAAGAAGAAAGGGGAGGGGAAAGGGAAGTGAGGAGAGGGAAAGGGAAAGGGAAAGGGAAACAGAAAGGGAAAGAGAAAGAGAAAGAAAGAGAAAGAGAAAGAGAAAGAGAAAGAGAAAGAGAAAGAGAAAGAGAAAGAGAAAGAGAAAGAGAAAGAGAAAGAGGAAGAGAGAAAGAGAAAGAGGTAGAGGAAGAGGAAGACAGAGAAAGAGAGAAAGAGAAAGAGAAAGAGAAAGAGAAAGAGAAAGAGAAAGAGAAAGAGAGAGAGAAAGAGAAAGAAAGAGAAAGAGGAAAGAGAAAGAGAAAGAGAAAGAGAAAGAGAAAGAGAAAGAGAAAGAGAAAGAGAAAGAGAAAGAGAAAGAGAAAGAGAAAGAGAAAGAGAAAGAGAAAGAGAAAGAGAAAGAGAAAGAGAAAGAGAAAGAGAAAGAGAAAGAGAAAGAGAAAGAGAAAGAGAAAGAGAAAGAAAGAGAAAGAGGAAGAGGAAGAAAGAGAAAGAAAATTAGGAATTTACTGCAGACATGTAAACAGTTTACCGGCTGAAAAGGTGATGATTCATGAAGGCCAGCTCATTCAAGTACTGAGCCAAACAAGAGATGACAACTAACTTCAAATCTCAAAATGCCAAAATTGGTGAGCTTTTTTCCTCTCACCTTAGTTATGAATAAGAGCTAAGTTTTAAAATCCTAATAATAATTTATAATAAGAGCATCATAGTTATTGACTGAATATTTTGCTTGACTTTAATTGCAGTGCTCCCAAGGCATATCAAAGACTTCGCAGGACTAAAGTGATCGGGTTTCTATCACTTCTGTGGTTTATAATTTTTTTTATCTTAACAAGACCTGTATATTTTTTTCTTCTTTAGTATTATTCTAAATAGAAAATAATTTCACTCTTTTAACTCTAACACACTCTTCCCATATTTTCTCTGTTTGAATGATACACATCCACAGCCACTCCTGTATAAACCACAACACTATGTAAAATTAAATTGCCTCCACAATCCATGTGTTTTTCATAATGTACATTTATTCCTTATTTGTAATTTTTACTAATACTCTATAAAACATTCAACACACAAGCCAAAGGTTTCTGCTTATTTGACAGGCTTGTAGTCTCAGAAGAAACCAGGGGAATTTAACTACAAAGGCCATGAAAGGAAAACTGAACAATGATTAACACCACTGCCACCCCAACACACACACATTTCTTATGGACATTGTAAACCCAGCTTTTTTAGTACCACTAAAAAAGAAAAAGGAAAGACTGGCTTTTATTTAAACATGCCACTGGGAAAATGCTTTCTGCCTCATGCGGAGTAGCTATACCTATTCTGATACAGGATTCCGGACAGTGCTGGAAGACGGAATCAAAGGCATCTTTGAGCATATGAAAGTGATTTCTTTTTTCCTAAAATTAGGCAGGGAAACATTCTCAACCTACACTGCAGATGTAGATCCATATGTGTCTTTCTTGTCATCAGTATTTGGAGAGCTTATTATTATCTTGTTTATTACCAGACACAGAGACAGGCTTATTTGGCTCATTACATCTTCAGGTATTCTGATCAAGACTGATAGGTCTTGACCACCAGGTCTAGATCTGGAGACGTGCCCTGTGCAATGGTCCTGAAGTTCTGGTCCCCTGTCTACAGCTGGTGACATGCAGACGTCCTCTCTGGCACAAGCACCTAGGTTTCCTTTCCAGGGAAATTAGGACATATCTAAAATAGAATGGGAATGTGTCTGGGGTGTGTGCCTGTGTTTCACAATTGGACATAGTCCCCATGACTCTAGTTTATGAACAAGATTGGACTAGCAGCACAGCACGTTGAAAACAGAACAGATTGTGACTATGCAAATAGTAAGCTGTTGAGTCTTCAGCAAGAAATCAACATTGAAGGATGATTTTGGCCCTGAGAAAAATTGTGCTTATTGGCATTAAGAATGGCGTAGGACAGAAACTGTAGCAAATGAAAGGGTAAAAATATTTTACTAGGGAGAAGAAGGAAACTTTTCCATGCAGTGAAGGCTTCTAAATATAGTTTTATGAGGTTGCTTGCATTGTAACCTTCAAGCCAGGAAATGCATTTATTTTAAGGTAGTAAAGAAAACATTTATTTCAGTGCACTGAAAGAGCAGTCTCAAACTATCACTATACTGTAGTAAACTTTAATCCATACCATCCTCAGCTGTAGCAGTTCTGATAATACACAGAAGTAGTGTGTTATCAATGCCTGAAAAAGAGCAGGGAAGCATCTAGTCAAAATAAAGCATATCAGTTCTGCAGTTTACATACAAATATGATTGAATTTATTTTTCTATTTTATTATAACTTCTCTGCTACAGCAATTGCTTGGGTCTCAAAATGACAACATCAGTAAGAAAAATTAAAAGAAAATCAAATGAAAGCAGGATGACCTGGTAAAAAGGAACATAAACCTCCTTCTCCCTGTGACTAAGAGATGATATTTAATCAACAACTGTGTGCTATCGAGTCTAAATACCTCAAAAGGCCCTTGACCAAAGACAATTACAGTCAGTAAATGGCAGTTATATTATGCAGTTTAGTACATTTAAATTTGAATCATTTTTTCTCCCATTACACTAGCACACTGGCTTAAGCCCACAGAAAAGTTCAAGATATGCTTCTTCTTCCTATTTACCTGGCACTTAAGTTTAAAGTTCTGCAGTGTGCAAGCTATTCAGCTCAGATAACATACTACAACTGCACACTAGACTAACAGTTCTGTTCTGAGTTTCCATTAAAATCTCCACTACAAAGAAGTTCAAAACTCACCCATGGAAATACATTTCTGGGAGGCATTGTGTCTCAGCTCCAGGGTGGAAATTTTGATTTTTTCGTGGGAAGTAACTGAGGACAATCTTTCAAAATCATCTCTGAAAACACAAAGTGAACTAAGCATTGATTTGAAGGTCAGTCTGACAAAAAAGCCCTCTGAGATGCAGAACCTTCACTGACTCCAAGCACTCCCTGGGAGGTAGCTGGAGTCCCTGACAGCAGCAGTAGGCTTGGCTCCTTCCCAGTGCAGTCGCAGAGCCCCGATAACGTCTGCACAGTGGTACAGATGGATCCCCTTCAAACATATGTTCTTAACGTGAAAGGCTGCAGTCCTATTATACCCTAACATAAACTTTCCACATCCTGTTCTGTTCTACAAAAAGGAACCAGATTTATTTTGCTTCCTTCTGCCATATGTGCTTCTGTAGAAAAAAAAGAGGATTTGTCCTAGTAAATGAGCACAACATACAAAAGGAAAAATATTAGTCTCATTCCTCTCTCATGCACAGACTTGACAGAGAAAAAAATCATGAAATAGCAAGTGTTTAATGTGGAATCCTGCTTCTGATATTTTTTAAAAAGATATATTCATGCTTAAACTTTCGAAGGATTTATTAAAATCAGTAAAATTTAGTATTTTTTTTGTCCATTTTCCAGCCATCTATGTCAACATAGTGAAAGAAAAGCAAAATATTTCTGATCCATGTTCCAAAGCCACGTTCCTGCAGCTTTTTCTCCAAGGTAACATTTGAAGCCACATTGTAATTTCTCTTTAAGTTTTATCAAACTTTGCAATTCTCCCACTGGAAACTAAACACTGTTGGAGGATAAGCAATTACAGAAAATGGCTCCATCTGCAGTTACAATGAACAGAATTGTCCCAGTCAAAATGATGCGCTCAACCTTTTTTTGGTAAATAGGTAAATAGTTGCATGTTGACTGGGGCTGTTCAGCCTAGAGAAGAGAAGGCTGTGTGGAGACCTCATAGCAGCCTTCCAGTATCTGAAGGGGGCCTATAGGGATGCTGGGGAGGGACTCTTCATTAGGGACTGTAGTGACAGGACAAGGGGTAACGGGTTAAAAAGTAAACAGGGGAAGTTTAGATTGGATATAAGGAAGAAGTCCTTTTCTGTTAGGGTGGTGAGGCACTGGAATAGGTTGCTCAGGGAGGTTGTGAATGCTCCATCCCTGGCAGTGTTCAAGGCCAGGTTGGACGAAGCCTTGGGTGAGATGGTTTAGTGTGAGGTGTCCCTGCCCATGGCAGGGGGGTTGGAACTAGATGATCTTAAGGTCCTTTCCAACCCTAACTATTCTATGATTCTATGACTGCTGCTCTAGTGAAGCATCTTTGAGACAACTGGTTTTGACAGAATCCCACTGCAATAATCTCTTTGTAAACTCAACTATTTCCTTACTTTCTCATGGAAAGAGTAGGCTACAATGTGAGGAAACTGAAATGCACAAAATTATCTTTGCATTCTCTTCATCTGCCCATGCTTGAAGGCAAAGTTAATTTATTGTTTATTACAAGAGTACCCAAAGCCAAAGTTCATGTCAAAGAGAACTTTCTAGTCTTCTTCATTGCAGTGCTTTCTCATTATGTCAAAAATAGTGAAAATGTCAGGGCAACAGGTTGGCTTTATACCATGGGGAAATCACTTCTTGTCCTTAAAGAAGTCTACTTGGTCTGATTAAAGTATCTTTAAGGCCAGATTGTACAGGTGTTTGGCACAAAATAGCTACTCCACAGGATCTAGCTAAGAAGGCTTCTGTAGGAGAAAGAACAGAAGGTAGTTACCAGATTGATGACAAAACAGAAAAAAAAAATATGTTTCCCATGGATAAAGTCTAACGGGAGAGTATATGTTTCTGTATTTGAAATGCCAAGCATCTATACAGCCTCCAGAACCACCTTTTGTGCAGTCTCTCTGACTGCCAAATCTGACAAAATTTGTTTCACAAGTACAAGAGCTGGAATGTGTGAAACACCAATTACCAGAACAGGAAGATACCCTTGGGAGTAGTTATTAAATATGCATGTATATTCATGAATACTTCACACTTTTGCACTGACCACACTACATGAACATTCCCTGAAATATGTAAGAGTTCATGAAAACTGCATGAATGACAATGAACATCAAATGAGACATTTTGTATCACTTCTTGGTATGTGACATCTGGACCTTCAGGGATACTATCTCACTGTCAGACTCTTTACTATCTACCTTAGAAGCTCTGAATTACCATCTGCAGGAATCTGCATTGTGCCTTAACAGGCTGTATAGACAACATGCAACACCTATGATACAAGCCTGTAATAGTTTAACATAAACACACACTAATCTACACGCACAAGCACAAGGTATCATATGTGCAACCATGCATTTACCCCAAAATTTCCCATTCTTTCCAGAATACTCTTTACATATTCTGGGCACAACTCAACTCTCCCACTTTTCAAAATGTAAGGCAGGCTGTTATTAGCAATAACACAGCATTTTCACCCTGTTATAGCATATACACAAAGTATTTATGAACAACTCAACCACTTCCTTGCTGCTGACTTTGCAGTCTGCTCTTGGAATTTCTCTCTCTCCTCTTAGGACACTGAAAGGCACCAAATCCAATAACAGTTCTAAAAGAGAGTTCTTAGGCATGACAAACAAAACAACTTAAAGAGACTCAATAAATTGTCTCTTTGCATGGTATCATCTGGAAGTACAGGTCTCCTTAACTGATCCACTTTTATGTCTATTCACAGACCTAATACTGTTGGGGGTTTTGCTTTGGTTGGTGGTTTTTCTTACACTGATCTATCTACTCTCTCAAAATTATTTTTCAGGCCTTCTACACCCAATGCTCTTCCTAGAGGAATATAATTGACTTTTCCATAACTTCCCAACTGTACATACATAATTGCACTGCAGTATCCTAGAGGGAATGCTAAGACACATGAAAAACAACAAGGTGCTTGGTGACAGACAGCATGGGGAAATCCTGCCTGACCAATTTTGTGGCCTTCTATGATGGGGCTATGGAACTGATGAACAGGGATAGAGCAGTTGACGTCATCTACCTGGACTTGTGCAAAACATTTGACACTGTCCCACATCACATCCTTGTCTCTAAATTGGAGAGATATCAGTTTGATAGGTGGACCACTCGGTGGATAAAGAACTGGCTGGATGGCCGCATGCAAAGAGTTGTGGTCAATTGCTCAATGTCCGGCTGGAGACCAGTAACGAGTGATGTCCCTCAGGGATCGATGTTGGGACCGGTCTTGTTTAACATCTTCATCGCTGACATGGACAGTGGGATTGAGTCCTCCCTCAGCAAGACTGCTGATGACACCAAGCTGTGTGGTTTGGTTGATATGCTGGAGGGAAGGAATGCCATCCAGAGGGACCTTGACACACTTGTAAAGTGGGCTGATGCCAACCTCATGAAGTTTAACCATGACAAGTGCAAGGTCCTACACCTGGGTCGGAGCAATCCCAGGCACAGCTACAGGGTGGGCAGAAAAGAGATTCAGAGCAGCCCTGTGGAGAAGGACTTGGGGGTGTTGGTTGATGAGAAAATGAACATGAGCCGGCAGTGTGCACTTGCAGCCCAGAAAGAAGACCGTGTCCTGGGCTGCATCAAAAAGAGCATGACCAGCAAGTCAAAGGAGGTGACCCCCTCTACTCTGGACTTATGACACCTCACTTGGAGTACTGTGTGCAGTTCTAGTGTCCTCAACATAAAAAGGACATGGAACTGTTGGAACAAGTCCAGAGGAGGGCCATGAGGATGATCAGGGGACTGGAGCACTTCCTGTATGAAGATAGGCTGAGGAAGTTGGGGCTGTTCAGCCTAGAGAAGAGAAGGCTGCGTGGAGACCTCACAGCAGCCTTCCAGTATCTGAAGGGGGGCCTATAGAGATGATGGGGAGGGACTCTTCATTAGGGACCGTAGTGATAGAACAAGGGTAACAGGTTAAAACTTAAACAGGGGCAGTTTAGATTGGTTATAAGGAATAAGTTAGGGTGGTGAGGCACTTGAATGGGTTGCCCAGGGAAGTTGTGAATGCTCCATCCCTGGTGGCGTTCAAGGCCAGGTTGGACAGAGCCTTGGGTGCCATGGTTTAGTGTGAGGTGCCCCTGCCCATGGCAGAGGGGTTGGAACTAGATGATCTTAAGGTCCTTTCCAACACTAACTCTTCTATGATTCTATGTTCTACAGGTAAATCATTCAAATCAGGCAACTGACCACCATTGTAAATTTATTTGCTATAGATAAGTTGCAATAGATTCAAATGCATACATGGAGAAATTTTCACTGATCTAACTAAATTGATTTAAATATCAAAGTAATTTAAATCAGTGCCACTTATTTTTGAGGGAGGGCTTTAAGTAGGTATTTGTTCCCATGCAATATAGGCATTCTCTGTATGTAACATGACTTTTCTGTTTGCAGCCACAAATATATCCTTTACATAGATTTGATTTAATGCCACCAAAGTGGGTGAAAGCTTTCCACTGACTCTGAATAGCTGTGGATTAGTTCTGTGACGGAAGACGCACCTTTATAAGCTAAATACAAAAATATTACATTCTAAAGTTATTTATCTGTCTGATGTGCAATATACTGTTCTTGTTCTCTCATCTCAAAGAAATCCAAATTATCTTTCTTTCTTCTTCCTATGCCGGTTTGAAGCAAACAATTGAAATACTTTTTATTCTTTTCATTTAAAAGCTTACTTTCTGCTCCCTACTCAGTTGTTGTGTAATGCCTAACACTGTACACTATTAAAAAGTAGTTGTATTTAATCCTCAAAACAAAGTTTCTTTTCTCTTCTTACTAAGGAATGCAATGTTGACATATGGATAAAATTGTTTGCCCTCAAATGCCATTATGTGTGGATAATAAAGAAAAAAAATGCAACTTAGATTAGATTACTCCTCTAAAAGCAGGATATTCTAGTAGCAATTACAGAAAACTTATTTACATATAAATAGCTAAGAAATTTCAGCAGAAAAATGTACCTTAAGACATAAAGTAAGAAGTTCAGTAAAATAAGGCTTAGGTGCACGTCAGTGCTTGGTGAGGTTATTACACCAACCATGAATCTAACAAATAAAAGATAGATAGCAAGCCATTATAAAGTCCTTATTGGAAAAGAAAGAACCACAGATTTTTTTTAAGAAGTACTCCCACAACAACCAGAGTTCTAGTAGCATGAATGCCTGACTTCAAATTGAACTATTTTTAGAAAGGTTCAGTTCTAACACCAGCCAATCATGCCTACACAGAGAACAATATCAAGAATACAGTTCGAACACACTGTATCTCTATGTCTGCCTGGGAATCCCTTAATTACAGCCCACGGCTCAGTCAGCTGGATAACTATGAGTTAAGTCAGTGGTCCCTAACTTTCTGTAGATTCTTAAGGATGGCAATAATTTGAATCTCTCAAAGTTCAGCTTATTTGCTCTGTCTTGAGACTGTTGCTGCTGCCACCTCAGTTCTTGTCCACCCCTTCTGAGAAGCACAGTGCACAGAGACAGGATAGATTGAACAGTATTTATACATGCATATACTATGCTGGTATTAAAAAAAAAAAACTACATATTTTTTTCCATGCCACTGAAATGACTTCACCAGTTATAACCTATCGAGCTAAACTGTATGTACTGTATGTAAATTCTAAACTTATTTAACAATGCCATGTGAGGGACAGCAAAGAGATGATGTCTTGCTCTACATATGACAGATCACAGATGACTCAAAGATACTCAATCAGAAATAAAATACTAATGCTATCATTCTAGTATTTCTTTTTGCCTGTTTTATCTAAACTGCATTAATTTATTCAGTTAGAAATTCTATTATGGCTTTTGTTTTGTTTAGTAAGTTCTGAGACTTGTGGATAAAGAAATATTACTTTCTTCCTTTAAGAAGTAGCCCCAAGACAAGGAAAAAACATTTTCGCCATATGTTCTATGAACATTGAATATTTTCTCTCAAAGATGGGAATAAAGGTATTTTCAAGGTGAGTGAATCTGGAGAAATCATTTCATATCCTGATACTGAGTTTCATACAGTTCATAATTCTACCATGGCTTTTAGTGGAATAACATCACTCCATATTCTTTCTGAAGCCACTGTGGTAGAAATAGGAAAACAGAAGAAAATATTGAAAGGTTCTGTAACATCCCAGTATATCTGGATGTCTTTAACCCACTTATGGAAAGCATGCAATAGCAACAGCTCTTTTAGACATATCAATTTTAGTGACATCTTGCTGGCAAAGAAAATCAGTTCTATTTGCAAAAGTGAACAACGTCATAAAACAAGTAATCATTTAGCAGCAAGGGTTTGATCAACAGTTGTCTCTGCAATATTATTCCATCACTCACTGATCAAGACCACCCAGCTGTTGGAGACATACATAAGCTTTGCAGACAACCCAGATTGCAGACATGACCAGATGCTAATTCATATCTGTTAAGCACTTTGAACAAGAGTCTCTAAAAGATGATAAATTCTATCATCAGGAACAGGGTGACCTGTCTTTGGAGAGCACATTGACCACAAATGTAAAGCAGTGGAATAGAAGGAAGAAAAAGAAAGGCTGAGTCCCCTGAAAGGAAAGATTTCTGCAATTAAAATGCAAAAAAAAAAAAAAAAGAAAAGAGAAGAGAAGAAAAAGAAAAAAAAGTTTTTCTATAAATGTGTTTTATATTTACTGTAACTAAACTCCAGGGAGATCTATCGAGATGTGCTTTGCAGAATGTGAAACTGGGTATGCTATGCAACACATTTCTTCTAATCTTGAGCCACTTTTGTACTGTTAATAAATCCTGGTTTTAATTAGACCACTTGAGTCTCAGACTTTTATAAGGAAAATTTCATAAATGTTGTCCCAGAGAGGCAAAACATTCATCCTCTACTAAAAAGTAGTGGAAGAAAGATCGCTGACAGGGATTCCAAGTCAAAGAGGACAATTTTGCACTTCTTTGTGAGAGGTATGTTACTACTACAAGCTGAGGTCATAGGCGTTTTTCTTTCACTGACCAGGAATAAGAAACAAATTCAAAAGAAACAGCAAAAAAACAGAACATTAATGCTCTTTTCCCCTTCCTCAAAATTTTATTACCTAGGCTGATAAAAGAAATGGCAAGAAGTTGCATTACTACCAAATGACAAAATCCCAAATATGAGATTGTCATTTCAGAGAGTAGAATTGCAAAGATTTTCAGATGCAACTTCTGATTTTTATCAGCCTTTTTTTTTTTGTATGAAATAAATTAAGGAATCAGTTGGATTTTTTTGAAAGCATTGAAAATGCTTATTTAAATTACATTAACAGTCTAGATCAAATAACAGACCTAAATATTTAAAAATTACAGAGAGATCTACAGTCAATAGAATTGTTAAAGACATCTGCTTTAATAGCTAATGAAATTTAAAGCAAAAGAATTTGAAAGATCAGGAATCTAAAAACTTTGGCAAAATGCATGACAAGTAGCTAGAATGCTGATGGAATTATTCTATATAACTACTCTCTAATCTCCTATAATCTTCTTTCCTGCACCATTGTACAAACAGGCCCAAAGGAAAAAAAGAATTAATTTTTTATACTGTTTGATGATAAATTACTGAATGCAACTCTCGAAGTACATCTTGTAAATACAAGAAGTACTTTGCCAGCTATAATACATGTGGTATTTCTACTATTATAATTGTTGCTTACTAGTCACTCCGTACTTTGCATACAGTTCTGAATAACAAATCCTAACAGCAAGAAATGTTGCAGCAAGCAAACTGTCACAATATTTTTAGGGCATATTTGGTCTGCAAATTTCACAAACTAGCTGTTGCAATCAGCACAGTCATTGCAGCTGTCACCACCTTTGAATCTGCTTAATAATTATCCTCTAAATGGTGCACAAATAAACACCCGTAATTAACCATAAAATCCCCATGCAAAGAGAGCATTTCAAAATGCCTCTGCAGACTTCAGCTAGCACTGCTGTAACTACCAACTGAAAACTGACTCTTCCAAAAGGAAAAAAACATTAAATACTTATTTCAATTTTCCCACATGCATCTCATGCTCTTAGGAAATCTTCCTCAGTTTGGGATGGTTGAGTTTTGTTTCATTTTTTTTTCATTTTTAAGTATAGTAAGATCTTGTGTATCAGTACTATTTTTTTTTCTCAATTTAGAAATATTTTTATTTTCTTTATTTTTGAAATGCAACTGTTATTTGACACACTGCTGTGGCAAAAGCTGTTCAGAGAAAGCTTGTAAAAGGCACGCCCAACATGAAAGACAAAGAATGGTATAAAATAGGAAGTTAATGACAAAAGACTGATTCAGTAAAAAATAACTTGGTTGAGACAGGGAAGGATGGAAGAAAATCTAAGCTTTTAATGTATTTTTCTTTTGACCTGAGAAAGAACAGGTGAGATGCTTAAAAATCTTATTATAGATAATGAAGACCTTTATGAAGACTCTCAGGTTCAACTAAAATAGCATTCCGCTTGGGGAAGAAAAAAAAAAAAAAAGGCATTTGTCCCCATTTTCCTTCATTCTACCCATACTCTGTGGATCTGAAGACTTTCTTCTGTACCTGTTTTACCAGAAAATAATTATGTGTGAAATATATTCAGCAAGAGGTAATGAAAAAGCTAAAAACAAAACTTAGGGTATGATGTTACAACAATATCATATCAGGAAATGACTGAGGTTATGAACTGAAAGTCATTCACATGCCCATGCTATTTTGGCAAATTTCAAGATTTCAAAGGGAATTCTGTAGAAAAGTTTAAATTAAATTATCTTAATTGAGAGTTGCAGGGTCTAGCCCAACTTTTTTTTTTTTTAATTCAGCATCACATGTGAGAGAGAGTCCATGTGCAATGAAAATATGGCTTTAAAAAAACCTGACACAATAGATGTCAATATTCAAATAATAATTACTCTAGCTACTCAGGCAATACATCTCTAAAATAGAAGTGTTAAGCACATCATGAAAACACCTGAATTCACAAGTAAGATTACAATCTTGAAGTTATGTTTTTGCATGCATACAAGCATTATTTGTCATGGAAGTAAACCAGATTTTCAGATTTCACTGTCTTTATTTTCACAGTTGAAGATCTATAATAGTTATGGGGGTTTATATATTTATCATGTAGTTGATTTTTTTCTATATACCATATAACACAATATGATCTCACTAAAGACTTTCACTGTATTACATCATTTATTTCATTACTTTTAGAGACCAAAAGCACTTTATATTTCTATTTGTATTGCAACATCAATCATTTAAAGTGTATTTTCAATTGTGATTATGAGACATACAAAGCACATGAGGAAATATATTGTATATAAATTATTATTACATTACTAGTTATTTGAAAACAAGGAAGGAAAAAAAAACACAACAAAGCACACTGATAGCAAGAGTGCAGCAAACAGCAAACCACTTAATCTATAGGTACAGGACAAATGCCAAAGTAAATTCCTGAGCAAGACTATACATCTCCAGGGACAGATAATGGCATACTGTGTTCTTCAGCTTCTACGTCATAGCCTGGCACCAGGCTCAGATCATTCCTATTCCTGTTTTATGCAGTGATCCACTACTTCCACATGCAGGTGTCAGAGCTGCTGGTTAAAGACACGTGGTACTAACGCTCACCACTTTCACTTTTTATAGTATTATCATAAGTCACAGTGTAAGCCAGTTTCTATCATGTTTGAAAACTAACCACTAGCTAATGGTACAAACTACCTGCTCAAACTGCTTGAGCAGGTATAAAACTGCTACTGAAAAAAGGAACGTAGATTCACCCAGGACATCTGACGGCTGTCTAGTGGCCCATGTGAAATGAGCACTTGACACACTTTTCCTGGTTCTTGGTGGACAGGTAAGAAGTAATGCCCATGGAAATCAGTAACCCTGGCAGTAAAGCTGAAACAAATGAAAAATTCTGTCTTTCTCATAGCACCTAAGGCTTGAGATATGTTACTGGAATACAGAACGATAACATATACAGCTATCCAAGGACAACACTCTTGTGATATCCAAACTATAGTGTCAATCAGTGGATGCAATCACAGATACGTTACCTTCACATTCAAATTAGAGGGGGAAGCAGCCCATTTTAGCTGCTGTTAAGATCGCAGCTCAGTATGGAGAATTTTCACGAAAGTGTCTACTGATTTCAACACTAAAGTATGCTCCTGAGAGGTAATAGAAGTGTTTATCTGCTAGTGAGACCTCTATAAAATATGTTATATACACCAGAGAAAATAACTTTCCACAACTATAAAAATTCTTGAAAGTGCATTTCTGGCAGTTTCTAAACACAGTTATACTGGCCAGTGGTACATAAAATAGGATTCATGATCCAGCATACACCTGACAGTTGTTACCACTACCTCTGCTAAGGTTGTTAACTACTGTCATTTCCAATGGCAGTAAATCCCTAATTAGGAGGATCCTTGATAGGAAACTGTATACACCTGCTCCCAGGAGACAGCAATACACTTTGGACTAGTCATGATAATAAAAAATTCAGAAAAGAAATTAACGTAAGCACTGGTGTGATGAAGTTGATGAAGATTTTTGGCAGACAGCAGATAGCCAAACCAAGCAAAGCACAGGGTTTGGAGGATAGGCCACATGCTAACTAATAGGAAAGATGTTAGGAAAGGAATATAGGAAAAGGCATAATGGTAAGAAAAGACTTTAAAAAAATACTATATATTTTTTAAACATTATGTAGTGTCACATATCTTTTCTATCTATAGTTGAATAAGAGCTAGAAAAAGGAACTGAAATAAGAGCTCCTCTAGACCAGATATTAACCCCAAGAAACAAGCTGTTTGAGAATGTGATGGAGGGTAAAAGGCGAATTGGGTAAGACTGATGATTAATCTTCAGAATTCATATTCCTTTAAAAGGATAAATAAATAGAAAATAAAGCAATCAACTTCAAGAAGGCAAAAAACTTGGATGAATCAGAGCAAAAACAGAAGGAAGAAGTTAAGAAGAGAGGGCCAAAGAGTAATTTTTTCCAATGGAAAGGCTGGAATTCCAGTAAATCAGAGCTTTCATTAAGCTTAAGTAGAAAACAACACAAAATGACAAAATAAGAGAAAACAACACACATTATGAAATATAAATTAGAAAAAGAAACAGGATTGACATGAAAAAAGCAAAAACAAAACCAAAAAAAAACACTCTACACTAGCAATGGGAGAAAGATGCAGAAAATATTGACCTGCCATTCAATAGACACGAAAAGCTATTGACAGAGGGCTGACAAAGAGCCAAGTATATAATAACCTTTTCCACCAGCTGTCACTAAAACAGTCAATTGCAAGCAAATGGCCAACTTGGTTTTCACCTAAGAGAGCTCAACTGATAACCCTGGTCAAGTTGATCTGAAGATGTGGGCTAAAATCATGACTGTCTTGTTTTTTTGCAATCATTCAGCCTCCCAGGGTTAGGGATATAAAAACCATTGGGAAATTTGCAACTGAGAATTGTGTGAGTGCAGTTGGGATTTGCATGTGAATATCTGGCATGACTTCTTTTTTTTAATTGCTTTTTGTAGTAGGGTACAAACAGTCTTTATAAATAACAGACCAGTGTCCAAATCAAGAATAAGGCAATGAAGAAGAGTTGAGCCATCCTAAAACTTCAGTGAGGAGCATCTGCTCACAAGAAACATCTTTGCTATTACAGAAGCTGTCAGCTGAGCTGAATCAGATTAATCTAGCCCATAATTTAAAAAACCATTTTTTAAATTGTTACATTTCTTCTCATCAGAACCCATTAGATGCTATAATGATAGAAAATTATATTATTTATCTCTCTCAAATACATATTGTAAGCTGAAAAATTATTTATGGAGCCATCATTCACATTTAGTATTCAGTTTTTACCATAATTTCTCTTCCTTGTTCCTTCCTGGTTCTTTATTGCAGGTTGTCCATATACAAATTAGTGGTAATAACGTAACTGACATATTTGGGACAAAATGAAATCAATCTTAAGATACCCAGGATCATGGGTTCCACAGAATAAACAGTTTCCAAGTAAAGGTCTAAATCTCCAGTTCTTTTTACTTTTCTGAGTAAAAGAGGAAAAAAAAAAAAATTGCTGGAATAAGACATGAGTCCAGAACTAATTCTGAAATCCAACCAAACAATAAAGCTTAAGGACTCTAACTCCAAGACAAGAGCTCAGTCTCCTCAGAAAGGAGCTTCAAATATAAATATTGTGCGCATGGCATTTGCAGGGAATTCTTAAATATAAAATTTCATAAATAGAGCTCTATCATGTTGGCAGATGGAAGCTTTTTTGTTTACTAAATGAAATTACACTATAAATATCCCCCTCCCCATTTTTCTTTAAATTATGAAAAAACAATAAATTTTTAAATAGGAGAAACAGAACATTTTGTCATAAATTTTATGAAGAATAAATTTCAAAAAGAAACTTGTGGTTAATTTACAATGTATACAAATGAACAGTCTGCATTATACATTACTTATATCACCCTAAAATAAATACACTGTGTGGGTTTTGCAGTTAGAAGGAAACACCTATTTCTAAATTTTACTTGTTCAACAGTGTTTTGCAGTAGTGAAAGTATGCATATAGACTAAGTAGAAGGGAGCACTAATGATTAGTTACAAGCAGGAAGCAGATATTTAGCTTTCAGCTAATAACACTGTTATCTAGGTTGAGTCAGAATGAAAATGTTTTTCTAACACTGGAAAATTTAATTAACATTTTGCAGTCATTATGCTGCTCTACTCAAAGTTGATTTTCTTCATCAAGGTGTTAGTTGCTTTAAAAGACTAGAATATCCTCAACCAGTACACACAACACAGAATATTAATCATATTCCTTACATTTTCAAATCAAGGTGGGTCTGTTTTGTTTTGTAAGTATCTGCTGTATCTTATGCATGTACTTCAGATTGACTTAGAATATCACCAGAAGGATGCTGAAAAATCACAGAAGAAAGAAAACCGTATGAAATTAGAGAATCATAAGACGTAATTAAGGCCAGAAGCAGAAGCCATTAATTTCACAAGAGGGCTTTGGATGATATAAAATCCCACTTCAGATGCATTAGTCGGATATCATTCCCCTTTTCAGTGAGAGTAAGATCAAATCAAGGAGGCATCATAGTAAAAGGAATCCTACAGTTACACTCTGCAAAGAAGGGTCATTTTAATTTCAGGGTCTTTTATTACACAGCAAGATAGCTGATTGAACTGTGAAATAACATTTACAGCATAAATAAATTCTTATGTCCTCTCTAATGCGTTTAGGAGCTACAGAACTATTTTTGGTCTTGTGTTTGCAGGAATTGTGATGATTCTTCAATTATTTTTGCATAACTTCAAAATATTTATGTGAAATGTACTATCGCCAAATCTTCTGCTAGATTTTGCACTAATTACTAATTACCTTTTTTAAGGGTTGTGATGATTTAATAGTTTCAAGGTTTCAAAGCTCTGGACCAAAAACAAACTTGTTTGCTATAAAACCTCTACTTTTTTATTACCTGGAAGCCTTTGTCTTGAATGAAATATTGCTGCAATGCAAAGCAGAAAAGTGGGAAACTATGGGCAATTCTATTATAGTAATAATTATTCAAAATAGGAAACTGTATTTACAGCCTTCAGAGGATCAACTGTCAACAGAAAGACAGCTTGATACTTGCGGAAGAGTAGTATTTCCAAAAAACAGGCAAGTAGCTTCAGTATAACATGCAACTTGTATTAATATATCTACAATGGTGGTTTCAGTAGGCGCAGATGTTTTAGTGTTTATCATGTGTGAAATTCTGAAGAGCTCAAAGCTATTGATCTGGTTGTGCAGACATATTACTTTAACAGAAGAAACTGTTTCATTTTAAGAGTTTCCTTTTTGCCAAGGACATCAGATTAAAATAACAGACAGTAAATGTTTCAAGGACAACAGGTTCAAACTTAAACAGGGGAAGTTTAGGTTAGAAATAAGGAAGAAATTCTTTATTGTGAGGGTGGTGAGGCACTGTGCCATCCCTGGCAGTGTTCAAGGCCAGGGTGGATGGAATGTTGGGTGATGTAGTTTAGTGTGTGATGTCCCTGCCCATGGCAGGGGGGTTGGAACTTTATGATCTTAAAGTCCTTTCCAACCCTAACTATTCTATGATTCTAGGTATTTGTACTATTTTTATTATAAATATACAAAAACAGCATCTTTTTAAGTAACAAATGTAAGAACCTCCTTAAACTGGTGAAGAAAGACAATACCATCAGAAAACAGGCCTTAAAACACAAATAATCAGCAACATCTGTGCTTCCTACTCCTCTCAGTTATAAACCCATTGGATATGGAATATCTGCGTGATCAAAGAAGGCCTAAGTTTTTTTAAAAATATTTTCGTTATATAGACACCTTAAAAATAAAATGACAAACTAAGTTTCATCTAGTGTAAATCTGAGCATCTCTGTGGTGTAGCTGAATTGCTAGGTGTATATTCATCTACGTCATTGGAGATCGAGCTTAAAAAGTGTAATTTTACTAAAATAGTTTAATTTTATATATACTTATTTTTCTAAATTAGCATAATTTTAGATAGCGATACAAAATGTTCATAAGGTTGATTAAATTGTAAATTACCACACAGTTTGTAAATTAATTACACTGCAAATTAACATATGGCTTCAGTTCAACTAAACTAGGAAAATGAAACCGAATCAGTTTTATCCCAAGACTCTCAAGCTCCTGACTGTAAATTTATAATTCACCTGAAGACAACACACAGCTTTTTGGAATTGAAAAACTCCCAGGTTTTTCTGATGATAATAGAAATCAGTGTGCACTGTAATGGCTCAGTATCAGGGAGGCTACATCCCTTTCCAGCTACAACCCCAGTAGGCTGTGCTAGGATACTGTTCCCAGATATTTTTGGCAGGTATTACACTTCTTAGGAGCTCTGCTGAAAACCCCAATGCATAAAACATACTCTATTGTTTTTTTAAGGTCTTAGCTAAATACACGGTACACATCTCACAGAAGATTATCTACTAATGTATGAATATATGCTGAGACACTACCCTGTATGTCAGCAGCTTAACAGTTCTGTGTGCACTTAGAAAGAAACATCTTGACACTTTTATTTACATGGTACCAAAAATACCTTCAGGAAAATACATAAACATTAAACAAAATGCAAATTTGGCATCTGTCAGTTCAAATTTACCCACTGCGGCTTTTGAGTCACACAAGTCAGCCAAACTGAATATTCTGAATCCAAGTAACCTCATCTTTAGTCATAGACTCATTGACACCTCAACCTCAGTGCCAAACCACCACTGACTAAGGGACAGATTTGTCTACCAGAAGCATAGAAGATTATAGGAATGAGGTTAAACGCTTTTTTGCCTTTATCATATTTACAGCTAGCATAACAAAGAATACATTAATTTTGCAGTTGAGAATGAGTATTTCTGACTTAAAGCAATCAGTTATTACCCAGGTGAGGGAAGTAAAATTAAAACACTGTGAACACAGGAGTTACTAGATATGCTATTTTTAGTTTGGCAAAGAAGACCAGAGATGCACTTTGAAACCTTCAGTGCAGACATAACACTTCAGTATGTAGATCAGCTATTGTATTTCAATCATAAGACTAGCAATAATGGTAAATATGTTTAGATTTTAATTAAAATTTCCATAGGCTTGAGCATATATCACTAGGAGTATTTAAGTGGCTGAAGTCCCATAATATTTATACATCTTCATCACTGTTCCTTTAAGCCATAAAGAACTATACATAATCAGTGCTTTTCTCTCAAGGAAAGAACTATCTGTATTATAAACAACTTTGATTATGTTCCATATATAACCACCATCTACACTTCAAGATTATTGTGGCTAATTTGGATCAATTTATTAGCATACTCTACCTCTGAAGTCTTTACTACCTTCAAACATATTGCCCATCTTTGAAAAAAGAATTCTTGTTTCCTGATTTAACACAACTTGTTTTTTCCATGTGTCTGTAATGACGCTTATATGTCTTCATTTGAAATAGTCTACTTACATTTTAATGTTACCCTGAAGACTCTTTAGTCTTTTCAGTTCTCTATGAGATGATTAACTATTTCACTGTTTCCAGTGTTTTCACTGTAAACTTTAAAATGAAAATTCTACTCTAGTCCAGCATTAATTTGCATGTAGAAATCATTGCTCCTTCAAAAACACTCAAATACAGAATGCACCAGTTATCTTTAAACCTCCTTCTTATCAGGAGCATTACATTTTTCTTTTTTAATGTTTTGATCTCAGGATCAAAATAGCTACAAATGCTCAGAAATTAATCTTGCTTTATGCTCTGGAATTCTCATAGTTGTTTCACTTGGCTATAGGAAAACACATGGCAAGTCCCAGTAAAGTTTTTCTACTGTCCCTTTAAGCCTGGAGGGAAATCCAAAGGAAGTACTGGCAAGAATAGCATGTGCTAATATGGAATTTTTGCTAGTAAAAAAAAAAAAAAAAAAATTGAATCAGGATAGTTCCCTTCACAATTTTTAACATTCAAGGACTCAGATGTGTTACCTACTTGATAGCTCACTTGCGATCAAGAGTAACATAATTAAACTAAAACTTTAAAAAAAACAACTCATCAGTGACAGAACAGTCACTGATCAGAAGAGAATACGATAATCTCCTCTGCTAGTCTACTATTCTGTTTATGCAGAAGAAGAAAGGATGAAACTCATTTATTTGCAGTTCCTAGTCTACTGTTAACTACTTCTGTTAATTAAGCTGCAATAAGCAAGCAAAATAAAACCTTTTTTTTTTTTAACAGCTAAATTCTTAAAGATCCAGGCTTAACATTGCTTTTGTGATTTCTCAAGGAAGATTTGATTAGATATTTTGCTGAATAAAAGTGGACCACCTGCCAAACAAATTTTTTTAGTAAGTGTTAATTCTAGATAAAACTCTGCAGTAGACACAGAATCAACTCTGTTGACCTGCTTAGAGGAATACCCTCTGAGGTTCTGAAGCACATCCTAACACAGTTACTCATATGGAATTCTAATAGGAGCAAAAGACATCTGAAATTTCCCAATGTGATTTTTCCATTTTCTAAGACAGTTACTCATTGACCAGCCACTCTAAAATATGTCTTGAAGCCATTCTCTACAGAGATTGAATTATTTGTTCAAATGGCTAAACCAAATTATGTCACAAACATAATTGGACCACACTTTTGTTGAAACTACCAGTATTGACTTGAAGTTTTATTTTTTCCTCTCTCTTATAACGTACCAGAGAGAGCAGTTGGATACTTAAGATCTAAAGAGAAAACCAAAAGGCAGATGTTGAACTGATTTGTCAGGGTAAATGCAATGAAGAGGAATAATACCCCTGCTGAAAATAACTATGAAGACAGCCTTCTGAAAAGGAAGAGATGCCTGCTCCAAACACATTTTGCATTTTTTCCAAATATAAAAAAAGGTACCAGCACAGTATTTTGCTGTTAGGCAAGCATCTTACTAGATCTCAGCAACAGCTAGTGGGCCCCGATGTGCCCAAGTACTTGCCTTATATCAACAACTTATTGACCTATTGAAGACAGTTAAAATTTCCATGTGCGTAAGGGTCGATAATTTGGTTTAATCTCTTACCAATCTTAGCTTTCATTATGACATTCTTTATACAATCACCTTAGTGTCTTTTCATGTGCAGTCCCAGTAAATTCCATTAGCTCATATGGAAATATCTGTATAAAAGTCACATGAAAATTCTTTCCAAGGATCTAACTCCATTTAAATAAAGCAATGCACTCTATATGAAAATCGTTTCTTTTATTATTACCCATTTTATAATCTTTGCCTCTATATAGGGAGGCAACAGTGTTTTTCACTGTTGGGAAAGTACTAACATACTCAGTGCATATTTGATTAATGCACATGAAACAAATGCTGTCTTTTTTCTGCATTGCTTCCTTTCCCCAGTACACCCTTTTAGAATAGTGTCTATAGAACAAGCCTTTTTGAAAAGAGGTGCTGAAAGTCTGAATAGAAAAAATAGAATTATACATAGTACAGATAAGAAATGCCTAGTAGGCCAACTATTCTGTCTCTGCACTAGAGCAAGATTGTTCTCTATGGTACATTCCCTAGTATTTTACTAGTGAAGTTTTTAATGTGCTAAACAATAAGGCTTTTACCATTTCTCTTGGGAGAATATTTCCACTTAATATGTATTTCCGAAGAAGCTTTTTCCAAGATTCTACCTACATTTTCTGTCTTTTAATTTTACCATATATTGTCCTACATGTCCTATATTCATTCTTGTCTTTGGTCTTTATAAGTACAAAATATTTCACAGATAATTTTCCTCAATTATGTCCTAATCTCTTAGCTGATATATAAGCATTTACTTTAATAAAAAAATAGAGATCATATATAAATGTAATTTGAATATATATATAAAATTTAAACACATAATTTGAACATTATATACATACACACATACAATCACACACATAAACGTATGTATTTAATGTTTTCCTCCTGAAACAAAACTTCCATTGTCCTCACTTCTGTTTACCATAGAATCACCCTCAGCAACCTTTGGGGATGTTGATTTATGTATGTTTGGACCCATTGCATCTACAGTCTGATATGAAATGCCCTGATTTCTACCACACAACAGTGAAAATTTGTGTCTAATAGACCTACATAAGAATGAAGCACCTACAAAATACTAAATTATAAACTAACTCCATGATATAGTAGTCTGGAATCATAATAGATTTTGCCACAAAAGATAACTTTATCTTTTTTCTTGTATTTTTATTATGGAACAAATATAATCTCACTCTTAAGTGTTAACATCATCTTTAAAAAATAGCATAATTAAAAAGAAAAAAAAAAAGAAGATTCATCTTAATGAATTTAGACATTTGTTACTGATTCCTGTGCTATCACATAAATTAATTCTGGAAATATAGTCTATCTTAAACCACTCAGTAACTGAAAGCTATTAAGAGTGGGTTAGGCAGAAAACTGTCAGATAGAATTCAGATAAAGCTGATTTTATATTGACAAGAGATATCTATATTAGAAGCAACCTCAGGGGTCAAGTAGTCCTGTTTTCTATGGTTCATGTAATGAAATTATACCAGTAGCAATTAATCCTAAATCATTATAAAGTTGATGACTTAGTCTCATTAAGTATCAGCAGGTATATACATGCTAATCTAAAGAATGAATCCAGAATTACTAGACATACAAACACACAAATCAAGATGAATGTTTCCCATATACACATACAAAGTGATGCCTTGTATTACACAGGAATAGTTGCTTTGGAAATAACACAAACTTTTTCTGCACTTTCTACGTATTCTTACTACTTACCTTAGCCAAAATCAGACTATATGAATTAATGCAAAACAATAAGGTGAGAGTTCTTAGAGACGTCTACTAATTAGAGACATCTATTTTTCCTCTTCAAGATTACATCAGACCGAATTAGGGCGCATTTTTCCTTCCTTAAAAAAACAGTCTATCAACCTTGTTTGTCAACTAACTCTTAAAATCACCATTTCACAGTTCTGTTTAATAGCTCAAACCTGCCAGAAGTTCATGTCACATACATTTCTAAACCTGTGCAGAATTCTGGAGATCTCTCATAGCATGTAGGGCGAGAAAAATGTACAACAGCAACCACCCGTGGAACAGACCGTGTACAGTAATAGCCTGTTAAATAAATTGCAAATTACCTGCTACAAAGCCAGGCCCAAACAACACAATCTTTAGCAGACAGAAAATACCTGGTTTACTCAAACATGACAATTACCATTCATTGATCCACTATATGACTGATCTTAGGTCTACTTAAATATTTCTGGATTCCAAGTAATAAGGTGAGTGAATAATTACATTATCAAAATCTACAGTGGCTCAAAACACTTAAATTCTACTTTATGTCACATTTGGTATTCAAAACTTACAGACTTTACAGCTTCTGAGGTAAAGTGATCTAAAGGCATTTCAATTTTAGAGTGAAATGAGATGTTATCTATGGATCTTTAACATCAGCAAGAATCAATGAAGTGGCAATTTGCAGTAATAGGCAAAACCTAAATATGGCACACCTGGGAAAGAAGCAGCTCCAAGGACTACAGCACACTCATCCCAACTTTCTTTATTCCAACTAAGGCTGCATTAAGTCAAGATCTCTCACTCTGTTAAAGTTTTAACATGCAATAAAATTAACGTTCCCCTACATATTGATTTTTCACTTCATAAAAATGTAACACTGTGCAAAAGAAAATTTAATCTCATTGAAATTTTTTGTATTTGTTTCTTTCTTTGGCCTAAATTCAACTGGCAGCCAAAATGCCCTGCTCCTAAGGCTGTCACAAAGTCATTGATTCCTCTGTCGAGACAAAGTGATGCACTGCAACTGCCATTTTATTGGCACATGCAAAACTCAACATCAAAGTCCTATTTTTAGCAACATGTAGTCAGTCCAAATGCACATTTAACAAAATACAATGCATAGTTTCACTGGGGTACACTAGAATAGCTTTAAGCCTGGGATTCCCCACTCCAGTTCAACGTCAATGAATACCAATTGCCTATTGAAAAAGAAGAAATCATAACTTACCTAGACATAAGACCTAGTTCTTTTCAGTTTTCCACCTGACAAAGAAGAGTGACTAGCAGCTTGAAGGAGGCAATCCTGTCCCTCTACTCTGCTTTTATGACACCTCACTTGGAGTACTGTGTGCAGTTCTAGTGTCCTCAACATAAAAAGGACATGGAACTGTTGGAACAAGTCCAGAGGAGGGCCATGAGGATGATTAGGGGACTGGAGCACCTCCTGTATGAAGATAGGCTGAGAAAGTTGGGGCTGTTCAGCCTGGAGAAGAGAAGGCTGCCTGGAGACCTCCTAGCAGCCTTCCAGTATCTGAAGGGGGCCTACAAGGATGCTGGAGAGGGACTCTTCATTAGGGACTGTAGTGACAGGATAAGGGGTAATGGGTTCAAACTTAAACAGGGAAAGTTTAGGTTGGATATAAGGAATAAGTTCTTTACTGTAAGGGTCATGAGGCACTGGAATGGGTTGCCCAGGGAAGGTGTGAATGCTCCATCCCTAGCAGTGTTCAAGGCCAGGTTGGACAGAGCCTTGGGTGGCATGGTTTAGTGTGAGTTTTCCCTCTCCATGGCAGGGGGTTCGGAACTAGGTGATCGTAAGGTCCTTTCCAACCCTAACTATTCTATGAATACTAAAATTAAAGCAATAAAATGATTTCCTCTGTCTTCCTTAATCTTTTATATAATTGTACTTTCTAGTTGTCCTGGGTTCAGCAGCAGCAGTCATTTTTCTCCTTCTTCGTAGCTGGTGCAGTGCAGTGTTTTGACTTTTGGCTCAGGAAGAGAGCTGATAACAATGACGTTTTGGTTTGGCCAAGGACTTTGTGAGCCTCATGCTCTGCCAGGGAGGAGGGGAGGCCGGGAGAAAGCAGAGACAGGACACCTGACCCAAACTGACCAAAGAGGTATTCCATACCACAGCACGTCATGCCCAGGAGGTAACTGGGAGTTACCGGGAGAGGCTGGGAGACTGCAGGGTTGGAGGAGGTATGGGTTGGTATTTGGGGGGGGGGAGGGGCGAGTTATTGGTCGGCTGGTGCTGAGGTGTTGTATTCTCTTCCCTTGTTATTTCCTTTATCATTATTATCATTGGTGGTAGCAGTAGTGATTTGTGTTATACCTAAGTTACTCAACTGTTCTTATCTCAACCTGTGGGAGTTGCATTCTTTTCAATTCTCCTCTCCGTCCCTCCAGGAGTAGGGGGAGGGAAAGAAGGGGGGGAGTGAGTGAATGAGTTGCTTGACTGGCTTTAACCCATGACACTAATATAAATAGTGTATTAAGAAACCCATAATATAATTTGTATTTCTAAGTCTTTGCAAAACTTTTTTTTTTGAGAGAGAGTTTGCTTGGCTTCCATAGAATTTTTGTGATGAGATTTTTCCATTTGAATCTTAGTGAAAGGTGAAACTTAGAACTGTTTACATTTCACATTTTCCTTCCTCTGTGTAATTATAATTGTTTATGACAATTCACTTAGCACTGATTTTAACAAAAGCTAGACCAGTAGTAACACCTTTAGGAATGCTTAAAATTATACACATTTTAGAAACCAACTTGCAGAGAAACAAATCTGGAAGAAAAGATTATTTCTATGTTACAGATTAAAAAATTTAAAGGTCCAACTTAATTAAGACATGAACAATAGCTGACACATCATATGGTGTACATAAGCACATTTGACCAATGCTCTGACTCTGATGAGCATAGTAGCAGTAATGCTGGTGGTCACTGAAGTCTCATACCCAGTGACTCAGCCTCTGTTACTACCACTGCTGGAAATATGAAATCAAAATACTAGGACAAGGTGTTTAAACACATAGATAAGATTTTTCACTGCTTCCATAAAGCAAAGTATGCTTCTCAGTGGTATAGTCATACTTGCCAGTGCTATCAACCTTAACAATTTCTTTCAGTTTGCACAGAATAAACGTTATTGTTTTACGGTCAGGGTAATGTAGCACTGTGTTTTGCAATTCAATTACTTATCACCAGCTGAACTGAAATCTTTCTTTTTTCATTCAGTATAAAATTATTTTGTCAGAAGCTTCTTCTCCACAGCCTGTTGTTTAATTGCTTTTGTCTTTAGCAAACAGAGCATTCGCTTTTTAATTATTTGTTTGGGTAAGCCCTAAATCACTGCAACAGACATGGACAGGACAACCATCATTTCCTTCCAGGGTAAAGAAGAAATGACTGTGGCTAAACACTGTAATCTGTAGAATTTACATAAACACATTAATTAGCCTTCCTTTGTTTCTCTCCAACCCTATATTAAAATACTAGACGCAGCTGCCTCTATGTGAGATTAAATTCATGTCCTTTCTAATTCATGATGTCACACCACTCACAAGCAATTTCCAGGAGTTTTATTTTCAAAAGCAAGACAACTAATGAAAGCATCACTATAAAATTTTACATGTGTAAGTTGGGCAGACATTCTACCAAAAAATTTAGTGTTCATTTGAGACCCCTTTCCCACACTGCTGGGCAAAGATATACAGGACAGTATTCCTGAAGCAAAATCAAACTTCACTTCCAATAAAATGGGCAGGTATTATAACAAATTTGAGAATTCCAGCTTTTATTTTCATTAGAATATTGCTTTCTCACTTACTGTGCTTGTTTTGGCTGGGACAGAGTTGAATTTCTTCCTAGTAGCTAGTATTGGAGCTATGCTGTAGATTTGTGCTGAAACCAGTGTTGATGACACAGGGGTGTTTTAGTTACTGCTGAGCAGTTCTTACACATCCTTAAGGCCTTTTCTGCCCCTCAGCCCCCCTCCCCCCCCCCAGCGAGGAGGCTGGGAGTGCACAAGGAGTTGTGAGGGGACACAGCTGGGACAGCTGACCCCAACTGACCAAAGGGACGTTCCATGCTGTATGCCATCATGCTCAGCAGAGAAAGCTAGGGGAAGAAAAGGGAAGGAGTCCCACTGAGATTGATGGTGTTTGTCTTCCCAAGTAACCGTTACATGTGATGGAGCCCTGCTGTCCTGGGGATGGCTGAACACTTTCCTGAACATGGAACTGGTGAATGATTTCCTCATTTTGCTTTGCTGCATGCACAGTTTTTGCTTTACCTATTAAACTGTTTTATCTCAACCCACAGGTTTTCTCACTTTCACTCTTCAGATTCACTCCCCCATCCCACAGGACAGGAGTGAGCAAGCAGATGTGTTGCCAGGTGGGGGTAAACCACAACACATACACATGACAAAATTATTTGACGGAGTGCAATGCTTGTGGATGAGCCAAATCATTGGGGTTTAACTTTTTCTGACAGTGATCAGCACTAGCTGAAGACTTTATGCCAACATATCATATGCAAAGTACCACATGAATTCCTGGAACAAAGTAAATGGGTTGAAGTGATGGCGATAAGGACCCTTCTAATGTTTTACAGGAGACTGAGGATGAAAAGTCCTCAATCTGAAGAGTAATAGTAACATTAGGAAAGTAAAAATGAGTAAAATTTGAAGACTCTATGCTAGGCAATCCTGATACAAGGAAGGTGAAGGACTGCAGCTGAAAAAACAAACAAAAGAACATAAAACAAACAAACAAAAAAACCATAAACAAAACAAAAATAAACAAAAAGCCAACATGGAAAACTGTGAGTGTCTGGGAGCAGAATGAAAGGAGGAACGACGAAAAAAGATTTACAGTAGTATGCAGCTCTGAAGACCGCTGTAACATCTTGTAACATCTACAAGTTTTGGGTCCTGCATGAGTCCCACTTCTTGACTCATAAACTTATAGATTGGTTTTGTGGACTGTTTCTGACTAATAAGGAGAAAATTCAATTATTTCATTGCTACTGTCATGATTTCTGGCACATTTCCATCAATGAGCTTATACCTACTGTGCTTCAACAGAAGAGTACTAAAGGAAAAGGACAGAGTCCATGTTGAAAGTCCAACTTCAAAAGACTGACAACACATGTTCTAGTCAAGTCCATATCTATAAGATTGTCTTGAAATTAATATAATTATATTTATTCCTTGCCTAATGTTAATGAGAACATTGCAGTCAGAATTAAATGCTCCTTAAACATCATATAGCATTCTCAACCGCAGTTAGAAAATTTAAAAGGTAAGAAAGCCATACTATTGTGAACACCCACTTTTTTACCTATTCCAAGTAAATAAGTAAGAGAATGTTCATAAGTGAGAAAGAAAATTAAAACAAATTATTATTAGCAAACTAGTAAGTAATCTGAATTTTTGGCATAACATGGCTTTTAGCTTTTTAATCTAATGAACCAAAATGTCTTTAGCAATCAATAGTGACAGGCCCAGTACTGACAACACTTACAAAACAAAGGATGAACGCTACATAAATATTATTGGGGTTAAATTTTTCCCAAGACCAGGCCTCAAGTCTCTGCCCACAGACAGTTATATTTGCACTCCTGAGCTCATAAAAAAAAAAACCTTAAAATATATACAAAGAGTTTCTTATACCATACAGAAACATTGTAGTCAATATTATCTTTCATTCCCATTATGGAATTATGAGTCAGACCTCACTCTGGAATGAACGCACCTCTCTGTTGAACCTCCAGAGACACAATATTGGCCAGCATTGATGTTTAATTAAACAATTAGCTCAGAGGTTTTGAATGCTTACCATAAACTAATGCTCATCAAAAACTAACCACTCTGCTGCCAAATTACATTTTAAATACAGAAAGGCAGCTCTAATAAAATATTAATTTTACAAATTTAAATGCACTGTAGCAAAGGAAAAAGAATTAAACAGCTTTGGTCTTCCAGTCACATCATACCTACACACTCTAAAGATATTTCAAATTACTGGCTAGATGATTATTATTGCTATGTAAATATAGAGGTCCAAAATGAGGACTGGGACCCTTGAGCTAAACAGAGAAAGCATGCAGGGTTCTGAACAGTTTATGAATTAAAGAAGCTACTTTTTAAAAGACTCCTAACTGCATGTTAGATTTGTAGTAGTAACACATTAAGCAAACCTATCAACTGCAGTGAAGGTAGATGAATGTAAGAGTAGACCATTGTTCATGACACAAAATGTTGGCAATCTGATTTCAATGGCCATGCTTCACAAAGCATTTAAGCATGTGCTAAAGGGCTCTCTTGGCTAGGGATACTTTCTTGAATTGTGTCTAAGTAAGTGCTTTGTGGAGTTAGGGCCAGATAAAAACACACGTTATTCCTTTTTATGCACAGAAATGTTCAAATACAGAGTGCTCAGAGAACTGATGCGTTCAACTTGTCTATTATTTAAGAGGAAAAAAAGAACTGCATGCACTTAGCAGCTATAGGAACTCATGATTTTCAGATTCATTGACAGTCACACCTGAAGTTGACTATGAACTTACTTGGTACAGCCTGTTTTCTACAAAGCTGGATTGATGATGTATGCTGGAATGAACGTATACTTATAAAAACTAATGTAAGAAGTATGTTTTTTAACTATAAATAAAACCTTTGAGTATCTACGGTTTGGAAGCAACTTTGAAATGCAGAAATTCACGCAAAGGTATCTCTGTTTTTTTTGAGAAATTTTTTAGAGGAATTTATGTATTTCATATATATGTTCTTCATGCTGCTTACTTCTCTGAGAGCAAGAGCCCACAGACCCATCTTAGGGAGGAGGGTGTTCAGTGATCACTACTATCTCATCTTTCTTCTAATAGAAAAATGACAACATCTCTATCACCAATGCAAAAATACTCAACAATAAGCTGTAGAAAATACATATTTGTGTGTAGAAGTGTAAACAATTGAAGAAAGCAGTAGAACCAAGGGAACCTGCATTTCCATCTATTTTTTAAGTTCTAATTTCCAATTAATAATTGGAAATAGATCTATTGTTTATCTTATCGGTTGTACAGATGCTATTATTTACTGATGATAGATCTACTATGCTATAATCTATGAAAAAAACAAATCTGTCTTATTTGCTTACAGGCATTAAAGAAGACTACATTTCTCATTATAGTTACCCTCATATAGTGTGACTTCTCGTGCTTTGAAGTCTTAAGAGAGGAATTACTGCAATATACAACTTTCACTCAGAAAATCTGTCTTTCATGTCTTAGGAAATTAACCTCAGCCTCACTAAATATAATAATTAGAAGTATAAAAAATTGGTTTCCTCTAATGAAAGAGGCATGTTCCTAGTCCCTCACATTTTACCTCTACCCTCCAACACTGCTGGTACTAGGGGAAAAAAATATTAAAGAAATTTAATTTAGAAAGAAAAAGCCTTTTGATTTCTAAGTCTAGTCACCAGCTTTTACAAGTATGTATTTGACATATTCCACGTGACAAAGTGGTCAAGATATTTCCTAGTACTAGGACAAAAAAACAACCCAGTGCATTATCTGACTAATCTAGAATCTCACTCGATAGTTATCCTCTCATTTCTACAAAGTCATCACTGCCAGCATATACACATTTGTTCCTCTGTTAATGTTGTGCTACAGCTTAAGCAGACATTCTCACTCTGACAGTGCTTTCCTCTTTGAGCAAAACAAAAAAAAACAGTACATTTTCTTCATTAATAAAGGACAAATAATGCCTTTTTTTATAATAGCTGTGTTACAGAATCTCTATTTCCACAACTTCAGCTACCCATCTTGCATCTCTTCATTTTAGAACTCATTTTTGGATCATAAGTGACCAAAACTACAAAAAGAATTCTAGATGAGCTCCCGCTAGTGCCATGTATATTGTCTTTAATATTTTCTTTTCACTCCTAAAAATGTTGCAATACATCCTGATATATCTTTACACTTGTCTTTTTTCATTGACATGTCACATTTTTGGCTTTAGTCAGTGAGACTAATAAAGCCAGATCTCCCTTTGATACTTTCAGTTATAACACCCAGCTTGTAACAAAAGTCTTATTAGCTCCTAATTAGACTTTGTACTACATAATTTTGTTTCACTTACCCTTGCTTCTCTGACATTCCTGATCTGACTTTCCCATCTTCTATGAACCAGTTGCCCAGCCTTTATTTTTATATGCAGGGAACTATTTCCTCCAAGTTAATTCACAGTTCATTAAGAATTTCTTTCAGCAGTAGCACAGACCTGAATTAAACTAACCCAAGTGGGCAGAGGGAAATATGCTTTTTTTCAGTGATCTCGGCTCCCCTATCCAGTTTATCATGCCAATTCTGCCAACAGTCAACATCAGGGAGAAAACATGCCCAGGAAAGGAGGATATGCTTCTTTCAACAGAGATGTAATCTGTAGACATAGTTATCCTGCTCCAAAGGCATTACCCTGTAGTTCCTCACAAGCCTCAGCCTGTCTAACAGCCAACTGCCACAATCTTCTCCTCAGTATTAGCCTTTATGTTGACCTGGCTCTAGCACTTTTTGGATCTAACCCTCATTGTACTGCTTCAGGATGCTAAAAAAGTAGACCACCATTCACTTGTTGCCAGTACCAAACACCATCATGCTGACAGGGCTGCACAAAGGGTGAGAGGAGGAGAAAAGCACGTGGAGCAGGTGGCAAATGCAGCTGCTGGTGGTAGAAGACTGGAAAAACTGCAGACAGCAAGTTACTCCGCAAAGGTCTTTACAGGCCAGAACCAGACTAATAAGAGCAATAATGCCAGTGATCACTAAGTCTCATACCCAGTAGCTCAGCCTCTGCTACTACTTCCTAGTAGCTAGTATTGCTCGCAGAAGACGAGATCTTTTCCTCCTTGTCCCTTTCCTTGCTATTACTGTTCCTCTTTCCTGTTCCCAGCCATGCACTCCTAATCTGGGCATTGTTCAGCCCCTCTGTGAACTGCTTGCACCCACCTCAGAACAAATAACTGCCTGAAGCACACTGTGATTGTATGCACATATGCTGTGAGACGGGAACGCTCAGCAAGGAGAAAGGCATGAAGACAGAACCATGCAGCTCTTTTCTTTTGCATGTCTTCTCCTTTTCAGCTGTTTTATCTATAGACTTTTAATACAAACTAATCATTAGTAGTATTAATGAATAACTAAGCAATGTATTTGAGTTGCTAGCTATAAACCAAGTGGAATGCTACTCAGTGTTAAAAAGAGTATGCTAGTTTCAATGCTTGAAAAGTATTTAACTGTTTGGAAGACTTAAATCACTAATTCAAATCACAATGCGACTTCATGGCAGTTTTGACTGCCTGGTGGGTCAATTAGAAAAGTTTGGGAAAAATTATACCTTTTTTTTTCAGAAGAATCCCTAAAGAAAAGAAATGCACCAGTACACCACCCTGCAGCATTGAAATAGGCATTCATTAACTTGTCATATTAGAGTGAAGGCACACTTGCAGATATAGAAATGTATCATTAAATGAGGTGTCCTGTCCAAATATATATTATTTAATTACTTACTTGTATAAAGACAAGCTTCTGCTTTAAAAAGTCATGAAACTATAATGAGGACAGACTGCAGCAGAGTGAGACTTCTGAAAGGAACTATCTATCTCCAGGGTAGCAGCTGAGAAAATGTCCCACAGTTATTATATGACTTGAGAACGGAAACAGGCTGTGATACAACTAACCTTTTGGCCATATAGAAAATAATATTTTTAAAAGAAGTGTTTTCCTGAAGGCCAGAAGTTGTACACCTTGCAAACTCCATTCCAATCAGCACTTCTTCAAAACTGATAAACGCAGAGTAGTTACCATTAACTTTTCTTTTCAAAATAAGTATTATAAGTACCAGAACATATTCTTAGCCTGCACATAAATTTTCTTTATTTGAAAGAAATTACAAGGACAGACAATATGTGCCAAATACTAATACAGGAGCAGACAACGGACAAAACAGTAATAAAGAGGAAGGTAAGGAACAGAACTTCTAAAAATAGCAAACATAGTTTAGTCAACCTGGCAGATGCACTTTTTTCTGCTCTTAGACAGATCTTCTGTTACATACAAAGTATTGCTGTTAATCTGTGAAATACATTCCAGGATTAAGATTTAACAAATTTACCTCCTTCTGAGCCACTTAACATCCTTGAAAGGGTATATTTTTATTTAAGATTTAATGACAGCATTCTATCCTTGTGGAGCATACACACTACAATTGCTGCTGCAAGTATCTGTGCAACCAGCAATCAAGGGAAGCTTTGCTAATGAAAATGTTGCTGTTGTTCCATTGAATTAGAAATATTTCCAGCATTTTTGTTAATTTAAAACTAAAGTGAAGTACTGTAACTTTTCTGTTTTATTCTGAGCTGTTTTCTGTTCGTGGTTATTTACTTGCTTATGAAAATAAATAAAATCCTTTTATTTGCCTTAAAAAGGAGGAGATCAAGCAAGCAAAGCTTCAGACCTTAAGTGCTGACAATGCATAAATTTTAACTGAATATCCAAGGCAATTAAAACCACCTAAAATTCTCAGCTAGGGTAACTTCATGTGCCACGGCACACACCATCTTTCACATTCTTTAACTACTCACCTCCTTTACCTATTCTCAGCCATTGCTCATCTTAGTTGTGAACTCAAGGTATGGCCAGAAAGATGAAGTTTTGCTACCCTATTTATTTGTCCATTATTACAGGAAAAAAAAGCACAAGGCTGTTCTCTAATACAATGACAAACATTGAGCATTTGATTCTGTAAATCCCAAGTTGTCTACACTGAATGTGCTCCTTGTTTAGAAATTAAGTTCTCTTTTATAAGTATCTTACTCAATTAGCATTCTCAGCTCATGCCATAGCTCAACCTTTACTTTCTTTTTAAAGAAATTTGATAAGTTACACAATAAGAATTCTGGAATAAACCCCAACATCAGCTAGAAAATATATTGTGCAATTTTGCTGCCTTTCTCCATCTTGCCATTTTTTACTAGCTTTTTTACATTTTTGTAAATAATTTGGACATTAGTATGCAACTTACCCCTTAGAATACTTTATCACAACCTAACGTTTCAATATAAATTAAATCTTTCTACAAAGTCAATTTTTAAGGCATAAAAAACATAGTACTGGCACCAGTGCTGTTGGTCATATATTGACATGTTTACCAAAAGACACTTCTAGGATTAGAAATAAAAAATCACCATATCTGATATACAGGGACTAATATATCATAAATTACTGCAATTTTACACTTGGAAAAAAAAAAGACTATCTACTAAAAGAAAAATACATAAACTAGAATAGACACAAAAAGACTACTTTCATAAGTCATCTCATAATTCAGAAAACATAAGAATCAGTTATAGGATAATATAATACAAAATTTTACTTTTTTTACTTTAGGTTTTACAAAATTTAAAGCAAAGGAAATGAACTGCAATAAGAAACAGAAGTGAAATGAGGACAGTTTCAAAACTGTCTACACTAGGTGGTGTAGATTTTTCTACACTGCACTAAAAGTTACAGAAGGGTTTAAGTGACCAGACAGGTGAAGAATGTTACCCCAAATCACCCTTTTTCAATAAATCTTCCAAGTCTGAAGAATAGCCTTTTCAACACACTGAATATAGCACCTCAGTGTTCTGACATAAAAATAAGGTTAGAAATGTAAAGGCAGCTAGAACTTACCTATAAATTCTTTCAAAAGGAGTTTTGTATTTTGAAAGAAAATTCACAAAACAGAAGAAAAAACCTGTAATTGCTTGAGGAGATATGTTATATAAACAGAGTGAAGGCCATAAAAAAAGATGAAAATGAACATGAAATGAACTAAACATGGGTTTTAATTACATAAACAAGTTGATGGTAATGGTCATAAGCCTGATACTTAAGCTACTTGGTTTTGTGCATATTTGTGCTCTACTCATGGCATAGTGTCTTTTGTTTTATAATATATTTCAAAACAAATTTGAAAGCATTATTATCCAACAATGCAAACAGCACTACAGATGGACAGAAATCCTAAAGTAAAAGAAAGTATTAAAGCAACTGGAATACTGTATTCAGTTTTGGTACCTGCTATACAAAAAAGATGTGGACAGGCTGAAAGGGAAAGACCACAAAGATGCTGCAAGGACAGGGAAGCCTGCCGTGT
Organism: Pezoporus occidentalis; assembly: GCF_034315485.1. Lineage (NCBI taxonomy): Eukaryota > Metazoa > Chordata > Aves > Psittaciformes > Psittacidae > Pezoporus > Pezoporus occidentalis. Next base: position 1,071,805 of record NW_026913209.1, read on the forward strand.
GAGAAATGGCTGAGAGAAGTGAGTCTGTTCAGCCTTGGGTAAAGAAGACTCAAGGGAGATCTTATCACCAGGTTCCAGTATTTAAAGGCTGGCTATAAAGAAGATGGATACTCCCTTTTTCCATGGAGTCACACTGAAAAGACAAGGGTACTAGATACAGTTACTCCCAGAGAGATTCCAGTTGGACACAAGAAGAATAATTTTCACAATGAGTAAAAGCAGCCATTGGAATAATCTTTACCAGGGAAGTAGTGGATTCTCCAAGACTGGACACTTCAGCTGGAGAGGGTGCTGGAACATCTAATCTAGGTCATGCTTCGCCAGGAAAGGTTGGACCAGATGATCCTTGAGGTCCCTTCCTACCTGGTATTCTATGATTCTATGATTTAATCTGCCATTTTTTTAAATAAAAAGATTCAGAATCAAGAGAAATAATCATCCATCATGTAAAACAATATAATTGCCTTCTTTTGCCCATTAGATCAACAGCTGTTTTCATAATCTGGTAAGTGAATGAAAGAGCTGGAAAATTTGGGAATTTATATGCTCATTTTGGAGCTTAACATGTTCTCTCTTTCTGGAATATCTTTATTCAAATATTGTTAAAACTAAGATGTGAAATCGCGACCACACTGAATTCAGTAATTCACAAAACTCTCCTCAAGGAAACCAACACTTTACCCAGGTTTTCACTTACATATGTTGCTATTACTTACTTTAGCTTATGGATAATTTGCTTTCCAAGTGTATAACAGAGTTTACAAAGGACCTTGGAAAAGTGACCATGGCACATAAAATAATTGCTACCATGAAAGCCACCATTTCACATTTTTCATGGCTTCAAGAAAACCAGTAGTAGATTTCTCATTATAAGACCTTAATTCTGAACCCCGTAATGTAAGACATTTTATTACAACATCTCATTCCCAAGTATGTTAGGAATGATTTGTCATTGAAAGTGAGAATGATCCATGCTTCCTTGAGATCTTATCAATAAATTACTGCAAATTAGCTACCAAATAAGCCCGACATCGCTGTTGCTGAATGTTTCATTTCCACAAGGTCTTTAGAGAGCCAGTGCATTATCCCACTGAACTACTGAAATGCAGAATTATGTGGTATTAAAAGTGAGATAAGTGTTTATAAAGCCTATTGAATGCTTTCAAAAATAAAGACCTATAGCCTTTCATTATTTAAAAGAAGTTTCTCTCTGTCTTTAAACCCTTTAAAAAGCCTAAGAAGATTTTAATATTCACAGGATTTACACACAGGTAAAATAATAGAGGCACAATTCTCAGAACAAAAAGATTTGCCATGTATTATAGAGCTCTGTAATACTGGAGCTCTTCTGAAAGGGTTTATTAATCATACTATTTAAAGGTTGTGACACATTTATGCTCAAACTAATACAGGCAAAGTAATTCACAGTTACAAACCTGTGTATGAGACAGCTCTAGTGTTGGGACACTTGGTTTTAAATGCTGGCCCTTTTTGGACCCTGCCTGCTATTGTGTTGAAGCCAGTTAATTGGTACGTCTTAACTTTTTAGTGGTTTGTGTGTAAAGAAGAAAAAGGTGCAATTTGTACCTATTTGGATTTGCTTTGAAAAGGCTTTGTCATTTAGGTTGACTCAGAAGAACCATAAAACCTGTAAAGAATAAGGATGATAATTCATATTGCATTTCTCCTTAGCCAAGATCATAAAATTTTATACTCACTTAAAAAAAAAAAAACCTGCAATCTGCAGAGCATTTATTTAAAACATAGAAATAGGTGTTGACCATAAATATACTAAAGATGTCAGCCTAATTTATAAATAAATATTTAAATGGGGTTTAGTAAATTATGAACATAGATCTTCAAGCTTTATAGAGCCAAAATTTATTCAAGACTGAGCACTATGAAAATCTGCATAGAGACGCTGGATATTTCTTGCCATCAATACCCTCGAAACTTCAGAGTACAGTTGTGCTGATCGTGGGCAAGGAGAAGTCATACTCGTCTATGCCGAGTAAAAGTTTCTCTCAGCAGTTCATCCAAGCCAGAATATTGACCTTTCAATTTATTAGCCTTAGAAGCTTCGAAGCACCTACCCATAAAATAAATGCCTTGCTGAATGTCTTTTTGCCTCTCCCTTCCACCAAAAATTAGAAAAATGGGCTGCACCCATGATTTCACCTTCCCAGTTTAAACTGATGAATGGAGTTCCAGCATCTGACTCCAGGAGTATTGCAGTGAGAGGGGCAGATGTTGATCAGGCATCACTTACCCCATCTATAAGTGTTCCTCCCACCTCCCCAATGCACACTCTATATTGGAAAGAAAGGAAATGCACATAAGAGAGTCTATGAACCAGGTCTTGGGCTGACAGCTTTCTGGGGTCAGTTTGGCCATGTGTTGAGCCCAACTAAACCAAACTTCAGAGGGGTCCTTCTGAAACAGCTAGAAGAAGGAATAGATCCACATAAGCAGCAAGGGCCAGCCTTCCCTCTAACAACCTTGGAAATGTCTGACAGGTAACACATCTTGAAGGGAAAGCAGAGGACTGCAATCTCCATCGCTCTGGAGGGAAGCTAGCAAGGACAAAGACCTGAACAGCCAGCAGAGAAGATTTCAGAGAGGAGAACTGTGTTTTTTTCAAAATTAGGAGTGAGGTGAGAGAAGGCAATTGCATGTTCTTTGCACAGCCACAAAGATGAAGGAAAGACTGGGCCCAGGGAAGATGAATCGGTGGAAAATGAGACTCAAAACCTAAGGTAATTTAGTTACCTCAGTTAAGAATATTCAATTAAAGGCTGTGAAATGCAGTGTAGGCAGCAATGAAGAGTCTGGCTTCTCTCCAAAAGTAGCTGCACTCACACCCAGGACCAGGATGGTCTCAGGAGGCGTTAGTGGAATTAATGGAATTACTAGAATTTCCTCTCCTGGTCAAAAGTTAGTGCTCCTGCCTGACATACCAAATTATTCACCATTTAGGTTACTCTTGAGGCACATTTGTAAATGGCAATATTAAGTCTCCTTTATGTTCAGTTCAATATTCTCCATTTGACATAAAAGCAGCCATGATAAAAATATGCGGCCTGAGAGTACAGTTAGGAAAATATGAGAATGAATCAGCAGTTTGATTTCTCCCTCTTCAACCCACACATTTTAACTTGCTGGGTTTCCAGTTTGAATGTTATTACTATTTCATTAAGGCCATAACTATCTGTGTTCTGGTTCCTGAAAGCAATTTTGGCATAACATTCAAATTAGCAGTAATGAGAAAAATACGCTCTTCCATCATCAAGTTTGTTACCTTGATGAATATCTCTCTGTAGAAAAATATGAAATGAGTTAATGTATCTGCCTATTAAAGCCACTTCAGGAGATGGCTGAACATAGTGGTGGCCTATTAGCTAAGGAGAAATCCAACCTAAGGCCCAAGGAAGAAATACAGATACATCTAAAAAGTGGATTTATTACAACTATTTCTTACAGCTACTCATAGAAAAAGTGGATGTCAGCAAAATTAGGAGTGCTAAAAGATCACACAAAGAAAGATTGAGCAATCTGGGGGCATTTGGATTTTGCATATAAGATAGGGAGGCTTATGTGTGTTTTTGTGTGTTTTTGTGTACCTGAATTTATATTGTTGTAGGAGCTGGTAACTCAGAACCATGTGACTTCTTCTTCAGGGTGGGATGGGGAGGAGAACTGAAAGAATGTAAATCCCATGGGTTAGATAACAGGTATAACACAAACCACTACTGCTACCACCAATAATAATAATGATAAGGGAAATAACAAGGGGAGAGAATATAAAACTAAAAGGGGAAAAGGAAAACAATAAACCCAAGTAATGTGCAATACAATTGCTCACCACTGCCTGCTGACCAATACCCAGCCTGACCTGAGCAGCAATCAGTCCCTTCCCGGTGACTTCCCCCTAAGTTTATATACTGGGACTGACATGCTGTGGTATGGAATACCTCTTTGGCTAGTTTGGGTCAGGTGCCCTGCCTCTGCTTCTGGATTCTCGTGTCCCTCCGCACTGGCAGAGCATGAGACTGAAAAACCCTTAATCAGGGTAAGCATTACTTAGCAACAACTAAAAACATTGGTGTGGTATCAGCGTTGTTCTCAGACTAAAGCTGAAACACAGCACTGCACCAGCTACTAAGAAGGAGAAAAATAACTGCTGCAGCTGAACCCAGGACAGTTATCTTGTCACAGTAACAAACAAAAAAACAAACCAAAACGAACAAAAAAACCCACAAAAACAAAACAAAGGAAAACAAAAAAAAAAGCAAAACAAAAAAGAAAACCACACCAAAAAAAAAAAAAAAAAACAAGCAGCAGAAGATACTGAAAACATTGCCTAAACAACAGAGTGCTGTTTCTATTTAGTGATCAAAGCTGCAGATAGGAACAAAACTTTGGGTAAAATCTAAGGCCTTCGAATGTCAATTTGTTTTAGTGAATATTATCAAGGGGATTACAGTTTCCAGAACTACCTAGACAGATGGAAATCAAACATTATAATGTGGATATTAGTTTCCTTTTCTTTTCTGAACCTTTTGCAGTGCCATTCAACTATGAGTATGCAGAAATAGGTAAACCACTATTCTGTAAAGGCAAGTAAATGTAATTACTAAACGTGCATTTGCTCTATTATAATTACCAGGGAAAATATTGAGGAAAGCTGTTTTACCACTGAAAAATGAGTATTCCCACCAGTTGGGGAGTTAGGATTTCCCATGTTCTCAAATATATAAGAGTATCAAAAAACAATTTGACAGAATTTTGGACACAGAGATGAGGACTCGATTTATATAGAAATCTGCTAAGTAGGGTTTATCTTTGATGAGAAAAAAAGGACTGAAAAGACCTTCCTAAAATGTTGAGCTTAGCTCCTTCTCCTTTCAGCATGAAGTCAGCTATTTGTAAATATACCTCTTTTATAAGTATACCAATCAGTATCTCTAAGGAAGGGTGGTTTTTTTTTTAATGGTTTCCCTTGGTTTTGCTTTTTTATCCAAATTACTTCCACTAGAAACTTGTCACAGGATCTGATGACTCAAATGTGAAGGAAAAAAAAAACAACCAAAAAACTTTTTGTATTTCCAGACCTAAATTTAACCACAGCCACTTGCATATTTTGTTCCTCTACTAGCTTTACCTTACTGTGTATCAGCAGGATGTATTTGTCAGCAGGAATCTTATTTTCTCCCCAGCTCTCCTACACTGTGCAAGGCAAGGTTTTATAAATCTCTCTCTGTGATGTGGGCTCGTCTGTTATCTGAATAGTATTTAATTGGTTTTGTTCCAGTTTGAGTTCTCAATTTTTTCTAGCACAAAATCACTACTGAATGAATTATTCTAAATGAGATGTCCAAAGTGCTACTAATTCCTTTTTGCTGGTAGAATAACTTTCCTGGTGCATTTTATGAATATTACTCTTTCACAGCTGTGCCATGTTGTGACATGTCAGCTCATACTTCTTGATCAACCAGTAATACAGATATGTTCTCCTCCCCAGTTATTTCTAAGTAATAACCCCTCAACTTACATCTGAATTACACGTTATTGGCTCCAAATGACCTTTCATTGTAGACTATGTGGAGTGTAATCCCATTTCTATTACCAAAGTTCAAACAGCCTTTCTGAATGATATTCCTATGTTCCTCTGATCTGCTTATCATGGGAAAACCTCCCTCCTATTCTCCCTGTCTTTTGCTTCCTCCGCACAGTGATGTCATTATAAAATTTATTTGGCACTAAACTATTATTTATAGTATCCACTGCATTTTATGTTATGTTTTTAATCCAAATATTTAAATTATTAAAAAATGTTTGTTCTTTTTCTGTGGTAACTAGAATTATAGATCAAGTTATTAACTCTTAATTGTCTCTGAGTATCTACTTAATTGTCTTTGGGTATTTACCTGGTCCTCACCAGGTAAACTGATCCTCTAGTACAAAAACAGATGTTAGCTTTTTCTGAGAGTACCTATCCCAGTTATTTTATTAAAAAATATTGATTTCATCTTCTTTGTGATAATACTGATGGGAATTGGAGGCTGAATGCACTCTTTTGGAAACATACAATTTACACCATGAAAAAAATTGCCAGTATTACCAAAAACTGAAGATCTTATTTCTTGCTGGAAGCATAAATTGAAGGATAATGAATAGCAAAGCTTTTAGTGTACCTTGAGACATGTTGTGAATCCTTGCAATAAGACAGTAAAAAGCAAACATAACCAGTACAGGACTGAAACAACACAAATACTCTGGAATATTAAAAATTGGTATTTCTTACCTGAGATATATGAATTCTGGTATGCGTATGTAATCTAAAGACATCTATTTTATTTCACTCAAAAGTATTCAGCTAATTCAAGCCAAGGACATGTCAGCTTTACACAGCCATCATTCTCCCTCTCATTTAACAGTCAAGTAGTTAAAGAAGAAAATCTGTGTAGGGCTGGCTGGTCACTAATTGTGCACACAAATACACATAAATCCCTTTGAAACATATTAGCTTTAAAAGTAATCTCTTGTAACCCAAAACAGCACATGAGCTACACAACATATATTAAAAATAATTATCAGACATATCAGACATCAACTGCTGACAACTTAAGGCTCTTCATTACAAAATAAATTGGTATTAACACACACTCAAAATATAGAATGTATTACTATTTTCAAACAAAGTTAACTTTCTGTAGTGCTGGCTTTGGCTTTACATGACCCTACAGACTTGTGGGGTTTGTAGGCCTTAAAAATGGGAATTTCCATCTTTGTCTTTGCTTTTCTACCCTGTTTGACAGAAAAACAAACTAATAAACATTCATATACTGAACATGCTTAATAAGAACACTTACTGGCCACATACTTAATTTCCCTACAGCTCTCTGGCAATCAGTTACCTTTCTACATATCTCTGACTCTTCCACCTTATTTGTGAACAATTCTGACCTTTAATGAATAGTTTGGAATCAGTTCCAAGTTATTTAAATACTTATACTTTAAAGCATATCCTGTCAAACCAGATTCATCTGGCCATTCTAAAGCAACTTTTTGTTTCTGAGCATATCAGTGGAGCATAAGCAACAGCTAACAGAAAGGGTTTTAATTCAATTGTTATATAAGTGCTTGGCCAGCACAGAATACATATGCTATTCATGTGGCGAAAATGTGCTGGCCCAATATAATATAAGCATGTTTGGGTGTGTATTTGCAGCTGTGTCTTAAGCTTAACCAAGAAATTTTGCCAAAATAGACTCACTTTCCAAGCAAAGGTTTGACTAACTGTTGAATGCATAGCCATCATTGCAGCCTTGTTTTAGCGATTATCATTGGATAGGCACTTCCTTCAACTTCAATCTATTACCATTTTTCATCTCAGCAAATGAAAATCAGAACTAACATTTTTTACCTAATGGTACACTAGCTTCCTCAAATACCTTTAGAATACAGGCATGCAAAATGCAGGACAAAACAACAGCTCTTTCTCCTGTTTTAGTTATTAATACTTTCATCTTGGTTTTAGTAGGAACAAAACAATCAAAATGCACATATATGCATCCCTCAAATATAAACAGGTGTGCACATTTTCATAAACATGTAATACAGTACTCATACACCGTATTCTTTAAAGATGAAGTGGGTTTATGTCTCTTTTGTTTCCTTTGCCTCTTTCTCAGTCCTATAATTCAATCCTTAGTGTCTGAGCACCAGACTTCAAATGAGAGATCTATTCAAAACATGCACAGACAAAATAAGTGGCTTCCTTAGTAATGGAAAATATGTGAAAGCATCTGAAACAGCCCCTCCTCCAGTAAGTCATTATGCACATGATCCTTTCTACCCTCAACTTATTAATGTAAAGATAACTTTACATTTAAAGAAAAATACCTAATGTGCAACCATAGTTTTTGGCAAATTACACAGGACACATTTACTGCAATCCTAATTAAACTGGTTTTTATTCAGTAAGGTTGTTGTATGTTACAGTGATCTTTTCATTAATATTTTAGATCTTCAAGTTGAAAAAATAAAAGAAATTGTGGAACTAAAATACTGAAAACTTTAATTTGGTACCCATTACACTCCAACAGTTTAATGTATTTCATTTAAACTATCATTAGGTAACCATATTCTGAACACACAATGAACATATCCTTGCTGTTCCTTGTCACCACCAAGATAACTTCATTCTACTGATGCCATGGAGAAATTACTCCAATACTTCTCTTAGAGTAAAAGTAACTAAAACCAAAATGAAGTTATAGCTCTAACATTTAGTTAGGTCACTCTGGTTGTACAGATTCCTAAATCTGCAATATAGCTTTTGTGCAAATAGTTATGAAAATGAAATTATATAGGATTGCTATTATTGCCCATCTATTTTAACATTAAATCACAATAAAATATAAAAGAAGATAGTGTTTTTTTTAGTTTCATCAAAAAAAAGGTAGGAAAATCAAGTCTGAATTTAGGACCTGAATTATTGAGAAATGCACAGAGGTTTGCCATATATACTTAAAAAAAAATACATGTGGCATTTAGGGAAAGTGACCAAATTGAAAAATCTTTTAGTGGGAGAAGGTTTTTTTTCACTGACTATTTGCAACACTTCCCAATGGTAACAGAAAGGGTGTAAACCTGTTTCAGATAAAAAAAAAATCCCAAACAGTTAATTCTCTATAGAAAGAAAAACAGGTATGAGCAAGAAAAGGAGAGTCTTCTATAACGACAGAAAGTTCAAGATTTGCCAACACCCATGAGAATTACAAGTCACAGGAAGGATGAAAATTCTAGGCTTTATATTCAAATCATTACTGTCACCATTTCCTTCATCAACCTCACATACAGATTAGCTCAAAAGCCAATACACTAAAAGGTATATCTCATGCACTGGGTATATCTTATGCACTATGAGAAATAAGCAGTTTACACCAACACATCCATCTCGGTCTTAAGTATCTACCACTGAGAAGATCTCAATAAGTTATATACAATCACTGTGGGTTACAAAAACTGAGATGTCACCACAAGTAAAACTGAGATGAAATCAGTTTTAAAAAGGAATACGTACACTGAGCTTGAAAACCTCTTTACAAATCCATGTTTCATCTACCTAACATGTCCCATATTTCATCTACCTAATCCAGCTGCACATAAGGATTCTCTAGCTGCTTTTCACTACTCTGTCTTCATTAAGATTCCCAGGCGGCATAGTGAGGTTGTGGTTGCTATGTGTGACTCACTTCCAGCCTTCAGCTGGTATGCCAGAGATTTTTACCTATTAAAATAGAGCCAGGGATGTAAATTAGAAGAACTCAGGTATCACTCTGAGTTGGACCCATCAGGTATAAAACACGTTAAGATTTTTCAGACCTCAGGTGATTCCTGAGGAAGGCTGACTATAGCTCTGGGACCTATAATGAGGAAAAAAATATTGCTCTTGTCTGGGATCTTGTCCTTTTTGTCTCACAGAACAGAGTTTCTGCATGAATAGGCAAATTTGGTGGAATATGCAAAATCCCCTTGATCACCAAGAAAAGCATTGACTCATCACCACTGCTTTTATTCACCCCCATCAGACATGACTGAATTTGCAGGTACTCGATGAATTTTTACTATGCAGTTACGGATTTTGCCAAGTCATATTGCACATACTACCTACATATCTTTTAATGAATAACTGGTGCTTTGTGTAGACGTGAAATTTCCCTTATATGAAACTCTTTACAGGTTCATGGCCTAGATGAGTTTCCATCTGCTTTATCTCTATCCTATCAACATTAACTTTGAGATCTGGTAAAACAAAGTTGGTAGCAGGTTAAGTACCCTGAGCATAATGCTTTTCATTATGAAGTACAACTGTATTTAGACACTTGAACTCCTTGTTGGCAGCAAGCCTCTTATCTTCAGTAAGGGAAAAGCTAGGCCTAGAAATGTAGCTTTTGCTTATAACTGAAAATAAAAATTCAATTTCAGAGAGAGACACATTAATAAAAGTTAGCTCTTGTCTGCATAGAAGCACAGCCTTTAGGAAAATGTCAATAGTTAGTGGCCATAATATCTAAAAATGCACGACAGCATCAGGTTAACTGCACTGTACTGCAAATGCTGGCAGAATGGGATTACATGAAGTGATGGCACTTTTTTCCCTCTTCCAGGCAAATCATGCAGTAATAACTGCCTATAATTAATAAGTCAATAACTGATGAAGCCACAAGACAGATGTCTTTGAATCTAAGTAGTTCTGGACCTTCATTCAGAAAGCAATATGTCCCCACACCTCATACTGAAGCTACACCAAGGGTATGATTTGCAGAACTGGTGAGAATTAATCTGTCAAACACCAGCTCCTCTCTTTTTCACTCTAAAGGCTACAAGAAGAAAGTGAGAGGAGTCACCACTCAGCCCTCTTCCTTGTAGTTATGGTGCCTCAGAAACCAAGATAGGGGTACATATAGTCAGAAGTGATAAAGCTATACAAAAAGTGTCAGCTCTTTTACACTTGGATATAATTTGTATGAAGATGCAAGGAAAAAGAATTTTTTTTTAATTGTCAATTTAGGATATAAAGTGTGTCATATTAGAATTTAAATCAAATACCTGTGGGTTTTTTTACTATAACTGCATAGTATTTATTGCAGTTTTTAATTATACTTGCTGCATTTTAAACACAGCTGTGTTCTCAGAGTCTAAAAACACTAGAAATGGTCACCATTAATTTCCTGAACCACAAGCCTACAAGATATTAAAGCCCAAGGATGCTCCACCTTTCTATGTAATGAAAAAAGGAAAAGGTTTTGAAATCCTCTTCTGATTTTAAGAAAAATACAGACATAGAATCACTGTATTTTAATAACTGAGGTTTTTGTGCATCACATTAATTGTCCATTACAGACAAATAATTACTTAGTTTATTTCCATGTGTATTCAGTAATCAGATAAAATGTACGCTAAATAAATACCTGGAGTTAGCCTACATTACTTTCACCATCTCTCCACCAGTCTGAGATATTTTTTTCCTATCCTGTAATCTAATAAGCTATATATGTAGTTCTGGTAGAATAGATTACATTGCTATTTTAAAATCACCAAGCATCATAGTTAAATCAGCAGGAAAATAACTTAATGAACCTTAATCATCATAATTGTATTGGTTATAAAAGATATTTTTCTCCTGCAGATAGTTTGAAAAAAATTATTCTTTAGCATTTGCTAAATTAAAAAATTCAATTATTTCACAACTGAACTTTATTATGATATAATAACATTTCAACTAATATGTAAATGTATGCCTATCAAGGAGGTACTTTAATTGCATATATAGTCTAACATAAGAACTCAGTTTCTTTTTACAAGTATACTTTAGCTGATTTAATTATTTAGTCCTCTAATTACACAGTCCATACCAATCAACCCAAATGAACCACTTCTGTAATCTTAATTTCACATGTCAAATCACTGAATACATTTTTGCATGATTCTCATGTTAACCAGAAAGCCAGGTATTGATTGAATGACAGTAAGTACATGAGGTTAGGAGAAAAATACAAGAACGCTTTCATGTAGGGTAATGGCAGTCCCTGCTGATTCCCTTTTCCCCGGATCTTCTTTTTCACCACTGCTCGAGATAAGAGAAATAGCAGTATTTAGTTGGCTTTAACAGAACATTTTCATATTTTGAATTTTGCCCAGACTTTTTGGATTTTTCTTTCACCCCTGTCCCACACCTGTAGCACACATTTACATCATTCGTTTGGGATAGGTGTGGCTAACTACATGGCTGAGATCAGGAAGGACTTCCATTATTCTTGCGGGGGCCAGTATGGCAAGAAGTCTTACTTTTCTGGCTTTGGGTTGTGCATCTTAAACACATCCCAAACATTGTCCCATCGAACATGGGCTGTTGTGTTGTGCAGCAGGGAAGATTCACAGGTTCACTTTAGGAAATTAAAATGGTTTTTATTTGCAGCTCATGGTGGTGAATATAAAGTAACAGCAGAGGCTCCAAGAGCCGCCTCCTGGGGGCAAAGAAGAGACAAGGTTTTACCAGTGAGCCCTGAGGCTACAGAAAGGTGATGTGACATCTTCTTTCTGGCTTGATGGTTCCCTGTCCCAGCCCCAGGGAAGAAAACCTGAAAGGTAACCAAAGATGGGTTGCCCCAACTGTTTTTGTTATATCTCCTTAACTCACATTAGAAAAAAATATGTGATGTCCATAATAAGAGAATGGGAGAAAATGCATGGGCACTTGGCCTTCCTCCTACCCTAGACTATTTTATGTATTTGCAATCCATCACTTAAATGCCATTATTTTATATATAGAATCATAGAATCAACCAGGTTGAGGTAGTCCTACTCAGTTGTATGAAAACTGAACAGCAGACAACTTTAAAACATTTAAATATTGTTCCCTGCACTTAGTTTAAATGTAGCATTCATATATTTAAGGCAGAAAGAAAAAAAAATGCTTTTTTACAGCCACAACAATATAAGTATCAATGAGTCAGGCAGGACTTGCCCTAAGCAGTTATAACAAACTGAAATTTATCCAAATTGCATTATTTTAATTCGCTTTTCATAATAAGTGATTTTATGAAGTGTAAAATCATTTTCTTACAGAAGAAAAAACAAAAATAATGCAGTCCACAATCTCAGTCTCGAAGTGAATTGAAATTATATACAGTATTCATAAAATCACAACGATTTTATAATAGAATTCTGGTGCTATTGCTGTTGCAAAAACTACATTAATTTACATTGTTTGCTAATCTTCAGAAATTTTTTTTATACTGTTATTAGCCAGGACTGTGAGCCTTTCTTCAAACAAAGCAGATGAGTGTGAAGAACCACATCTCACTTTAATCCACTAGAGGGTGGCCTGCCTCAGTCAGGGCTGGAGTACTGAATTCATGCAAGATATCTAACATTTTCTTCCTTTTGACCTGTTGAGAGCCAACACTTTGTATTTCACTATTCTTCATCTTATATTACAAAGAAAATTCCTTTATATAAAACATTACATATGATTAAAAAAAAACCTTTCCTAAGTGCATCCATTTCATTTATTGTTTTGCATATCTGGAAGAAGGGATGATGCATTTCAGTGTATAGTTCCCTTGAACTGAGAAAAAAAAAAAATCATAGATTATTTTACAGTTTCTAAAACCTTCATATTTTGTATGCCTTTTGTTCACAGATACAGGATAAATGCGGGGGGGGGGTATTCTTCAGCAAAGAGTATGGCACAAAGGGAGAAAAGAGAAAGAAAGGGAGAAGGAAATCTGTGCAGCTTATTGTTTATATAATTAGATGGCCATAAAGCAGTCAAGTACACAGAAACTGAAATAAACTGATTTTATTTGACCAAGTTCCTTCCTCAATTTATTCTAAATTTTTATTTGTCTGGGAGATATAATATCACTCTTACTTTCCACCGATAAACATAAAAAATAAAATTTAATATTTGATAAAATCTGGAAAAGGAGTAGTATGAAAAATAACTTTCTTAAGAATAAAAGAAAAAAAAAAATGCACCAAAACAGGGGGCAGGAAGCACAAGACATTTTTCCTGAATGGTTTCAACATTCAGTATCCTCTGAACTACAGCAGCCTTTGCAGAACTTCAGTGATCTCTAATAAGTTGTTGCGAGCACAGATAACATCCTTATGCAGCCTTAAAAAAGGGGGGGGTAAAACCTCCCGAGCTGTTCTGTACAAACACAATGCATGCCCTGTAACTCCCACAAATCGGAAGAGATATCTGGAAGCATGCAAAGGCTTGTTTCGTGTATCCGTACCCAAAGCAGCAGTGTCACGTAACAGACAGCTTCCCACGGCCAACCAGGCTGGCGCAGCCGCGTGTACTACGTGGCATCTGGGCACGCCAAAGCATTGGCTCCTCTCTGGGGAGTGGAAGGGGCTCAGTTATTAATGACCGCTGAGAAGGCAGCACCATGTCAGTGTGACAATCGAGTGGGTGAACGATGCACCGCTAACCACCATGGAAACAAGGAGAAATAGGAACAGCTAGCAAGCATCTCTCTTTCTCTCCCCCTCTCTCTCTCCTCTGGATCGCAAGCCTCAGCCCAGCCAGGCAGCAACAGCGCTCTGGCAAACATAAGGGATCTCAGCTGGCAGCACAGAGAGTCTCTCATGGTGTAGGATATCAATAGATACATCTTTGTATTATATACTGTTAGACACACGCATGCACGCTGACTCTCTCACACACATGTATGCATATTTATTCAGACTCTGGCTTTAATACAAGTATGTGGCTACCTGAACTAAGGAATCAAAATTACTGATATGCAAGAACTCCTCCAGCTCTGAAACTACTCCAATTACAGGGTAAGTTATTTTCAATTTTATCCTGTCTTTTATCTTAACATGTAAACTCTTTCCCTTTTATTCTTTTTGTAGTTATTTTATTATTTTCACATTTAACTTTCTGAATGGAAATGCAAATTAGAGATAATCTGAATATTCTTGCAAGAGTGCCAGAGTTGTGCATTTTTTAGCTTGAAAGAACATCAAAGAATAAAAGAATTATAAATGGAGAACGTTTCCCCTGATGTTTCAGATGCAAAATTAAATTACATAGTTGCTCTGTGTTTTGAAACCAATAAAACAAGATACAGGACAGCCTCCTTTCTTCTCTCCAGTGCTAGGATTAAGGGGAATGCTGTTTATGTCAGGACCTAAAGACCACTGAGCAGCAAGGCTGAATGAGCATATCACAAACAGTTATTGAATTTCTGCCAGGCTACATCTTAAGGATTGTGGCAAATGACTTTGCTTAAAAACATCCCTTTTCCAGTCAGAAGGGACAGTGTGAATGCCTGATTACCGATGCAGCTCGAACTGACGCGTTTGGTAAAAAGGATCGCATTAAGCAGAAGAGTTCTAATCTTCTCTGGTAATTAACAGGATCACAGCAGGGTGCCTCTAAAGTATATTTTAATCTAAGGAGACTGTTCAAATCCATCACTATAAAAGCTTTGCCTGTTTTAGTATAGGAAGGCTCAGAACTGTTTGTCTTTGCTTTCCATGTCTTTGTTTTCATGTGTCTAGTTGGAGTTTTTGCCCAGCACTGCTGTTCAGAAAGAGATGAAACCAACATAGGGGGATGGAGGGGGCAGTAAATGTAGGGTGCTAGAAAAAAGACAGTAATTTTCGATTTAACCAATCTATGCAACCAAAAATTCCATACTAGCACTACTCTTGCCTAATGTGTTTGTGTTTATGCATGTGTATGTCATTTCCTTCATGCAGTATGAGAGTACCTCAGTATCCCTTCAGATGAAAACACATTCAGTAAAGTCCATCAGCATGGATCTGTGATTCATGCATCAGAGAATGCCAGAGAGAGAAATTTTACTTTACACCATGAAAAGACAGGTTAGCCATCTAATGCATGCTTCAAAGTGAAAACATACAACCTGCATCTTCCTGCATGCTTTTGTTTCCTTTTTAGAGTACTATTTCTATACTAAAAACAGCTCAGTATTTAGATTATTTCCCCTACTCTTCTTCCTCCCCCTCACTCCTGTACCCCTTAGAGATCTGTTCCTTTGCAGCAAAGCAATTATTTGCTTGTAATTTTAGAATTAGTATGTTTTGGGAAACAAACACTGTGAAACAACCATCAACAGATAGCCAATGGCTGTAAGCCTGCCACCTTTCCATAAATGTCAGGCAATGGGTAGTTTAACAATATGTATGGTAAGAAGTCAATTAATTCAGGTGACCTTTGTAAATGGTGACAATAAAGTAGCTCTGACAATACACCACAGCATTCATTATTCCCTCTGGAAAATGAATGAGCTTAAGAAGAGGTTTCCTTTTCAGAGTACAAAATGAAAGGTATTGAAGCATTAGCTCCTGCTATTGGCAAGCTTGCTTCCTCTAATTCAGATTGTCTATGAAATCCGTTTTGAGCAAGCTGGCTTATTTTACTATGTGAACCATAACCTCTTGTTCAATTAATTAAATATCCTGTTCTCACACACATTGCATGTGCATTTTAGTTGTTAAAACAAGAAACTCAAGCTACTGCGTTAGATTTTTTATTTTCTACAATAAGAAGAGAGAAAACCTGATTCTCAGCTCTTCATGTTATATGCAAAGGACTACTCAGATGAAACTTTTTTCTGTATACCACGGCACATGCTCAGCTTTTCTGAATCTTTATCCTTACTTATTTGTAATGTAAAAATTAAGCAACTATTAGTAACTTTATATCAGGTTTTACCACATATACTTTAATGCAGTACTTTAAAATATTATGCAGTTATTCCAAAGAGTTTCAGAAAAATGTGGTCATTCCAGTCATACATGCTCAGATCAAATATGCATCATCTGAGTACACAGCATAGACATTCTTAACCAGCAAAGCAGTCAAAATGTATGGTGATCGTATTTTGGTTAATACTACCTCAAAGCTCCTGCAATAATGTTGTAGTGTCAGACAATGACTGGCTGATGTTGTTATGGCAACCCCAAAGTACCGCCTTTCAGGGTGGTACATCTGAGCATGACATCACAGCATGCCCGTTTGGAGTACCCAGAAGTGGGTGAGTATTCCTCTCTTGCACCAGAATGAGACCAGATCAAGCAGGCAACAGTGCTGTCTCTAACACAGATAAAAAATATAACCTATAATCTTTGTTAACTGATCAAGAATGAGCAGCTTACGAAAATACATCCTGCAAATCACTTGTGATCATTTGTCCATCGAACAGTAGAGGACAAAACCACTTTTGCAAGTAAAAGCAAACCAGTTAGCAGTGTTGAAGCCATTTTCATTGACTCTTACCCCTAATCTTTATTGTATTAATAGATTCTACAAGCAAACCAAAAGCTTTGCTGTTTGGCAACAACCACTCTAACTTTAAATGGTTGAGGTTTAATAGCCACATTTTAGAACTCCTAAAGCAATAGAAGAAGATAAGCAGTAGAAAACAGAGCTTTTCAAAACAAGCTCTATCTCACTTCTGAAAGAAAAGTCACCATAGAGAAACAATTAAACCCGCTTTTAGTGAGTTATGGTACATCAACCTTTTCCTTAATTCAAATAGCCTTCTTTCAGATAGTACCATTAAAAGCTGAAGAAAAACAAAACTCTTGAGAAACATTATCATAAACTACCTTAGCAAACTCTTCCACTTTAAAGTCCACAAACCCTACTTAACATCAACTAGCAAAAACTGACAGTGGAAAACTAATTTCTCACACATAGAACTCAAGGAACTATTTTCTGAAGACCAAAAAACCACAAAGAGATTCTAAAGCTTTCTGAAGATCAAAAAATGCACAGCTTCTAAAATTTTTATTTCTTTTTAACAGAAGTCTTCAAGCCCTTACACTACTCTAAAAAAAAGAATATTAATTTTCATCCTTACAAAACACAAGCAATTAAAATCCTTTTTTTTACAGAAGGGAAAATGCCAGTAGAATTAGAAAATAAATAGTAGTGACAGATGTCATTAGAAAGGTCATTAGACACATTAGTATTAAGAGAAAAATCAATAATCCTCATTACAACTCTCATGTAACTGTAAAAAAATAATTAGTGTCTTTTACTTATTTGACTGACCAGTCCACAAACTGTTAAATGTTGTTATTGTGAAATGACATTCATACAGAACTTTCCTTAATATTCTTGATGCCAAAAACTTCATATAAGCAAACAGCATGACCTTCAGTGTTATACACAAAATCTACAAATGATGTCATCAATGTTTCCACAATAAATCTCAGCTAACCTGAACTGATAAAGTTTTATTAGCACAGCACATGGAGCTACACTCCTCTGCACCAGAGAAATATACAATGGATGTCAATAAGATAATTCTACTTTGGGTTCTGTTTGGAATAGCTGAGTATGCCACCAGGCGCGAAACAGCATTTTTATGCAGATGAAATACAAACAACTTTCACAACTTTGCTTGATCCAATTACACTCAGCCAAAAGGATCTCCCTGTTCTTTATAAATGTAAGATGATACTGTATAATAATCAACCATAATAAAAATAATAGCAAAGAGAAAAAAAAAAGATAGTCAACCATTCAGCTGGACAGGGTGCTGGGCCATCTGGTCTAGGACATGCTTTGCCAAGAAAGGTTGGACCAGATGATCCTGGAAGTCCCTTCCAACCTGGGATTCTATAATCATATGTGCACATTTTCTTCTCTCAGTATTTAAAGACATGTTGTAGTCATATGAGCCAAAGAAAATATCATTTGACAAATAGGATTATATTTATTATGCTCATTCACTTCTAGTATGCTTTCATAGCTTTAATTTGCAAACTGCTTGGAAGAGTAAACTACAGATAAGCTCTTACCCATAGCATTCCCAAACCTTAATGGTTTTCTGCACAGCACAAACAAATGCAAAGTCATTAAAATGAAGGGAAAGTTGAATTACATAAACACAAATTTATACATCATATCTTTGAAACAATTATTCTTTGTTTAGAAATATTTCTTCTTCACAAAAGATTTAATCTATTTCAGCTTGCCTATTTGCTTTAACTGCTTGGCCACAAGCAGCAATGCTCTAATTCAAAGGAAATAAGACATCTGTATTCCCATTATGTCTATTCATCTGTATTTCTGGAATTCATTAAAATATCTGCCCCAAATTTAATGGTAGCTTAACTCTACTGACCTCTGAATTAGAGCAGAAAAGAATTTTTGCTTTTTCTGCTCTCAACTCCCAGTCAAACTCTGAAATGCTTTTTGAGAACACTGGCACAAAAGAAACCATTTAGCAGTTTCCTTTCCTGCATAAGCATCTGTATTTAGAGGTAAACACTGCAAAGATTAATTAAATGCTACAGGGAGCATTTTTTTAAGTATCTACTGATTATTAGTATTACCCCAAGAGTCTTTTAACTACAGGGTTCTTGTCATGCTAATAACAACTCTGCCAGGAAATAGTTTAAAGTCTCTAAAACATTTGGTATAAGAAAGGTAAAAATCTTAAGCTTAGCTGTACCAAAAAGTCCCCAGACATCCAGCTACCAGTATGAGAAAAAAAAAAAAAAGAATAAAAAGGACTTTTTTTTTAAACAATTCTATGTCTAGGGAATCAGACAATTTCAGAAATTACTTGTTGAATAAATTACAGAATAATAAACCAGAGTAAACATCAGGTAATAGAACATATAACAAAGAGCAAAGTTGTGCGCTGAGACAATTTTAAAATCACCATAGAACTGCCATCATTCTGGATAGTATTTAGAAAAGTAGTGTGACGGTCAGACATTACTAGGGCCTTTCCAGTGGGGTCTTGAGAGGTTAGAGAAATGATAGCTGATAATTGGGTTGGTTAGCTTTGTCATCATGGTGCTAAAGCAAAAAGGCATCCTCATTTGACAGCATGAGAAAGATATCCCTGACTTGGGAGACACTTTATATGCGCAAATGTTTAACTTGTTCCCTGAATAAGAATAAACATAAAGTCTCCAACTCCTGCTTTACAATAGTGGCACATCTCTGCTGAAAAAGTAGATATATATGTGTCACTATTTATATCCTATTTATGTGATTTATTCTGTACCTAAAGTCCTAATAAAATTGTTCATCTTGGCAGGAATAATTTTTATGCGTAAACAGAGACTTTGCTCAAAGATCTCAGCAAGTGTCATGGTAGCTGTAAATCAAAGGACTAGTGACATTAGTTTCTTCAACCCCAAGCTCATTCTTGTTTGCAAGTTCTCTCAAGACCCTGAACTTCCTCTCCATTCTGGAAAACAGCTTTCCCTAGAGATTATGTCAAGTTTTAGCAATTTTTTGTAGATGACACTTAACACTGAGCTAATTCACAGTGTTTCCATCAAATGCATCATCACCTGCTGAGCTCCCCACACCAGCTGGCTCCATGTTAAAAGACTCAAGAAAAAGCAGAAAGGCAGGAGAGCCTGCTCCAGGAAAGGCTCATATGGGGGCTGAGCTTTCCATAAAAACCTCTCCCCTGTGTAACAAGAGTTCCAAATCCACTACACAACATACAATCGTGGAATCATAAAATAGGGTTGGAAAGGACCTTAAGATCATCTAGTTCCAACCTCCCTGCCATGGGCAGGGACACCTCACACTAAACCATGGCACCCAAGGCTCTGTCCAGCCTGGCCTTGAACACCGCCAAGGATGGAGCATTCACAACTTCCCTGGGCAACCTATTCCAGTGCCTCACCATCCTAACAGGAAAGAAATTCTTTCTTAGATCTAACCTGAACTTCCCCTGTTTAAGTCTGTCCTGTTACTACAGTCCCTAATGAAGAGTCCCTCCCCATCAACCTTGTAGGCCCCCTTCAGATACTGGAAGGCTGCTAGGAGGTCTCCAAGCAGCCTTCTCTTTTTCAGATGAACAGCCCCAACTTTCTCAGCCTGTCTTCATACGGGAGGTGCTCCAGCCTGCTGATCATCCTCATGGCCCTCCTCTGGACTTGTTCCAACAATACCATGTCCTTTTTATGTTGAGGACACCAGAACTGCGCACAATACTCCAGGTGAGGTCTCATGAGAGCAGTGTAGAGGGGCAGGATCACCTCCTTTGACCTGCTGGTCACACTCCTTTTGATGCAGCCCAGGATATGGCTGGTTTCTGAGCTGTGAGCATACACTGAAGCCGGCTCATGCTCATTTATTCATCGACCAATAGCCCCCCAAGTCCTTCTCCGCAGGGCTGCTCTGAATCTCTTCTTTGCCCAACCTGTAGCTGTGCCTGGGATTGCTCTGACCCATGTGTAGGACCTTGCACTTGGCTTTGTTGAACTTCATGAGGATGGCATCAGCCCACCAGTGTCAAGGTCCCTCTGGATGGCATTCCTTCCCTCCAGCGTATCAACTGAACCACACAGCTTGGTATCATCGGCAAACTTGCTGAGGGGGCACTCAATCCCACTGTCCATGTCAGTGATGAAGATGTTAAACAAGACCGGTCCCAACACCGATCCCTGAAGGAGACCACTCGTTACTGGTCTCCAGTTGGACATTGAGCTGTTGACCACAACTCTACGTGCAGCCATCCAGCCAGTTCTTTATCCACTGAGTGGTCCATCCATCAAATTTATATCTCTCCAAATATAAACTGCATAAACTGCACATTTTTATGTGTCCCATACAGAAATTAGAGAGTGCTTTAAAAATTCTTCCTCCTTCTCCACTGAAAATGTATGTTTCAAAAACAATAGGATGAATTTATAAAGTATAATGTTTTCTTTTATTAAATTCTAAAGAAATAAAAAAAGCCTTTTGGTATGCAAAATAAAATTACAGTCGAGTGGTCCTTCATTACCGCTATAGCTTGAGGGACATTATCTACTCAACTCCCATTTAATACCAGTTTATAACAAAACAGAGTTACTTAGGTTATCCTTTAAGCAGAACACCACAATTTTATCACAGATATATTCAGTGAATTACATCTTTTTGAATACATAGTTCTTTTTACACAAGACACACTGTGTTACTTTCAAAAAAGGCAGCTAAGACTGTACAGCACCTGTTTCATTCCTCTTTCAGAATATAGTAATTTCAGTACTTATTTCATTTTAATTTGCTTGGCCAGTTACTTGCTGGTAAAACCAAATACAAAACCCTACAGCACTTGAGAGAAATTAAATGATTCATTACTGTTATAGCAGTATATATAGAGATGTCCTTATGAGGTGAGAGAAGAAAAAATGAAGTAATTGCAAATATAAAGATCTGTAAACTTAGAAATATTTGTCTGAACAGAAATTTCACCCAGCATGGATAATTCAGGTAAAATGTTCTACTGAATTTTGCTTTGATATAGATTATCTAGTCAGCAATATTGTGTCAAACAAACACATTTTTGGTCATTTCATTTTTATTGCGCAATAAAAGAAAAAAAAGGATATTCAGTGAATTATTCTAGGGTTAGACTCTAAACTCCAAATGCCAAAAACACATAAGGAAATGTATCCTGAATTCCAAGAGCAGCAGCTGAGCTGCTGAACTCTATCTTTCTTTGGCAGAAAGAACAGTCAGTCATCTGTGGAACTGCGCAGCAATAGTCCTACATTTTTCACATCCACAGACACAAGAATAATTTGCATTTTTGGATACACATCATACAAACACTATATTCAATCTGATAGGAAGAATCTCCTTAGATATTAGTGCATAGAGTAATTTTAATACAACGCACTTACCTCTTCAATGGTGTTATCCGTAAAAAAGTACATTTTCATACCTAAACCTGCTATCAAGAACTCATGGTTCAGAAGAAGTCCTAGTATACTTGGACTATATTCTCACCTCTGCTCTGTCTCAACAGCAGTCAGAAGAGCCAATGCATTTTTGTTCACACTGCTGCTTCCATGATTTTAAAGTATAATAAAACCAAATACCAGTTTTCATTCTGTAACAGGCACACTTTCATTTTATAGCACACATTCTGTTACTGCTAACTACACAAAAAACATGCAAAAGTTATATTAGAACAACTTTAAGATATAAATCAAAGAAAATTTGATTAACTACAACTTGCAGTATCTATAATTTTGCCTCATTAGCCACAGATACTAAATCATAAACTGCCCTCTCCCATACTTGTAGAGCTAGTGATACTGTGTGTTGCTGGTGATTTACCTTAGTAAAAAAAGCAAGACCAAAACTATTGCGGAAGCCTCAAGTGAAATTGTTATCTTTTATTTCTTCTTGATTTTTGTTAATTCTGTTTGTTTCCACTTTCCCATTAACACTGTTTTAACAGAGTTCTGTATAAAAGTAATTATAAGAGAACTATCAACTAAAACCAAACAAACGAAACTACTACCATTAAAATTTCCATACTAGATAGAACAATCCAGAATCCTTTCACAGATGGTCCTTAGAATTGCCACCTTTGAGTGTAATTTTACTTCCATTTGTAGTAAATGGCCAAATTGCCATTGATGTCAACAGATGCAGAAGGGATTTGTAAATGCTTTTTCTCTTTGCTTTTTAATGTTTTTATTTTTCTATCTAGAAATACAAAATTCATCATGTTTCTTCATTTCCAATCATGCCATGAAATAAAAGACAGAAATATCTCAAGAGTTTTTTTTCTGAAGAAGCCTAATTATTATATATGTTACGTTACATGTTATGATTGCCTCTTTATCTAAAACAACCAGATAGAGAGCCAAAACTTTCTGAAAAGCAAGATTTCTGATAAAAGGAAGTCTATCTAGCCAGTTACAAAGCCTTGAAAGCACAGTATTTACTGCCTAGAAAAGTTGGGTAGGTAGTTTTTCAAGTACTACACTCAGAAAGACACTGGAAAAAAACCTAGTGTTCCATTCTGTTCAAATGGAATTTAATTAAGCAGAATGTTGCCAAATATTTGGCAACTACTGCACATTCTTGTTTGCCTGTGTGAGGACCATAATATTAAAAAACAATGAATAGCAGACCATCATTCTTGATGAGGAGAAGTAAACCTCTTTAATATGTTCCCTTAATCTGTGCCTTACCTTGAAATATAACTCAAGCTTTTTTTTTTTTTTTAATGTAAACACATGGTCCTCACTGTAGCTTTTTCTTCCTATTTATATTTCACTTGTCTGTAGTAAACACTTTTTTCATGTGTAGATGCCCTTAGTGACATGGTTTAGTGGCAGACTTGGCAGTCCTGGGGTAAAGGCGGGACTTGATGATCTAAAGGTCTTTTTCAACATAGTTAATTCTATGTTTCTATAATTCCATGATTCTATGATTCTATGGCTACTTGACATACTCCTCATACTTCACAAATGAAACAGTAAAGTAAAAGCTTTGTCAAAACAGAATGGACATCAAAAATGTATTCCTATTCTGGTCATTAGTAGCAGCAAAAGTGATCCCACTGCCTTTAGAGGCTTCTCAATGCAATACAGATCCAGGTGCCTTTTTTAGACATTTAAATATTTCCTTCAGTACTCGTCACCTAACCATAAACTCTAACTAGAATAGAAAACTAAAATTGCATACAATTTCAAATATTACTTGCTGAAATTATAAATTACCCATACACTTTTCAAATTCTCCAGTACATTTAGGGTCTTTGGTCATCTCAGTTGAAGTAAAGAGCCATGTACTTGGAGTTGGCATACACTGAGTTATGCCAACACAGCTCCTGTCCTTCTGTTCCAAACTGAAATACCTTTTCTTCTTTTAAGGGTTGCAAAACCCATAAACTTTCTGGTTTTCAAGTGTTAGTCTTCATCAATGCTCTGACAATCTCTGCGGTTTACCAAAAGTTCACAAAAAAGGATAAAATTTGGTTTATATGTCAGTTCTTCAAATAAAGTTTTGTGTTGGCATGTCTTTATATCAGCCCTAGCAACAGCACAAAGATATAGAAAACATTAAAAAGAAAAAAATAAATAAATTGTCATGTAACACACTTATATATGCCTGACAAAAATATGGCAGGGAAATTATAATAGTTATGTTGAGATTGTAGACTATCTGTCTACAGCTACTCAACGGTAAGCATATAAAAGTTGTGGCATAAATCTGCTAATCTCTCATGTAGAGGTCAGTCAAACTTTCAAAAAGCCTGAGTAAATTTTGTGGAAGTCATCTATCATTAACTGAAATGCAGATATTTAAATAGAAGTGGTAAAGAATAATCAATACTCGAGGCTGAGGAAAATGTTCACTTCCATTAAAAAAAACAAAGAATTTGTGTTAATATTGTTTAATAATAAACTCTGCTTGGCACATCGAAGTACAGTACTGAATCTACATGGACCAAAACCAAGCAAGATATATGTGAAATGGGATGATCAAAGGACAAGATTTATAAATCCTACACAGCAAATAGTAAGAAACTCCAAAGCTTGATTTTACCTTCCATAAGCTGGTCTGACATAACAGCTGACTTTGCTTCAAGCAGGAAGTTTAACTAGCAACTTCCTGAGGTCCCTTCCAAACTGACCATCCCAAGATGCTATGATCCTATCAGTAGAGGGGCTCATTCCTTTACTAACACTGTCTTAGATGGCAATCTATAGCATCGCTGTTCTCAACGGATCCTAGTTAGATTTCTTTGCATGACTGCACTGGATAAGAGGCATTAAGATGTGGCTGGAGGTGAAAGGCACCGTCCAATCTGCCTTGCTATATACTGTGAGTTTAGTCTCTGAGCCACTGTTATGGAGTTGAAAATTTTGAGAAGGTAGACAGCCTGACAGACTGCTAGCAGCTATAAAGGAAATAAAACTTCATTTAGTCAGGAGGCAGTATTTCCTTTGCTGTTACTTACAAAGAGAAGGGTAATTTGACCACATCCCAGCAGGATACTAAAAATTGTTTAAATGCCTTCCTATCTTGTTTACATTTTTTAAAATAACACACTATATTTATTCAGATAACAGAAAACAACTATTTTCTAGTAGGAGAGAACAATTCCCTGAAACATTACCATCTTAATTTGTAATCTGTGTATTTCTGCGCAGCCAGGTGTTCAGTGTATTCCACAGATCCGAGGCTGAATATACTACAATTTTATATACAATCTTGAAAAGACAGCATTAGCAATCATAAATTAGAATTAGCATAATAACCACTTTATAATAAGCTCTAAACTTTGGCTTTCACTTCTTAGAGTGGTATTTTCCTTCATGTAGTGAATATATAATCATAGAATCATGGAATAGTTAGGGTTGGAAAGGAGCTTAAGATCATCTAGTTCCAACCCCCCTGCCATGGGCAGGGACACCTCACACTAAACCATCTCACCCAAGGCTTCGTCCACCTGGGTCTTGAACACTGCCAGGGATGGAGCATTCACAAACTCCCTGGGCAACCTATTCCAGTGCCTCACCACCCTAACAGGAAAGAATTTCCTCCTTATATCCAATCTAAACTTCCCCTGTTTAAGTTTTAACCCGTTACCCCTTGTCCTGTCACTACTGTCCCTAATGAAGAGTCCCTTCCCAGCATCCCCATAAGCCCCCTTCAGATACTAGAATGCTGCTATGAGGTCTCCACGCAGCCTTCTCTTCTCCAGGCTGAACAGCCCCAACCTTCTCAGCCTATCATCTTCATACAGGAGGTGCTCCAGTCCCCTGATCATCCTGATCATACTTAAACCGTTTCACTTTTTACATGATATAAACCTGCAAAGAGTCTCATGAGAGATTCTGATGAGAAATTTTGCCAGTTTGAAGCCATTATTTGTGCTGAGTTTCTCATACTTACAATATCAAGGTTCATTCAGCAACTACTTATACAAGAGTAATTTAGGAAACTTGAACTGGTCAATCAGAGTCTCCTAAAATTCAGAATACACTTTTACAGATGATTAACACTATTTTTTGTCCTAATCTTTGAAAAAAAGACAACAATGTGCAAAGGATGAAAATTAGAACCATGTTATGAACTAAATGCAACTTCACTGGAGCCATGGAGTGTAAATCAGGGAAGAAATAAGCTGCAGAACTAAATTCCAATGTTTGCTCTAATGTTATCAGTGAATAACATAGGACAGCCTTTTCAGTTCTAAGTTCTGGACACGCACAAAATCATTATCATGAGATTAACTTAGTACTAACTTTAGAGGGAGAGTCAGGAAGCCTTTAAAATCTTTTTCTCATTTTAGAAACCATCTAGTGCAGGCACTTTGCATTTCTGTTAAAGTAAAAGCTATAATTTGATTTTTTTTTTAAGAAAAAAGCTTCTGTAAAAATAAACTGAATTGCTGATATTAATCACTGGTATTATAGCAACTTTGTAAATCAATATTCCAACATGAGCATGTGCTAAACTCAGAAGTATGAAGTACAAAGAAGTTTTACTAGTACCAGCATGGTATTACAGACTATTTCTTAGCTCTAATCTTTATATTCACTAGACAAAATCAGCTTGTTGCCATTCACTGGGGTTACGCATTTGAATGTAATTCAAATTAAAATGTTAATGATAGCTCATAAAATTATTTCCTCTTATAACATGGGTGCATTTCTTATTATGCAACAGCCTGCAAAATTTATTACCAAACTTTTTCCAAAACAAGCACAAAAACGTTTGTCCTAAGAAGAGCTCCCGTTCAGGCCCTAAATTGGACTTGTGTCCAATGCTGCTGGCTTTTCAGAAATACACTCATATTCAAAATAGATGCTTAATGGAATTTCGGCAATTACAGGAAGTCACATTTAAGTGCAAAGGACAACTTTAAAAATTTTATTTAATTTCTGCTTACATTACCCAGTAATCACACCCAGCAAACACGATAAGCACTTACAGCAATCGCAGCTATATCTTATTGACAATAAATGTATATAGTTTACATGATAAGCACTTACAGCAATTGCAGCTATATCTTATTGACAATAAATGTATATAGTTTGACAGGGCAAAAACCAATTTAACCGTAGTAGCTGAAGGCTTAAACGACTTCCTTAGCCATGCAAAATACAAGTGTATGGGAGATTTGAGGTAAAAGCTGAAGCAGATCTAATTCATTGTTATGTAAACATTATAGAGGAAAACCGTATGGAACAAATTGAGAATATGAAACTGTATATGATACTAATTTCCACACTGCCGATTTACATGTGTTTTATTCTTGGACTTTTTCTACAAAATGCAAAAAATGGTTACCCTAGCAACTGCCACATTACTCAGTTTATTTCTGAGATACAGAGAACCCTATAAAAAAATAATATTGTGCACTTTTATCAGGATCTCTCAGCTCCACAGAGAATTAGAAACTATGTGTTACAACATGCACCTGAATTTGCTCAATGTTTTAAGAGTGCATATTAAACAAAAGAGTAGTTGTGTATATTTTACATGTATCTTTTTGCAGTCTTATTTTCTTTATCACCTTATGTGCAAATTAAAAACACAATTTAAGAGTTGTAGAAAGAAAAATATATACTCTGTCCAACCTGGCAGTAATTTTCTGCATTCTCTTTTTATTACAGTTCTTGTAAACTCCTATGCCAAACAAGTAAAACTTTCAAAGCTTCGATAATGATGTAGGAATATAACCTTCCAAAGCATAATCAGAAGGTAGATTTCCAGTTCCTATCCTCTGTTCAAAGGTTAAGGCTTAGTTCAAAGTAAGAATTAAAGCATTTCACAGTTAATCATTTATTATCTTCCCTACTCCCCAAACGAAGTGAACTCTTTGTTATAGGCCTAGGTCCTATACAATTTATGAACAGATGTCTTGCAATAGTAGTACAAAACCACCAGCATGCTAAAAAGGGAGCAAACTGAAGTTAGATCTCAATGAACACACCTTAAGGAAAACTCTTTTTGCTTTTGAAATCTGGAATGAAGCCTCTCTGTGCACTTGAGATCCACAGCCTTGGTCCTAGAGACCCATCTTCTTCCAAGATGCCAGCACAGGCATCAAGCCAGGACTCATAATTTATAGTTTAATGGTCAAGCAAGTAATCTTAATCTTTTTTGCCATCTCCCAGTGCATTTTTTTTTTGGTTTCTACATGAAATTTTTTTGGGATGGAATAGAGGAAAAGACTTGATTTGATCCTAACTCCTCCTTCTAAATACATGATTGAGCTCATTCAGGTAATAAAAATATTTCTAAATTTGTACTTTAAACAGAATAATAAAATAATTAAAAGTCCTTGGATTTAAATAACCATGTATGTTTGAATATTCTTCCCCCTAGCTATTTTCACAAGGTCTAACCAGGAAATGCTGCTCTACCTATTTTACTTGGATCTGCTGATTTCTTCTGCATCATCAGATACCTTAGTGAAGAATAAAAAAGCTGAAGAACAGCTCAACAGAAGAAAACAAGCCCAGACAGATTTTTTTCTGCAGTTACCAGGGATGGGGATTTTGTAAAAGTTACAAAGAATGGAATTTGGCTAAAACTGCAAATTATAGTATGAGATTCACATGAAAACCAGCACTTGTAGAAACCCTTAACAGGTTAGAAGTTTTGAAGAGATCTTGTAGAATAGGAACCTCTTGGACTGGGAGGGTAAACTAATAGAAGCTGATTTTGTATTTAGGCTTTGGGAAGAGTTCAAGCTAAAAGTACCTCAGACAGTCATGAAGGCTAAAGAGATATCTGTGATTTGGACTAACAAACTGATTTCATATTTACTTCCTTATTATTCTCTGGAAGCACATATACTTCAAAAAAATTATTACAGATAGTTAAACACAATAAATTGAGGTTCAGTGGTATGCAGGTTCAGAACACACATATGTGATTAGATACTTAAAACTTAAAAATATAACTTTAGTAATACATAAAATAAATTATTATTTTGATGTTTAGTTTAATCAAACTACAGAAACAGAATAGCAGGGAACATATAAACAGACTTTTTTTGCATTCCCTTGGGGCACAATATAAAGTAATCAATTGTAAATTAATTGGGGAAAATTTCTTTTGCACAGCACAGAGAGGCAAAACATTAATTCAGAATCATTTGCTTAATGGCATTTCTAATATGTTATGCATGTATTCAGCCTAGTTCTTTATAGTGAGATGCAAAACAATTACCAAGGATGTAAATACCAATAAACTGTAATCTACGTTCCTATTAAACAAGTAAAACTAGTGTCAAAATCCTAGACAGTCTTTCATTTTTACCAAGGTATATTCAGAGTTATCAGAGTGTATAAAATCTTTCATAAATTAATGAGAATTTATAATGTTTATTACATTTAGGCACACTCGGTACAGATCTGCAAAGCCACTTGGCAGCACAGAGGTTGCACGCTGTACAAGCCATCTGTGTGCAAGCCATCAAGTCAGCGCCAGCTTTCCATATGTTATTTAATTAAGTTCTTACATAAACTTAGTACCTGCTCCAAGTGCACTTTCAATAGAAACCAATACTGCTTATTAATGGTATAAACATATTTACCTAGAAATTGTGCTCTTTATTTTTACTTTTTTTGTGGTTTGCCTTGTATTGGTATAGATAGATAAACAGATAAAACTACTGTATGAACTATATGAGATAAAGAGACAAAGAGAGGGAAAGACATTTTTTAAAATGAACTCTATGGTTAAAGTCCCAAAACACATATCTCAAAGGGAAGGAAGAAGCACATAAAATAACAAAACAAAAATCCAAAATAACAAGGTTTTTGCATTTTACTGGCCTTAAGAAAACTAATTTTAATTGGTGACATACTAAATATGGGATTCAATAAATGCCACTCTTGCTCTGATTAAATGTCAAGGCCATAGACGTGTTGTTTCAGAGTGAGCAATAATTTGGTGCATATAATGAACTTCCAGATTATTTCTCTGTGCAGTACTTATCGATGAACTTATCAGACTTCAGAATCTGGTGTCTTAAACTGTAGCTTCTTTATTATAGTATGTTTTGTTTTAATAAAATTTCATTTTTAACAGTAGTAGCATACTGATGCAAACTTATCCTGACTGTGACTGGATCTGTGCCAGTCAACAGAAAGAGCAGTCAGAAATCATATTGTTTAAATGGAAACAGTGGCCTGTGATGCTTTTTGCTTTTCATATAATAAATGAGATTTGAGAACCCCATATTCAAGTTCCTGTCCTCAAATCCACCATTTCCACAGCCAAAGGCATTCTAGGTCAATGTGGTTATCTTAGACAGATAAGTGTTTCATGACTCTATACAAGTCCAAGCTCCAGAGGCACTCTAGGTCCATGTGGTTATCTTACAAAATAAAGCTCATCACCACACTATTCTATAATCTATGCCTAACCCGACACAACCAAGCCCTTAGGAATTAAAAGACTTTTTTAAGTGGCATAAAAAGCATCTCTTAGGAGAAAAACACCACTCTGCACTGGATCACTCTGTTGAAGTTCCTTACACGTAAGAATTCTAGAACTAGTTTACAAGCATTTCTAGAAGTATTTCAAGTATTTTTAGAACTTATGTCTATAACACAGGAAGATAAACCTGGGAAAAAATGAAAAAAGTATTTGCAAATACTTTTGCAATACTATTTCAAAAAAATATTTGCACCCTTTTCCAACTTTTCAGTTTTGTTTTGATTTTTTTTTCTATGAATAAATCTGTGTTCACACAAAAAGCAGTGCAAAATGAATTTTGTGCTTATTACTTGAAATTGTTCAGCTGCTAAGCAAATTCTGGTTTGGATTCAACAAAGTTCAGAAGCAATATTTTCTGAAAAGTGAGTCATTCATTTAGAAAGTAGCTCCAAGAAAAAATATTATTCAGTGTAAACAGTAAACTCATTATGTCAAAAATTAAACACGAATTATTGTATGTAGTCAAGGTGGTTAAGTGCCCTTCCCCCCCCCCCCCCAAAAAAAAAAAAAGAAAAAAAGTATTAAAAAGAACATGCAGTTAAATTCTGCAATCTGGAAGTGGTAGGTGAAATCTATTACATATGACAGCATAATGCAGAAAGAAGTAAACATCCATAACCCAATGAGACATGGAGCTTAGGGTAGAATTTGAGATCTTCCAGATTATGTGTGACAAAAGCTGAGCTCTTTTGGCAGGCTGATGGCATGGTAATTGCTGGTTTCACTTGTCTATTTTGGGCCCACAAAGCATCATGTAGTCTAATTCTTCTCACATGGGTCCCCAAACAGCCACTAGGCAGATAGCCTGAGAAAAAAAAAAAAAAATCAAACCAAACAAAAAAAAAACAAAATCCTAAAGAACAAAACACTAAGAAGTGTTGAAATTCTCAGAATAGTGCAGAACTAGGATTATGTTAACACCAATTCAGTTTTACTTCCAATTCAGCTAATTTTCAAAGACGGTTAGCAAAAATATAACAAAATACGAACAGTACCCCTCCCCAAAAAAAGATAAAACCCCAAACTTTTCTCTTTTCTATCTGCCTCTAGCAGACCAAACATGCAAGGCTAGGAGATACGGATGAAGCTACCTTAAACTGATTTCCAGTCAAGAAGTATTCCAAATATTTTCCAGTTACAAAATTAAATGAGACCACAATTATCCTCAGCTGGATTTTGAAATCCTCAAACTGCAGAATACTCTGTCTGTACCCTCCTTTCCTACAGAAAATCTTTGCAACTTCATTTTTAACTATATTGACAATGTCTGTTTTATGAAGAACAGATGTGGTATTGCAGCGTGAGTGTCTCCATTAACATTGTCACATCAGACAAAAGTCACTGAAAGATGATGGTAATAATTTTTAATATAAAAATTATATTTAATAAAGACTGTACTGCAACCGTTGTTTTAGAAGTATGGAGCCTGATAGAGCCAAATAATTACCTGTATTTGTCTGGTACCTATTTGTAAAATCCACCTAACCCTGCAAAATTCTTTCTGCAACAAGCAGAATGGAAACATTTTAAACATCAAACTATCAAACTACTCCATGTAGCCTCTGAAATTAAAGATTTTTTTTCCAGTGAAACAAATTCTGTTTCATGCTTCTTTGCTGTTTTTATTTTTTTAAAAGAGAAAGCAATTAAAACCACGGTGGAAAATTCTTTGAGAGTGACTTGTGTAATAAAAATATGATAGATTCAGAAGCAGAAAGATAGGAATGAGCCTGATCCAAAAAATCTGCATAAACTAATTACCAAACTAATGATAGATAATCATGTCAAACCTTCAAAACAGCTAGAAAATTTTGCTATTTCACAATTAAGCAAATGAAGCAGAAAGATTTTTTTTTCCGGTAGAATGTGCAGGTTTATCTTTTCATTAGATTTCAAGAGTCAGTGTGTATATAATCTATACAGTAAAGCAAAATAAATAAAAAAACCCTTCCCATTCACCAAAAATATTTAGTGGATTGTAATGTTCTTTTGAGTTTTATAACTACTTCAGAGGATAGAAATGCTGCCACTCTGTCCTTAATAGGTCTAAAAACTGAGTCCATATATAGGGAAGAAGTACTTGGGAGCATCAACAGGAGCCTATCTGCTTTAACAGAATGAAATTCTTACTTGTCTGCAACACAGGATAGGTCCTACAGCAATTCCTAAAAGAATTAAAACTCTGAAAATAACTTGGAAGGCCAGAAGGAGGAACAAATGAAAACTATCAAGAATCCTTCACCTTAACTTTTCCTAGGTTATCAGTTTGGCAGGTATTAAAATGAGATTATTCAGCCTATGAAAAAAAAAACCCAAACAACTATGAGTGCTTATCAGTTAATAGTTAACACTTTGATCTGAAAACAATAAGTTAGTATTGTCTATACCTGAAATATCCGTGATACCATCTTTTTTAATACATCATCATCCTGGAGAGCCTGATCATCATCCTGATAAGGAAAAGGATCCACAATCCTGCTGCAGATACAGTCAAATATCTGTTAATTCTCAACAAAGAAATAATCCATTTCAAAGCAGGAATTTCCTTGACCAAACAGGGTTTAGTAATAGACCAAGCTACAAATAACAACCTGCTCAATCTGCTGCAAAATCTTTTTTGACCAGCATAGATCACTAAATGATAATTTTCAAAGGAATATCAAGCTTTGTATTATCTTCATCAATATGTAATTGCAGTCTTCCATTTTTATTTCTTTCAGGGTAAGGCTAGGTTTTTGTAACTAAATATCTATGTCTCCATCTGCAGTAGATTCTCCATTTTCATTAAAATGTTAGACTACCATCAGTTTACTGTGACTCTATGACTCTATAAACCACAAGGACATTAAAAGAGATTTAGACATCCTCATTGTAAAGAGAACTCATCTCAATAATTCTTCAGTATTTTGTTTCAAGTCAGGTTTTTATTCACTAACTAAAATTGTTCAAAATGTTTTAAAAGTTCACCCTTGAAGAATAATTATTTGTGGGAAAGCAGCAACTAAATAACAGAATTATTTGTAACTTATCATTTATCATTCAATTCTAATACTTAACAGCAACATGGGAAATATAATGAAGCTAAAACCTGATTTTCAAGCCAAGAATTTTTATGGCTTTTAGGGTATATTCCCTACTGCTTGATCCATCCTAAAAGCCTGCTCCTGAAGGACTGCCAAACAAAGGCATTTCACCTCATAACTGCTATAAGTCTTATTCATTACTTCCATAACTTTCAAATGCTACTTCATGTTCCCTGGATGTGGCTCACATTATCTCTCATGAATAATAGGAGACAGAAAAGAGGATTCTATCACCTTCAGGGAAATTTTTTCAGGACTTTTCAAGTTCCCAGCCATTCCAATGTGTTGCTTTGCCTATTCATTTAATTCCAGTACCATCTCAGCATTTAACCAACTGAAATTTATGAGATGGCACTGGAGATTCAGGTTTGGAAATTCAGAAATACATCATAATCGTTCTCCACAACCAGTAGTGGAAACTGAAGCTGATAGGCCAGTGTTTGAAAATATAGGAGTTAGAATGCTCACACTGTTCTACACTCTGTTCTGATTAAAGTGTAACCTGGATTTACTTTAAAATTTGCATTTCCTACATACAGTAGGATACCATGATAAGGACAGTTTAAAGCATACTAACAGAAATGTACAACTGGTATGGATTTTCAACATCAAAAGCATTCCATGCGTTGGAAGATTTTTTTGTATTATGTATGTTAAAGCAATTTAAGGTGACATTTCCATGCTCATTAACAGAGGACACAGTCATTTGCAAGGAGACAGACAGGTGGTTTATAATTTCCATCATTATAATATTGAACAAGGTGACAACTATTGCCTGAAGGAAGGATAATTATACTGTGAGGGAACTTAAACTGTATATTCAGTTCACATTTATAAGGACTGGCAGAAAAAGCCACACACCAAAGCTTAACTATCCTCATTCACCTGTTTAAATTGTGGTTAACCAAATTAATCCTCAATGCATTTTTATTGTTACTGGCTTGTGTATTGCATCAGCAAACTATCAAGTGAATTGGCTATTTGCCTTCAAAGTATCTGTACTACCTCTTACACACTACTGCAAGAAAAAAGAAAAAGAAAAAACAAACAAAAAAAACCCCAAACCAGCAAACAAATAAAAAGCCCCACAACTCCCACCAACATTCTCTCTTTTTGTTTCTACTTACTTACTTCCTTCTATGACATTATGTGATGTACTCTAGAACTTATGGTACGTATGCAGAAATCATATTTTCTTCAAATGCTTCACAAGTGTTTACATAGGACACAAAGTGTTGCTCTTTCATCTTGTTTGCCTGTTACCTTTTACTACACACGCTCCTAGTTATTTTCCATACATCCTAGTATATTAGTATGCATTTTCCATTAGTTCTCATGCTGATTTTGCCTTAATTCCAATTAATGTTACTGAACCTGAGTGTGACCAGAACCATATACAGCATATCATGAGTTTTTACCTGTAACTGATAAATTAAACTAAAGGATTTTGGCATATGTTAGGTTCACATTTGCTGTTTCACAGGCATTCTAGTGCCACTTTCTCCTTACTTCTGATGTCTTCCAACTTTGAAGCAGAAATTACTATTAGACCCTGAAAGCATAATTTGTCATTTCAAAATATTGAAATGTCACACTATTGAAATATCTGTCTTTCTTTACTTATTTGTGTTGGTTTACTACTGGAAAAGAAAACCATACCATTGTCTGAAAGCAGGAAGGCTGAAGTCAGACTTCAAAATGAGCATCCTCTTCTAATAAAAATCAGGTTGCTTTGACTCAGCATTACCACTATTACAAAATTATGGCTAATCCATCTTTGGAAGAACAAACTGGAAGGACAATTTGAAATGTTTCCTCTATCTTACTTCAACACCAGTGATGAACCAAACTGTTCATCTTACTATTCCATAATCACCAGTAATAGGATCTTTCAACATCTTAATTCTAATTTATCTTTTGTTCAGTTTGAAGAGCCATTTTCCCATAGCAAGATGCATTTCATTGCATAAATACATCTGTGCATCCCTAACATTCTTATTGTAATGGGAGGAGCGTTCTTACACATCTTCACATGTGTACCTACAGCACATGTCTATCCATAGTCTTGAATCATATGCAGGAATCCCCCACAAAAATGCAAGAGAAATTATGTTTGTCAAGGCAAATCTAGTGCAAGCTTTGAGTACAGTGATAACAATCTGGTTGACTGACATCAATACTTGAACAGTGAATACTGGTCAAAATTCTCTGAAAGATCAGAATGTTAATTTTAACACTGCTGTCAGATTTGAATCCAAAATGCTGAAAGGTGATGTAAAATGATGATAGATGCTAGAGAAAGAAGTACAAAATCAAGATGCGGCTATATCATGTAAGTTTCATAATTGAAATAATCCTGTTCAGTGACATGCTAATGAGTCCAATCATCTAAGGGATTGAGTGATTTTTCACTTTAGACAAGGAAATAAAAAAAAATACTTCTAAAATGATAGGAAACACTTGAAGGATTGTACAGTGGAAAAAAGGAGTGAGGAAGTTGGCTATGAATCTATACATGCTGGAGGGGTGCAATGGTTTAAATAAATTTGCAATTTTCAAAGGAGCAGAAAAACACTTGAAAGAGAATTCAGTTACTGTTACAGGAACTGTATGATTATTTAGCTGTAGTGCAACACACAGCAGAAGGGACACTGAACTTAACTATAAGTGTTGCTATTTATTTATCTTGTATTTATCCTCTGATCTTATTTTAAAAAGCAAATCATAAAGAGAAAATAAAATCAGCATTTTAATGTATTCACTTCTTGGAAATAAGAAATGAACCAAGATAATCCTACAGTGTGGATTACAGCTGACCAATGGGTACATAAAAGTACAAAAAAGACAGTAATTTGGGGTCCAAAAATAAAATTATTTTTGTAAACCATATAAAATTCCCCAACATGTAATGTTATTAATGAGATGCTTAGCTGAGCAAAAACTGTAATTAATACCAAATACAAATCAAAACACTTTCTGCAATCAGAAATTACAGTATTTTTATGAGCTGGTAATTTATGAGTATGCATAAATCACTCCAACTGACATAAAACACAGCAGAAAACAGAAATTTTATTTCTGAATCTTTAAAATAATATTCTGGTTTACACATTGTCCATTTTTGCATCCTGAAATTGTTTTTTCATAATCAACTTCTCTATATTGCCTCAGCAAGATTTAAAAAATTTATCCATCTCCTTTGAACAATACATCATGAACCTGGTTCCCCAGGTGGCTCAGAATGAAAGTAATCACCCAATATATTCACAATTATTATGTTAAAGCTCAATTCGATAGGAAAATTCATGACACAAAAAACATCCACTCCTGGAAGCTCAAAAAATCAATTTTTTTTTTTTTTTTAAGTACGGCATTTCTACTTACTATTATGATGAGAATATTTTTTTTCTCCTTCATGGATCTTAAGCCACATTCCACGTAATATAAGTATACATCAAGTACTGTCTGGGATTGTAGCAGGATGTTCCTAATATAACTTCATTCATTAAGCCATTTCATATCTTTAGGTTATTATAGTTCATAATCAGTACAGTGGACACTGAAAATTACTTTCTTTTTTTATTGTATAACTGCATTTACCTTGATGTGAGCATTTCCCAAAACAAATCACAATTATACCAACAACTAAAAGGTGAATTCACGAACCATTAGAAGTCTGCCATTAAAGACTGACAATTTAAATTTAGGTCTTCCAAGCCTATAACTTTGCTGCTGAAAAAAATATAGACTAGAAATTGTGACTCCTAAGATTATGATGCTTATCATTATCTATTTATTACAATGACCATTTTCCCATCATAAATCAGAAAAGCATATACTATTAAATTTGCAGGAAAATATTGTGTGCCAACTACAGCCACTATCTCTGTCTTTATTACAACTACCTGAACAGAACTATTACTGTGTTTTAGGCTCGTTTAATATTTACATTTATCAGCCACAAATTAAAAAAAAAAAAAAATCACAAAAATAGGTTTTTGCCAATTGCTCTGCTGGATTTTGGCTAGGCTTTTTTTTACTAGTCAAATGTACTATACAACCCCAGAATCGGTATGGTAGCTTTCTAGAATATCAAGCCAAAACTGGTCTCACTCATCTCTAGTTTTGACCATCTGCTTGAAGCATCTGGTAACTGGGTACATGCACCCACACCCAGAACGTGACTGCTCTCTTGCCAACTATGTGCCTAGGTAACTGCCAATATGTGCTTCTCCACTACGAACATGACAACTGACAAAAAGAAGTTGAACATGTACGAATAAATCTAAATTAAACTATCACATTACTTTCCCAAGTTACAGCAATATTTTTTTTCCCATAATTGCTTGATAATGGCAACCATAAATACATCACACAGTGAAACCTAAGGCTAAGAACTATAACAAGGATGTCAAAGATCTAAGTACTTTGAAAGGTTATTTTCAACACTTAATCCTTGATATTTTTCCCTGATGACCAGAAAACATATATGTGGAGTTATTATTTAAGAAAAAATCAGAACAAGTAATGCTAGCAATAAGTTAAATTTTTAGATTAACAATATCAGGACTATATATTCAATACCTCATTTAAGAAGAAGGAATAAGAAATCAGATTATTTTCAAATTTTTTTTACAATTAATTCAAGTATATAAAATTATGAGATATAGTCTAACTGCCACACATTAAAAATATTTCAAGAAGATTTGGAATGCCATACTATAAGTCAGAACATAAATGACAGACTACAACACAAACAGTGAAAAAATGTGCAGCCTCCATTGAAATTCAGCCTTTTGTCATATAAACATACTTTTGCAACTCAAAAACAATACCTAAAAATTATTTTGTGCCCTTCATATTAGGACTAAAAACCAAAAAATAAATTAGGGAACTGTAGTTACTGAAATAATTCCTTTACCAAGTATCATCAAAAAACTTTTCATCTTCTTTCGCTATGACATTTATGAAAAGGTCAGATATATTTAATGGTTAGGAAGTGTGTGATTAAAAGTTAAAATCACATGAGAGAGATTTACAGACATAAGATTTAAACTGGAAGCCTGGAAAAGCAAGCCCAGATAATGATAGAAAACTACTAGACTATGGTTAGAGTTAAAAAATAAACCCAAGGATATTTGGAGATTATGACTTCTATTTTTTATTTACCCTGCCTGAATCATCAGTTGTCCTTCTACTTGTATGTAAATTTTAAGATCCACAGAGTAAAGCTCAGAGTTTTCTTTTGAAGAAAGTTAGCACACAAGACAATGTGTTCCTTATCAACCCTCTGGCTTCAATGCACAATGCTGCTGCTGCCACCAAATTAATAATAGCAACAAAAATATATACTTTTTCTATTGAGCACTGTGATTATGATTGATAAACACCTTACTTCAACATGCAGGTGTTCCCATAGTTACCTGCCTTTCCATGGTCAGTCATGGTTATACAGTTTAAAACAGGTTAGGAAACAAATGCTGTATCTTTTCCATTTTTAAAAGGAGGTTTTACAAAATATCCATTTAAGTCCATTGAAAAGTTATTCTAAAATAGTGTATGTAATAAATTGTCACATACCATATGTAAATACTCCTTTGGCTTCCATTTTACTTCTTTGTTTTCGTTGCATCTATTCTAAATACTGCATTTTTGAAGCTTCATGATTTATTACATTGCAATATTTTCCGAAATACTATAATGTAATTTTTGAGAAAAGAAATAGAAATACAGTAAGTTCTTAATGAATTCTACATGCTGATAATTCTTCTAATATCTATTAAATTTCATTAAGATACAGTAAATGAGCACAAGGATAGTAGGCCAGACTCAATTAGTGAAAGGGTTATAATGACAAGAAGTGAAAAGTGGCTTTTTCAATTGATACGTTTGAAAGGTACCTTTGTATGAACAGCTGTGTTTTCAAAACGCTTGCCACCTCTAAATTGGTCCTTGTGAAGTGAACTGTTTGCCTTATTGCCAGCAGGGCACATTGCAGTGTAGCTGCTGCATTTTTAGTTTTTATCACTGTCTCTCTAACTGATGAAGTGGAAAAGAAAGATTGCCAAAACCTGACGTGTTTCTTTCCCTTTCTGCCCACTCTGACTTTGTTCTTAACTGTCTGTTGCTCCAGTGATGAGAAACATTGCTCAGTTTATTCACTCTCTGAATGTCTTTTCCAGCTCAAATAATGGTGATACCCTCTTGTAAACTAAGGCTCCAACTGTCAATAGCAGTGAATGAAACAAACCTAATTAAGACATAGCAATCGTCTACACAAGAGATAATTGGGCTGCAAAAAGTCACACACATCAGGTTGCATTTTTCTAACAGCAAGAGATAATACCTTAAAAGCAAGAGGCATACCATATTTAATAAGATAGTAAGTATGAACTGCAATAGGGATGGACTTCCAGAAGAAATTAAGTCATCTGTCCATGATTTAAACAGTTTTAGGACAGAAGTTCTGGTAAGGAAAACAGTAATAAAAATACTGAATAGCATTGCTAGCTTTTTAGATGCAGACTGTTTAATTGATACATTAGGAAGAAAACCATATCATTTTATTTAGATGAAGAACTACATGTACAATCAGAGTGCACAGATTTATAAATGTAGCAGGGGAAAGAACTTCATCAGAGTCTAAAACTGCAATGCGTAGCTCCTGCTGCTGCTTATGTGGAAACACTTTCACCACAGCTCAGCTGACTGGGGATAATTTTCACCTGACCCTCATCTCTACAGGCTTTTCTATTAGTAGGTACAAGGTACAACTTCTATTAGTAGGTACAAGTCTTTAGAATCACTTGCATCGCATCAAAACTCCTGAGAGATCATCAAAACCTACTAACAAAAGCAGTAAAATAAAACCAATATTTTTGCTTAACAGGTGATGTTGATGTAATTGCATTATTTGCATTTTTTTTTTTAAAGAAATTATCTACCTTTGCACAGAAACCTCTGTATATGTAAATCTCAGATACCTCAAATACTATTGAAAGGAACAGGACAAATAACTTTCGGTTCTCTTTGCCCTTCTACTATCTTTAAAACAAAAAGACATTTGAAAAGCAAAATTTCACTAAAACTCCAGATGTTATTAAACACTTATCTTTAAAAGCACTGAAACCCATTAATAAAAATTCTGAAAATCAGTTAGTAGTAGTATATAATTTTGATCTTTATTTAGGGCTATCATTATAGATTTACTACTATCAGTACATTAATGAAGAAAAGGAATCGGTGTATTTCAAAAGTTTAAAGTATCACAAAGTTAAATGCTTATTCTCCAATACATTTATCTCTGTGACTATGCTCTTTAAGGAAATAGAACTTCAATTACAGTTCATAGCATTGATTGCAAGATATCAATTTACATGAGGTTTATTTTATTACAGTAAGCTGCAGCTCACTTCTCAGAAATTGTAGGTACATATCTCAAGGTAAGAAATTAATTACATTCACAGAGAGACACACGTAATCAAGAAGTTGGTGTATGTAAAGTTATACTGCATAACTTGATTCTGATTTTTGATCTCTTCAGATGCAACCAGAAAACTTAACATCAGCAGTCCATGTTTCCTTACTTTTATTGTCAACACTGTATATCAGAGTCACACAATATTACTATTATATACAAAAATGTTTTGCCGGAAAGCCCACTCCAATATATATGACATGAAAATATCCACTTGTGTCCTTGGTTTTGGCTTGTGAATCCCATAGAAGCTGCAGTATAAAGTCAGGAGGAGTATAAACTCAAATGCAGGAGCATGTTGGCTCTGTGTACATGAAAATGCAGTAGTTTACAAGCTTCAACTGTTACAGCCTCTAGGATGCCTGGGACACACATGAAAGGTTCATTTTGGTCCACTTCCTATCTTTAAGTGGCCAATAGCAAATGTCAAAGGAGGAGCAGAAAACCAGGTCAGCTATGTAGCTATGCTTCCCCAGAATACTTTCCTGGTACC
This sequence comes from Pezoporus occidentalis, assembly GCF_034315485.1. NCBI lineage: Eukaryota > Metazoa > Chordata > Aves > Psittaciformes > Psittacidae > Pezoporus > Pezoporus occidentalis. The sequence goes on from NW_026913209.1 coordinate 1,113,651, forward strand.
TCTACTGAACAGAAGTCCCTGAGAATCATAGTGGGGTCAGAATGCTGAGATTAGATATCTGCAGTAGCAGTCTGTTTAATCTCAATTAATTTACTATTCAGGTAAGATTTCTGATCAGCTTTCAATTACTATAAACTTACATTTTGTATTTGCCATGCTTACAGATACATTTTAATACAAAATCCAAATAAAATTCCAAAAGTCAATGGGGCTTGTGCTTTAGCAAGTGCATGAAGAACATGACTCAATCAATTCCCTTCATTGTCATCTTCTTTTCTCCCTACATAGTAAATTACATTTGTGCATTTGACACAGAATGAATTCCATTGAGATCTCTAGTAAATAGGACAGTACTCCATATAGGTATATTACCTTGTCTCCTGGAGGCAAAATTGAGAACAAGATATAGGCATTAACTGTACAAGTCAAACCTTTATTTTTCTTCAAGCCTCAAGTTCATCTAATTTCTCAGAACAAAGGAAGAGATTACATTTTCACTATTTCAGTCAGTTTTTTTGCATTCCAGTAGACCATTTGCATAAAAACATATTATTAATCCTTAAAACAGCAGAATGTTTTCTGTATGTTTATCTCACACATTGTCTGTTCACTTTATTAATACACTTACAAGTCAAAATACAATATACACTTACAAGTTAAAATACAATATTAAATGTCCTTAAATGTACATAACACAAAGCTGCCTCAAAAACTTGACAAATGTATTTCAAATTGGCCTAATGTCACTCAACATGCTCCAGCACCTTTCTTCTGAGCTGATACAGAATGCCTAGGCAGTCAATATGCCCAGTGCTTGGGCCTGAAAAGGAAACCTAAAGTCCATATCCTTGACGCTTGACTTTAGCAATTTTATCTGTACTAGCAACACCTCAGAAGTTACTTATTAATGTCAATGAAGCCTTGATCTTACAGTTTGTGAACTATGTCGCTATGTATTTTGACACTAAGGGCAAGGGGAGAAAGGGTATAAATGTGTATCATATGAAGTCTTCTGGACAATAGTGTGAAGTGTATATTCTGAAAAGTAGCCAGTTAATGTGTACTACTTCATATATGAAAGGTTGGGATTATATCACTTGGAACAAAATATACACTGAAAGTAGAATATTTTTTTCCCCATAACAAGCAAGTACATAACAAAAATCTGGAGAGGACACATTTGATGCTTCAAGATGCTAAGGCTTCAAGTCTTTACTATAATTTAGGACATGAAGAAAATCTGAAACTTCATAGCAAATTTCAGATTCTTGCAGAGCTACAGACCAAAGAAACAATTGCTACTGTAATTTTTTTTCCTTCTTACTCTAAAGACACTTTTCTGTTATTATTATTCCTTGCAATTGAAGTTACTGAAGCCAAAACAAGCAAGCCAGTAATTAGCCTGAATTTGCCAAGATGATAAGCTATTTATTATGAGGTACATATTTCTTTCTAATTATCACTTTAAAGAAAAGTTTTCTTCCTAAACAGCAGCCTCAAAAAGAATTAGAAAATTATAAAGCCTGTGGATTATTGATTTTCCATATTTCTGTATAAGTATCTTACAGGCTTGCCTAACAGTGTAATCATTAGGAAGGCGTGTTAATCCCATCATTCCTTTTTCCTTTTATTACACATATATTATGTTCTTTCTACTTTATGTTCAAAAGTTGTGTTCATGCTCTGTAGGATTTTGCTCAGTGTTTATATTTTCAAAGCCAACAGAACTCAGTCTGCTTCTAGTGATAACTGAAAGAAAAAATAAAATATTTTAAAGCACCATAAAATAGGTAGAAAAAATTCACTGACATATTTTGCCTTATACTTGCTGGATCTTCCTCTTTCTGTAGAGCAATGCTCCACTGGATGTATGACAAGCTACAAGTCTAAAGATATATTACTATATTAACTTCATTTATGCTATCTGGACACCACTACAACACTCTAGGCACCACAGTAATTTTCTTTTCTTACTTGCAATAATTAACATTAGAGAGCAAAAGATGTCTAAATTAATTTATAACTTTATAGTTTCTTACACTAATTATTTCCTCTTCTATTTTAGGTCACCCTGTCATTCCTGCAAACACTAATCAATCATGGGATTTGAAGTTAATACTACTAAATAAATGAATTGCTTAATCTCCTATGACCATCTATACATACTTCATCTTCACAAAGCTTATCAATTTTATGTCATCAAGGACAGAGTGACCTTTGTTTCCACAAAATGCCTCTTACTACTGGACAAGTTGGTTACAAATTTATCACTTATCCTCAGGAAGAAAGTCCTTCACGATCATCATTTCACAAATGCAAGTGTGCACTTTATCAACTGACCAGGCCATACTGAATTCCAAACCCATAACTGTGGAATATTAACACGTGTTACTTTTCTGAACATTTGAGCTAAGATGAAGGACATGCAAGTCAAAATTAATTTTCTAGTTGGCCTAGTTATCACTGCACTAGTACAAGCTGTAGAAAAAAAAGCAGACTGCCCAGAGTCATGTATATGCGAGATCAGACCATGGTTCACCCCCAGGTCTGTGTATATGGATGCTCCAACAGTGGATTGTAATGATTTAGGCCTTTTTAATTTTCCAGCCAGACTGCCTGCTGACACACAAGTTCTACTTCTACAGACTAATAATATTGAAAACATTGAACAGTCAGTCAACTTCCCAGTGAATTTAACTGGTCTAGATTTATCTCAGAACAATTTATCTTCAGTGACCAGTATTAATCTTAGAAAGATACCACAGCTGCTTTCAGTGTACCTTGAAGAAAACAAACTTACTGAACTCCCTGAAGAATGTCTCTCTGGACTCCACAATTTACAAGAGCTTTATATTAATCATAATCTGCTTTCTGTGATTGCACCAGGAGCTTTCATAGGCCTGAATAATCTTCTTAGACTTCATCTCAATTCAAATGGTCTGCAAATGATCAACAGGAAGTGGTTTGAAGCTACTCCTAATCTTGAAATTCTCATGATTGGAGAAAACCCAATAATCAGAATTGAAGATATGAATTTTAAGCCTCTTATCAATCTGCGCAGCCTAGTTTTAGCAGGCATAAATCTCACTGAAATACCAGATAATGCTTTGGCTGGCCTTGACAATTTAGAAAGCATCTCCTTTTACGACAATAGATTTGTTAGAGTGCCCCACATTGCTCTTCAAAAGGCCACAAAACTTAAATTTCTGGATCTAAATAAGAATCCCATTAACAGAATACGACGAGGAGATTTTAGCAATATGCTGCACCTAAAAGAGTTAGGAATTAATAACATGCCTGAACTGATCTCTATAGATGGTCTTGCTGTTGATAATTTGCCAGATTTAAGAAAAATAGAAGCTACCAATAACCCCAGATTATCGTACATTCATCCAAATGCATTCTACAGACTGCCCAAGCTGGAATCTCTCATGCTTAACAGCAACGCACTGAGTGCCCTTTACCGCAGTACAATAGAATCCTTGCCTAACCTTAAAGAAGTTAGTATACACAGCAATCCCATTAGATGTGATTGTGTCATCCGCTGGATTAACATGAATAAAACAAACATTCGCTTCATGGAGCCGGAGTCCCTGTTTTGCGTAGACCCCCCTGAATTTCAAGGCCAGAATGTGAGACAGATACACTTCCGGGAAATGATGGAAATCTGTCTCCCACTGATAGCTCCTGAAAGTTTTCCATCTACTTTGGATTTGAAAACTGGCAGCCATATTTCCTTACACTGCAGAGCAACAGCAGAACCAGAACCTGAAATCTACTGGATAACACCATCAGGACACAAACTTTTGCCTAATACTATTTCTAACAAATACTACATTCATTCCGAAGGAACATTGGACATAAGTGATGTAACACAAAAAGAAAGTGGCTTATACACATGTATAGCAACAAATTTAGTTGGGGCAGACCTAAAGTCAGTCATGATTAAAGTGGATGGCTCTTTCCCTCAGGACAGCAATGGATCTCTGAATATTAAAATAAAAGACATAAAATCTAATTCTGTTTTGGTTTCATGGAAGGCAAGTTCTAAAATTCTGAAATCCAGTGTTAGATGGACAGCCTTTCCAAAAGCTGAAAACTCTCGAGCTGCACAGAGTGCTCGAATACCATCTGACATAAAGGTATATAATCTTACACATCTAAATCCATCAACCGAATACAAAATCTGTATAGATATTCCCACTATCTATTCACAGAATAAGAAACAATGTGTCAACGTAACCACAAAGGGACTGGACTTGGCAGTGAAAGGCTATGAAAAGAACAACATAATAGGATTCTTTGCCTGCCTTGGAGCTCTTTTGGGAATCATCTCTGTGACGTATCTCTACAGTTGCATCTCACGTGGCATGAACTATGGTGTTGGACACAGCTATCTAAAGAATTATCTGAAGAAACAATCCTTTTCACTCAATGAGCTTTATCCTCCACTGATCAGTCTTTGGGACATGGGCAAAGACAAAAGCACAGCAATGGAAGTAAAAGCAACTGTAATAGGTGTACCAACTAATATGTCATAAATGTGTCAGTATATCACTTAATTCCTGAAATAAAAAGCACATGACTGCATTTGTGCTGAACAAAAAGGCAACAAGAAAAATAATTTCTTTCACTTAGGAACTAGACATCTGGACTTTGCTGCTGCTGACAAATGGGAATATGTACTCACTCAGCATAAGAGAAGAATTTTAACTAACTGGTTTCTAACGGTATTCTACCAACCAAATACAATTAACTTCATTTTCTAGAAATTTGATGGGACATTGAAGTCTGGAATACAGTGCAAGTAGCCAAGAACATTTTCTGTATTTTTTTTTTTATTATTATATAAAAGTAGTGGAACTGAGCAATACCTCCTTCTCTGCTGTATTACACAGTCTAGCCACGAGTTTTTGAAGTGAACAGGTATACTAGGATTGACACATGGTGTAATGAAATGGACAAATTCTGTAGAGTAGACACAGTGAGTATGTGAATTTTTTTTATGAGGAAAATACATTTTTTGATTAAAATCCAAATAGTTTTTGGCTTGTTTGTTTCTAAACAAAACATTCTGGGTGCTCTTGTCTGACAATAAACAAACTCATTCTAGGGTCTGACAAAATATCTCCTTACATATAATCCTGTTAAAATACCAGTCTGAGCACACAGGATATTTTTGCTGGGTTTAGGCTATATAACTGCAATAAGCTACACAATAAATATTTTTATAAAGTACTTACCCGTAATAATAACACACATATTTTACATGGTGCTTACTGTGGGAGAAAGAAGAGAGAAGGCAGGCGGGAAGGAGACATAAAACTGATAGGGAAATAGATTGTTAGCTACTGATAAAAGCAAGTTTTGAGCTGCTTTGGGATTTTCCCAGAAGCCTGAAAACTAAATGCAATGTTTCGACTCAGATAACATAAATCCAATATTTTGTCTTCAGTCAAAGGGTTATTCAGTTACCAATAATGTCTAAACTTCAGGCTGGTCATACAGGGAACTCAGCTGGAACAGTTTAAATGATAGTAAGGTTTCCTTTCTGGACCTGCACATATCTGTTCAGCATAAACAACTGACTAGCTTATAAACCTCCTCAGTTTTAACAATGTAACAAGCAATACATGCCTGACAGAAACATTATTAGTAGAAATTAAATGAAACAAAATGAAAAGAGAACAATGAATACTTGCTGCTGCCCGTAAGCAGTGAATGTGCACAAGAAGCTGATGATCAGAATGGTGATTACAAATGAAACCAAATTCTCTTAGGATGGTAAAAGTGACTGCTCCTAGACCCAGTAAAGACACCTGACCATTGAAATACCTGATGAAAAGAAATGGTACCTCCTGAAAAGAAAGCAATAGCAATTTTTTTTATGTTATTTTAGTTTGTATGTATGAAAAAAAAATAGGAAGAATGAAGAAAAAATATTATTACTGGACATTGTGCTTAAGGAAGAAAATATTTATAGAATGCGTAGGTAACTTGAATTGCAAAGTAAAAACAGCGGTGACAAACACTTCTTGTAATTCTTTAGTAGACTTTAACATTATTTAAACTCCATAATAATATATATTTTACCTTTCTAGACTTGCTTGAGGTAAACATTTCTGTGGAATTGCTGACAAAATTTTTGCTGATAAAACAAAAATAATTCATTCTTGTATTTAGATGTGATCAGAAGAGTTACATCCTGTACTTAGACATTAACTTTTCAACTTATAGTTTGTTGCATACTCTGAAAATATTATTAGTGCATAAACACTTATAACATCAGAAAATAATTTCAGTTTGCCTACTACTAATGAGTAACTTGTTTTCATGTTATAGACGTCCTTTTTCTAGTTAAATCCCAAGATTTTTAAACTACACAAAAGTAATTTCCGAAGTTGCTAAAGGCAGAAAGAACCTGATTCTAATTTTAAGCTACTAAAAGTTAGGCTATCCATAGAGTTGATATATTTCACTGAAGAAGTAAGTTTACAAACCTGATGAATAGCTATCGGACATAAAGGCACACTGAAGTGGAGCGCAGGAATGCTAAAATGCCGTGATGGGTTTCAGGACAACGGACAGCTCCGGATGAGCAGTTACTTGAGCAAAGGCAGCTCTAATGGGATCCGTCAATAAGCAGGTACGCTAAGTGTTCAAGTGCAGGTTGGACGGGCCTTTGGGCAGCCTGGCCTAGTAGAAGGTTTCCCTGCCTGTGGCAGCAGGGGTTGCATCTAGGGCAACCAGATATTCCTTAAGGTCCCTTTCAAACCAAGCCTTTCTATGATTCTAGGTTTACCTTTGGAATAAAGCTACATTTAGAACTTACAACTCCTAGGACTTAGATTTTTTTTTTTTTCAGGCAAATATATCTCTGCGCAATGTTATAAAACAGCATAAGAATACAAGCCTAAGGGAGAACACTGATAAGAGGATTTTTCCCCCTCACAGAATAAGTACAGGCTTTATTTAGTTCATTTAAATATCTCATTTAAAGTTTCTGTTCATAGAATGCATTTTTATATAGAAGAATTCTACACTAACCTTTTGAAAGCTTAAATACATATATCTTATAAATCTTATAAATATCTGAATTGTTTCATACTTTATAATGATATCAAATGAAAATATGCCTTACATTTTAAAAGAAATTGATTGTCCTGTTGATAATCATTAAGATGCAAATTATTTCCTTTATATCATGAAAAAGGGAAATATAATTGCATTTTCTTAAAGTAGGTTTGCAATCCTCCTCTCAAGTGACCTTGATTAAGCCATTTTACAACTTTATACCTCTCTTTCTCTGAAAGTATCTCTGAAAGAATATGCTAAGCTTTTGTTTTCAGCATACCAACAAGATGCATCTTCTGTAACTAACCATCGAGTAATATTCTTTATTTGTGAAAATATGCCTTCACTGCTATCACTCAAAAGTGAAAATGAAAAAAATACTAGGACAATATCAGTAAGAACAGGGTCAGGAATGTCTTTGCAATAGGTTACAAGATCACAGATTTTTTAGTGACTCATAGAATAAAACATTTGTGATTTGGTAGGGGTGCTTAACTGATGGGGCACAAAGGAGGAATACAACTGCAATAATGAGAACAGGCATATTCCTTCAAAGAGTTCATACTCTTACCAAAGGATCTGCAGAAATAAATGCTTGCAGGTTTAGACTAAAACTTTTAAATGACATGTTTAGTAGCACAATTGAGTTAATATAAACATTCATTTGTGAATTTATGTCAACAGCATTGCAATTCTTCAGTATTCTACAGAGGTTTTAAATAATTTAGAACTGAAATATTACGTATTTTCAACAGAAATGCAAGTTCAATAATATTTTTTGATCTAGTTACTGTAAGAACATCTTAAGGGCAAAAACCATGTTGGAGGTGAGGCTGTTTAAACACACTTAAATTAGAATTCAGGGTGTATGTTGATTAATGAATGGTTGTTTGATCCTTTTGTTATATACATTTGTGTGCATGTGTGAAGTACTTCTGTTATATTAGCAACATGTTAGTCTGTCTGAGACCTTTATTTCATTATATCTGTACTGCATTATTATATCTACTATAGAAAAGTAGCATCTTGTAGAACACGTGGCAAAGCTTTCAATGGCAGTACTGTGAACCATCTACTATCCATATAAGCATAGCATCTTTAATACCTACACAGAAGCATCTTCATGATATCAGCCAAAAAAATACCCTCTAAAAAGATTCATTTTTAGAGAGAATGAGCCAGTAGTGTGCACTTGCAGCCCAGAAAGCCAACCATATCCAGCCCCCAAAGCCAACCAAGAAGAATGACCAGCAGGTCAAGGGAAGTGATCCTGCCCCTCTACTCTGCTCTTGTGAGAATTCAACTTGGAGTGTTGTGTACAGTTCTGGCGTCCTCAACATAAGAAGGACATGGAACTGTTGGAACAAGTACAGAGGAGCGCCACAGGGATGATCAGGGGACTGAAGCACCTCCCCTATGAAGATAGGCTGAGAAAGTTGGGGCTGTTCAGCCTGGAGAAGAGAAGGCTGCCTGGAGAACTCATAGCAGCCTTCCAGTACCTAAAGAGGACCTACAAGGGTGCTGGGTAGAGACTATTCATTAGGGACTGTAGTGATAGGACAAGGGGTAATGGATTCAAACTTAAACAGGGGAAGTTTAGGTTAGATGTAAGGAAGAAGTTCTTTACTGTGAGGGTGGTGAGACACTGGAATGCGCTGCCCAGGGAAGTTGTGAATGCTCCATCGCTGGCAGTGTTCAAGGCCAGGTTGGGCAGAGCCTTGGGTGACATGATTTAGTGCAAGGTGTCCCTGCCCATTCCAGGGGGTTGGAACTAGATGATCTTAAGGTCCTTGCCAACCCTAACTATTCTGTGATTCTATGATTCCTTGACCAAAGACATTCTTCATGTTAAAATCCCTATGGAAACTACAGGTGAGTGGTGAGATTCATGTGTAGCTGTGTGTAAAAATGGATAGCTCTTCCTTCTGCAGATAAGCTACTCTATAAACCCAAGGGACCTTAGGAAATAAATCCCCCTTTTAGAATTAATAGCTTACTGTGTATTTAACTTACATCTCTTCACAGACAAACGGCAAAAATATCTAACAACAATTCTTCAGGAAAGTACGATCTGTTAAAAAAGTACAGGAAGAACTCCCTAATAATGGTATATTATACTGTTTAATAATCTCTTCATTTACAGGAAGGTTGGGTTTTTTTTACACAAGGTATAGGGCTATAATTTTTCTGTCCTTTATTAATTGGGATATTTGCTGTTTTTAATGGAGGTAGGAACTGACAATGAGCTATATTTAATTTCTCCAGAAACAGACAAAAGTATTGTTAAACACCTGTGTTTCCATTTATTTAACAGTTTTCTCTGAGGAATCCAATGCATGAAAAGGAATACTTACTGATTATTCAAACCAAAAAATAGTAGCTCATAAATAGATTACCTTTATCTTGGCATTTGATAGCAAACCTAATTCAGAAACATGCTACTAATGAAAAAGGCAAACGTGTTTGAAATGTTTGGCTAGGCAATAGCCAAAACATAAAACTGAAAACACTTTTAAATTTAATTTTTTAATTCAGTTACCTTACTTTTTCCGACCAGTGAAATGTAGTTTTCTATTCTCAAAAAGACTAAACATTTACTTGTTGGTAAAATATTTGCAAAAACAAGTTCCAGTATTCCATTTGCTAATACAGTCAAATGCTAATTTACATATGCACATTTAAGTTTGTGGGTTAGCTACACTGATGTGAAACAATACCCCCAAATATTATCTGAAAAACTTAGATAAAAGATAACAAAATAAATGTGGATTTACATCCTAAAAGGAAATCCCCATTTCCAAAATTCACTAATAAAATTCATTCTGCTTGTTTAACCTGAAGCAGTGGCCTCGAGATAACTTGAAAAAGCAATGGAGATTCTTCCATCAATCTTGTGTTGGACAGTAATAGAAGAGACACAATGATCAACAATAATCTTATATTCATTACGATCAGAAGACACATTTTAGGAAAAAAAAAATGCCTATACAATCTAGAAAATAAGATCACATAGCAGAAAATACAAGAAGAATTGAGATTTTAGAGAGAAAAATTTGAAAAGTACCACTCTGTCATACTTAAGGAAGAAAATAATTCTTATTAACGAACTGAATAAAACCAAAGTGGAGGTGTGGCACTGACAAAACAAGAAATTTTACTTGCAGAAACTGTACAGTATGCATGAAAAGTTCAATATGAAAATGGCAGAAGACATTTTGAAAGGTATAGTCAAACAGAACAGAGAAGATAACCACTGAATACAGATCATTAGAAGCAAACCAAGTCTACAAATTCACCTCATGCTAAAGATGAGAAAACATGCTTGCAATCAACAATTGCATGCAGTTTTTGTAGAGGAAAGAAACAAGATAACTAGAAACGTATCCTGAGTAAAAAATTATTGGTGTTGCCTACTGAAAATTATGGGACTTCATCACAATATTGCTTACAGAAAGACATCTTGAATAAAATTGTTGGGGAAGCGACAGATAAAAGTGGTCTTTTTAGAGCACCTTTGGGTTCCGTGAGCAACAGTAGAAAGATGCAGAATAAATTGCTACGTAGGAAAAAAAAAAAAAAAATCTATGTTTCTGGAAGATCAGTTGATCTTCCAAACCAATTGTTTTGGTAGGGCAGTTGGCTGACATACCAGATGTGCAATTTAGATAGCTTCCAGTTTAATACTATTGGAAATAATTGGAACTTATCTTCTCTTGAAAAGGCTAAATAGATACTCGGAGAAAATGTTAAGCTACAACAAAAAAAGAAAAGGATTACCAAAACAAGAGAAAGATTATCTAAACTTTTAGTAAACATAAAATACACGCACTGATAACTAAAATTAAGTTAGATGCTAAAGTTTGTCGGGATAAAAAAATAAACCAAATATTAACCAAACTTCATTTACCCATATGACAACTATAGAAGATGAATAATAACCAAGAGAAGTGCAATTACGCACTTATATAGATAGATCCAATTTGAATTTATTACTGAAAGTTGGTCAGATTTTCATGATTGGAATGATAATGTACGCAACCGTAACCCATCTAGGGAGAACTGTGCTTTGAAACTAAGAACTGTACTATTCAGGTTCAGTAAAAATTCTGAAGCAGTTGAATCTTTAATGTTTGTATTATAGGGCAGTGTGAAAATAATACAATGGATCAGACTAAATTCTGTCCATGATTAGCTGCACTTCAGTATTCTGAGACAAAATGCACAAGCATAATTTGCAAATAGCATAAGTATGCGGTAGAACGCATGAATAATGAAAATTGACCCTATGGTACAAGACTGAATATGGTTATGTTATTCTGTTTGCATTATGTAGCGTTTAATTTCTATAGCCACTGTTTTCAAAAACAGTTTTCAAAAAGATATAAAATTAAGCCAATCGGAACACATGTTTAAAAGACTCAATATTTTGAGCACTCAAGAAAAACTTTAAATAAAGGTATTGTACGTCTACCTACTTGACTACAGTATTATCAGAGAGATACAGCTGCAGTTACATTGAAGTGCCTTCAAAGCAACTGAATATTTTATTAAGTCATTCCTCCCTTCAGACAAAGCTGAAAACCACAAATGAAATTCTTCTGGCAGCTAAAAAATGCTTTTTACAAATCTCTCACTTGCTTATTTCTTTGTTTCTCAGCTTCAATTATTTTTAGACTTCTTTTCCCAAAGTCCTTTTCTTTGCCATGATGTAAATGTTCTGTTCCTCTCTCTTCCATGATCCCTGTGGGTCCTTTGCCTATTTCCTGCTGCTATTGCTGCCAGATTGTCATATGATTTCCAACAGTGTCAGTAAGGAAAGATGTTTACTGGCATGATAAAAAAATTATCAAGCAAACATCAAAAGGCAAAATATTTGAATAGCAAAACATAAATGTTAAAGAAAGACCTGGAATTCTTAAAAAAAAAACTGGTGTAAAGTTAATCAGCTAATGAGACAAAATATCTTTCAAGGAAACAAAGCATAAAAATGTAACAGCATTCAGATGAAAATAATACGGGAGTAAGATGAAAGGGCAGGCAAATCGGGCAGATGGCCTATTCCTGATCCTAAAATAACTGATGTTCTTTTTAACATTAAAGTTTAGAAAAGTGGAAAACAACTCCATCTGCCTTACCCTTACGTAGCTATTGTTTGTTGTTCATGTTGATGAAAATTTCACGCTGTGCTCCAAATAGCCATAATGCTTTGGGGAATCAAAAAGCTACATCAGATTCAGTGATGATTGTTTTCACCTACACATATTTCTTCTAGTCCATTCCTAGATTCTATAAAGAAAGCATTTTAGCATCCATATACTACACTTTACAGGTCAAAGGGTTTATAGCTTTGTCATCTAGCATGTGAGCACAAGTCAGATTCCTTGAGATGGCTGTTGGAAATAACATTTGAGGGCAAAATCTTGTCAAAAATTCTTATTTTCTGAGCAAAGATTTACTCTGTGCTGTTAACATTTTGTATAGGTCTCTATCATGAATTTCAGCTAAACTTAAAAATATACAGCTGAATACTTGATAGCACCAAAGAAACTGGGTTACAGTCTAAAGACTACTAAAGACAGCTAGAAGATCAATGCTTTGACATAATGGTGGAATGATTTTAGAAGACACAGAACCTTATGATAAATATCAGCCATTTCTAAATATTCTAACATTTAAGATAAAAGCACTACAAAGAGAGATAGAATTACCTCTTTTAAATTAAGTGCAAAGTATCCAATAATTATGCAAAATAAAATCCAACCATTAAAAGTTAGTCTCAGTATAGTAAATCAACTACCACCATTAAACTAGCTACGTCTTTCTTTACATATAAGGTAATAAGAGGATTAAATTAAACCAAACTATCAATTATACTCTCTTAGATTAATTTAATCTTACCTTAACGCGTACTATAAAATGGGATGTTAAAGTCTTATGTAATTTATTTCATAAATGCTCTGCAGGTATTGATGAGAAAAGCACGATCATTTTTAGCAAAATAAGTGCTTATTGAATGTTTATGTGCCACACAATGCATTCCAAAATAAGAAACAATGCTTTCCTAAAATACCTGCTTGCACAAGTCCACCTATCTACACCTAAATTGTATAACACATACACAGCAATATCTCAGTTCTTTTCTTTTAGAGCCATGTAAGAGGATTTCAGTACTCAAGCTATCCCTGTGACTTCCACACTCTTAGTTTGACAAGTCCAGAAGAGCACTGTCCACTGCCACACTATTTATATATATATATTTACATTATCATGTCCAAATCACCCTGCAGCTCTTCAGGCTCTTAAGAGTCCAATTCAAAATTACTTCCTTCACTTCCTTCCAGGAAATTCAGCCTCTCTCTCATCTTCCATTTTCTTCCATTCATTTAGCATTGATCCACTGTTTGCTCCTACACAGAATCATACCAGTGTGGGCATGCAGCTCTCCTTTTTAACTAGCTAGTTTCGACTTCATTAATGCTTCGTCTTTTCCCCAGTCTCCTATGAAGCATATTGCCAGAGTATCCTTCTCTATGCTATTTTTTATTATTTTAGAATTTTTAAGAACAGAAAAAAACCCTGAACTGTTCTGTGGATTTAAGCGCAAATTTCAAGTGCAGACAGAGGAAAGCTGCAACCCTGAAAATTCTGCAACCTCTTCCTCCACCTGTCTCAACAGCCAACTTTTCTTAAATGATATGTTAACTAAACCTCACTTGCTCTCTCTTAGTCTTAGAAAATGGAGGATGACCACTACAGCTAGAGCAAATTCAACTTATTTCTAGCTTGTGTAATATTTAGATTATTAGAAAGAGAAAACAGAAAGAGAATAACCTTATTATTCATCCAGGCTTTTCAAAAGCATATTAGAATTTATAAGCATATACCAATAAACACATTACACAAAGAACACACACAGCCTCCTGAGGCTGGTTAACTAAAAATTTAGAATAAAAGAAAAAAAATAATATACTGTTAAAGATTTGTGGCTTTTTTTCCTACCACATCAAGAGGTAGATAAGTGCCCACTAGTACTTCCTCATACAGCAAAAGCTTTTAGATGTTTAACTTCCAATGAATTTAACAGATACTAGACTCTGACCTCTTCAAGTGTTTTGGACATTACAAAGAATGTCATAGATGATCAAAAGCCCGGCCACCTAAACCTATCTCTGACTGATGGCCCTCAAAAATTTGCACATGCCTGGTTCTACTAAAGACAGTATAAAAGTGATGTAGATCATTCATTTAATTGAACACAATACATTTATTTTTAATTAAGACAAAATGGGGAAGAACAATATTATTTATTTAAAATGCTTAGAGTAGAATACGTTGTGGAAAGTATCTGTTTCATGACTAAATAATTCAGTATCTATTAAAGAAATATTGGATAGTCTAGAATTTTAAGTACCACCAAAGGAAAGCTCTGTATGTTCAGATATTATTTAATTACAAACAAAAGTAATATGCCATACAATATATATTAAATTACTTTAAGATACCACAAACATATAGGTTTACCATGGTTTCTTACTCCTCCTGATCTAAAAAGTTTGCAAGTGCCGGCTCCTGCTATTCATCTCTAACTACTAATTATCTTCATACGGGATTTCTTAGGCTTCAGCTTGTCTTCCTCCTCCTTTTGTCTCCTTCATTTGGAATTTTTTTTTGCTTTAATTATCTTACACGTGAAAGCTCCCTGTCTTTGTATGTCATACAACATCATTCTCCCACTATCAGCATCAGTTCTTTTGTTTATCATTGTGGCACAGAACCCTTCTTTTCCCTTCGGCAAATTAATATTCTATCACACTGGATGTGTATAAAATAATCTGAATTCTTTTTGCTAGAACCTTTAATCTAATCAAGTGCACACCACATAAGTATTACAAAAAAAACTGAGGAAAAATCAGAAACTGTAGACACTCAGTGGTAGATAAATCAACAGTAAAAAACAACTTGCAACATAGAATGATAGAAATAATTTAGAACAAATCAGAAGAGAGCAGAGCTGTAAAAATGTGGCCAAAGAGGACAAGTTTATGACAGCATCAAATGAATAAACATTGGAAAAATATTTTGAATGAACAAAGGATGCTGCATGTAGTTTTAATGACTGTAAAGAAGAAAATTAGGATAGAGGAAAGGTATAGAAAAGAAAGTTGAAAAGAAATGAGTTAAGACACCAAGTCAGACAGCCTATCGTGGTAAAACAAGAATTAAAAGTAGCAAGAAATTAGTCAGTAGTTGGAAGCAAATTTTGAACAAGAGGAAGTGACAGTGTTATCAAAACCTGAGGAAAACTGATGATAAAGAGATGAAGGAATAGCCATGGAAAATGAGCTCTAAGATACTATGAGAGATACATAGACAGAAGTTTCAAATGAAGACAAGATTTAACAAGAATGGGGGAGAAGGATGGTAAGAGTGTGTGCTTTGATTTGGCCAAAATATTAATAGAGAAAAAAAATCTGTAAGTAGTCCAACTTTATGAGTATTCTGAAATCACGAGTACAGAATCATGCTTAGGAAAAAAAACTACAATTTCCATACCTTATGAGCCATAATTCACCAAGTTACAAAAATATTTGAAAGTGAAAAGAAGTAAATGCTTAAGCAATAAAGAAGAGTATGCTTGGAAATTCTGACTAAAATGAGAAAGGCAGATACAAGAGGTAGTGCCATTTGGGAGGTTTCTTCCAGAAGACAGTTGAAAGCTGATAACCCTGTGTTATTAAGCCAAATACTTTCATAAAGAAATCTCGGAGGGAAAAACATTACTGCCTCTAATTAAAGACAAGAGCTCAAGGTCCAGGTGCTGCTTAACAGCACTAATCATAATGCCACTAATAACCAATTAAGGTTTGTGATTTTTCTAAATATTACCAGAGCCACAGCAATTTTTATTGTTGCTTTTAAAAAGCCCCAGAATTCTTTAAAAATAATTAATTCTAAAGGATTAGGTCAAAAATCATTTAAAGGCAATAAATGACACTGGTATCTATTCAATTTTGTTCTAAATCATACCCAAAGAAAGTGCATTCCACTAAAAAAAGAAGCCAATCACTGTCACACAGAATAAATACTTGAAGAACAAAAAAAAAGGAAGAGCAGGAGTAGAGGGGAGAACAAAGAAAACATTAAAATTAGGAAGTGGAAATGTGGAAGACAATAATGATTCCATTTAATATTAAGTTATACAAGTAAATACATTTAAGTTATATGCAAAAAACTGATACAAAACAGACAAACTACAGTAACAGAAACTTTTTAAAAGAAATTAATTTTTAAGCACATATAAAAACTGTTAATAGACTCACTGAAAACTCAGCGAAATCTTGGAAATAAGTGAGACTGAATAAGTCAATTAGGCATTTGTATGTGAAAACAGAGCTGATGTGTTCAATCTCTGAGGATATATCTCCACTTAAAGATGCCTTTCAAATGCAATTTGGAAACATCTGAATCAGCCAGTCCATAAAGCACTATGAAGCACTTCAGGGCTTTTACTAGCTTCGGTCTAAGTGCATTTGAACATTATTAGTCTGACAGAAAGGCACATTAGCTTAATATTACTCCCACCAGCCCTAATTATCTTGGAAAGACCCAACATTCATACACCTAGATTGCATATCCATGGTAGTTTGGACAACACTCCACACTCAAAGAGTAAATGTTAATGACTTGCATTGTTTAGAGACTAGTCACAGGCGGTGTTCCTCAGGGCTCTGTTCTGAGATTTAACCTGTTTAGCATCTTTGTCATTGACCTGAAGGAGGAGATAAAATCCTTATCAGTTTGACAACAGTAATTTGGAGGATGCAGTCAATATATTTGGGGACAGAGAAGGCTGCCATTTAGAGCAATCTAGAAAGGCTGGAGAATTAGTGTAACAGACTGTCATGAAATTTAGCAGAGACATGTAAAGCTCTGCATCTAGGATGGACTAACTCCTGAATGAGTACAATCCTGGGAGTGCCTCACTGGGGAACAACTGTGCTAAAAAAGGCCTGGGGGTCATAAGAACAGTCGGCTAACAGCATACTAGGCTGTATTAACATAAGAGTAGTGAGTAGAATGAGGAAAACAATTATTCCCCTTTTACTCATCACTTGATAGACCACCTCTGTAATGCAGTGTCTAATTTTGGATCCCAACACACACCCCCATACAAGACCAAGTGAGATTAGCTCCAAAGCCATTAGGGACTTAAGCACTTGCCCTAAGAAGAAAGTCTGAGGCAGCTTGGCTTGTTCAACCTGGAAACAAGGACTGGGGGAAGCACACTTCCAGTACATAAGAGGTTGGTACTAAGAAAAAAGTCAGGCACATTACTGAGATGCAGAGCAGAAAAATGAGTTAGAACTACAAATGGAATTATAATTAACTAGATATAGAAAAAAATAATTAATTATAAGGAAAACAATCTTGGGAACAAGTTGCACAGAGAAGTTATATAATTTCTGTTCTTGGGGGTTTTCGGGAACCAACTGGACAAAATCATAAGCATCTTGATTTGATTCATAGCCCTGTTCTGAGGAGGAGTTTGAACTAGAGGACTTCTCTTCCAACCTGAATAATTCTGCAAAGGAACTATATCCCCAGAGATTATACATGCAATGTAACCTCTTCAGAGAAGCAGAAATACTTTAGCTGAAATGACTCCAAAGTTTCGACTGACAATATCCTCTTATTTCTTTCTAAATCAAAGAGCTCTTATAGAGATACTATAGTCTGGGTAAGCTGTTAGGCCTCTTAAAGTTCTAAATTTTAAAACTGTATTCATACAGTAACTGCACAGAGTTACTTCCATTCTTTTTCAATATCTGGCCACACTTTATTTCAAATATACTGAGTCTATATCTTTGGACTAAATTCATAGGAAATTCTTACAGATCTTTTCTCATATTATAACATTTTCATTATGATGCTCCATCTACATACCTAAATGGCATGATTTTGCATAAGTGTAGCGCAACAGACTGTAAAACTGAATATAAGAATGTTTCCTTCTTCTTTTTCCAATGAAGACATAAGTAACTAGCGATAACTAGCATGCATTTTTCCTGGAATATAAAAACTTTAGAATAAATTCATCAACATGAAAAAAAAAATCAAATTGCCTTCCTCCTTCCAAAAAAAAAGTATGAAACTGTTAATCCAGAAAATCTTTCCTCTTGTACTCCAAATTATTTAAAAAATTAATTTCTTTGGGGCATGGATTTGTTCTATACCTTCATGGAGTCACAGAATCATAGACACATTTAGGTTGGAAAAGACTTTTTAAGATCATCGAGTCCAACCATTAACTCAGCGCTGCCAAGTCCACCACTAAACCATGCCCTAAGTGCCACATCTATGTCTTTTAAATATCTCCCGGGATAGTGACTCAACTACAGACCGCTCACTGAAGAAATTTTTCATCATTTCCAAGCTAAACCTCCCTTGGCACACCCTGAGGCCATTTCCTCTTTTCCTATCACTTGTTACTTGGGAGAAGAGACTGACACACACCTCACTGCAGTCTTCTTTCAGATAGTTGTACACAGTGATAACATCTCCCCTGAGCCTCCTTTTCTCCAGTCTAAACAACCTTAGTTCCCTCAGCCACTCTTCATGCCACTTGTCCTCTAAGTACTTCACCAGCTTTGTTGCCCTTCTTTGGACACACTCCAGCATCTCGATGTCTTTCTTGTAG
Source organism: Pezoporus occidentalis (assembly GCF_034315485.1). Taxonomy (NCBI): domain Eukaryota; kingdom Metazoa; phylum Chordata; class Aves; order Psittaciformes; family Psittacidae; genus Pezoporus; species Pezoporus occidentalis. Next base: position 1,132,423 of record NW_026913209.1, read on the forward strand.
TAAGGGGCCCAGAACTGAACACAGGGTTCAAGGTGAGGCCTCACAAGTGCTGAGTACAACAAGGACAATTACTTCCCTATTTGTGATGCAGGCCAGGATGCCATTGGCCTGCATCACCTGCACCTGGGCACAAGCTGCTCATGTTCATAGCCAGCAATCAACCAACTTTTGGTGGTCCTTTTCCACTGGGTAGTTTTCCAGTCACTCTTTCCCAAGCCTGGAGCATTGCATGGGGTTGTTGTGACCCAAGTGTAAAACCTGACACTGAGCCTTGCTGAACATCTTCAAATTCGCCTTGGCGCATTGATCCAGCCTGTCCAGATCCCTCTGCAGAGTGTTCCTACCCTCCAGCAGATCAACGCTGCTGCCCAACTTGGTGTCATCTCAGACTTATTGAGGGTGCACTTGATCCCCTCATTCAGATAACTCATAAAAATATTATTAGGAACATGCTATTTAGTTTTCACCACTTGGTGACCTAAATAATAGATAAACAAATCCACAACTGTTTTTTTTTGAAGCAAGATGATTCTTTGTAATATTTTCATATTCTCAGTATCACAGAGAAGAAGAATTTTTTACTTTCTCTAAAAACTTGCAACTAGCATTACACTTTGGACAAATGTAAGCTGAATTCTGAATTTTCCTGTACTTTGAAAGAGGGAGGCTCTTCTTCCTATGCACATAAAAATAATTTAGTGTGACTAACAGTTTAGTGTGTCAACAATAATTTACTTCAGAACAATATATATTATATATATAAAGTTGTGCACTGGTATGATACAGACCATCTATAGGGCTATGAGAAGTCCTATGACTGGTAGTCCAAGAATTTAAAAATTAGAATAAAGGATTCAATGAAGACATGTTGTCATGGTTTAAGCTGAACCCAGGACACGTACTACAATAAATTCACAATTTTTTTCAGAGTTCGACTAAGGAAGACCATGAGCAGCCTGATCAAACTATAAAATTAGCAATGATTTGAGCACAAAGGTCTCCACAGGTCCCTACCAATCAGAAGTATTCCATGATCCATTTCCAGTAAATCTAGATCAAAAGAACAAATTCATCTTTTTCCATTCAGGCAAGATCCATTTTAGCAATTGAATTAAAATATTTATATTGGGATTAACTATAGATAAGCACATAATAAAATGGCTGATTCAAGAAAAGTTTGAAGGAAATTAAGCTAGAAAATACCGATTAGAATTGAGATTTAATAGGACCTAGAAAGGACTCTCCTCTTATTTTGGCTTAATCAAAATATGCCAGCTCTAAACTGAGGTTACCTTTTCCTTCTGTAATTAGTTAGGCTACTCAGCAATAACATACATTATGGAAGCAGGTAGATTGTTTTCTCACACGAATTTCACACATGATTTATTTCCTTCATCAGATGCTTTTTTCTCATTTATCTGTTCTATACCATAAAAGGGATGTATACTGGTATATGACATACTGCCCCTTATTTTTTATCATAAGTTGCTCTGCAGAGTAGTGACAGCATAGAATAACAGTGATGGCTTTATTTTATGATCAGAGTACTAATTCCTTGTTTCTTAATGTTACTGTCATAATTCCTTGTTCATCAGAAACCTTTCTCATTGTGATACTCTACATCCATTTTCATCCTTGTAAAAAAATAGGGCTTTCTGAATAACTATAGATGGAGCTGGAGCTACAAAACAAGATTTGGCCTTTCAAATCTGCAACTAGGTTTCCAGCATCAATTGTATGAATGCATACAGGTAAATTAATAAAACATTATGAAACTTTGAAGATTATGAGATTACTATAAATGAAAAACAATAATGCAGATATTAATCTTCAGAAAAGATAGAGATGCAAATTTTCACATTATTTGAGAAAAATACCAGACTCATCTCTCCAGTAAAACTTCCTCAAAACTAAATGACACGTTAAGCATTCCCAAAAAAAATGTCACAGGCTCTATTAAAATTGCCTTATGACTATTGATTTTGTACTCAGATTCAGTGGCAGTAATTTTAAGATAAGACTGAAAAGATCAGAGAAATGAAAGAGTAAGATTGAGGGGTCCTTTTTTATTCTGGAGACTTAGAAAATTAATACCCTGTTCTAATGTTTGGACTCTTGAGGACTGGTAATAGCAAATTAATTGAATGAGGTAGCACCACGGAAGGCTGAGGAACTCCAGAAAACAGACAAGGTGAATAGGCAGTGTAATGGAATGTAAAATTCATTAGTAACAGATGAGCAGAAGTAGTAAGCTGAGTTATCCTAAGAGTTCCTAAGTGAATTCGTTAAATTTACTGTTACCATAAAGTCAGGTAGAACAATGAATGCAAGAGTGGGTTTTTTTAAGAAAAGAAGGTTTAAAAACTGCAACCATTTCATTTGGTCAGGAGGTGAAGAAAAAATTTCCCTGTTAAAAAGTAATGATTGGTAGAAGGAAGGTAATTGAATTGTGCTGATTGCTGCTTCTGGAAATGTAAGAGCAAAGATATTTGCAAACAAAGAAATTCAAAAGCCACAACATTATAAATACCACAGGGATTACACTTGTCTTTCTTATCACAGTATGTATACTTAATTCAGGAATGCAGGGCACCACTGATACTGAGGAGAATTTCTTAGATATAAAATACTGTCCTTATTTGCTTATTCTTCCTGCCTTCTTTTCCAGGACAAATTGCATCCACTGCAGATATACTGGCAACTGTAAATAATGGGCCTTTAGCAGACATGTCATGCCTTTGTAGCTCCTTCTCAAAAGGAAGCTGCAGCTATCTGTACATAAACATACATAGAGAGAATGAGTAAAAATACATTTGATACAGCCAATGAGTAAAAATACATTTGGTACAGCCAATTATCAGAGGAAAGCAAAACTAACTTAAATGTATACTAGGTGGCAAATATGGGGGTGTTTTCTCAGTGCATCTGCTGTGTAATACATGTGCTATTTATTAGAATCAAGTTCTTAGCAGGTGTTTGAATTATCTTTTTTAACAAAGGGACTTAAAACAAAACATAAACTCTGCTTAGCAGGAAATTCCCGTTCATTTTCTTGTTGTACAAAAGGCAGCAATCTGTTTGAATGATAAAGCTGGTGTCTGCAAAGTGATTCTTCAAGAAGGTAGTCATTTAAATTAATTAGGAATATAGTAAAGCTGCAGAGGGGTAATTTAGAAACATCCCAAAGAACAAACAAATATCATCCTTTTGTGTCATCTTGGCAGTAACAAACACTGGGGTGTTTGCAACACTGTTGTCCTAAACTTCTGTAACCTATGTTTTATAAATATATATTATATATAAGAAACTATTTATTTCTTTATTTTTAATTTAATTATATTTATTTATATATTTATATGTATATTATGGCATCTATATTTTCTATATTTTATAACTAAGCTAGAGATTATGAATGGCTCATTCTACTATGAAATTACTGGGAATCCTTTGTTTTTAAATGAAAGGTACATAGCAAGGGTGCATGAGCACCCTAGGAAATAAAAATTGTGAGAATTGTTCAGTATAACATCTTGAAACAATTAGAAAAATGGTATTTCTAGTACACAAAATTTGAATAAGCAGTAGAAAACGTCAGTCTTTCTCTCCTTTTTCTAAATAGATAGAGCATATTGTGTTGTGTGCATGGGAAACATATCCATGTAGTTCATAAAGCAGTAATTCAATGTGAAATCTCTACAAAGGTGAAGTAAATAGAATACTAAATTTTGCTTTTCTGTGTTTAAATAAATTATTAAGAAATACAAACAAAAATCTTTAAGAGCTTTGATATTTCCTAATGTGAAACAGTTAGTACTTTTTATAGATATGATTTTATCCATTATATCAAGGTCTTTCTTCATAGAATAAGTGCTCCAACCCTCCAATCATTTTCACAACCCTGCTCTTGGGCATGTCCATGTCTTTTTTGTGCTGGGGCCCCACAGCTGGATGCAGTATTCCAGGTGGGGTCTCACCAGAACAAAGGGGCAGGATCACCTCCTTCAAGCTGCTGGTCATGCTCCTTTTGATGCCTCCCAGGATACAATTTGCTTTCTGGGCTGTAAGCGCACCTTGCTGGCTCACATCCAGCTTTTCAACCACCAGTAGCCCCAAACCCTTCTCTGCAGGGCTGCTCTCAAAACAGGAAATGGTGTTTTGTTTGCTATTGAGATTAATGTGAAATTTGATGTGGGAGTGTTGACCTGCTGGAGGGTAGCAAACCACTGCAGAGGGATGTGGACAGGCTGGATCGATGGGCCAAGGCCAATTGTATGAGGTCCAACAAAGCTCAGTACCAGGTCCTGCACTTGGGTCACAACAACTGCATGCAATTCTACAAACATGTGAAATTTACTCAAGGGAAGGCATCAAGCTAAGGATTCAGTTAAATGCATGAGTACTATGAAATTTCATTAAAGAAGATGGATTTGCTGGCCTGACTAACATGCCTATATTGAGTGTGAACAACCTGAAGGTATACAGAGATTTAGTTGAACTTAACTGTCTGATACTTGTTAGGGAAAATTAAAAAAGTAGATTCAGTGGAGAAGACTATACAATTAGAAAATTTTGAACAAACTTGGGCTTAAATATTACCATCTTCTGTCATTAGCAACTTGACAAAAGAAATGCTGCTGTAGCATGATTGACTTCTCTAGTTTGAAGAACATGTATTAATGGAAACCTATATGACTCAGGACTTTAAGAAACATGTTCTCTAAATACAAATTAATTCCCTGTATATGGAATTTTCCATTGAGTTTCTGAAGGATGCTAAGAAAATATCCAGGACAGAAATTAAGGTAGACCTAAGACTCTCCATAACTGGGTTAAAATTTGGCAAGTGCTTAGGGGGGATTGTTAAGATTGCAGGTTTCAGTCATAACATAGAAGTAAGATCTAATAGTCAAACAAACTATTATTAAACTGACTTTTAATGAAAGTTACCAAGCCTAAGTTGATGTAATTAATTATTGTTTTAAATAAAAAAGTACAATAATATCAGAAGGTAAAATGAAACCAATTAACTTTTTGTAGGTGTTCTCTCAACAATTATCATGACTAATTAAGGTGTGGCTCTCCTAAACGTATTTCTCAGGGCACAATATGGTTTTGACACAGTTGTTGCTGTCCACTTGAAAGGTCAGTTATTAGGATCTCAAAGGCAGAAGCAAAGGTTGTCCACTTTAGTAACAGGCATTTCCTTTGCCTGTGGAAAAAAAGCAAATTATTTTGATGGTACAGTGTGTTTGAAGTCTTAGAGAAAACTAATCAAAGTGTTTGTCAGCATACATCAGAAACAATAAGCCTACCCCGATCAATTCTTAGTGCCTGTGGTGGTGATCTCGGTGAGAGTTCATTTTGTGCTGCAATGGGGAAACAAAATGTGGAAACAGAATCATAGAATCATAGAATGGTTTGGGTTGGAAGGGACCTTAAAAATCATCTGGTTTCAACCTCTCTGCCATCAGCAGGGACATCTTTCCACCAGACTAGCTTGCTGAAATCCCTGTCCATCCTGGCCTTGAACTCTTCCTGGGATGGGGCAACCACAACTTCACTGGGCAACTTGTTCCAGTGTCTTACCACCCTCACAGTAAAGAATTTCTTCCTAATACCTAATCTAAACCTACCCTCTTTCAGTTTAAAGCCATTCCTTTCTGTCCTATCACTACATGCCCTCGTAACAAGTCCCTCTCTATTTTTCTTGTAGCTCCTCTTTAGGTATTTGAAGGCTGCTGTAAGGTTTTCCTGGAGCCTTCTTTTCTCCAGGCTGAACAAACCCAACTCTCTCAGCCTTCACAGGAGAGGTGCTCCATCCCTCTGATCATTTTCACAACCCTCCTGTAGATCCACTTGAGCAGGTCCATGTCTTTTCTGTGCTGAGGCCCCACAGCTGGATGCAGTATTCCAGGTGGGGTCTCACCAAAGCAGAGGGGCAGAATCATCTCCCTCAATCTGCTGGTCACACTTCTTTTAATGTGGTCCAAGATAATGGTTTACTTTCTGGGCTGCAAGAACACATTGCTGGTACATGTCCAATTTTTCAGGCACCAGATCCTACCAAATTCACCTTCTTTTCTCCTGCCTTCCTTTCTTCTGCTTAAAACATCTCATAATAAAATTTACACAATCCTCAAAGTGTTCTTCCTCTCTGTCACAGGGTAAATCTTAACACCTCTTTAGGTAATAGTCACCTTTACATTGCAAAGTATTTGGGGAGACAGTTTCTTTCCATGACTCACCTTGGTGGGTTTCAAACCAGGGACAACAGTCTAATAAGTCTGTAATACTCTCAAGAGTGTTTATTTAGTGTGCTTTGTTTTCACAGATTAGTTTATTATTATATACTAGGGTTCATCCACTTATTAGCATGTTGACTGTTCTAGAATACTAATAGAATTTTTATGAAATACTTGTGAAAGTTGACTCTTTGGTTAAGAGGAAAAAGTTTTGAGACTTCTGTGTTGTTTTGTTTTTTTTTTAAAAAAAAAAGCTTTGTAATTACTTTTGGCTGAAAAAAAAAAAAAAACAAAATGAACAAACAAAACCAACCAACCAACCAACCAAAAAAACAACAAATAACCCCAGGTGCAGGACCTGGTACTGAGCTTTGTTGGACCTCATACAATTGGCCTTGGCCCATCGATCCAGCCTGTCCACATCCCTCTGCAGAGGTTTGCTACCCTCCAGCAGGTCAACACTCCCACATCAAATTTCACATTAACCTCAACAGCAAACAAAACACCATTTCCTGTTTTGAGAGCAGCCCTGCAGAGAAGGGTTTGGGGCTACTGGTGGTTGAAAAGCTGGATGTGAGCCAGCAAGGTGCGCTTACAGCCCAGAAAGCAAATTGTATCCTGGGAGGCATCAAAAGAAGCATGACCAGCAGCTTGAAGGAGGTGATCCTGCCCCTCTGTTCTGGTGAGACCCCACCTGGAATACTGCATCCAGCTGTGGGGCCCCAGCACAAAAAAGACATGGACCTGCCCGAGTGGATCTAGAGGAAATCTAGAGGGATCTAGAGATCATGTGAAAATGACCAGAAAGCTGAAACACCTCTCCTATGAGGACAGGTTGAGAAAGCTAGGCTTGTTCCGCTTGGAGAAGAGAAGGCTCTGGGGAGACCTTATTGTATCCTTTCAGTACTTAAAGAGGACTTGTAAGAAAGGTGGGGACAAACTGTTTAGTACAGCCTTTTGTAATAAAACAAGGCCTAATGGTTTTAAACTAAAAGAGGGTAGATTTAGACTAGATATAATGAAGAAATTTTTTACAGTGAGGGTGGTGAAACACTGGAACAGGTTGCACAGGGAGGTGGTTGATGCCCCACCCATGGAAACATCTGAGGTCTTGCAGGACAGGGACCTGAACAGCCTGATCTCATTGAAGATGTAGATGTAACTAGGTGACCATTAAAGGCCCCACCCAACCCAAACTATTCTATAATTCTGTGATTCTATGACTTTCTTTTTTTTTTAGTACTCTGAAAGCTTCAGACTTTGATATTATAGATAAAATAATATCTACAAAAAGTGCTGACTAAATGTTTCACATTACTCTAGGAAATATCAAAGCTCTTAAGAGATTTTTTGTAGTTCTTTATTTAAACACAGTAAGGCAAAATTTAGCATTTTATTCTACTTACTTCACCTTTATAGAGATTTCATACTTTAATTGGTTTGGAGATACTGGTAAAAAAAAACAGCCTGCTGCAGTTAAGATGGTCTGGTTTCACTTATAAAAAATTTTCCTATTAAAACAGTCATGTTAATGTGAAATTTATATACAAATTTTAATACTGTACAGTGCCGTGAATGCACAAGTTTCCAACCCATTCTACGATATTGTAAAATCAATTGTTCTCTGAATGACTGTTCATATCCATTCAGCATGAACTACTGCTTTATAAAGTACATGGATATTTTTCCCTTGTGCACAACAAGAGAAAAATGTATGCTGTATCTATTTAGAAAAAGGAGAGAAAGACTCACATTTTCTACTGCTTATTCAAATTTTGTGTACTAGAAATCCTATTTTTCTAATTGTTTCAAGATGTTATACTGAACAATTCTCGCAATTTTTATTTCCTAGTTAGCTCATGCACACTTACTTTGTTCCTTTCATTTAAAAACAAAGGATTCCCAGTAATTTCATAGTAGAATGAGCTATTCATAATCTCTAGGCTAGTTATCAAATATAAAAAAATATAGATGCATGTGTCCTGTAGCATATGTTATTGTTAATTATAACTAGCAACTACTACAAATAGCAGAAATTACAAGGTTGATTCCTACCTTAAAACCAACAAAAATCAGCATTTAGATTACCCTTACAGTGTCAATTCATATAATTGCTTGCAATTTCCTAATCTTGCACTCATTGCCTTTAAAGCTAGGTACTAGTATAAAATTTAGCATATGCTTAGGCATGTAAGTGCTTATAAACACAGACCCAGAGAGCTGTGGTTGTTGCATCATTTGCATTATCAGCTTCTGCTCAGGGCAGAAATCTGAATATATCTCAGATATACTCAATCTGAGATACCCAAGTGTTCAAAACATTCTGAGTTCCTAAATGCATATGCAGTATTATAAATGGAAAGCATTGCAAAACATATTTCTCTTTCATCAAAATCAGGAGATTCTGTATTTCACACACATGAAAAAATATTTGGATAAAAGCATTTTATGAACTATATGCATCTTGAAGAACCATTCTAGGAAATATTCAATTCCTTACTTCACAGGTATCACATTAGAATTGAATAAATAGTAGCTCTTACATTTACAGTCATTTAAGCTACCACTAAACACCTTTTTTTTTTCCTAGATGTCATAACATGACATAAAATTTCTGTATCAGCGAAGGACAAAATGTCCATATTATAAGTTAACTATAATTACATCAGAGAACAGATATTTGGTTTATAGAGTTTGAAAAGGTTAGCAACATGGTTAAGAACAATAATTATAAAATTAACTGCCTTAATTACTAGTCAAAAATGGAATGCTCCAGAAAAGCTGTGCCTTCCATACCACCTAAAAGGCTGCTAAGAAAATTGAACTAGACCTTGGAAACTATTTAACTGAAGTTTAACTCCAGAAGGGTAAGAATTCAGTGGTACCGGTTTACCTGTGAATATGCAAGCTAAACTACACAGACACATTAAAAAATTAAACCCATAAAAGAAGTAATTTCATGAAACTTTTTCAGGCTTAATTAAATTCAGAATTAAAATTAACTTTAACCAGAGACAGAGTTTATTGCGGAGAGAGCGAGGTTCAAACCCAGCAGAGTTTTATAATTTTTCCTAAATCTTTTCTCTGATGTTCTCATACAGTAACATGCAATGACAGAAGTTTAGGACAGAAGTTTAAGAAAGACAAGTGTAATCCCTGTGGTATTTATAATGTTGTGGCTTTTGAAGGTCCAGAAGCAGCAATCAGACACAAAAGGATGGTTGCAGTTTTTAAACCTTCTTTTCTTAAAAAAACCCCACTCTTGCATTCATTGTTCTACCTGACTTTATGGTAACAGTAAATTTAACGAATTCACTTAGGAACTCTTAGGGTAACTCAGCTTACTACTTCTGCTCATCTGTTACTAATGAATTTTACATTCCATTACACTGCCTATTCACCTTGTCTGTTTTCTGGAGTTCCTCAGCCTTTCGTGGTGCTACCTCATTTGATTAATTTGCTAGTACATGTGAAATCTCTCAGTTCTCAGATGGGTGACAGTGTCTTCTCCCAAGTAACAAGGAACAGGTGGAAACAGCCTCAAGGTGTGCTGGGGAGATTTAGACTGGATTTGAGTTAAAATTTCTTCACCAAGCATTGTCAGGCATTGGAACAGGTTTCCCAGGGAAGTGGTTGAGTCAGCATCCCTGGAGGTAACTAGAGGTGTAGATGTGACACTCTGGAATATGGTTTAGTGGTGGACTTGGCAGTTCTAGGTTAATGGTTGGACTAGATGATCTTAAAGGGCTTTTCTAGCCTAAATGATTCTATGATTCTATTATATGTTTTTTAATATCTCTGGGCAAGTTTCCCTCGCAAAAAAAAGCCATTTTAGATAAATAGATTCAGCTCCACTAGGGATATTTTTTAATTAGACAACCTACTCAGATAGTAGTAGTAGTAATTAAAATACAAGTAGTAGTAATTAAAACATAAAAGCCAACATAATATTACAGGCTTCACTTTCACTTCTTGAGTGAAGACAAACCAGTAATAACAAGGAAATTTTTGGGTGGACAGCATGGAATTAAAAAAGCTAAATCTAAGGCATAACCTCCACGTTTATATTGCCCGGTGTACACTAGTGCTGGAATTGTTTATTGTGAGGTTGGTGAGGAAATGGAACAGGTTGCCCAAAGAAGTGATAAATGCTCCATCCCTGGCAGTGTTCAAGGCCAGGCTGGACAGAGCATTGGTCTAGTGTGAGGCATCCCTGCCCTTGGCAAGGTGGTTGGAACCAGATGGTCTTAAAGTTCTTTCCAGCCCAAACCATTCTATGATTTAGTGATTCTATGATGCATTTGGAAAAAAAACCTATAGCCTAGGTAACCTATAACTAATCTGGAAAAACTGCTGAGGTTCCCCAATTATTTGTCCTTTGTTTCTTCACAAGGATATGCAGGCACTGAAGAGGTCAGTCATGCCAACTTGCACTGAGAACGCTGTGGAAATACACGAGGGACAGACAGTTTGCTTTTTGATTCCATAACAGCCTACTTTTAGACCTGAGTAGTATAGGCATGTTTTGGCAGCACTGAATACAAGATAATATTGCCCTGTAGTACTGAGTTGTTTGTGCATGGAATGAGCTTGATGATCGGTACTAATAGCTTTTCAAAGCGACATTAACTTACTGACATAATCTCATCTAATATCGTACAAATCACACCATTTCAGTCCCTGAGCTCAGCTTACTGTTGAACTAGAGTTCAAACAGTTTAATTTTTTTAATTAAAAACTTGAAATATGAAGAACCTTCTGTTACAGTGTTATAATGCAGAGTCAAAAGGCCACAATAAAAAAAAAATAAAATTGCATTTTCATTTTAACTGATTAATATATATGTTATGAAGAAAAAACTAATGCTAATGACCTCCAAGCAATGTCTGCCACTATCTATAACTTGAAACTCAGCAGAAATTCTCATTTAATAATTTTTTAAAAATAATACAGCATATCTTTTGAAGAAAAGAAATTGAGATTTGTATCTAGGACGACGTCAGAAAATAAAGACTAACTAAAACTTAAGTTAGATTTCAACCATCTTAAAGTATTACCTCATCATATATAAGAAATTTATTTGTGATTTGATTTATAGTTTGATTTACATTACCTAAAACACCACATACAATGTTGAAAGACATTTTACCTTTTTTATAGCCATCAAGCTCAAAGATAGCTTTCATTAGATAGCAGCTGTCTTGACTGACAAACAAAATCAAAGACCCCTATTACCATCAGAAGTTCTACTATTTCTGCCAGGCATTTTTTACATCTCATTTTACTTTCAAATGCTCTTTTTCCCCAAGACAACTTCATTAAACAAAAACTTGAGGGGGAGAGAATAAAAAGAAAAAAAAACAAAACAATAAAACCAAAGAACACAAAATACAAAACAAAACAAAATTAACCCCCCCAAAAAAAAACAAAAAAACAAACAACATTTAGACATTAAGGTGATAAAGTCAACAGAAGTTTACCCCCTTGCCTTTATAGTAAAATCTTTTTTAATGTACCTAGAAAGAAAGTGAAAGGACAAGTGGGAAGGAGTTGTTTCTGTGCAAAACCCACGCCTTTTCAGCATTTTGTCAGAGCAGACACTTTTGCTTCTTCATTTTTTGTCTACCTGAACTGTTGGTCTTCCTCTTCCTCATTTGGCTGAAAGTCTAAGATCCCCTGGGGTTCATTAAGTATGTTCCTAGGCAAACAGTCCAGTAGCAACTGTAAAACAGGGGGGGTTGGATAGGAGCCAGTTTTATAGGTCACTACATGGTAAACCTTCATATTATTTGAGGAGAAACTACTCTTCCTGACTGCAACTATTAGGACTGGTATTCTTTCAGTTCTCTGAAAAATCTGACAGTTATTTATACTACACTAAGTTTTTATTAATGGGTATTTCTAAAAAAAAGTCATCAATATGTATATTATTTTTCCATGTACTATTAGGTATAATTCTCTACTTCGGCAATGCTTTAATACTCTTAAGTGTTTGGAAATAATACAGTCATAGCCATGTTAAAAATGTACGATTACCATGCCATGGACTTCTAGCACACTAATTTCAAGAGCACATATAACAGAGGAGTTAACTCTAAGTAAGCAGTATATATTCTGTTTTCTTTCTTGTCTTTATTATAATAATGACAGTAAATCAAAGCAGACCTAGTCACACAAAATTAGCCAGCGATTATCTGATTCCAGAATGTGTTATTTCAGACTGAGGATTTGTTTCTTTGCTGTAATGTATCAGTATCTTGAAATTGAGCACATAAACTCTTCACAGAGATGCTCGTATTAATTCAGACACAGAACACTACCTGAGAATAGCAAATGGCAGTCCTGCTGATGTGACCACTCTGCATTACCATGTGGAAGAACCGCTACTTCAATTAGCAAGTTCAGAAACAAATAAATGTTGTCCCGAACCCAAGAAGATTTCAGTGTCATTGTTCTTACAGGATGGAAATGCAACATGCAAGACTGAAAAATCAAGGCAGATCCACAAGAAAAATGTAAGGGTTGGACATGCATAAAATAAGGCATCTTTAGCTACTAGCTTGACATTGGAGCACTTCTGAGCTGAAGAAACAATGTGAAGCAGAGCAAAATAAAAACATTTCCTCTATGAAATTTATACATTTAGGGGAAAAATATGTGTTCAAATATACATTATTGTAACTGCATCATCACAAAAGAAATTCATAAAGCAAAACACTCATGATATCAACTAATTCTCCAAATTTCTCTGTCCTTTTTTGCTCATTATCAGTAACATTTTAACTTTTATGGTAGAAGAAGCGCACCAGTAATCTCCAAACTGTATGTTTCCAGGTCCAGGGAAAATGGGTTTGGATATAAAAAATTGAAATACGTAAGCTAAAAGATCATCACTGTCAAAGGTGCAGAGATTTAAGCAATGACAGTAATGCCAGGGTTTTCTCATGGCTATCAACTGCAGAGAAAATAGTGGCAACATATTCCCCAATTAAGCCCCAGTTAATCTTAATTTGTTGGTCCTTGTATGATATTTTCAGTCTTAACACAATATATATATACTTCTCCAGAAGTACAACAAAATTTCTAGCAAAGAAATTGATTTTTATAACATTACTATAATCTTGAAAGATTTGTCTATTTATCCTGTCAATTCTTGAGGAAAAACATCAGCAGACAAAGCTATCTTTGTTATTTAAGATCCCTGATGCATATATGTTTGGCCTTGAATAGGCAAGATGGTATCTTACACTTCCAGTTTTACAAACAGTAACTTGCTTGTATTATTTGGGCTTTTTTTTGAAGCAAGATTAGAAGAAGTAACTCATAACCTCTCATTAATTCTACTTAAGGAAATTCTTAAATCCATCTAATCTATGTCCATAAACAAATAAGCAAGAAGGACTCATTAAACAACCCCCTTTTATAAAAGCTTGAGTGCTTCAAAAAGCCTGCTGGTACTAACCTCATGTTTTTCAACTGCTCTTAAAAACCTGGCATTAGAATTTGCACTTGAGAGGCAAAGATTGGGTATAAACACTAGTAAAGCCTTGTTGCTACAAGCCTCAGAACTACTAGCAAATTGTTAAACTGAAGGACAAAGCCTGGTACCTGACATTTGCTAGTGTTATTGGAATTCTGTTAAGAAATTTGATTTACATGTGTGGTGATGAAGCAACATGGCATTCGTCTTTTAAGGTGTGCTTAACAAACACAACCATCAGACTGTTAGGGATTTTTTTGGAGAGAAGTATCTGGGTCTTGAGGGCAACCAGAAGCCTTAATGTCCCCACCTGCCTTAACTAGGGCATCCCCCAACCCTGCCCACAGCCCAGGAGACCCATTTCACCTCAGTCTGGGATCAGTGATGCTGGGGGAGATGTCCCTGACCCTCTCATATGGATGGACTTTGGACTCCCACTGTAGCCCTGTCTCCAGCCCTGTCTCTGGTCACATCAGCTTTTGCTGCTGACAGGACTGCTGTGATGGCCCCTGGCCCTTGCTCATTACTTACTGTGTGTGGGACTGTTGATAGACCCCAATACCAGATCCCGGCTCTGCTCCCATGTTTGCGTCTCTCTGTGAGGGCACAGGGTCCCTTTGGCTCGTTCCCCTTGCAGACCTGCCCTGCTTTTGCTGCTCCCTGGGAGCAGATACAGGAACATGATTGTGTTAATTCATAGTTTAAATGAATGATAAAGGCTTTGCTCTTAAGCCTGGAGATGGGGTAGATTTTCCGTAGTCACAGTGGAAGCTTAGAAAGGTCATATGCAAAGAGCAAACAGGTACCCATCTTGAACTGAACCAGATGCCATTTTCTTATTCATGTATTTAGGCACTGAAATACCCATTAATTAGAAAGAAAAATCTTGCTTTTGGCTGAGTTTTCCTGATGACTTTTTCTAAGTTGACAGAGATACTTCCTTTTTTTTCATTGATATTCTTGTCTCCACTGTTGCTGCACCAAGAAAAAAACCCTAAAAATTTATAAACATGAATTCATGAACAGGAGTTAGAAGTTGTAATGAGGCAGTCCATTTTGTCAGAACTTGAATAGCCTGAGAAATCTGTGAAGTATGTCCTCATTGAAAATCATACCAATAACTAAGGAATTAAATCATTTCTGCAAATACACAGTCTACTTTTCTTGTACACACTTAATATGCATAGACAAAACCCATACCATGAATTTTTGCAAGTGATTTTCTGCTGTCAGCACATCACAGAGATGCCTAAATAATTCTAAATGGGCTAGCTCAGTTGTTGAGATAGCATACTCATGTTAGCATAGACACTGCATATTGTACTCAGACCATTAGTTGTAATACATTTTTGAAGATAGTGCTAATTTAGAAATTACTTTCGATAATCTATATGAACCTAAAGTACTCAGTTGCCTCAAAAAGGCAATCCCATTTTGGAACACAACCTGAAAAGAAGGAATACTATTTGGACATTTGTAAAGAAATAACCATACCTTCTGTAGACAAAAAAGATAACAAGTAAAACATACATTAATAAAGCATAAAGCAATTTCTGGTCGAAGCAGTAAGGGTTGAGGGCTGCCTTGGTTGCAGCGACCACGAGATGGTGAAGTTCAGGATCTTGTGTGGTAGGACTAGTAGAATACCAAGTAGAATTGCAACCCTGGACTTTAGCAGGGCAAACTTTGGCCTTTTCAAGCAATTGCTAGGGGAAATCCCATGGGCAAGGCTACTTGAAGGTAAAGGGGCCCAAGATAGTTGGTTGACATTCAAGGACTGCTTTTTCCGTGCTCAAGATAGGAGCATCCCGACACGTAGGAAGTCAAGGAAGAGAGCCAGGAGACCTGCGTGGCTAAATAGGGAATTGCTGGCTATGCTCAAGTGGAAGAGGAGAGTTTACAGGTCATGGAAGGAGGGGCTGGCCACTTGGGAGGAATATAAGGCTGCTGCTAGAGGATGTAGGAAGACAGCTAGGATGACTGAGGCCTCCTTAGAATTAAACCTGGCGAGAAGGGTCAAGGACAGCAAAAAGAGCTTTTTCAAATACATGGAAGATAAAACTAACACCAGAGGCAATGTAGGCCCACTGATGAACGGGATGGGTGCCCTGGTGACAGAAGATGCAGAGATGGCAGAGTTACTGAATGCCTTCTTTGTCTCTGTCTACTCTGCTGCAGGCAGTCCTGAAGAGCCCTGTACCCCTGAGACCTTAGATGAAGTCAGGTCAACGGAGCGGTTTGCCTTAGTCAATGAGGAATGGGTTAGAGATCAGTTGAGCAATCTGGACATCCATAAATCCATGGGTCCAGATGGGATGCACCCACGGGTGCTGAGGGAACTGGCGGAAGTCATTGCTAGACCGCTCTCCATCATCTTTACCAAGTCTTGGGAAACGGGAGAGGTGCCTGAGGACTGGAGGAAAGCAAATGTCACTCCGGTCTTCAAAAAGGGCAAGAAGGAGGACCCGGGTAACTATAGACCGGTCAGCCTCACCTCCATCCCTGGGAAAGTGATGGAACACCTTATCCTTGGTGCCATCTTAAGGCATATCAAGGATAAGAGGGTTATGAGGGGCAGTCAACATGGCTTCACCAAGGGGAAATCATGTTTGACCAATCTCTTAGCCTTTTATGAGGAAATAACACGGTATATGGATGATGGCAGAGCGGTGGATGTAGTCTACCTTCACTTCAGCAAAGCATTTGACACAGTCTCCCACAGCATCCTCGCGGCTAAATTGAGGAAGTGTGGACTGGATGATCAGGTAGTGAGGTGGACTGTGAACTGGCTGAAGGAGAGAAGCCAGAGAGTTGTAGTCTATGGGGTGGAGTCTAGTTGGAGGCCTGTAACTAGTGGAGTGCCTCAAGGGTCAGTACTGGGACCGGTATTATTTAATATATTCATCAACGATTTAGATGAGGGAATTGAGTGTACTATCAGCAAGTTTGCTGATGACACTAAGCTGGGAGGAGTGGCTGACACACCAGAAGGCTGTGCTGCCATCCAGCGAGACCTGGACAGGCTGGAGAGTTGGGCAGGGAATAACTTGATGAAATATAACAAGGGAAAGTGTAGAGTCCTGCATCTGGGCAGGAACAACCCCAGGTTCCAGTATAGGTTGGGGAACGACCTGTTAGAGAGCAGTGTAGGGGAGAGGGACCTGGGGGTCCTAGTGGACGACAGGATGACCAGGAGCCAACACTGTGCCCTTGTGGCTAAGGCCAATGGCATCCTGGGGTGTATTAGAAGGGGGGTGGTTAGTAGGTCGAGAGAGGTCTTCCTTCCCCTCTACTCTGCCCTGGTGAGACCCCATCTGGAATATTGTGTCCAGTTCTGGGCCCCTCAGTTCAAAAAGGACAGGGACCTGCTGGAGACAGTCCAGTGCAGGGCAACAAAGATGATTAGGGGAGTGGAGCATCTCCCTTATGAGGAAAGACTGAGGGAGCTGGGTCTCTATAGTTTGGAGAAGAGGAGACTGAGGGGTGACCTTATAAGTGTATATAAATATATAAAGGGGGAGTGTCACGAGGATGGAGCCAGGCTCTACTCAGTGGCAAACAATGATAGGACAAGGGGTAATGGGTACAAACTGGAACACAAGAGGTTCCACTTAAACTTGAGAAGAAACTTCTTCTCAGTGAGGGTGACAAAACACTGGAACAGGCTGCCCAGGGAGGTTGTGGAGTCTCCTTCCCTGGAGATATTCAAAACCCGCCTGGACACATTCCTGTGTAACCTTATCTAGGTGTTCCTGCTCCGGCAAGGGGATTGGACTAGATGATCTTTTGAGGTCCCTTCCAATCTCTAGCATACTGCGATACTGTGATACTGTGATAACAGATGTGAACCTTTGAGTGCTGCAACTGTAAATGAATTACACTGCTATTGTCTAGTGTATGCTGCCTAAATCAATAGAATTTAGAGGGAAAATAGCTTTCTAACAACAAAGAATCAAACACACTCACCTAATCAATATCAGAAGTAATGAATTTACCATGTGCCTCATATTTCTGAAATGGTCTTTATGGAAGTTTACAATTACTACACACTTTAAATCAAATCACAACCTAGTATTAGGTAATATATATATATATATATATAACAGATGAGAAGACTGAAGACACATTAAAACAAAACAAATGCATTCAAAATATTTGAACCAAATGCAACAATTTATACTACAAAAGTACATAAATGACCCTACCATTTTAAAAAATCCATAAAGATGCTACAACAAAAATTAACGCAAACTTACAAAAAAAAATCCTATACCACATACACTTTTGTTGGAAGTTAAGAACTACATTAACATTGTTCTTCATGTTCTAAAGAATACAACAGCCTCTCTCTCTTAATTGCATTTTTATGTATTTCCTCCATTAAATACAATCAGGTAAAGAAAAAAACCCCAAACCTGTCTACTAGGTCTTCCCACCAAAAAAGTAAACTTCACTACATACACGCTACTTGCTACTTTTTAAACAGTTAAATTTTATCTTCCTTCTCTTCATAACAGGCCAAATTAAAATCTTCATCTCACAAATGCTGGCCATGTGGGAACATGAGTGCACAAGCCCATGACTAAGTGCTGTTACTTAAAGATGTAGCTCTGAAAATCAGATTGATTAAGCTGAGTTAAAAGTTGGAGACTTGTAGCCATGTTTTCTAAATTTCAAATCTCACCACAAATGAGATTATTAAAAAATGATGTTTTCTACATGTTTTAAATCTGTGGTGGGTTTCATATGGGGCATATTTGGTGCTTTGTTTCATTTTTTAAAAGATGCTTTATGTTCACCAATTTCCATATTTAGTAAAATGAAAACATAACAAACACATTTATTCGTTAAGCCTTGAGGTTATCCTGACTTTCCCAGCTGCAACAGAAACTTAATCCAAGTAAAAACTGAAGTGCTTTTAAATGTAAAATGTGCTTGCTTTCACATAAGCAGGCAGCCCGCAGGTAAAAAATGCCTGCCACAGAGTCAAAAGATAATAGTGGAATTTCAAGCTCTCTTTTCAGAATATTGGTAACTAAATCTGTTCATCAGAAGTCCACTCAGTATCATAACAAACTATATTATACTATGCAATATGCATAGAGGTGAGATCTGACAACAGAATACCATTTTCCTGCTCAGATTTTGTTTTTAATTAAAAAATGCAACCATTTACTATCACAGCTGATCTCATGTTGGATAATTTATATTTTGTGAAAATGCAGAAAAAGGGGAGGGGAGTCAAAGGGAGAGGGGAATGACAGAACAAAATTACATTGCCTAAAGAATGTTTTTGGCCTGAAAACCTTAAGATAATTTACAAGAGTTGCCACCATCACTGTTTCTGAAATTGAAAGCTGTTACCATGTATGTTTTAGCCTACATAAAGTTAGAATGAGTGGCACTGTCAGTGAGGAGACAGTGTAGATAAAAGGCTACAAAACTTCTAACTTAATTGAGAATATCCAAAAGTACCTTATTTTCTAGCAAACGGATGCAGAGAGAAAATGCAGCCATTAGATATTGACAGACAGGAGTTCCTGGTTTTCTGTGCTCAAAGCCCGAGCATCACATGATAATGCATTTCCAGTCCTGCATCACTGAAAGACTTCAGTCCATAAAGACGCAAGTATAACTTTTACATCATTAAAAGCTACACTCTAACAGTGTACCACAGACATTTTTAGTGTGCACATATATTAGGCTTCACAGATTTGCAGTATGTGAGGAGCTTAGGTTTTTTTTTCCTAAGGCTTCAGAAAGAAGATACTCTATGGTTTTCCTAGGCATTTACTACTCTTATCTTACCTTGAGGTCTTACATTGAATCAAGTCATTTCCTAAGTCCTGTTAAATCCAATATCACCCATAGTTCTTTGCCTTCTGTTATTTAGCAGATGTTAAAAAAAATCAGAAAACCCGAATCACTGACAGAAAATTTAATAAGTAGTAATTAATGATTACTAAGTCCAAGAATTGATACAGTTCCTTTAAAACTATTTGGATAAAGAAAAAAAAAAACACATTCAAAAATGTAGACCATAAGTAAAGTGCTAAAAATATTTCAGAATGTTTAAAATTTAATTAACAGTTTGAAATATATGCCTTAATTTCTGGATACCAACCTTTCTCCTACTCATTTGTTCCACCTATTCAAACCTAATGCTGGGAAACAGATCAGCAAGCAATGATTCACCCAGGTAAAAAACATGCTACATGGAGTGTGTGTTTCACCACACTAAATTCAGGGTTAATTACGTAAGACTGAGGCATGCGTTCCACAAAAGATGACATTTTTTTTGCCACTGACAGGAGGACAGCATGTAATTTTATTCAGGATCCTCTCTATGCACTTACACCATTCAAGCAGTATATTTAATTCTTGCATGGTCGAGAAAGTCTGACACACACAGCTGGAAACTAAGCAGCTAGCAAGAAGCAGTAAAATACCAAAGCTACACTCAGGTTTGATCACAGTCTTCTTTAGCAGATTTTTACAATAAGTAAAAAGAAAAATCTTTCCACTAGGTCAACATTTTCACTAACTTCAGTGGGAGAGCATTTCATCCTGAAAAATTAATATTAGAGGAATATACAGTTCCCTGGTTAGGTAGCCCAAGTTCTACACACAGATAGTTTCCTCTTAGATACCATTCCTAGCCTTCTAGGCGAGGCATCAGTAAAAAGGGCAGAAACATTTCACTTACTATGCCAAAATAATTCAAAACTGGATCTCTCTTCCCAACCTGTCCAATTCTTCACATTCTCCAGCCTCACTCTTCTGAGTCCTAGCAGGCATCAGCCTCCAAATCCAGCCAATCCATGTTCGTATTTTTAAATACAGGTTTACTTTTGTATTTAAAAAGCTGATTTCACACAAACCTTGGATCATAAGAAAAATTAACTGGTTAGCCTTTTGGTAGTAGGTATTGGCAGCACAGTAAGAAAGCTTATTCTGCTTGACATGACTTCATCAGAAATCAATTTTCAAGACTTAAAAAACCTGTGGTTCTATAAGCATGCAGAAGGAAAAATTACTATCATTTGGACAGTGTAGTCTTACTCCACTTACTAAGATTTTTTTCTGTGGTTACACTCAGCAGGAACCCAACTAATTTTCTAGGAATCTGGGCATTCAGAAACTTCATATGAAGACAGATATGAGCTGAGATTACAAAGTTCAATGTTTCTTTTTTTTATCAGAGAATTATTAAACACACTAAGTATTTCTGCATTAAAGAATACAAAATTGATTCTGATCTAATTCTAGGTACAGAAAAAGTAAAATAGGAATATGTCCAGTCAGAGTGAAATTTGTCTCACTTAAGGTACAAGAAAATTATTCATGTAGCCATGAACATTATTGTACTGGAAAAATTAAAACTATTTGGGTTTTTTTTACAATTGATACCAGATACTCTACCAATTAGGATCCATAGATTTTACATGTTCAATAAACTCCAAGGGAATCAGAGTTTCAAATCATTCTCCTAGTGTTTGCAATCCAATCCTTGCATTGGAAAAGGGACTATGAAATTAAAGCTTCATAGAAAGGAAAAAGAAACTCCAGTATTCTGTTTTCATTTTTCAATCTGAAATAAATATAACTATGAAAAATCAGTACATAATTAATAAAGAACAAAACAAATTTTGGGCTTTTAAAACTATTTAAAACTGATGCCTTAATTTTCTTCTTAGAACAGACGAACAACAAAAATATTTTAATACTATTTTGTGAGATGCTGCAATACATCTGCTGACAAAAATTAGAGTGCAGATGTCACCAGTAAAGAGAAAATTTGCAGTATGTGCTACCTATAAAAGTGCAATCAAAGAGACTACTTCATAAAGTCAGAAATAACTACTTAACATTTTGCACTTGAAGAAAACAGTGTAAGCCTACATTTTCTAACCTTATAATGATGCTTGACCATGCATGTAATTTTATGAAAACATGTTAAAGCTAGTGCTTTAAGTCTCTCTAGTAGAAGTAGGAAAGACCACAATCAGAGTAACAGTTAAGGGTAGCAAATTAAGTGTATTTTTATTAGTTTACCTCGTATTATTTTATAGGGCGCTATAACCTTAAAATAAGAAATACTGAATTAATTTTTCTCATGATACCTCTCTATCATTCAATGTTCCTTCCCTGTGACTGAGGGAATTAGCAGATTTGAATTCGTTTTAATACTAGTGATATAAACTACCTTAGAATCACAGAATCATAGAATAGTTAGGGTTGGAAAGGACGTTAAGATCATCAAGTTCCAATGCCCCTGCCATGGGCAGGGACACCTCACACTAAGCCATATCACCCAAGGCCTCCTCCAACCTGGCCTTGAACACTGCCAGGGATGGAGCATTCACAACCTCCCCGGGCAACCCATTCCAGTGCCTCACCACCCTAACAGGAAAGAATTTCCTCCTTATATCCAATCTAAACTTCCCCTGTTTAAGTTTGAATCCATTACCCCTTGTCCTGTCACTATGGTCCCTAATGAATAGTCCCTCTTTTCTGAACAGTGCTCCAATATGATTCTCATTACTCTATTTGACTAAAGACAAATACTTAAAACTGAAACCACCATCTGAAAAAAAATAATTTTGTATTTGAGATGCAGCATAGTTGGTAAAGCTGCCTACTCCGCTTCTGCATCAGTAAAGAGCTTTTCTAAAGACTTACTTTCTTTTAAATGAGGCCTTCTAGTCTAAAGTAACCTTGAGAACAAAAGACACAAGTGAAGTTCTCTAGAATAAACTACTGTCTCCAGGTTGTTTCAAGTCCTCTCATGATTTACATCCTGGCTCAGTTATCATCCTATTAATATTAAAATGTCTCAACTTCCAGGGAGAAAATTATTGAAGCAACTTTCCTAATAAACCGAGATAGTTTTTGGAATGTGTATACTCTCAGGTTCTCAAAAGCAGAAAACAGTTGTGAAGTAGGTCTGTGTGTTAAGAATAAATCTGAGAAGAACTTGAGCAGTTCTTTCGTGGCAGATAAGATAAAGCCAAAAAGTCCTTCCTACCACAGATCAAGATTGTTAGATTTATAATTAATTTACCAAGTAAAATTAGCTAAGTCAGACAGAAAAATATAAGGAACCTAAGATTTCCTTACTGTCTTTCAAAAATGTTTTGGCAATCATACTTGCAACTTTTTTTTCTAACCTGTCTGGGCTAACTGGGAGGTCAGATAACAGGACATCTATCTAAATATCACTAATATTAATATAATAGAGAAAGATGATATCTTAAAATATATACAGTAGCAGGAATTTACTTGTTAGCAAAGGAAAGGAAAAAAGGGATAACAGCAAATATTCAGTGATGATCATTGATTATTTTTTCTAGTAACTGCCATTCTTCGCAAGAAGGAAATCCTAGATATCAAAACACCATGAAGCAAACCTGCTAAATACAGTTTAAGTCCTCCTCATGAACAACTTTCTGGTTTTGAAAGATCTGCAAGGAAAAAATGTCAAAGAAAAATATTGACATAGTTAAAGTGGAGTTATTGGAGCAAGGTTTATTCAGCCAAGAGCAAGCAAAGTTTCAATGTGTTTCACATTTTTAGAATAAGAAATTACATAAATTTTAATAAACTGAATAAACATTTTAAGGTGTTGGTTCCCTTGGGCTACCACATGCATCTGTTCCTTTACCCTAAGCCTTTCTTAGAAAGAAACCGCTTTTGTTTAGAGCTCAGCAAATTGGAATTTTGCTTCCAGACTGGGATAATAAGCAAAAACTAGAATGCACAGGTGCTTTGCGAATATAAAACCCAGGTAATATTTCTGACCATTTACAGCATTGATAATTTAATTTTGGAAGCCAAATTATTTTAACTAAATAATGAAACAAGAATCTCAGCTTTAATTAAAAAAAAAAAAAAATCCTTCCCATTAAAACCAACCAACCAAGAAAAAAAAAGGAAGAAAGAAAAAAAATCTTAAAAACAAAATGCCAACAACTTTGGGGTTGGAAAAGGCTTTCTGTATCCTTCAGGAAGCTAATTTCATGGTTCTCCAGAAGTATTCTTGCGAATTTTAAACGGCTGGGGCATACAGTATTCTCTGGCAGAAGCAGCACAACAGATTTTGATTTATGTATCGTTATTACTAGTTATATGGACCCTTAACAAACAGAAAATTAAATAATCACATAACCAGTTACAATGCATAGATGTTTAATCTCTGTATGTTAAAGAGCTGCTAAAGACAATGCACAGCCCAAAAAACCACATCATTAAACTTCCCTAAAATCCTTTTTAGAAACAACAATTGATGATTTCTTATCATCAAATTATTGTAATTTTTCTTTTCTGTACTTTTTTTTATTAAAGCAGCATCCATATGATTTTGAACTGGTTTGTTTGCATCTGCTATCTGAATTATCATCCAAATTTGCTACATAAAGATTGATGAAGAAAGTACACTTTAAAGATCTAGATATAGTTACGGTATCATCTGAGAGGGAGAGACGAAGGCTATGAAGTCTTTTCCTGCCTTGTGATGTAAAATAGGTATGAGCTAAAGCAGAATTAGCATGGAGTAATTTTTTCCTCCTTCTGCACACTAGTATTTCTGCCCTGGAAATGCAGCTATTTCAAGAAACACAAAGGGGACATTTTCAAAGCTAAGAACACCACACTATAATGAGGCAATTAATTTTTGTTTTTCTTTATATACAGCCAAGGAAATTCTTCCAGAGACTTAAAAAAAAAAAATCAATAAAAAATCAACACCCCTATCCCCCCCAAAAAAAAACCAAGCTACCAAGGATGAACCAGCTTTTGAAAAGCAGAGCTGAAAATAATTATTTTCCTGTCTTTACCTCCAAAGTAATTATCTTTTCCATCCATTTGGACTTAAATACATCTTCAATCTCTCATTATGGAAAGTCAGGAAAAAGGAACATATGAGTTAGCAAAAAAACTTGACAAGGTTAAGAAAACAGAAGGAAAAAAATAACTGGAAAAAAATGCAAACTGATATAAAGATTTCATGCCAACTTTAGTATCTGGATGACTCAGTATTACTTGAACATCAAACTGCAATTTGCTCATCACTCATAGTTTTCGTTCTCTATATTACTAATACAAAACAACAGACAATCATGCAGCAACAAACACGCACAACCTATTTACAATGCATACCATCAATCTAGCTGTATAGTGTTTTTTTTCCCCACTTAGTGACACTGATTTCTAAAACATGCACTTATTACTTGAACTGGATGCTTAAACTGCTGCATTTTCACATATGTCTGACCAGAGTTATATTTAGCTATCATCAAAGATGGCCATTACTCAGGCTGTCAAGCTAGTGAAGTCAACAAAATATAGAGAAGGAGAAAAGATCTAAAGCCTCATCCTCCCTAAGGAGAGCATGGTGCTGACAGTAGTGAAACTGGCTGGCAGTTTATGGGGCACATCTTTGTGTAGTTGCTTTCCTCTAGTCCTTCCACAGCCCATGAAGAGAGATGCTGTGCGTAGGCACTTAGTTGCCCAGTGGTCACAAGGACAGAGTGAAGCACCTCTTATGACCTATTTTAATCAATGTCCCTGCATCGCTTAGAGGCATGGTGTACAAACATCTGACAATTGCAGAGGCTGGGATACAGGCAAGCACAGCTGGCTGGGCAATGAGTTCACTGAGAAGAGACCATCATGCTAACGGGTAGGGGAAGGAGGACAGAGAACAGCAGCTGTTCTGCTTCAGCAAAATTTTACTATTCATTAGATGAAAGCAAAGTATAACATTTTATCTTTGTTCTCAAGGGGGCAAATTCAATTTTTCCAACACTGCTGAGTAGTGCTAAGATGTGGCACACCTAAACTAATGAAGCAAGAAAAGTATTGCAATTTTAGAACACACATTATCTACACTTCGCTAATATCCTATTCAGTGATACTTTGTATCACTGTATAATTACAAATCTATAAAATATCCATTAAATTCACACCAGTAAACATTTCTTTGAACTGAGTGAAATAAAACATTTTGATGTATGCTATTCTCAGCATTTACCATAGATATAGAAATATATTCAGTAGACTAGATTACAAAAAAAGTCATAATTCCACAAGAATCAAAGTAACAGGGTGCTTAATTGCCTCAAACCAATAAAGTAAAAATAACAGCAGAATCAAGTGAAAATATATTAAATAAATGTATTTTAGGTGGCAGCACCCTACCTTCATTTTAGTGTGTATTTCCTTGGCTTTTATAAGCTTGCTAGTTCCACATCAGAAACTATAGGTTATAAACAGATAAACTACAGTCATTGCCTTGTGGATTCCAATATAGGCTAGCAGGAAAAAATATCAACCCCTCTCTGCCATAAAATATACCATACACTTTTGGAGGGGATTAAAATTTTTCTTTAGAATTACTTTCTAATTTTTTCTACCCACAAAAATTTTGATGCAAAAAAAAAAAAAAAAAGTCTTCCCTAAATGAGAAGCACCAAAATGGCTGTTTCCTAAAGCAATGAATATTTAAAATGTTCCTGGGAAGTACTGATAAATGAGTATCACATATTGCTTAGTCTCTTCTGCTTTAGAGACCTTGGAACATGATCTTTTAGTCACTCTATGCCAAAAAAAGGACTTATGAGAGGCATAATGATCCTCCCAGGCTGCTTCTACCTGTAAATTAGTAAGAACAAAGAGGAGTAGAGGACTTAGGAAACCTGCCTGAGACTATTTGTGACTGGGCACAGAAAACCTTTGGTTTTGTACTTTTCTTGAACAGATGCAGAGAGATGTTTTCATTTCCCACAGGACATCAAGCCCACGAACTCATCTTTATTGTATCACAGTTACAAGCCACAAAATTTCAAAATTCTGGCATTTCTTTTTCTGATATCTTTCTCTCTCCATTAAAATATTCAAGACATACAAGATGGAACATGAGGAGTCTGTGCAAAGGGAATATATGGGATCAAAAGTTTCCCCACATACCTCTTTGTGGTACCAACAGCAGATGGCAACTTATAGCTTCCAAACTTTCACTTGTATTAAAATTGAGTATTTTTTTCAAGCCAAACGATATGATATTTAAAAATCAGAGCAAGAATCAGGTGTGAGAATATTACGTGTAAATGTATAAACATACATAGTTGTTTACAGAAATACACACACACTGAATCAACAAAGGACCTGTAACTTTTAGCCAGTAACAACATATCTGCAAAATCATGAACATTGAATACTCAGTCTTCACAGCAAATATTCAAAAATAACTTTTTTTTTTCTTATTAAATACATGTAGGGAAAATAATCGATTAAACAAATGGTATATTTCACAAGAAGGAAAAGAGGCCACATTTGAGAGACACACAAGTACCCTGAACTATTCATGCAGATGGCATTAGACTTTGAAACAGAAAATACAAACTTCAAAACAAAAGAAAACCCATGAATGAGCCCCAAAAGGGATCAAACTCCTCCATCTTGTTTAAGACCTCACATTTAAGCTAAAGGGAGTAAACACAAGACTTTCCAGCTTTCTTGAGAAGAAATATGACTATCTTCAAGCACCTGATGGTCTGTTCCCTTCTCTCCCTTCTCTTCTCTCACAAAAAAAAATAAAAAATAAAAAACAGAAAAACAATCCTACCCCAAAAATCCAAATACATTCTAGTAGTAAATATTTCTGAAACCTAAGATCATGTCTGAAATCAGTGTTATGTTATGCTGTAGTGTCTTTCAGCAACCTCAATAAAAAGACTGGCTGCTGTAGTGGCATGACAGCTATAGGCTGAGCGCCAGCTACAACTTCCCAGTTCATGAATGGATACACTGGGAGTTGATCACAGAAGACTGATGCCTGCAGGGTAATGTGTGTCCAAATATTGCTGCACAACTGCTGACTATTTTACAGAGCAACAACAGTATCCTTTCTAGCACAAGAAAGCCATTTTGCTCTTCCAGCTAAACATTAAGGAATGCAATTGCAAGACAGAAAGGGGCAGACACTATATAGCAGATAGTAATCCAAAGCATTATGGTAGGTAATAAAGAATATGGTCACCTTGCCCTTTACTATATACATATTAAACCACTCTACTGCAGGATATTGACAGATTTTTACTGGTAGAAGGCATGAACTCCTCTTTTTTTGAGTGTAAAAATATTTTTCCTTCTTGTTCTAAAATGGAATATTTTTAATTAAATTAAGATATTTTAAATTTACAAAATTACCTTCAAATATCAATAAGAAGTAGTAGCATCAGTTTTGGATGAAAACCCTCAGGAGAACATGTAAAATTCATGCTATAGATGAAAAAGTGATACTGCTATAAAATAAATATATTCTATATATATAATTCAGTTTTCCAACTGCAAATATTGCAACAAGACATTTTATCACTGATTGCGCTCTAATAAGGTACCAAATACCAGCTTAGAAATTAAACATTCACAAGAATACAATTAAAATGAAACGCCCACTTCTAAGAAAAAAAAAAGAATAAAAATGTGTGATAAATAAATGAAGCATTCCTGCTGCCTTTGTCCAGTACTTTTTTCCTGCATGGTGTGTTATTTGTCATATGAAGGCTGCAAAAATACCCTTTTAGAGAATAAATTAGAAAAATGAAGCATAAACAATAAAGCCTGCTCAGCAGTCATGTTTTCCAGCCCTCTGTAGGGTAGCTGAAGGAATTTTCCATGCTGTGAGTGTTAATGAGACCCTCCATAGGCACCATTAGTACATAAAAACAATCACCTATAACTCACCTTTTCAAATCTGTACTTCCTGTAACTGGAAGCAAAATAGGAAGCATCACACAAATACCATCCTCATTTACTCTTATGTAACTATTAGCCAAAAAGGGGTTGACAACAGTAAAGTCACCACAATACATAAATGCTTCAATGATCAAGCACAGAATCCAGAAACACTTGGAGAACATGTGCAGTTTTGAAGACTACAAAACTGTCCCTAAACATATGGTTTTCCTGATGGAAGGAAACATACTTGGAGAAATTACTAATTAGCTAAAACTGGCTGGATTCAAGATACTTAGGTACTTAGAACAGAATGGGTATCTGACCAAACTCTGTAATGACAGTAACCTGGCATAAAAGAAAACCCATGCAAATTTTATACATTCCATTTTCAAGTTGTGGTTTATCTTTTACAGTATTTATTTAAATTGAAGGGGATGTGGGGGAGATCAAATTTTCCAAACAGATGCTATGAAAGTTCTGGGTAACAGCTGACAACATGAGGCAATTGTCACTAACCAGCACCTCACATGAGCAAGTTTCCAAACCAGGTGCTGGACTTCAGCCAAAGACAGCTTCGCCAACCTGTGAAGGATCTCAGGCTTTTGGTAGAAAGTCCCTCATATTTATTTCACTTCTGAACTGCCAGCCCCCTGGGCAAAGACATGTACGGGAACTGTCATTCCCCAGTACTTCACAAATTTTAAGTGAAAGAAAATTAGTTCATTCTGCCAAAAATGCACACCTTGTGGTATTATTCGCTGTATTTAGTGACAGAAACATGAAAGGGGAACCTTCCTATCTTGCAGTTTAGTCTGGGTTCAAAGTGATTTCTTCATCCCAGTTACTGGCAAGTTTCTACATAATTTGAAGAGATACCCAGGAATGACATGCATTTTTTTTAGACAGGACCCACTTAAAACAAACACTGACTTGTGGTAAAAGCTTTCTTTAGATTGCCCTTTCTTAGCTGCATTTCTGCTTCTAGTGACCTAAATTAATTCTTGGGTTTCCCACAGTTCTTAATACCAGTTACTGTTTCATACAGGACATCCTTTAGGAATGAAGTCCTTTTTGGCACAGTGCTAGTCGCTGCCAGGTAAAAATACTCTTTTGAATAGTACTACCTGCTGGATGAGCCCAAGCATGTAATCTGGGCAGCAGTTCTAAGCAGAACATACCAAATACGTATCAAATATACCCTTTAAAGCCAGCTTTGCTAGAGATTAGTTCTAGGCCCTTCCTACCCTTTTTATGGCTTTGATGCCCTTCAGGCCCATCATTGAGTAATTCAGCGTGCAAAGTTTTCAAAGGCACTTTGGTGGCCAGGTTAGCTTCCGGATGCCTTACTGTGCTGCAAGATCCCAGTCAGCATCTGTGGTGAACTGAAGCATGTGAAAGAAAGTAGCAAGTGAAAAGGGTGAAGGAAGACAGCAGCTAGCAGTTAAAGGGATTTGGCTGCTGCCATGCTTATTTACACAATAAAATGCACTTCCAAAGTGCATTTCACTTTCATAGAAGTGAAAAATCACTGTGGCTGTACATGAGATTTTCATCCTTAAATAAAATATGACTTCAGAATTATTCATTATGCAAACACATAACTGAAAATAAGAAATGCACCTCATTAACAGCTCTTCATAGAACAAAAATGTGATGATGGACATGATGGTAATTTATTTGAGGTAAATGATCTATAAATGTGACTTGCTAGGATGCGGGGCATCATGACAACAGCCATTTTAATCTAAGACTAAAATATCTTCTGCTTCCAATTTTAGACTGGAATATCACCAGCAAGGAGTCACATACTGATATTTGGTAGTTTCACTGAGTGGTTCATATAACTGAAATGTTATTTCCTCTCATCTGATTCCATCAAACAACTCAGAAAAAAAGTAAATTCCAGCACTGTTCATGTTCCCAAACAGCAGTAGCTGAACTGCAGTTTTTCAGAGGCAGAAGGCTTTATACACTATCCTAGTGGCATGTTAAACCACTGTGTCAATTAGTATTGTAATCTACATCATCTACTATGTCTCCCTCCATTTTTTTTTCTTCTCTCTCTCCCCCTATCTCTGTCTTTAATGAAAAAGTGAAATACTGCTACTGCCTGCCAGACAGGAAATTAGCTCAACATTAAGGACAAGTAAAATTGCACTAACACGCACTAAAAAGAGCATAGCTATTTTCTGAGTTTTTCTCATTGCTTTTCTACTCTGCTGCAGAGACGTTTGACTAAACCAGTAAATAAGTAAAGTTCAAAATGGTCTGATCCAGCCCACAGCAAAGTCAAGGGAAAATGTCTCAACATATTTAATTTAGACATGTCTGCCACAAACTCCAATCTCAAAGCAACTTTGAATTACTGTCAACATCAGTGGTACAACTGTTATTACCCTGAGAAGCTCATTGCCACAGGATGTTTTACAGACCAAAAGTCTGAAGAGGTACAAAAGGGACCGCCAGAGCTAATGAAGGCTGGATATTAAGTTACATCAGAGGTATTAAACAAAACAATAAAAATGCAACCTGTGGCTCAGACAGTCCCTGAAATCCTGTCTGTTGGAGGCAAGATTCACCAGGGGAAGAAACACGTGGCTATTCTGCCATATGTTATAGTTTGAGCAGATTGACGGGAGTTTATTTTGGTTTTAAATACTGTTTATGTCTTCATTCTGTCAAGAAAATTCCTTATTTCTTCAAACCCACTTACTGCAGGGAAAAAATAAAAGTAACAGAGTCTGACAAAAATAAACATGAACCCCATAAAATGCAACATTTGTGATGCTTTCTTTTTTAGTTTTGTTGGGTTTTCATTGATTGTTAGTGATATGGCACAAATAAATGGGGCATTCTGCTAGTAGCAGACTTATTTTTTCCTCCTTGTAACAAATTCAGTAAATAATGTTCCACATATTGTGACACCAAAAGCGCTGGTGCTCTTCATCTGTTCTGAGATTGTTTCAAAGAATTATACTCAAACATCAAAGACTGTTTTTCTCGACCCAAATTTTGCAGAGATATAAATCGCTATGGTAGATTAACTTCAACATTTCAAGTTATATACATGACTCATTAGGTTTTATTTAGTGGACATTTCTAAATATCAGCTTTCATGAGGTCTGTGCTTATTTTTTTTTTTCCTTGTAATTACCCACTGAATTTATTTCAACTAATTTATTGCTAATTTGTCAAAATAAAGAATGACAGTAGAATCAGCAACTTTGTACTAAACTGTACATCCATTTAACACCTACAAATGTTGACCATGGAACTATATTTATTGTGTTCCACAAAAACCATATTGGGATGGATTTTTCAGGACTTCAGTCTTAAAAGGACCATTGACAGCAATATATTTTTAATCTCCCTCTATTCACAGGTATATAATATAAAGTTTATAGATCAGAGATTACTTTTGCTTCAAATTATGGCTTCTGTGATGAGCAAGACCTACTTTATTGTGTGTTCTTAATTGCCTATTTCATCCCTTCAAGCAGAGTGAGTCAGGCAAAAACCATCTGGAGGCATGAGAAGATTGTGCCTTCATAGTGGCCAACTGGGAACCAAGGAGCAGAAAGTCCAAAAGGCAGTGAGGGATGGCAGAGCAGGAAGTGCCAAGGGGAGAAGGGCACATGCGACCAGCCATCAGAAGAGAAAGAAAATCAGTGAAGATCAGAGGGGATGATTCAGAATTTTCTTCACCCCAGAAAGGCATGTAGTGGTTGAAACCAAGCACGGGATGAACGAAGGAACTACTTGCAAGGACTCACTGTACATGGAAAGTAATTTTGAAACCCTGTTTATTTTGCTTTGCCTAAGCTAGCCGTGTGGTTTTGTTGGTTTTTGTTTGGTTGGATTCTTGGGGGTTGGGGGAGGGAGAGGACTGTTTCATTTTTCTATTAAAAATAAATAAACAAAAACATTGTCCAGTAACCTGGATTTATGAGTTTAAAAACCTTTTGGTCTTTTTCAGAAGCTCTCTACAAAGAGGAGGTCAGGGCAGATTCTATTCAAAGCTCTGTCCTTTTCAGGGAACCACAGGAGTTTGCCAGATTTTTGCTATCAAATCTCATTTCATTAAGATTTCAAGATTATATTTTTATACAGTTTGTGGATCTACAATTCATAGACTTACACAGCTTATGGAGATGTACTTTACATAGAGATCCAGAAAATTTATAAAGAGAATTTTATAGATCTATACATTTTACAGATAAATTTTCTTGAGGTAAATGAGAAAAGATTTTTTATTTATTTGATACCTAACACTTATGCCAGGAAGAATGAATTTCAGGTTATATTAAATTTTATCTTTGTGCATAATTTTCCCAGAAGGGATTATATCTCTATCTGATTTAATGGATCAATGCTGAATGACAAGAAAACATATAGTCATCCAAATTTCTATTATATTCAAATAGGATATTATAAAAAAGTTACTATGATGATTAAGATTACAATTATAGACAAGATATCATGCAGATGGAGAACAAACATTAATTCCACCTGAAACTTAAACAAAGGGGCAACAATAGTCTACACATACCACTCAAAAATACACAGCAAACATACGGACTCTAAAAATGAAACATATATAGTGAGCTATACTTCATGTTCACTGAATAACTAGAACAAAGTATGTGTGCAGCTCAGCTTCCTAACTCTAGAGGAAGGGTTTAGATACTCAAGGAATCTTCAAAGTGAAACTGAATCTACAAGGGCATAATGTGGGAAAATAGTTTAGAACAGGCAGTATTACGATTTTTAGTCACAAAGGAAATCTAAGAATATGTGTACATGTGAATCCCAATAGAGAGAGAGCAATGTCAAAAAATAAGAGACTGAACATGCAGATATAATAAATATCACGCCAGTATGTGAAATGACTGAGAACTACAATGATCAAAAAGGCTCACAAGAAAATACTCCCATAACAGAAAAAAACTGCCCTACAAGTTAAAAGGACAAATAATGGAATAGTTATTTTCCATAATTTCTATTAATGATAGAAATTGCTAAAAAAGGACGTAATTTACCTGTCACATCAGAGTTTTGTGAACTGCGGTTATTGTTCATAAACTACTCCAGAGTCAAAACAAGCTGCTCAGACACTCATACTGTTATTAAAATGCTTCTAACAGCCTGAAATAACAAAATGGTTTCGAGGGCTTTCAATTCAGATGACCAACATCATAGCTTTGGTGTCAGTCTCAGAGTTGCCATATATTTTTCTTGTAGGTTTTGGCACTACTTAACATACAGTC
Source organism: Pezoporus occidentalis (assembly GCF_034315485.1). Classification (NCBI taxonomy): domain Eukaryota; kingdom Metazoa; phylum Chordata; class Aves; order Psittaciformes; family Psittacidae; genus Pezoporus; species Pezoporus occidentalis. The sequence goes on from NW_026913209.1 coordinate 1,166,151, forward strand.
TACTCATCCTGTTCTGTTTCCATGACTTTTCCTTGTATATCCCTAATAGTTCTTTAATTCTGCTGACTTGGAGCCCATCTCTAGCAGAGTAAGTTACCACACAGCTATGCAATTTTTCCTATATGTCCTCTTCCTCCTCCAATTTTTAGAATAAATAAAACAGCTCTAAAATACTAGCTATGACATCAATCCTTTCTCACATTTTGTTGTTCAACTGCTGCCTGTATAAGTGGCTTCCCCAGCATAAAACATAACTATAGATCCATAGCACAGATGATGATAAAAGCTAAAATATAGCTCAGGATTAATCTCAGAATTGAGAGATTTTAATTTTTTTTAGAAAAGAAGAATTTCTATTGAAAAGACATTTCTAACATTTCATTATTTGTTTTCATTCAAACAGGAAAGAATAAAAGTTCTTGCAGAAGAGAAATTCCAAAAAAAATTCAGTTAGAAATATAAAAACATAACCATTTTGAATTATTGTAATAAAGAAATAAAATTACCTTCGAATGAGACAGGATAGGCAAATTAATTCTAATATGAAATTATTATCTTTTTATGTAAATCACATCTTTCGTTTTTAAAAAAAACTTCTCTTAGGTTTCAGAAAATAACCTCAAATCTGTATGCTATGAGTACTCTATGTATTTTTTAATGCATAAACAGTTCTTTCATTGCCTAGAGGTGATAAATCTTTTCGTTAAAGAGCACAGCACAAAAATTTTATTTGTACAAATATTTGTGCTTTCTTCTACACATCTGATGCACATCCAAGATTCTATACCAAAATGTTTGCAAATATCCAATCATCTCCTGAACCATTGCTTATCACAGTAAACAAACTGTTTGGGCAGAGGAAGAGTCTTGAACTGCCAAGACGAGATCTCTCAGTCTTGTCGCCTAACTGGCTCCCCTTTCTTCTCCTGAAGAGTTCCTGCATATTGACAGACCATGCTGGAACATATTTATTGCCATCTTTCAGTACTGGACAGCACAAGGTTGAAGTGGAGGCAAGAAATGTTGTACAGTGTAAAAGACAGAATTCGGATAGGAACTCCTTCATGGGCATTGCCTGTCTAAGGCATGAAAGATGTGCAGCTAAAATAAGAGACAGCACAGGCCCTGTGCCTTGACATACAAACAGCAACGCACCTTGCAGTGTTTTCTCTAAAGCATTCAGAAAAACAGGCTAAGTAATGGACAAGAAATTACTAGAAAAGCAGCTTGGAGGAAAGGATATGCATCCTGCCTCTCAAGATACTGAGAATCACACTTTCCCACTGTTATCATAGGCAGTCTTGTCCCTCAGAGGCGCATCGAATTTCTGACATCATGCAATACTTCTTTTTAAACTCTCTTAATACCTCAATTATTCCTCCTCCCATTATTTTTCACAGCTGTAGATACTATACACAGCCCTTTAACTATTTTTTTTATTGTAGTTCCTTGGCCAAAAATTGATTCCAGACTTCATAGCCCAAACTGCTCAATACGATTTTTAAATTTTATCCACTGCTTTCAGCTTCCTATTACACTTCATGCCAACCTGTTTTAACCTTTAGATCCTCAAGAGAACAAATCAAATATTAAGCCATAAGTCACTGCACTGTTCTTTTTAACATGTAATTGCTAGCATCTCTTTAAATTATGCCGGCTTTCTGCCTTTAGCAGCATATAACCAAAAGCCAAGAAGGTCAGAATTTTGAGAGTACAATCTGATTCACCTTAAGCTGATTAACTTTCAAAAAGGGTACTTCTGTAGTGAAGCATTTCTATAACCATGCGTGTCTTGAAAACACCGTCACAAATTTCTCACTTCACAAATACTCTAAAAATTTTTTCGCATGTATGTGGGACCTTTCAAACAATGTGATAAGGTTATCTTTCCCATTTTCTTGACCTTCTGTGCTGGCTTATATGACAATAATAATCTATCTACATGAAATTATATTAAAAATAACATCGAAAAGTTTTAACCCCTAATAACCTATATTTCAGCATGTTCACAATGTTATATTCAATTCATTAAAGGAAGTTAGCTGTAGTCACAAAGCTGTGTGCTCTGATAAGAAGTGACTCGAATTTGGAATATCAGCTAATGCAAATAGAGAATTTTACATAACACCACTGAATATAATCACTACTTTCATGTTGAAGCAGCTAATGATACAGATTAGGAAATAAAATCTGAGATTACAATTTAGTCACCAATTTTAAGTTCAACAATACAGCTGAGAAGTTTTATATATCTTCCTTTTCTCTTTAATGAACCACAACTACTCGTGTACTGAAATGACCTAATCAGTAATTTTCTTCTATCTGCAAAAGGCTATTTTTCTAGCCAGTACTTGTTAAAACAACTTGGTATTTAATATCTGTCATCTGTTAAAAGATTTAAAAACTTACTTGGGCAAATAATTCAAAGTTTTACTCTTTACACTTCATATGACATACATATCAAAAGTCCCTTTGTTAGGGGGACTGTCTGAGCTTATTTACTGTGATTTTAAGTGATACAGACAGGAGGAACTGAAATCCCATTATTACCTATGGAATATCTGATGTACTTCGGAACTGTATTTCATCTGATGACTGCTACCACTCATCTTGCACAAACTGGGCTGACAGAAAACCGATTCTGAAGGCTAATTTCACAACAACGTAAAGTTTCTATATATATTAAAAGACAGGGAAGAGAGTTTCTAAGATCTTCTGACAACGGAAAATGAGTATTATACTAATTAACTATACTAGACTCAACAATTTACCAGATTTTAGATCAAATTTTCCAACCTTTGGTCAAATGACAATTAATCTGTACATCACTCAATCCATTGTTTAATTGGTTTTAAATGATAATTCTGTGTTTTATGTTTGCTTGCTTACATCATGTTAAATTGAAAGAAAAGCAATTTTATTCCAAAACAGTATGTAGAACATATCCAGTTATCTGCTAAGTTTCATAATGAACAGCAAAGAAATCCAATATAGACTAATTAATATTCCAAGCTCCCAGTTTCTGGGTAATTACTGCACATTTGTCACACTTAGTTTTCTTTAGATTTGTTTTCCTATATTGCTCTTTATAGATAGCAAGAGTCTTTAAAAGAATATGTTTTTTGTAAGCTTTACATTCATAAATGCCAAAACCAAAGAATAAAGTCTTGATGCACCACAGCTTGTACAAATTATCCATTCCATCCAGAGCAGTCTTCTCCTCACCACTATGCTGTCTTTTATTTCTTTCCTTGTCTGTCACTATACCTTCATTAATACTCAGGCAAGGTTTGTGGACACTCCACGGGTTAAAACATTCAATAGATTAGTTCAGCTAGTCATATTAATGACTATATTAATTTCAGGAGACCTCACCTTAGATATAAACCCCACTGCAAGGCATAAAATGTCACTGGTTTATCCTCTAAGTAATCCAGCTCTATCAGGAAACTGGCTAGTAGTTTTAATGAAATGGGACTCATAAGGTTTTATTACTTTTACAATGAATGCTTTTCTGTTTTAGTGCCTCTTGGAAGGAGTAATTTAGCTTCCCGATTTAAACACGACTTTTTATCCTTCACAACTTGCAGGTTTCAATGTTACATTTCTAACATTATAAATACAAATGCAGATATGGAGGCTTTAATAAAGCTATGGAGTTCTTTTCACCAATATAGATAATAATATTCTGAATATCATAGGAAAAAGGAAAAATTTAATCACTTTTCTAGGCTGATACAGCTAACATTTTTGAGCATACAAGAATATAAGCTTTACAAAATAGTTATCAGTGATCATACTGAGTTAAGCAATATATACTGTTATACATCGGATTTCACTGCTTCTCTTGCTCTTCAGATTTTCTTGGGAAAAAAGGCATTCTAATATATTTTCCCTATTTTAATATCCTGGCCCTTACTGACATCAGTGAGAGTTTTACCCACAGCTTCTTAGATCCCAAAATGGAAAGATGGAATATTATATTTGTATAAAATGAACCAGGAAACTAATACTGATTTCAAGAAGAAAAAAATAAATTTCTGTCCTATTCTTTTTTTCTTTCACCATGATTTAACTAATTAAGATCAGAAATTTAAAAATATTGCTCCTGAAGCATTATCTAATTTTGTTTTGTTTTGTTTGGTTTTGGAATAGACAGAAAGACGTGCTCTAATATCACAAAACGTGTTTTGTTCTCTGACTTTGTCACAAGAGTAAACAGGAAAAGAACAATATTCTTGCACAACCTGTTTTTAAAATTGTGAGAAAAATTCAGTAAGTAGTGAAATTTTGGCATGACCAGACATATCCTAGTAAACAATTGTCCATTGGAAATCTGAAATTCTGCTAATTAATTTAGGGAAGGCAAAGCTGTCAAAGCTTTCAGGCATGGTACCCTGGTATAAAACCCATGAACACTTATATTTCCCCTTGCTCTTTTCAGTGTATCTTACTGACATGATGTCAGTAAAGTGTTTATAATAAGCTGAAGAAATTTTTATAAACAGATTAAACTTTGGCTCTAAAAAACTAATAAAAAAGGTTTTTTTCCATTTTCTTATAACAAACAGGGACATGAGACAAAGAAACAGCAATTTTCAACAAGTGCATGCATCCCACTATTTTTGCAGCACTTGAAGTGGCAATAGACTGGCAAGTTAAAGACTTAAATTAGAGCAGCATTCACAACTACACAAGTTGTAACAGGAGCTGGCAATAGGAACAGATGCATCGATACATGCCACCTCCAAAATAATGGTGAGCAGTCGCAGGTGTAACTTCCATACAACACATCAGAACATTATGGAGTTCATGTATGACACGAGAGCAGAGAGCTATTTATAAAGCACTCACTAGCTGCTTATGAGCAAAAATGTATGTAAAAAAGAAAATTATTAAAATGAAATTTAGTAAAGCTTCAGCATGAGGAAATCCTGAATTTCATACTTACCTTTCTGTGGTTTTCTGGTTTCTGTTTTGTATTTTAGTTCAGGGGTTTGGGTTTTTTGTTACTGGTTGGGGTTTTTTTAATTGTAGCTGTCTAATGAATTTGGAGGTTGCTAATACATTATCATTACTCAAAAAACTAAGCTTGGGAGCAATAGATTTTTTTTTAATTAGCTATCTTAAAGTAAGTACCATTATAATCATCTAATCATCCTTTGAGGCAGCTTTATGTATAAATGCTTTAAACATTCATTGCCTTACTACTGGGGGCTATGCCTTAGTTTATGTACTCTACAAGAAAATAAAATGAGTGTTTATGCACTTAAGAACATGCATGAACAGAAAATGTCAGAATGCTAAATGCTGTAATTTTAAGTCTGTTTTTCTCTCAACACTTTCTAAAGCTTAAAGAAATAAACCAACTTCTAAATTTAAATTAAATATTTTTAAAAAAGGCTTTGTGTTTCTGTTTGATTTATGTAATTTACACTGTCTACACCTGCTTATTCCCCATAAACCTGGAATAATGCCACTTTTCAAACGACTGAGCAACTTAACTGTTAATGAGTAGCCTTTAAGATTTTCATGTATACATCTGCCTCTATTTAATATACCAGTCTTTCAGCAGAACTACTTCTGAAAAAGCCTCTTAGTGATTTTTGAGAATTACTGGTGTAACTCCTCAGCAAAAAAGAATGTTGGACTGCAGCACAGGAAAGCACAACCTAGCTAGCGCGAGTATCAACACTGAAAATGCAAAGGCACACACATTAGCAGTAAGCCTGCTGAGGACTCGGTACAAGTTGGGGATGCTGGCCAATAACAAAGCGTGTGCCAACATGTTTTTATTAATAGGCTACTTTCAGCAGATTCAGGAAAAGGTGAAAGAAATCTATCCATTGGTGTGGCAATCAGACCTTCATGTGACCTTCACGTATACACACCCTAAGAGGGTGAGTTTAACATAGTCTTATTTAACTTGATGAAGGCTTAATGTTTTAGGTATGTAACAAGGGTTACCACAGATTTACATGCAGATGGTATGTGTTTCAAATTAATAACACTTACAAATGAACCCAAACAAGTATTTTAATAGTCAGTTTACATTTTTAAAGACTATGTCCAATAATATCTTTATGAAACTACAATTTGACATAGCATGATCATTTTTCTATATTAAATATAATGCTACCTTTGTACTTCTTTCATACATTTTAAAAACTCCTGGAATTGATACCAGTAAATGTTAGAATCGTTTAAATATTATGTTTTAATATTGATCAATAGATCCACTATCATTGTTTTTTATTAAAATGTCATTTAAATGTAAGAATTATCTTTGGCTAAGATAAATACTTTCTTCCTAAGTCGTCAGTAAAGCAAGGCAAATCTTCCTAAACAACAGATATATTAGGACGTAAATTTTCTCATTCTCAAATCACCTTCACTGTATTAGATTAGAATTTTGCCCAGAAAATACTTGTATTTATTTCTTATTTATTTTTCAGCCAAGATCTTGCTAATACGTATTCCTTCCCCATTCCCAGAATTTTACCAGAATTCAGACGTCTGAAATCCACATTCTTTTGCAACCAAACTGCCTCATTTGCTTTTTCTATAGCTACCACTCTTGTTTCTTAATGCTAATAGCATGTTTTAAATACTATATAGGGTACCGGATACAACTCACAACTCCAACATGCTGGTAATCAAAACAAGTTAATGATTTTTTCTTACTGGCTGTTCTATCTATTAGAAGGCCCTCCCCAGGAAAAGACTGGTCCAGAAGATAGTTTCTGAAAATCTCAGTACTATCCGGTTTGGAAGCCCATAAGCAAAAAATAATGTCTATTTACGTCTCATCTGCTCTCCTCCTGAAATTTAACGCTGAAGACAGAAAAATAATCCTAGTTTTATTAGTTGACAGGTAACAGCTTTATAAATGAAAGAGACATAACTGTGATTTGTGGACAGCTTGGAATACAGCTGATATTAAAAAAAAAATATTTACTATAAATGCATTTTCTGCCTAATACAATTTTATGCATTACATAGATTCTAAATAAAGGAAGGTGAATGCTTCACTGCAAGCAAAGTACAACTCAAGCTAAAATAGGTCTATCAGAAAAAAAGAACTGCTTGGAAGACAGATCATTTGACTTCAGAATGCTTAATTTAAACCTACTCTATCCAACCACTTAAATAAGAAATCTGAAAGAACATATGGAGTCCATCAAGTAATGCAGTTTTCTAGCTTTTTTTATTTTTAGAGAAAAATATCTTCTTTACTTAATAGAAACCAATCTTCTTTCATTATTATTTATATCGTCTTTATAACATTGATAAACAGGTGCACAGAAATTTCATTTGAGAAGCAAGAAAAGCAGGCCAAAACTGCAAGAGATACTTATTAAATATGATTCTTGCATATAAATGCAATTCTTTCTATATTGAGTTAGAGCAATAAGATGGACAAACGTGCAAAGCATTTTAAATTATTAGATCAATGATAACATTTCCTCACCAATTTACCACAGCATCGGCAAAACTGATCTGGATCTATTCCCTGAAAGTACAAGACTTCTCTTGCTTTAGTTTGACAGTATCTTAAAAGAAGTAGTTTGGATGTAACAGGATGTGTTGTTGACACATTCTAACTTTGGATTTTCAAACAGAATAACAAAATAAAATCAATAATAAGATACTTTTTGTTTCAAGAGCCCAGGTTCTAGGCATTATTGTTCGGAAAAAAAGAAAAAAACAAAAAGAAAAAAAAAGAAAAATAATTCATATCCTATTGAATTCAATTCTAAAAGTTTAGTCAAACCAAACTAATGATCAAAACCATATACCAGCATCTACAGCTATTTGTCTGTTTTTTTTTTAACTTTAACTATATTCAGGTGATACTTCATTAAGACATGTAAGCAAACCAAGCATTCTTACAGTTGTGGTCTCCATAGTTTCATCTCTTAATGAAATAGATGTCCAAAAGCAAACATTTGTCAATGTTCTGTCAGTTCTCTATTTTAATAATAAATTTTTATTTCCAGTATTCTGTCTTATGCTTTAATTACCCATCAGAGAGAGAACAGCTTATATGCACATCCATTTACATTCAATCCACATAACCTGTCAAATTTCATGAAAAATTTCGTGAAAATAAATGTACTCCTCCTGAGAGAAATGCAGATCTATTGAAGCTGTGCCTGTAAGGCTTATATGCTTTACAGCATTTCCTAAATTCAGAGAAACAATTGAGCAGTGATCCCTCCATCAACACATGCACATATATCAGAATTCGAAAAGTAACTCGCCTTTGAAAAACAAATTAGAAATGTTTTTCTTCAACGCCTCACAGCAATTTTAAAAACACTATCTTTACTCAGCTAGAATGCCAATAATACACATCGCAAGCCATGAATGAGGACAAATATTTAACTCAATAACTTCACTTCTGCTACACACAAACACCTTGGCAGGGTTTTTTTTTTAATATTTTTATCAGTTCTCCTCCTTTAAGAATTTTTAATGTTACCATTTTCATACAAACCTGACATTGTACCTCAGTGATTTTTTTCCCTTTTCATTAAATCCATATGAATCATCCAATTACCCCACTCCCTGCTATTAGTCAAGGTAGTCAAAACTTATTGACAGCTTTTTTTTCCAAGGCTGCATGTGCTTCCAGAAACACCTCCTCAAGTGGAGGTCTTCCTTATTTGCCCCACTGAGATTATCTACAAGCTGTGGGCTGTTTGCATCACCAGCATTACACAGGTTAACAATGACAACCACCACTGACACTCCCAAGGGATTGTCCTGATGGATCATTTGGGACCTCCTTGAGAGAGATAAAAATCAGCAGCAACTAATTTCCAGCAGAATCTTGGAAATCTGAGAAATATATCTCCTTTGTCTCTTCAGGTACATAGACTATGCTTCTCCTAGTGTGCACTGCAATAGAAAATATCCATGAAGGACCAGCAGATTCTCTCAATACTTAAAGAGCCATGAAATGCTATGCCTTATCTTTGAAAACAATAGTATGTTGTGTTATCAGCTGTTTCAACCCATAGGTATGTACCTGAACTACTTTAATTGAAGGTGTACTATTAAAGGTCTGACCTTTGGAAACCAAGTATTTCAAGTTACTTGGGGATTATTCACACCAACTACTTTATATGCTTCACATGCATATGTATCCCAGGCTTCCTATATAGCCATTGAAGCACATTTGCTTCTGTCTTTAGGCAATTTATTATTGCTTCTGTCTTTAGGCCATGTATTATCAAGCCAAATGGATTTGACCCTTACGTGGGTACTCAGGGAGAACAGGAAGAACTTTAAAAGTGAACACAATGGCCAAACAGTATTGCCTTGAAGACAATAAAGTTACAGCAGAAGATAGCAAACTTGCAGCAGCATATCCTCACACACTGATCAGCAGCATGGCAAGACCAAAGACATATACTTCATAAAGTATACTCAGCAAAAATTAATTTTTTAGAAACTGAAATGTTAGAGAATGTTCCCAGTAAAATGTTGCCTTGTACTACGTTACTGTGATAGGCTTCACTGGCATAATTTAGACATTAAAAAACAGACTGTTAATTCTATCACAACCAGAAAGACTGAAGACAAAGAAATGTTAAGCCCTGCCTGTGCACTTGCAATTTTTTACAAATAATCCAGACGGTTTTACAGCTTGTTTCATAGTAACTGTAGGAGTCTAACAAGCAATCACTGCTCTATGGCATTAAAACATCTTCTCTAGTAACTCCTGAGGCTGTTAAAAATACTAATAACACCCACACACCAGAAAAGACTCAACCTACTTGTAAAGCCTAGAAAGGAGTTCACTCCTGTTCTTCAAAACTAAAAGTGACAACATGGAAAAGAAAGAAGTTTCTTGTGTTTTTTCTATCTTGAAATGTGTACTCTAGAGTCGCATTTTGCAACAGGCAAAAAGGAAACATAAAAAAAGAAAAAATCTATGAACACTCAAGAAAAAATTCTGGAATCAGAACTCTTAAAGGTATTTCAAGATAAAAGCTATATTCTTTCAAAATAATACTTCATAAAGAGAAAAAAAAATCTTCAAGATGTAGACATTTAATTATCTTTGCATCTGGGTACATATTACTTCTGCAATAGCTGTTCCAGTATGTGACATCTTTCTCTTATTTCAGTTTAAATCCTAAAGTTTATAAGAATTACAAAAATAAGTTCAAAATTCCATGTGACTACCAGCCAAAACATAAAATATATTTTCTTCTGTTATTTTCTGCTTAATAATGACTTTAATAATGTTACTAAAAGACATGAATTCAATGAATTTTGCATGCATGACATTCACATGATGTAATACTTTTTGTTAGAAATAGAAGCCACACATGACAAACTGTAAGAGTTCTATTTGAAAAAAAAGTCAGCTAAAGAGGTCCTCCATGGAGGGCCGAAATAAGCACTAACTCAGGGATAAGGAGCCATATGTGAAGCCTCAGCAAGAAAGCTGAACAGAGAGGTTCCTAACATAAATATATTATGGGTGCAATCCTCAAGCTGCTGTGACAGGTATGTGTTAAGCACCACAGTAGCCTCCAAAAGGCCAAACAGCTGAAGAACTTCCAGTGCGGATGGTGGCATTCAGCTGATGAGTATGTCAGTGTAGTGACAGCACTGGTTGCTGGGGCATTGAGGAGGCTTCATAATGGTAATTTCTCAGTAGAAGCTGTCCAGGACTGACTGGGTTTATGAAATTAGATGGATGATGAGGTTTCTCTAATTGTGGCCCCACTGTGAATAGTAAACAATTTCAAAACCGTGAGGTTCAAATTTTCACTAAAACACAGAATGCAGATCACTACATAAAAAACATTTTTATACAACATAAACATGCCTAAAATATATTGTAATACACTATGTTACAGTTCAAGAATGCATTTATGCCAATAAATAAATATGGGAATACTATTAAAGTCAATTTAAGACTATTCACTAACACATATCCAGTGTGAGATAGCAACAAAATTATTGTTTCCATACTTCTTAAATCAGCTGCATTGAGAAGAAGAATCCAGCCATTACAATAACATTATTGCTTCAACGATCACAGGTCTCTAACCTTCATACTCTAATATTATTAGAATACTGAATCTCCATTAAAAAAAAATCACAATAGGAAGCTTTCATCTATGGAGTTACTTTTTATTTCAACACCCTATCAGAGCATGGGAGAAAATAAAAAAACTAAAATGATGGGAAAAGCAGAGAGGATTAGGAAAATACGGTGTGGTGGGTTGACCCTGGCTGGACAACAGGTACTCACCAAAGCTGCTCTATCACTTCCCTCCTCAGCTGAACAGAGGAGAGAAAATATAACAGAAAGCTTATGGGTTGAGATAAAGACATGGAGAGATCACTCACCCATTACCTTCATGGGCAAAACAGATTCAACTTGAGGAAATTAGTTTAATTATTACCAATCAAAATATGAGTAGGATAATGAGAAATAAAAAAAAAAACAAATCTTAAGAATACATTCCCCTTAACCCTCCCTTCTTCCTGGGCTTAACTTGACTCCCAGTTTTCTCTGTCTCCTTCCCCAAGCAGCACATGGGGACAGGGAACAGGGAACAGGGGTTGTGTTCAGTTCACCACAGGTTGTCTCTGCTCCTTTCTCCCCAGGGAAGGACTCCTCACACTCTTCCCCTGCTCCAGCTTGGGGTCCTTCCCACAGCAGACAGTCCTTCATGTATTTCTCCACTGTGAGTCCTTCCCACAGGCTGCAGTTTTTCATGAACTGCTCCAGTGTGGGCCCCTTCCATGTGTGCAGCCCTTCAGGAACAGACTGATCCAGTGTGGGTCCCCTATGGGGTCACAAGTCCTGCAGGAAGCCTGCTCCAGCATGGGTTCCTCTCTCCACAGGGCCACAGCTTCTGCCAGAAGCCTCATCCAGCACAGGCTTTCAACAGGGTCAGAGTTTCCTTTGGGCATCCCCCTGCTCTGGTGTGCAGTCCTCCATGTGCTGCAGGTGGAGATCTGCTCCACCATGGACCTCTATGGGCTGCAGGGGCAGAGCTGCCTCACCATGGGCTGCACCAACAGTGTCTGCACATCCATTTCTCTTACATGTCCTCACTCCTCTCTTCAGCTGCTGTTCCACTGCAGTTTTTTCACCTTCTTAACTACATTATCCCAGAGGTACTGCCACCATCACTGATGAGTTCATCCTCAGCCTGTAGTGGGTCTATCTTGGAGCCTGCTGGCATCGGCTCTATCAGACGCAGGGGAAGCTTCCAGCAGCTTATCACAGAAAACACCCCCACTACCAAAACCTTGCCATGCAAACCCAATACACTCCACTCCTCGCCTCTGTAAATTGTGTATTTAAGAATTATCATTCACATTCATCGTTAAAATTCACATTCATCACACAATCTTCACGAATTCCACTAACAATAACAAAAAAAGATTTTCTCACACCAAAATCAAAACATCATCAGAACCCCAAACAAAATTGGACAATGTACACATCATCCACCCTTCATCCCTTCACCACAATTGCAAGAACTGAAATTCCCCATGTTCATTTCACTCTCTAACATTGTTTAGTCCATGTCCTGCCCATTACCACTTATAACAAATTCCTTATGCCCCATGTTGGGCAACAAAAAGGACTACGGCTGGTCTACCTTGACTGGACACGACGAGGTGCCTACCAAGCCACTCTGTCACTCCCTTCCTCAGCAGGACTGGGAGGAAAAAACAAGATGAAAAAAAAACCTGATGAGTCAAGATAAAGGTACTGTATCAAAGGCTGTGCATAGAACAAATATTCTCTACTTCCCACCAGCAGGCAATGCCCAGCCACTTAAACCGCTTCCCAGGAGCAGGGCTTCAGTACACATACTGGTTGCTCCAGAAGGCAAATGTTGTAAATAATGAATGCCCCCTCACCTCCTCCTCCTTTCTCTTAGCTTTTTATTGCTGAGCAGAAGACATATGATATGGGAGACATATGATTTCCCTTTGATCAGTTTGGTCACCTGTCCTGCCCGTGTCCCCCCTCCCAAGATCAATTGGCGAAGGGGCAGTGCTGGAGAGATAGCCCAGATGAGCTGAGCACTGACCATCAGTAGCTGGTTGATAACTGTTGATAACTGCTGTGTTATCAACAGCTTTCCAGCCACAATACAAAACACAGTGCTATGAGGGCTGCTGACAAATCCAATTTACCCTATCTAAAATGGCCAGAGAACTATATAGCAGAAAGTTATGGTGGCCATCCAACATGCAAGTTATACTCCATGGTACAAGGAAAATATAATTGTAAAGAGCGGATATAACACCAGTACAGGAAAATAATGACATTAAATCAGAACAGCTTGGTCCTTAACAGGGCAATATTTACACTGCATTAGTTTCATGTGACAGAGGTAAAGGAATGCAGGCAGAGTAACCCTGGTCTACTATGGAGGAAGAAATCTTGTTAGAACAAGTAAAGCGTAATTGCTGAAGATTCTGCTCAAGCGGGTTGAGAACTTTCAGGAAATGCTTGCAAGACACCCAGGCAATTTGAGGGAAAAATATCACATTGTCACAGTGATGGTATGAGAATTACAGAATCATAGAATGGTTTGGGTTGGAAAGGACCTTAAGATCATCTAGTTACAAACCCCCTACCATGAGAAGCACCAATAAAAGGATTTTCAGAGATTTGCAGTGAATAAATCACATAACATATCTTATGGTTTGACTCATAAGGCAAACTTCTCACTCATTAAATAAGTGAAACTGAAATAAGTGATTCCAGGTCTTTTTTCTGAAAATAAGTTATTTATCTGTTTTCAGATACTTTCCAAAGGAGAGACATATGATAACAGAGAGCAGCAACTACACCAAAGCCCCATATAACAGTAGGAGAAATGAGCACACTACTGTCCTTTTTTAACCTCATGAATTCCATATAAAATATAACATGAACCTATCTGAGAAAAGACAGTAAGCTTTTCACATCAATTGACTTAAAAGCCTATGAAAAGTAAAGTGCTCTTAGTCAGCTGTTCACTATCCATATTGTACAGATGAAGAAATTGAAGCAAAATATTAGTTCCCTATATAGCTTCATAAACACATTAAGAAAGGAAAACCAGCTCTCAGAACTTGCTGACCTCAAGCCCTAATCCTGCACAGCATTCTGCCCATCTCATCATAGCACACAGAAGAGTCAGAGACCTTTACTGTATATTAAAATACATTTAAATATCATGCATCTAAGAAAAGAAGTCTGATAACTAAATATCATGGATATTTAGTATATTCAATATTCAGCACAAAGTAATTTTTGTTACCTTCAGTGAGCACCATGGGAATCATAGGCTGTGTAAAGAAGACGGAAGTATATAATGTACAGAACAAATTTCTGGTTTCTTATCAATGAACAGAATGGCTAGCCAGAACCACATATAACAGTTTTGCAAGGTAGTAATATTAATAAAATAATGTCTGCCATGTATAACTGAAACAGGAAAAAAACTCTTTTTTGTACCACATGAATAACACAGCAATCCCTTGTATAAAGTTCAGTGGATTTTTTTAAAACCATCCAGCTTCTTTTTTTCTCAATAATAGACAGATTTTTGTCTATGTAATGTATTTACCTAATTAATAATATGTACTGTGGAGCATTTTGTTAGCCCATGAAAAATCCACTACACAATTCCTCTGAAATCCTTTACCTTGATTCTGTATTTCCCATTTAAATTTATCATCATGCTGTGAGCATAACGATGGCTGCTTGCCAATTACATTAAAGCACCCTGTCTGGAACCCATCATTAGTTTAAGTCCACTTTTCAGGGAGGAATAATTCAATCATTTTCTATTTTGTAGAGCTCTGGATCAATTCAAACAGGTAGTAAGACCAGTTTTAAAAGGCATTCTTCCTTCAATTTGGAAGAAAGAAACTTTATTTACAACATTTCTTACAGTGCCACAGAAGAAATAGGACTGTGTGCAAACCTCAGATAAAAGAAATCCCACCTGTTTCCTCTCATGCTTCACACTAGAAGACACAAGCTTTACTAAAGGAAGCATAAATATAGAAAAGTTATTGGTACTCTGCTACATAAAATATTTTTCTTCTGATAGGATGGTGATAAAGCAGAGCTTGGTCCTAAACCCCCATTCTTCTCACTTTGTAGTGACTGTGAACACTTTCCTCCACTCACACAGCTTATAAAACTATCTACTGATGACTCAAAAAGCCACCTGTTGTGCCAACTTATCCCCTATACCCACTTAATATCTCTTTTTAGCCATGCCACTGTCACTTTGAACTGATGATTCTCCCATCTTTACTTTCAAACTCTTTCTGCCTTTTTCCATCACTACCACGACTATTATTCTCTTAAATCTTTCAAGACTGTGCTATATTTTTTCCTTGTTCTTTCTTCTCTTTACCCTTATCAGTTATCCAAAATCTTTCTCTAGTATCCAGTATTTTATTTCCACACACATTTCAGCAAGCACTGCCATTCAACGACTCAGCGCTTCTATTAATAGGGTCTTGTTCTGGCCCTGAGTTATTCTCTTACTGATCCCTTTCAGCTTCACTGGCAATTTTTGTGCAACAACACTGTTGTCAAACCACATGCTTTTGACTCTGTCTGGCGAGTCCTTCTCTGCTGCCATTTCAAAATTTAAATTTATAACACTGTCCTGAAACTGCTGAAAACACCATGTTTAACCCGCTCTGCTGAGCCCAGTTCCTGCCCATCAGGAATTCCTGCCCATATTCTTCAAATCCCTTTTGTTAAGCTCCTTCATTCAAAGGCCACCTCTTCTTTGCCTTCAAGTTGCTCTTTTATTAACACCTACCTTCAGCACATACAAAGCAGACAGCTGATTCATTCTGACATGTATATGCATTTACATTCAACTCTAATTACACCCATGTGCAACCTGACACTTCTGGTGAGGCGGTTTATATCAGAAATACAAACTGAACTATACAAAGTGCGACATGGCAGAAGAAAGAAAGAACATTTTATATACTGCATTTTTTTTTTAGCTCTTTTACAATACATTCATAGTTTTTGCAGTGATAGGGTATTTGTCCACTCCTGCACCCATGTTCACACAGTCACGTAGGATGAATGACAGAATTTCACTACTTCTGAACTACTGAAATACGGTATTATAAATTAGGTTCAGCCAATATGTAATGTCTGTGATCATTGGATAATGTGGGAAAAGTACCATTTCATCTGTCCAGCTGCTACTCCGCCTGTTACATCTGGTACTTATCCTCAGCCTATTAATTGGATTTATATTAATGGTTTCCTTGGTTATTATTTTCCTACATGCTATTCGGCAGTGAAGAGACTTGGTATTGTCAATTAAAAGCTCACACTTGCATCTCTTCAACAGCACATCACGCACCAGATCAAATTTGAGAGAGAAACTGTGTCTGACTAGTTTTCTAAATGAGCTTCATATACATTCTATGCATGAAACATTAGCTCATTCATCAATAAATGGCTGTGTTATTCTGTTATTTTAAAATTTTATATAACAATTAGAAAATATAGTGTCCTTCACCCTCCTTCTATACGTTGGGATGTTTTTTTTTCAGATGATAAATAGATCAAATGCGAAGATATTTAATATATGAACATGCCATTATGAAACACGAACAATCCCCTATTTTTAAGTAAAGATTTAAAGCTTGCTACATTGTGGGAATTATGCAGTTCAATTTTTATCATTGGGATTGTTATGTAATCCCATCTAAACAAAGTATTATTCAGACTGCTCAGCATGACTGACCGTGTGCAGAAATGGCTAGAGCACAACTATCATGCTTTTGCAGATGTTCCTCAACCCCTTACACAACCTACAGAAGGTAGCTTGGGAAAAGGCAGAGATTACATTACCACACTGCCGGCACCCCAGCCACCTTAGACACAGATCTAAGGAGTTTCAGTTTGCTTTCCAGAAAGAAAAGAAAAAGGGTATACTGAAACTGAGAGCAAACTTCTATAAGTGAAAGAAACAGCAAAAATTTATAAATGAAAATGTAAAAGATATTTCCTGCTGGTGATACAGACATGCTGTTAAATTTCAAAGTGGCCTACTGCTGAATGTGAAATATGAGCATTAGATGACCTGAACACGGAAAATGCCCTATAACCAATTTATGAAATGGCTTTTCTTCCCAGATCATGAAGAAATGTGTGCCAAAAGAGCTGTGCATCTTGGAGCTGAAGAAGAAAAAACTGGAACAAAAGATGAAAAAAAAAAAAATCCTAGAAAATGGACTAGTAGTTCTTTTATCATAAACTTTGCTGAACATACTTTAGGGAAATAGAGATGGCTACAACACAGGAGAGCAAGGACAGGTGCATACTGCTCAGTGATCACTCAGCTGAGCAATAACTTGGTGCCTTCAAGAAGCTGTGAGTTTAATGCACAGATGAAGTACATCACCAAGGAGAGAAATCCAATCTCCACAGAGATTATTTATGACAAAGTGCACCTAACTGAGGCCCAATTTGTTTGTGGAATTGCAGTCATTCCATTTCAACTAAACAACAAATGAATCTGCCTTGCAGAGGATTGGTTCAGGGCATAAAAGAAAACAAGAGAACAAGATACAACACTTCATTTACACACCAATTTACAGGCTCACTTACAGAAATGATTGATAAAGCTTTTTTTTTCCCTTTAAGCAGAAGACGATCTAAAACAGAAGGCCTCTGAATCACATCTAAAATTTTTCCTCTGTAGAGTGAGTACTTATTTCAGGTTTATTAATGTATACTCATTGGCTTCAAACTCATACTTTGTCTCATTATTTTTTACGGTTTCCCAATTTACTTTACATGGTTAAAATGTAAGCTTTTGTCAGACTAAAGAAACTAACATAATTCTTGTTTTATACAAAAAAAAACACACTCTAAGATTCAATTTCCACAAGCAAAAAGAAGTCAGGGCACAGTGTAGGCTGGCAGCTTCCCATGAGCAGGGGTACTGGGAGTGGTGGTCACAGACTTCCCACTGCCACAGCAAGGCAGCAGGGTAGCCCCAGGCATCAGACACCTCTGTGGGAAGGTGCTTTTCTAATTAATCTTATTAAAATTTCATTATATATGCTATCTGAAAGCACTCTGTTTGAAAGAGCTCACATTTTACACTGGAGAAAAGTGCTGTGAAAACACTGAAATCATCTAACATAGGCTAATGTATCAATCAATATTTCTTGGCTTAATTTTATTCAAAATTAACTTTCAGTATGTTCAGTGAATATTGAAAGCTGAAAAGGAATTTTAGTCGCCAATTACAGCCTTGGTCAATTTCTGCTCCTTTTCTCACCCTTATCATCCACAGGGAGACTTTTCATTCCTCCCCAAAGCCCATATGAACATTACCCCAGTCACCAAAAATGACCACACATCAAATAGTAAAGCAAAATACTTGGTGACAGGCTGGGCAACATTAAAAGAGAGGCACTGCTGCAGTCTTGAAGACAGAGTAGGAAAACCATGAAACTGTTAAGAAATGGTAATCAGCACGTCCAGAAAAAAATCACAGGTGCACATAAGAGGGGTAGAGAAAACAGTCAGTGTTCACTAATTAAAAACAAAGCTATGATTTTAGACACACCTAAAATGAATTCTCAAATTCTAGGTCTTAAAAATTACCAAAAATTGTGTGTACATGAGATCTGTTTTTCAAAAGAAGTACTGAAAAAACACTTCTTAAATTTTAAAAAAAAGTACTGAAAATGCAATCCAATGTTTCCAAGCAGAAGAGGCAACAGTTATTCCAAACAATCAAATAGACAAAAGACAAAAGGTCAAAACCAGAGAACTAGACAATTTAGAGGATCTGTATTTGAAATGATGCTAAAGAGTCATGCAGAATGAATTGCAAATAAGAATATACAAAAAGCCCAGTAATCAAACTCTGCTTGTCCAAAAGCTGTACATGAAAAGAAGAACCTATATAAATCATTTTACTCTGGGAATTAAAGCAGAAATGTGAAGGAGAGTCTTCTCTCAGCTTCTCAAATGCGTTATGTAACAGAAGTAGATGTATGGTATTTTTAACTGAGAACCTCCACACTTTATATGACACACAGTTATAACTGAAATTTTGGGGAAAAAAAAAAAAAAAGAAATCTTCTGTTAATGATACAACAATGAAAGTGGGAATCTGTGTGGAAAGAACACAGAATTAAATAAGCCAAAGAAGAGACACAGGACTGTCAAGATTGAGCTGGATATGAGAAATGTGTATCTATGTTTTTAACTACCTCCCCAGTATCTTATTTTCAATAGTTATGCTTATCAAATTTCTGCTTTATACACAATTCAAATAAAATTAATATTACTAACAGCACTAAATTTGAAACAGTACAAAGATAAGTCAAAATGGAGCAGCTGGCATCAGAAAAGGTAAAGGAGCAAAGAGCCTGACCATCAATTTAAGTAACACTACAAAAGATGGGTTTTAATACGTCCTTGTTTCACCAATTATGCAAACTCTTTTGACTGTGTGATTATGAAATATTGTGAGAAGCAATGTGTGAAATGGGATTTCCTACACACACCATAGACTGATAAGCAATATATGTTAGCTGTAGGGAAAATATCAATAGATGTGACAGGACAGTTTAAACTGAGGAATATATTTGCCACAGATGTGTTCAATTGCCTTCGTTTTAAATATATATGTCTACTTAATAATGTGTGACTCACTGGAGGATTCTGGTCAAAGAATGAAACTTAGACTTGTCATACAATCAAATTACAGTATATAAATTACATGAACACAGAAGAAATTAAACATTATTAAGTAAGAACTGACAATAAAATAAAAACATTAGAAATTAACTATGAACATAGCTCAAATATAATGCAGTTACCAAGCCATTAACGTAGGAGCATTAGACACGGGTGATAAATTGGCAATATTTTGGATATATCGTAAATACTTAAGGAAAGGTGTAAATTTGAATGACATATACTGTCCTGAGCATGAGGCTTGATAGTTCTGTATATATTCTTTATATGTTTCTGTATAAAGCTCTGTGAAGCTTTCTGTCTGTAAGCTCAAGTTGGGAAGCTTCATTTCTTTTGCAGCTGACAGTGTTTTTCTGAGTAACTTCTAATTTTGAACATGAGTTTGAGACTCTCGTTGATGGGCTAGAGGCTTTCAGGATTTGATGCTATCAAAAAACTATAGATATTCAGGACATAAAGATAATCTTTTAAGTTTTATTTCTGACTATTTACTGCAATCTTAATTAAAAAAAAATTTAAAAAAAACAACTAAAAAGGAGTTCATACTTGGTGAGAAACAAGTTCTTGGAGGTTTTCTCCTTTGGTTTCAGAAAGGTAAATAAAAGAATTTTGTGTCTTTGTGTTCACTGTACACACAACATCTAGCTCAATGGCACAAAATGAAGAGCCATTCTGAATGGCACTGTCATCCTGCAACAACTGTAACTATCTGACTAAAAAATTCACATGCAAATGTAATGATCTCCACTAAGCAGCAACATATTCATTCAGAAATATGTAAGACTGTTAGCCAGGAAAATGATTTATAATATTGGAAAAAAAAAGAAATACTGCCTTAATAATGTGAGAAAAATAGGAAGACTCTTGATAAAATGTATGATTTAATATTTTACTTCAATTAATGCTAGGTAATCATTTTACCCAACTTTATATTTTTTGGTCCTGCTATCTCCCCACTTATATTCCAACCAAATACATTATCTTCTAACTTTATCAAGAAAATATTACAGACGTGAATTTATTCTTTTTAACATATTTTGTATCATTAGTGCATGTATTTCAAAGGGATCAGAACTTCTGTCTCTCGTGGTGAATGTTGAAAATGTAGATGGTTAAGAGACTCCTAGCAATGCCATTTCTTTGAAGATCTGGTAAAAACAGACTTTCTACATGTCCTCTTCTATTTTCCTTTTCTTCTTTCTTCCCCTTCTAAGGCTTCTTTTCATCTTACATTGCCTCTGAATTAAGGATGGATTTTAGTTTTTATTTTTTTATACTGATCATCGTGGTTAAATTGTTTGAGACCAACTCGCTTTGGAAAAGCCAAGACACACAAACATGCTTCTGTCACTAACTGACATATTTTTTTTATCAGACAGCGTAAGTTTACCCAGTAATAATGCTTCTGAAAGTATGGGAGAGGTGCATATAGCTTGGCAGCTATTTAAGAAACAAACTAGAAAGTAACGCTTGGTGTTGAAAAAGTCTGATACAATATTACTGATTTAGCATGTTTTCTTTCTGTTGTTAAGAAGTTATATGTTATTTGCTTCTCCCACCATCAATCAAATATATTTTTCAAGTAATGAAAATTCCAAAGAAAGAGGATTTTTACTTCTAGTAAGTAATTGTCATTTTGCCCAAGGTCTACATTAGAAGAGTATAAGGGCTTCCCAAATACTCTTTTGTCAGAGCTCTGAATGTATCCTCCCCAGGAACATACATTTCCTTAAATTATTTCCTGCTTCTACAGACACTCTATTCTTCTTTTTTTATCCATGTTTATCTAACCTAGAACTGCCTTTCAATCCACTTGTCACTCTTCACCAGGATTCTTTGCTCTTTGGCTGCATTTATAATGCACCTCATTCACTGTCCTTTGCACTTATTTTATTCTTGGTGCCTCACTGAGGTACTTCCCAAGAGATTTTATCTCAAGCCATAAACTGTGCAGACTGTAGCTAGTCTCTGGATTCCAGGATTCATTTTAGTTTTGGTAGCACTCATACGCTCACATAATACGACGCAAGAACGTGAAGGGTATCACAGATAAAATTTCTGTTAAATAAAAATTTAAAGTACACAACATCTTTCAGATACTCTAACTTAAAAACACACAGAAGACCATAGCTTTAAAAAAAAAACAAAACAACAAAAAAACAAGAAAACCAGCCCACCATTAGCCCCTACAAAGAGCTGGTTTTAGTATTTCTTCATATTCAAAGCACAGGGGTAATTAACAGATCTGGAATAATTTACACAGATATGACCAAGTACACTTGCTGCAAGATTTCAATCTCCTGCCTCTCTCTAACTAGAAAGCTACATTTTCTTGTAGGATTGCTATTTCAGATTAGTAACAAATCTTTTTAACATGAAATAATATTTAACAAAGGGTGGGGTTTTTTAAATGTTTATTCTAAATCTTCTCTCTTTAGTTCATATTTGTATTCATTACCGCAGAACCAAATGCATGTACAGAGGGAAAATGTACTGCAGGACATCATTGAGCAGGATACTGTTGAATCAGTGTCTTTTCAGGTTACAGCATTTAAAAGGCTCACAACACTCAACTACAGGATATAAAATATTCTACTTGAAAACCACAACTTAAAAGACTTACTCATTTGATTTTCTTCTTGATATATATTTATTCAGTTTTAACTACTCTTACTAATCACCTTTTCTACACAGCTTAAGTAAAGAAATACACAGCAAAACCAATATGGTAAAGCCATTTCACAGATGACAAAACTCTTTGAAGCAACAGTTATAGAAACAACTTATTGTATGCAAAGTAAAACAAATCTGTCTTCATGGAGGACTGTCAGAATACACAATAACTTACTGATTAGATAACTGATGAGTCTAACATACTGACATTTTGTAGCAACCACGCAAATCACTTACTGTGTTCCTCTAGAAATTGGCTAGTTCTGTATCAATGAAGAGTTCCAATCTCATCTGGTGTTTTCTAAATTGGTTGTGGATTCTTCAAATAAGAAGATGTATCTTGCATTCAGTGAAGAGTAAAAATAATCTGAGAGGCATTTTTTTCAACACTTTTGTAAAAGAAATATGCTCCAATTATCTACAAACATGAAAGTTTAAAATCATTCAGTACATCTGCCTTTCCTAAGACTACCTCTTCTCCAAAGAGTTCTTCCCTAGACAGCTCTTCTTGTGTACAAGAACTGACAAAAGCAGTTATAGTGTAAGCAAATGGCTTCATTATGGCCAAAACTGTAGCCCCGCATTGTAAAGTGGGCATCAATGAAGGAGGAGAGCACCAAGTGATGAGTAAAACATCTCTATGGCTACGATCATGTCTCTTCTGACAAACTCAGGAATTACCTCTAAATATATTCCTTCCAGCACTCCTGGATGAGGACAGTACATAATGCTGCTGCTGCTCTGACAACCTGAATACTATTAACCTGGTCTGTTTAACACAGGAGGGGATAAAAGTTCTCTAGTATAAAAAGGAGATGGAGCAGACAGAGATTATCCTGCATTAAGCAAGCCTCTGATTAGGAGTACGTCTGACAGCTGTTGAACAACTGCAGGAAATATCTCTGGCTAGCAAATCTCAACAAGTATCTGAGATAATGTGCTCCCACTGAAAAGTTAGTCACTGCTTTCACAGCCTTGAGGAAAAAAATGCATAATCTTCTTGATTTAATTTTCCTCTGTATTCTCTGAATCATCAGCATTTGGTACTATTTATAATTAATGAAAAAAATGTTAACAATAACACTAAGCTTCATCCTTCCAGCAAAGTTTTGAGACGTTTCCTTTCTATTTTCTCACAAGTCATTAAGATAGCCTATTAGTACTTACACGTACAAAGCTTATTCCAAAGGGTAAAGTAAGTATGTACTGCTGAAAAAAAAACAAAAAAAAATGCATAGACAACAGTAAGACAAAGTTGATTTTAAAGATTAAAAAATATAAGTTATCGATACATGTAATACTTTGTGTTTTCTTGGAATTTGTTTGCAATTAGCTTATGAACTCCGAAAATAAAAACCAAAGCCTTACATGACTTAGAATGAGAAACTGCCTAACAAAATTACCAAGAGTCTTTTAAATGGAAAAAAAAATATGGTAAGATTGGCAAATATTCCTCCAAAAATTTCAAACTTCAAATCATTATTGGTTACAGTCTTTAATTTTAAACTATATTCTGTCTTGTTGGCAAGTCCATAGAATAACAGTCCTTAGCCCTTTTGCACTAATTTATTGACTAACTCCACATGGCTACCCACATTTCCACCTGCATTTTCAGTATTCTTTCATTAGTGCTAACTTCTCTGCTCTCAGTGGTTATGTTTTGGGGTGGGTTTTTTCAGGTAATAGATGCAGAAGCTAACTTCGTGGAAACGTAAACCTTTTCATTCTGAAGTTATTAGAAAAGCTGTTCATGATTACATGAACATGATCTCCACTGAGATGTGCATATTTTTCATTGAACAGAAACAAAATAAAAGGCATTTGCTGGCTGCAATAACTATTAAATTATTTTTCAGTAAAAGAATAATAAAAAGGCATGACATCCTGCAAAACAGACTGATTCACGACATGTATAAATTACACACTGACACTTTTCACAGTGTCTCACTACGCATGATAATGCAAATTAAATAACCCAGTGCCTTTATTGGAACACTCACCCATTTTGTTATTGTTTATAACAATCTATTTTGATACAGACGAAGCAGCACACATTTCAAATTGCGCAGAAATATTCCATTTTAATACAATCACAATCTTGTTCAACAAAAGCTTGTTCTTTTGGGATTCTACTGAAGACTAGATCTCTAAAACCTCAGTTTCTTAAAAATGTTTCAATTGATCATAGGGCTCTTTGTAAACAAACAAACAAAAAAAAACAATACAAAAAATCCCCACAGGAAAAAAAAAAGACATGCAAAGCAAACCAAATTCAATCGTGTTTCTTGTCAATTTGCATTAATTGTTTTCCTTGTTTTTCTTCTGACAATTTAAAAACTTTGAAATCTGCATCGCCTACTTTCACTGCCTTTTCAGTCAGGTTTCATGTCATGTTCTTTGGAGATGTCTTTATCTCAGCTAGTCCCCTCATGCTCTACAGTGAATAGAAAGAAAATGGTCACTTTTAGGACTCAATTTGTGTAAGTTATTTTAGATGTCTGTTTCAAAATGAGACAGTTTACTCACCTAGGGGTGCCCATTTCTCTCTACTGACTGTAAGAGAAGTCAAAACAATAAGCTTAGATTTAGACACCTCCATTTGGACAGATGAATCCCAGGCTTCCAGGTCCTCCCAGATACAATCTCTAATTCACATGCCCAAAAGGCTTTTGAAGTTCTGTATAACAGAACCCCATTTCCTGATAGATTTCCACTATGCCATTCTCTGAGCTGGTCACTAGGCAATTTGCCTCTACACTCTGTAAGTGCGTAGCTTGTTTTGTCTTGTCTCTGGTTTTGTTTTTGTTTCTGATACCACAGCAGTGTACAGATTAACTTCCACCAAAATTCATACTAACCTAGGGCTAGTATTTTCTGCTCATTATTTCTTCAGTTACCAGAATCTGTATGGAGGTTGGTGTACTATTGATTTGGTGCCTTTTTTTGACACCCTCTTTAAAGGTGGTTTTATTTCCCTTTTAATTAGTTCCATCCTCTGAGCTATACTGCACTTAGGATAATTCTAGTATCTTCAACTGCAGGAATGTCATCCTGAACCACATTCCTCTGTGTACCTCACAGCTTTCTTACAGCTCCTCAATGTAAATATTATCTTGCAGTCTTCTTGACGTTAAGTCTCAACAACTTGGTTTCCTTGCAGTTTAGATGAGGTCACTCTCTCCTACATAGGTGCCCTTTAGTTGGAGCAGTCCTTCACATAGTATTTTCTCCACAAAATGTTAAAACCCTTATATATGCGCATATGAGTTTAATCATTGAATTGATAAGCACAGCTAATAGCCAAAAGCAATAGCTTTATTTTTCTTCCCAAATTTCTTGCCTATTTTGTTTTTTGGACAGGCTGCTTTTGGACTCATATACACAAAAATAATTATTTAATTCCCAAGGTAGCATTTCCTAATCCCTTTGCAGGACACAGAATTTTATCTACTATCCCCCACAGGACTGTCAGACTAACAAGCATTTCAAATGAATTGTTGTTATTTTGTAATTAACAAACAGAAACAAATCACTTACATTGCTAATCCTAAAAACCAGGGATGAGGATGTTCAGGTACACCATAGTTCTTGTTTTCTTAACAGTTTTTCAACAATACTGTACTCAAAGAACAGTTTCAAAGCAAATATTTCTTCCAAGGGCTAGGAACAAAACTAGAATCACTTTTATTGGTTGATTCTTAACAGAAGCAGTACAGCTATTACTGTTTAAAGTATCAGAGCTTCACAGACATTAAAGACATCAACTTCTCCCCATCAATATGTAAAGCATTTGCTCTCTATCATTTGCAGCTTTGTCTGTTTGACATCTAGTTTCATACACCAAAAACACAAAACCAAGGGACAAAATTGCTCCTCATTTGCGCTGATAGTCTAAATTTGAGGTGCATCAGAAATAAACCTGACATTCTTCCTGTTTATTTCGATCAGATTACACTAGGAAAAATGTGCTTGTTTTTTAGTATCCCAGTAATTCTCAGAAGAATCAAAAATATTTCTCCAAATGAACTGTTAGCAACAAAACTCATTATGTAAGGTCAAAAAACATTTCTGACTGCATAGGAAAACTCTGTAAGGAAGCTCATGAACAAAGACAGTGACCTTGATATTTTTCACTTCTCTGCTTTGAGAAATCCCTTCTGGAAGGTCAGACACTTAGTATTTAAAAATATATTATCTGTATACTAAGACAAATATAGTTAACAAACCACACTGATTTCAGCCAAATTCTATGGAGAAAATGATCTGATAGCTTCTTTCTACACTTAAACCACTGTATTTCAAGCCTAATTTATCTACATTAATTCTAGCATTACACCTTTCTTGAGTATAAAGTGACAAGGAACAGACTATATTATTTTCTTCCTGAGTAAGTTCCTATCATGAAGTTTCCTGGAGACAAGCCTTAGATTCCATGGAAAGAAAGCTCAGCTTTACCACAGAGACGCTCAACAGTACAGACATAGAATGTGCATAATCCTTGCATGCAGAAGTAATCCTAATAGAATGACTGTGATGACTTAATCTTGGTGATACAGTTTCAGCAGCTTTAACTCACGTTATTACCCATCTCTTATCCTTTGATCTTTACATAAAACTTTGGGGGTTTCTTCCAACCAGATGTTAGGTAGAATTTAGCTGCTTATACAATGATAATTCCTGTTATACACAGATTTAAAATAAGACAATTAAAGACCATGAGTGAGTGTGTGCCAGGTATGCTGGGGTTGCAGGTGAGGTTTGACAGCTGTCTCAAACTTGTCTCCCTTGTAATCCAGGAAAAGCCTTGTTTGTTTCCCCTCCCTTTTCTCCCTTCCCCCACCCCTTACTCCCCTCTTCCCCACCACCCCCTAAGCACCACTTGTGCAAAACCAGTGCTTCATTGTCTGAAAAAGTTGTGTGGGACACATTCTCAAATTTTACTGAAATTAAACATCATTTTACTGTAATGATGTTGGTTATACATTCATTTAGATGGAAAGCAAGGTTAACCAGGTACATCCAAAACCGACCATGTTTACAGATAGATGACAATGGAAATCATGAGACAGAAAAAGAGGATGTGGGCCCTACTGCATCCATTAACCAAACCCTTGGTAAATCACAGGCATCAAAATAAAGCTGGCATCGGAAACTGTGACTTCCCACTTATGCATTGGCAGTCACGGAAAAAATCCAGCACTTCCATGCTGCCATCCATTCCCGAGAGGCTAATGTAGGTTACCTGTGATTCTGTTTCCAGAAGTGCAAGAGATCTTTTAGAAACTCTCAGTAGATGCAAAAGTTTTCAAGGAACATCACACTGTTTCTTTATTTTCCAAGGAACAGAGACTTACCCATGGCTGTTCAGTTCTCCTAAATTTCTTCTAAAAAGTAAACTTATGGTCCCAGCACTGCTGAGATGGCAATATTTTGAGAAAGCAGTGAAAGCTCACTTTTACTTAAGTAATGCCACTGTCCAGTGAGCAAAATATATAAAAGGCTGTTGCTGGAGAACAATCTCTCTCCTAACTTAACACCAAAAAGGCCTTCAAGAGAATCTAGAGACAGTGTCTTATGTTATGTTAACTGATGCCTCTTGATCTTAACAATAGCTCATGACCTGCTGTGATGGCTGATTATGATTTGGTCATGCGTTTTAGGTTCATCTTCTCTACTTAATTTAGATTCTATGAGTCAATGCATGATGTTCTATTCTCTAGTTCAATTTCTTTACACTCCTTCATAATTTAGTTGCTTCACATGCTGTGGAAAATTCAACAGGATGGAAAAAACATCATGAATATTTCTAGACTACAGTGCTATGTGCCTAATGAGAAACTGAAATTTTAGTTTCTAAAAAATAACATATGTTCTAAAAGTCCTTGTCAATGTGTAAATATAATTTTACTTTGCTCACTTACTTACAGAACTGCCTAATTAGTCATTAGTCCATTGACAGAATGCATTCCTTATCTCCCAGAATCAAATCTGATACAGTGAAATATTGTAGGTGTTGCTATGTATTTTTGACATGCTGAATATATCCAGGAACATAGCCATCAGAGATCAAGTGATTCTGGTTCTAATTTGAAATTGTGGCAAGATGGAAAACTTCAGAATGAAACTTTTTATTGCCTCACATGCTGAGTAACAGCTAAAAATCTACAGGAATGTCAAGCTCAGACTATTCACAACTAGAAATACCATTTCTACTTGTTATTTCTTTTATTTCAATAGTAAACAGCATAATGAAGAAATTAGCAAAAATGCTTATGTATTACATCTAGCAGGGCTGAGTAATTTGGGGAGTGCAGGAAAGTGGAGATTGGCTGATGGGTTTAATTTGGACTTGTATTTACACTAAATTAAAGTAAATTTAGCTAAATTGTTTTGACACAAGAATCTGAATGTTTAATTTTCAAAATGTTTCATTTTTCAGAACCGCTTACTGTTTTGGTATAAACTTACACAAATAAATATTCACATATAGTACAATTTTCTGAAAAGATGCAATTCTACTGAATGTTAGTTCATTGGTAAACTTTTTTTTTGAAAAATTATGATTTACAGCCTAAGACTGTGAAGTCCTGAATAATTTAGATATGATGTGACAGAAACCAATTTTACAGTAAAAGGTGACCAAGAAGCTCCTTGCCAGGAGATGTAAATCATGACTATGCTTACCACAGTGTTCCATTGTCATGTCATGTCAAATGTCATATAATTTCAGTGTTCCATGTATATTTGAGTCTTACATACAACTGCATTAGGCACAAGAGAAGTAACAATCTTTGCAAAACATGTAGTCCTTGTAGTTTTGTAGACTGTCCTACTCCTGAAACTTTCCCTTAACTTTCAACAGATTTCTCCTAAACACCAGTGGTAGGCATTTACAATAAGCTTTCACTCCTTTTATACCATCTAATTGGTACTGTTTGCTAACAGCATAAGTCTGAAGATTTCCTTGCAGATCCCACTCCCTTCACACAGCTTGACTAGCATAAAAAGATATCTGTCTCCAGCTTCTAGTATTCCCTAGATGCTTATGAAAAACTGTAAGAACAGGTGTCCCGGTTTTGACTGGGACAGAGTTACTTTTTTTTCTCAGTACTTGGTACAGTGCTGTGTTTTGGATTTAGTATAAAAATAATAACATGCCAGTGTTTTAGGTATTGCTAAGCAGTGCTTACTCTAAACCAAGGACTTTCCAGTTTCCCTTGCTGTGCCAGTGAGAAGGGGCACAAGAAGCCAGGAGGGAGCACAGCCAGGACAGCTGACCTGAACTAGCCAAAGGGGTATTCCATGCTACAGTATGTCATGCTCAGTATATAAACTGCAGGGAGTTACCCAGAAGGGACTGATTGCTGATTGGGTTGGGCTGGGTATCGGTGGGTGGTGAGCAATTGTATTGAGCATCACTTGTCTTTCTTGGATTTTATTTATTCCTCTCTCTCTTCTTCATCATCATCACCATCATCATCATCATCATCATCATATTTTAACTTATTTCAATTATTAAACTGTTCCAAACTAGTGGGTTTGACCTTTTTCCAGCTTTCCTCCTCATCCCACCAGGAGATAGCGGGGGAGTGAGCAGCTGCATGGTAGTTAGTTGCCATATGGGGTTAAATCACGACAATGGGGGAAACATAATTCATGTCAATATGTTTTTGGCCACGGTTTAACCCAACATGAGCATTCTTACATGTTTTACTATATTCTTTTCAAATACAGTACCTAAAACTGCAGGCAGCCATCAAGATGTATGAAAACCATGGATTTTTACAATCTTCCAATCTTTATAGCCTCTGGTAAAAGATCAGAGTGAACATCTTTTAGGAATCCCAGTCAAATGTATTAATTAACAGGATCCATATAACAACCAATTCTCCCAAAGTAACACCATGTATCTGAAAAGCAAGATTTGCTTTCACAACAGCCATGTTTGCTCTTCCAAAAACATACTTTATTTACCCATTCATTAATTCTATTACCTATTCAGTTTTCACTAATTTAGCCAGGTCTGCACTTATCCTGGTCACCTCCAACACCCTTTTTAAAATTGCAACCACATTTGCTATTTAAGACCTCAAATTCTAGAGTACTTTTAAGCAAGAATCTTCACTGAAGGCCATCAGAAAAACAAGTTCAGTGCATGCTAATCCCAACTTCAAATGCATTCATATGGTAATAGGAAGAGTTTTTGTTTTGCAATCACCAATTACACAAAATGACCGAGACAATTGAATGTTTTCCTTAGAATAACAGAAACAGCACAAATATATTGAAAAAGTCTGTATTCCTGCATAAACCTTATGTCAAACATTTGTAACAACTGCATAAATGTTCTTCATTAACAAACAGACATTTCAGTCATTTATAGAACTGCTAATATTTTAGCCCATGAAATTGTTATGTAAATTAAACTAATTTCTACGGCAGCCATTTGAATTCAAGCAGCTGCACAAATCAGGATTTTCCTTTTCTAAAGAAATCTGCATACCATTGCATTTTGTACAGCATCGCAATTGTCCTTTACTGGAACAAAACAGACCTTCAAGCCATGGACCATATTTTAGGCGCTGCTGTGATGCTCACCTTACCATCTGTTCACATTAATCTCATGAACAGATCTTCTCAAAAGCATGCCAAGTATACTCAGGTTTAAAGTAAAAAAATATTCATAATTAGGGGCAGAAAGAAGCACTTCATCGCCAGAAATGTTGCAGTTCTGTATACATTTAAAGTCAGTCACATTTAAGCTGGTATTACCATCGTTAGGAGTCTTTCTTCTTTTGAAAATACCCACTTAAAGTCAATAAGATAGCCATAGTACTCCCTTAGCTCAGTCACTATTCTGACCAAGTCTCCATACAGTGGCAGAGCCACTACTGACTTCTGTTTCCATGTCCTTCTTCTCACCCACTGAAGGAGACCAGAAGACCAAGCTAAATCTTTGGAAGGAATATTAAAATGATATACTTAATGGATACAGTTGAAATAAACATAAGGAGTTTCGTGGATTCTCAACGCAAAAATGATGGAGAAAGACAAAGGGATTTGAACAGCAGGGAAGAAAGGAAGCAAGAGAAAAGACATCTCCTGTCCTCCCAGCCCCTTAGAAGCTACAGCTTCTCTTGCCACCCAAGCATCCTTAAGTTATCCTTCCTAGCTCTCCCGTCTATCCAGAATGCACTCTGTAATCATCATGAAACTGAATTTTATCTGTCTGAAAAGTCTTGGCTCAGTTCTAATTATATGTATTCTGAAGTTATAAAAATTACCATTACAGATGAAAAATTGGAAGAAATAGATAATTTGTTGAATACACAGATGTTGAAAGATAAGCAGAAACCAAAAAGCTCAGTAACAGATGGCTAATTCTTCATGTAACAGTTATCAAAGTTATTAGCCTATTATCTGTTAAAAACAAAAAAAGCAACAATTTTTAATTGAAGAGCAAGACATATGGTAGAAAATTATGACTAAACAGAGACCTGTGTATGGGCATAAGCGTGTGTTAAAAGTTGGTTATATTTGGCAGAACCATAGGTTTTAGCACCTCCACTTAGCCAGATGGATGAACAGAAGCAGGTGCAAATTAGAAAGCAGGACAATATAATTTAAAGATCATGCAAATACAACTCGACAGGAATTCTCTGTTTTTAAATGAAAAAACAGCTCTCAGTATTTACTAAAATTTCTGATATTTGGTATTGCTTCTGTACTACTTTAATTTTCTAACTACAAACCAACAACATGACAAACACCACTTTCTAAAATAGAATGTGTACATACAAAAAGGCTAAATCTACATGCAAAATCATGATTAGAAATAATGCTTAAGTTGTAACACATGCGTAGGTTATCTTTCTCTTTAGAGTAGTAACTTATGTGACCCACAGTTCAAACAGTACGTCCAGCTTGTAATTTTTGAAAATATATAATGGTAATCAAAAGCAGATACCTAGAGAATTTACCTGTTCTCTTAAAAAAACTATGTAGAAGGTGTGCATATTGTGTGGGAGTCCCATCCCTCCCCCCCAGAAAAAGAAAAAAAAACCCACAAAAAAATCAAACAAACACCTCTTAGAATCACAGGATCATAGAATCAAATAGGTTGGAAAAGACCTTTAAGATCATCAAGTCCAACCTCTACCCCCGGACTGACAAGTTCACCACTAAACCATGTCACTAAGGGCCTCATCAACATGTTATTTAAACACTTCCAGAGTCTGGGATTCCACCACTTCCCTGGGAAGCCTGTTCCAATGCCTGAGCACCCTTTCAGTGAAGAAATTTTTCCTGAAACTCAAAATTATGAAAAAACATCTTAAGACGTACAAAGTAAATAAATGGCTCCTCCAAAACACAGTTTCACGCAACACAGCAAACACATGGAATAAAAAGCTTAATACGATGTAAATAAGAAGGTGCCATATTAAACCAAAAAACAGTAACTGGCATTTAGGAAATACAGCTACTAAAATGGATTTAATCATCAGAAACTGTTTGGATTATTTTCCTAGATTAAAGTAATGAGAAGATGAAGATAACTTTAACAGAATTAGGAAACTTTCTTATACAGAAATCTACCATTTCAGTCACAGGATCAGATATCAGTGTTTCATAGTAAAAATCATTTGGAGACAAAAGGGGTAGAAACAATTTTTAAGAATAGAAAATAATCCTAAAATACATTATAGGACTCTTTCCCCCACCAACCCAGATGCTAAATTTCTCCACATATCATGGCCTATATTAAATACTGTTTTTTTTTAATTTTTTTTTTTTATTCTGTTGTTGCTGCGATGATATTTTCTGCCTATGCATTACAGGTACTTCCAACAACTGTCTTTCAAAATGCAGTTTGGGATTTTGGCCTTATTAAGTGATAAAAAGTTTTCAATAAAAATGTACAGAAAAGGTATGCATTAAAAGCATCAATCAAACATTATTCTTCCTATTTCCCTCATGCCATTTTGTTTCAAACCTCTGTTAATCAGTGAATTACCAGATAGCAAGAAGGATATTTAGTCATTGACTAACTTCCTTGATCCCCTCATTTTGGTGTGTAATTAATGTCAATTATGTTGAATTTTTTTGTAACTTAAATATTTGTCCTGCCAGAAACAACAAGGTATAAAATTATTCTACACACAGTATTAACCAACTAGTAATTGTTGATTTGATCAATTTTAAATGCTTTCCAAGGCACCACATACTGTACAGATCTATGTATGACTTACACAGTAGGATTTCTCTACTTGGCAGAAGACCTACTACAGTTGACAGCTTCATTTAATTTTAAGGCAGAATACAATAGCTCATCCTGCTTTTAATGTTAAAGATGAATTTGAGGTTACACACCCACGAACGTGCAATGGATTATTCAATTAATAATACACTATGTAGCTCACCAAGAAAATATGGAGATGACTGGCAGTCACTGGACTGCTTAATTGGCTAATCTTAATTTTGCATAGTAAGGAAAATCATTTCCTTTTGGAAAACATAATATTATTTATAACTCTACTAATCAAGATACACTATAACTGAAAAAGAAGCCTCTGACTTAATAGTTTACTTTTGGACTATGACAAGATACATGAGCAAGTCACAAATGAAGAAGATAAAAGCCACAGTAAACTAAGCAAATTATGTGTACTAAAAAGAATATTGTACTTCTTATGTGTTATTGCTTTTCTTGAGATCTTTTCTAAAGAGACAAGATTTGAACTCTGATTGTTACTTGGGAAGGAACAAGAAGTGCCTGCCACGGTCACATTTCATCCTGAACTTGGAAAAGAGGCAGTTAAATCTAGTAAACAGGAAAAGAGTTTCTTACCTAACACGACAACGCATTTTGACAGTAAATTGCACATTTGCCATTATGAACAGAGAGAATGTCAAGACAAAATTCACCCTAATGGTTATCAGCTCAGAAAGGGTAAAAAGCGCTGACATGTCAAAATATTGCACTTGGACATACCATACAGCTTAAATAGCATCAGCACCAGGTGGAAAAATAAGCAATCACAAACATTGAATTTACATTCACCTATTTCTCAATTAACAGTAATAGCCTACACTACAATCAACAGGTTTTAAAATTATACTTGTAAAATAATAAAAAATAAAAAAAAATCTTAGATTTCATTGCACAGCTACACAGCTATGCCAAAAAGGATGACATCTATGCAGGAGGCCTTTAAGGTACCGTACTGTCCTGAAAAGAGCTGCCTAACCCATGCTCATTACATGAATGCCGCCTGCCACATTTCTAAACTGTGCCTATACCTATTTCAGGGGCCTCAAAACAGGTCAACAGACAACTCCATATTAAAACTACTTCCACATCATCTACCTTCATCCATTTTGCCAGCAAACTCAAATGCAATTTAGAAGGAGGCTGACTCAAAATATTTCATCTAGAAGTAGCACTCACTCCAAACCATTTTAGAATGTAATCCATATAACAAAATAAAGGTCAAGTGCCAATTAGTATTACATGCAATTTATAATATCATATTTTAAGAGAAGCAATTAAAATAGACTTATTTGTGATAGCTTTTCTCATAATGTCAAATTGCATGAATAGAAGGATAATTATAGTGAACAAGGCCAGGCCTTAGAAGGGTCACTGTGCAAAGCCCTCTACAACGACAGGTCTGTCTTTGCCCAGAGAGCTTACAATGTAAATTCTATTGTTCTTTGCAAATGAAATATAGAGAAGAAGGGGGAAAAGGAAAAGAAAAAAAAATCATTCTGATTGCTAAGAAGTACTCTCAGCTAAAGATGCTTTAAATATCCTGTGGTAGTTTCCAGAAATGCTAAACTGAAATTGATTCAGTGTAGCACCTGTCAGGGGAGGTATTTCACTCCTGAGTCCATAAAACAGACAACAATTCCAATATTTGTTTGAACTGTATCCCAAACTATGTCCACATGTACATGTGGTTGACAGGTTTTTGACTCTGCAAGGTTGGCAGGCAGCATACAAGTGATTAACTGAGGTTATCAATCTAGATTTGCCACTTGCTTTTAAATACCCTGATCCAAAGCATTGAGAGAAGTTATCTGAAGCTCTAATACCATACCATTTGCTGCTGCAAAGGGACTGTAATTAACCTGTAAATTGTTTTAATTTGTTTGATTAGCCTCAACAAAAAGCCAGTCATCTGAAATATTTCTTCCCCGCTTTGATACGTAAATTACTTTCTCCTAAGGATCATTACAGACAGCATGTACAGTGACACCTATTGCTTAATTGTAAAATCCAGGTTTTATAGTCTCCGCTATTCAGACTAGAATTTTCCATGCTGGGCATCTATTAAAAGCTGATCTTTTTATTTGTTTTTTTAAGTTGCCAATTAAAATTGTTCAACTATTACTGAAAACCAGGTAGAGACAGTATATATTATACTGCCAGTACTATGAAGTTCTTACTTCATTGAGAGATTTTAATGACCCTTTCTTTAGAATCAGGATCTTCAAATCTGGCCAAAGATTAAATTTCTACAAAGTTATAGAGTACTCTGAGCCCACAAAACCTATTTAAATTCTGCAAAGTGACACACCTTTGAAGAATACTTTTTGGTTGTACTCTGTTGAGGTCACCTACTTTATTCTATGACCATCTTGTTTATACTGAGCATATCCAATCTCCTCATAGAGCCAGCACAGTTCATCTACCCCCACAGGAAAACTGGGCATGTTTACCAGCTTGACTCATTCTCCTAATTAATCCTGCTAGTCCTTGATTCAACATTTTCTGTGAATCCTACACTAAAGACTATGTGTCTCATGTTAGGCAATTAGTATCATGATCTGCTTCAGAGCCATCGAGTATGCAATCTTCTTCCTGCAGTTGCTCCCCATGCCTGGTGTTATATGATGCAGAGCTTCAACACAAGAACAGAAAGAGAGCAGAATGTCTCATCTGTACTTTCAATAGCTCTACCAAAGGTATCTAGGGAAGTCAGAGAAAATAATACTAGCTGGTCTTGCTGGGAGCTGAAAACAGAAGATGAGATAATAACGCGGGGAAAAGGAGGGGAGACAACAGCAAATCAGGATGAGACAAACATATAGAAAATTGTCTTTGCAACTCTACATATTCTTTTTGGAACAGAATTTGTGTTTGCCAAGTATAAAAAGTAGCTTTATGTCACCAGTTACCAGCAAAAGCCACTGGCAAAGTTGATGTCTCATCCCTCTGTGCTGTTGCTTACATAAAGCTTAACACTAGTTTATTATTACTGAATAACTCAATGTTCTTTCAACACAGTAAAAGACAGTAATTAAAAAATAGGCCTGTATTTGCATGTACTTCCTATTTTTCCATAATCTTTTCATACACAATAATTTCTATTTTATTTCTTGTGAGAAAAGTCAACTAGTTTCATTTCACTGGTTATTTTGCTCTCCTCAATATTTAACTGCGGTCTGTAAAATAAAATAAAGAGACATCATAGTGTCTCCCTATTATTTCAAACATGTTGATTCGCTTAACTGATTAGCCCACTTGTTTAGACAACTATGGTACCTTTTAAAAGAATGTCTTGTTCATGTGTGTCTTAATGAAAGCATTGCTATTCCGAGTCTTTTTCTTTACCATTTTATTAAAATAAACTTCAGTTTATTTTAATCTTAGATACCACCAGTTTTGCTGAAATGTCAGGTTCTGGATCAGATGACTTCTTCCCCACACTAATCTGATGCTTATGCCTTTCCAAAATATCTTGAATCTTTCCACCACTTCAGAGGTTCCTGCTTATCAAAAATGCACTGCCCTAGTAGATTCATTCTGTCTTAAGGGAGTTTTCCTACCTCTCTAACCATTTCCCTTAGCATTCATTCCTAGACTATTTTTCAGACCTACATTTTCAGGATGTGTCTGTACAGGATAGAGCATGTTCAGATTAATCCAGAGCTGTAATACTAAGTACACACAACATCTTTAAAAGATTTTGTTATCTTTTGAAACGATTGCACTTTCTTGCTTGCAAATTTGATTGATGGGAGGTTCTTTCCTTTTACAGGGAAAAGAGTAATCAAATCTCAGATTAGGAATATCCACTGCTCATATTAGAGGCACTTCATTTGGTTTGTTTCAGAAATTTCAGAGGAAAATTAACATGTTGGCCAATGCTGTGATGGTGTGACGAAATGAGAGCATTTCAATCTTTCCACTGTTCCACTGAGAAATAATTGAAATACACCTACTTTTACTGATACCATTTCATATTACAATCACCCAAAAATTAAAAGCAGACCACACTGCTTCTGGAGCTTATAGGGTCTTTGTCACTGTAAGTTTTTCAATGACAGGTGAAACCATTCGTGATAGTACGTTAATTTTACTTGGACAAACATCTGAGGGACATGAGGGTGAGAGACTATTATTGTAGACAGGAAGTCAAAATCCAGCACCTAGTAGATGCTACTGCACCACCATTAATCTGTGTGTGGGCTTAATCCATATAACTGGCTGAAATCCAGAAACATTCAGAGAACAATGAGTTTTGGTTCTCCTGGTTAACCTACGAATACAAAGCTGCAGACTGCTTGTGCTTCCTTCTGTAGGCAGGAATCTTGCACTGAGTACCCACTGGCACATTTCTCAGGTTAGATGAAGGCTGCTTCTCCCCAGAATGGTGGTTGGAGCACTGAGATGAAGTACACAAAGCCACTTCAGCTAAAATAAAGCAGAGTTTGGCTCCTAGGCAACTGTGCCACCTAACAGGCTACTATGCTGAAGGAGATATTTCCTAATCCCAAACTACATAATATCACAGATCTCATGACTTTTACAAAGTTATAGCATCCAGTTACAGTGATCTCCACGTGAAGTAAATACACTCAAAATTTCAAATAATTTATAATTTCATCTGTAATTTCCTACCAGTCTTTCTAAAGTCCCTTTTTTCTTATGAGAAGTTTGTTTTTTCTAATTCATTGTCAGTGCTAGTAGTCCCAATCTTGATTTCTTCTAGTATTCCTCATTGTTCACCATCAGCAAGCATCACAGGATTTTTAGTTTCTTTTAAATTGGACATCAGCTCACAGAAGCATATAACAAAAAACTGCAGCAAGATTAATTTGGCTATACAATGTAATACAATTACATAGCTAGCTAGTTTTATGCACTAGCACCCATTTCTGATGTTAGTCTGATTTCAACCATATTTTGTTTGAATGGTTGTAATTTTAGGGCTCAGAGACATTTCTAATAAGTATTTAGGATGACTTCCTTTCCTGTTATCCAGTTGAATTTCTTTTGCAATCATGCCATTCAACTCACTGTCAGCTTTGCTAGAGTATTTCCCAATTTAAGTTGCTGAAATGGTGTTTTATCTTCTGCAACATTTTCTACCTCTCCATTCATCCTCCATTTTTTGGCTAATAATAACACATTAAGTAACACAAGTCTTACCAAAGAGCTGAATTACATTGTGCTACTAATACAAAACTTGAGCATATATTCTTACTGCTTACTTTCCTTCTGTCAGAGGCTATCCATTTGAGAAACCTTGCTTCTCCCTTAACAACTTCAGTTCTGTCTAGGCTTTTCTACAGAAAAGCTGGAAAAAATACTAAAGGAAAGTAACGGACATCCTTTGTGTAAACTTCCTCATCTCCTTTCTAGTTCATTTTAGAACAGATTAAAAGTTTTTTTTCTGATACTTTTTTTCTACCTACCATAGCAGTAAATACAAGTAATACTATTGACAGCTTCATTACTACAGAACAGCTTGAGTTTTCTTGGAATACCTGTTAAGATAAGCTTTTCTCCTTATCACAGCATTTCTTACCACTCAAGCCTGCTTATAGCAAAAAAAATCTCCTATTTAGACTGTTCCTACAATGCTAAGATACTGTATGTAAGTTTAAAACTGGGAAAAAAGTTCCAGAGAAGACCTGAAGTTTCAGAATCTAGCAGTTCTAGAATTAAGGAAAGGGTGAATATTTTTAACAATGCTTCGTAAACTATAGAAATGTAAATTTAACTCTCTCCAGGACAAAGACTGTAGCCCTACCAGGGATATTACATGAGTAATATTATTCATTGTTAATATATTCTTTATTATTTAGTACTTTTAGGTAAAGTTTTAAATTTTCACAGCTGAAAATAAATATAAATCTCATAAATATATAAAATATAATAAAACATCTCATAAATATAATAATACACACTCATGCTTTTATGCGGTTTACTCTCTAGGTCAACTTAATGCCAGTAAAGTCAAAAGTCATGGTGCTGTTATAGCTGAGAACATTTAAATATATAAGTCAGGTTTTGGAGGGAGAATTACTAATAAAATCATACAGCCGGGCTGCTTGCATTTAAGATGTGGGCTTGTGTGCCCAAAAGCCTACCTTTTTTTACTCACTACCCCTGTCTATAAGTCTTTCTTTCCAGATAGGGGAAAAAAAAAAAAGACCAAAACAAGACTTGCAGCACAATTTTGAAGAGCTTAGTTTTGGAAACCTCAACAAATTAGAAGCACACATCTGAATGTTTCCTGACCATTGCTTGTAAGTAATGCTTCCTTTCTAAATAAACACTGAAAATCAAAAAATAAAAAAAAAAAACACTGAAAGTGGTCCCTTGGTTGCCTATTTTATAAATCATGGTGGAAGTAGAAAATCTTTCAACACTTCACCACATAAACTTATGAAATAATTATCTGTCTTAAGAATTATTGACATACTAGTTGTTTTACAGGATAGAAAATACCTCAAGTAACTGACAATCTAGTTTTCAGAGGAGAGGAAACTCAGACGTGCAAATGGACTTAAAATTTATAACTGCGGGTGATAATTTAGTAAATTATTTATGTGTATCAGAAAATTTACAGTAGGGATCTGAAAGTACAAACAAAAATGCTTTGCAGGTAGACTGAAAAAGGTATATACAAGGAGGAAAGATATGGAACATTAGGACTAATAAATGCTAACCTTGAGAATGAATGCCTAGAAAATGATGGCACTCTAAAGAGCTAGTGTTGAGGGCTGCATGCTTTTACTAAAAAATCAGCTTTGAAACAAAATGGAGAACATGTAACTGAAATAAAGAAACTGGTATGAAATATTTTTTAAGGCACAGAAGAAAAAAAGAACAAAATCAGCCTAAAATTGGCTGAGGCAATATATTTTTCAGATACAATATACCAATGGCACTTCACCACTCAGTATAATTTACTGTTGAAAAAAACAATTTTTAAAGTAATTATTTTGTAATTACATATATTCTGAATCCCTGCGAGGTTCCTTATTTATCACAGGAAAGGGTGTACTTAACTATAAAAAACATTATTACGGGTGCTTAACTGAAATACCAAGCAAATAGATGAGTAAAACCTGACAAAACTGTTCTACAGATCTGGTTTCAAATCTGTAAACTCTCATGTCCCTTTATAGCATGTAGAGTAGGAATGGGCTCTAATGGCATACAAAAGAAACTCTTACTTTGATTACACTGGTATTAATTATACAATACAATAGCTCCTCTGAGATCAATAGAATCATTCTAGCTTGGTGAAATATTTCAGTATCGCCTACTGTTGAGAAGCACTGCAGAAGTGTAATAATTAAATTAACAAATTAGGACTGCCAAACTCTTAGCATGACCTATGTTTATGCAAAATAAGTGAATGAAATTATAAGATTAAATGTAATTTCCCTTTTTAATCAGAGGCCTTCTGTCATATATGGCCATATGCATTATAATGTTTGCAAACTCAGTCCTGAACTGAACAAGTCATGGTGTTGCACTTTTTCCTGTTGTTGTAAGAAGGTAACAACAAAGTAATTACTACTACTACCAGCCAGTTTACTTCACATTGTTAAAAGATGTATCACTTTTTCATAACTGTAATTCTTGTATTTTTAAAAACAATGTGATCCTAAAATATTATATATTAATATTGCCAAAAATAAACTTGTTCTTGAGAATAATGTGTTTGCCTCCTAAAATTTTTTGTGTATCTTCATTTTGTAGTTACACATTTAATTTGGCCATACATATGTGCGGCTAAGTAAGTTCTTTGTTTCTTCTCCTGTTTTCATAAGTGGTTGAAAAGCAGTAGTGGTAAACCATATTCAATGTTGCACTAAGATAAATTAACCAAGAAATATAAATTTTTATTCATGTGCTCTAAAATGACAACTTGCAAAATGTTAACAGATTTTTTTTTTTTTTTTAATAAAGAATCAAAATAAAGAAAATCCCTAACAACCCAGAAATATGTTTTTTGGCAACTTGTCTTATAATCTTTCCTAGCTCTTCTGCCAAGTTTTCTGGGACACACTCTCATCCCCAGTCTATGAATATAGAGCAAGCATAACACTCACATAGCAAGTAACGCCTTGGTTATGTAACATGGTGCTCACTTGTGCTTGAGAAAAGTTAAGCTGATGAAAGTAATTTGATAAAGATGGAACAAATTTACTGTTACCTTTTAGAAGTGAAAAACCATTCACATAGCTGGGGCATTACTGATGGAGTTAAGGGAAATGTGTGTCGTGCTCTCTGTTCTCATATTTTTCCTTCCAGCAATTTGTTTCCATCCTTCCCGTACTTTTGGTGGATGACCTACAACCAGTGTAGACCTGCAAATCAGGCTGCCAAAAAGTTGTGATGCCTGAATACTTAGAAATCCCTGTAAAATGACACTCATAACCAGCCCTTATCCCGTCCCCCCCCCCATTTTACATGAGGTAAGCATTCTAGTGCTTTGTGACTGTTTCTGTCCACAAAGATCTGTTCCTGACCCCTCATATACGAAGTATGAATAATTTCCAGGGTGAGGGAATAATTAATGAAACATCTTTCCATCAAAAAAGCAAATAACTGTGTAGTGGTTTTTCTCCATCACAGTTCTAACAAGAACAGAATAGATCTCTGATCTCTGGGATGCAAGTCAACAGAAGCACCGTGAACAGGGCATGCAAACAGGGATTGAGGGAGCAGCAGTTTGCACAGAAGGGTTCATGAGAAGGGCTGTGCACCCTGCTTGCAGGCCCACACCCCAGGGAAGTGCTCTAGGTCTCTGCCGTAGTGGTGGACACTCACCTCAGAGTTAAAACCAGTGTTCCTACAGAGGAAGCCCCCAAGATGTATGACACTTCCACCCAGAAGGAACTGGTAAGGAAGGAGACTTCAGTATAGACGGTAAACTGCAATGAGTGCCTAAACCTTCCTCATGGAGAAAAGGTAAGTACCTGCAAAAGATGTGCACAGGCTGATGATCTGTTGTGTCAGGTTGCCAAGCTTCAGGAAGCAGTTACTGGGCTGTGCGGTATAAGAGGAGACAAGTGGTTTCAGAACCATGCTTCTGTGGCGGAGACCAGTAGATGAGCACCTTGGACCCTGGTGACCTACAAAAGCTGGACTCTGCTTCAGCCACCACCCTCCAATATTACAATCAAAAATAGATAGGAAGCTTTAAGGGCTTTAGACATCCACAAGCAAGGTCTGCAAGGAGAAACTGTACCAGCACACAGTGGATACTGAAAAAAGAAATGACAAGTACTCATAGTGGGTGACTGTTAAGGGGCACAGAGGCACCCATCTGCTGGCCTCCTAGAAGCTAAGGTCAAAGATACTGCCAAGAGCATGCCCAAACTTGTCAAGAGCACAGACTACTATCCATTGTCACTCTTTCATGTGGGTACAAACGTCACTGGAAGAATCTGGCAGAAATGATGAATAAACAGCCCTGGGTGTGCAAGCAAAAAGTATTGGTGACCAAGTTATATTTTCTTCTATTTTACCAGTTAGAGGAAAGGGTGCAGACAGAAATAAATATATAATGTCAATCAATTCCTGGATTTGTGGCTGTTGTAAGGGTTTTGGCTTTTCTGATAACAGGACATTCTTTGATTACTGTAGCCTGTTAGGGAGGCATGGGATCCACTTGTCTAGAAAAGGCAAGGGAATCTTTGGCAGCAGGCTGACCAAGTTGGTGAGGCAGGCTTTAAACTGAAGGACTTGGGAAGCAGGGTCCAAAGTGGCAGCACTCACACCACTGCAACCAACTGGGGAATAAGCCAAGCCAGCCAGAGCAGTGACAAACATTCCTTGGCTTCCTCAAAAGTGGCCATTGAGAAATACAAGGGCATTGCCAGGCTGTGCGGAGATGCAATTAGAAAAGCCAAAGCTCAGCTTGAATTGAAATTGGCCAGAGAAGTCAGGAACTACAAGAAAGAGTTCTTCAGGTACATAAAAAACAAGCAGAAACAGAAGTCAAATACTGGCCTACTGTTAAGTCGGAGAGGTGAATTAGTCACCAACAGTGCTGAAAAGGCAGAGGTTCTCAACTCTTTCTTCACCTTTGTCTTTACTAGCACTGCTGAACCCCAGGCCTTTGGAACAAAAATCCAGGTTGATGCAAACATAGGCCCACCGCAGGTGAAGGAAGAGTTGGTATGTACAGGAGCTTGACCACCACATATTAATGGGATCTGACAACGTGTAAAAAAGGGTGTTAAAAAAGCTGGCTGCCGTTGCTGCGAGGCTGCTCTCTGTAATCTTTGAGAAGTCGTGGAGGATCAGGGATATCCCACAAGACTGGAAGAAGTCTAACATCACTCCCATCTACAAGAAGGGCCTAAAGGAGGGTCCAGGAAATTATAGACACATCAGTTTACTTCAATCCCCAGGAAAGTTATGGAGCAAATCTTCCTGGGGGGGCTATCACAAGTCACATGAAGCACACGATTAGGAATAAATAGCATAGATTCACCAAGGGCAAATCATACTTGACAAACCTGACCACCTTCTACGACAAAGTAACCTACTTGGTAGATGTGGGGTAAGCAGTGGACGTTGTCTAGCTGGACTTCTCTGAAGCTTTTGATACAGTTCCCCAAACCCTCCTCCTAGACAAACTAACACATTATGGTCCAGACAAGTGATCCATGTGCTGGGTGGGGAAGCAGCTGACAGACCCTGCCCAGAGGTGGGTGGTAAATAGCTTCTTTTCCAGCCGTCAACCTGTCATAAGTGGGGTGCCCCAGGGATAGATATTGGGCCCAATGAAGTCTAATATCTTCATAAGTTATCTGGAAGATGGGATCAAGTGTACCTTGACAAAGTTTGCTGATGATACGAAACTGAGTGGGGAAGTAGACACTTTGGAAAGTAAAGCCACCCTGCAGGAATATCTGGATAGGCTGAAAGAGTGGGCTAAGAAGAAACTTACAACGTTCAAAAAGTACAAGGTCTTGCACCTTGGAAAACATGATCCAGGAGTGCAGCACAGGCTGGGATCTA
This sequence comes from Pezoporus occidentalis, assembly GCF_034315485.1. Lineage (NCBI taxonomy): Eukaryota > Metazoa > Chordata > Aves > Psittaciformes > Psittacidae > Pezoporus > Pezoporus occidentalis. The sequence goes on from NW_026913209.1 coordinate 1,210,865, forward strand.
CATGGCTGGGGAGCAGCTCTGTGGAAAGAGACCTGAGGTCCTGAGAGCCAGCAAGCTCAATATGAGTGAACAGTGTGCTGCCGCAGTAAAGCAAGCCAACAGGACACTGGATTACATCAACATGGGCATCACCAGCAGAGATAAAGATGTCATCATCCCATGCTCCTCACTTGTCAAGCCACAGGTGGAACACTGTGTTCAGTTTTGGTCCCTGCTATGCAAAAAAAGATGTGGACAGGCTGGAGAGGGTCCAGAGAAGGACCACAAAGATGATCCGAGGACTGGAAGCCAGCTGTGTCAGGAAAGGCTGAGAGAGCTGAGTCTGTTCAGTCTTGAGAAGGCTCAGGGGAGATCTTATCACCATGTTCCAGTATATAAAGGCTGGCTACAAAGAAGGCAGAGTCCCTTTTTACAAGGATTGACATGGAAAAGAAGAGGGGTAATGGGTACAAGTTACTCCCAAATGGATACAAGAGGAAAATTTTTCACAATAACAATTACCCATTGGAATAATCTCCCAGGTAAGTGGTGGATTACCTTTACTCTTAGACCTAGTTCAGCAGCCTTTTCCTAGTACTTTAACCTTGCATTGGATGAATATGAATCTTTAGTCTGTTAGGAAGTTAGGAAAAGCAGAAAGCTGTCTTCCTTCTTTTCCCTGTATTTTGCAGGGCAGAATACCATGGCTTTTGCAACACTAATTTGCCTCCGTTTTTAATACTCTTTCCCAATGAACAGGTCCAGTGTGCATTACCATTCTCATATTTCTAATACTTTTAATTCTAACTTAATTTCACCAGGTACCAAAGACCTTTGCAGAGAGAAAATGGTGACATCAGCTGTTATATCAGCACCCATTTAGAAGTTATTCTTCGACAGAATAAAGACATTATTGCATAAGCAAAAGAAGTTATTTCTTAAGTAGCACTTGTTGAACAAGGAGTTCTCACCAGGGATCAAGTAAGTGGACTTATCAATTTTTAATTACAAGTAAAGCTGTGTATCTAATATGCTGTGTAATTATGTTGCTAAACTGCACAAAAATTATCATCTTTCAAGAAAAATTCCATTATTGCAATCAACTCCCCAAGAAAGAAGAAATAAAATTGCAAGACCAGAACTTTGTCAAGCCATTCTAGAAAATTCCCTATTAGCTCCTGAATTTAAGAGACAATATTTCATTTCACAAATGAAAACAACTGCAGAACAAATATGTAGCCTTTAAGGTTTTAGGGTGTAGGACACAGAAATTCACTAGGAATGATCACAGCTATTTTATTAACTTGTGTTTTAAATGAAAAAGAAAGATCTAAATGAAAGTATAGGCTATTTTTCTATCTCATAGAATCATAGAATAGTTAGGGTTGGAAAGGGCCTTAAGAGCACCTAGTTCCAACCCCCTGCAATGGGCAGGGACACCTCACACTAAACCATGGCACCCAAGGCTCTGTCCAACCTGGCCTTGAACACTGCCAAGGATGGAGCATTCACACTTCGCTGGGCAACCCATTCCAGGGCCTCACCACCCTTACAGTAAAGGACTTCTTCCTTATATCCCATCTAAATTTCCCCTGTTTAAGTTTTAACCCGTTACCCCTTGTCCTATCACTACAGGCCCTAATGAATACTCCCTCTCCAGCATCCTTATAGGCCCCCTTCAGATACTGGAAGGCTGCTATGAGGTCTCCATGCAGCCTTCTCTTCTCCATTACCCCTTGTCCTATCACTACAGTCCCTAATGAATATCAAAACACTTCCCTATTTCAAAAGTTATTAGCATTACAGAGTACCAATTACAAAATCATCAATAAAAGTAATAAACAAGGAATCAGCCAGTACTGGTTTTGAATAATCTTCAAATATTGACCTAACAGAAAAGGGTGAAGTTAAACCTTCATAAAGGGTCTGATGTTTTGAAACAGACAAGATTAAGTGTCATGCTTTACCTGTATATATGAGATGAAGGATGTAAACATGTGGAAGCTATTCCAGTTTGATACTCATTATAATTCTCAAAATTATAAAGTTGTATTTCAGATATCAAAAAGGAGCAAAGGAAAAGGCTGTCCACCACCTTGAGGCATTTTCATACCTGCATTGCTCTTTGCTACCAACTTTAATGAATTTGGGCAGCAGCTACTGTAAATTATAACCTTCTTAACCAAAACACCACAAAGGCAGCTTAAGATGTTTCCCCTTTTACAAAGGCATTTCTTACTTTGATATCTACATGATTAGCAGGGGCATTTCTATATTTCAGCATATCTGCAAAACACATGCTACATATAAAAAGTCATTTGGCATATGTGAAGATGACAATCTCTGATATTTCCATCTGAATTATTATATGAACATACTTCGGGTAACAGGTACCATATAATGATATCAGTATTATTATAGAAATGTAGACTAAAACTTAATAATGTTTTGCAGGAAAGCTTAACAAATTATTGAATGTGGTGGGACGACAGTAACAGAAACTGCCTTTACTTCTTCAGTCTTCTACAAAATAAAAAACACCACAGCTCATGTGACAAAGCAGTTGGATAAATGCAGATTTAGCTGTGAGGTAGAAATCTGGATATAACTGAGCTCAAATCAAGAACTGGAAAGTAACTCTTTCAGCAAAGTCTACAATCACAATTGCTTCCTTTTAAGAAGTGAAAAAGCAGCAATTTCTAGTGATTATATAGATGCACACTGTTAGTTTTCTCCCTAGTATTTTTAACAAGAATGTGATCAAAGTCAGCCTCTAATTTGTGAGCTGATAAAGACATCTTTTATTTATAGTTTTTACAGACTTCAGATAAATTCGAGATTGGCATTAGAAACTGGACTGTTGCTTCTGTACTGCTAAAAACAGTTCATGGATTTAAGACTTCTACGATAGTCAGGAAAATTAAAGTGTGAAAATGCATCACATTATTAAGCTTACATGCTAATTCTAAGAGCTTTGTTTGGTTTACATAAAATGAGGACTGGGAAGGTTATCACTGCACATTAAAATGTATCAGCAACAAAGATACTAGGAAAGAAGAATTCTTTCTAAATTCTTGACTGTCATTTTGCATTCCACAGAATACTTTTCCAAATTTAGAAAAGAAAGACAAGCCAATGGATTATAGATAAAAAATTCTGTAAATCGTATTTAATGCCTTTTAGTATCCAATTATCAACTTTTCTATATTTACACTCTTTCCATTTGAAGATATATTTTTCTAGAATCTAATTATGTTTTTGGCAGGAACACTGCCCAGAGCATTCTGGAGTTCTGCAAATTCTTAACACCAGAACTCCTGGCAGAATCACTACATAGCAGATAAAATTCCAGTAGAAAAGGCAAGAAAGAAAAAGCAGTAAAAATGAAATATCGGTCTTCATCTCTTTCATAACCAGTGTTCTTTTAGCTTAGTTTTTCCTGTTTGGCCAAAAGTGAAAGGCTATAAAAGGGCTCAAAGGTACACTTCTGGATGGGTACACTTCATTGGAAGCAATGTAAAGTTTCAGCAGTCAGTTGCTTCAATAATTCATTTGTTTTTCATACAAAAAGGGAAAAAGAAAATCATTAAAAAGTCTCAGTATTTCATTACTCATGTATCTAAATTCTGAGAACAAAATTTTAGTTATAAACTCCTTTTCCCCAAACTCAACTCCAACACATGGAAATCTAGCAAGCGTTATAGAAAATTAAACACTAGAGGCAGGAAACAGAAAAGTTTATGTTAAGCTGCAAAGAAATGCAAAGGATTTGTTAAAGAACACATTAAAAAGAATTTGAAATAGTCTCCCGTGATATCACTTCCACTGTACAAAAGAAAACAGTCTTATGAATCATTGGCATGGAGAATAAGTGAATGAACAAACTACTTCTGATTTCTCCTAACTAATAATATATTTCTCCTAACTAATATAATATCATCTCACAAAAAGACAAAATTGCATAGTTTGCATGAGAATAGAACATTGTAAGCACTGTACATCATATTATAATACAACTTCATAAAAGAACTTCACAAAGTCAATATAAGTTCTTCAATAATACAAAGTATTCTTCATCCTTAATTTCTGCAAATTGTTTCGCAGGCACTAGGGAACATAATTCCATAGAAAGCCTAATTCTTAAACAGAATCAGAGAGAATAAGGGACTTTTAGAGGTCTCCAAATTCATCCTTATGCACCAAAGCAGGTGTATCTTTACCTACAGCATTCATGGCAGATGCCTTCAGGTCTCTAATGCATTGCCAGAACTTGGGGATAGCATGATGATAGTATAAAAATGTTTCTGAAGAAATGAAATGAAATGTTTGCTTTCTGAAGGAAATACAGCTAATTCTACAAAATATACACCACCTACTAAAAGCACAAAAAACATTTACTCAGCTATGGCGATCTAATTTTAGAAGTGTGAAAATTTCAGGGTTAAAAATATTTCTATGATCAAAAGTCAGAAGACTTACAACTTCCTTGGGCAATATAAATCAGTGCTTTTACTTTACTGTCAAATATGGTCATCCCATGTTGTAGTTTCTTCTCACCAATATCCATCATAGAAGTCTCTCACTCTTATCTAAATATACAGTTTGTAAAGCAAGTCAGCATTATACAATTGGGATCGTAATGCTTGAGTTAACTAATTATAAATGGATGCATTGGCAATTTTACATTGGATTCCAGGAGTTCTAGTTACAAATTACACTAAAAGGTAACTTCAGAGTTCTTTGTGAGGTTTCCTTAAATTTAGCACTGAAATATTAAAGGAAAATATAATAAATCTTTTCCTAGTTATAATATTCACTGTATACAACACACATCTAATATATGCACATCAAATAATTTAGTACATACTAAAATTACAAAATTAACACCTCCTTAAACAAAAAACAAAAAAAAAAAAAACAAAATCAAACCAAATCATAAATATTATACTTCTAAAGAAAATATAATGAACAGAAAAAATAGTTAACCTCTTGAAGAGGGGGGGGAAGATTAAGCTTACATGCTATGAGTGCCCAGATTACATATTCTTTGCCTCCAGAATATAAAAACTTCCTACAATTACAATGAATTTAATTTAACAAGAGTTACTGGAGAAAAATATATGGGGTGATGTAATTATTGCTAGAAACAATGTGACCATTTTGGGCACCAGCACAACATTGAATTCAGAGCTTGTGGAGGTCTGAATTGGCTGGGAGTGTTGATCTGCTAAAGGACAGGAAGGCTCTGCAGAGGGATCTGGACAGGCTGGATCAATGGGCTGTGGCCAGTGGCATGAGTTTTTCAACAAAGCGAAGTGCCATGTCCTGCACGTGGGCCACAACAACCCCATGCAATGCTACAGGCCTGGGGAAGAGTGGCTGGAAAGTTGGTCTGTGGAAAAGGACCTGGGCATGCTGGCTTGACAGATGGCTGCACATGAGCCAGCTTGTGCCCAGGCAGCCAAGAAGGCCAACAGCATCCTGGCCTGTGTCAGAGATAGTGTGGACAGTACGGCCAGGGCAGTGATCATCCCCCTGTACTGGCACTGGTGAGGCTGCACCTCGAATCCTGTGTTCAGTTCTGGGCCCCTCACTGCAAGAAAGACATTGAGGTGTTGAAGCAGAAAAGGGCAACAAAGCTGGAAAAAGGTCTGGAGCACAAGTCTGATGAAGAACAGCTGAGGAAACTGGAGTTGTTTAACCTGGAGAAGAGAAGGCTCAGGGGGGACCTTATCACTCTCTACAACTACCTGAAAGGAGGTTGTAGTGAGGTGGAGGTCAGTCTCTTCTCCCAAGTAACATGCGATGGGAAGAGAGGAAACAGCCTCAAGCTGCACCAGGGGAGGTTTAGGACAGATAACGGAAAAAATTTCTTCAACAAGAAGGTGATCAGGCACTGGAACAGGCTGCCCAGGACAGTGGTGAAATCACTATCCCTGGAGGTCTTCAAAAACCGTGTACATGACGCCCTCAGTGATACCAATTTAGTGATGGACTTGGGAATCATGTGGTAAAGGCCGGACTTGATGATCTTAAAGGTCTTTTCCAACCTAGTTGATTCTATGACTCTAGGTCACAGAAGCGCATAAGAAAAAATATAATCCCTTATAAAGGCAAGCAAAGGTTGAAAAGATGAAAGTCCCTTTCAGACCTAAGTTTCTTTGACATAAAGAAGGAGTAAAGCAGAGCAGAGATTGTCCTGAAGAACGTTGATGAAAAAAAGAGGGTCAGATGTCAGGAGTACAACTGCTGTTTATTGTTACTCTATTCAAACAATGAAGACTTGGATTACAAAATTTACAAATAAACATGATGGCATACAAGACATGCATAACTAATTTGATCAACTCCACTAGCTTCTGGAAAGAAGCCAAAAAAGTGTTGGAGTACCATCTCACATCTGTAGGAAAACAATATATTCAATCATCTAAAACTTTGCAAGAACAGAAGATTTTCCCCTCAAAAGGTTTTGAATAAGCTTTAAATACCACAAAATACTTCTTAATGGATGGCCCTTCCTGCTGGATTCAGTTGGATGAGCATTTATTGAAGCACTAATTGTTACCACTGCTTTCAGATTTCCATCAGTTCTCATAAATGTCCATATGTTCCTTGGTTAAAAAGTGCAGCAGCTTAATGACACAAGAAAATGCAAGCCAATTCATCATCCTTCCTTAACCTTTTAAAAAATATATTAGTTTTTATGAGAAACAATCACTGTAAATAAAGTAAAAAGCATTTCAATTCTATCATAATATGGTTTCATTTTGCATTAAATCTTGATGCAATTGCTTAAATTTAAAATTAGTTAAATCAATCATTATTTTTTTTCCTAAGTATTTAGTATCTACAGAAGAGCAGAGACACAGACCAACTTTGCAAATAGCTATATGTGTTTAAGATGTGATTACCCCCCAGGTGTTTATAAATCCATTTCACAGCTGAGCCAAATCTCTACAGTACAACCTCTAATTTCAACATATTTATGCTAGTATAAAATTCTTTGTACTATAGGGATTTATCATCCCTTGAAACACTGACACTTACATAAAGGATTTAATCCTGTATAACTAAACCACACTAGAGGGTGCTACTATTTTAATTGTAAAAGGTTTTTACCGTTAACATTGAAGTTTCAGAGAGTACATTTTGTTTCAAAAATGCTTTGTTGCTCTCTGGGACAGCAGATTACTTCCAAGTAAGAATTAAACTTATGATCACAAACACTCTGTTGTGCTGAAGTTCAAGTTTTGTCATGTGTTTCCCTAGCCAACTGTACATAAAACAAAAAAAACTTCCAAATTCACATGGTACACTGGAACCTGTACTTAAATGCTTCAATTAAAATATTTTATCTTCCAAGCAATAAAGCTTATAGTAAACACTGATACACATCAAGTCTTGTTCCAAATCTAGAAGCTGTTTCTTTTTTACTATAAAAATTGCACATCAGTGGTTGTATTACTCATTTGAAAATATTTGTTAAGAGGATGAAGAACTGTTAGCATCAGAAAAACAATGTATAAAATTAATACTGATAGACTTTAAAGGGCCCAAAATTGTATCAACTCTTCCAAAACAAGAAAACATAGTTTTCCTAGGTTGTATTTTTGGTGAAATGGGAATTATTAGCTTCTATTAAATAAAAAAGTGAGGGTTGAATAGTCAACAGCCTCAGAGAAAAAGCAATCAGTATCTTAAACACATCTATCTACTACTTTATAAACAGATTATAACCGTTATGGAGTATTAAGTATGGTTCCTCTCATGAGGTAGAATTACATAAATGAACATAATTTGAACCTATTAAAAAGTTATTTTCTCAGAAAACTTTTTTGCACTTTGCAGGTTTTTTTGATATGTGGTATTATTTGCTATTCCAAAAGTGTTAACTACATTCTTGTAAATTCCCTTCACCTCTGAGAGTTTTGTCATGATTAGTAGTAAATTACTGAATGAAAAAGAACAGAGCAATGATAGGGGGAAAGATAAAAAAGAAAAGCCCACTTCAGAAAACACATACAACTTTAAAGCTTCAAACTCAATTTTGCCTCAGGCTAAAGAATAGTCTTTGCAGGAGCTGACTTCCATACCAATAATTCTCCATCTTCCTTGATCCATACAGAATAACATTAAGTAATGTGCCACCTTATTGCTGATCTCCCTGTCCGTACTTTGAACTTCCTGTAAAAATGGGCATTACTGAAAAGTCTTACGCATATCATCATGTCAGGACACATTTGGCCTAGTTCATATTTCTGAATTATAAAAAAAGTTACTGTTTCCCATTTTCATTGTTTAATACCAAACCTACTCCAGAATGCATATTATAGATCAAGACAGAACTTGTAGAAACAGTGTATTTTTTTATTTAGTTTTTACTTCCTCAAAATTTCTCTCTCTCTTACCTGCAGGTTCTATAAAAGAATAAGAGGAGAGGAGAGGATATTACTCTTCCTTCTCTCTTCTATCTTTTCCACAGACATAAATGCAATAAAGTGAAGGGAAAGATCTTTGTATACAACATGGAGAATAACAAGCCATGATGCTACAGAAGGATCTCTGTGAGAAAACATTCTAGAGGTTATAAAGCCAAGTGATCGAAGGTGGATTGAAAGAAAAGAAAAATTCTGCTCTAAAATGTCAAACCACAACGTAGGAGACATAGAGATAAAACCATCTCAGATGAATGAAATGCATAAATGAATAGACCTCCAAAAGTTATAATGAACACACACACACGCTGTTTAAGGGGTACTGTGTACAATGCACAGTGAAACACAGTACAGATTTGAAAACAAAACAAACAAAAAAACAAAATAAACAAATATGTAAACTTTCAAGAATTTGAAACATTTGGGTGTACTTGATTTCTAATCTCTCCCTACTCTCTCTCTCTTCTTTCACCCCTTCCCCTCTTCCCCCACTTCCTGCTTCCCTCTGTCTTTTTCTAGGAAAAAACAAAAATGACAGTGAATCCACTTCATTAAGTTGTCAGAAGGATGTAAGCACTACTTAATTTTTCCAAGTACATCTCCACTTTGAAAAGCTTAGTTTATTCATACAAAGAAGAAACCATTAGTTAAAACTTGTAAATAACAAATAGAAAATATTCCTATCAGAATACTTAGCAACTCATTTATGCTAGAAAGCATTCATTTAAAAAAAAAACCAAACAACTGTATCAAAGGTTTAAAAACAATACATTTGCATAAAAATCACATGATCTGTTTACTGACAATTCTGTACATCTAATATGATCTTATATCAGCATATGTATTCTGAATTGCTTGCACAGGACAGGAACACCTGTAATGGTTAAAACTTTCTTTTTTCCTGAGACTTTAAAGAAAATAAGAACTTCAGATCTCTAATAAAGATCAGGATAACTGATAATCAAAGCAACTAGACACACAGTTGTGTGGTGTTTGGGTTCAAACACTTCTAAACATCCCTTAAAAAAAACTATTTCTGGGTAACAAGATGCAAGGGAACACCAACATTACAAACCCCCAAAGGTCCCATTTCTTGCCGACTTTCACTATTCAACAACACAGGTTGAATGAACATGGGAATGAATGGGTTATGCAGATTGTGTGAGGCAACTAAAAAGTAATTTCAAAATAATTATTTGTTTTATCTCAAAAATGAAGAAACATCAAAGAAAGGATTTCCTTTAATATTGTATTGTCTCTTAAAAAGTTCATGGTAAGATTCTTGTTTTATTCCATATACAAACTAAACCCCTGATTTTTAAGATCTTTAATAATACAGATTCTTTAGTTAATAGTTTACAAGATAAGTAAACACATTTCATCATTTCATAGTAATTCAAATGATATTCCTAAAGAAAGTTTTAGAAACAATGTCACTTAGCAATTCTCTCCACCAGTTAACCAGAAGCCACATAATAATACTGTAAAATGTTTTAAATTAATATTAATTTACTATGCAGGATATTGCTAATATGTGTAAGCTGTGCCACTCATGGCAGTCAGGTGAAGTTCCCGACGACTGGAAAAAGGGAAATATAACCCCCATTTTCAAGAAGGGGAAAACGGATGACCCAGGGAATTACAGAGCAGTCAGTCTCACCTCTGTGCCTGGCAAAATCCTGGAGCAGATTCTGCTGGAAGGCATGCTAAGGCACATGAAAATCAACAAGGTGCTTGGTGACAGCCAGCATAGCTTCACTAAGGGGAAATCCTGCCTGACCAAGTTGGTGGCCTTCTATGATGGGGCTACAGAACTGATGGACAGGGGTAGAGCAGTTGATGTCATCTGCTTGGACTTGTCTAAAGTGTTTGACACTGTCCCACACAACATCTTTGTCTCTAAATTGGAGAGACATCAATTTGACAGGTGGACCACTCAGTGGATAAAGAACTGGCTGGATGGCGGCATGCAGAGAGTTGTGGTCAATGGCTCAATGTCCAGCTGGAGAACAGTAACAAGTGGTGTCCATCAGGGATCGATGTTGGGACCAGTCTTGTTCAACATCTTCATCGCTGACATGGACAGTGGGATTGAGTGCACCCTCAGCAAGTTTGCCAATGACACCAAGCTGTGTGGTTCGGTTGATACGCTGGAGGGAAGGAATGCCATCCAGAGGGACCTTGACACACTTGTGAGGTGGGCTGATGCCAACCTCATGAAGTTTAACCATGCCAAGTGCAAGGTCCTACACCTGCATCAGGGCAATCCCAGGCACAACAACAGGTTGGGCAAAGAAGAGATTCAGAGCAGCCCTGCGGAGAAGGACTTGGGGGTGTTGGTTGATGAGAAAATGAACTTGAGCTGGCTGCTTCAGTGTGCGCTCACAGCCCAGAAAGCCAATCGTATCCTGGGCTGCATCAAAAGGAATGTGACCAGCAGGTCGAAGGAGGTGATCCTGCCCCTCTCCTCTGCTCTTGTGAGACCTCACCTGGAGTATTGTGTGCAGTTCTGGTGTTCTCAACATAAAAAGGACATGGAACTGTTGGAACAAGTCCAGAGGAGGCCACGAGGATGATCAGGGGACTGGAGCACCTCCTGTATGAAGACAGGCTGAGGAAGTTGGGGCTGTTCAGCCTGGAGAAGAGAAGGCTGCGTGGAGACCTCATAGCAGCCTTCCAGTATCTGAAGGGGGCCTATAAGGATGCTGGAGAGGGAGTATTCATTAGGGCCTGTAGTGATAGGACAAGGGGTAACGGGTTAAAACTTAAACAGGGGAAATTTAGATGGGATATAAGGAAGAAGTCCTTTACTGTAAGGGTGGTGAGGCACTGGAATGGGTTGCCCAGCGAAGTGTGAATGCTCCATCCCTGGCAGTGTTCAAGGCCAGGTTGGACAGAGCCTTGGGTGCCATGATTTAGTGTGAGGTGTCCCTGCCCATGGCAGTGGGGTTGGAACTAGGGGATCTTAAGGCCCTTTCCAACCCTAACTCTTCTATGATTCTATGATTCTCTCTTTCCTGCAAGAATAATGTTAGGTATCTGCATAATACATGGAGAATTGCACAAGAACTGCATGACCAAGGTGAGAACAAGCTTATAAAAGTAGCACTAAATTACTGAAAACTTTTTCTCCAAATCTACTCTTAATGCAGTAGGAAAAATAATGTCCTTCAGAACTTGCTCTGTTTATGAGCAAAAGCATTTGTGAATACTATTTTCTTCTAGTCTACTTTACCTAAGTTTGCCCTTAACTTCCCCCCCCAAACACTTGAAACATCTATGTGCACAAACTTTTATCAAGTTTGATTAATTCAGGCATCCTTCTGTAGATAAATAATTGTGCCCGTTTTATTTGATCTGTTTGAACAGCTTCATGTATACTGATGTCATCTGGGGAAAAAAGAGGACATTTCCAAACAGCTGATATAGAATCAACAAGCATGGAGAAGTCAATCATTTTACAGTTGTGAATACAGATTTTGGTACAGTTTATATCTCACCATTGAAGTACATAATATAATTTTTATACAAGAAGAAATATATTCATAATAATGGAAAAATCACAACAGAAAGACTAGGTGAGACTTCAGGAAGGAGATGTTAAGCTATGCAGACCTTGGTCTGAGCCAACATAGTCAGTCCTGTACTCTTAGTTAATGTCACTTTGGAAAAAGGTCAGTTCTATACATACATGAAAAAATACAGTAATGATAAAGTAAGATAGCATGCTTGGGAAGAAAAAAATAGTAATAATAAAAAAAAAAGTAAAAATGCAAGCTATTTGCAGTACAAAGAGAAAATAGAAGTATGAAGCCTGAATTTTATCTTCCTCTTACTAGTCATTATAGCTATTTCCAAGATAATTTCAAATAATTCTCTACATAATATTTCTTTAAAAAGCCACAAATTTTGACAAAGTCTGCAATAACTCAAATACTATTATCAGATTATAGCTGCATTAGGATGCTACGCCCCTCACCACATTTCAAATCTATCATCTTTGTGAAAAGGGCACGCTCAAAGAAAAGCATTTGTAGGTGTATTGTCACAGGATTTCATTTTCTGTTCCCATTGCCACTTTTCTTGGCAGCAATTCATTCTGAGCATTCAGAAAATACTTCTAAAAGCATTCCACTCTGGTAAAAATACACTGAAACACATAAAGTGTCTTTAGATTCAGCAAACCTCTGATACTCCATTTCCAAACACAAGAAAATGCAGCTGTTTCTAAGACCCAAGGATCATAGCTGTACGAACACATGCTGTATTGGAGAGATGCAGCAGTATTTAGAGATGTATTTTACCTGTCACAGGACAGGTCCAAAGACCTATGAAGCACAAGGCTGGGTGGAGGATGACTACAGGAGGATTGGCTACAAAACCAGCTCAGAAATTTATTATCATGAAATCAAAGAGGTCAGAAAATGTTTAAAAAGCCATCTCATTGTTTCATTCTATCTATGCACAAAGATAACAAAACCTAACTTTGAAACAATTTCTTACCTAAAATTTGTCTGATTTTCACCTTAACACACATGTGGCACTCAAGATTTTGTTCAGCTTGGAAATTGCTAAAAATGTTTAGAAGTGTAAGCAATTACAGCTAGTTAAAGACACAACAAGCAGCTAAAAATCATCCCACTCTAGTAGCACTGTAAACAACTATGTGAAGCTGACACCATGCCTTCTGGGTAGCCAGGAATGAGTAATAACTGTAAATTATTAGCAAAGGTAGGTGCTGGAGTAGACAGAAGATACTCTTTGTTTCCAAAAGATATCCTGAAGCATTACACTTAGTAACTTCATTAAAGCACTTTGTTTTGTATCAGTTTTACAGCATTATTAGTCACACTGAAGTTTGTCTAATTTACTCTCTTGCCTGAAAACTTTCAAAAACATTCAGCTTTTCATTTATTTCTATTTCAACCTAGACATGAAAATTACCCAATATTTCTTTTTTGACATTCTAAAGTCAATAACAGAGTATAGCACAGAATAATGTAAATGATGTGTAGTAGAAAGAAATGAGAAATTAAGTCTTCAGAGAATCCAGAGGGAGAAGTTTATTGCCAGAATTGAAAGAAAAGAAAAATAACCAAGCATGGTATTTTGTATACAAATATACAGATACAGACAATGTAGGTTTTTCCCTGAAAACAATGATGCTAAACACATTCTCACTAACCCTACTTACCCTGTCAAGTGTTGACATTTAATGGAATGTTTCTCATGCAAAGGCTCACAACTCTATATGAGCAGGACGTTTCATTTCTAGGATGGAGGATTACATGTCAGTAAGTATTTGACTAGTCACATAATGCTAATGCTCCCATTCAAGAAAGGAAGAAATAGGTATTTCAAAGTTACCTGATATCTGGGTACTATTTCCATTAACAACATGTATTAGTTTTTTAACTTAGAAGTTTTGGGGATTTTCTAGAGATCTTGTATGTGATCTTAACCATCACTCAGCTAGTGCAGTACTAGTACTTCCAAACCCAGTATTTACTCCACTCAATCTGTATTCTCATCTCCCCTAGCACTCAATCAGAGGGGAAGTTAAAGCAACTAATATAAGAAAGCCTTTTGATGAAACCTGAGTTCTGGAGGAGGTTAATTCAACTGCACTGACACAGGCTATCTTCTGAAGGGAAGCAGCTTGCTATCACATTCTGCTACAGCATACTCTTTACCAACATTTGTAGGAATCATAAAATAAATAAAAAAAAAACACCCACAAAAAAAAAAAAAGAAAGAAACATTCACTATCAAAGTAGGGACTATGGTATAAAACAGAAGCATACAAAATCGATTTAAATTGTATTGAGGTCTCTGTAACCTAAAATGAGTACATCTTGTACACACAGAAATGGGTTTCACATCGGTGTCCAACGCCACAAAGCTGGCTTTACTTTCTTTTTATTGGCATTGTCATAATATGAAAAATAAATACCATTTGTTAGGAAAACAGCCGTTACACAAAATTAACAGACATATTCCGCTTCAGGGCATGAATACAAGAAAATTGGCATACATTAATAATGTAGACAGAGCATTTTCCTGGGAAAATGAGGATCCAATGGAACAACAGATAAATCATACCCAACTGCTGACTGTTTGTTGTTTCACAATCTGTTGTATTTTATTGAATATGACTAGTACAAGTCTGTTACAGCCATAAAAAAACATTAGCCGAAATTAATATGTAAATTACTGTAGTGCTTGTGTGGGACGCCATTTCATTAATTTGAATTCATTGACGTGACTGTGTAATTTAAATTTATGAATTTTTCAACTGCCACTCCACAGAGAATTCTGCATTTATTGAATTTTGCTTAAGAAGTATTTTATGCATTAAATAATATTTGCATGGCAGTAATGTACATTAATGGCTTGGAATTTAATATATATAAGATAAACCAGACATTTTGCCTGTGAGTAGACATAAAACCTACAGTTCAGAAAAAAAAAACCACATGTTGACATTTCCTTTTAAAACATTTTTAGGCAGCAATGAAAACAAATTATTGGAAGAGGGAACAAAAGCAGGTTTTGAAGTTCTCAGTAAAGCAAATATTGCTCATAATTATTTTGTTGAAACAAATGCAAATCTTCCTGCTAATGCAAAAGGCTTTATGAGGCACAGAACTTCCTGTGTCAGTCATCACAGTTTAAGAAAAACCACGGTCTAAAAAGTGCCTAGTCTTGGACAGAAAGCTTTATGAATACATAGGCCAGCTTGAAGGTTAAAGTGAAAATATCGAGTTTTGGAAAACGCCAGCATGAAAAGGAGTTATAACGTTCCTTACTATTCAACACCTTTCTTTAACTAACATCTGGACACAAAGATTGTAAATGCTCTCCATAATGCTTGGCCTTAATATACTCTAGTATCCTAGTGGAGTACCCAAAAAGCATGACACTATCAAAATGTTTCTGAAACAAACACTGCAAATAAAATGTTCACTTTCTGAAGAAAACAAAGCAAATTCTAGAAAAAGATATAAAACTAAAAACACAAGACATTTACTCAATTATGAAGATCTCATTTTAGAAGCGTGAAAATTTCAGGGTTAAAACTATTTCTATTATCAAAAAAATATTTTTCTTACTGACAGCATTGTAAAGTGTTTGTTTCCCACTGTGATTCTAAATGTTCCAACATGACCTGTTTGCTGGCGGTACATGCTACTCGGTTGATTATTTTGCAAATATGCTATTTTGTTCAGCAAGAGGACTGTTTCATTACTATGCCTCCCTGAAGCATTTATCAAGATGAGTCTATGGTGGAGTTTCATCCCTTGAGACATCAGTCGTTTTCACATCGAGACTTGTATCCTTAAACAAAAGGGGAGTTTATGTCCCATCTAGCCTTTGAGTGTAGAGAAACACTTTGAAACAGCATTTTGGGGGGGGTGAGGAAAGGGAGGATTTGGTATCAGATTTGTTTAACCATAACATGATGAGGAATATATTCCCAGCTAGCAGTGAATGTTTCACACTTGTCAAATCCTCCTGTCAGTATCCCCTGCAGCTCTGCTGACTAGCAGAACACCTGTCTGCTCTAAGGTCACTCTGATTCAATGTCACCTTGCAGTGAACATGCTCACACACAACCAGGATTTCAGTATCCTCTTGCAGGAAATTCTGATACCTCTGTCATTTTACATATAATTCATTACTAGGTAATTACACTCTGTGAATTGATACGATCATATAAATCAGAAATTGAATTAGCTTGTCTGGATGGCAAAGAAGCATGTCCAGATGTGACACAAAGGAGCGTGTACAGACACGAGTGTTTGTTAGCTGCAATGGCTAAAGTTTGTTTATTATATCAATTACATGGAGATAGGATTTTCATCCCTTTAATTCCACTGATTTCCTACTAAATGAAAATACATTTTATCAATAAAGCATCATCTGTTTTTTATTTCCTAAAACATTTCCACCTACTTGCTATTTAGGAAGCTACCTATTTCATGGTAAATACTGCAGTCTTAAAAGAAATGCTGTATTTCCTAAGCTTGAATACACATGTAAATTACACAACCATTATATGTCCATAGACCTGCAATTAGGTGTAAATTATAAGAGCAGGTGAGTACCACAACAGAAGTCTGTTGGAGGGACGGTTCGGCCCAGCACAAGCAAACCAGGGGGTTCCTCAATTCTGTGGAAGACAACTTCCTCTTGCAAGCAGTAGAGGAGCTAACAAGGAGAGGTGCCATGGAGGGGTTGGTTGGGAATGTGACACTCCAGGGCAGCCTTGGCTGTAGCGACCATGAGATGGCCAAGTTCAAGATCCTCAGGACAGTGAGAAGAGCGTGAAGCAAGCTCACTGCCCTGGACTTCAAGGGAGGAGACTTTGGCCTCTTCAGGAACCTGCTTAGTAAGGTTCCATGGGATATAACGCTAGAGGGCAGGGGGGGCCAAGACTGCTGGTTGATATTCAAGGATCACCTGCACCAAGCTCAAGTGTTGCATTCCAACTAGAAGGAAATGGGCAGGAGGGCCAGGAGACCTCCTTGGATGGATAAGGAGCTGCTGAGAAGACTTAGAGGGAAAAAAGAAGCTTATATAAGATGGAAGCGAGGACACACAGCCTGGGATGAATAATGGGACATTGTCTGGGAAGCTAGGGATCAGGTCAGAAAGCTAAGGCCCAGTTAAAATAGTCTGGCTAGGGATGTCAAGACTAACAGGAAGGGCTTCTATAGGTATGTCCTAAAAAAAAAAAGACAGACTAGGGATAAAAGGGCCCCTTCTGGAAGGAAACAGGAGAACTGGCTACCTTGGATTTGGAGGCTGAGGTTTTTAAAGACTTCTTTGTCTCAGCCTTCACTGGCAAGTACTCTATCCATGCCTCTTAAGTCTTGGAATACAAATGCAGGGACTGTGAGAATGAAGACCTTAGGATCACAGTAGGAGGGGATAAAGTTCAAGATCATCTTAGGAACCTGAATGTGCACAAGTCCATGGGACCTTATGAAATCCGTTCATGGGTCCTGAAGGAGCTAGCGAATGAAGTCGCTAAGCCACTGTCCATCATACTTGAAAAATCATGGCAGTCAGGGCAAGTTTCCAGTGACTGGAAAAGGGAAATATAACCCCATTTTCAAGAAGGGCAAAATGGATATATTAGATATAAGGAAGAAGTTCTTTACTCTGAAGTTGGTGAGGCACTGAAACAGGTTGCCCAAAGAAATGGTAAATGCTTCATCCCTGGCAGTGTTCAAGGCCAGGCTGGACAGAGCCTTGGGTGACATGGTTTAGTGCAAGGTGTTCCTGCCCATGGCAGATGATATTAAGGTCTTTTCCAACCCTAACCATTCTGTAATTCCACAAGTCTCTGTTTTGACTTGACCCTGGCATTAAAATGAATGTAATATGTAACTTTGCTCTGTTTCCCTGAGTAACTGTAACTTTTATAGAACCCTTTCCTCCATTTTTTCTGAGATTGAAACCTTCTCTTCATGTCTGTAACTATCATTTTCTAACCTAAGTTTTGCCAAATATAGCAAGAGATTGTCAGGAGACACACATCCCTCAGCAGCACTCTACCTACTCACCAGCTACCTCTTCCTACACTCAAGTCTTACAGAGAAACATTTCCTTTCTGCTGTCTCATGTTAAACTGTTCTTACCTCCTATCCACAAAAAGGAATAACAGATTTCATAGGTCAGAAAAGCAAAGGGGAATGATTTCATTCTTCAAATGACGAGAAGAATATTGATACCACTGTAGTCCCTCTTGGAAAATTTCCATGCATCATTGCATAAATCAGTGCAGAAGTTTTCAAGATCCATTTGTCATGGGTCTTGTAAAGCTATGTTCTCTGAATTTTTGCAAGCATAGCCTAGTTCTGCATATGCAAAGACAAGTATTTTTCTACTGAAAAATGACAAGGCCTTCTATTAGAGAAGAAATAAACACATGCATCCGAGTTTCAATCAAAACTCAGCTAAAAAGATACCTCAAACATAAAAATCTGTTAAACCTCCCCCATGCACTGTTCAGACTTTTGACTACAGTCAATACCAATCCAAGTTATTAAGAGTATGGATATTGAAAGTCATTACAGAGGACCAATAAAGTTGGGTAGTGGATGCTGTGACTCTAAGATGCTTTCCAGGTAGACGTCTGGAAAGTGGCATCTGAAGTTTTGCTGCCATGGCTGTCTGTCTTACATCTCCAGTAACTTTCCAGTACCGACCCCACAGGGATGCCTAGATACAGGCTCTGCAGAGTGGAGTTATTTCAGCAAAACGTTATTAGGTAGAGGGATGTTTAACGTCTTTCTCAAGCACTGCTATAATACTCATTCCGTAGACACCACCCATTTTGCTCTTGGCAACCTGTATTTATTTTTCATTTAAAGTATCACAGCTTGTTAAGCTTCCACTATAATTGTCTGCAATGCACTTTAAAAGTTATTATTGTTCCCAGAAAGAGATGAAGAAAGAAAATAAAATCAATCCCAGGAATTACTTATTTTGCCTGTGTCTCACAGTTTCTTTCCATCTCAGCTGGTATCTCATAAAGTGAAGAGCTGAACACCTAATCATTCAGGTAGGCAAGTCCATCTTCGTATCTGAGCCCTCTCATGCTATGCTCTTGTCTGATGAATTAAGAAGCACAGACAAGGACTTTATAGATTTTCTTCAGAGGAAGGAAAGTTGTGGTGATGGCTGGTTTTGCTCATGATTTCATCACTAATTCTTCTGCTGAAGTCAACAGATATAGGGGATATTATAGTTACAAACTGCAGCAACAATCAATTGACCCCACCTGTTACCAGGTCCTGACACAGACTCTTCATTCTGTTTCACATTATTGACAATGACATCAAACCCCATCCTTACCAGCTCCTAGAAAAACTACAATCTGTACTGTCAGTCCCAGACCCACCCTATTTAAAAACATCAAGGAAGGAAATCCTACCACATTTGTATTATGTGCAAGAGAAAGCTAACTGAAGAATCAGCAGAATTCATAGAAACCATCATCAAGCCTCCACTTGTTTAACGGTTTAGTTTTCTTACACACATACAAAAACAAAACCAAAAACAAGTAAAACCAACACCCTCTTGGCCAATCGCACAAGAGTGTCTTCAGCAAGAACTCAGATTTCCTGTCTAAATATAAATTGATTCCATTTTCACCCACAACTACTTCTTCACCTACCCATACATACTGACTGATCCACCGTATGCCAAGTCACGAATAAGACATTAAATGTAGCAATTATGCACAAAAAATACATTGATAACAATCTTGCCTCATAGACTCCCTCAAATTTGTATGAGAACATTCAATAACTACTACTTCTCCATCAAACAATCTCACATACAACTACCGCAGTATCAATTTCTTAGCCACTCAACATCAATAAAGAAAACCTACAAACTATGTATGCAAAATAAGTGCAAACTGTCATACCCATCATTATAAAACCAGGTACTTCTTGAAACACCCCAAGAAAGCTATAAAATACAGTAAATCCTCAGATACCACTAACATTCACTGTGTATCATACTCTCACAACACCCAGCTCAGCAATCCAGACCCTTAACTAAATAAACATACCACTCCAGAGAAATCCGTCAAATCTTTCACTGAGTCTTCTAAACCACTCAGTTCTGACTCTGAGGGAGACTCAGAAAACCCAGCTGGTTCCCAGAGCTAAAACATAAACTTCAAAGGATGCTAAATAACATAACAGGGAGCATAAGGATTCTTATGCTTTAAAAATCTCACTCACCCCTACCACAATGCTTCAGATTCATCTCAATCTCCCTGACTGAAAAGATTTAATGGTTCAACTGTCTCTTCTCTGAATAATATCCTTTCTCCTTCCTCCACACCTGCTCCACAGATATCCACTATTTGTTCTTTCAGACGATGCAGGTCAGTAAACAGGTTAAACTTACAACAACTCACACTTGCACACCAAGACTTCTCCTGCTACTTCAAACTTACAGATTCACGTGCTTAAAAGGTGGCTTATTTTATAGCTATTGCAATTGGTCTAGGACATTACCACCTTCTTACAAAACCTGTAAAGCTTTTATTCCTGGAAAATCATAGTTACAATGGTATGAGTGCATTAAAGTATTTGTTATTAGCATAAAGACTTTTAAGTGCTAATATCTAGGGAGATCAATAAAACAAAACTATATAGGGCTTCAAGAAGCCTGATTACAATGTTTTGTCTACAGCAGAAAAAATATTTCCATACTGCATATAAAAATAGGATAATTATTTAGCAGTTTAATTTAAGGAAGAGCATGCAGGCCTCATACTGCAGTAACAAGAGCAATTACTTTTGTAGTAAGTTAAATATTAGATTTGGAATGTTTTCAAACTAAGCATAATAATGTTTTAGCAGCAGTTTATGCTATAAAGAAATCCAGCAGTGTCCTTTTATGCATTTGAAAATTTAATTTTTAACATGCTAAAACTTTACAGGTACCGCAGTATAAAAATGATGTTAAACAGCATTTATCAAGTACAGTAAATATACTAAAAATTATATTACCATCTATGCAACTATTAGGTATAATTTACATGTGCATAATTTACATGTGCATGCCTATTTTACATACGCATGTAAATTACATGGTAAGAGGTATAAAATTAACCTGTACATGGTAATTCAGTTAGAGGGAGAGCTGCTTTCTAGAAATGTGATCTGTACTGGTTCTATACTTGCTTTCATTAACCCAAATATACTGCAAATATTGTAACAAACTATTGAGATTAGCTTGTTAACACTGGTTGCAGTTTTGCACAAACTATTAAACTAACATTGTATTTATTTTATTATGCATGCAAACAAAGTTACTTATACGCTAATAATTTTGTTTTGATTATTTACAAGAACAGAACAATTACAAACCAAGCTTACTAAACTGCAGTTTTCATGAAGTGCTACAAAGTTTTGATTTAAATACACAAAACCTACATGAAGTAGCTTTATCCATATAATAATAAAATGACAATTATTCACAGTGGAGAAATTGAGAGGCCTTCTTATATTAGACTACCTTCTAAAATCATAGAATAGTTAGGGTTGGAAAGGACTGTAAGACCATCTAGTTCCAACCCCCTGCCATGGGCAGGGACACGACACAATAAACTGTTATTGCTTTACCCAGAATATTTAATAAAATAAAACAGCTTTAGTTATTTCAGACATCTCAGTCATCAATTACTAGTCACCCCATTTTACTTTCTATGTTTTGGACATAATAATTATCTTGAGGCTGATGCTTTGCATGTTGTTCAAAATCTTAATGTCAGAAAGCTGTAGCAAATTAAAGTTTGAAGGGGAGAAATTGGATTGATTTTTAAGCTCATTTAATATATAAAGGAAAAAAAAATCTGAAGTCATTGTTTTCAAATTCGCTGTTATGCCTTCCAGAATTCTTCACAGGCCATTAAGTGCATAATATGCATTATTGCCTTTGGGTATTAAAAACAAACTATTAAAAAATGCTATTTTATGACCAAGGTAGAACAAATACTAATTTCCTTCAACAAAGATTTCACAAGATTTTGGTATGTAATTTTAATATTCCCTAAATTGCTAGATTATCCCGATAAACCTAACCACTCAGGACACACACCACACTCCAGTACTTCAATAATGTTCCTTGAAACAAAAAATACTGATTCAATGGAATACAACTCACTATGATCTTTTAAATTCAACAGGGGAAAAATACACACACACAGAGAAAAATACAGTAGAAATGCCCTAACAAGAAAGATAATGTTGACGCACAGATTTTCAAAGGAAAGATGCAAAGAGATCATCTAGAAATGCAGCTACCCTATTACATGAGACTTAGTTTTCATGAATAGATGACAACAGGATCTGTCTTTCTCTAATCAGAGGCAGCCTAACCCTCTCCAGTTAATAGAGATCTCAACAATGTGTATAGCTTTGGATATTTTACCTGTGCCTTTCTGACTCTAATTTAAAGAGAACATCCAAGAAATTAAAAAAGAAGTTCATATTAAGGAATATAGTTCAAAGAACACTACCTCCTGCATCAACAATTTGGACAAGAGAAAGTGAGCATTTCTGAACACAGTTAACACCACCCTCCATATACCTGGAAGCAATAAACCAAGTCTACAGCTTGTATGAATCAGTACAGCTCCATTAATTCCAGCAGTAACAGGTCAATTTGTGTGACCTAACTATCTGGCACAAATCTGTTAAGAGTTTTTCAAGCTTTAGCTTTTGACATACAACTAGCTTAGAGAAGAGATCGCATGTGAGTTGACTCAAATATAGCATTCGTAGTGGTAGACATCCATCAAAAGTATACAGATCCGAAAAATTAGCTCGACTGCTAGGGTTCTAAAATCTTCAGTTAAATACACTAACTACTTCTGAAAACACCAAAGTGAAACAGTGTGGGGAAAAAAAAAAACCAAAACCCACAACTTTCTTTTATTTCTTAAACTACAGTGATTTGTACATACATAACTCTATCTTCTTGTGTACTCACAGGGGAGGAATTTGAAGTTATAACATGGGAGACAAGGTACCTCACTGATTTTAAGTCAAGTCCAACATTTAAGCGTTTCTGAGGTTCACAAAGCCCTGCAGGCACCACAGTTCTCTCTGTGTCTAAGTTATGCTGCTAAAGCTTGAAGAGGAAAAGAAACCTTTATCCTAGAACACCCTGTGACACCATAGTCATGGCATGCTACCATGCTCAGAGAAAGCCTGAGTCACAGCCCCAACAAGGCAGGGGTCCTTTAGTGAAAGGGGGAAGCAGAACTACTTTACTCCCTCTTTACCCATCCTTTTTCCATTCTTGGAAAGTGGACCTTTCTCTAAAAAATGAGAAGTTTAAGGCCGAATTTTAGGATTCTGAGGGCACAGATGCTACCTTGCTGTTTAGACTAGATGCCCAAATTCCCAGGAGATAAAGGTTTATGCCATTACTGACCAATTGAAATCCTTGCCTACCTACCGTGCCAGTATTCCGTATCTCAGTCCTGGCCCTTCACATACACTGTATATAAAAATCAGATATTTAATTCCACTTGGCAAAGGGTATGTAAAGATTATAATTTAAATGCACATTATAAGGCTTCAATTATTCTCTGAATCTAAGTTAAGTCCTGGAAAGATCTGAATATAGACTTGAACATTCTGGAATTTTTTATTTATTTTTTTTTCAGTGACATGCTCCCCTGGCCTTTTTTAAAAAATTGTATCTGAAATTTTCTATTGAAATGGAATTTAATCACAATGCACATTTATACGCCTTACACTCCTGACCAGATTATTAACCTAAAATATTAATCAGAAAGCAATACCTCATAGTTCTTCTGACATGTCTAAGTCCCAGACTGAGCCTCCTATCTGAAGCAAGAACTGGAGAATTGCTGAAGCATTTACATGTCTCAAAAGTAATTCAAAACCCAAGGACTCAAGGACAAGGCAAAGCCTTCCCAACACCCCAGCCCACCCCTGAAAACACCAAGCAAAGAGCCCAGTGGAAACTACAAGCAGTGTTGCATGTATCTATGACCTGTGTCTCGAATCAATGCAGATAAATTAGAAGTATATTGCTTCTTGGATCAATCACAGTTGGATTTTGGACAGACTGAATGCATGTTTCTGTGAGTGGGTTCTGTATAATTCTGAAAGGCCAGAACAAGATGTATAGCTTGGGAAGTGATGTGTGTAACTGTTTACCATTAAGCAGGGGAGAAATTACTGCAACAAATTCCCACAGAACTTTCATATACAACTTTTAACATGCCTTTTAACCTGCTTTACTTACAGATTATCCATGATGAACTCTTCATAATGAAAAAGAATGGTATGCAAAAATATAACCACTGATTCCGCTGACAGATTCCGAGGTGTCCCAGGTGGTAGTGGATGCTATACCTCAACCAGACAGCAGAATGAAGTTTGGAAATTATCCATTTATGCATTTTATAAACAGATAGAAATCAGAGATCATTATCAAAGGGAGCCAGCAGTTACATGTTTCCTTAATTTCCTGTGGCAATAAGGCACATTACATTTTTAGTGCCTGTTTTAATCAACAGAAACCTAACTTTTTTTTCTAACAATTTGATGCGCATAATTTATTTTATGTCCTGCTTATAAGGCAGCACAAATCCAGTGAAAACTATAACCCAGGTGTCACTTTAGAAAGAATCACAAGAAGGATTTGGTGTGCTGGTCAGATACAAAACTCTAAACCATACTGATTCACATCCAGTCTCTAGTAAATGTTTAGCTATAAATTATTTCATTTTCTGTGATTTCCATTTAATTATACACATAAAGAAGTGCATTTACAAAAGGACTAACGTACCGATTCTATTTGAAATCTTTTATCCTCACACCTTTCAGGGTATACAGAATCAGCCCTCATTATCACCCCTTACTGGCAAGCAAAGCAGCAGAGGAAGATAAAAGATACCATCATGCCAGGAGCAGCAGTAAACAAGTATCACCTACTCAGAAGTTCGCTTGAGTCCAAGTTCCTATTTCTTTCCTTCTCCATTATATGTAAGAAGTTCTCTGTAATGAGCAAGTACTGGATGCAAAATTAGCCTGACTGAATACCTGAAATTTTCTTTTATGCACCTACTTGCTGTTTTGATTTAAAAGCACACTTGAACAGTTTATTTAGGATCATTCACATTTCTTTTTCACCACAAAAAGTTTCTGAAAAATAGTACCAGCTAATGTGAACTTAAAACTGGAGATAATAATGATAACGACTGCATAAACTTTCTGAACAAATATTCAAAGCTCTCACAGTCAGAATATTCTCCAAGTATATATCCTTAAGCTGACACACACAGCATGGTGTATTCTTCAGAAGTTTACATTTTAATGTTATTGGAAAACAAAAGTATTTAGAGAACCTGTTTGCAGGTGACATTACTATAAACATACAAATCCATAATTGCTCTTAAAAAAGAAAAAATGAATAGAAATTTCATCACAATAGAAATGGTTACACTGGCTTCTCCGGCTTCATGGATGTTTTGTAAACAGCATTTTCTAAACCACACAGGGATTTACCTCAAGCGACCTTAAACATCTGAAGTTGACACATAGTTTATGCCAGAGATTTAAATCCCCTCTTCCATCAGTGAAATAAAAGAAGAAATACCTTTGAAATGATTCATGCAGCTTTGCTTAGCTATCTTACCGGGTGATTAATTAACCCCTGAAGGAGGTTATTTCCTCTCTGTTGAGTAGTACAGGAGCCTAGATGACTATTTCTAGATGTCTAGCCCTACTGAAGATGGATCCCATCTTTAATTATTTGAATGTAAGGCCTCTAATACATCACCTAAGAAAACCTTCTGATTCTGAATACTGACAGCCAGAGGCAAAATTGCTCTGAAAAGGCTCAGAAAATAAGATAACACAGAATGATTTATCTTGTGCTCCAATTATGCCTGGAAACACACTATTTCTGTTGTAAGAAATATGTTTATGCCTTTGTTTCTTTCAGACCATACTTTCAAGATCTTTAATATCTACAAGTTCTTCTTCAGAAAGTTATTGCACAACTGTTAAAGTATAAATTCTCTTTTACAAATGAGTGGGTGTCTAGAATCAGAGATTAGAATAGCCACCTTCCATTTGAGTAGAGATGTTATTCCTATCTGCAAGAGGAAAAACAAAGTGTTTGGGGCAAAAGAGTTTTACAAAGTGAGCATGAGACAGCGCTTTAAAAAGTATGTTTGATCCCTTAATATGGATATTTTGGGACATACTGGGGAAAACCAAAAAGACCCTGGGATCTACTTGCTTACACAGCTGACAGACATCATAAATAAAAGCATAAACGCGTGAAATCATGGAAAAGAGTGACAATCAAAGACAGACTTGAAAAATGCCCTCCAGAATGTACTACATTGTAACATTCTTGTTAGACATCATGTCATCATATTAGAATGAAAGTGTCACCCTTGTTTAAACTCTGAAAAGTAGTATGTTACTAGCAAAAAAATGATTCCCATCAATAGCAAACCTGAGTATGACAAACAAATATTTCTGTTACCAATAGCAATGGACAATCTTTTTAGATTATGTATAATCTATTCAAGGCCAGGTTAGAGGAGGCTTCGAGCAACCTGGTCTAGTGGAAGGTATTGCTGCCCATGGCAGGCGGATTGGAACTAAATGATCTTAATGGTTCCTTTCAAACTAAACCATTCTATGATTCTAGAATGTATGCAGCAATTTTTTTCACTTTATTCAGCACTAGAAAGTTCTCAGGTGTCCTAGTCTGGGCACTAAAATTCTGTGAAGAAATGGATAAACTGCAGAGAATCTGGAAATGCTGAGAACAGCAGTAAGAACAATCACAGGTCTATAAATGTGATCTACAGGAGAAGTATAGAATTTGTTGAGGTTGATTAATATAACAAGATAATTGAAGTAAAGACTTAGTCTTCAAATAAACACAAAGGTACTGTAAACAGGAGGGTAATAAAGTTCTTCATCCATTGCAATGGAATAAAAAGCAATGGGCCAAAATGGCACCAAAGGACAAAAGATTAATACAAGAATCTGAGAAAAAAAAATTATATTTGTAATGATAAGTAAGGTTTGAAAGAGCATGCCTAGGAAGCAAAGGGATCATCCAAACAGCATATTTTTCTAAGTAATTTATAACAGTAGTCTACAAGCCAGCATAACCACTGGCCATTTCAAATCGCTTTATATCATCCCGTCACCTCATATCATCACCCTATATCACTTGCTGCTTCCTCCATCACCCAGTGAGAAAATCCTGCCTCTATTTCTCCAGTTTCATTCCAGATAGTTTCTCCAGATATTGTGTCAGGCACCATAGCTTCAAGAGCTCTTGCTGTCCCTAGTTTCTTGGGTTTTTTCTTCTCCTATCTCTCATTCAAAAAGAATTAGTGCCAGTTATGCCTCAGCAGTGTACACAGATCAACATGTAAGCAGTCCTTTGGAACTGGTGAGCCACACCTCACAGTTTCAGTAACCCTTATATGTTCTCTCACAGCCTCCCCTGACATATTTTGCTAAATTCTATGAATGCAATTCCACCAACGGAGTGACCTTTCTTTCCAAAGCCTTTTTGTGCCTGGAAGTTGAAGGAAAGAGATTTTCCTCAAATATGCATCAATATATTTGATTGATGGCAGCTGATCTACTGAATTTTATATCCAAACTTTCCAAACAAAATCTGAAAGCATCTATAATATGTCATAAAAAATTGCAGGCCTCTTCAGGACACCAGTACACAAAAGTCTGTTTAGATTTCCAAGCCTTCTAATAACTGCCAGAGCTTCCTATATTTGCGTTAATTAAATTAATTCTTTCATATTAAGACCAGGAAGCCTTCCCAGCCATTCTTTATCTTCATTATATGCTTGTCTTCACTGATGCATATCCTTAATTGTGAACCAACTGATTATATGAAGCAAATACCTAACTCTAGAAATATCAAGGTAGCTATATTTATAGTTTATTTTGAGATTGTTTATTTGGGGAATTTCATTACTCAAACAGTGGCTGATGTAATTAATTCCAAATAACACACAATGCTAACAACAGTTGTTCAGACAAGAATCAGGCTTGGAATTTTAGTTAGGACATTCTTCTAGGTATTACGAGAAACACATAAAATATCTTAATGGTCAAAAAAGTAGTCCTTCTTTGGAGAATACAGACCTAGGGAAGCAACCAATGATTAAAATTAAGCTCTTCCTCATTCCAGCAAGGAACAGAAGCTCTATCCACAAGGTAAATCAAAGTCAGAAGTATCCCTCTGTCCTTGGCTATGGTATCAAATAAAAAGACATGGGCAATTTGTGAAAGAAATACTCCTAGGATGTTGCCTCATACACCCTCAAGCCGAGGGTCAGCTTCCAAATAACTGTAGAAAAGACCATCTCCACTTATGCTTGGGATCCAACAACAATTTTTCACTGGACTTTAGAACAAAGACACATGCTGTCTGGATTCTAAAGACCATCAGATGGAAATAAAGCATACTGCAAATGAAGAATTGTGGCATTACTGGACATGTCTGATAGTATGTATTACATGTAAATCCTGTTTGTTAAAATTTTTTTGCCAGTAATTTCTGAAGTACCTAAGATCATTGCATATAATTTCCTGAATTTAGTGCCTGATCCTACCTGTTGGCCACCAAACACTTAATCTTGAGTTCAGCGCTTATATCTTAGCCTCAGTAGAATGCCAATGCAACAGGACATATATTTATTTTTTAACAGAATAAAGATCCAAGGTATCAGCATATTATTAAGAGATAGTGCGTACATCCTAAGGACTCAGAGAAGTGCGATAGGATGGAGAGACAGAAGATCCCAATCACGGTCAGCTCCTAAAGAGTACAAAAGCCAAAACACAAACCAGAATACAGTCACCAACGTAAGAAGAACCAGCAGGCATGATGAGAACTCAGTAGTTACTTTCAATGTTAGTATAAACATGACTACAATACAGATGTACCAAAACTAAATTGAAAAGCATTGAAGAAAAATTGAAGAATATTTCTAGTTTAAAATATTTTTTTTACTTCTGTCAGTCAGTGATAACGTGACTAACGGCTCATGAATCCACATTCATGATATTTATCTTTCTTTTCTTCCTGTCTCTTTATATCTGACCTTTTAAAACAGCATGTAGGGTATACTCCTTTCAGAGAGGTATACAGATATTGTAAACTAGTGTCCAGTCTGCACAGAAATAATTTAACTTGAAACAAAGCCTTCTGGTTGAATTTCAAAGTCCTGAACTACTTCTGCATTGTACTAACAAAAGTACTTTTAAAATACCAATTAGCATATCTCTGGCCAACTCTCTTATTAATTTTTAAACCTATAATGGTAAGGTATGCCTTCAGCAAGAGATATCAGTTTTTATAATTCATTTAAAATTGGAGTCTGAAATTTGGCAGATGGGTGACTGGAATAAGTGAAAGGAACCTAATCCCTAGTCAGTCCTGGGGTTTGCTTTTGAGTTGGCAGTTGTTAAAGTTCCAAAGCAACCCACAGCCCCAATCCTTCATCCAGTCTTTCTGTGGGGACCATTGTGCTCCATCCCTCCTAGCAGAAAGTGTGAATTCCCAGGTGGTAACAACCCTGTTCACTAGAGGAACTTTTAGTAAATCCAACTGCATTTCACATCCTGCTAGAGGTTTCCATTCCAGGGCACATCAGTGCTGGCAAATGGCTATGACAGAGAACAGGTTGTGATTACAAAAAAAAAAAAATCACACTTCTGTATTTTCTAACACAGCAAAGAGAAAAAGGATTAAGATACAAGATTATATTTAACCTTAAATTTTGCAGTTCTTTGCAAGTTTGGTTGATCCCTTTTCTTCTGGCTTGCCATGCCACACAGCTTTAGATAAGATGAACTGAACTTCATTACTCTCAATCAGCGTTTCCAGTTTACAAAACAAGTCTCTCAAAAGTTACTTTGTGATGCTCATAAAGCTGTTTGATTCCTATCTCCAGGAATGCCAGTGACTATCAGCAGTACATTTCAAATCAGGAAGTGAACACAAGACATTTTCTGAACCTGTCCAGTTGCATTTCCTACGACAGGAATTATGCACCAGAATAAGAATACCCCACTGAACCCCCTGTCTTACCATTCTTCAACAATGAGAGAAACAAAATACCAAATAGCAGCAAAAACTCAGATTATTCTTTTTCCTCCATACCTGTTTAGAAGTAGAAACTCAGTTCCACCGCTAAGTTGTGCAAGGATACACTGCCAAAGCACAAAATCAGATAAGAATTTTTCAAATCTAGAACATAACTGTTTCAGTTCATCAGTAGTCCAGCATGTTTAAAATGCACAAAAGGAAAATAAAACCTTTTTCTGCAACTAGTCAAATGAGAAAGGTATGACTGTCCAAGCAACCATTTTACACCATTTTCCTCTTAAATACTTCAAAACACAAAAAAAAAGACATAGTGAATCTGATCAAAGAGCTCATCTATTTTTGTATCCCTTCTCTGACAGCGGCTAGAAAAAGAGTCGCCTTCAAAAACATTTAAGACAGGGAAAGCCTATGTCATGCTTCCCTCCCCTGACCCCTTATTCTTCCAGCCTCCAACTATTTTTATTTCAATGAATTTCAGAGCCACATGTTGTTTTCCTAGAATTCCATTGAATCTGAAAACACAAAGCAAGGGTGGTGTCTCATCACACTGATGTCATATTGATTTTATCCTAGATTTTAGAAGATGGAATACTTTCACTGTCTTAAGCCAACCAACCAGCCAAAGGAAAAGAAAAGCCATTTACTAGTGGGGGTTTTGTACATTCACAACAGCAACTTTCATGTAATGAGAGAGGATTTTAGTTGTCAGAATTAACAGCTTTATTTAGCATTAACTTGGCAGAAAATTAGCACTTTCCATCTGAAAATAAAGCCTGAAGTAGTTATATTTTTCAATAGGTGATCAAAATTAATACAAAAATTAAGGATCTCTCAGGACTTAATCATCTCCTTCACACAGCTGACAGTAATTGTAACATAAATAATCTGTGTATAAAGGCATATAAAGAAAGCACTGATGAGATCCACTATTAAAGTATTTTGGTTGTACTTCATTTAAAGTCAAGTCCAGACTGAAGCACATTTCAGCCTACAGGATCATTTTATATCTGGACATCAGAAGCATATTCTGTGGTCCACTGCTCTGCAATAAACAGATGTTTGAATACACCCTATGCTACAGACAAATTTACATTTGCCTCCTGGGATTTACAGGGCATTGGTTCCTAATGAGCATATTTACTAATACGGCAAAATATAGAATGTGTGCGACAACAAACATATAAAGTAATGCAAAAGACTATGATTATTCATGCATCTTTAGCTATATTTAACATTTATGATGGACTAAAAGCATACCAAGAAGCAAGTATTACACACTAAGTGCCTCTTGCTATTATGCACTGTACAGCATTTGTTATGTATAAAGGAAAATATAAAATATGTTTGCTACTTGAAGAATGTGATTTCCCCCAGAGGGGAAAAAAAAAAAAAAAAAAAAACAAGATATTTTAAATGCTACATGAAATTCACTTTATGGTCTTAAAAATAAATATAGCTAAGAGGTCCAGGAATAAGAAAATTAAGTCTTTCAGTACGAATAGATGAGAAGAGAGTGATGTTAAACTGTGTATTGTAAGAAAATAAGTGAATCTCCGGGCTTGGAGCAATGTTCACAACTCAACAAAAGTTGAGCCACTGGCAAGAGACAGCAGAGTTTAATCTAGCCTTCTCTGACATCCTGCTCAAGCAGTCCCTCAGCCATTTTCCAGTGTGCAAAATCAGGGATATAACCAGAAGTGAGGGTTTTGTGTGTTTTTGTATGCATCTTAAAGTAGTATTTATGTGTTTTTCACAATAGTGTGATGCCAGTTTTAGCTTTTGTTTACCTAAATCAAAATTATTGCAGGAATTTAATGTTATGGTTTAGGATTTATAAACCCTTTTCTTTTTTTTTTTTTTTTGTCCCAAAGCCATACTACTAAATACATGGCTTAAGAAGTACATCCAATATCATAAAAATAACTTTTTCACCTTTGGGCTTCCAGATAAAAATGTCATTTACAGAACCTATAAATTCTTATTTGTTAAATGGGTTTATGAAATCCAAATATTAAAGCACGTGATTTCTATACACGTAGAATAAAAGCATATTAAAGTCTAATACATAGTTATGGCAACAATATTTTTGCTGTCTTTGATTCATTCATATTTTATTACAATTTCTGCTATACAGTCTTAGTGAGTGAAGAATGACAACTCCACCTCATATTTGTCAGAACTGTATCATACATCCATTATACACCATTTTGTACTTTGCAGGTTTATGTATTTTAAGCTGTTACACAGTTCCTCAGTATATCCCATTTGATTTATTAATATTAAGCAGAATGTGATTAGACTACCACATCTCAATGAAATAATGTTCAGGTACATTAGCAATAGTTTCATTTCAATAAAATGAAAGTTGACATGACAGCTTTCCTTCCTTCATGCCAAAAAATGTCTTTCATATCTGCACATATTACTGTTGTATGCTCTCGCCTACTACATCTGTAAAATACTGTCTGTATCACCTTTTTCATGGATCCAAGCCTTTGCAAGTATGATTAACGTGAATGCAGCATGCAAGGCTGACTACAGTCATTTGTGTACCAGTATCATTGCTGGTATATTGCTCTGTATTCTAGGCCTCCAAGAATGATGTGATTAAATTTGAGTTCAGAACATCTATGTTAAAATCTGAACTTAATTAGCATTTCTTCACCTAGAGAATACTCAGAAACTTCACCATGTCCTAAACAATGAGGACTGCTGTAACATAAATACACAACAGGAGTTTATGAAATGTCATTGTATTGATACAATTAAGTAAACTAGAATGCAGGATTTCAGTGGGGAACTAAAACTGAAAATGAGGACACTTGCCTCCTTATTTCTATTTAACTATAATTCAAAATTCACACTGAGGCCTCCCTGATGAGAAAAGAATATTTAGTATATTCAGAGAAGTCCAAACAACCATCTATAGGGAACAAAGTTACTTTGCCTTCACATTTGCCATTACAGACTGCAGACAATTAGATTCAGTGTCTAGGTAGGAGTACAAGACACTTCATTTAGTTGGGAAGCACTTCTAGTGGATTGCTGAATGAATATTCATTGCTACCTGATTTCAAACCTTATTGTTCTAACTTCATAACCGTAATTTTAAAACACATGAAAAAAGGAGGAAATATCCAGTACAGGTCCCTGAAAAGAACTGTGTGGACTGTGGCCAAACAGAACCACTACAGGACATCACGGAGTACTGCTAACCATATGAGAAAAATAAAATAAAATAAATTTGATGGACTGAAAATATTTAAAAATATATCAGGCTGACTCTAACAAACAGAAGAGGGATAACTTCTAAGAGTAGATGCTAGTGAGAAGAGTTCCTTTTGTAGGTGTGTTTACTGCATCTGTAGATAAAATCTTTTGTTTCTATCGTATTTTCTGATTTGGGTAATTTCCTGATGCAGTTCAGTAGCTGACCTATTGCCTCCTGAAATGGAGGTCCCTGTTAAAAGTAGGCTCAGTCAGAAAGGTCAGGTTGTTCAGGGCTTTATTGAGAACTTTCAAGGACAGAGACTGCAGAACCTCTCGGGGCAACCAGTTATAACACTCAGCTGTCCTACCTCTTGTATGCTTCTTGTCTCTATATTTTTCAGGTCAGCATAGCCCACTTCACTTCTCTCAAGAAAAGCTACTTTTATTCTTTCTCATGAATCTCAGATGCCCTTAATAAATCCTCAGTTCCTGGAGCTCTCTCTCAGCCATGTGTATAAATTAATCTCCCAAATTTGCAGCAGTTCATTATCTTGGGAGAACCTCCTACTAAGCCTACCCTATGGCAGAACATAACACAGCATCTTGTGCCCTCTGAGGTTTACCTAAGGCTCCTGCTAGCTCTTTGCATTTGCTATTGATTTATTTTGCAGACACCCCATACAGTTTTTGAGAAAGAAGCAATTAATAACTCAGCAGCATTAATGAAAAAAAAAAAGTAAAAAAAAACACCAAATCCAACAACAACAAAAGAAAGAGAAAACCCCCCTCAGTTTAACCTACTAGAAAATTCTCATGAAGGTAATTACTATTACTGCATAAAGAGTTTTATTCTTAACTACTTTAAGAGAGATGCTTCTTCACATAGTACTTCTATGGAATAATAGAATATATAGAGTAATAGAATTACTTAATAAGTTTTGATGCCTTTCTGTAATTGCACTATGACAAGTTTAAAAGACAGAGGACTGGAAGCATAATGCTCTCATTAGTCTTCGCATTTGAACTATTACTGCAGACTATGCTAATGTGTACAGTTAAACCAGACTAGAGTGAAGAGATAATTTAGCCTTCTTCTTCAAAAAGTAACTGAATTTTGTATAGAACCTAAACATAATATGATATGCAGTTGAATAAACTTATTTTCAAATTTTCTGCATTAAACTAAGGGGTAAAATAACAGATATCCACCTAGCAAATAACAGAAATGAAAATCCAAAACCTGGTATATATGTGCTATATAGAAAACACAGCACATCATGCATTTGTTAAAATAATGCAAAAAGACACTAGAAAATTACTAAATTCTGAGGCTTAGCATACATTATCTTGATAGAACACGCAAAATTACTAAAATTTTCATTCCAGCACACAGCATGAAGCATCATTTCTTAGTAACCAACAATAAGAAATATCTATCCATAACTGACTGTGAAATTCAGTCATCATATTGAACTGTGATGACCATAAGTGCCATTAAAAACTTCCTAACTCACACAGTTCTAACCATGTTGGACTGCAACATTAGAACAGCAAAATGATTTCCATTTGGATTGCAGAACATGAAAACAAAAAACAACTTTCCTGTTTAAACCAATTTTCTCAAAATATGTTTTCAGATTAACTTAACTGTGAGAGATTTAAACTGTTTGGTACCAGAGGCTCACTTGTATACTTGCATTGCAAAATTTAAATCAATTAGCAGTCGAGTCCTACCAAGTGTTTGTCAGCAAGATGAATTATGTCTTTTCACTTAGTTTACCCTTGAGCTATTGTGATGAATAAAGTAAGCACACTAGCACTAGATAAAATGCAGAGTTCTGACAGAGAACCTTAAACCACTCCACTGAATTAGGAATGTCCATAAATGAAACTTACAAAGCTGCCATATTTCTGCATAGCAGCCATTTTACAAGGATTGATTTTATGTCAATATGTATTTTAAATGTATAAACACTTAGATATTTTATGTTAAAAGTGTCTTATAGGCAGATATAAGCAGCTGTGCCATGTCTGGCCCAAATGCTTTCTCAGACTGTGATTAATAGCAGGCATTCAGAAAAAAAGTGTGAGAAATCTCAGATTAATTCTATTTGCTTATATCTGCAGATGGTTTCATCACTTTGAACTATTTTGAATCTTAATAAATTCTTATTTTTATTTCAGTACTGTTTGTTCTAATGTTTTTATATATGGCTTCCAAATATATGCATGCTGATAAAGATACATAGTCTACTAACTTTGGTAATAAAAGGAATGAAAGTTTAAGTCAGTATTGTTACACATACCACTGCCGGCAGTGTGTGCTCACAGCCCAGAAAGCCAACCGTATCCTGGGCTGCATCAAAAGGATGTGACCAGCAGGTCAAAGGAGGTGATCCTGCCCCTCTACTCTGCTGTCATGAGACCTCACCTGGAGTATTGTGTGCAGTTCTGGTGTCCTCAACATAAAAAGGACATGGAACTGTTGGAACAAGTCCAGAGGAGGGCCACGAGGATGATCAGGGGACTGGAGCACCTCCCATATGAAGACAGGCTGAGAAAGTTGGGGCTGTTCAGCCTGGAGAAGAGAAGGCTGCACGGAGACCTCATAGCAGCCTTCCAGTATCTGAAGGGGGCCTATAGGGATGCTGGGGAGGGACTCTTCAAGGGGTAACGGGTTAAAACTTAAACAGGGGAAGTTTAGTTTGGATATAAGGAAGAAATTCTTTCCTGTTAGGGTGGTGAGGCACTGGAATGGGTTGCCCAGGGAGGTTGCGAATGCTCCATCCCTGGCGGTGTTCAAGGCCAGGTTGCACGAAGCCTTGGGTGAGACACTTTAGTGTGAGGTGTCCCTTCCCATCGCAGGGGGGGTTGGAACTAGGTGATCTTAAGGTCCTTTCCAACCCTAACTGTTCTATGATTCTATGATTCTATGATTCTGTGATCAACAGTTTCATATAGGATACTCAAAAAAAAAGGTTTTTGAGAGATGAAGTGCATGAAATACTTGGCCCCTTCTTTCATACCCGTTTGTTTTTTTTTTTTCACCTCATAACATTATTTTGCAAAACCTACACGGACAGCAGAAACCTTGACATTTCAGTGGGAGACATACATTTCAAAGGATCAAATTGTTCTTATAAACTGAAGGTAAAAGAGCAAATTAAATACATCAGCTGGAAGAAATTCATAAGATAGTAAAGTTCAAAATATCAGAAATAGAATTTGCAACTTCCCTGAAATGAACAGTTTACAGAAACCATTAAGGATTCTCTATGAATTTTGTTAGTGTGCTTTTCATTTCTATGTTATCATATGGGGAAAATGAGTATTTTTACAGCTCATTTTATTATTAGTTTTTTAATATCCTGTAAATCATAGACACTCAAGGAGGAAAGGGTTTCTAAAGAATAAGCAACATTTTCTGGAAGATAATCCATTGCCCTTCTTGCAATGAATAGCAAAAAAATCTTAAGCAAGAAATCCAATATCAACTACTTGATAACTAACCGAAACCTTTTGTCAGTAGTCATGTGTAACCAATGCATAGCAGAGCTATGGCCTAAAATTCAAACCGAAAAGAATACATCACTATAGAATTAAAATCTTTTCCTATTGTGTTAGAAATGCATGTGCTAATTTTGCACAGGAAACTCCATATTCTCAGAAAGTATCGAACCTCCTACATACACATGCACATCTGTATGCAAACATGCATAAATGCCAACTGTCTAGCGCTTTTGAAATGCAGCAGACTCGCTCTGCAGTTTCAAGGACAGACTAACATCATTCAGGACTGTGTCAGATGAAGAAAGTACTCACCCTGCAGCTCCTTGCCTTCACCACTTTCTTTCACACTCTATTCTAACTGTAACAGAGCTTTTATAATGCTCCTCATAGACTTAAATTGTGGAATTCAGTTTAAAATGTTCTTAAAAAACAACCAACAAACAAAAAAAAAACAAAAAACCAGAGCAAAACATTCAAAATGGCTACCAGTTATCCAGTACATCATGATTTAGTGGGTGGTTACCTGTCCAAGTGGAGACCAGTGACAGTGGTGTTTCTCAGGGGTCAAGTACTGGGACCAGCACTGTTTAACATCTTTGTCAGTGACATGGACAATGGAATCAAATGCACCCTAAGCAAGGACACCAGGCTGTGTGCTGCAGTTGATACTCTGGAGGGAAGGGATGCCATCTAGAGGTATTGCGACAGGCTTGAGAGGTGGGCCAGTGTGAGCCTCATGAAGATTAACAGGGCCAAATGCAAGGTCCTACGCCTGGATCAGGGCAATCCCAAGCACAACTACAGGTTGGGCAGAGAATGGAGAGAGTAGCCCTGAAGAGAAGGACTTGGGGTTGTTGGTTGACAAGGAGCTCAACGTGACCCGGAAATGTATGCTTGCATCCCAGAAAGCTAACCACATCCTGGGTTGGATCCATGGAAGCATGACCAGTCAAGGGAAGTGATTCTCTCCTCTACTCCACTCTCACGTGACCTCAACTGGAATACTGTGTTCAGCAGTGGGCCCCAAGGTAAGGATGTGGACCTGTTGGAGTGAGTCCAGAGAAGGACCATGAAGATGTCCAGAAGATGAAGCTCTTCTCCTGTGAAGACAGGCTGAGAGAGTTGGGCTTCTTCAGGAGAAAATAAGTCTCCAGGGAGACCTTAGAAGAGCCTTCCAGTACCTAAAGGGAGGTTACAAGAAATCTGGAGAGGGACGTTTTACAAGAGCATGTGATGGTACAGAAGGTGTAATAGCTTTAAACTGAGAGAGTAGATTTGAGTAGCTTCTTTATTGTAAGTGTGGTGAGGCACTGGAACAGGATGCCCAGAGAAGCTGTGGATGCTCCATACCTGGAAGTGTTTAAGGTCAGGATGGACAAGGTTTTCAGGAAGCTGGTCTAGTGGAAAGATGTCCCTGCCCATGGCATAGGGTTGGAAATAGTTGATCTTTAAGGTCCCTTCCAACTCAAAGCCTTTTGTAATTCTGTGTGCAATGAGCCAAGCAAGAAGAATACCTTTTGCAGCTGCAATCTTTACTGTTTGGGAAACTGTACTGTTATATCTATGTACAGAGCTCCCGCACTTGCAACACAGCTGACACTTCTGGAAAGAACTGATCTACTGCATATGTATAACAACTGTGTATCATGTGATAGTGGTCTCTGCTTCACTCACCACGTCTTACATAAAAATGCTTACAGTTCTTAGAAGTCCAGTCTGGAAACTGTTCATTTATATATCAGAAAACCAGGTATACAGTAATACAAAGAAAAACTCATTCTGAATAAAAATGTTTGAAGCTAAGTGTATGAATATTTTAACTGGAAAAAAAAAAAATTACCAAGTACTTTTGGAAACAAACAAACAAACAAACAAAAGTCAAAAAACAAACCAAACAAACAAACAAATAAAAACCAGAAACCGAAACCAAAACCAAAAAACAAAACGCAAATCAAACCAAAGCAAAACCCCTAAACATTAAATCAATTCTTATACAAGAAAACACTAGCGACAATGCAAATCGAGGAACCTGGCTTTAGTGATGTTGTAAATATGTAACTTTCAAAAACAGTTTGGATCCCTTACAGGAAAAGTGAGAAAACTGAAACTATGTAGAAGTATCAAAGCAAGCAAAAGTAGTGAAGTTTTTACTAGGAGTTAGCCCACACAAATTAAAATTGTGGTCAGCCCTGGAACACTGTTTTGAACACAAAGATTCTGTCAGATTACCAAATTTTAGAAGCATGTCCCAGAGAACCACACAATTCAAAAGTTGTTACATTTGATATAATTCCCATTCCTGTGCACTTTGCATTCTCAAGCAATATTCCTTTTGTTGATGTGGAGATCTGTAGATATAAATGAAAATTGTTTGACTAAGGAACCACAGATGCTCTCAAGTTGTTGACTGATCATGTTGGATTAAAACTGCATAAACAGAAAGTGCTATAGAACACTCAATCCCTCTTGAAACAAAGCTGTCAAAGTACATTTCATTTAGCTACTTCAAAATATCGCAATAAGAGTAGAAGGCTAAATGTCCTCTCTCAAACACAAATGCAATTACATACCTACAGGACATTTCAACAAAAAAAACGATACTTGGCACAGGCCTATTTTGACAGAAAAACTAAGACACTTCAGTTATGTGTTCAGAAAGACAAATTCAGGTGTTTACATGTAAGCATCCATCTGCTTTCTAGTCTCTACTGATGGTCTTGGCTAGATCTCTGCTGCGTATCACAGGACTTTAAACACCTAATTTCCCAGATACCTGCAAGTAGGTACTTATATTTCACCATCAATCTCCTAACAGAATTCTAACCTTTAACCACTGAGCAATACCAGGTTTTACCTAGGCTGCAAATGATTGCCAGCAGAGAAGAGACTTTTTAAAGGTAAAAAATGCGCAGTAACAAAATCTGGCAGTTGTATTTCCTACTGTACTCTCACACCAGTGGTAACTGTGATAAAATCTTAGAGGATTTTGATGTTACTGTAGACATTTCATAAGATGTCCAAAATGGACTACCACTAGAAAAGTCTGAATTGTCTAACCATATATATTAGTCCTCCTGACTGCCATTGTCACTGTTACAGTACAACAGCTACTTCAGTGAGTTCCTCTGAACGATTTAATCAACACAGCATGGAAATCAGAGATGCCTGGAGACCAGTTCTTGAAGCAACATGCATAATAATTTCAGTTTAGCAGCAGATACAATTAACCATATTGCAAGAACAATATCCAGAATATAAAGAAAAAAAAACAATGCGATTATAGAAGCTGACATTTGTCTCATTGTGACACAGGTGACTATGTTAAATAAACCCAACACATTTGAGGAAGGCTTTAAATGAAGTTAGGTCACTTTGACCCTGTTTTTGTACCCTAGTTTGCCTAAATAGTTATAATTGGTCTGAAAAAACACCTTCATTTCTCCCCTATATTCCTGCACCTTATTCCTCAATTCAATTATCACCTTAAACGTGCGCCACTTTAAAATGATGTTTCCAGTGAAAGTATAAAAACACTGTAATATATCTTGTGGTATCTTTGCCATATATCCTGCTCAAAAAGCTCATGCATCACTTCTCTAAAGCCCACGCTTGCTTTCTCATGAAGAATTTATGTTCTAAAAATATCCTCCACAATATCTTCCTCTATTGATACATATTTCCACTTCTTACAATCAAGTAAGCAAACTGTTTTGCTAACTAGGAGTTCTGTCTTACTTTCAGAC
This sequence comes from Pezoporus occidentalis, assembly GCF_034315485.1. Classification (NCBI taxonomy): domain Eukaryota; kingdom Metazoa; phylum Chordata; class Aves; order Psittaciformes; family Psittacidae; genus Pezoporus; species Pezoporus occidentalis. Next base: position 1,251,429 of record NW_026913209.1, read on the forward strand.
TAAGGAAACGGTGTTAACTATTTTAGTATTTTCACCCAATATCCTTATGCACAAATATGAAAATTTAACATTGACAATATCCAAAGTGCTGTGTGTACTCCCAAGAAGGCTGTGAGAAGTTTTTCTCAAAGCTAACAGAAGACAATAAAAAGTTTAATCAGCTGAAAGATCAGGTCAAAATTGATGCAGACATTGGTATGAGATGTTTACAGCACTCTTATACAGGCAAGCCAACAGCAAAACTATTGAACTAATAAGGAAGGAAAGAGAATTGGTATTTTAAAGTGTGCAGTTTATATAAACCTTTAGAGAAAGACTGCATATATCCCAGCACTAGTCTCTCCTACGATTCTTATCAACATATAGGAGCAGCATTATACAACATAAAGGCTTGAACAACAATGGAAAGGTGGCTGGGCTCTGGGCAATTTGGAAAGGAGATCTGATGATTGTTAATTGTAGTGATTTTAATCCCAGATAAATAGAAGGTATTTTCTAAGTAACAAAGCTCATAATAGTATGAAAAACTAGTCAGCACCCTCCCTTATACTTGGACATGTACAGCTGAGATTACTTCAGAGAAGCAAGTTTGGAGGAGAGTTTGGTAGTCTCCCAAGAGTGCAGCAGAAGAGCACAGTCCCCTTCTTTAAAGCCTTCCACCTCTTATATTCCCCGACAGCAGAACTCAGATACTCCTCTCTGAAGCCACCACTATTATAAATGATTTTCTAAGAAGGGCAAGAACAGAACTGATGGAGAGGGATTCCGATAACAATGATTTACTGTTATCAATGTGAATATCCACAGAAAGGAGTACTCTGTATGAAACAAACTGAACCAGTATGTCTGGTTTAACTGGCAAGACCTTTTAAAATGGACTATGCAGACAGCCCAACACCATTTTAAGGCTGAAAATATTCAGTGTAACAGGAGTTGTGATGTCACACACATGAAACACTGATATACCTCTCAAACATTGTGAAAGGGAAAAGAAAAAGACGATTTTAAACCACAGTAGCTTTAAAAAGAATTCAACAGTACTGTTCTAGTGAACTAAGCTAAAGTTACACAATTGTAAGTACAGGAAATTAGTAGCTCTTTAAGTTTAAGGAAATAATACGTATTAATTTCTAAAGTAAATTATTTAGTCTACTGGAAAGATTTCTATGTTTGCAATTTTCAGCAATCCTACAAAATACTGTTTTATTATGTACGCTTTGAAGGTTAACACCTTTCCCACCAAGTTACTCATTTCAGACTACACTACAGATACTACTGGATTTCACAGACATTAATAGCCAGTCCTAATATAAAAATAAAAGAAGGACATGTACAAGATTGAAGGGAGACAGTCAGGAAGTAAAGAACTGCCACATCGTGTTCTAAACTGTGACCTGTAAGTCCAAATAAAGACTTAGCTACTTGAATACTTTTGCAAATATAAGTGGTTTGCCTGAAGTTAGTTCCTAACTCCTTTATTAAAAAGGCAATGGAAATAAAGAAAAGGAATATGAACAGAAATCCATGGGCAAAAGAAGAGTGAAAGACACTTATTTCGACCATGAGCTGCAGGGATTTTCTGTGGGGAAGAAGAATAGCAAAGTGGGCTAGTATCAGGATTAGAGAGAAACTAAATCTGAGTTAAAGCATGGAATTGTAAGAATTATTTATAAAAATGTAGAATAGACAGAAGCATGCAACATGTATGCTCCTCTGCAGAACATCTATTGATGCATAACTGCCTTGATGTAATTGAAGTAGTCTCAAAGAAAGCTGAAGTAATCTAAAATGTTTATACCTAAGATTTAAAACAGAAGGGGTTTTGCTTCCTATAGTTTTCATGTAACTGAAAAATGAGCCACTGTGATTAGTGAGCCTTTGGGATCTAAACAGAGGATAACAAGAGATAAGAAAAAACAAAATCAGCTCATGTCTCTGATCTTACTCGCAGATGGTGACACAGGATTAATTAAGAGCATCACCTTGAAAACTAGCCATTTACGCAAAACAGTTGGTTAGGGTTTTGTTTGGGTTTTGCTTTTTTTTTTTTAACTGTATGAATAACTGACTTGGAGAAATACATATGATCTCAGACAACAAAACACATGGAATGAGGGAGTCAGTGAGAAGGCCAGAAAAATTCAAACCCAAGAACTAAGATTACAGACCATGAAGACAAAATGCAAAAATACCTCTAGACATAAAATCTTAGACAAGCTTTATGGCTCTAAATATAATCAAAGTCTAAAAATGGACACCACCTGCACAGTATTCTGCTCTTTCTGATGGTCTGAAAACTGTCTGAAAACATGAAGCAGAAAACAGTGAAAGCATACAGGATTTCCAACCCTAAATACACACAGTGGGACCAACACAGAAAGATATCAGTAGAACACTTAAAAACACAATATGCTAAGCAAAATACTTTGAAGGCATTGACAGGTCTCATCTGCTCAAATTCCAGGACCTGGATAGATGTGTTAGCAAAAATTTAGTGTCATATATTTTCAAAATGTGGGACATTCTGCAGAGAAAAACTGGTTTATTCTATGAAATAATCTGAGGTGTCATATAACTGATGAATAAAGGGTAAACAATTTCCAGGGCATAAACTTTTATTAGCCCACTTCAGTGCTCCTCATTCACAGGAGGTTTTTGAAAAGTATATGTATACAAAAATATCTAGATAGAGTCATGTATACTTTTCTCCCACCTGTTTAATATTCCTTTGTATAAAGCCAAGGCATACTCTTCTGTATTAATTACCAAGGTTTCTCTACATACACCTTAGAGATCATTTGACTAAGCTATGAAAACCTTAATAAAAAGTCTGCATTTGGCTTACAAATTATCACCCAGAAATAATCTGTGTTATGGGAGGACTGTAGTTCTTGCCTTCTCCCTCCAGTATCAATTCTATTCTCATACAGATCCACTACCCTTTTTTTCCCTCTTTTTATTTCGCCTTCTTACCTTCTTATCTCTATTGTCCATCTGCTTCTCCTATCCCTTGTGTAGCACTCTGTCTTACCCCTCAGCAGTGACATGTGAGGCAGAAACATATCTTCTTATAGGCCACTATGAAGATACTAAGCTATTCCAACACACAACAGCAATCAATATTGCAGTAGAAGCAGAATTCTGCACAAAATACAGATTTCTGAACCCAGAAATATTGATAAAACCCAGGAATCAGCACAATGAATCTCCCGCAGCCTTGCTTCATTATGCCCATATTTATTATTATATTATTTGAATTTATTGGAATATAAAGTCTGCAGATACCAACGGACTATTAAATGCTGTGATATTATTAATGGATTAATTTCTATGGAAATGCATGCATTCTCTCATTCTTTGATCCTTCCCAGCTGTTACATAAGGAAGGAAAATATCAAATATCTAGAAGAGGAAAACAGGAGGGGAAGGAGACGGCCAATACACAAAAAGATAATATAAGCTTGAAATACAGAAAGAAAAAAAACTACCTGACTGCTCCTTTCCCTCATTTCTCTGCTGTATGGTTCTATAGATTGACTAGACCTCACCCACCGCACAAAACCCAAAACAATGTACCAATAAAACCAACCACAGACTGTGTACTATGAAACAGAAAGCCATTTTTGCCAATCTGCTAACCCAATCAGCTAGTACTTAAAACAGGCTAAACACTTAATCACTTAAGAAAGTAACACAGAAATAGAGAAACTGTATAGTATTAAACTTGTTTGTAAACTGTATTTAGCTCAAGTCTTTGCAAATATAATAGACAATAAAATTGATCAAACAAAATTAAAAAGTTGCACTGTAGTAATACTGACAGATTCAACTATTTCTGTGATTCATCCACACCAAATTCTTGTCTTCAACACTAACTAAAACCACTGTAAACCAGCATGAGGTCACCTGATCTCCTTAAAACTCCCATCCCTACACTTAAAAATTAAATGAGGGCTTAAAACACTTTTTATTCTATTCTTCCTCTAAGAATGCCTCAGTAGTTTTAATTACTTACATTTTACATAGTAATATTAGTCCTACAAATAGTCAAGCCTACTTAGAGTTGCTGGTTTAGAAATAACTAGAAGCTATGATCCAGGAGAGTGCTTGTTTTCCTTCACCACAAAGCAGTAATTCAAACGTTCCTTCTTATGAATTAACAACTCCCTTCAAGTTATTATTTTATCCTTACTTTTTGGTGAAATTTTCTGAAATGCCTAATCTATTTTACATATGATTGTCTTGGTGGGATTTGCATACAACTGCCTACATACAGCTCACAGCTATTTTGTGAATGGTAATAGAATTCACTCTTCTAAGTGAATTATTATTGTATATTATGTATATTATGTATATAGCATTGTATTTTATTCCAAAAACTTATACAGGGTGTGATGATTATCCCTCAGAATAACTTGCAGTTGTTCACTGTAAGCATGTCTTCTCGTATGGTACCCTATATGTCAAATGCATCATGATTAACTTCACCTATCTAAAGCACAGGTTTGTCTAATCTAATCACCCAGATCCTCCATCCAATTCATTGGGACAGGCAAGCACAAAAAGAGAGCAATTCATCCCATCTATTTCACATATCTTTTAAAACAGGATAAAATTCTCTCTCAGGGTGTCTGCTTGCCTAGTTGATTATAAAGGAAGCCTAGGTGTGTATGTTTTATTAAACAGATAAAATACATTTAAATAAAATATAAATCAGCCATTACACAGCAACAGACAGTATTTCTGACAGTAGAGTTACATTAACTCCTCAGAAAGACACAGACTAAGCATATAAATGGTAGTTGCTGTCATCAGAATTGAAATCAGTCTCAGTTGGTCAGCACAGCACCTGTAGCTACCTTATATTCTACCATGGCCCAGTACTGCTAAACTGCAAAACTCCGTATGATAAACTTGACCTGGAATGCAATCATAAGAAAGTTGAGTCAATACATTAATTGACATATTAGTTATATATCATACAATCATAGAATAGTTTGGGTTGGAAGATCACCTAGTTCTAAAACCCCCTGCCATGGGCAGGGACACCTTCCATGAGACCGGCTTGCTTAAAGCCTCATCCAACCTTGCCTTGAACAATGCCAGGGCTGGGGCAGCCACAGCTTCTCTGGACAACCTGTGCCAGTATATCGCCATCCTCATAGGGAAGAACTTTTTCCTAATATCTAATCTAAGTTCACAGCCAAGTATGATTGCTGAGATGCAAAAGAATCCTGCTGGTTATTAGCATTTATTCCGTGCATTCAGAGTTTATAATCTCCTTGAAATGAGAACTAGAAGTACAGTTCACAGCAAACATTAAAGTGTTCTAAGAAACTGAAATACAGAGCAATGTGTACTGGAACAAATTTGCTTTGAGAGCTGCATACAAACATCATCCCCCAGGTCTGGGTAGTGCAGTGGGATGGTAGCAAAAAACAACACGGTAAATTTCCTTGCGAATTTAAACAACTCACTTGGTAAAGACAGACCTTTGATTCTGAATTCAAAGCAAGGAACACAGATTCCAGTGCTGGATTAACCACCTGTTTGTGTTTTCACGTGTTAGAAGTTTTGTCCTTACCCAATGTACTTAAAAAAAATAACAGGTATATTCAGGCCTTTTGAAAAGAAACTAATCCATCCAAACAAAAACAGCAAGAACAACAAAAGCTTTATTTAAACCTGATACTTATCAGGAAAAGATAGCATGAAAAGACAGTAAAAAATTTAAGCTCTGTTATGCCTGCTGCACTCATAAATACTGCTTTTTCTTGCCTCCTCTAAAGTCTGTGATCAAAAGACAGAACATTCTTGGCAATAATACATTTGGGATTACAGAAGAAAAACAAAAGAAGCCTGGAACAAAAGAAAATTGTTGCTGTGTAGTCAGTATTGTAATTTTTATTAAAACTTCTCTTTTTAAGGAATATGTGCCCCTACCTGGAACATAAAAGTTCAGAAGAAAGTAAGATATTTTGGAAAGGAATTCAAAACAAAAATGCAGCTACAAAGGCTAATTTCAACACCCAAGCCGTGTTGGTGACACACTGTATCAAGTCTTCAAAAAGCTCGCTTTTCTCACCTCAAATTAGGATGACAAAGTATTGCGTGTTTAACTTTCCATGCCTCTTCTAAACATTTTACGCATTTTTTTTCCAGAAACACACTTTCTCTACTGTATTTTCGAATGTCTATATTCTGCTGTTTACAAACAACTACAGATAGTTCGAGTTAGAGGGACATTAGAAACATAGAAAAATGAATTAGAAACATTTCCAACATGCATACAATTTCCAGTACAAACATCCAATTCAATCCACTGGTTCATACACAACGGTTTAAGATCATTTCTTTTATACAGAGCCCTTTCTCAGATCCCTCATATCACAGTATCACAGTATCACAGTATGTTAGAGATTGGAAGGGACCTCAAAAGATCATCTAGTCCAATCCCCCTGCCGGAGCAGGAACACCTAGATAGTGTTACACAGGAATGTGTCCAGGCGGGTTTTGAATGTCTCCAGGGAAGGAGACTCCACAACCTCCCTGGCCAGCCTGTTCCAGTGCTCTGTCACCCTCACTAAGAAGAAGTTTCTTCTCAAGTTTAAGTGGAACCTCTTGTGTTCCAGTTTGTACCCATTACCCCTTGTCCTATCATTGTTTGCCACTGAGTAGAGCCTGGCTCCATCCTCGTGACACTCCCCCTTTATATATTTATAGACACTAATAAGGTCACCCCTCAGTCTCCTCTTCTCCAAACTATAGAGACCCAGCTCCCTCAGTCTTTCCTCATAAGGGAGATGCTCCACTCCCTTCATCATCTTCGTTGCCCTGTGTCCTGGGTTCCGCAGTAGCAGTCATGTTTTTCCTTTGTGTTAACTGGTACAGTGCTGTGTTTTGACTTCCAGTTTGAGAACAGTGTTGGTGAAGCCGATGTTCTCGGTTGTTGCTAAGTGATGTTTACCCTGACCAAGGACTCTGTGAGCCTCATGCTCTGCCAGGGAGGAGGGGAAGCCAGGAGGAAGCAGAGACAGGACACCTGACCCAAACTGACCAAAGAGGTATTCCATACCACAGCACGTCATGCCCAGGATGTAACTGGGAGTGAGCCGGAAGGGCTGGGGGACTGCGGGGTTGGAGGAGGTATCGGTCGGAGCTTGGTCGGGCTTGGGGGGCTAGTTATCGGTCGGCTGGTGGTGAGATGATGTATTCTCTTCCCTTGTTATTTCCTTTATCATTATTATCATTGGTGGTAGCAGTAGTGATCTGTGTTATACCTTAGTTACTAAACTGTTCTTATCTCAACCCGTGGGAGTTGCATTCTTTTTGATTCTCCTCTCCGTCCCTCCGAGAGCAGGGGGAGGGCAAGAAAAGGGGGGGAAGTGAGCGAACGAATTACCTGACTGGGTTTAAACCACGACAGTTCTTTTTTGGCGCCCAACGTGGGGCACGAAGGGTTGAGATAACGACAGATTTGACTGGACCAAGCTCCGACCGATACCTCCTCCAACCCCGCAGTCCCCCAGCCCTTCCGGCTCACTCCCAGTTACATCCTGGGCATGACGTGCTGTGGTATGGAATACCTCTTTGGTCAGTTTGGGTCAGGTGTCCTGTCTCTGCTTCCTCCTGGCTTCCCCTCCTCCCTGGCAGAGCATGAGGCTCACAGAGTCCTTGGTCAGGGTAAACATCACTTAGCAACAACCGAGAACATCGGCTTCACCAACACTGTTCTCAAACTGGAAGTCAAAACACAGCACTGTACCAGTTAACACAAAGGAAAAACATGACTGCTACTGCGGAACCCAGGACACCCTGCAAAGGACTCTCTCCAGCAGCTCCCTGTCCTTCTTGAACTGAGGGGCCCAGAACTGGACACAATATTCCAGGTGCGGTCTCACCAGGGCAGAGTAGAGGAGAAGGAGGACCTCTCTCGACCTACTAACCACCCCCCTTCTAATACACCCCAGGAAGCCATTGGCCTTCTTGGCCACAAGGGCACAGTGTTGGCTCATGGTCATCCTGTCGTCCACTAGGACCCCCAGGTCCCTCTCCACTACACTGCTCTCTAACAGGTTGTTACCCAACCTATACTGGAACCTGGGGTTGTTCCTGCCCAGATGCAGGACTCTACACTTTCCCTTGTTATATTTCATCAAGTTATTCCCTGCCCAACTCTCCAGCCTGTCCAGGTCTCGCTGGATGGCAGCACAGCCTTCTGGCGTGTCAGCCACTCCTCCCAGCTTAGTGTCATCAGCAAACTTGCTGATAGTACACTCAATTCCCTCATCTAAATCATTGATGAATATATTAAATAATACGGGTCCCAGTACTGACCCTTGAGGCACTCCACTAGTTACAGGCCTCCAACTAGGCTCCACCCCATAGACTACAACTCTCTGGCTTCTCTCCTTCAGCCAGTTCACAGTCCACCTCACTACCTGATCATCCAGACCACACTTCCTCAGTTTAGCTGTGAGGATGCTGTGGGAGACTGTGTCAAATGCTTTGCTGAAGTCAAGGTAGACCACATCCACCGCTCTGCCATCATCCATCCACCGTGTTATTTCCTCATAAAAGGCTAAGAGATTGGTCAAGCATGATTTCCCCTTGGTGAAGCCATGTTGACTGCCCCTCATAACCCTCTTATCCTTGATATGCCTTAAGATGGCACCAAGGATAAGGTGTTCCATCACTTTCCCAGGGATGGAGGTGAGGCTGACTGGTCTATAGTTACCCGGGTCCTCCTTCTTGCCCTTTTTGAAGACTGGAGTGACATTTGCTTTCCTCCAGTCCTCAGGCACCTCTCCCGTTTCCCTACTCTTTTCCTATAAAGCAGTATAAGTGTAGCTTTAAAGTATACAAATTCTAGAATGGATTTATTGACCTTGTTTGGTAATTAACTTTCATAAAGCAGGCCTAAAAGAACCCATACCACTAAGAACTTAATCAAAATATGTATACTGAAAATACAAATTTTTCCCAGTACAAATTATAACAGCTTGTTCTTTCTGTGGCCACAGAATTTCTACAATTCCTGCTTTGGTACCATTAGGAGTTATATACATGCCTCAAATATTAATGAAGATTAAAAACTTTCCTTCTTCCTCTGGCAGCTGCACTAACAGAGCTTAGTTTTACGAATAATGTAAGATGAAGTAAATAAAATATTAAAAGAGCTTCTTCCATAACAGTGATAAAAGCTGTAGGTAGAGTTCAGATTAAGATGCATCAAGACATGTAAAACATTTGAACAAGGATTGGCATTAATATATAAATGTATTCTTTACACCCAATGTTAGATACTCAGCCAATTAAGCAGCAGAGACACAGCCAATATATGTACTTGATTTTAAAATTTTTATACTATTTATCTGATTTACTGAGGCTTTCCACAGTTATGGAATTGAATACAAGCAGTTTCGTACATCTGCAGTCACCATACAGCCTAAACAGCTTGTTTTTCACATCATTTTATTACACTGCTCCAAGCAAGCAGTGGTTTAAAAATTATTTCTAAAAGCAAAGAATTTCAGATGACATCTTCATGTATTCTATTGGAAAATAATTTTAACCATGAAATCTGACAACAAGGATTCACTTTGCCCCCTATATTAAGTAATAACAGAAACCTACCAACCAGCATCAAAATGCACTTGTGCTCTGTTTCAACTCTCCAGGTTAATTAACGGGAACTACTATTTTTAAAAAGAGCAGGACTTAAATCTCTACTGTCAAAAATCAGTTTTGATCTTATGATGCAGTTATTTTAGATGGAAGAACAAGGAAACAAGTTGAGATCAAAGAACATTAGGTCTTGAAAAGAGGGAGATGGCCCAGTCGAGCCTTCTTGCACTGAGATGAAATCAGTAACACTTGAATTATTCCTGGCAGTACTTTGTCCAATTTACTGTTTACATCAAGAATTCTGGTTCAAACCCCTTGCTCAAGCAAGGCCACCTATAGCCTGTTGCCCAGGACCATGTCCAGATGACTTTTTGTAATTCAGAATTATCTTCTCCATTACTTCACCTGTATTTTACCTTCACACATTTTTTTTTTTCAACTTTGATGTAAATAATATATCAATTCTTCCTAAATCAGCACAATGACATCCTAAATCTGATTTCTATGACACTTACGTGAAAAATTATGGAATTGAGTTCTTCACTGCTACAGCAAAAGTAAATTCGATATATTCAGGCTAGCTGGTTGAAAGCCCAAAGATCATCAGTGTAATGGTGTGGATTTGTATTTGTATTTTTCAGGCTTTGCTACTGACAGATTTATGTCCATCCCCCACTGTAGGAAGACTATGATCACATTACTTTGATAGTGCAGTAATATTATGGCTCAATTTCACTTTAATTTATACTATTGCTTAAGAAATGGCTACTAAAGCAATTTTCAATATGGAAACTGAACTAGTACAATGTACATTACACAATAATGGACAGAAAATTACCACTGGGGGAAAAATAAGTATGTCAAATGATACAATTTTAATTTATTACATTTTCAAAACTCCAGCAGAATATTTTTTTTAGTTTGTATGAACATAACATCCCCAGTCAAGTAACATACCACACTGGCCAGAAAAAAAAAAAGAGTTTTGGACTTTGAATAAAAATGTATTTTAACTCTTAAACAAGATTTGCATCCCTCTTTCTTTGCATCACTTTGTTCAGCTACCATCAGCTGTGGGCAAAAAGTCACTGCAAACAGAATAAAATTTAAAATATCATTAAAATACAACACTTAACAATAAGTAGGATATTTAAAACTATTTATTGGCTAACACACACAAAATATACCTACAATTTCACAAGGTGACTAAGAACCAGTATTATCAACACCCAGGCAAGACACGGAGAGCCTTTTCCCCTTAACTTCTATCATTCAAATTCAAAAGGGCCATCCTTCACTGCTATCTGGAAATGTTCCTTAATGGCACTGATTTGACATCTCTTCCTGACTCCGTTTCTGCTCTCAGGTTTGTATACCTTTTCATGCTGGTGTTTTCCAACTTGAGTTTTTTGCTGATTCCCATCACAACAATATCACAGAATCATAGCATGGTTTTAGTTGGAAGGTACTTTAAAGATCATCCAGTTCCAACCCCTCTGCCATGGACAGAGACACCTTCCACTAGACCAGGTTGCTCAAAGCCCATCCAACACACATGACTTGTTTTATCTTCCTTGTCTTGCATTATTCTACTCTGCAGTCATTTTCTCATCTCTCTCAACTTAGCAGTCTCCTCAAAAATCTAAGCTGTGGTTATACATGCCACATCAGGGATGAGGATACTTGATCATGGCTGAATGGAGAGGGGAAGAGGGGAGAGTGAGTTCTGGCAAGCTGCTTTTTCGTCATGTAGAACGCACCTCTGTATCCACTCTTCTGTTTCATAAATAGGATGGGACTAAATTTTGGACCTGCTGCTGAGGGGTGCAGCTCCAAGTGTCTAACACACAGAGGAAATGCTGTACCTAGAAAACATGAAACAGCCACCCTGCAAAACCCTATCTGCTCAGACGTACGAAGGCAGGTACCAATGCAGCTCTGCAAGTCCAGCACTCCATTCTTCAAGCAGAACTCAAGGTATCTAAGTGATGTAAGGAAACATACTGATAAAAATGCAGACTCTGAACACATTCTATACCCACAGACTAACATTCTGCTATCATAACAAATCACAAATAGTAATTTCAGGCTAAAATGTATAAACAACAAAGAATTGGACAGAGCAGACAAAGCATATTAAAAGCTTCTGAGAACGCACCCCAAATTGGCTCTTCATGTAGAATGCTAATTAAAATTACTGTAAACTATGAAAGGGCTCATTGTTCATATAATGAAATATTTTGAAATTTATTACATGACAAACATTAAAGTGTATTTACATGACATGTTCGTTTGAGGAAAGCATAGAGAAAGCACATCCTTCTATTGAAATGTGTCATAATATTTGGTCATGTCAGCACCAAGATTCATCATCAGCTGCCTGACTAACATATGCTTAATTTCAAGGAAAGTCTTGACGTTTTTTTGTGTGGCATTTAATTCTTGCCTTATTATCAACAGTGTGATTATCTTAATGCTTACCTAGCCTCACATTTTAGTATTCTTTCCCCAAGAAACATTCTAACTTCCCAACACTTGAACAAAAATGGAATTTACGTACCTAACTCCCTTTATTTAAAAAAGAATATGCACTCATTATGCTAACACTTCCATTTAAATCACGGTGATATGAAAAAACCTTGCTTGACAAAAAACAACGGAATTAAAATTAATTTGCAGTTACCGGTAGAATTTAACAGGGACATAAATAAAATTCCAGAAAGAAGTGACAAAGGCAACTAGAATGCTACAAAAAACAAACATGCTTTTGTTCCTTTTCTGCAGGGTGTTTTTATAACTGCTCTTTCACTTGAGATAGAAAATTGAAATACTTTGGATGTTTTCTATTCATATTGCAAATGAAATGTTACTGACTCACATCATCAAAAAAAAATTCAATACCTTTTCTCACAACTGAGTTAGAGACTGAGTTTAAATACTCATTTTGCTGTTATAGCAAAATAAAAATAGGAGATATTTCACAATTCTACCAACAGGGTAATAGCCACCTATTTCTTAAATACTATCCTTTACAAATATGCCATAAGGAGAGTAACTATGTAAGACTGCCTTAAATTGTTATGCAGGTTAGTCCCTTGTTTCTGATGTGTTTTTGCAGCTCAGGAACGACCATGTGTCAACCTAGGTATTTTTATGAGCTTCTACTCAATGTGCATGTGCCAATGTGCATGAACCTTCATGAAGGCCAAGTGCAAGGTCCTGCACCTGGGTCAGGGCAACCGCAAGCACAACTACAGGCTGGGAGGACACTGGATTGAGAGCAGCCCTGAGGAGAAGGACTTGGGAGTGCTTGCTGAGAAGAAGCTCAACATGACCCTGCCCATGGAAGGGGGGTTGGAACTTGATGATCTTAAGGTCCTTTCCAACCCTAACTATTCTATGATTCTATGACCCCAGAACGTATGCTTGTAGCCAGTACCCTGGGCTGCATCAAAAGGATCGTGACTAGGTCAAGGGAGGTGATTCTCCCTCTCTACTTCACTCTTTTGAGACCTCACCTGAAGTGCTGTGATCAGCTCTGGGACCCCCAATACAAGAGGGACATGGACTTGCCTGAGCAAGTCCAGAGGAGGGCCATGAATATGATCAGATGGCTGGAGCACCTCTCCCACAAAGACAGGCTGAGAGTTGGGCTTGTTCAGCCTGGAAAAAAGAAGACTCCAGGGAGACCTTACAGCAGCCTTCCAGTATCTAAAAGGTAGGTATTCCATTCAGTAATTTCACGCATATGTAATTCAGCCACTGGATAGAATCTGGCTATGTACTTGTTTTTAAGATTTCAGTGAAAATTACAAGCAGGTCAGGTTCACAGAGCACACATACTAGATCTGGAATATTGATTACTATATCATATCAGTCCTAAACTTGTTTTCATAATTTTGAAATGGAAGTATCATCACCTTGATTTGGTTCTATTTTACAGATGAACAGAGACTTCAGATTTCCATGTATTTCATGCATTAGTAATACGGGAACAGTAAGTTACTCCTATAACCAAACAACATAACTAGTAGAAAAGGGATAGACGTGGTATTTTGAAATATGGAAAACTAGACTTTCAGGCAAATGCTATTAAGTCTGAGGAAGCAACCAGCTGTTGAGAAATTGAGAAATCCAATCTGTCAGGTATGGTATTTGTAAAAAAAAAAAAAAGGCTGAAATTTTGTATCAATGAGACCCCTTAGTCACAAGACACCTGTCATGGGTTGACTGTGGCTGGATAGCAGATGCCACTCTATCACTCACCTCCTCAGCTGGACAGGGGAGAGGAAATAAACAAAAGGCTCATGGGTTGAGATAAGGACAGGGAGAGATCACTCACCTGTTGCTGCCATGGGCAAAACAGACTCAGCTCGGGGAAATAAGTTTAATTTTTCACCAATCAAATCAGGGTAGGATAATGTGAACTAAAAACAAATCTTAAAAACACCTTTTTCCCATCCCTCTGTTCTTCCTGGGCTCAACTTCACTCCTGAATTTTCTCTTCCTCCTCCCTACCATCATCAACAGTTGGTTGTGGTCAGTCCATCACACATTTCTGCTACTCTTTCCTCTTCAGGGGAGGACTCCTCACACTCTTCCCCTGCTCCAGCGTGGGGTCCCAGTGTGAGAGATAGTCCTCCAAGAACTTCTCTAACATAAGCCCTTTCCACAAGCTGCAGTTCCCCTGCAGCAGCAGGTCTGTCTTGGAGTTGGTTGCATGAGCTCCGTTGGACACAGGGAATGCATTACAATTTTATAGCATTTCATAATATTATGACACCACCAGTAGTTTTTACATATATATGTATCATACATATATACATATGTAACATACATATCACACATGTTACTTTTTCTTGCTGTTGGGTGAAAAAAGCTGAGTGGAGTAGTATGACAAAAACTGAGTTCCTTGAAGATGTCTCAGGCTCAAAAAGATAGAGCTGAACACAGTGTAGAGGACTGAATATGTCAGATTTCCTTTTCTGATGAATAGTACACACATACAGAAAAAGCCTTAAAAAAAAAAAAAAAGAACAACTATTAGTTATAAACTGTGTTTGGAAGTGGCACACTACTTCTCAAAGCTATATGACATACACAATCAAAAGTTAGATCAAGACCCAAATCCTCAGGTTTTCTTCTAGGCCCGTGTTAATGCATGCTAACTACACTCTAAAACAATTTAGTTTTTCCATTTGGATTTTCTTGCCCAGAGCAGACAGTCATTTTCCCCTTCTGGTGTCACTCCTGTAACAAAACAGGAGGCAAAACATATGAACTTGCAATTTCTGTTATTTACTGAAACAGAGAAGAGCCCCATGTCATCCTCATGATGCTGGGACCTAAAGAAAGAAAACAATGCTTCTTTTTTTTTTTTTTCATAATACAAATGTAATTTTCCAATACTTCCACTAACATTCCTTATCCTGAGAACCCCAGGTGCTATGCAACATTGCAAGAGCTACACGATGTACCACTGCCTTGAAGTAACAGTCCTTTTCACTTACATTGGCAAACAAGATTTTTTTTTTTGTGATGCAGTAGGTAATAAATCAAGCCAAATGATATTTTTCCTAGGTTTTGCTGATCATGCTTAGAGCTGAAAATGTCAGCCTTCAGATTTCACATTATATGAGATGAATTCTATGCCTTCTCCTAATGTAGTCCTCATCATTTTCTCCAAAAAGAACAGAACCAATCAAGCCATGAAATCATATTGCCTCCTACAGTAGTTCCATCTGAAGGGGCTTACAGAAGACAGAAAATAACCAAACCCACAAACCAAAGATACAACAATAAAACTTCTATCATACAAGCATACATCCTAATGCAGTCATTTCCATGTTCCCTATGTACTTTAAAAAACCCCACGCAACTAATTCACTCCTTATATAAGGAGTCCAGTGTTCTACTCACATTAAGAGCAGCAAAGATCATTACTGGCTTTCAAGCAGAAGAGACCACTGTTCTCAATTTAGAAAAACAAATGACAGTAACCATATTATTACTGTACACACCAGTTCCCAGCCTTTCAAGTCCTCTTTATTGATCTAAACTTCATTTCAAACAAACATTTTCTCAGTTTGGCATTTTGCCAGGTCATCTGCAGGAATCCAGTCCTGAAAACATGAGTCTTAAAAATCTTTTAAGACTTGGAAATCTAAGCAAAGATCTATGAAGGGAAAAAAAAAAACAAACACAAGTATCTCCAAGTCAAAGCAATGCTTATCCTCTATTTGACTTTACTGTGTTTAGGTTAATGACTTGTAACATCATCCACACAGGAGACCTATTTTAATTGCACTGCACTGCAGAATATATTAAACTGCTGTATTATACCTGCAAGTCATACTATAATAGTATTAACTTAAAGTTTTCTAACTCTGAATAAGAACATGAAAGTCAATAATGATTATGCAATTTTTCTCACAAGAAGCACTGTCTCTTTCAATATTCTTATATTTGTATGAGGATGCTGAAGTCTGGATGGGTGGAAAATTAAACAGACTGAAAAGAAAAATGGCTGGTACTCTGACTAGGGGCCAGTAACAAATGAAGTACTGCAGGCATTTATCCCATCCTGTTCAACTTCTTAATCAGTGACCTGGAGGTGACAGAGTACATCATCATTATCAACTTTTGCAGATGACTAAATTGTGGGGGTCAGTTGATACACTCACAGACAGGGGATCTAAAAATTCTGTCTCCAGTTTTGAGCTCCCAGAAAAACAAAAGAGCTTGATAAAGTGAAGTATGTTCAGCAGAGGGCCAGCAAACTGGTCAGGGGCTGGTGTACTAGCCCTGTAAGGAGAAGATAAGGGAATGAACTTGCTCAGCCTGGAGAAGAGAGCACCCCAAGTGGGCCACTATGCACAATGCACTATGCACAAGCTTACCAAGAAGACTCAGCCAGGCTCTTCACACTACTACATTGCAAGTAGACAAAAGACAACAGGCATAAGCTGAAGAAGGTTCAGACTTGATGTAACGAGAAACTTTTTTGCAGCGAGGACAGGCAAGTAGTGGAAGAGGCTGCCAAAAGAGGTTTTACAGTCTACCTTCAGAAGTCTGTAAGACCTAACTGAATAAAGCCCAGCAGAACCTGGCCTGACATCATAGCTGGCCCTGCTTTCATTAGGAGGTTGGACTTCCTGGGTCCCTTCCAGCCCTATGAACAAGGATGTGATCCCATGATCCATTTTCCAGATTAGTGAAGATTTAGAGAGATAAATACATTCCCTAACAAAATGTCCAACTCTTTTAGGTTTCTTATACATCAGCAGGCTTACGCTCAGAGCATGAAGCGTTCTAAGCAATTTCCACTAACTATAGAAAAAAGGTTGGTCAAAGAAGTGGCTGCTCCCCCAGATTCTTTGGCCTTGACTTCACCCCCAGTACAAGTCAAAGCTGTCTGCAGAACTGCTCTTTACTTTCAACAGCTGGACAGGCTTTGAAATAGTGGCAAGTCTCAAGGCATCATTCTCTAGACATAAAAGGCAGATCCATCCTTTTAAGCTAGTATCTCAAAAGAAGAAAGATAAAGAAGTCAGTCCAAAAATTTGCATCTGTAGGGAATTCATTCAGAGAAGTCACAGCACCAAGAATGCTGATAAAATTTTCATGCAAATTTACTCTGAGTCTGAATAATACAAAGAAAGCATTCCCCTCTAACCTCTTCTTCCCTCAGCTGGGTTAGTTTTTAACCCATCATTAACCATGTAACCAAAAATACATATAAAACAGCTTTTAAAGTTCAGCAGAGTTTATTGTATCTTGTCATGCTATGGTGCCATTAAAAGCTTCACATGCAGAAAAAAAGCTATGAAACCAAATTCTGGGAAAAAATGAATGAACTTTGACCCAAAAAAAGGTAAAATTAAAATGAAAGTTGCATTATTAACATAACCTCTCACTGAAGAATGCCAGAAAGAACTCCACTTATCCAAGGACACAATCACACAAATTACAGATGTGAACAGAAAATGACCCAAGGTAGTACAAAGTCTTCCTTCCTGCTGCCAAAACAATTATCCTGTATCATGTATTACCCAGTGTTTTATCCTAGCTAGTTAAAAGTAGTTTATTTGCTTTCCTGGTGTATTTCCTCTCATGAAAGTTAGGATTCTAAATTCAGGAATCATGGCTCAAGAGCATCACAAAGTTTCAGAAGGTCACAATCACTCTGCTATGTCAAGGGAAAAAAAGTTTGATATCAGAAAGACAAGAACGATATGCTGGCATACAACTGTGCTTGTAGAAACTCACAGCATTTTCACAGTAAGTGATTTGTTAATTCTGGTAACACTGTATTGGTCCCAAAACAATTTTAATTTTCAAGTAGACAAGATGATGTTAGAGGGTGTCTATAATGGAGGGTGGGCCAAAGAGAGCAACCCTGCTTTCAGACGTACAAACTGAATATCATGTTCCATAATTCTACAAAGTAAAAATTACAATTTTTATAAAGTTCAGCACACCGGAATATAGAGCACATGCTTACAAGCCATTTAGTGCAGCATTTCTACTGGACAGTGTTATAATTAAGCGAAAAATATCTTATGGGCCTCACCTCTCCTCTACAATGCTCTATTTTTGACTATTTGTCAGAAAAAGACCAAATGTCATATGTCAACAAGATATAACAAATACCAGTATCATCCCATAGATCTTTCCAATCAAAAATCACTCACACAAATAGCTCTGGATAGTTTATCTTTGGCTATTTCTCTTCCTGCATTTAGCAGGAGCCTGGACTGAACTAAGCTGTGTCCAATATACTGGGAGAAATTTAACTCCCAGTTTTGGTTATGCAAAACACAACAATCAACCACAGTTGTGAGGTTTGGTGCCAGAAGTAAGGACCAAATTTACCAATTTTCTCCTGAGAATTATATACGCAACGACAGTGAAAAATCTCTAGAAACTCTGCCCATTTCCATCTATTAGAATTTAAATGCACCTGACTCATGTTAAGCTGTTTCTGTACTACAAATGCTTTCCTTTCTAAAACACTGAATTTCCACATTTGTACTGGAACCTAATATAAGGCTGCAACTTACAACTCCCTGAGGGAATCATGTCAATTGGCATTTTAAAAATTAATTCAGTGACCTACAATAATACGAGTTGCTTATGCACAGTATTTGTCAGGAGGCAACATGGGAAGTTCAGAATTCATTTAGAGAGCCCAAGCTTTATAAAGGCAAGCAAAAATATTCTTGAACTGCCTCCTCTAACTTGGTAAGTATCTTACAGCAGATGTCTGTAATATAAGAACAAGGAAAAACTGAATATACGAAAGGGATCTGCATGCAGCATGATTAATATTTAAAACAGGAAATATAAAAGGAATAAAAATTCCAGGCAGTATATGCTCATCCAACTACATTATTGACCTGGTGAGATATTCAGAGCTTGTGGAAATTTTGCAAATCTTGTGGAAACTATAGCATGGTAAGTCTCATATGTGCTTGCACAGCTCATTTCAAGTCACTACAGAGAAAATTTGAACCGTAATCAGGTCTTTGGGGACAGAAGGCCCCATCTACAAAGGCTCAATATCTAATTATATCAGCACTCCCTCTTCCTCGTCTTAGATTTCAATGAAATGTCAGAGCAGCAGCACTTTACTGAATGGCTTCTGTAAATGAACCAAGCACAGAGTTGCCTGTTGTTTCTTGGGATTTGCTGTAGTAAGTACAAGTTATCTTAGAAACAGCTTTTTTAAAGTGATTCCCACTGTTTCATGAAGAAGCAGGTTAGACTGTGCATGTCATTTTGGTTTACCAATAATAGAGAGGTAAAATGGGATGGAGTTATCAAAATTAGGGTTTAGGTATAAATGTATATGAAAGCAGAGCATGTTCTAAGCAAGCATGAGAACTCATACAATTATAATACATTCAAATCTTGGAATATTCTATATACTCAACACTTACAATAAAATCAAAACTTTCTAGTTGCATGAAGACAGTAGCAAAGTAGTCACTACTGAAACCTTAAGGAAAAAGGTTTCAACATTTTTCAAAATCCTGCTTGTAAAGCTACTCTTATTTAAATGACACAGGCAAGAACCAATTTTTTTTGTTATGAAAACAACAGCTTACATCTGGTCTATGTAAGATGAAGTACCTTTGGAAGCAGCCTCCAAGAAGTTATCATTATTCCATGAAAAGATAATACAGTACATATTGTCAACTTTCCTATTTTATCATAGGGCCTGAGGTAGCAAACAGTTCAAAAAGTGAAGAACAGTTTGTAGGCAATTGCCTTCTATCCTTCCTGGATAGTCCTCATCTCCAAACAGTACTAAAAATATTTGAAATGTGGACAGGAATTATTTTCAGCTCCTACACAACATTTATTAACTGTCCATACTTATCACTGGACAACACTTTTTTCCTCAAGGACATAAGTACAAAGCTTCCCCACTCAATTACTGTTCTCCACTTTTTCCCAGACTATATGCATATTTTCAAATCAAGGAGTCTTTGCCATCCTACACCATTATCTCTCCACAACACCAATATTCGTTTGGTCAAGTATACAACATCTGACTGGTAGTCTGAAAATTAGATTCACAGTTAACATTAAAATATTTGAATACATTAGTTCAAATACAGCAAACCAGCCACTATAACAAGGAAATTAAAGAAAAAATCTAACACTATAGTAAGACACACACACACACAAAAAAAAAAAAAAAAGCCAAAAAGGATTTATTTCCTGCCAAAGATGAGCTACGTTTTGGGTTGTTTTTTGTTTTTTTTTCTGTATAGAATGGCCAGGTTCTGGCCATACAGACAGTTTCATTCACGGAGTGTTGCATTCTATCAGCCATACCTACAGACCTACAGCTTCACCACAATTACTTTCTCTAGAATCACATCAACATAGGCATCTTCAGAAATATGTACCAATCCTTCTTCAGCAAATAGCTGGGAAAATTGGGATCACCCTATACCACAGACTCTCAAACAGGGGGCTTGAACTTCAGTAATACTTGCTCTTTTAATCCTTACATACGTCATGGTGCTACATAACACCAAACTGGAACTCACACAAGACTATGTGACCTTCATTACTAGAGATACTCAAAATATATGGTTAAGTCTCTACACAACCTGATATACTATTGGCTCTGCTTTAAGCAGGTGTTTGGATCACAAAGCTCCAAAGTTTAAAGTCCAGAACTCTATAGTTAGGTACTGAATTACTTTATGATTATCAGAAAAGGAAGGAAGTCAGACTCCTAAAATAAGAAGGAAAAATTGTAGTGTGGGAACTAAAGGCCACTAACAACACAAAATTAGTGAAACTAGTGTTATGTTGATGAATCACAGGAAGAAGATCAGGTAAGTATCTGACATCTTTATGGGAAAAGCTGGAATCTGCCTGAAGGTAAAAAAAATATACCAAATTTCACTGCTTTTTCATTTTTGCTGAACCTGTACCTACTGATAATTTAAGCAGTTTCCAGAGACACACGGAAAGCACAAGCTCTGGAGTGAAACTGCAATAATATGAAGCCCCCAAAAGAGACCCTTTTGAAAGATTGCAAATGAAACTGCAAAAAGTGAAATAATTCCTTGAAGAATCTTTTATTCATTTTAAACTAATAAGTCAGATTTATAATTAAGGCACTTGGCAGATTTCATTATAACAGCTCAGATACTAATTCAGTTCAGATATCCAAAGCTGCAGGGCAGAGAGCAAGGGGCAAGGAACTAACAAAAGATATGACTTCACACTTGGAAGAGAGTGATATGTGATATGGCAAACTGCAAAAAAATCACTCAGGACAAAAAGATAATGCCCAAATGGAAAAATGATAAAATAAACCCACCCCACCCCACCCCCCCCAACTATACTTAATTTGGCTACAGAAGAGAATAAAGAAGAATACAAAGTAAAAAACTTAGAACTCTCACAAAGGAAATAATGCTAGAAACAGCATAAGACAAGAAGCGTAGGGGATGTAGAGCCACACATAGTCTTTGCAAAACAATGTACAACTGAAGGTGACACAGCCAAGAGCTGCCAACTCAGAATAAGGAGAAAAAATACCACATCTAGCAAGCAAACAGCAGTGCATAAAAAAAAAAAACAGCAGACACAGCACTGCATACATGCTTAGAGGTGATGCAGGCAAGATCCAATCTGGAAACAGATACTTAGAAATTAAAGAAAGCCTTGTGAATTTAGAGCTTAATTTAGACAATCTCAAGCAAATGCTATTTCTGGAAAATGTTTTAAAAACATAACTAGGATAAAAGCACTGATACAGAAGACAACTAAAATTGAGAGATTAAAGAATTAACGTTAAGTATTCTGGCTCCAAACTAAGGTGACTAAAACAGAACTAAGAAAGCTTTTTGTTTGGGTTTTGGTTGTTTGCTTTGGGTGGTTTTGGGGGGGTGGGGGTTTACTGTCGTGATAAACAGAGATAATACAATCTTTTAATAGTCCTAAAACTTTAAATCTTGTTTAGTAAATACCAGTGCAGAAAAAATATAAAAGTAAAAACTGTATTAATATATGAAGATTCTAGTGACCCTTTATTTTAAAATAGTTTTTCTCAGAAGTAGCCTTATGCTACTACTTCCAGCTCTAGAAGAGAAGGGTAAATGGGGATGAAATGTGTGAAGATCAGTTGAAAGGTATGAGAAGCTCCAGAAAAAAGAATCTCTTTTTTTTTTTCCAGGAGAGCAATGATTTTCAACTAATGTACAGAATTCAAGTAAGACAAGGAACTGCAACTTGCTCTTCCACTGTTCATCTCATTAATCCTAGGCTGGGGTTAGCCTGAGGCATGCCCTTGCTCTGGGAAATTGAGAGCACAGAAAGGCCTGAGCAATGTGTTACAGCAGCTACACCAGGCAGATCAGGCTCACAGGCTAGCACTAAGACCAGTCAGGATACAAAGAACAAGGTTGTCAGGAAAGGAAAATGCTTTAGGAAAGGAACTAGTAGAAACAGCAGGAAGGTTCCTTCTGCACTTCAAGTGACAGGGACATAATTATTTATCTGCCCACAGAAACAAAATGCTAGCAAGGAAAAAGGAGACAACTGGAATCCCCTGCTGAAAACTGAGATAAGTGATTAGGAGAAGGAAAAAAGGATGGATTGGCTGGACAGGATCACAGGGAGGTGGATTTCCTAGATTACAAGATATAAAGGTTATTGTGGGGAAGACGAAAAACAGTAGATTGGTTTCCAGAGTAAAATGTCCACAAATAAGGTAGGAGAGCTAGTACAAATTCTCTGAACTTCTGATGGGCGTTTCAAGAAAGCCTAGTGAGTGGACCCCACAGGGAAGTGAGAGAGTATCTAATTTGTTGATCTTAAGTAGGTTTAATTATGTACAATGAGCTTTTCAGCACACAAGCTACAGGCTAAAGGAAGTTTTGGCCATGCTGCCAAACGTGGACATTCCAGCAGAAGCTTTACTGATAGAAATTAAATCCCCAAAAAATTTATATACCACCAGAAGACATATTCTGGACTTAAGCAGAAGAGAATACCTTTATGTTAACATGTCAATTCTAGTAGCAGTGCATAACCACTTAATAGCATGCTGATTTCTAAAGGTTCTGGTTTTTAACCCTCATTGATTCTACCAACTCAGATCAACAGCAATGTGATTGCACTTTCCACTCTTGCTTACTCTCTGAATTACACGGTAGTGTATTATTATGTAGGGTTTATTTCAAGAAATAAGGATACTGCCAAATAAAAGGTAATATGCAAAATTTAAGAACTCCTTGACAGTTCTGAAGACTAATTGGCATAAAAACAGGAAAAGACCACCATCACCTCACATCTCACCAACTTGGATATTCTTTCCCAACAGAGAGGATTTATTTTTTTATTTGATATGTTGATTTCCCATAGAAATGAAAAAGTTACTGCATATGATCTTTGATACTATGAACTTCTACACTTGCAATTGTTTCTTAGCTGAAATACATTTCTTCCAGGTTCATCAAACCTTTCAGTGTAAAAGTATGGAAGTTGAATCCTCCATCCTTCTCAAAGCTCAAATTCTTGGATACATTTTAAATCTGGTTACTTAACAGTAGTGGACACGTCACTGTCATCTTCTACAGGTGTCACATGATGAAAGAAATAATGGAGCTACATATAATAGGTGGGCTTCCTCCAGACACCATGCTTAGAAACATATTTGAGCCCCTGCATAATGGTGTCTGTCCTCCTTTATAAATCTTCCCATTGAACACTGATTGATGGACCAGAGCCAACTCATCTGTCATATATATAACAAATTATATGGTGTGGCAAGAAAAATGCTCTGGAAAAGCTTAAAATGTCAGCACAGCAGCAGAAAAGTCTGAAGAGGACCAGATGAGTATGTGTATGGTGCCCAGTTAGACTGGACAGCTTTGTGTTACTTGAATATCTAAAGTATTCAGCATACACTCCCAAACCTATGCAGTTTTAGCCTGGCTATCACCCAGACAGAAGTCTTTGGTGACTTCTGTGGGGCACAAACCTCATCTTCTGAATTTCTATAAAACACTACATTCCCTACAGTAAACTGTAAAAAAATATGCCATTCTTCGGAAGATAGATGTTTCTTATTATGACCTAAAGATACTAAGTATCTTCAGAAAATTCATTATACTCACAAACATTTATTTCTGCTATAATCCTAAAAATCTGTTTAATAGTTCTGCTGCTACAGGTATCTTGAATAATCTTAAAAACTATCATGAAGGAGATTCTTCCCAAAAAACAGAAAATCCAAATCATGGCACATATATTTTAGCACTTCCTAGAAAAATTATGAGCATTTAGCTTTAACTAAGCAGCTAAAACACTGCAAGATGGCAACTGGTTCCTTTGCTTCAGAGTAAATATACAATTTCAGCTATACATGAATACAGTAACAAACTAAATGAAAAAATCACATGGAAAAAAACTAGATGGTTGGGGTGTTTCTTTGAGACAGCAATACAGCTTTGACACAAAATCAGACTTCAACTGGGAAATAATATTTACTGAAAAATGTTTCCTTTATCCTCAAGAAGGATACATATTATTTCATGTCAACTGAAAAAGTTAATAGTAAACAGTTCTAAAGGAAAAACGTGGCTTGAAATCTTCCAGGATAAATCTCTGCCTGATAAGGAATGATCCAAGTTCCTTAAACTTTACACAGCACATTCTTCACTGCAAAAACAACACAGAGAAAGAGGAGACAAAAATAAAAACAGAAAAAGACTGCACAGAGGAAAGAAGTGAGAAATAAGGGGAAAAGAAGGGGGAAAGAAGATTGAGGTTGTTTTAATTCTGAACCAGGATGTAATTCCAAATAAAAATTAAACAACACGGTGAAGTTTTCTTTATTCTGCCAGCAAAGGAAGCTTCTTTCCTCGTTTCTGCATTACATCAGTATCATGAAAATGCTAGAACAACAGCTGATTTTCACAGGGTGGAAGTGAAATTAAGCAGACTTACTTAGCAGCTTAACTGTTGATTAGGAAAAAAAAATTGCTTCGTTTTGTAAAAGATTTTGCTCTGCACCTTAGTGAATCAGCCTCCTTCCAAATTTCACGACGACCCTTGCTGGTACAGAGCTTGTAAGTAATCACCACCTAATCTTTTTTTTTTTTTTTCCTATAAAGTTTTTTTGTTAAGGTACTTACAGCATGTGAGCACTAATTCATTCAATATTCACCTCAGTGCTTAATACAAGCTAAAAACGAGCTGAAAGTATATTCTGATAGTATGGCATATTGTCAGAATAGAGATGTATGTAGCCACAGCAGCCCAAGACATATTAGCAGAAATGTTTCTGTCAACCAAAAGTCAAATGCTAAAAAGATTATAGATTTTGTATTCATTCAGAAGGTATATTTTGTATTATACCTATATGTAAATCTTTAATTCTAAAAGGTATCTTTCTCTACATGCAATATTTACAACACATACCTGCTTCATATGGAAATTTCAGTTTCATTTATTATACTTTAAACCAAAATGTTCTTATTTAGCAGGAAATCAATCCTCTCCCTTAATTCTATCATAGTATGAGTGTTCTGCCTGGAAAGCAATACATCAACAATAAATTTATGGCTCAATATGGATACCAGCCCACAGCTAAAAATTTGCAGATCTATATAACCAATCACATTAACCAGTCCTCCTGGGTAACGTATAACCAGAAGGAACTCTCATAATTCAGCATACACTATGGGAAGAGCTATTACAACCACGTCTGTTCACCTTTTTTGGTCCAATCCGTTTTCAAGAAAGGCTGTGCGTATTGCCAACATAATGAATGAAATCACAAGACTCCTCATAAATTTTAAATGTCCTAAGGGATTTCTTCACCTTCACGTGAAATCTGAATACCATGTGCTTAAACTGGTTTGTTGGGGTTTTTTTAATTCAATTATGCGTTTTGATGAATGTGCTCT